>NC_140584.1:766082835-767436335 GCF_964204655.1 Triturus cristatus | reverse complement strand
TGTTATTGGATGAGGACGCGATGGCGGAGTTGGATGGTAAAATAGGAGACTTTTTTAGTTCTAGTGTAGGTTCTACTAGTGACCAGATAGTCTGGGAGACTCTTAAAGCATACCTGAGGGGGCTTTTGAGCTCCCTCATGATTTATAGCAGAAATCATATTACAAAAATAGAAAAAGATGGCATCAAGAAGATTAGGGACAAGGAGATGGAGTTGCAACAGGCAGTTTTATCTTCCCGGGATCTTGTCCCTCTATTGGAGAGGGAATTGGTGACTCTACAGGCAGATTTTCAGGCAAGAATTGATAAGATTTTGAAGGATAAATGGGATGCCAATAAGTTACAACATTTCGCCTCCTGGCATGGAAATCAAGAACAGAAAGGGTAAGAAATCATATCAAGTGCCTAGTAGAGAGGGGGTCAGGTGCCCTGTTGCAAGAGGGTGATAAAATCAGAGAGGAGGCAAGATCCTTCATGTATGATCTATATCAGGAAGACATCATATATAGACCAGATGAAGTTAAGGAATGGTTAGAGCAGAAGGACCTTCCTCAATTGTCCAAATTGAACCGGTCGTATTTAGCTGCCAGCATTTCAGAGGGGGAAATTAGGGAACAACTTAAAAAAATGAGCAGGGGTAAAGCCGCCGGCCCAGATGGGCTACCAATTGAAGTCTATTTTGGTCTTTCGGATAGGGTAGTGCCAGTATTAAGATCACTTTTTAATAAGATATATTTACATGGGGAGGGCATTCCCCCGTCATGGTCCGAAGCAACAGTATCATTGATTCCTAAACAGAATAAGGACCCCCAAAAAATTGAAACATATAGACCAATCTCGTTGCTAAATTCGGATCTTAAGATCTTTTCCGGGATACTGGCTACGAGGATGGCTAAAGTTATTAAAACTATTATACATCCTGATCAGAGGGAGTTTATACCCGGATGACAGCTTAACGAGCTTACTTTTCAAGTTATTGGGGCAATAGATGTTGCATCGGAAAAAAGATTGCCACTTACAATTAATGCAATTGACGCCGCTAAGGCATTCGATCAGGTGAACTGGTGTTATCTATGGGAGACTATGGATAAGTTTGGTTTTCCATTTAATTTTGTTAAAGCGGTTAAATCTTTATATTTGAACCCCCGGGCAAAAGTTTTGGTTAATGGTGCTTTATCGGGCTGGTTTAACATCTCAAGGGGCACCAGGTAGGGTTGTCCCCTGTCACCTCTATTAATTGACTTATATATTGAACCCTTTGTATGTACACTTAGAGCGGACCCCAGTATCAGGCCTTTTGGAATTGCGGATTTAGATCTTATGATCGCTCTGTATGCTGACGATCTTCTCATGTATACCTCTAATCATGCTGAAGCAATTCCTCGGTTGTTCGAACTGGCCGAGGAATTCGGTAAAATCTCGGGTTATAAAATTAATAGAGAAAAAACTGAAATATTGGGATGGAATTGTGTGAACATAATACAAGGGGCAAAGAGGCAGATGAGATATCTGGGGATTCATCTATCCCAAAAATTGACAGATATACCAAAGATTAGCTGGGAGAAGGTGACTAAAGAGATTGGCAAGCTCTTATTGAGATGGGCGAATTTGCCATTAAATATATATAGGGGCAGGTCAATCTCGTTAAAATGATAATTTTGCCCAAAATAACTTTTTAGTTTAACACAATCCCATTGTCTTTTAACACTAGGGACCTCACTACCCTTCAAGGTAAAATTGGTTCCTTTATATGGGCTACAAAAACGCCTAGAATTGCATGGAAAAAACTTAGAAGGGGGTTAAGGTTAGGGGGACTGGCTTTACCAGATTTGCTTTCCTATTACCTTGCCTTCCACTTTAAAAACTTTAGAATACTGGCAAATAAATTAGATTCCACTTCGTTGGGCCTTTTATTCCAGGCAATGCTGCTAGACGTTCCGCAGGGACATGAGTTTTTTTTGTATAAGTTTGGCGACCCCAAGTTCTACAAAAAAGTCCGGCTTAAGACCTTGTTGGCTGCACTCAACAATTGGGGGTATATTAGGAGAGCTCTGAAAATACCATACTATACAGCACAGGCTCCAATTTGGGACTCACCGGGTACCCCGGAATGTTTGCAGGATCAATTGTGTCAGCCACTTAAATTAGCTAGCATGGAGTTGTGGGGTGATCTCTGTGAGGACTCGCAGCTTATAAGCTGGGAGTCTTTTTGCAAATCTGACCAAAGGGACATTAACTAGATATAAGTTCTACCAGCTATCTGCATGGTGGGCAACACAGCCTTGGGACAATGAGGAGGCAAGTATGATCACTAATCTTGTTTCTAGAAAGGTCCCATGGAAAAGTGAAGTCTCGTTTTGGTACGGGGCCCTGATCGGTGCAGAAGATTGCCTGGACTTTGAACTGGGGAATCGATAGGGCAGTGTTCTCACAGGTGGTGGGGAGGGAATACGGAAAATCTGGTGTGACTCTTTTACTATGTTGCAGACTGTGGTTAAACCAGCGTCTCTCAGGAGGAACCATCTGTACACTACTTATAGAGTGTATTGGACTCCTGGGAAACTAACTAAGGTGACTGTGAGGATATACTACTGTCCCAGATGTAAGTTCCAAGCAGCTGATGATCAACATATGTTTGCGGATTGCCCGAAGATCGGCTCCTACTGGACTG
This sequence comes from Triturus cristatus, assembly GCF_964204655.1. Taxonomy (NCBI): domain Eukaryota; kingdom Metazoa; phylum Chordata; class Amphibia; order Caudata; family Salamandridae; genus Triturus; species Triturus cristatus. The sequence continues at coordinate 767,433,666 of NC_140584.1, read as the reverse complement.
ACGTTTGTGGCTTCTTGGAGGAAACAAAATCTGGGCGGCATTAGAGACCTGGAGGGATAATTAAGATTGGTCCAATGATTATGCCAGTGGACTGTTGTCCGGTCCTCCCTAGTAACAAAGGGTTGGCTAGGTGCAGTGAACGGGAGTGGGACCAGGAGGCAGCCCTACCTCTGCGTGAACTCTGTTACTTTATCACAGGTCATCTATCAGGGCGGCTATTGAACATGTCTGTGTGGAAGGCGCAGGGGTATCCCATCTATAGGTTACCAGCAACTGGAGGCATGTATGAGGACGAAAAAATATATATATTTTTTTTTGTAAAACAAAAAACAAAAAAAGAATCAGATATTGAGGGTAGGTGGGTTTTTGTTAAGCTCCTTACTGATAAGATACCTTTAGTTATTTTCATTGTACATGCTCCAGTCTCTGTGGATAAGGTTTTCTGGACAAAAATCTCTGACAAACTGCTTTTATATGATGATAATTACAATATATTTGGTGGTGACTGTAATCAAATTCATGATCCCATATTAGACAGGCCCTCGACTGTCAAGTTTGTTCCCACTAAAATGCACTCACAATTTACTTCCTCAATAAGACGTAAATAATTAATTGATATTTGGTGTCTCTGTCATTCAGTCCTCCGGGAGTACAGTTTTTTCACACTATTCACAATCCCGTATTGATTATCTTTTTCTGAGCAAATCCTTAGCCCAACAAACTCTTCAGTCTGAAATAGGTTCAATTTTAATATCAGATCATGCTCCACTACATGTAGATATGGACCTTACCCGCTTCTCTCCGCACACAGGTCGATGGCGCTTTAACAATTCCTTACTCTTAGACCCTAAATTCAGCCAACAATTCAGTTCCTTTGACTCTGTATTCTTTGCTATCAACTCAATGCCAGAGCCTTCTTTTGTAATGATATGGGACACTTTTAAGGCTGCAGCTAGGTGTTTTTATAACACATTTTGTTTCGCAAAGGAAACAATCTTTAGATTCCCAATCTACCCAGTTACTTAATAAAATTAAACAGCTGGAAAATACTTACTATCATTCCAATAATGAGTCTTCTTTGATTGCCTAATGATAAATTGGCAAATTACCTCAAGGGCTGTTGTGGGGAAATGGGCAGAGAAATTGATACAACTAGCAAGTTATGAGAGAGTTAGCAAGAAAAAGTAAAATACATTTCTTGATATATAGAACAAAGTTCTTAAATTGCGTAATGTAGTTATTGTTTGGTGCAAAAATTATACGTAGAGTGTCTGAGTGCTCATTGTCTTATGACTTCCTTTTCCTTACACTTTCCATATGCTTTGTTCTATTATAATTGGTGATTATTTTCCTTGGATCAATAGGGATATAGATATTTTTTTTTAATGTTCCTTAAAATCCATATTCCGGATGTGAGGTTGTTTTTTATTTGTTTTTTGCAGTTTGTAGGTTTCTTATTTTTTGGGTACTGCAATAAAAGATGACTGAATCATTTCAGAGACCTTCTTATTACAATCGGTCATGTTCTGGTTTTCTTTGGCTTCTGGGAAGGGTCAGCTGGACAAACCTCTTACTTTTCTATTAATTTAGTACCCAATTAGCTGCAAACTTGGTATTTTCTTTTCATCATAACTTACATTTCTGCACTGTACAGAAAATGATTAGTCATGTGGAATGGTACCTGTCTACTTTTATTTAATTACAACTCCACTAACCTCTAAAAATGTAGGAGTAGTATATATGGAAAAGAAGTTATCAAATTTTACACATTGAACACAGATAGCATAGAATTAACATCCCTGATGAGGAAGGATCTGGACATGATCATATGTAGGGATAAAGGAGATGTAGTGGATGCTTGTAGAGGCAATACCACTCTGTGGAGCATATTTACAAGCCCCTATCACCATCACACGGTCACCTTTTAAGACATTGCGGTGGCGATAGTGGCTTCGCTCTATTTACAAGGCAGCGTTAAGCCACTTAACGTGCCTTAAAGCTGCCTTGTAAATAAGACACACTTTCACGCTATACTTAGCATGAAAGGGCAGGCAATGTGTGTTGTGGTGGAAGTTTCACCGCAGCACCTATGGTTTTTGACACTATCCCATATTTACAAGGGTGGCATAAATATGGGGCAGTGCCAAAATTAAGACCAGGAAAAACTTGGTCTTATCCTGGCGCAATGTGGAATCTTTTTTAATTTCTCCTCGTTTTCATTGTTTCCATGTGTGCTGCGTTGTGCAGCATACATAGAAGCTGCAAAAGGCCATTGATTGTTTATGTGCAGGTAGGTGTCCCTTACTGCACATAAACAATCATTTAAAAAAAAAATGTTTTGCAACTTCTATGTGTGCTGCATTAAACAACACACATAAAAGTTATAGAACAGAATTTAAAGATTGTTTATGTGCAGGAAGGGACACCTTACGGCACACAAACAAACTTCGCCTGCAATGCAGGTACCCTTGCACTTTAGTGCAGGGGTGTCTGCATTTGTGCGAGGCAAATTTAGCTCCAGTGCAGAGGGAAATGCAAGGTTGCACTGTATCCTTGTAAATACGGTGCAGGCCTGCATTTCAGAAGTGGTGGAGGTGGTGTTAAGATAATGAGGATAACACAACGCTCAACACTTCCTTGTAAATATGCCCAGTATCTCTTCTGAAAGAGAATTGAAATCTGTGATTAAATCAATCAAGCACTCTAGGATGAAGAGACCTGATTGTGTTACTGCATATGTACTGCAGAAGCAAATTTTACTCTTGGGATGGTTTTTCGGATGGGGTCAATTATGAAACACTGCACTTTTCCTGAATCATGCAGAGGTAGTATCAGAATTCTAGTCTATAAAAAATGTGAGAAGTGACAACCTATATAACTAACTATAGAATGATTACTCTCATGGATATTGCTGGGAACATTTTTGCCGATTATCTTTCAAACTATCTCCTTATGCTACTGGAAATAGATCCCAGAGATGGACTGGGCTGTTACCCTCTCTTTAAGATGGCCTAAACCCGTAAACAACCTGTCTGATGATGTCAAGCACTTCAACAACTGCATCACCGACTGCTCCGCCTTGCATGCCCCTGTCAAGCATGGCAAACCATCAAAAGCATAAACATAAGCCATCTGGTACACAGAAGAACTCAGACTAACAAAACAGTACTACAAACAACTGAAACTTAAGTGGAGAGTGAGCTAGGACCCCATAGACATAGTCACATTCAAAGCCGCCCTCAGGCACTACCATCAGCAAATCAAAAAGACCAAACACACATCCCTCATAGACCACATCAACACCCAATCCAGCAACAACAAGGAACTTTTTACCATCAAATAATAATTCACCACACCGCAGCTGTGTCCAACAATGATGCCCCCTCTCAAGACCTTTGCAAAAACCTATCAGACTACTTCTGCAACAAGATCATAATCATGTACAGCAATTTCATCCCTCAAAGAGAACCCTTAGCCCTTGCAAATAGCCTAGAAACCTCGGATGAAGAATGGACCCTCACCATAAACAAAACTACTTACACAATGACGCCCATCCATTCCAAAGGATCATTAGGCCCTTGCCCCCACCATACCTTGGACTCACCCTGATCAGCGATGTCCTGACCTCAATTCACAATGTGTCTATCATGTCAGGCACTTTTTCAGAATCCTTACAAAAACCTTGGCAGACTCAAGCAGGCTCTCCAATGACAGACCTAGTTCCCTACTTCCTTACACAGCAAAAGTATTCAAGAAAATAATTAATAAATGCCATAAAAACCACCTCATCAACCACCAGGTCCTAGATGCCACACAGTCAGAATCCAGACCTAACCACAACATGGAAATAGCTCTCATTACTTTATCAGACAACATAACCTTGATCCTGGATGAGGGAGAGACTGCGGTCCTCACCTTCCTGGACCTATAAGCTACAGTAGAAATTGTCTCACACCCTGTCCTCGTCAAGTGCTGGCAGTAGATTGGCATTGAAGGACATTCTCTCTGCTGGATCTGCTCTTTACTGAGGGACAACCCAACCAGTCAACATCACACCACACACATTGGAAGCAAGTAAAATCATCTGAGGAGAATCTCAAGGCTCATCCATCAACCCTCCCTCTTCAACATATATGTGACTCCTCAAGCCAATGTCATCTGCACCCACGACATCAACACCCTCTCGTAACTACAACTCATACTGTCCCTCTCTGACAAACCGCCAACACCAGAAGAAGGGTGTCCGACTGAATGACCGATGATGCAGCCTTAGTGAAGCACAACTGTCTCAAGCTGAACATCGACAAAACAGAAGTAGTGATCTTCAGAAAAAATCAACTCACTATGCAATTTTACCTGGTGGCCTGCCAACCACATACCCACACATAGCTCACACTGGAATCACCAAGCAACTCACCAGAAGACTACAGCTCAGGACGTAGGCATGACTCATTCTCAGCCTGGGCTCACATCGCACTTCACCTCAGAGAGCTCAATTGGCTCCCAATACACAAGTTTGCCTAGTTCAAGCTCTTTACCCACACATTCAATGCACTACACAACACAGTATCAGCTTATCTGATCGCTCATATCTACTTCCATCAAACAGCCAGAGACCTAAGATCAGCTGGACTCCTACTCGCACCTATCCCACATAGTCACGGGAGCAGAGCAAGAGATTGAGTCTTCTTATACATGGCTCCTATATAATGGCACAACATCCCTATACAAGTCAGAGGTGTAGGAAGGTGGAATCTGACTATATGGTTACCCCCCACTTTTTTCCTGGTGTTTTGCTGGTTTATGACTTAGTTGGACTGGGACCCTGCTATTCAGGGCCTTAGTCTATCTGCTTTCTCTGTAAAATGGTTTCCATGTACAATATGTACATTTCTAATTGGATTCTGGAGTGCCTTATAAGCCCCTAGTAAATGGTATCCTATGTACCCAGGGCATAGGTACCTCAGATGCCTACCAGGGGCTGAAGCATGTATTATGCCACCCCTGGGAAGCACTCCAAAATGACACCACAGGTCTGCTACTGCAGCCTGGGTAAGGTGGTGCTTGCACCCCTTACAGTGGTATAGGCTACCTATATCACTACCATTGCACACACATATAAAACCTATAAGTCTCTCCTATGGCAGGCCTTAACAATCCTGAAGGCAGAGTGCTTGGTTTTTATGTGAGAGGGTGCCCCTGCATGAGCAGAGCCCATCTGCAGCGTTCGGAGTCTCTCCTCTGATGCTGTTTGTGGTGCAGCCTGACCATATACTCTTAAGTGCATTATAACCTTGCGGTAAATGCTAACTTTGGAATGGCTGCATGGAAACATGTTGTGTTTGGTGTCAAATGCTTTGGAATACTACCCCCCACCAGTTCTGGTGGCGGGGATAGCATTCCTTCCTTCTAGAGGGAGAGACATGTTCACAATGGTCTAACCCGGTAGGACTTTCCTGAGCCCTGGCATTACAAAATGGATGCCTCTGCCACAGACACGGGTCTGGCCTCCTGCTGCTGACCGAAACTCCAGCAGGGGAGGCCTGGACAATAGGTTTCCTGTCGAAGGCAGATGAATATTGGGGCTGGGCGGGAGCACTCTCTGGTGCTTTGAAGTCCTGCACTGGGGGCACATTTGGCGTTTCTGTGCATAGTCCAGTTCAAACCGGTTGAAGGGGCTACCTGCCCCTGCTCTGGCATGAAACTGGACAAAGGAAATGGGTGTAACCACCCCTCTTTCCAAACCCTCCCATAGGTGGGTCCCTTGAGTATGTCCAACCCCCAAACTTAGTATAAGTATGGGAACCCAGTCCTCATGACTTTAGATTACCCTGGACGAAGCTCTGCAACAAATATCCTGGACCTTCGACTTTCTATCCCGACTAGAAGACTGAAGAAATCTCCCTTGGGGTCAAGGAGTGACTCCCCTGCTTGGCAGGCACCAAAGAAGCAACTGACTGGTCTGCATCGCTGAAGCTCCCGCCGAAGGCTGAAGTCTTTGCATCACCAGAGGTGGATTTCCAGACTTCCCCGAGGCTACCCTGAGTTCACAGCAAAGCTGAGGCCCATGGCTATCATGGGTGACGTGGAACCGTGACCACTGGACACCGTGAACTTTTGCAGCAACACTATCTTCCTGGTCCTCCTCGAAGTTGTGCTTTAGGCTCCGAGTAGCCCCAGCCTTGAGCGCCTCCTGCACCAAAGATTGCTGGCCTCCACTCCACGGGTGACCCGTGGGCCAGTTTCAAGTGCGACCGCTCGAGGCTCCCTCGCAATCACTAGCCCATTGGCTAGCAGGTCTCCACGAAAGCAACTCCTCTTCTGCTTGGACTTTCCTGGTTGCTCCAGATGTGACCTGACTTACCCTCACTGGGTGCGTCCCTCAGACCTTGCTGGTCTGCACCGCAGTCCTTTCTCTGAATTCTAGTGACTTGCCGTTTCCAAGGCTTGTCGGGTCCATTCTGATCGCCGACACTGCAGCACTCGACAGACTTTGTGGTACAGCTCCAATCCGGCTCGTGGACTTCGTCAACGCCTCCTGGACCTCGTGGCTGAAGAGTCAAGACACCCATCAACTCACCTGAAGCACCCAACATCTGTGGGCATTTGTCCATCCTGCCCTCACCTGAAGCACCCAACATCTGTGGGAATTTGTCCATCCTGCACTTGGTCACTGGCTAGTGACCCAGGCTCTGTCCCCTCTGCTTTCAGGTTCCTTACATCCTAGATCCAGGTTTGGATCTCTTCGGTCACTTCTCCTCTTCACGGCAGCAGCAGTTCTTTGCAGGCTTCCATTGCAATCGACAACGCGACCGACACCAAAAGACACCCATGCACCCGGCTTCCCTGGGTGAGGTAACTCGAGTACTCCAGTGCTCCTGTGGCTGCAAGCCCTAGAACTTCTTGAGTCCAAAAGGGTTTGGTCCTGACTCAATTAGAAGTGTCCCTAATCTTTAAATTTCCAACCGCGACATTGCCCATAGCAGATAACGGGAACCCACGGTTGTGTTTACACACTGCATACAGTTCCTGTGGGTCCCCTGTGTCACTACCTTGGGTGGTTCCTTGGGGTCCCAGCGATTCTACAGGTAACAGACCTTGTGTCTATTCCAGTTGTGGTTCTTATACCACTTTTTTGGTATATGGTTTTGTACGCCCCTAGGGCCCAAACGTGTATTTGTGCTATTACTGATAATTGCTAACTTGTAAACAAAGTACTTTGAACTCCAGTCTCATGAAGAGACTAGAGGGGTGTGTTTTATCTGAAATACATATATTTTGAATATATACCTGGTGTGGTTGTCCTTTCATTTGATCATTCAAGAGATTATAGACTGGTAAAACAAGCTGCTTTACATTCCTTAAAGACTTAGCCTGAAGGCTGCTCTCTATAGCTACCACTAGGATAGCTTTCAATAAAGGTTGTCTTTAACCAATTCACCATTAGGGGTTGTTTGGACTGGTACAAGGTGCCCACGAGAACTAGTGGACAGCATATATCAGGCCACCTTCTCACAAGAGGCTCCTCCTTTCTGCTTGAATTCCTGTGAAACTGAAGACATGGCTTTTTGTGTATCGCACGTCAGAGTGATGCCCATTCACCTGCTTAGTGCCAAGATACCTTGATGGTTGATAGCTTATACAAATATGCATAAAATTCATAATATTAACAAATCTAGGAGATTGGGTCAAGAAAGCTGGCATCCTACCCAGATCACGAGTAGATCCTGTGGCAGCTTCCCCTCACTGCCATCTAATCAGGTCTCCCTTGCCTGTGGGCAGCCGTCGCTGCCACTCACCGTCTCACTTGCTTTCACTTGCCGCTCCAGCCTCACTGTAGTCTCTCATCTGTGCCACATAATTTAGCCCCATATTGCGTCTTGTGTTATGCCATACTGTGTTAATGTATGCTTTCCTGCAATTGTATTTATGCCAGTCATCCCATTTTTATATATAGTTTAACCCCATATTGTGTCTTGTGTTGCATCAAACTCTGGTAACTTTTGCTTTTTTTAATTGTATTTGTGCCAGTCGGTGCGTTTTATCTGCATAGTTTAGCCCCTTATTGCATTTTGTTGTGTGCCACATTCTGTTAATTTTTCATTTGTCTTACTTCTATTTCTTTTACGATCATACCCGTCTCGCTGCTCCCTTCCTGCTCTTCTTCCTCCTGCTCCTCACCACCCTCCCAGGACCTACTTAAAGGAAGCTGGAGTGCGGGTGTGCAGTGGGCAGGCTGTCGGCATGCCAATTGAAGGCCAGTCTGTGTCCGTCCATGCCTGGACCGCGCCCAGCTCCAGGAACCCGGGCTCCTCCATCCCGCACAGCGACACTGCCACAGACCTCCAAGCCCTGGATCCCAGGTGCATCAACAAAAACTGCTGCCGCACAACTCAAAAGCACAGACGTTTCCCTGCCTTCACTACAGCTCCATATGCAACACCGAAGCTGCCAGAAATGCCAAAGGCATAGCAAACACAACTGCGTTCACCACACCAACAAAGACTGCCACGGCACAACTGCAGTGCATTCTAGTCAATGCATGGACACTTGCAAACATGCCACAGAGATTTGATACACGATCTCATCCTATGCCTCAGACGTCATCTTCCTCACAGAGACCTGACTGCACCCCGCCTCCATGCCTGACATCACCACCCCTGAACGATCACAAGATAACACACCGGGACCAAACCAACAAACACAGAGGTAGAATTGCCATTATCTAAAAATACATCATCTGCTGCACGACCTTCTCAGATGACGCAACCCCAATAATAGAGCATCTCAACTTCCAACTCTATACAGATGTGAAATGTACCATAAGAGGTACCCTTGCCTACATACCACCTGGACCACGCCCCGGTTTGTACAACACCATCATGCACCTCATTGCCCCGATCACTATTGACTCAGAGCACTACATCTTCCTAGGGGATCTTGACTTCCACCTTGAAAACCCCAGTGACACTAAAACATCTGTCCTCCTGGAAAGCATGATCAACAGAGGCCTCAATCGACTTGTCACCGAACCTATCCACATTGCAGGCCACACACTCAACCTTGTTCTCACGTCCACACACAGAGTCAAGTACAACTACATTTCATAGCTCACCTGGGCTGACCACTGAAGCGTCCACTTCACCAGACAGTTCTTGCACTATGCCCCCCAGTTCCATATGCACAATCTCGAAGAGAATATCAGAAGACCAGTAGAACAATGCTCTCAACTCCCATCTCACATACACTACATGCAACCCAGAAAAGTCCGCAAACAATTTCTCCACGTGGCTTACAAAATACACCAACACAAGTGCTCCTGCCAAGCCAACCAAAACCAAAAGACCTGCCAGAAGAGCCTGTTGGTTCAGAGCATGTAAGAAATGGGGCTTCTGGCTGGTTAGGGTAGGCACCTAAGCCAGGCAGACCCCACCACTCTAGTCAGGGTAAGTAAGTTATACCAAAGATGACTTGTCCTCACCCTCTAGTAGCTTGGCGCAGAGCAGTCAGAATTATCATTAGAGGCAATGTGTAAAACGTTTGCACAACAGGATTATATAAAAAAAATATAGAATATATTGTTCATAAAAACTGTACATATTATGCAAATTCGTTATACTGACAGTGCAAGGATTAAATCGACATACATTAGAACATCAGGGCATGAAATGCAGCAGTTAGGCTAGAATTGTGACACATACATCACCAAATATCACCAGCAATGCAGAAATCATGTAACAACACCTGAAACATCTGCAACAATAAATCCAAGTGGGCACAGAAACCCCTGTGCCCCTATTTTGCGAGATTATGGTAATCTCACTAATAGGGCAATGATTTTATGTACACATCAACCGTAGACCACAGGAGCCCCAGCGCACTTCATACAAGTGATATGGTAATTGCCGTAAATTTCCTCAAGCAATGAGATGAGGGCCTCCATTGAGATCTTACCCCATATCGTGACACTCAAGTAAATGTCCCCCAACTTCCATGAAAGGGGGGGGCATAAACTGTAATTTTCAGCAGGGATATCTTGCTGGGTCCCAGGCATGTAGGATTCACTCAAATACAGCTGACCAAGAGTGAGCAGTGCAGCTGCTGTCACACAGCCCTGTCCGTACTGGCTAGGCTGACCGCAAAGGAACATGTGACAGTGGTGCCTCCATCTGAGTTCACAGAGTACTTTTTCCAGAGAGTAAGGTGGGTGCAGCTCCCTTCAAGAAGGTTGACTGTGCTTCCTCATGTTGGCATTGCAAGTCCTGCGGCCATGCGAGCTTCTGTGAGGCTTGAGGTGGGGTCTCATGCTCTTGTTGTGCCTGGGGATGCTGGGCAACCCCCTTGAGATCCCAAGTGAGGCTTCCCTTAGTGATGCAGCACTGATTCACACGCTGGCAGGGGATTTGTGATTGGTAACCACTGAGCGGCAAAACCCTTGGGCCCAATATGCACACGTCGGACGAGGTCTCAGGGGTGCTGCTCCTTCAGCACTTCTAGGGAAATCACTGTCACAAGCCCACGCTTGGGCAAGGGGAATAAAGCACCCTACATGCGCTGTTCACAAGCAAGGTGCAAAACGAAATGCAAGATAAATAGCTCCTCAAGTGCTTAGCTTTGGCACAACTTAAAATAGAAATTGAAGCTCCCACCACGTGCTTCTCTTTGTCCCAATATGCAAACGAAAGGGGAGGATCTCTCTGGATTCACTTAAACCCCAGGATTCCAAACAAACAGGGGTGGGGGAAGCAGACAACCAAATCCTAGAGAACACTGGGGAGCACACAGTAGGCAGTAGGCAGGCACGCACACAGATTCACCTGGCAGAGTGGCAGTCCCGTCAGCAACCTAGCAGGCAGCAGGTTAGCACAACAAAGCAAGTAGTCGAACAGCAATCCTCTGGTGCAGTATGTAGAACCAGCACCATCTGTTTACAAGTCACATGCAGTGTTTAAAATCACGGGGATACAACTCATGTACTTATACTCAAAATGTCTTTGATCTAGAGGTGACTTCAAAGGAGACCTTACAGATGCACAACAATCCCCTTTCAACCCATCCCTGACTCCAGACATCAGTAGGGGTAAATCTGCCCTTTGTGTGAGTGCAGGGCGCAGCCTACATAAATGTAAAGTGTGACTGTAAGCCCAGGAAGACCCTAAATATGCAAATGTAATCCATGCCACACCCAGCCCTTCCTGTGTGGTGGCTGTCTGGAAAGTATGCACCAAGTCTAGCTGTTACCCCAGACCCAGACATGGACAGGAGTCAGGCTACAAAGCACAGAGTCAGAAGCACGGAACATGCCCACATTCTAAAAGTATGCGTAAAAATAGAGGATGCACTCCTTCCCTTTTTAATGTACATCGATGTTTAGAATTATCTTCCTGTAGTGCGTGCGATCAGATTCTGTGATCCGTCCCAGTCACAGTATTGCATACAAGTATTAGCAACAAGGCACTCATCTCGCACCATTTCTGTCGCACTGCTGAATGGGGAACATTTCCCTGCCGTAAATCCATATATTCCACTTTAAACCATTTTTTTCAATTAGTAAGCCGACGTTAATCCATAGTTTCTTTCCAAACTTAATCAATCACTGCAGAGACAGCCTTATATCACTCCTTGAATTTTATTTTCAATACTTCACATTGATACTGCGCGCCCATCCAGGCTTTTCACAGTAACACGTAATCCAAACAATGATATATGCGTCTGAGTAGACTCATTGCTCTCTGCCCAATGCATTTCGAGTCTCATACGACTCTTCGTCAGGGGTCACTGCAATAAATTAAAAAACAGCTCAATTGACAGTGAACATCAGACCTGAATGAATACCAAAATATATTTCAACGCCATAAATAAACTAACCTCACCCTATCCCTGACACATGTATAACTTACTTACATACCCATACTATCTGAAAACCCATCCGTCTCCCCAACCCACAAATAACAACGTGACATCCTTACCCTGAGTCTCTCTAAACTCCCCTTTTATCTAAACAGCTCAGATCCAAATCAAACAAAACGCTGTGCATTACCTAAATGAAGGTGGTGTCAGCAATAAAGCCTCCTCGTGCACCTCTCCCGTTGATTCTAATAATGATGATTTCCCACTACACTTTGCTCACGTCATTTTAAAATCAACGTCACGCCTCCATACACCAATCATTCGAATTCTCACACCCCACGAACCTAACCCCTCTCAGCTGTGTCTAAATAACCCGTGCTACAATCATAGAACTACAATTCCCATAATGCGTTTTCCCAAAATTAGTCCGTGTTATCTCTAGACCAAACCCAATCCTCCCTAACTGACTCTGCCCAGCCCTCGAAAATTACTGCAAAACAACCTGACATATACAGACTAAAATGTGCACGTTTAAATAAATCATGCTGTGGCAAACATTTCTGAAAATCAAACGTAAAAAACGGTGGCCACTGCAAAACAAAAATACATCCGGTCAATTGTTAACTAATCAGTTCTTTCTCAGACTGTTCCTGAAATATTTTCTATGGTGATGAAAACTCCATCGGGTCCATTCAAACTTTTCGCTGTCTCTGCTGTGATCTAGGTAACTTAACTCAAGTTTCAACAATTGTTCATTGATAGGGTGCAAATCTCCGTGGGGCGGAAAATAATTGCGAAGCAAATGCGTAAAAATAGAGGATGCACTCCTTCCCTTTTTAATGTACATCGATGTTTAGAATTATCTTCCTGTAGTGCGTGCGATCAGATTCTGTGATCCGTCCCAGTCACAGTATTACATACAAGTATTAGCAACAAGGCACTCATCTCGCACCATTTCTGTCGCACTGCTGAATGGGGAACATTTCCCTGCCGTAGATCCATATATTCCACTTTAAACCATTTTTTTCAATTAGTAAGCCAACGTTAATCCATAGTTTCTTTCCAAACTTAATCAATCACTGCAGAGACAGTCTTATATCACTCCTTGAATTTTATTTTCAATACTTCACATTGATACTGCGCGCCCATCCAGGCTTTTCACAGTAACGCGTAATCCAAACAATGATATATGCGTCTGAGTAGACTCATTGCTCTCTGCCCAATGCATTTCGAGTCTCATACGACTCTTCGTCAGGGGTCACTGCAATAAATTAAAAAACAGCTCAATTGACAGTGAACATCAGACCTGAATGAATACCAAAATATATTTCAACGCCATAAATAAACTAACCCCACCCTATCCCTGAAATGGTTTAAAGTGGAATATATGGATTTACGGCAGGGAAATGTTCCCCATTCAGCAGTGCGACAGAAATGGTGCGAGATGAGTGCCTTGTTGCTAATACTTGTATGTAATACTGTGACTGGGACGGATCACAGAATCTGATCGCACGCACTACAGGAAGATAATTCTAAACATCGATGTACATTAAAAAGGGAAGGAGTGCATCCTCTATTTTTACGCATATGCTTTGCAATTATTTTCCGCCCCATGGAGATTTGCACCCTATCAATGAACAATTGTTGAAACTTGAGTTAAGTTACCTAGATCACAGCAGAGACAGCGAAAAGTTTGAATGGACCCTATGGAGTTTTCATCACCATAGAAAATATTTAAGGAACAGTCTGAGAAAGAACTGATTAGTTAACAATTGACCGGATGTATTTTTGTTTTGCAGTGGCCACCGTTTTTTACGTTTGATTTTCAGAAATGTTTGCCACAGCATGATTTATTTAAACGTGCACATTTTAGTCTGTATATGTCAGGTTGTTTTGCAGTAATTTTCGAGGGCTGGGCAGAGTCAGTTAGGGAGGATTGGGTTTGGTCTAGAGATAACACGGACTCATTTTGGGAAAACGCATTATGGGAATTGTAGTTCTATGATTGTAGCACGGGTTATTTAGACACAGCTGAGAGGGGTTAGGTTCGTGGGGTGTGAGAATTCGAATGATTGGTGTATGGAGGCGTGACGTTGATTTTAAAACGACGTGAGCAAAGTGTAGTGGGAAATCATCATTATTAGAATCAACGGGAGAGGTGCACGAGGAGGCTTTATTGCTGACACCACCTTCATTTAGGTAATGCACAGCGTTTTGTTTGATTTGGATCTGAGCTGTTTAGATAAAAGGGGAGTTTAGAGAGACTCAGGGTAAGGATGTCACGTTGTTATTTGTGGGTTGGGGAGACGGATGGGTTTTCAGGTATGTAAGTAAGTTATACATGTGTCAGGGATAGGGTGGGGTTAGTTTATTTATGGCGTTGAAATATATTTTGGTATTCATTCAGGTCTGATGTTCACTGTCAATTGAGCTGTTTTTTAATTTATTGCAGTGACCCCTGACGAAGAGTCGTATGAGACTCGAAATGCATTGGGCAGAGAGCAATGAGTCTACTCAGACGCATATATCATTGTTTGGATTACGTGTTACTGTGAAAAGCCTGGATGGGCGCGCAGTATCAATGTGAAGTATTGAAAATAAAATTCAAGGAGTGATATAAGGCTGTCTCTGCAGTGATTGATTAAGTTTGGAAAGAAACTATGGATTAACGTCGGCTTACTAATTGAAAAAAATGGTTTAAAGTGGAATGTATGGATTTACGGCAGGGAAATGTTCCCCATTCAGCAGTGCAACAGAAATGGTGCGAGATGAGTGCCTTGTTGCTAATACTTTCACATTCTAAAAGTGGCATTTCTAAAATAGTTATGAAAAATCCAGCTACACAAGTAATCAGGATTTATCACCACTATTCCAAACATACCAAACATGGCAATGCTACTTATCTCAGATACGAGAAATTACCACTTAAGTATTTATAAGGGAATCCCCAATGCTAGCCTATGAGAGGAGTAGGCCTCACAATAGTGAGAAAAAAATAGGCTGTTTGTCACCACCAGGACAGACCACCCAATAAATACACATGTCCTACCTTTTACTTACACAGCACCCTGCCCACAGTGCTACCTAAGGCTTAACTTAGGGGTGACCTCTTTGTACTAAAAGGGGAGCTAAGGACTTGGCAAGTTATTTTAAATGCCAAGTCAAATTAGGAGTAAATTGCACACACAGGTCCTGCAGTGGCAGGCCTGAGACGGGTTTGAAAGGCTATGTCAGTGGGTGGCACAAGCAGTGCTGCAGCCCCACTAGTATTTCTAAAGGAACAAAGGCCTCTTACATGTAAAATAACACAAAACATTGGTACATAGAGGTACACTGAAGAATATGTCTGATATCCACAATGGAAACATATAATAAATGTATTATCGTTAAATTAAAACCTTTAAAGTGGGAGAACACATAAAACAGAGAATTCATAAAAACTTCTACAGCTCAGGCATTTACAGTGTGACTATAATAGCAACATACTTGTTGTGTCACAAGAAATCAGTACCTACGATCACATATACAAATAGACAGTTTACAACAATTTGAGTCAAGGTACTTTTGGTCAACGACATTTCGATCCCTTAACTAGATACAGGGCTCATCATCAGGACATAAAGGGTCATGCCTGACACAAAATGCCTGTTGGGGAGGGAAAAGAAAGAAAAAAGGAGAAGTAAAAGGGACAGAGAAGATTTCATAAGTAATCATAGTCAGGATAGTCCATGCTCAGATTAAACAGCAAACATTACATGCGCTGGGATTGTTAGTGTACCCATGCACAAAAAACAATTGTTGTACACCACAAAGTTGTGAGGCTAGTCATAGCATGCCTAGGGTGCCTACGATGAAACAACAACATAATAGAGAGAACGTGGATCGGTGAAAGAATCACACATGACATGAACACAACAGATGAATTGACAGGAAAATGCATGATGTAGTATTGTGAGTGTGGCAAGTACCCAGTGCCAAGGTAAATCGAAGTACATTACTGGAAAAGTCCTGAGTAAAGACAAAAGGTTTTTTCCCAAGGTAGATGAATAAATATCAACACAAACGGAGAAAGAAATGACCAGCCTTGATTGATGGCCTTGTTAGTAAACATAATAAAGCCACATTGGGCAGAATTGAAATGGGACATCACTGGTAAGGGTCTGGCAATAGAAGGGGTATCTTTTAACCTGAAGAGTAATTAGCTCGATAACATGGTGTACTACCATAAGTGGTGGTTATGTCTCCATCTGCATTCATTTACCCTTGATTAGCAGTGGTAAAGTGTCCAGAGTCCTAAAGCCAACAAAAATAAGGTCAGAAAAATAAGCTGAGGAAGGCAAATGTTTGGGGATAAACTGGCAAAAAGGGCCAGGTCCAACAGTGTGTAACTGAAGTCTACCAAGTGCAAATGCCAGCAACCAGCAAATAGACAGGAGACTGCACCACCTTCAAGACGGCACTCAGTGGGTACCACACCTCCTGAAAGAAACAAAGGAGAACAACCTAGCAGACTAACCGCATCAAGGAGTTATTTGCCATTGTGAGGGAGTTTTCCAACCCGGCAGCCACCAAGAATGACATCACCCCCTCCTCAAAACAGTGTGAGAACCACGCAACACCCTTGTGGACTTCTTCCACAACAAGATCTCAGTCATCTGTAAAAACTTCAAAGCCGACTGCCTTCTCTCCCCCATCTCTCCCATTCCCCTCCCACCCCTTTCCCCCTCCCACCGGACATGCAGTCCCACTGAAAGTCATGGTTTCCCATCCCCCATACCCAGCAGACAGTGGCTGATGCTGCTTACATCAGCAACACAGCCCAGTCAATATCCTCCTACCCCCCTCACCATACCCCCGCCCAACTTTATAATGATCTAAGGTCAAGCCTCTGGGAACAGCTCTGGGGACATGCTATAACCCCTATATTTTGCCTGTTCCACAGCCCAATCTCATCCTATGCCTTGGTAATTCCTGAGAGGTCAGACCCCAGTCATAATGTTTGTTCATCAATCCTATCACTACCTTCCATGACGATGACCTTCTGTCCGGGTCACTCACTCCTTCCTCCTCTACACTCCTATGATAGCATGCAGGGTAGCAAATACCGTAATCTGGACATTTAAGTGGACCGGAACCTGACCAGCATCGTGGGTGTACACTGTCCTGCCACTTACAGGTTGTTGTCCAGCCCCCTAGACCACCGGAATTCCTTAGAACTTTACGTGGACAATTCCTGGAGGCGACATGCCTTTATTCACTGTCTTACCCCTTCCTATGAATATCCTCCTGGCTTTCCCTTCCTTCCCCTTCCCTATTTATCACTGTATGTTGTTGTCATATCTGAATATCGGATGATGTCTACTTCTGTCATGTGCCCTTATGCTTCTTCTACGAAACAACTACTACACAAAAAAACTTCAAACCCCAAGCCCAAGCTGCCAACAACACGGACCTGCTCACACCCATGAACACAAAACCCGAACACCTACTCACCCGCTGGGACCTTCTCACAACTCAAGAACACAATCCCCATCATGAACTCTGTGCACTCAGGAACTCCCAGGATCCCAGTACCCACAACACCTGAACACCTACTCACCCGCTGGGACCTTCTCACAACTCAATAACACAATCCCCATCATGAACTCTGTGCACTCAGGAACTCCCAGGATCCCAGTACCTACCATGTCTTCAACCTTGGAAGCAAAACTATTGCTGGCAAACTCAAGAATGCCCTGAACACCTCCATCAACTTGGCATCCATCCCTGAGGACTGGAAACACGCTCAAGTGAAGCGCATCCTGAAGAAACCATCCACCGTCCCAGCAGAACCCAAGAACTAATGGCTCATCTCCCTGCTCCCCTCCCCAGCAAACCTTCCTGAGAAGGCAATCAACCAGCAACTTACAGAAAACCTGGAAAACAACAACCACCTGGACCCCTCTCAATCCAGTTTCCGGGCCAACCACAGCACCAAGACAGCCCTGATCACAGCCACCAATGATATCAGGGCCCTCCTGGACCATAGCAAAATGGCAGCCCTCATCCTCATTGACCTGTCAATCGCCTTCAACACAGTCTCTCATCACATTTCGATCAACAGACTTCAAATGGATGGCCTCATACCTCACCAGAAGAACCCAGAGAATCTATGTCCCATGTGCTCCTCAGAACACAAGTAGATTCTCAGGGGTATCCTCCAAGTATTGTCCCTCAGCCCCACCCTCTTCAACATGTACATGACCCCTATGGCCAACACCGTCAGATCAGACTCAACATCATCTCCTACACCGATGACACCCTGCTCATCCTCTTGCTGTCAGAAGACCGCACCACCACCAGAGCCAACTTCCACAGATGCATGAAGAACATCACCAACTAGATGAAGGACGACTGTCTCAATCTGAACATGGAGAAGACAGAAGCCCTCATCTTCTGGAACAACACCTCAGCATGGTGGCCCGCTGAACATGGTCCGGCCCTCCACCCCAACAGTTAAACACAGTCTTATTCTCCTGCTTCCACACCCTATGCATGCTTCGCAAGATCTTCAGATGACTCCCAGTCAGCCTGTTGGTCCATATTTATTCAGCGCCTACCTGTAACCTGTTGTTTGGTGTCCTGTGCAGCCTTCGCCTGTGTTACCCTCCCGCTGCCACTTCCATGACCATCGCGGCCGCAGTGAGGAGGGAAGGGACCAACTCCAACTACAACTCCCAGCTTCCCCGCCAGGCCAACCCCGGAAGCAGCGTCAGCAACACTCGCGCCAGGAGGAGCTTTAAAAGCGGCTACACTCCCGGTGTTACAGTGCTGTACTATTCCTCCATAGACATCAGAAAGGAATACTCTTACCCAACTAAGACCGGGTAGGTCATAATAAGAGAACTATAAACGAGCTCCCATATCCTCCAATAGATAAGCTCATCACTATATTGTATTTGTTTATTGCTTTATAGAACAAGCATAACCAATATCGACGAGGAGATGATATCACCTCTAATGGAATTCAATGATTCATAAGTAAGCATAGTATCTGAATGTTAGACTCCATTGAGCTACCATCAATAGCATACATGCTTTTCACTCTTTAAACCTAACCATGCGGCAATTATAAATGCTGCGACAACCATTGGAATGTGGTGTTTCTCTCACAACATTAATTAAAAATGATCGCTCTTTCACACACGGGCTATCCCTCTTTTTTCTCTATTCAGTATGAAGAGAATTTTATGTTTCAGTTGTTGTAATTAATTGACACTATGTTCATACAGGAGTCCCCTTTTGAAATTTCTACTGTCCTGAAGATGGTCTGACGGATTGACGCCCTTACAGACCGAAACGTCGACTACATTATCCATTTCCACATCATATATGTACAGCTGATTGCTCTCCAAACATGAGATAGATCTCTGTGTTCTTTATTTGGATTGGATATTTTTTGTGTCATGAACTGTGGATAATATTTAATTGTTTTCTCTTTTCATGTTACACTGCACATTCAATTGTCCATTTGTACTCCTTTTTATTGATTGTTTATATATAAAAAGTCAGTGATTCTTTCACTAAAAAAGATACCCCGTGTGTGTTGCATATCTTTGATCAAATTCAATCAAATAATATGTAGTTGAGTATCAGTCTTGAACTCATCTAAAAATTAATTTTTCGCTTTGTACAAAGAAACTTAACCCCTACAAACAAAATCCCTTGTTGGCACACTACTTTTGCAACACTCCCGGTGGAGCGGGTGTCAGCCTGTTGGTCTATATTTATTCAGCGCCTACCTGTAACCTGTTGTTTGGTGTCCTGTGCAGCCTTCGCCTGTGTTACCCTCCCGCCGCCGCTTCCAGGACCATCGCGGCCGTAGTGAGGAGGGAAGGGACCAACTCCAACTACAACTCCCAGCTTCCCCGCCAGGCCAACCCCGGAAGCAGCGTCAGCAACACTCGCGCCAGGAGGAGCTTTAAAAGCGGCTACACTCCCCGCGTCGCGGGACCGCGCGCGGGACGCGCCGGGCTAAGCCCGGGCAAAGGGCGGGCCATCTGGGGCCGTCCGGGGCAGGGAGAGGCAGGGCTGGGCCACCCCCATTACCCTTTAATGCACTGGTAGCACATGTGGTGGAGGTAAGAGTTGCTACTTACCAGAGCTGATACTGTTTGTCACGCTTTGTTGTAATGGGTAAAAATGATGCTGCCCAACCTCGACCCAATACTAGACATAACAAATCTACTAACAACCCTCTTCCAAGCTTAACAGCAATTGATAGGATGTTGCAAAAGACTATAGGGGTCGTTGCCTCAGCAATAGAGACTACGGAAAGACGTCTCTCACTTCCCATTGGATTAGCTCCACCTATTTTACCTGATAATCCATCTATAACTTTGGGTAATTCTTATGACTCCATGTTAATGATTTCTTATGCTGGTTTACCTGAACTGCCAGGAGCAAATATCAACCCGGAGGTACTTAATCCCAATCATTCTTTGATTTTGGATCACACACCCCCGGCAAGCAGACTGTCCATTACTCCTGTACTCCAGAAGCAGGTTCCGAGCGGAGAAGCGCAATTCGTCAATGATATTATTAATGTAGATGGTAATAGTGCCATCGGGTCACCTACCACTATTGCACAACCCTATGTTATTATCTCACCAGTTAAAACAAGAGGACAAAAGGCTAAAACTAAACAAAAACACAATAACAAAGAGCAGAAGGCATCTAAACCTAGGGGTAAAGGTAGTGGATGCCACCTCAAAGCGGTACAAAATCTGCCTGTAGTAGAGTTATGCGAAGAACAGTTAGATGTTATTAATGCCCAGCCAAATGGAAACAACAATGAGGCCAGTACAGACGGCTTCTGGGAAAGACTGGAGGCACTTGTATCAACTTTTCTAGGGCCAATTAACGAGAATATCCGGGCCCTCGAAGCTAGGGTTAGCTCTATCGATCATTATGTAAAGTCAATTCTTTGTTCAACTAAGTTGAACTCAGCCCAATTAGTTGTCCCTTTACCTGACCCCAATCAGAATAGGGTTACGCCTGCACCTGTTCCTGTCCCTGTCCCGCATGCATCCGAGGGTGCCAAGGCTAGGTCAAGAGGGGTAGACATACAACTAAGTGCCCCAAGTACTTTACCTGAAAGTTCAGGCAATAGCAACAGTCGTCCTTTTGATGTGGGGACTAGCGAAGGCAAAGATAAAGCTTCGATGGAAAAAGCTGTAACTTTAAGGGAAGGCACTGGGATATATGGGCTCCAAAAATTAGGCCAATCCAAGAGTACATCCCATCTTGCAGATTACAAAAGTGAAAATGTACCCCCTGTAATGAACCTACCACCAGAATGTGGAGCGTATGTTGCGGTCCTCTGTAATGTTCCCAGGCTACGGGAAGGGCAATTTGAGACCAATGAAACCCTGAAAAACAAAATTCTTCATTGGTTAACTAATAATTGTGGCTTCCCAATGATAGATGCAGAACAGATTTTACTCACACAAAGAGTAGGATGGATAGGCCCCACAACTAAAATCTTCAATGGGGACTGTATCATTATTAATTTTACGTCGCCAGTTTGGGCACATAAAGTCCTACTCAGAGCCCCCCCACCTCTCATTGTGAATTCAACACAACTCTACTGCCACTTGCCTACTTTTATAGACATTTATTAGTCAATAATCACGCCACAAAACCTATCACTCATTATGTGAGTAACAATTGGCTGCCAATGGCTCCGGCAACCCACCAGATGTTACCTCCTCTACCATTATACAATAGGTTCCAATGCCTGACCTCAATGGAGGATAACGATTGACACATAAAACTTGCGGAGACTACCGATGGGGGGAGGAGGGGGTCACCGAAGTTAACTTCTATGCAAAAGGAGACAAGTAAAGTACACCCTCTGTGCATGGATTCCTTTTTGACAAATAAGTTACCGGGGACTAATGGTATTGATGAGCCTGTTATTCCAATAGCTGGTACTTCTGTAAAGTCTATTTTGTGTACGGACGCATCTATAAAATTGACTAATGATGATGGGACATTCTCTCAAAAGGGGTATACATTGACAACTTGGAATATTGCAGGCCTTAGAAACAAATTAGGGACGCCCTTCTGGCAAGATTTTATCACTTGTGGCAGTGACATAATGTGCTTACAAGAAACATGGAGTACAGAACCTATCTCAGTAGAGGGCTATACCTCATACTGTGTAAATGCGACCCCCTCTTTAATGGGTAGAGCTAAGGGTGGTCTTTTGTTGCTAATTTCCACAAAACTGATTGGTTGCAAAATTTTAACTTATTTACCTATTGGCAACCATAGTCAAGTTTTGCGATTATCCTTTCTGCAAGGTAAAGATCTGGTGCTAATAAACTTCTACAATAATAATTTCCAGAAAGATAGAGGAGTTTGTTTAGAACCATTGGAAAAGGAGTTGGACAGGTTACTAAACACATTTAATAAATTGGCGGTAGTCTTGTGGGCTGGCGATTTTAATATTACTAATTCTTGTGGTTACTTGAAAACGTATCCGACCATTGATGGGACAAAGGATGACATGTTGCATTTCCCACACTGTGAATATGGTTTGACCCTTAACACTTTAATGGCCAAATTCGATCTTGAGCTGTTAGACTGTACGATAAACGAGGGCCATATTAAATGCCCCACATTCACTGGCAGGGAAGCTAATAGCAACATAGACCACATCTTATTTTCTAAGAATTGCCCTTATATGAACCTTTGGATATCTGAACAGGTGGTTAGCGATCACAATAGTATTTCCATAGTTTTGTTAGCTTGGGGCAATAGAATTACTGACACTGCCCACACAATCACTAATATCCTCCCTATTAGACCGAATGGCAGGAGATTAAAGTGGGTTGGCTTGGATCCACAAAAGATCCAACGGGATGTGATCATTAAATGCAGAGACTGTATTAATTATTGCCTCAGCGAAGAAGTCGTCCCTGGAAAGCTATGTATGGAATTTGCCAACATTAATAATGTGATAAGAAATATCCTAACCAGGAACACCAAAGGCTCCAGACAGGATGGTAAGAAGTGGTTTGATTCCGAATGCTCCAAGATTTTATCTAATCTAAAATTAGCACTAAGGTCTAAACCCCGCAATCAATTTATTGTCTGTAAATTACGCAAAGATTACAAACAAGCGGTTCTAGCACAAAAAAAGGTATTGAGATTAGACGCCTGGGATAAATTAACCATGGCAAGTAAATTGAATAATATTAAACTCTTTTGGGAAATTGTAAATAGCCCTTTCTTAAAGGAGGATCATATTCCTGAGCTGATGTCTCATGTTAATTGCACTGAATGGATCGAACACTTTTCAAAAAATTTTAACCCAGAAAAGGTCGTTTTAACTTCTCCTCTCTTATCAAGTAATTTTACGTGGCCCACATTACCACTAATAATTAGTGTCGAGGAGGTGCGTGAAGGACTGTTAAATAGTAAAGGGGGAAAGGCTGCCGGCCCGGATGGTGTTCCGATTGATCTATATAAGGATGAAATGGATCTCTGGGCACCAATCCTTGCAAGAATTTTTAATGCTGCTGCTATAGGAAATTTTCCATTATCTTGGGCCGAATCCTTAATTGTTCCACCTTATAAAAAGGGTTCGCGCTCTGAAGCATGCAACTATCGCCCTATTTCATTACTTGATTACTCAATAAAAGTGTTGAGTAGGGTGCTCTTAAAAAGATTGGAAATATGGGCCGAAGAATCTAATATATTGACCTCAGTTCAATATGGTTTTAGGAAGGGCATTGGGACCATAGAACAATGTGTTAATCTGGAATTACTTATTAATAAATACACAGTGGTAAAAGGGGGAAATCTGTTTTTATGTTTCGCTGTTTGAGTAGCGCGTTCGACCTAGTGGACCATTCGCACCTTTGGTCAGTATTACTTGAACTAGGGGCCCCAAAGGAGATTGTGTTTTTTCTAGCCAGGATATATGAGAAACTTTCATGCAGTGTACGCTATGGACCCATGGGAGAGCGAACCCCTTTTTTCACAGTGCAAAGAGGTATCAGACAGGGGTGTGTATTGGCTCCCCTTTTATTTTCCCTTTTTATAAATCAAATTGCCGAGGTTTTAAATAAGACCCCTGCTGATGCCCCTAAAATAGATAATACTGTCGTGTCCGTATTGTTATATGCGGACGATGCCGTCTTAATTTCACGCACCCCTCTGGGTTTACAACGTTTAATTGATGTTTTTATTGATTTTATTAATGACAGGAAATTGCTGATTAATAAATTAAAAACATTTACAATGATATGTGGGGAAAAATCCAAATCATCACGGTCCTTTTTTCTAGAAGGTTCGAAGATTCAAGCAGTTGAAACCTTCTGTTATTTAGGCATCAGTTTTGATGCTAATGGTAAATGGACTAATGAGCAAGGAAATATTGGCCACAAAATGACTAGAAATTCTAATGGTATCTTCCGTTTTGCCTCAAAAATAGGGGACCACAGAATAAAAGATATGGTAACGCAAGATGTGTTTCTTCGGCCCTATATGGCGCTGGTTTATGGGGCCATTCTTCTATGGCCCAATTGCAAATAAACGAAAATATCTTCCTTAAACGTTTGTTATGTGTTCCAGTTGAAGCCTCAACCGATTTAATACACCAAGAAACTGGCCTTAACTATTTATCAGATTTGGCTGCCTTACGCCCTTTACTATTATGGCGTTCAATATGGAACAAAAAGAAAACTGAGTTCACACAGTCTGTAATCAAGGACTGTTTTAAGCTGGACTTTCATTCCCGTATTCAGTAGCTGAACTACATTATCTTCTGGTATAATATCTTATTCGGAATCAAGATCTCTAAAGATTCAGACTGTGTTATATTACTTTCTAAGAAGGAAATTAAAGACACATTCCTTCTTTATAAAACAGAAGAAAGGAACAAGTTGATTCAGACCCAAAAGACTTCTGTATTTTATAGGCAGCTTAATCTTAAAAAAGGTCTTCAGTCATATTTGGTGGAAGTGACCAGGAAATCGCACCGATTTGTTCTCGTACATTTAAGGTTGGGCATCGCACACCATCTCGTATCCTTCCCTGTGATTGGGGTAGGTTCTAGTGCAGAATGCCCGTGTGACAATATTTCCAAACAAAGTTGTTGCCATTTTCTGTTATTTTGTAAATTTTATACATTTTTGAGGAAATTTTATTTGAAACCGATCCTTTTAAAATATAACATCCGTTTAACTGCAGATGCCATGAATCTACTCTGTTCCCTCCAGAGCTTGGGCATTTGTTTCCATGTAGCACTATACATTCTAAAATGCAGGGCTGCTAGGAAATCTATAATTATTTGATTAATGTTAACTGTGCCTTGCTATGATGTTATAGTTATGCATAAGTCACTTTATGATAGTAATCTATTTTACATATATGCCTAAGTCACTTTAATAATATGAGATGATCCCATCTTGCTATGCACAAGTCACTTTATGACAGCAATCTATTTCGCACATATACTTAGTTTACTTTATCAGCACAAGATGTTGTCATTTATTGTGGAGGAAACAAATGTTTTATGGATGCGAAATTGCGCTTTATATAGCTTATAACTGTTTATGTATTAGTAATTTTACTATTGCTAGGTAGATGCATATGTCACTTTATTGTGTCAAGGGTCTCCTTCACTTATATGGTGATAACTATTGACAAAATCCGTTTTAATGACTCAATATTACAATGTATAGGCCTACTACAACTTATGCATAAGCACCCTGTTACTGCGAGGTAGAATCATTAATCATGAATTACTAATTTCGTTGGAAACTAATGCTTCTTGAGCATTTTTACTTATGCTATAATGATATATTGATTTTATCTATTTTTAAACATGTATATATATGGATGTATTTTTTTTATTTTTTTTATTTATGTCTCACCGTTCAGTGCAAGTGTTAGGGCTGGTATAGGTATAATTATCTGTCCTTGGTTTTGTTGAATTATGCGTCATGATATTTTTATTGTATATTACTTTGTTCAGTTTATATGGTTGTATTTATACAAACCGAATTAAAGCTTATTTGACTTGACTTGACTTGACTCCCAGTCACCACCAGAAGGGTCGACATGCAGGGCCTCTTCACCAGCAGGCTGGATTTCTGGGACACACTTTATGTTGGAATCACTGTGCGCCTCTTGAAGAGACTACAGACAATACAAAATGCAGTAGCAAGAATCATTCTCGACCTTCTCAGATGGACCCACATCACACAACACCTCAAGAAACAACACTGGCTCCCAATTCAGAAGAGATGCCAGTTCAAGATGTTGACCCATGCATACAAAGCCCTGCACGATGAAGGACCAGCATACAGCAACAAATGCATGGCCTTCCACCGACCAACCAGACATTTATGATCCGCCACCCTCTTCCTTGCAGACAACCCTCGGATCCACCGTGCACACAACTGAGAACGATCCTTCTCACACCTGGCAGTCAAAGGTAGGAACTACCTTCTCCTGCACCTCAGGACCGCCTCAGCACTATAGGAATTCATGAAGGGACTCAAAGCCTGGTTGTCGACTGAACAAATCACAGCATAGCAGCTAGCAGATCCAGTGCCCTGAAACCCACACAGGTGATTTGCAGCACTCTACAAAACCTTGATTTATTAATTGAGTGATTGATTGAGATCTCATATTGGGTATAGCAAGAATCACTTGATAACTGATGATTGTTTGCTATTGAAACTTCTGGTGGAAAAAAAATGCGTTTTTCAAAAATTAATTCCTCTTCCTGTGCCTTAAATTTATTTGTCTGTAGCATCTGACTTTTTTTTACATAAATCTTCTGTGGTGTAGGATAGTAAAAGTATCCCTGTGTCATTATTATCAATAGTAATATGACTTTATAGAGACTTATGGACAAGGATCTAACTGGGGAAAAAGGATCTCTGTACAGAAAAGAGACACTAAAGACACAAAGGCAAGGTTGTATCTTAGCTCCATTAATATTTGTAATACACAGACCAGACAAAGTCTAAAAGCGCTTAACGAGGTACATTATCAGGCACATGCATCAATGTAAAAACCGGTCGCAAACGGGCAGATTCTCAGAATCTGCCCCTTTGCGACCGGTATTTTTGCATTTGGGATGCATCATCCCAAATGCAAAAATCACAATTTAAGGAATCTCTAAATTGCGATTCCTGAAATTGCGATTGCATTTAAGGAATCCCAAATTGAGATTCCTTAAATGCAATGCATGAAAGTGAAAAAATTAGCGATTTCGCTAATAGGGGGAGCAAATTACCATAAAGTTGAACTTCATGGTAATTTGCAAAAACTTTGAAAAATGCACTTTTGTGCATTTTTCAAAGTTTCATGTTGCGCACACACATGCCCTTAGAGCATGTGTGTGTGCAACATATGTTCACAGATCAATTTCAGGGGTGCAATAGGGTGTCATTTTGACACCCTTGCACCCTTCAAATTGCATGAGCAATTTGCGAGTACCTACTGGTACTCGAAAATTGCTCATGCAATCTGCAATTCATTCCTATGGGCCTGGAGGCCCATAGGAATGAATGGGACGGCATTCCTTAATTGCGACTCGCAATTTGCGAGTCGCAATTAAGGAATTTGTAGGAATCGCTATTTTTATAGCGATTCCTACATGCATAGGCTTTTGCAATTCCTTAATTGCGATTCCTTAAAAATCGCAATTAAGGAATCGCAAGTCTTTGTTGATGCATGTGCCAGTATATCCCTTGCAAAGTGCATGAGGAGACTATACAATGCATTCTGTTTGATTCACAATAAATCTACATCGTGTCTTAGATTATTAGTTAAGATCAATAGGAGAATTTAAGTGATGATTCTCAGAAGAAGAACAACAAAATATATTTACCTGGTAGCTGCACATGGCATTAGAGGCAGTCTTGAGGTACTGACATCTAGGAGAGACATTTTAACCGCATGTTGTTTCAGCCACACAGGCAGGGTCGTGTTGTAAATGAAACAGCGATATGATTAAGCATTCACTGAAGACGTGCTCTTCATGTCGGAATTATGTTTTCTGCTTTATATTGACTAATGTTCAGACTCCATTTTCGCTTAGCCATCCGCCATTTTGTATGGCCATGAAACCACGTGCTCTGCATGAGACAAGTCCTACCTCTTCATTAGTCACTCCTGAGATGTGCCTAGCAACAGTCTATGAATAACTCCTTGTGCGTTTAGTGCATGGTCAGAACTGACCACATCTGTCACTAATTAGACTTTGCTCGAATGTGTTTTTGCGGGTCGTAGGAACTGTTAACTCCACCCATGTATTGATCATGCACTGAATATGTCCATATAAGGCCATAAATCTTGCTTCATGTTGTATCCGCCTACTTATGAGCCCCCCTATTGTGTATAAAAGGGGACCATGTGCACAAGTTCTTTGTGCTACTCTATGCAATACTGTAGAGTGTTGTGTAGGTTGTAGGACCACCTTTGAAGGTTAATAAACTTTGTATTTGTATTTGCAGTTTCCGTGCCAACTTCCTTCTAGTATTTCGTACACAGTAGGGCGAACCCTTTGTACTTGCGGGCCTAGCTGAGGCCTGTACTCATCAGTCGGACTGGCCTATTGGGCAATCAGGTAGTGTCTCATGGGCTGGCCTGACAGATTAGTATATGGGCTGGTTTTAATGGCAGGTAGGCCGGGGTTTTCCTATTGATTTACCCAATATTGCCACAAACATTGCCGGCAGCAAGCACAAATGCATGTAGCCTCCTATACGTTCTAAAATACGCATACAATGCAGCCTCGGCCCATGACGGTAAGAGCAGTGGGGTGGTAGGGCCGGGTTGTGGGGGATTCGACAGATGACCATGAGGGAAAATTAAATAAATGATTAATTTTCCGTCGTCGTCTGTCAAAATCCCCTCTCGCACCCGCACACACCACCCACCACTCCTACCTGCACGGACCGCTGCTGATACAGCGTGTCTTTGCGAGTCCAAAACTGGCCTGATTTCCAAATATGGGGCCACTTTTTTAGCTGCCTAGTTTGCTCACTGAGTCCACTTTTACTTTACTGCCCGGGCTTGAGCTAGAATGGTATCAGGTGGCTTGTCTAAAGTAGATGCAGCCTGGTTCATTGCTTTACAGGAATGTCGTTGCAAACATATGATATAAAAAAAAACTGTATTGAAGTCTCTTGATAGGTTTCAATAGACATTAAAAGTGTTGTTGTTAATGTTCAAATTGCGACGGATGGAAGAAATCAAATTAAAATGAAATGTGTAATTTGATATAATTCATTGCATAAAACGCTATCATATCGCATGTCTCACAATTCACAGAGCTTTTTTCTCCATGTGAATGATTAAATGTAATGATATCAGAATTCAAATAAACATAGCAAGCTTGAATATAAAAGACAAATGAAAATACTGCATCAAAAGTAAATGCCATACCCACCTGGAACGTCACAGAGAAGCCAGACCGCAAATGGCAAGCCTGTGTAAAAGATTTGGTCAGCTGCAGTGTGTTTCGGTAAGATAGTGTTGGTGTTTCTCTCATGTTGCGTTCTGCAAAATTCAGTACACAGCTAGTACAGTTCTATAATTTACCCCTAAATTACAAAACTAGTGGTGGCCGCACTGATGCATCACTGCCAGCGTAGTGACAGTACTGCTCGGCATGGTCTATATTCAGGGGATGTTTTCCCTGCACGTAGGTGGTGGGTACCTAATGAATCCTTGTGTAGTTGGGGAGAGACTGTGTGTGCATGCTGTGAAAATTTGAAGATACCATGTGGTATCAGGCTATAGCTAAATGTTGTAGTGTGCGCCTGTATCAAATGTATCCTGCATATCTGTGTATGCCAGGACTAAATCAGATCTATGCACATAAAATAATTCCTAGTTTATTCAAACTATGCCTTCACGTTGGTGCCCTTCCTTTATTTCTCAGTTCAGTGTATTTCTATATTACACTGCAACGCTGCATATTTGATACATTCCGCACCTCTGTACCTTTTAAGCATTTACCTATTATGTGCACACAATTAACTTCCTGCATCGGTACAGGAAATATGTATTTATTGCATTTAATTATGCATAGAGTTCTGATTATCCACAGTTGAGTGCATGTTGTGTATTTTCCAATTCCATACATTGAGTAAGAAGCGATGCCACACATGCACTCAATCATTGGAAACAGTATCAAATGGCTTGGAAAATGGCACTCGCTGAGTGACTTAGAAACATTTTCTGGAACTGCATTGCATTAATGGTGCACAGTCCCAATATGAGCTGAGTGCGCTCCCATAGGGTGCACTCAGTGCTGACTGCCCCCGTGTGCTTGTATCGCACAATAAATGCGATCCACCCAATGCAGATTGGAACTTGCTGCTTAGAGTACCCGAGTCACTTCAGCTCCATCAAGTTCTGTAGCTTTGACTCCTTTCTTGGGGTATGAGAACTGTAGAAGACGCTCCATTTATTTAACAAAGTTATACATAAGTTCTCCTTCGTCCAGTTAAAGTAAGTGAAATATAATAAGAACTTCATTAACAACCTCTACATTTCATAATCTCTCTCCACCATGCTCAAGACCTCCTCTGTGGTAATATCTGAATCTCTGGAGTCCCGTGATTGTACTCTGCATTATTCACCACTGTAAGGGGCATATCAGCAAGGCGAGGCAATAGAATTATCGCCGCTATTGCGGCCGTTTTCGGCCAAAAAGCGGCGATAATTTTATCGCCTTATTAGCAAGCTCACGCTAACGCGTGAAAGCTTGCGTTAGCGTAGGAATTCCTAACACTCAGCTTTGCATCTCTAATGAGATGCAAAGTGGGCGTTCTTGACCTGACATGACAGGAGAAATGTCGCTAAGCGACATTTCTCCTATCATCAAGCCCCACGCTATGAAGCATAGCGGCAAGAAAAGTAGCGATAACCCCTGTTATCGGAACTTTCCTTACGCTTGCATCAGGACTGACTTAGCCATGATATCCTATGGAAGGTGTATATTGTAATAATTGACGGGTCTAGTGTTTCTACGCCATGGTGACCCCACGTCATCCGCAGGCCAGGCGTGGCCTGCTGAAACCAATAAAGGGAGCCGGCCCACTCGGGGGCGAGGTCTCCGACAGAGCATCGGTGTGAGCGTGGTTCTGTGCTCGGCGCTGCGCTGGACTGCGCGCCATGTGTCTTCCCCCTAGGCCCAGCGGCGTAACGCTACACTGGCGACGAGAGTGGGGGGGGCGGAAATCCACCGCGTGCTCCCGCGCCATCACCCGGCGGCGTCTCTCCCCTGTGATTTCCCCGGCAACGCGAAGGCGTCCAGCGTGCACGTGCGCGGAAGGAAGGCTGAGGCCCGTGACCACGTGGGAGTGCCTGCCGGCCGGCCGGCCGGCGGCCGGGTGCTGTCTTCTGTCAACA
Source organism: Triturus cristatus (assembly GCF_964204655.1). Taxonomy (NCBI): domain Eukaryota; kingdom Metazoa; phylum Chordata; class Amphibia; order Caudata; family Salamandridae; genus Triturus; species Triturus cristatus. The sequence continues at coordinate 767,402,385 of NC_140584.1, read as the reverse complement.
CTGTGGTTCAGACACGAACCGAAGGAACGGTGTCTGGTGCAGAGCTGCTGCTGCCACAAGTAAGGAACTTCCTCTGAGTCCCATCAAGCATTGGCTACTCCAAGCGGGGAAACAATAAAGCATTGGCAACTCCAAGGGGGAAACCCGTCCTTCCTTCATCTGGTGCCACGGGGAGTGGCTGTGTTGCCCACAAGCGGCCATGGACATTGTGTAAGAAGGCGCCCAGGGGTGATACACCCCACAGAGAAGCAAGCTCACGCGCTCAGGGCCCCGAGGGGGGCAAAGGAGGGACACTCCTGTGGAGACACAAGAGACGTAAGGGAGTGACACACCCCTGATTCACAGCTCCACCCCATCTGCACGAGCAGGCACAATGAGCAACGGTGGCCAGGCGGCCGCGCAAGGACCTGGAGCAGCACCCGGCCAAGCGGCGGCGTCAGCCCCTGTCCCTTTTCAGCATGCAGTGTCGGGGGTCCTACCCCCCTTCTTCGAGCTGGAAGACCCGTCAACCGCGGCGCCTCGGTGGAAGATATGGATAGAGCGCCTCAACAACTACTTCATCGTCACAAGGGAGACCGACAATGCAATCAAGAGGTCTTTGCTGCTACACTATGCGGGGGATGAAATTTTCAAGTTGTTCAAGCACCTACCCAACACAGGTACAGCCGCGGATTACGACGCAGCAGTGGCCGCCCTCGATGCCCAATTCGACCCACAGCTCAACCCCGATTTCGAGCGTTTCAAGCTGCGCCAGGCCCAACAACGGGAGGGGGAGTCCATGGATGTCTTATATGCCCGGCTGCGTGAGTTGGCGAGCACCTGCATGGAGGACGACCAGCCGAAAGAGATACGCGCCCAGCTAATCCAAGGGTGCAGAGACAAAACACTAAGAGGCCTTATCCTTCGCCAGCCGAAGATCGCGCTGGAGGACATGCTAATACTGGCAAGATCGCACGACCTGTCGGCGGCCCGGGCCGACGTAATGGAGCAAGCCTTGGTCAAGGCCCCAGGGAAGACTGAAACTATCAAGATGGAGCGGGCGGATGCCCTCCGCGCCAGACCGCGAGGAGACCCACAAAAGGCGGTACACCAAGAAGGCCCGAAGCAGAAGTGTGGATACTGCGGGTATGAACCGCACGCAGCAAAGGACTGTCCCGCACAGGGAAAGACGTGCACCAACTGCGGAATCCCCAACCACTTCACGTCCGTGTGCCGGAGACGCACAAGAGGCCGGGAGTTCCGAAACCGGAAACCGCCGACAAAGGCGGTACGACAACTATCTGTAACCGAAAAAAGGCTACCAGTCGAGCAGACGAGAGGGAGGAGGTATCCAGACGTGAGTAAAGAGTTGTCGAGTGGCGAGGAGGAAGAGGTCCACCTGATCTCATTTGCGAGGGAGCTCAAGCTACGCCGCAGGCCCCAACCGACGTGTGTGGTGCATGTGGCAGGGACGGAAGTACAAGCCGTGATCGACAAGGGAGCCACGGTGAATGTAATGGGCCTTCAGCAATACAGACGCCTGAAACCCCGCCCCCCGGTGCAGCCGTCCAGGACAAAGATCTCCGCATATGGAGACGACACCCCCCTGCCTCTAAAGGGAAAGATAACGGTCCCTGTCAAGGCCGATGAACACGAGGTGATGACGACGATCCATGTCATCGACAGGGAGGCAGACACCCTCATAAGCAGTCACACGGCAGAAGACCTGGGATTAATATCCTTTGCAAGGAGGGTACAGACTCACCAGGTAAAGGAGCTGCTCAATCAGTTCCCGGAGTTGTTTCGAGGCCTCGGGCGCATCAAGTGCGACCCAGTGAAATTGCATATCGACAAAACGGTCGTCCCTGTCGCGTTGAGGCACAGAAGAGTCCCTTTCCATCTGCGGCCGCTGTTGGAGAAAGAACTGGACAACCTGGAAAAGCTTGGCGTTATCGAGAAAGTATCGGGCCCGACGCCGTGGGTGTCCCCAATGGTCATAGCGGAGAAACCAAAGCAACCAGGAGCGATATTTATTTATTTATTTATTTAAGTAGCTTATACAGCGCGCAGCTACCCCCGAAGGGGTGTCCCGGCGCTAAAACAGAAACTCAGAACAGAAGAGGAGAGTCAAGCCGAATGCAAGACAAGAATCATAATCAGGAGAACAGCCAAGTTTTTAATTTACTACGGAAGATAGATTCAGACGGGCAGAACCTGAGGTCGAGTGGAAGACAGTTCCATAGTTTAGCAGTGATTACGCTGAACCCTCTGCCGCCCATTCTGGAGCGTCGAAAGCGAGGTGCAGTCAAGAGGCGTAAGTTGTTAGATCTCAGTGATCTGAGAGATTGAGATATTGCCACTCGCTTTTTCAGGTATCCAGGCCCAAGGCCATTGATAGCACGAAAGGCGAGGGTGAGGATCTTAAATTGAATGCGGCTTGCAATGGGGAGCCAGTGGAGCTCTTTGCAATAGGAGGCAACCGACTGACGGTAAGGGATATTTCCGATCAGTCTGGCTGCCGCATTCTGCACGATCTGAAGACGAACGATCAGATATTGAGGGGCACCGGCGTATAAGCTGTTGGCGTAGTCTAAATGAGATGTGATAAGGGCCTGAGTGATAGTTCTGTGGGCGTCTAAGGGAAGGTAGGGAAAGATCTTTTTGATCATGCGAAGCTTCGCGAAGCAGGCAGAGGTGACCTTGTTAATTTGCGCTTTGCAAGAGAGTGAGTCATCAAATTAAAAGCCTAGGTTACGTGCTGATTGGACAGGGGTGGGCGCAGAGTTAAGTACTGTAGGCCACCACAGGCTGGGGGATATTGGAGTTTTCTGGTTAAAAAACAGGACTTCTGTCTTGTCAGCATTAAGTCTAAGGTGGTTGATGGTCATCCAGGCACAGATGTTGTCCAGGCATTGGCGGAAGTTGGCAAAGGTGGAGTCTGAGTGGTCTCTAAAAGAGAATATCAGCTGAGTATCATCAGCGTAAGAGACCACTCTGACTCCACAAGACTCCACCACTGTGGCCAAGGGTGCGAGATAAACGTTAAAAAACAGAGGGCTCAGGGCAGAGCCCTGCGGGACACCACACAACAGGGGTTTACCCTCAGATTTGAAAGGCTTGAGCGCCACCCTCTGAGTTCTGCCAGTAAGGAAGGACTCAATCCAGGCGAGGGCGGAGCCACCGATTCCGACCTGCTTTAGACGGTTTAATAGGATTTTATGTGAAACCGTATCAAAAGCGGCGGATAGGTCGAGGAGGACCAGCATGGCCACCTCGCCCCTATCCACACACTCACGGATAGTCTCAGACACTTCCAAGAGGGCAGTCTCAGTGCTGAAACCTGCTCTGAAGCCGGATTGGGAGTCGTGTAATAAAGAGTTATTTTCTAGATATTCTGTTAGTTGCAGCTGCACGGCTTTTTCCAAAATGTTTGCGGGTTTGGGGAGGAGGGAGATGGGGCGATAGTTGGAAAATTTTGTAGGATCGGCATCAGGCTTTTTCAGAATGGGGACCAGCAGAGCTTCCTTCCACGTAGTTGGAAAGATGCCATGATGGAGGGAAGCATTCCAGATAGAGAGAAAAGGGATAGCCAGTGAGGGGGCCAGGTCACCCATGGTCTTAGCAGGAATAGAATCGGAAGGAGAGCCAGATCTGCACTGGGTAAGTAATCTGAGTGCGGTCTCAAGAGTCAGCTCGTTATAAGACTGTAAGGAGGCGGATTCCGGGGCCATCACAGGGAGGACCAGGGAAGATTCCTCAGTAGGAAATGAAGTACTAATTTTATCAATTTTTTCAAGAAAATAGTCAGACAGTCCATCACATAGTGCCTGGCTAGAGGGGTTCTGCACGGCCCTGGCCGGGGGATTTACAAATTCTTTGACAATATTAAAAAGGGTTTTAGAAGAGTTCTTAGCGTTGGAGATTTGTAGTGAGAAGTAGTCTCTCATGGTAGCTTTTTTTTGTTTGAGAAATTTTTTCAGAGTGGTTTTGTAAATTGCTTTGGATTCAGGGTCATAGTTCTGCCGCCACTTGCGTTCGAGTAGTTTGCAGCGGCTTTTTTCCTCACGGAGGGTTGGAGAGAACCAAGGGGCAGAGGGGCGTGTTCTAGCAGAGGTGATGGGTTTGAGAGGGGCGATGGAATCGATGGCAAGGAGCAGTGTGGAGTTGAGTCTGGACACATTAACATCAATGTCACTAGACAGAGGGTCCGGCTGATAGTTGAATAAGGGGTCTAAGGTTGCACAGGTAACTTTATGCCACTTTCTTCCCAGCTCTTTCCTAAGGACAGTAGGGGTGGGTCTCGAACTTAGCTCTAGGTCAAAAGGGACAAGATGGTGATCAGACCAGGTGAGAGGGAGGGAAGGAAAAACTGTGATGTTCGAGAAATTAGCAAAGATAAGATCAAGTGTATGCCCAGCTGTGTGTGTGGGGCCCTTGACTAACTGAAGCAAGTTCAGGTTCTGCATTGATTCTAGCAAGTTGTTAGCTTTCGAGCAGAGAGGGTTGTCCACATGGAGGTTGAAATCTCCAAGCACCAGAAAATGTTGGTGCTTAAGGGAGAGATCAGCCATCAGGTCGGTAAGAGCCGTTAGAGAAAGAGGCGAGGCAGTAGGAGGGTTATAGACTAGAGTACCCGCCAATACTACTGCCGCGGTATCCGAGATAGTGAAGTACATAGCTTCAATCATCCCGATATTCGTCATTTTGGTGATAGACAGATTGAGGTGGGATTTTAGGATAATGGCAAGACCACCGCCTAATTTGCCCCCTTCACGATTGATGCCCTTTAAGAGATCGCCCGGAGGGGTAGCTAGGTGGATATCAGGGGTAGAGGTATCTCTAAGCCAGGACTCAGTAAGGAACAGGATATCCCAGACGTCCGAAACTATTGACGTCCAGATCTCGTTGGAATGGCGGGGCAAGGAGCGACAATTAATCAGACCTGCTTTCAGCGTCAGAGGGTGGGACAGACGTTTCGGCAGGCTGAGGCTGAGGCAGGGAGGGGGGCGAAGGCTCCAAGGCGGGAGGGTAAAATTACATTGAAGGCAGTGAAAAGGGGCATCCTCCAGGTGACAGGGACTACAACGTGTAGTGGACGGGCAAGTAGTGGGTTTTAGTAGGAGGAGCTGGGATCTGGTCCAGCAAGTACGACCAGAAACTGCCCGACAGCCAGAGGGACTGGACCTAGGCGGGCCAGGCGCGGACGGGCGCAGACGGGCTAGCCTTAGGCGCGCCTTTGGCGCGCAAACGGCGCTCCCGCTGTGCTCGTCCGCTGCGTGGGAAGCACATTTATAGAAAGAGGGGGTGGGCGTGGCCTGACGGGTGGGCGTGGCCTCGCGTTTCAGCAGCGATGGCGTCCGTGGGTTGTTTCCCAGTGAACAGCGCTAAGATCCGCCGTTAGTGGGGAGCCTGCTTGGCGGAGGTAGCTGAGAATAGCTCTAGGTAAGGTGCACAGAGTTAAAAATAATGTTAAAGCACAAATTGCACAGTTTTAAAAAAGTGAGTAAGAACACCTCCGGCTTCCGCCTCAGAGGTCTAAAGTAATTATACGATTCACGCTAGCTCAGACGATACGACTCTGTATCGACATGAGGCTTCCCAACAAAGCCATAAAGAGGGAGCGGCACATCACGCCGACAATGGATGATATCATAGCCGATGTAAATGGATCTAAGTGGTTCTCGAAGATCGACCTCAATGCGGGGTACCACCAGCTCCCGTTGGCCAAGGAGAGCCGCTACATCACGACCTTCAGCACCCATCTAGGGCTCCGGAGGTACAAAAGACTTAACTTTGGGATATCCTCGGCGGCAGAAGTGTTCCAGAACACCATACGGGAGATGCTGTCGGAACTCCCAAGGGTGTTGAACGTGAGCGACGACATCCTCATCCATTCAGCAACAGCAGCCGACCACTACAGACATCTCCGCAACACCCTGGCGTGCCTCCAGGAGCATGGGGCCACCCTCCATAGAGAAAAGTGCCAGTTCTTCCAACCGTCCCTGGAATTCTTCGGCTACATCTTCAACGAGGAGGGCATCCAGGTAGACCCGCGGAAGTCTCAGTCAATCAAGGACGCGCCCGCGCCTACCTCGCCAACGGAGGTGCGCAGTTTTCTGGGCATGGCGACATACTGCGGGAGGTTCATCCCTGGACTGGCTACGTGGGCAGAACCCCTCAGAGCCCTCACCAAGTCGGACGCCCAGTGGCAGTGGGGACCAAAGGAGGAAGAGGCGTTCCAGGGTATCAAAGACGCCCTCCTGGGAGAAGCCACACTGGCATACTTCGACCCCGCGCAGCGGACGGAAGTCTTGGTCGACGCCAGCCCCGTAGGGCTCGGCGCAGTGCTGGCACAGGAACGTGAACCAGGCCGGTGGGCCGCCCTGTCCTTCGCCAGAAAGTCCCTCACGCCCACGAAACACGGTATGCTCAGATAGAGCGAGAGGCCCTTGCCATCAAGTGGGCCTGTCACCATTTCCACTTATACCTCAAAGGACAGCCGTTCACAATGGTGACCGATCACCAGCCACTCGTGCCACTCTTTAAAGGGACATCGCCAAATCCCCCACCTCGGATCGAGAGATGGGCGGTCCAGTTGCAACCCTACGAGATGGAAGTGGTATACCGACCCGGCGCTAAGAACCCAGCTGATTTTCTATCTCGACATCCGGATAAGACAACCACGTCGGATGACGAAGACGGCACCGACCAGTACGTGCAGCTAGTTTCGGCAGCAGCCTGCCTGCTGAACATGACCCTGGAGGAAATAAAAGAAGCGCCCCGGACTGACGGGGTGTACTCCCGAACGTTGAAGGCAGTACAAGAAGGGTCATGGCACACTTCCTGAAACCAGCCAACTCCTGGGGCCCAGGAGAACTGGAACAGACGTCGAAGATGTGGCAGATCAGACACGAGCTCAGCGCCACTCCAGACGGAATCCTACTACGAGGGTCTCGGCTTGTAATACCACAGGGGCTACGACAAAAGGCCACGCAGCTAGCCCACGGAGGACATGAAGGGATCACGAAAATGAAGTCCCGGATGAGAGAGAAGGTCTGGTTCCTGGAACTGGAGAAGATGGTCGAGGAGTACGTGAGACGGTGCCCGCTGTGCCAGCTGACTGGAGGCCCTGAACGGCCGGCGCCAGTGATAACGGAAGACGCATGCACAACCCCGTGGTCACGAGTCAGCATTGATTTCGGGAGCTTCCCGGGGGGGAGACACACCCTGGTCCTAGTAGATGGGTTCTCAACATACCCCATAGCGGAGGTGGTGGCGTCCACGGCCTTCACCCACGTGGCACCCATCCTGGAAAAGACATTTGCTATGTTTGGCTTCCCGGAAGAAATCCGCAGTGATAACGGACCGCCGATTCAGGGAGCTGAGTTTGCCACCTTCCTCGCGCAGAGAGGGGTACACCATCGACGCATAACCCCCCAGTGGCCGCAGGCCAACGGAGACGTGGAGCGTTTTATGCTCACACTGAACAAAGTGTTCCGGATTGCGGAGGTTGAACAGGCAGACCCAGAAAAGCGCCTCCACGAATTCCTGCGGGAATATAGAAGCTCTCCCCACTGCACCACCCAGAGGAGCCCGTGGGCACTGATGCTCCATGGCCCACGACGAGATTTGCTCCCATGTGTCCCGGCTGGGCACCGTCCCCATTGAGAGAAGAAGAAACACAAGCCCGACAGACCCGCCGCAATAACCGCGCGAGTCACCGGCGGCGCGCCGCTGAAAGAACAATCCATCCAGGGGCCACCGTTCTCCTACAGGATCGCCGCCCAGGAGGGAAGTTCAGGACCAACTACGAACCCGGGAGCTGGACAGTCACCGCCAATCAAGGGACCATGGTCTCCGCCCAAAGAGGAGGCGAAGAAGTGTCCCGCAACATCTCGTGGTTCAAGGAAATACCCCAGGACGCCCCGGTAACAGCCACAGAAGGACAAACAGTCACCCCTCCCCCCGCCACATCGGGGGGGGCGGAAGCCCCACGGTTTCCCCGGCAAGTCTTACCCCAGCCGGCGGATCCCTCGCTAGTCCGTGCCTGCGGAGTTCTCCCAGAAGATACCATCTGAGACCCAACCCAGGGCCCAGCCAGAGACTGAGAGACTTTGCCTGCTGAGAAGTATCCAGAGGCGGCGGACGAGGGGCACGCAAGTAACACCACCTATATGACTGAGCCAATGTGGGTGTAATAATGTTATCATGCATAATGTAAGGAAAATGTTTTGTTTTATATGAAGTTGGATAGGGATGTAATAATTGACGGGTCTAGTGTTTCTACGCCATGGTGACCCCACGTCATCCGCAGGCCAGGCGTGGCCTGCGGAAACCAATAAAGGGAGCCGGCCCGCTCGGGGCGAGGTCTCTGACAGAGCATCGGTGTGAGGGTGGTTCTGTGCTCGGCGCTGCGCGCCAAGTGTCTTCCCCCTAGGCCCAGCGGCGTAACGCTACAGATATCATGGCTAAGTTTGTGAGTCCCTATCATCAAGCTAACGCCACATTGCGTGACATTATCGCTGGGTTTCCAGCGATAATCTCACGTTAGGCACTTAGCGTGAGGACTTTTATCGTTTTTGAGCTAAGCGTTGCTAATATCACGCTATCTCAGCGATAAAAATCCACGCTAGGCGGCGATAATTATCCTACCGCTAAGTGCGCTTAGCGATAATTATCGCCGGTTGTTGCTGATATGCCCCTAAGTATTTATTTTCCTAAAGTAAGTAATTTTATTCATGCATATTTGTTAAAAACTATTACAATTCAAAACACATATATGAATACATCATTATTAAAAAACTATTTTTGATATAAATATGATAAAAAGATTAAAAGAAAATGTACATATATTTCACTTGTGTGCAAAAATGACTTACTGTGTCAAATCCCATGTCATTATAGAGCGGATCAGTTTTCTTCAGCAGCTCGTGAACATTTTGTATAATGGGAGTTCAGGGTAGGGTCTGACGGATTTCAACTCTTTACTATTGCTGCCCTGTGTACAGGCTCGTACACCCCGTTCAATAAATAGTACTTTCAAGATTGATCGTCGTTCTTCTGCTAAAACCGGGATTAAAATTGATATTGTTTCCATCAATACTTTGACGAGGGTGTCTAATAAAGTACTCAAGTCATGTTCTTCTGTGGTAGATGAACCATCTTGTGCAGGGATGGAAGGCAATGGCCTTACTGTCTAGACTGCTTCAGTGTCTGCCTTTGTAATGCTTCAAGCAAATCCTCGTCTTCATAAGCTTCAGTACCTTACTTAACATAATGCATGCAGTTTACCAATACCTCGAGTCAAGCTTCTTTCAGTTATCTAGATCCTGCAGGCACTTGCAGATTTTTAGGATACTTGAACTTCAAGTTTCTGACTCAAACCATTCTACTACTGAGCTTTCAGATGCAAGATTTTCTCCACTCTTGCCAACATAGACAGACTTCCATTATTTATAGTCAGTATGGTGTTATCAATATGTACAACATTACAAATGTAATCTTTGTTGAAACAGTTTTCTACTTGTTTGTTTGCACAAGTGAGGGTCCCTTGTTTCTCAGATTCCTGAATATTTTGTTGACATGGAAAGTCAGTTTATTGCAGCTCAGCATCTGGTAATTCAGACCACATGTTCCCCTATGTCCCATAATTTCCTCCTTGCACTCATTAATGGTAATAAATAGCATTTTACACTCTGCTCTTTTGCTTATATACGAAAGAACAGTACATTGATGTTATGGTTCACATGGAAAACCTCTTAACTTTGAAATTCTCCAGCGAAGGTTCAGAGTACAAATCAAAACTTGAGCCCCTGCCATGTGCTTCCCAAGAACTCACACGTCACATTACTGATGAAATCACATTTCTTATTACTGATGTCATGAATGCTGACACAATAGTCAAAAACTTGATAGTTACCCATTGATTTTTGGCAGATGATCCACTATCAGCAATATCTAAGTGACCACTTTCGTTTCTATAGCTTCCCTTAACATCATTCCATTTGCTTAAGTTATTGAACTACAAAGACAATTTTCAACTTGTGTTGACGCATTTCATCTGACATTGTAAAATAATGTATTCAAGCGCCTTTTAGTAGTGTTTGTATACTTGTATGGCAATTGGGCATAACTAGCCAATAAACTTACCAAATAAATGCATAAATAAACAAATAAACTCACAGTGTTTTGTTCAAGTGTGACAATCATATTTTCCCCAGAATTTACATTGCATATTTCATTCATTAAGTCCAGGCATTTTACACGCCTACAAAATAGTATGCATTTCATATATTGAGTCAAACCTTGGCATGCATAGATTAGCAGAGACCCGTGTCAAGCGAAGTAAGCCAGGGGTGGGGATGTTTCAGGGAGTGGTGTGTGACGCTTCCTTTCTTCTTTGCTGTGTTTTTAAATCTAGTGTGTAGCATACAAGAAGACCCACTGGATACTCAAGGACCACCCTCCTGATCAACAACTTAACAGCATACTTGTTATTGTGGAGCAGGAGGGAGACAAGGGTAATGAAGAGTTGTGGTCATGGAAGGGAGAGTGGACGTTGAACCCACAAAATGCAAGGGGAAGAGGAAGGGACATCACTTTTGCATAACATCACAGGAAGTGAAATTACATTGGGCTTTGACTTTGATGTCTTAACAAGATGCCCTCTGACATTTACCGATAATGACATCACAAGAAGTGATAAAATGTAAGTAAAAATAACTATTCTAGGCACAGAATGAATGCAATACAATATGATACAAATGTGTAAAGTGCAAGCAGTTACAATAAAATGGTACCCAGCCGCTATAAAAAAATACCCAACAAATTTGTCATACAAACAGCCACGTTTTTAACCCTTTACAAAAAATTGGATTGTTGTATTCAGAATTTCGTGGCTAGATATGCTGAAGGCCTGCCCCCAGTTTGAGAATGTTTTATTCGAGGGACCTTCAGAAAATTATAAAGATCTTAAAGTCCTACTAGGGATGTATCTCTTTAGATACAAATTTAAAAGTGGAGGGTCCTTCTTATAAAAAACTGTGTGAACTATCCAGGGAGACTTTGACTTAGACGATTCTACAGGGAACCAATGCAGAGATGTCCAATGAGAAGCTAAGGAGCAATGGCGAGGGAGTTGAAGCAAAAGTAAAAACTCATATTCTGGACTCATTGGAGGTGTAGCAGGGTTTTAGAGGGAAGACCTAGATCGTGAGCATTGGAATAGTCAGAGAGAGCTAAAGGAAGTGCCAAAGGGAAAACTCTGCAGCGTATATGTGCATAGAGGAATCAGTACGAACAGCAGGGTCGTAATGGCCTATAGGACAACCAAGCAGTGCCCGGGTGGCTGGTCTGACAGATCAATGTGTGGGCTGTTTTCTATCAGTTTTGGGCCAGTTTTATGAGCACGTGGGCTGGTTCTTACTGTGGATCTCTCTCATGTTACCACTTTTCCCCCTATCTGCTTCGTTAAAGGCAGACACTTTTATGTTGGTCCCAATCTCACCTTGATAAGGAGACTGCACTAATTTATTTTTCTTTAGAAAGTTTATAGTCCATATTGAAATCTAAGCTCTTCGTTGAAATGTTGGTGTTGGGAGGGGGGCCGGCAGGTTCCCCAGTTCTAGTAGTCATCATTTTGGTTACTGTGTGACAGAAATGTGTCCAACAGCTAAACTTTCTGTCTTCCCCTCATTCAATTTTAGGGAATTTACCTGCATCAATTAAGCTATTGAGGAAAGGCAGAACTTTAGGTTCTAACCTGTTACAGATTTCTCAGTCACTGATATCATTTGGGTATCATCCGTGTAAGACATGAAAGAAGGGCCAAATCGCAGCTGAAATTTGTTTTGCACCTTTACCTTATTCAAATAAATATACTCTTAGTCTTACATTCTCTACTGATGTTCATAACTTTACACTTTCTTTGGCTGCTGCTAAGTCAGTGGGTGCTATAGTACAGTGGGAAAATTGCTTGTGATTTTGATTTATTTAAGAAGTGCTACACTATCTGTAAGAAACTGAAGTATTAATTGAGGGGGTGAAAACTCACCTCAGATAATTACCACAGTCCTTGTCAAGGTGAATCACTAAAGTCACTAAAACATTAACTTAAACTTCAGGTAGCTTTGCACAAAGCAGTCTAGTGTAACTTAGAGGCAATGTGTAAAGTATTTATGAAGTTCTCAAAGATAAATAATTTAAAAACTCAACACAAGAAAAATCATGAACCGATTTAGAAAAATACAGTACATTTTAACAAATAAAATGAAAACAAATCCAATAGGCAGAACCAGAGATGGAAGGCGGATCAGATACAGGGAGCAGGTTTACCCCAGTGGAAAGTTTACCTTTGGACTTGGAAAATATTCTGGTGAAAAAGTGAACATTGATGAGTGATGAGTTGTCAGTGGGGAAGGCTGCAAGCTGGATCTGAGACAGAGCTTGACTACAAGAAGTTGCCGAAGACTGGAGTCCCGGCACAGTTGTTGATGGAGGCAAAAAAGCTCTGAGCGGATGAAGTGCCTGTGGAAGGCTCGTCATCGATGGAATGCTGATGGTTGCCTTCAGTCCTAAAGAATCCTTTATCTTTGGACTTAGAAACACTTCTGGAAGTCAGATCTCCCTCAACAGGGCAAACCATTAAGTTAAATCTGTCCCAGTGATTCAATGAGTTCAGCTAAATCATTGTCCTGATCTCTGTCCAGTCCACTGGAGGAAAGGTTAGCAAAAAGATTAGAAGTCTCATTTTTTGCTTTGGGTACTAGAAGAGTACACTTTTACACCAGTCAAGGGTCCGGGACTTGGGGATACCACTTGGGGGGGTCTCTGACTCACTCCAACAGGGGCCAGCCGTAGGACCCAGAGCAGGTCAAGTTGGTGCAAGTCAGCAGGGCAGCTGGGAGAAGGGAGCTGGAATCTTATGTACCTCTACTTCAAATAGGAGGTCAGCCACCTGACTCTTGGAGTCACTTCTGGGGTTCTGGGTTCAAGGCAAGTAGGTTCAGTCTACCTTCAGATTCTCTAGACAGCAGGGCATCCTTCTGATCTTCCACAGCTCTAAAAATGTTCTGAGGAGGGAACTGGGGTGCCACTTTTATGTACAGTGCTAACCTGTGAGTAGAAGAAACTCCTGTTCACTCCTTAACCTGTGTGGTAAATGTGCCTGGTATGTTTGCAGCACTTCCTGTGTGTTATACAGTAAGCCATCCAACAAAGTCCTTCTCTACCTAAATCTAAAAGCCAGAACCCTTCTTCCCATGGTTAGAGTTCCCTGTATTCACTCAGAGGTGTGGCTATGGTAATGGGCAAGCCCTTCCTTGTGGTCATTCCAAATCAGTTCTCGGGCAGCTCCCTCCCACTACTGGAAATAGAGCCAAGCTGGCCAGGAATAGCAAGGGTCAAGGTGTGAGCTTCTTCTGCCAGTAACAGTGTAGACATCCAATGAAGCTCAAGAGGGGGGCTGGGCACAGCTCTCAGGTCATCCTGCTCCTAGGAAGAAAACCACCTCTCCACACCCAAGTCTTTTGCCCACTGTTTGAGAGCAATCCACATCTCACCACAGAGGAATCAGCAGCCATCAGGTGACATGGCCACTGGCAGAAAGTCATTTCTACTTAGGCAGGAAAAAAATAACTTTATAAAAGAAAAGTAGGGACTGGGCCTAGGCACCTGCATTATGCCATCTCATAATGCTGATTAGACAGGCTTTCGATGGTTGGTAAATCTAATTCCTCTCAACATTTTGCATAATAATGAGTGTTCTCCCACAGGCTTCCCATCTATTGGTATAGCTCCTGCTAAAATGGTGGAACAGATATTATTTGCTCACCTGTACGCCAAACTGTTCATCACCAATTCCATCAAACAAATATGACTAGGTGAAAGTCTGTCTCTACTGGACCACGTCACATTCATTGCACCAATATACCCACCTATTGCAGGCCGTGGGATACAGCAATTTGTCCTCCTCGGGATAAACAGGTGTCTACAGCTTTTCTTGCCACCAAGGGCTTGGAGGGTGGGTTGTGGACATTTTCTGTTTCCTTATAAATGTTACATCACTACTTAAACAGCCAATAGGTGTATTTGACCTTCTATCCTGTGCCTCTTATTATATTGCTTTAGTACATAAACCTGGATGAGAGACACCTCACTCCCTGATATTGCCATGCCATACTACTAGGTTATCTAATTTCTCATTAAGATCAATGGGATCTTAGGAGAGGTGGAATTGCCATTGCATATGGGTCTTCTTTCCAATCAATCAATCATTACAGTTATAAAGTGCGCTACTTACCCGTGAGGGTCTCAAGGCGCTGAGGGGAGGGGGTGCTGCTACTGCTCGAAGAGCCAGGTCTTGAGGAGTCTTCTGAAGGTGAGCAGGTCCTGGGTCTGCCGTAGGTGGGTAGGGAGGGTGTTCCAGGTCTTGGTGGCGAGGAAGGAGAAGGAACTGCCACCGGAGGTCGTTCGTTGGATGCGGGGGACAGTGGCGAGTGCGAGGCTGGCGGAGCGGAGTTGGCGGGTGGGGGTGTAGAAGCTGAGTCGGCGGTTGAGGTAGGCTGGTCCGGTGTTGTGGAGTGCTTTGTGTACATGGGTGAGTAGTTTGAAGGTGATCCTCTTTTCGACGGGGAGCCAGTGTAGGTCTCTTGGGTGGGGGTGATGTGGCTGCGGCGAGGGACGTTGAGGATCAGTTGGGCGCAGGCGTTTTGAATGCGTTGAAGTCGTCGTAGGTGTTTGGCAGGGATACCTGCGTAGAGTGCGTTGCCGTAGTCTAACCTGCTGATGATGAGGGCCTTCTTGTTTCAGTGGGGATCCACTTGTAGATCCTGCGGAGCATGCGGAGGGTGTTGAAGCAGGAGGAGGAGACGGTTTTGGCCTACTTTGACATGGAGAAGGAGGAGTCGAGGATGATTCCCAGGTTGCGTGTGTGGTCGGTGGGTGTTGGTGCTGTTCCCAGTGAGGTCGGCCACCAGGAGTCATCCCAGGCAGAGGGGGTGGTTCCGAGGATGAGGACCTCTGTATTGTCCGAGTTCAGCTTCAGTCGGCTGTTCCTCATCCATTCGGCGACAGCCTTCATTCCCTCATGGAGGTTGGTTTTGGCGGTGTGCAGGTCCTTGGTGAGGTGTCATCGGCGTAGGAGATGATGTTGAGATCTTGCTGGCGGGTGACGTGAGTGAGGGGGGCCATGTAGACATTGAACAGCGTCGGGCTGAGGGATGAGCCCTGGGGTACGCCGCAGATGATGTCGGTGGCTTCGGAGTGGAAGGGGGGAGGCGGACGCTCTGGGTTCTGCCGGAGACAAAGGAAGTGGTCCAGTCCAGGGCCTTTTCTTGGATTCCGGCTTCTTGGAGGTGTGTCTTTAGTGTGTGGTGGCAGACCGTGTCGAAGGCGGCTGACAGGTCCAAGAGGATGAGGGCTGATGTTTCGCCGTTGTCTAGTTGGATCCTGATGTCGTCTGTGGCGGCGATGAGATGATGTTGAGATCGTGCTGGCGGGTGACGTGAGTGAGGGGGGCCATGTAGACATTGAACAGCGTCGGGCTGAGGGATGAGCCCTGGGGTACGCCGCAGATGATGTCGGTGGCTTCGGAGTGGAAGGGGGGGAGGCGGACGCTCCGGTTCTGCCGGAGACAAAGGAAGTGGTCCAGTCCAGGGCCTTTTCTTGGATTCTGGCTTCTTAGAGGTGTGTCTTTAGTGTGTGGTGGCAGACCGTGTCGAAGGCGGCTGACAGGTCCAAGAGGATGAGGGCTGATGTTTTGCCATTGTCTAGTTGGATCCTGATGTCGTCTGTGGCGGCGATGAGGGCTGTCTCGGTGCTGTGGTTTCTTCAGAATCCGGACTGGGACGGGTCTAGGATGTTGTTGTCCTCGAGGTAGCGGGTCAGTTGTGTGTTGACGACTTTCTCAATGACCTTCGCCGGGAACGGGAGCAAGGAGATGGGCCAGAAATTCTTGAGGTCCTTGGGGTCCACCTTGGGCTTTTTGAGGAGGGCGTTGATCTCGGCGTGCTTCCAGCTTTCCGGAAAAGTGGCAGTCTCGAGGGAGATGTTGATTACCTTCCGTAGTTGGGGTGCGATGGCTGCATCTGCCTTGTTGAATATGTGGTGTGGGCAGGGGTCTGACGGTGATCCTGAGTGGATTGAGTTCATCATCTTGCGTGTTTCGTGGTCGTTGACGTTGGTCCTGGAGGTCAGGCGGTTGAAGCGGGTGGTGTTCGCAGGGGGGGTGAAGTCTGGCGTATTCGTGGCGCTCGTGGTGTTGAAGCTGTCGTAGATGTCAGCAATCTTGCGGTGAAAGAAGGTGGCCAGCGAGTCGCACAGTTCTTGTGAGGGCGCGATGTCATTGGTGTTGACGTTTGGGTTGGAGAGTTCCTTTACGATGCTGAAGAGCTCTTTGCTGTTGTGTGCGTTGTTTTCCAGGCGGGCTTTGAAAGAAGATCTCTTGGCTAATCTGATGAGGTGGTGATGTCTGTGGGTGGCGTCTTTGTGGGATGCGTGGCTGTCTGACGTTCGTTCGTGGAGCCATTTCTTCTCCAGTTTCCGGAATGCTCGTTTGGAGGTCTGGAGCTCTTCGGTGAACCAGGTGGCTTTCTTGCTGGTGCGGCTGTTGGAGGGTTTCTTGAGTGGGACGAGGGTGTCGGCGCAGTCGTTGATCCATTGTCTGAAGTTGCGTGCGGCGGTGTCTGGGTCGGTGGGGTCAGTGGATGGGATCTGGGCGAGGGTGGTGGTCAGCTGTTCTTCGGTGACTTTGCTCCAGCAGCGGCGTGGCAGTTGTTGGATGCGGTGGTGCGTGGTGAGCTTCTTGTAGGTGAAATGGATGCATCGGTGATCGGTCCAGTGGAGTTCGGTGGTGTGGTCGAAGGAGACGCGGAGGCTTGTGGAGAAGATGGGGTCAAGCGTGTGGCTGGCGGCGTGGGTGGGAGCGGTGACGAGTTGACTGAGGCCGAGGTTGGCGAGGTTGTCGATCAAGGTGGCGGAGTTGGCGCCGTTGTTGTTCTCGAGGTGACAGTTCAGGTCCCCGAGGAGGATGTAGTCCGTGGAGGCGAGTGCGTGGGTGCTGACAAGGTCAGCGATGGAGTCGCTGAACTGTGGCCGGGGACCAGGGGTTTTGTAGACGAGGGTTCCTCTGAGGGTGGTGTTGGGGTCGATGTGGATCCGGAAGTGCAGGTGTTCGGCTGTGCTGATGGTGTCGTCGGCGTGGGTGGAGACCTTGAGGGTGGACTTGTGTGCAATGGCTATTCCTCCTCCAATTCCGTTGGTACGGTCTCTGCGGGAGATCTTGTAGCCGTCCGGGATGGCTATGGCGATGTCGGGTGCCGAGGAGTCATTCCACCAGGTCTCGGTCAGAAAGGCAACGTCTGGGGCAGAGGTGTCGAGCAGGTCCCAGAGCTCTATAGTGTGTTTGCGTGCGGAGCATGTGTTTAGGAGTATGCAGCGGAGGTGGTTGGGTCCGGTCCTTGGTGGTTTGGTGGTTCTGTCACAGGTTAAGCTGCAGGTGCAGCAGTAGAAAGGTCCGAGGGTGCGATTCAGGGCAGCCTGGGAGCAGGTGTGGTCTCGCCCGACATTGAGGGCGGGGAGGGTGATGCCATCGTATCGGAGTCTGGCGTCGTGGTGGTCGTGGGGTCCAGGCGTTCTGGCACTTGGCACGGTCCAGGCGCGCACGGGCGCAGACAGGCTTGCCTTTGGTATGCCTTAGGCGCGCAAGCGGCACGGCCGCACAGTGGCCGCTATAAGAAGGGGAGGTAGGAGGGAGGAGCAGCTGGGCGGGGGGAGAAACAGCGAATGGGAGCGAGGGGGGCAGGGTCGCAGGGGATGCAGGGGTGGGAGAGCGGATGGCAGGCGTGGCGAGGGGAACAAGGCACAGGGTTCAAAATACCAACAAGGCAGTACAGTACAAAACAGTACAAGCAGGTGACAGGCAAACAGTAACAGGTGAACGAACCTTCCCAGCAGCAGCAATCAGCTGGGAACAACACGTGCACAGTCAGGTGGAGCTGCGTGGCGTGTGGACTGACTGCCCTGGCAACGGGGTCAAGGGGTCGCTCCCACTGCCGCGCAGCAGCCGCCATAAGAAGGGGAGGTGGGAGGGAGGAGCAGCTGGAAGGGGGGAGCAATGCCGAATGGGAGCGAGGGGGGCAGGGCAGCAGGGGACGCAGCGGCGGGAGAACGGATGGCAGAGCCGGCGAGGGAAACAAGGCACAGTGGTCAAAATACCAACAAGGCAGTACAGTACAAAACAGTACAAGCAGGTGACAGGCAAACAGTAACAGGTGAACGAACATTCCCAGCAGCAGCAATCAGCTGGGAACAACACGGGCACAGTCAGGTGGAGCTGTGCGGCGTGGGTAGCGACTGCCCTGGCAACTATTGAACCATCATCCAATATCTTAGTTTCCTGAAGCTGCAAAGATGCACAAGGAGTTAGTCAACTGTCAATGTAGAACAACACTGACTTGTGCATTTTACCCAGTCCGTTATCAGGCCAGATGTGTGTAGATAGCATTTTGCGATTCCCTAATTGAGAATCACATGGAGAGTCTCAGAGCAGCCACAAGTAAGGACGACTATCTACAGCGGGACATAGCGGCTCTACAGAGTGGTAACTGGCACAAGGCCAAGGAAAAATGGTGGATCCTAACGACTGACGCCCAGCGCATTATGGACAGTCTTTACCATGTGAGAGATGAGCTCACTAAAGACGCCACGGGATGTCTGCTACGAGGTCACCGGCTGGTGATTCCGACATCGTTAAATGCACAGGTCATTCAGCTTGCTCACATCGGACATCAGGGCATGGTCAAGACCAAGTCACGCCTCCGGACCAAAGTGTGGTTCCCACTGATGGACGAACTCATGGAAGCCACCGTCCGCTCATGCCTTGCCTGCCAAGTGACAGGGGAGACACCCTGGCCCGCTCCGATCATGGTCGAACCAAGGCGAAAAGCTCCGTGGTCATGCATCAGCTTGGACTTTGGTAGCCTTCCTGACGGCCACCACATGTTTGTGGCCATTGATGACCATTCCAAATACATAGGTGGAAATCATATCCGCACCCAGTGCCACGGAGGTGATCCCAAGATTGGAAAATATCATGGCCACTCACGGCCTCATACAGGAGTTGAGGACCGACAATGAGCCTCCTTTCCAAGGGGAGGAACTTGCCATTTATCTGAGCTCCCTTGGTATTCATCATCGAAGAATTACACCCAGGTGGCCTCAAGCGAACGGCGAAGTGGAGAGATTCCTGCGGACTTTAAATAAGGTGATCAAAATTGCTCATGACAAGGGCCAGTCCACGGAGCTAGCTATTTTCACGTTTCTATGAAGCTACCGCCAAGCACCCCACACCACGACGGGTGTTGCCCCCGTGCATCTTCTTATGGGACGAGTAGTCACAGACTTGATTCCTCACCATCCCAAATGGCGGCCGGAGACACCTGATGACAACCACATAGACGCTAGACGTCGCAAAACCCATGCCCAAGTCAGTCACCGACGAAGGGCCAGAAATCCTCAGCTTGCCAGAGGAGACATGGTATTACTCAGAAATCGCATCACCAGTGGAAAGTTTAGGTTGCCATACGAAAAGGGCCCAAGGACCGTGGTCAGTGTTAAAGGAACCCGGATCATTGCCACTCGAGGCAGAGAAACTGTAACCCGAAATACATCACATTTCAAGAAATACCAGTCGGAAGGATTAGGGTCCTCATCCACTTGGTCCGAGAGCAGTCCTGACTGTATGTCATCGGAAGATCCCAACTCGAGCGAGGTGGCAGACATGTCGGTCCCCGAATATAGTCGAGAGTCACCTGGTCCCGTGTTGACTCAGCGAGGACGGACAACCGGTGAAGCACTGGATAGTCGATGCGATCATCCAGAGGCCTGACCCAGTGCCGCCACACCTGAAGTCAGAGACCGGGACACCCAGAGCCGGGGCCTGTCCCAACATCAATTGCGTGGAAATCCAGCGCCTTCTTGACGACTAAAAGACTACTTCCCGTAAGACTGTTCTTATTTATCTGCTGAACTTTGCACTAAGTAATTTGATAAGTTATGAGTCAAGCAGGAAGGTCACCTGCTAATGTTGGGTTTTGTTGTTTGTTGGGGAGGTATGTTATGTTGCGCTTGTGACGCAACAGGCACACTACGTAAGGTCACATGACCTTAGTTTAATAAAGTGGTCGTGCACGTACGTACGCCAGTAGGGCTACGACGGCGAGACCAGTACAACCACCAAGTTGGCTCCCTAGTGTTCTTTTCCCTCCAGGGAGGCCCACTTGTAACGTACCCCCTGTGTGTCCGTGCCGGTCGCGTCTCAAGCCCGGTACGCGACATAACAGCACCGACTAAGTACAGTTTACTTACGCTGTACTTGTTTATTAGTTCCTTTGAGGACTACTTATTTTATTTCATGGTAACGGTTTAGCCACAGCTAACGTTTCATAGCTTTGACATACACAGGCGCTGTGCATTATATATAGCACAGCGCCTGCATTCATTATTACAACATGGGCGCGGATTTAAGTTAAGCACGGTGCCAACTTTGATAATTACAGCACATTGGCATTGTAAATATAAAAGCGGGTGCCGTGCTAAAGCATATAGCGCAGCGCCTGCTTTATATTTACAATGTGTTTACAGTTGTCGTCCTCACCCCCACCCCTGCCCCTTAACTTTAGCTACAAAGCGCATGCTTGTGCCTTTCGCAGGGTAGATTAATCAATGCAAGCTTTGAACAAGGTACAGGTGGGGCCTGCCTGTACCTACTTCAGAAGCATGAGCGGCCAGCTGTGGGAAGGCGGCTCGTGTGTATGTTTGGCACCGGTCCTACCTCTGGTGGGGAGAGAGCTAGGGACAGTGCTCCATCAGAGAAGCGTAAGTCACTTTTATTGTCTGCCCTCTGCTCTCAATCAGAGCACTGTCCGTCAGCGGAAATACACAGATTGTGCACTACAGGTGGGCAAGCCATTGAAGGCCCTGGCTCTGTCTCAGCTCGAGGTCCTCTTGGAGCCTGGAGCCCAACACGAGCCAAGCCTGGCCCCTCCCCCTCGGTAAACAAATGGAAAAGCGAAACCCTTCCTCCCTCTGGTCTCCAGCTGTACCTATATAGCGCCGTGGAGAGCATTGCATTACCTCCTCGTCAGCCCTCCCCGTCCCAGTGCTAACCAGATGAGCATAGCTCCTCCCACCAGACACTCCCAAGCAACTTGAAACCCATCCCTTCCCTCCAGGCCACACCCATACCCTGAGGCATATAACACCGTGACCCGCCACTCCACATCCTGTTTGTTTTTTCTGCGGAATCACTTCCGGGCGGACTTCGACGGGACAGGAGGTGCTGGGGCTGGCCTCCTGTCAGGTGAGTGTGAAACGGGATGTTTAGCGCCCGTTTAAACCCCTTATGTGCCGTTTTAAATTGAAGAGGCATTTACTTTGAGTCCCTGCTTTAGCGGGACCGTGGGGTTGGGGGGTCAGGACTACCTGGTGTGGGGTGGTGACTCCCTGCTGCGGCCTCCTCTCTTCCGGGTTTGTTCCCTGCTCTAGCGGGATCGCCCGGGGCAGAGGGGAGGTTTGTGAGGCGCGGCTTGCCTTTCTGCACGCCGAGGGCGTGGCGGTTTTTGGCTTCTCTAATTTCGTCAGTGGGGGCATGTCTCCTGTTTGTTTAACGATGAGATGTAGGCAGATTGGTTTACTGATTGCCGTTTTTCTGCTAGGCTGTCCGCTTCGCGCTTCCTCGGATCTTTGAGTTGGGTGTTCTACTCCTGCTGATTGGGTGGAGCTGCGTTGTGGGAGCCCTGGGTACGAGTTTCCCATGTCCTCATTTCTGCTTCTAATCTGTGGGGGTCGTATGGGGTCTTTCTTGGCTCTAATCTCCTACTGCTCTAACAGAGTCACTGTGGCCTGTTGGTTTATGTCTGTGGCTCTGACTCTCATGGTTACAGGTTCAAATCCCTTTGATTCTGTTCTGGCAGATTTCTTCAGTGGACTTTGGGTGCGTTTCTTACCTTGTTCACTGGTTCCTGGTGCGGGGGCTTCTGGGTTTCTTAGTTTCCTTACGGTTGGGCCCTGTCCTGTCCTTTCCTTTTATGGGATGAGTGGAAGTCTCTGATTGGCCGGTTTTGGGACGGCCTCCCGTCCTGTTGGGGATTGGCTGGGGATCGGTGGGGCTTTCCCTGGTTGGCCTTTGAAAATTTTGGGCTCGGTATTTCTTGGGGTCTGTTTCTCTGTTCTCATGTTCACAACTTGGAGGGTAGAGTTGCGGACGTACGTGAGCTCGGCTGTGTGGATGAGGTGGTGGTCGCTGGGTCTTCCACTGCTCCTTCCTTGGCGGATATTCAGAAAATGATTGAGGCGGCGGTGGCGGCTGCCTTTGTGGCTCGTGATCCCGTTGGGCCTAAGAAACAGAAATTGGATGCCTCGGCAGAGGCCGATCCAGACATGGACTCTGATGAGGAGGTGAAGGGTCATTTTGTCCAAGGGTCAGACCTTCGTTGTGTTCTGCAGCATGTTCGGGACAATTTGGGGTTCCCTGGTCCCGTGACGGGTGGAGAGTCTGAAGACTTCTTCGCTAATTACCTGAAGAAAGAACGTGAGAGCCTCCCCATTCATTCTTCTGTGCGGAGGGTGCTGGAGGGGGAATGGAAGGATGTGGACAAACATGCCTTTCCCCGGTTTCTGGCTAGGAGGTATCCCTTACAGGGATTCATGGAGGAATTTCCAGCTGTGGTGAAGGTGGATTCCCTGCTTGCTGGTATGGCGTCTCAGAGCCTGGTGGTGTCTGAGGATGCGGTTCCTTCTGATCCTGGGGACAAGCGTTTTGAAGGGGCCTTGAAGCGGTGTGTCTTTAGTGTGTGGTGGCAGACCGTGTCGAAGGCGGCTGACAGGTCCAAGAGGATGAGGGCTGATGTTTCGCCGTTGTCTAGTTGGATCCTGATGTCGTCTGTGGCGGCGATGAGGGTTGTCTCGGTGCTGTGGTTTCTTCAGAATCCGGACTGGGACGGGTCTAGGATGTTGTTGTCCTCGAGGTAGCGGGTCAGTTGTGTGTTGACGACTTTCTCGATGACCTTCGCCGGGGACGGGAGCAAGGAGATGGGCCAGAAATTCTTGAGGTCCTTGGGGTCCACCTTGGGCTTTTTGAGGAGGGCGTTGATCTCGGCGTGCTTCCAGCTTTCCGGAAAAGTGGCTGTCTCGAGGGAGATGTTGATTACCTTACGTAGTTGGGGTGCGATGGCTGCATCTGCCTTGTTGAATATGTGGTGTGGGCAGGGGTCTGACGGTGATCCTGAGTAGATTGAGTTCATCATCTTGCGTGTTTCATTGTCATTGACGTTGGTCCTGGAGGACAGGCGGTTGAAGCGGGTGGTGTTCGCAGGGGGGGTGAAGTCTGGTGTAGTCGCGGCGCTCGTGGTGTTGAAGCTGTCGTGGATGTCAGTAATCTTGCGGTGGAAGAAGGTGGCCAGCGAGTCGCACAGTTCTTGTGAGGGCGCGATGTCATTGGTGTTGACGTTTGGGTTGGAGTGTTCCTTCACGATGCGGAAGAGCTCTTTGCTGTTGTGTGCGTTGTTGTCCAGGCAGGCTTTGAAAGAAGATCTCTTGGCTAATCTGATGAGGTGGTGATGTCTGCGGGTGGCGTCTTTGTGGGATGCGTGGCTGTCTGATGTTCGTTCGTGGAGCCATTTCTTCTCCAGTTTCCGGCATGCCCGTTTGGAGGTCTGGAGCTCTTCGGTGAACCAGGTGGCTTTCTTGCTGGTGCAGCTGTTGGAGGGTTTCTTGAGCGGGACGAGGGTGTCGGCGCAGTCGTTGATCCATTGTCTGAAGTTGTGTGCGGCGGTGTCTGGGTCGGTGGGGTCAGTGGATGGGATCTGGGCGAGGGTGGTGGTCAGCTGTTCTTCGGTGACTTTGCTCCAGCAGCGGCGTGGCAGCTGTTGGATGCGGTGGTGCGTGGTGAGCTTCTTGTAGGTGAAATGGATGCATCGGTGATCGGTCCAGTGGAGTTCGGTGATGTGGTCGAAGGAGACGTGGGGGCTTGTGGAGAAGATGGGGTCAAGCGTGTGGCTGGCGGCGTGGGTGGGAGCGGTGACAAGTTGACTGAGGCCGAGGTTGTCGAGGTTGTCGATCAAGGTGGCGGAGTTGGTGCCGTTGTTGTTCTCGAGGTGACAGTTCAGGTCCCCGAGGAGGATGTAGTCCGTGGAGGCGAGTGCGTGGGTGCTGACAAGGTCAGCGATGGAGTCGCTGAACTGTGGCCGGGAACCAGGGGGTTTGTAGACGAGGGATCCTCTGAGGGTGGTGTTGGGGTCGGTGTGGATCCGGAAGTGCAGGTGTTCGGCGGTGCTGATGGTGTCGTGTGCGTGGGTGGAGACCTTGAGGGTGGACTTGTGTGCAATGGCTATTCCTCCTCCAATTCCGGTGGTACGGTCTCTGCGGGAGATCTTGTAGCCGTCCGGGATGGCTTTGGTGATGTCGGGTGCTGAGGAGTCATTCCACCAGGTCTCGGTCAGAAAGGCAACGTCTGGGGCCGAGGTGTCGAGCAGGTCCTAGAGCTCTATAGTGTGTTTGCGTGCGGAGCATGTGTTTAGGAGTATGCAGCGGAGGTGGTTGGGTCCGGTCCTTGGTGGTTTGGTGGTTCTGTCACAGGTTAAGCTGCAGGTGCGGCAGGAGAAAGGTCCGTGGGTGCGATTCGGGGCGGCCTGGGAGCAGGTGTGGTCTCGCCCGGCATTGAGGGCGAGGAGGGTGTTGCCGTCGTATCGGAGTCTGGCGTCGTGGTGGTCGTGGGGTCCAGGCGTTCTGGCACTTGGCACGGTCCAGGCGCGCACGGGCGCAGACAGGCTTGCCTTTGGTATGCCTTAGGCGCGCCAGCGGCACGGCCGCACAGTGGCCGCTATAAGAAGGGGAGGTGGGAGGGAGGAGCAGCTGGGAGGGGGGAGAAACAGCGAATGGGAACGAGGGGGGCAGGGTCGCAGGGGTGGGAGAGCGGATGGCAGGCGTGGCGAGGGGAACAAGTCACAGGGTTCAAAATACCAACAAGGCAGTACAGTACAAAACAGTACAAGCAGGTGACAGGCAAACAGTAACAGGTGAACGAACCTTCCCAGCAGCAGCAATCAGCTGGGAACAACACGTGCACAGTCAGGTGGAGCTGCGTGGCGTGGGGAGCGACTGCCCTGGCAACGGTGTCAAGGGGTCGCTCCCACTGCCGCGCAGTGGCCGCCATAAGAAGGGGAGGTGGGAGGGAGGAGCAGCTGGAAGGGGGGAGAAACGCCGAATGGGAGCGAGGGGGGCGGGGCAGCAGGGGACGCAGCGGCGGGAGAACGGATGGCAGAGCCGGCGAGGGAAACAAGGCACAGTGGTCAAAATACCAACAAGGCAGTACAGTACAAAACAGTACAAGCAGGTGACAGGCAAACAGTAATAGGTGAACGAACATTCCCAGCAGCAGCAATCAGCTGGGAACAACACGGGCACAGTCAGGTGGAGCTGTGCGGCGTGGGTAGCGACTGCCCTGGCAACTATTGAATCATCATCCAATATCTTAGTTTCCTGAAGCTGCAAAGATGCACAAGGAGTTAGTCAACTGTCAATGTAGAACAACACTGACGTGCATTTTACCCAGTCCGTTATCAGGCCAGATGTATGTAGATAGCATTTTGCGATTCCCTAATTGAGAATCACATGGAGAGTCTCAGAGCAGCCACAAGTAAGGACGACTATCTACAGCGGGCCATAGCGGCTCTACAGAGTGGTAACTGGCACAAGGCCAAGGAAAAATTGTGGATCCTAACGACTGATGCCCAGCGCATTATGGACAGTCTATAGCATGTGAGAGATGAGCTCACTGAAGACGCCACGGGATGTCTGCTAGGAGGTCACCGGCTGGTGATTCTGACATCGTTAAATGCACAGGTCATTCAGCTTGCTCACATCGGACATCAGGGCATGGTCAAGACCAAGTCATGCCTCCGGACCAAAGTGTCATTCCCACTGATGGACGAACTCGTGGAAGCCACCGTCCGGTCATGCCTTGCCTGCCAAGTGACAGGGGAGACACCCTGGCCCGGTCCGATCATGGTCGAACCAAGGCCGAAAGCTCCGTGGTCATGCATCAGCTTGGACTTTGGTAGCCTTCCTGACGGCCGCCACAGGTTTGTGGCCATTGATGACCATTCCAAATACATAGGTGGAAATCATATCAGCACCCAGTGCCACGGAGGTGATCCCAAGATTGGAAAAGATCATGGCCACTCACGGCCTCATACAGGAGTTGAGGGCCGACAATGGGCCTCCTTTCCAAGGGGAGGAACTTGCCATTTATCTGAGCTCCCTTGGTATTCATCATCGAAGAATTACACCCAGGTGGCCTCAAGCGAACGGCGAAGTGGAGAGATTCATGCAGACTTTAAATAAGGTGATCAGAATTGCTCATGACAAGGGCCAGTCCACGGAGCTAGCTATTTTCACGTTTCTATGAAGCTACCGCCAAACACCCCACACCACGACGGGTGTTGCCCCCGTGCATCTTCTTATGGGACGAGTAGTCACAGACTTGATTCCTCACCATCCCAAATGGCGGCCGGAGACACCTGATGACAACCACATAGACGCTAGACGTCGCAAAACCCATGCCCAAGTCAGTCACCGGCGAAGGGCCAGAAATCCTCAGCTTGCCAGAGGAGACATGGTATTATTCAGAAATCGCATCACCAGTGGAAAGTTTAGGTTGCCATACGAAAAGGGCCCATGAACCATGGTCAGTGTTAAAGGAACCCGGATCATTGCCACTCGAGGCAGAGAAACTGTAACCCGAAATACATCACATTTCAAGAAATACCAGTCGGAAGGATTAGGGTCCTCATCCACTTGGTCCGAGAGCAGTCCTGACTGTATGTCATCGGAAGATGCCAACTCAAGCGAGGTGGCAGACATGTCGGTCCCCGAATATAGTCGAGAGTCACCTGGTCCCGTGTTGACTCAGCGAGGACGGACAACCGGTGAAGCACTGCATAGTCGATGCGATCATCCAGAGGCCTGACCCAGTGCCGCCACACCTGAAGTCGGAGACCGGGACACCCAGAGCCGGGGCCTGTCCCAACATCAATTGCGTGGAAATCCAGCGCCTTCTTGACGACTAAAAGACTACTTCACGTAAGACTGTTCTAATTTATCTGCTGAACTTTGCACTAAGTAATTTGATAAGTTATGAGTCAAGCAGGAAGGTCACCTGCTAATGTTGGGTTTTGTTGTTTGTTGGGGAGGTATGTTATGTTGCGCCTGTGACGCAACAGGCCCACTACGTAAGGTCACATGACCTTAGTTTAATAAAGTGGTGGTGCACGTACGTACGCCAGTAGGGCTACGACGGCGAAACAAGTACAACCACCAAGTTGGCTCCCTAGTGTTCTTTTCCCTCCAGTGAGGCCCACTTGTAACGTACCCCCTGTGTGTCCGTGCCGGTCGCGTCTCAAGCCCGATACGCGACATAACAGCACCGAATAAGTACAGTTTACTTACGCTGTACTTGTTTATTAGTTCCTTTGAGGACTACTTATTTTATTTCATGGTAACGGTTTAGCCACAGCTAACGTTTCATAGCTTTGACATACACAGGCGCTGTGCATTATGTATAGCACAGCGCCTGCATTCATTATTACAACATGGGCGCGGATTTAAGTTAAGCTCGGTGCCAACTTTGATAATTACAGCACATTGGCATTGTAAATATAAAATCGGGTGCCGTGCTAAAACATATAGCGCAGCGCCTGCTTTATATTTACAATGTGTTTACAGTTGTCGTCCTCACCCCCACCCCTGCCCCTTAACTTTAGCTACAAAGCGCATGCTTGTGCCTTTCGCAGGGTAGATTAATCAATGCAAGCTTTGAACAAGGTACAG
Organism: Triturus cristatus; assembly: GCF_964204655.1. Lineage (NCBI taxonomy): Eukaryota > Metazoa > Chordata > Amphibia > Caudata > Salamandridae > Triturus > Triturus cristatus. Next base: position 767,374,521 of record NC_140584.1, on the reverse strand, counting down.
GTGGGGCCTGCCTGTACCTACTTCAGAATCATGAGCGGCCAGCAGTGGGAAGGCGGCTCGTGTGTATGTTTGGCACCGGTCCTACCTCTGGTGAACAGAGCTAAGGACAGTGCTCCATCAGAGAAGCGTAAGTCACTTTTATTGTCTGCCCTCTGCTCTCAATCAGAGCACTGTCCGTCAGCGGAAATACACAGATTGTGCACTACAGGTGGGCAAGCCATTGAAAGCCCTGGCTCTGTCTCAGCTCGAGGTCCTCTTGGAGCCTGGAGCCCAACACGAGCCAAGCCTGGCCCCTCCCCCTCGGTAAACAAATGGAAAAGCGAAACCCTTCCTCCCTCTGGTCTCCAGCTGTACCTATATAGCGCCGTGGAGAGCATTGCATTACCTCCTCGTCAGCCCTCCCCGTCCCAGTCCTAACCAGATGAGCATAGCTCCTCCCACCAGACACTCCCAAGCAACTTGAAACCCATCCCTTCCCTCCAGGCCACACCCATACCCTGAGGCATATAACACCGTGACCCGCCACTCCACATCCTGTTTGTTTTTTCTGCGGAATCACTTCCGGGAGGACTTCGACGGGACAGGAGGTGCTGGGGCTGGCCTCCTGTCAGGTGAGTGTGAAACGGGATGATTAGCGCCCGTTTAAACCCCTTATGTGCCGTTTTAAATTGAAGAGGCATTTACTTTGAGTCCCTGCTTTAGCGGGACCGTGGGGTTGGGGGGGTCAGGACTACCTGGTGTGGGGTGGTGGCTCCTTGCTGCGGCCTCCTCTCTTCCGGGTTTGTTCCCTGCTCTAGCAGGATCGCCCGGGGGGGAGGGGAGGTGTGTGAGGCGCGGCTTGCCTTTCTGCGCGCCGAGGGCGTGGCTGTTTTTAGCTTCTCTAATTTCGTCAGTGGGGGCATGTCTCCTGTTTGTTTAACAATGAGATGTAGGCAGATTGGTTTACTGATTGCCGTTTTTCTGCTAGGCTGTCCGCTTCGCGCTTCCTCGGATCTTTGAGTTGGGTGTTCTACTCCTTGAGTTGGGTGTTCTACTCCTGCTGATTGGGTGGAGCTGCGTTGTGGGAGCCCTGGGAAGGAGTTTCCCATGTCCTCATTTCTGCTTCTAATCTGTGGGGGTCGTATGGGGTTTTTCTTGGCTCTAATCTCCTACTGCTCTAACAGAGTCACTGTGGCCTGTTGGTTTATGTCTGTGGCTCTGACTCTCATGGTTACAGGTTCAAATCCCTTTGATTCTGTTCTGGCAGATTTCTTCAGTGGACTTTGGGGGTGTTTCTTACCTTGTTCACTGGTTCCTGGTGCGGGGGCTTCTGGGTTTCTTAGTTTCCTTATGGTTGGGCCCTGTCCTGTCCTTTCCTTTTATGGGATGGGTGGAAGTCTCTGATTGGCCGGTTTTGGGACGGCCTTCCGTCCTGTTGGGGATTGGCTGGGGATCGGTGGGGCTTTCCCTGGTTGGCCTTTGAAAATTTTGGGCTCGGTATTTCTTGGGGTCTGTTTCTCTGTTCTCATGTTCACAACTTGGAGGGTAGAGGTGCGGACGTACGTGAGCTCGGCTGTGTGGATTAGGTGGTGGTCGCTGGGTCTTCCACTGCTCCTTCCTTGGCGGATATTCAGAAAATGATTGAGGCGGCGGTGGCGGCTGCCTTTGTGGCTCGTGATCCCGTTGGGCCTAAGAAACAGAAATTGGATGCCTCGGCGAAGGTCGATCCAGACATGGACTCTAATGAGGAGGTGAAGGGTCGTTTTGTCCAGGGGTCAGACCTTCGTTGTGTTCTGCAGCATGTTCGGGACAATTTGGGGTTCCCTGGACCCGTGACAGGTGGAGAGTCTGAAGACTTCTTAGCTAATTACCTGAAGAAAGAACCTGAGAGCCTCCCCATTCATTCTTCTGTGCAGAGGGTGCTGGAGGGGGAATGGAAGGATGTGGACAAACATGCCTTTCCCCGGTTTCTGGCTAGGAGGTATCCCTTACAGGGATTCACGGAGGAATTTCCAGCTGTGGTGAAGGTGGTTTCCCTGCTTGCTGGTATGGCGTCTCAGAGCCTGGTGGTGTCTGAGGATGCGGTTCCTTCTGATCCTGGGGACAAGCGTGTTGAAGGGGCCTTGAAGCAGTCCTTTGCTGCCTCTAATCTTGCGGTTCGGTCTGCGGCTTATACCAGCTATCTTGTTCAGTCGCTTCTTAAAGACTGTCAGGGTATTTCTGTGCAGCTCATGCAGGATGAGGATCCCTCGGAGTCTTTATCCATGTTGGAACAACAGTTGCGTTTCTTGGCGGATTTGTCCTTTGACTCCCTTAGCGCTGCAGCGGCGGCTGCTGGTGCCTCGGTTGCTGCTAGGCGGCAGTTGTGGCTTAAGACTTGGAAGGCGGAGGCTGCTCCGAAGGCAGCCGTAATGAAGATTCCCTTCACGGGCTCTAAGCTGTTTGGGGAGCCGTTGGAGGCTTTGATTAAAAAAACAGCGGAGGACAAGAAATTGTTGGCTCCGGTCCACTCTTCTCAGAAGGGGAAGTTTGCGGGTTATAAGCGGGCTTTTGGGCAGGCGTTTCAGTCTAAAATGGCGGCCCAGCCCTTTCGTGGTAGGGGACGTGGCCGGGGTGTCCCTTCCTTCCACAAGTCCCGGGGTCAACAGGGTGCTTCCTCTTCGGCAGGTCCCTCCAAGTCGTGACTATGTGATGATGGAGATGCCGGTTGGGGGTCGCCTCACTTCTTTTTTTCCAGTCTGGGAGGAGTTCGCTCGGGACCAGTGGGTCCTGCAGGTGGTCCGGCTGGGCTACAGGATAGAATTTGGAGCTCCTCCGGTGGATGTGTTCAGGTCTACCCCTGTTCCAAGGTCTCCGGCGAGATGCCGTCCTCTGTTGGAAGGAGTTCCGGACTTGGTGTCCAAGGGGGTTGTGGTAAAGGTGCCTGTGAGTCAAAGGGGTCGGGGGGTTTACTCAATCCTGTTCTTGATCCAGAAGCCAAATGGGGACTTCCGTCCTGTGCTGGATCTGAAGGCGGTGAACTTATGTATCCCTCATCGGTCCTTCAAGATGGTGACTCTACAGTTGATTCTTCCCTTCCTGTCGGTGGGGGATTTCCTGACTTCTCTCGAACTCCGGGACGCCTATTTTCATGTGCCAGTGCACGCGGATTCGCAGAGGTTCCTGTGTTTCTGTGTGGGGGTGAATCATTTCCAGTTCCAGGTATTACCTTTTGGCCTGTCTGCCTCTCCAAGGGTGTTTACTAAGGTGTTGGCTCCCTTGGTGGGTTTGTTGCATGCTCGGGGTATACAGGTGTTCCCTTACTTGGACGATTGTTTGATTTCTTCCTCTTCTATCCTTCAGGCTCAGGCACATTCCCTGGAGGTTTGCAGTCTCCTTCAACAGTTCGGGTGGATTCTGAACTTGGAGAAGTCCCATCTTCACCCCACTCAGGATCTGCTGTTCATTGGGGGGGTGTTCAACACCAGGTTGGGAAAGGTCTTCCTGTCAGAACCACGCAGATTGACTCTTATGCACGAGCTGCGGAAGGTGTTGGGGGCTCAGTCTTCCACGGCTCGCCAGTGGTTGCGTGTTCAGGGGCTAATGTCAGCTACGGTTATGATTGTTCCTTGGGCCCGTTTACACTTGTATCCCCTAGTGAATCATCTTCTGGGGCATTGGGATCCTGCCTCTCTGAATTACGAACGGTTGATACCGGGGGGTGTGTCCATCGCCCGAGAATTGTCCTGGTGGCTGGTGGATTGGAACCTCTTACAGGGCTCGCCCTTTGTGTCCCAGGAGAGGTTGGTCCTGACGACCGATGCCAGCGACATGGGTTGGGGTGTGGTCTTGGGTCAGGAGTCGGTGCAGGGTCTCTGGTCTGTGCCGGAGGCGGGAATGTCCTCGAATTGGAGGGAGTTGAAGGTGGTTCAGTTGGCGTTGACTCATTTTCCGCCTTGGGTCCTCCAGAGGGATGTGATGGTACGGTCAGACAACACGGTGGTGGTGTGTTATATCAACCGCCAGGGGAGAGCGAAGGTGGCTTCCTTCAATTTGTTGGCGCGAAGTATCGGCCTTTGGGCGGAGTCTCACTTGCTGTCTCTGAGGGCTTTACATCTACCGGGGATTTTGAACACGGAGGCGGATCGCCTGAGCAGGGTGTTTCCCTACCTGTCGGACATGTGCCTGACGCAGGATGTGTTTGGTTGCCTGATGGCTCGGTTCGGGATCCCGGTGGTGGACCTGTTTGCCGCTCCGGGGAACGCCTTGAGGGAGAAGTATTGTTCTCTGGTTCGCTCTGCGGCGGTTTGGAGGGTGGATGCCCTGTCCTTCCGGTGGGAGGGGGGCCTGATATATGCCTTTCCCCCTATTGCTCTGCTTCCGCTGGTTCTCCTGAAGGTCAAGCTGGATCGGGCTTCAGTGATCCTGGTGGCTCCGGATTGGTCCAGGAGGCCTTGGTTCCCTCTATTATTGAAAATGGCGGTGGGGCCTTGCTGGAGGTTGCCGGTAGTCCCTTGTCCCTTGTCATTTCCCCCTCTATCTCGGGAGTGTCTGGTCCGCCTGAGATTGGCGGGTTGGCTGTTGAGAGGATGAACCTGGTGGCTTTGGGGTGTTCTCCTTCTGTGGTGGAATTTATTCAGCGGTCCAGGTGCCCTTCGACTCTCAAATCCTATGCCCAGCATTGGGTTTCTTTTCATTCTTGGTGTGAGGCGAGTGGGTGGTCTGCGTTGGAGGTGGATCCGGTGCGTGTCTTGGAGTTTTTGAAGGATGGGTTTGACTTGGGTCTCGCTGTGTCCTCCCTGAGGGCTCAGTGGGCTGCTGTCCGGACCTTTCGGGGTTCGGTCTGTGACCCAGTGGTTCCCCTGGTGTCCCGCTTGTTGCGGAGTTGTGTCCTTCAGAATCCTGTCATTCGGTCCTTTGCTCCTAGTTGGGATCTGCCTCTGGTTTTGGGGGCTTTGCAGGTGGCTCCCTTTGAGCCTCTGCATGAGGTTTCTTTGAGGTTTCTGACTATCAAGGTTCTGTTCCTTGTGGCTATTACCTCGGCTCGGCGGATTGGGGAGTTGGGCTCCTTGCTTTGTTCGGCCCCTTTTTTACGTTTTTTTCCTGGTCGGATGATTCTACGGCCTGATCCTTCCTTTGTTCCCAAGATCCCTTCCTCTTTTCACTGCTCTTTGGATCTGGTGTTGCCTGTTTTCTGTCCTGGTCCTCTTTCAGAGGTGGAGGTGCGGCTGCACTGTTTGGACGTTCGGAGGGCTCTGGAGGTCTATTTGCTGCGTACTGCGCCTTTTTGTAAGGTGGAATCCCTTTTTGTGACCTTTGGGCTGGCTGGTCAAGGTCTGAAGCCTTCTGGGGCTACCCTCAGTCGTTGGCTACGGTGGGCTGTGGGTGCTGCGTATGAGGCCTGTGGGGCGTTGGCTCCTGGTTCTGTTCAGGGGAGGTCGACTAGGGGGGTGGCGGCTTCCTGGGCTTGTTTTCAGGGGGCTTCCATGGCCGAGATCTGCAGAGCTGCTACCTGGAGTTCTCCTCACACGTTTATGTCCCATTATCGTTTGGTGGTAGGGGGGACTGATTCTGCTGGGTTTGGGGACGCTGTGTTGCGTTCTGCTCCGGTGGTGTGACCTTCTATGATTATTAAAGTCTGTTTTTTCTACTGAGTGAAGCCGATTGTTGCTTTGGTATCTGCTCATCTGGTTAGAACTGGGACGGGGAGGGCTGACGAGGAGGTAATGACCGGTTACTCACCGGTAATATTCATTACTCTGAGTCGTAGCCCTCCCCGTCCCAGTCCAGGTTCCCATCCCTCCCTCCCTGTTCGGCTTCTTGTGCTTGCTTGATACAGGATATGGAGTGGCGGGTCACGGTGTTATATGCCTCAGGGTATGGGTGTGGCCTGGAGGAAGGGATGGGTTTCAAGTTGCTTGGGAGTGTCTGGTGGGAGGAGCTATGCTCATATGGTTAGGACTGGGACGGGGAGGGCTACGACTTGGAGTAATGAATATTACCGGTGAGTAACCGGTCATTTTTGTATATCACCATCAGCTCAATGGTGCTCGTTTACTCAGCGGCTGCACTGTTTGGACGTTCGGAGGGCTCTGGTGGTCTATTTGCTGCGTACTGCGCCTTTTTGTAAGGTGGAATCCCTTTTTGTGACCTTTGGGCTGGCTGGTCAAGGTCTGAAGCCTTCTGGGGCTACCCTCAGTCGTTGGCTACGGTGGGCTGTGGGTGCTGCGTATGAGGCCTGTGGGGCGTTGGCTCCTGGTTCTGTTCAGGGGAGGTCGACTAGGGGGGTGGCGGCTTCCTGGGCTTGTTTTCAGGGGGCTTCCATGGCCGAGATCTGCAGAGCTGCTACCTGGAGTTCTCCTCACACGTTTATGTCCCATTATCGTTTGGTGGTAGGGGGGACTGATTCTGCTGGGTTTGGGGACGCTGTGTTGCGTTCTGCTCCGGTGGTGTGACCTTCTATGATTATTAAAGTCTGTTTTTTCTACTGAGTGAAGCCAATTGTTGCTTTGGTATCTGCTCATCTGGTTAGGACTGGGACGGGGAGGGCTGACGAGGAGGTAATGACCGGTTACTCACCGGTAATATTCATTACTCTGAGTCGTAGCCCTCCCCGTCCCAGTCCAGGTTCCCATCCCTCCCTCCCTGTTCGGCTTCTTGTGCTTGCTTGATACAGGATGTGGAGTGGCGGGTCACGGTGTTATATGCCTCAGGGTATGGGTGTGGCCTGGAGGAAGGGATGGGTTTCAAGTTGCTTGGGAGTGTCTGGTGGGAGGAGCTATGCTCATCTGGTTAGGACTGGGACGGGGAGGGCTACGACTTGGAGTAATGAATATTACCGGTGAGTAACCGGTCATTTTTGTATATCACCATCAGCTCAATGGTGCTCGTTTACTCAGCAGCCTCCGCTTGCCCAGAACTATCAAAACCTACACATAGCCAGTAACATTTTGATTGCAGCTAGACAATTTTACTGGGAGGGAATAAGTTTAAGGATTCCAGGCTGATAACAACAATTACGCTATTTATACAGTGCAATGCGGAAACTGCATTTAAAAAGTACACGCTGCCTATGTTAGCAATGAAACTGAGGTGTAATCGACCTCGGAAGCATGAAGGCCCAAAAAGGCACTGCTGGCAACAAAGTGTATGATAATAGATTGTATGCAAATCATATGGCACATTTGCCCATAAAATTGTCGTAACGGAATTATGGGCCATGATGTTACAGAACCCATGCACAAGTCTGAAACAGACGCAGAAACTGGAGGAAGTTAAAAATGTCTTTAACAAACTCTGCTTGTGTTAGAACATTAGCTTCTGACTTCACTCATTTCAAACACATTGCATCTTTGCCCCCACCCACACAGCCTCCTCTGGCTTGCAGTGCAGGATAAGTACATTTTAGCCAGGGACACTGAAATTATGCGGCACGAGACTACCAAATTATGTGGCATGGTTAACTAAATTATGCTGCAAGATCAGGCAAATTATGCAGCGTGATGCGGCACAATTTGTGTGAGTAGTATGTTTTTATTTTGAAATTTTTACTCATGTTAACAGTATCTAGGCAAAGGTTTCACCTCATTGGTACCACTTTCCTACCCAAATACAGAAATGGCCCACAGAAAGAGACCAGTCAACCTTTGTGGAGTGCCTTTCACTGCTTGGCAATGTGTCACAGAGTGTATAGAAACTTTTGTTACGTTTGACCTAGAAAGTATTTTTCTGTTGAAATGTGCTAATTACACTGCAGATGATGAATTGTGTGGCAAAACCATAATTATACTGAAACCGATGCAGCCCCAGTGTTGCATAATTTCCGTTGCCCTGATTATGGCCTTTGGTAAGATAGCGCTTTTATTGAGAGGGTGTGAATTTTATATTCATTCACAGGTCCGATCCCCTCCTCCCCTCTTACATGAATCATCTACCCAGCCCGTAGGTGAGGGGGCGCGAGGGGGAAGGAAGGAATGGACCAACAGCAGCACCCTGCGTTTAAAAGGAAATATGCCCTGCTTTCAGCAATAAAAACTAGATTGTTTTCCCCCACAATTTAATGGTTCTCAGTTGGTTGACATTGGAAAGGTGTGAAAAGCTGACTTCTCTGTCAGCAGTTTCTCTTTTGACTTGCAGATTACACCAGATTTCAGGAATGAGTGCTTAGCTGACTGAGTTATCTCGGTGACTTTGAATTTTTAATTGGCCCGCACCCTCTCAGGTCTGGGCAGTGAAAGCTGAAATACAAATTCTCAGTAAACAAATATTTACTGTCTCAGTTTCAAAGAGTCTTTGCTTATTTGAACACCTATTTAGCATAGCCTAACTCTTTCAATTCTGTTCCTACTAGGAAAATCCACAGAACAGTGATCTTTATTGAGCAATGCAGTTATTCCGGATCCAGCAACTTCAATTGAAAAGTTTCACGTTTTTAGAGTCGTAAAGGAATGTTAAGTGATTGAAGCAGCATTATGAGTCTGCTGTTACAGTCACTGTGAACTAATAACAACCGACCTGCTGTGAGTAATGAAACCCCTGGGCAGATGGAACAGTTCTGAAGGCTGTCTATATACATATCCCAATGACAAGGACGTTTTTTTGTAACCTTTCACCACAGTGAATGTTAAAAGTAGAACTCTTGACAGAACTAGGGGTAATCACGTGCTATTGGTTTGTTTGTTCGTGTTTGCAAATAAATGCACTTTGACATTTCATAGCGTATTTACAAAAGAAACATCTCAAAGTTACTCAAAAACAAGATATTGCATCCGAAGGGAAAAATAAGGAAACCGTTTGAGGCCATTATCAAAAATAAAGCCCACATTTTCAACCCTAAAGGCCGCAAGGAAATTGGTGCTTTTTGAGTAGTGGGCGGGAGCAGACCTAACAAACCTTCTGTCCTGTCCTTTGATAGATTTACACGAACAATGTACAGGAAGATATCCTAATGTTTGCCAAATGTGGTGCAAAACCAGCCTATTTAAAGGTTATAGGAGGGCTCCCAAATTTGTTTTCAGTTACCTTTAAAATCGGATTTTCAATAGGAGAATTTATCCTCTCTTAACTCTGAAAGCCTTGATCGCTCCCTCACACTCCCTATCTCCTCTCTATACTGCCTGTTCACACATGCTACCTTCCCCTACCACCTCATGCTGTGCAAAAGTCCACCTCTCGCCTCCCCCCACCCTCTGGGTGCCCCTTCTTCTTGTCCCTCTCTCACACCTCTCTCTCGTTCCCTCATGCACTCTTCCCGCCACTCACATATTTGTTCACTTCAGATCTTTAAGCACAATTTCTTTCCCGTGCCTTTTGAACATTCCCTTCCCTCAAACCCACACTCTCCTACATTTCTTAGGGTCGCTTCTGCCTACCCTCGTTATGCATCTATGGCCTGCTCTCCCCTTCTTTCTCTCTTTCTCACACACTCTTTCTGCTCCCCTACCTAGAGTTCATCCACCACTTCCTGCACAAACTGCCGAGCCCTCTCTATCTTCCTTTCTATCTATTCTGTGCAGCTTTCTTCCATTTCTATTCACCATGTCACATAATTCCACTATACAATACTCTACACATTACACAAATCCACCGCCACACAATTCCACAACTAAAAATTCCAATTCAAACCACATAATTCCACTCCAAACAACATCTTCCGTTCATCTCACACAGTCTATTTCAAGGTATACATAATATACATTATGTGTGATAGTCATTGGGAGTCAGTGTTTGCATGCGTGCTGCACAAGCGCTACAGAACAGGCTGACAATCATCCTCTCCAGCTGCCGTGCAGTCATAGAAAAAATAAGGACCAGTTACATTACACAAAGTCACATTAATTTATGGTATACACAGGGAGATTAAGAGATTTGCCCACAACCATAAGATCTATTTCTCGCGCTTCACTGTACCGCACAATTATCTCTCCAACTTTAACAACCTACCTCTAAACACCCTCTCTCTCTAACTTTCTCTAACTCTCTTTCACTCTCTCTCATTCTTTCTTTCTTCACGCTACCTCTCACTTATGTATGAAAATAAGGGGCATATCAACAACAACCGGCGATAATTATCTCTAAGCGCACTTAGCGCCAGGATAATTATCGCCGGCTAGCGTGAATTTTTATCGCTGAGATAGCGTGCTATTAGCAACGCTCATCTCATTAGTGATAAAAATCCTCACGCTAACAGGCTAACGTGAGATTATCGCTGGAAAGCCAGCGATAATCTCACGTTACCTTGTTGATAGGGACAGGCAAACTTAGCCATGATATCCTCCTTCCATAGGATATCATGGCTAAGTCAGAAAAATTCCAGACGTAAAAAAGCAGCGTTAACCGCGGTTAGCGCTGCTTTTTTTGTCTCTAACAGGGTTAGCGACATTCTTGATAATAGGAGAAATGTCGCTTAGCGACATTTCTCCTATTATTTTACTCTGGAACGCCCCCTTTGCATCTCATTAGAGATGCAAGGGGAAGCGTAGAGTAAAAGGGTGCTAACATGCAAATTTGCATGTTAGCACCCTGTTGTTGATAGGGCGCTAGTTTTATCTCTCCTTTTTTGGCTTTTAAAGCCAAAAAAGCAGAAATAAAGCCCTTGTTGCTATGCCCCTAAGTTTCTCTAGATACCTTCTCTCACTTTCTATCACTTTCGCACTCATGCGCTCCATGTTACATAAGTAAAAAAAAACATTTCCATTACAGCACCAATAGCTGTAACTGTCAAAAAAATGCGAGACCTGTTGCATTGCAAATGCTTGTATATTCATGTTTCCAGACACTGTCCTGGTGTTTAGTATGTTTATTAGAATGCTCAAATGATATCAGTGCGTATTTATTTGTTAAGGGGCTGTCCGTCCTCTGGGAAAGGGTCATATGTACTCACAGGTTGAATGTTTTTTTCTTTTATGATATTGGTTAACCTTCCGAACACATAGGCGCACGCACCACCTGTTTTCCAGGCGTGCACACACACACACACACACACACACACACTTGCAAGCTGTGAATGCTTGGTTGTACTATTGGAAGTGTCCTTTCAACTTCAACGCATAGGACTTTAACTGTTTCTGACACTGTGGCATGAACGGGTAAGGTGAAAGCAGGGATACCGAATATCACTTGTTACTTAGCATGCGTTTAGTACGCATGCCATTACAACGCGGTCGTTAGTACGACCACGTTGTTAGTTCGCATACTTTTACTACGCAATTCGGAACAACGAATTGCAGTAGGGGGGTGCTAGATGTTGGAATAGTATAATTTACTATTCCAACTCCAGTCTATGCGGACACTAGGGAAGGTGTTGGATTTTAAATCCAACACCTTCTCCCCCCTAACGCAAGTAGCTGTTCCGACTTGCGTAGTAAAGGTTTGCAAAGTAACAACGCGGTCGTACTAACGTCCGCGTTGTAAATGGCATGCGAAGTATCGCATGCGAAGTAAACGCTGTTTACCGGGATACCCGCTGCCTCACCACTCACACAGCAGTCATCCTCACCGCACCATGGCCGTAGTGTACACTGATCACCACTCAACACACACACACTTACACACACACACATGCATGGGCACGCAAAGACATACACATATACACACAAACAGATATTAGCAGTGAGCAGAAAAAATACTTAATGGCACATTTCTCTGGAGGCCAATCTCTCAAGATGGAATTTTGATCCTGTAAAACAAAAATGCCAACGTTTTCCGAACGACCTGTACAATTTCATAAAACAACTTCTGCAGCCAGCATTTTATCCATATGCCTGACAATAACACGCCCACTCAAGTTGGTGCGGTGGCTCAGTGAGCTAAATGGTCTCTGCTAAGGTCTGTGCTCATCTGCAAGTTAAAAGTTCACATCCAGGCACAGCAAACCGAGACTCCATTCTGAGGTTAGCATTTTGAGTACTATTTGAAATGTAAATGTTAATGCCTGATATTTACAGCGCTTAGAAACTGGAAAGGGTGCTATACAAAAAAGCAATTTGTTGTTTTGTTGTTATTTGTTATGGCATCAACATTTTATAGCGCCTTCCATAATCACTAGAGCACCTTAACGTTTCTTAACGTAGGCTCTTGTTTTGGTCTGTTATTTCTATTGCTCGATTGTTCATGTTCGCCTGCCTGTGCTTGGCTTTCTGCATATGTCTTCATGAGCCTAGCCGTGCTTAAACACGAAACCATAATGCTGTAGAGCAAACCGACGGTAAGCGCTCTCGATGGCGAGCACATCTGCTGCCACCACACCCCCAGCCCTTCCCACCAGCATGCAGCTAGTAGACAAGCCACGCACGTCCATTGCTTTGCCGTTTCGGGAGCCATCTGCGGTGATTAGGAGTATAAATCGCACTCCTTGCACGAGATGCACAAACCTTTCTTTTTATACTACTGTTCCCCGTTTATGTTTTAGTGCTAGATTTCTATGTCACACACTCATCAGCCCTTGGTTCCTGAAGGGGGTGAGCTTTCATCTGTTGGGCTGAGATATCCATCTACGGCACGTACCACCCTGCTTCCGGGGCTCTGGCTCCTCAAGCTGGATTGCAAACTGTCTTCACAAGCCCAAGGCAGTGCTTGGTCGCATCTGTGAGGTGCGTGAAGAGCAAGGAGGTAGTTACTATTCCTACAGTAGGTTCAGTGACACCGGGGCACAGATACCAGAAGGGCACACTGGACCCTGATGGTTTCTGTATTTATTATCCCAACTATAGCCAAAGGGGCAACTTTCCTTCCTTGCACCCGGGCCGATGGCATCCTCACTACACTACCCGAGATTTCAGCTGTGGCTTTTGCAGTGCAGTGAAAGTGAAAAAGCTTCTGTGAGACATGGGGTTGGTGTTCCATACGGTTTTCGTTACTATTTCATTAACCTGTTTATTTATTTATGTATTTATTTTACATGTGGTTTGAGGTTTGTGGGCTCTTCTGGTAGAATGTACTGCCGGTTTGTGGGCTGAACACATTCACAGGTTGCCGGAGCAGTAGTGAAGTTTTTTGTTGGTCTGAGGTGTGCTGGAAACCGTGATTGTAAAAGGATCAAAACAAGAGGAGGCAGGAGAACTGGTTTGTTGCGGGTTCCTTTTCAAGTACCTCTCAATGCAGTTCCGTTGACACAGCCTTGTGTGGGGTGATGCCCCTCACTGAAAGGCAGTCTCCAGCCTTAATCACCCACAACACAGGCACCTAGATGTGTGAACTATTACCTGGCTATGACAGTGATTAGGACAGAGGGGAAAGGCTGGTCTCACCTAAAGCACACATCTCACTCTGAACAACAGAGGGCAGCTCCATTCTCCGCCTCCATCTACCAAGTGGCAGTGCTACAGGGAGGACCTACTCGAATTTCATTTGGAGTCCTTTTTCCTCACTTCACTGTCTCATTCCTCCTGTATTTCTTGAGATAAGGTGACAAAACATGATATAATTTTATTTGCACATTGGTGAGTCACTCTCAGCCAGTGCCAAATAACTATTTTGAAGTGAGTGGGTGAAGAAAACATTTATTTACAGAGTAGTGAAGGAAGACCTTTAAATAAGAACTTACCTTTTTCTTTGCCAACTCCCCGTGTGCAGTGTATAGACCCTTGCTGTTGGGATAGTTCAGACCATGCTTAAACGCGATGTCCTAGGTTTAGCACACAGCAGGCTGGGGCTCTTAATGTTTAAATGATGTGCACACTCAGAATCACATGTTTAAGCTCTCTGCCCTGGATATGGAGCACTGTGTATAATGCTGTTTCTCTGTGCAGCCTACATTCTCTGATTTTTTGCTAACTCAGAAAGCCTTCTCCCACTATATTCCTAAATCCTGCACGACAAATTGACATTGATTTACTCTCACTTATTCCTGTCATTTCTTTCTTTATAGCAACCATCTTACTTTCTATCCTCTGCATTTCTTCTATTCTTGAGAATAGCCTCAACTCAGTCTCATGGCTGTCTGAATCAGTCCTTATTGTAATTTAGCAACGGACTGATGCCTCATTGTATAGATCACAACCTCTCCTCTTTAAAACTCTATGAAATAGATCACAGCTTCTCTTTAAAACCGCATCCCTGTAGTCTAACATTAACTAATCTCTGTTAGCCTGTCTATCTCGACAAAATTCATGTGACACCACATAGCCCCATTCAGTGAGCACACCGACCTGGTAGTAATAAATTACAAGGTACATGGAGCAAATGCATACAAGTTTTATTGAGAGCACATTCCTAATAACCATAAAAAACAATACCCACTGGAATAACCACTAGCTTTGGACTCCTGAGTAGCCTGCTACTCGCTGTAAATCTCTTCAATGCCTTGCCAAGGGTAGTAAGCACTATATACATCCAATTACAATTACACTTCTAAAATAGTAATATAAAATCCAACATGACCATCAAATTGAATCTTAGATTACTATTAAAATGAACACTTGAATGATTTTTCCAACAAACTGTAATGAATAATTGTAAGCTTTTATGGTGTAACCCAGAGTTTGCGCATAGGAAAGCCAGCTTTGCTACAGTGAAAAACAAATTTTAAGGATCTTCATTGCCAGGAAACATAAAACATTAAACATACATGTCTTACTTTTTAGTGCCATACGTCCTGCCATCTGGGCATTTAAGGCCTACCTGAGTGGAGACTTCTAAGCATTAAAAAAGAAAGTTAAGGCCTGGAAAAATGTTTATTTTGCCAGGTTGAAATGGTACCGGGTGACCACCAAGAGTTCTAAAGGGGCTGGCAGTGGGTTGGTTTCACTGCCATGGGGTGCCAATTCTGTTGCTGAAGGCCTGCCAGCCACATTCCTACTTGCAGCACCTCCAAATATTCAAATAAGTATGTTGAAAGCACACTTTAAAACATTTTTATTTTGCAATTATTTATTCAAAGAAGAACGCGGCCGGCCTGTCCCCAGCAACAAAACTGCCCTCCACTGGCAGCAAAACCTTCCCCCACTCTGCCAGCCCACTGGCTCTGGTCTTATAATGTTTAGTTACAACCTAAAACGTCCAGTTGGTACTCTCCATGAATGTGCAGGACTGTCACAGCTGAATGCAGCCATTATGTGTGCTGATAAAGCCTGAAACGCACAGTGAGCCTTCACCTGCAAGCCTCAAATGCGCAGGGTATCTTCTCTGTGTTTTATTTGCTGAAAATGCTTGGTGTAACGACCTCCCAGTGTTTAAAAATAAATACAAATGCCCAATGCAAACTCCCCAGGAGTAGGTTAGCCTCAAATGCCCAGTGCGGTGTCCTCATCCACAAGTTTGGCCTCTATTACCCAATTCATTTTTCCCTAGTGCCAATTTAATTTTATACACGCAGTGCAGCACCCCTCCCCCCTTGTTCAAGCAACATCTACAAAATTGAGCACCAAATATTGGTAGGGCTTGTCACCCATCACGTTCTTTCTATTATTTTCCAAATCTTGGATACCAAGTAGACTAATTGTATTGGCTCAATGGAGGCAACTCGGTACTGGAAAAAAAAGCTTATGTTACCAATATTGAACGACCTGACAAGCCTTGTTTCCGTGTAAAGGAGTGCCGATGATAAAAAGCAAAATAGGTTTAACTGCTTTGTTGACCCCAGCGGTGAAAGGCGATGAAAACAACCACAATGAAGTTCAATCCAACATAAACCTATGGGGGAACATTTACAAGTCCCTAGCGCCACTTTTGCATCCCTTTTAACATGGGAAAGGTGGTGTAAAAGTGGCGCAAGGGGCTTGTAAATCTGCCCCATGGTCTTCAGGCATTCTCAGCATAACTCCTCCTGGCACCAGGATTAGCCAAAGAGAGACTGGACTTCAGACTGAAGCGAAGTCTGGGTACAAAGTCAGTCACATTTAAAATCATTCCAGGCTTTATGTTACATAACTGACTTGCTCTAGTTTCAATATCGGCCCCTTTAACTGGTGCGCCCTTCTGAGTCAAGAGGGAGCTGACACTAAACCTGCACTCATGCGGTCTTCCCTTCTGAGTCAGGAGGGAGATGACACTAGACCTGCACTCATGCTGGTCTTCCATTCTGAGTCAAGAGGGAGCTGACACTAGACCTGCACTCATGCTGGTCTTCCCTTCTGAGTCAAGAGGGAGCTGACACTAGACCTGCATTCATGCTGGTCTTCCCTTCTGAGCCAGGAGGGAGCTTCCCTTCTGAGTCAAGAGGGAGCTGGCTCTAGGCCTGCACTCATGCTGGTCTTCCCTTCTGAGTCAAGAGTGAGCTGACACTACACCTGCACTCATGCTGGTCTTCCCTTCTGAGTCAGGAGGGAGCTGACACTAGACCTGCACTCATGCTGCTCTTCCCTTCTGAGTCAGGAGGGAGATGACACTAGACCTGCACTCATGCTGGTCTTCCCTTCTGAGTCAAGAGGGAGCTGACACTAGACCTGCATTCATGCTGGTCTTCCCTTCTGAGCCAGGAGGGAGCTTCCCTTCTGAGTCAAGAGGGAGCTGGCTCTAGACCTGCACTCATGCTGGTCTTCCCTTCTGAGTCAAGAGTGAGCTGACACTACACCTGCACTCATGCTGGTCTTCCCTTCTGAGTCAGGAGGGAGCTGACAGTAGACCTGCACTCATGCTGGTCTTCCCTTCTGAGTCAAGAGGGAGCTGACACTAGACCTGCACTCATGCTGGTCTTCCCTTCTGAGTCAGGAGGGAGCTGACACTAGACCTGCACTCATGCTGGTCTTCCCTTCTGAGTCAAGAGGGAGCTGACACTAGACCTGCACTCATGCTGGTCTTCCCTTCTGAGTCAAGAGGGAGCTTCCCTTCTGAGTCAAGAGGGAGCTGACACTAGACCTGCACTCATGCTGGTCTTCCCTTCTGAGTCAAGAGTGAGCTGACACTACACCTGCACTCATCCTGGTCTGCCCATCTGAGTCAAGAGTGAGCTGACACTAGACCTGCACTCATGCTGGTCTTCCCTTCTGAGTAAGGAGGGAGCTGACACTAGACCTGCACTCATGCTGGTCTTCCCTTCAGAGTCAGGAGGGAGCTGACACTAGACCTGCACTCATGCTGGTCTTCCCTTCTGAGTCAGGAGGGAGCTGACACTAGATCTGCACTCATGCTGGTCTTCCCTTCTGAGTCAAGAGGGAGCTGACACTAGACCTGCACTCATGCTGGTCTTCCCTTCTGAGTCAAGAGGGAGCTGACACTAGACCTGCACTCATGCTGGTCTTCCCTTCTGAGTCAGGAGGGAGCTTCCCTTCTGAGTCAAGAGGGAGCTGACACTAGACCTGCACTCATGCTGGTCTTCCCTTCTGAGTCAGGAGGGAGCTTCCCTTCTGAGTCAAGAGTGGTCTTCTGTGTGGAATGTTAGCTGCCTGGTTCACCCCCGAAGCACTTCCCGACATTTCTTGACTACGCACAAAATGCCGGCCTTTCAGGTTGTAGGCGAACAAGCTGTGTATTGGTACTGGTGGGACCCTTAAAAATCAATAAAAGTTGTTATATAACATGTAGTTGCCAAATCTGCTGGAAAAACTCTAATTAGAGTAATTCTGATAGAGACACCTCTTCTAAATGGCTTTGATTGCATCCGGTGAACATTGTCACCACACCCTACCCCAGATACTATTCCACACCCTGCGGATTACCATGCTACCCCGGAACCTTCTCTTGTTGTCTGTGTGCTTTGGGTTGGGATCTAACATGAAATGTAAAGTAAGTTGTATAAACAGACACCCTACACACTCCATGCTGTTGCAGAGTCCTAGCTACCTATAGATAGTATCTTTCATGTGAATTAGCAAGGCTTGGAGAACTGCCTTCATAATGCCCATTGCCCGGGGGTACAAAAGATCGTCCCGGGATACTGGTTATGTGTAACACTGGCACTACCACCTTCTTCAGCAGAGAAGAGTGATCATCATGATTCACAATCACACCCTTCCTCCTTCAAAGAAGCAAATAGCGTAGCAAGGCCCTCCACCCTACAGCACTTGATGACCTGCTGTTATTTTTTTAAGTTGAACAGAAGATTACAGTATTAATATCTTTGTATGTACATGCAGTGGTTACAGTATGGATGGCATTCTAGGGGATGAAGTGTTGGCATTATGGATAGAATTGTAGGTGTGGGCAGTGTCTATGATAACTTGGACTGTAGCTTTCTTTGTACATTTCAAATGCCGGAATTATGTAGTTGGGTATTTATAAAGCAAACAAGAACCTGAGACATGTCTTCCTATTTGTGTTTTCAAAGGATGACATGGCTAAACGCTTAATATTTGACAAAGGGGAAATGAGCGTATTATTTCCTTCGGGTTTCAAACTGATATTTGTTAACATTGCGTCTCTGGTGGCAGTAGACAGTACAGTGCATAATGTGTACTCTATAAAACATACATCATTGTCTGACCTTGTTGCTTTGCATCAGTAGCACCAGTAAAGACTGCACCATACAAATAATTAATAACTATGATATAGCGCTCAAATCCAGCTTTCAATGCTATATTTAAAACAAATATTTATTTAACAACGCAGCGTTAGTGTGGGTAAATAGATGTCACAAAACAATACAATACAGTACTATCATAACATGCTAATACAGTGTCATTAAAGGAAACAGCGTACGTTTCATATAGTAAATATTCCCACTGATTTAGCTATGTGACCTGAGAAATAAGGGCCCAAAACATCAGCCTTGAATATCTAATTTATTCTCGCAGCCACACATACTCAGTTGGGAACTACCTCTTATACAGCCCATCAGAAAAACAATTCTAGGGGCAGAAGTTCCACAATGTGTTTGATACAGTAGTTGTTCAATATTAGTCTTTGTATTTAGTGCCTTGCCAAAATGATTTGTTTCAAACCCAAACCAGATAGTATACTTGATTTAGGTCATGCTAAGGAAGTATTCATCCCTTATTCCAGCCTAGCTCTCCCCGCACCTACCTGATTGTGAGGGCGCAAGTTATAGTTACCTTAGGGCACAAGTTATAGTTACTTGAGATAAATATACAGAACAATTTTAGTGCTTTTTTGAGTTTAAAATGTTACGGTGTCACTGAAGGCCTTCTTTTTTTAATAAAGGAGATGGGGCACGCAGCCTCCCTCTCTAAGCCTACACATGGCCCTCAGGATTCCATCCCCTGGCCCTCAGTTGGTTCTGGGCGGGTGCCCTGGTGCCCACCTGTGGCACCCACCAAACAATAAATTGGCGGCCATAGGGGGAGCTCCAGGGCACCAGGACCCCAGCCGGCTCCCTGCATGCATCCTTCCTGAGGGTTGGAGGAGATGGCATTGCTCCTACCCGGCAGGAGAAGCTGTTTTTGCTTTCTCATGCCAGGTGGGAGCCATGTGAGTTTTCCTGCCCCTAAGAGAGTGGACCAGGACGAAAAAAGGCTGCACCCACACGGTGGGAGCATTTTTAAAGATCTTGCTGAGTGGAAGGTTACATGCCTTCCCTGTTCTTGTACCTGCGCGCAGGGAAAGCATGTCTGCTTCCACCCAGTGGAAGCTTTAAACATGCTCCTGCCAGCTGGGGGCAGATATATGGTTCCTTGCCCACACTTTTTCAGGCAGAATACTACTGTGTCCAAAGGGTGGGATCTCCAGGACAAAGTAATGGAGCCCTCCCTTCAGGATCGAGTCCCAGGGCCGTGGACAGGTTTGGGAAGGGGGGCTGCAATCCCCTCTCTCCTTCAATTTAAGATTGGACCCTAGTGATGGGGTCCCCAAGGCTCATGGAGGGTTGTGAAGGATGCTGTGCACTCCCTCTTTCTAATGATGACAGTCCCGAGGTATAGGATCATTGGGGCCTATATAGGCTTGCTTGGGGATGGGAGCTGAATGCTTCCCTCCCCTTTTAATGATATTTAGCACTGGGGGATGGGGTCCCCAGGGTCTTTCCCGGCTTGGAGAGGGGGTATTAGGGACCCTCCCCTTTAATTTAAAATTGTCCCTAGGGAATGGGGTCTCCTGGACCTCAGTGAGGCTCAAGGAGGAGGTCTGTGTGACCCCCCTTCCCCTATATTTTCAAACTCGAGCCAGGGGGTTAGGATCCCTGGGGACAGAATTGGTTTAGGGAGAGGAGCCCTAATCAAGCCGTCTCCTCAAAAATATATCATTAAAGACAGCCTCAATCTGGTCCACCTTGGGGTCTATAGTGTTACATAGAAAATGCCAAAGGGCACATTCTTTTTTTCCCCATCAATTTCACAATCCTGCAGGAGTCCCACGGGTGTCCCTCCGGAAGAATTTTCTTAAATATATACATCCTGTGGGATGACTTTTTTTTACTATATATATTTTGGCCACAAGGAAGAGGGGGGTAGGGTATCCCTACGCTACCATCTTATGTTTTATTGTTAAATGATATGAAGAACAGGGACCTGAGTTCCTTAGTCCTGTAATGGCTGTCTGCAACGTTATCTCTCATGTTGCAGGCAATCATTTAGAGCACTCACTCCCTCCCGTATGAGCAAATTGGCTCAAAGAAAATAAAGACCCCATGGCTAATCAGAAGACTCTATTTTGTAATAGGAAAATCCCCAAAACTACTAAACGGATTTAAAACAAATCACAAAAAGCATACTTTCTGTACCAAGATCTAGATTTCTGGCAAATTGTTTGTAATTCTGTTGAGTAGTTTAGGAGATATCACCGTCCATATAAAGTCTATTGACAATGCATTGGGATTTACGCAACCAACCAGGTGCAATTTCGTAATGATGATCATGTTTTAATTATGTCACTGTTTAGAGGGGACTGGTCACTGTTGTTTTTGAGTGTCCGTAGGTATGTGTTATTATTGGGCACATTAAGTTGAGATTAACTGTTTGTTTAACATTTGTCTTTTAGGGTTTGCTTGTTAAACGGAATATCGATTTATGATCTGCATGGGGATTTACATATTTTTGGACCCCACTTTATTCTTGGATCCTGCTTGACAGAACACCTCACCACTTTCCAGGAACGAGCTGATGTTGATTATAATTTTTTTGGAATGCTTTGTGCCAAAGTCATTAGCAGAACAAAAAATGCTCTTCCTATGAAAAATCAGACTCAACTATAATTAGCCAGTGATAAATATGCAGTGGGTAATGAGACCTATATATGTGTGTGTGTGCTGTGTTGTGAGTGTGCGTGCATGTGTGTGTGTGTGAATATATATGCTCAGCCACCGATTACAAACATAAGATGTCAGAACTGTTATTTGCAGTCTAGGTGAAAGTAGGTCAGGGCAAAGAACAGCTGTTTAAAGCAATGAAAAGGAAACTTTGCTTTCCTTTCTTCTGTTTTTTGTGTCTAGCTTACTGTGACTAGCAGAAAGAACATGATTATTTTTTTTGAATTTCCTAGATAATTATAGAAAAGTTAGACTCTTTCTGCCTGTTTCTACTCAGGTAAAAAAAACCGGACGTATTGAGCTGTTTCTAATATCTTTTTGCAAAAAATATCTAACAGGTTTTTAATTAGTTTAATCTTGCACTTCATGGTCTATTTTTATTCTTCACGATTGCAAACATGCTCTCTCTTTCTAAAAGAGCTATGCACCAAGGTTTTAGGTGGCTTGTGGAAAAGGTGATTGTAAGATCATATATTTTCTGGGATAAAGTGCCTCCTACTGTACATGATAAGGATATTGCAAGTCACACCGGAGTTCCCTAGCAGCCTATGGGGACCACCACCTCCCAGGGGCACAAATACAATAATTAATGGAGTCCGTTGTGGTCTCCTGGCCCTGGGGAAGGCCACCTGCCTGGGGCTTAATCCACAAAGTAGACGGTCCATACAACTCCCCTCCAGAAGCCCTACATAGCCCTGTGGAAAGCCACTCCCCAGGTCAAGCTCCAGCAAAGTTCCGGGGCACCCACCCCCGGGACATTGCTGTGTGCTACGACTTGGCGGGAGCGGTGCCCTCCTGCCAAGCCATAGAAAACAAGTGCTCTGCTTTCAGCAAGTAAGAGCACAAAATGTTTAGTGTGCAGGGAAACAGGGTACAGCTCCCTTGGTCCCAAAGCAATGCAGTCTCCTGTAGGAGGTGAGGTGCTGGTAGGGATGGCAGGGACTTTGAGGCTCCCCCTGCGGTTCTAAGCATTGAAAATGTGGGTGCCCTGGGTGGGACCAGGGCACAAACACTACATGCTGGGCCCTGGGAGATATGGTCCCCGGGGCCTTAATTGGCCCAGGAGGGGGGCTGCTCAGTCCCCTCCCTTAAAATAAATATTTAAAAAAAAGAAATGGCCGGGCCCCAGGGGATGGAGTCCCTGGGTCTGAAAATTGGCCGGGGAAGGGGGTGGACCAGCCCACTTCCTTTTTATTTTTTTAAAATTCTTTTTATTTACAATGCAGGCGGAGGGGTCAATGAATACTATCAGTAGATCATGAAGTACAGGAGCAGTACATTTACGCAAAATAGGAGGTTGCTTCGATCATCAGGACAGTGAGAAAGATTAGAGTGGATAGCAGAAATATACATCAGGGAGTCAGTGGTTCGTCAAGGGGAGGTACATAAGGAGGTTCACATATGTTGCCACGATAGATGTCCCATTTTGTCCAAAGTGCTATCCACTTTCGGGGACAGCCATGTGACACATACACAGTCTTTTTTCGTACCATACACCAGTCCATATCGGTTTTCCATGTAGCAAGCGTCGGTGGTGTTGTTGCTCCCCACAGGCGAGCGATATTCCGCTTAGCCACCATCTGGGCGAGCGTTGACCAGAGTTTGCCTTTGGCACTGAGGTCTGTGGGCTGCCATACATTTAGCAGACACCTTTTGGCTTTGAGCCGCATTTTAACCCCCCATACATCACTCATACATTTATGTGTCTCCCTCCAGTTGTCTTGGACAAAGGACACTCTCAGATAATATGAAGGAAGTACCCCTCTAGGACACAGTTTCTTCTACACATCCCCTCTTCGCTTCTGCCCAAGAGAACCAGTCTGGAACCAGAGAGGAACACACAATGCAGGATTTTTAATTGGACCAACCTAAGTTTTGCAGAAATGGCTACCTCCTTCGGCGAGGAGAGCGCTTCCTGCCATTCCTCGTCATCCAGTTCCAGGCCGTCCCGCCCCCACTTTTCCCTTAGTGCTGTGGGAGGATCAGGGGTGTTGCATACTAACTTCTTATATGTGAGTGAGATAGCTTTCTCGGATAGGTGTCCATCTAGCAGTCTGTTTCGAGCGGGGCGGACTCTGGAAGGCCGGAGCCAGCCGGGAAACTAGCCTGAAGGGAGTGCCTGACCTGCATGTATCTGAAATATTCTGATGTAGCTAACTTGTGTGCCTGCTGTAGTGAAGCGAAGGTGATCATCCCGTCTCGCTCCCAAAGGTCCCCAATTCATGAGAGTCTGATTAGATCCCATTTGTCGAACCCATTAGTGCGACCCAGTGTACCCAGGGCTTCAGACTCCCATAGTGGGGTTGCAAGTGTAAGTCGGTTTCCCCACCCTAGAGTGCGGTTCACTGTGTGCCAGCTTTGTACTGAGAGCTCTGTGGGGCCTGTACGGGGGAATTTGTTAGGTCTGGAATATAGTGCCCTTGTGTAGCTACCATCCGGGAGTATCCACCTGTCCATCTTATATCCGGGGTCGTCATCCCCACGGTAAATAGACTAGTTTATGGCTGAGAGGTGTGCTGCCCAATAGTATTTTCTGATATCAGGGAGCGCTATACGTCCGTCGTACCAGCCAAGTGTCAATTTTTGAAGTAATATATGCGGTTTACCATCCCAGAGTAGGTCTCTCTGGGTGGATTCATAAAGAAACAACATTCCTAGGCAACAATTAGCTTGAATTTGCAAGTCTGAATTGACACAAGAAACTAATAGAATTGAAACGGTGTACTCTCAAAAAGATAAAATTGCAAATCATTTTATTTGTATCAAGTAAAAAAAAATATGTATATTAATGTCTAATCTAGCATTGTATACATAAATATACTGCAGACAGGTCACATATAACATAAATGAGAAGAGATAGACAAATCATAATGACAAGTGATGGTACAGAGAATCAACACATTACAATATATACAAAACAGAAAACGGTGGCTCGAAAAACAATTTATGATGTTATTTTCAGTAGAGTGATGTTATTTTTTACTCGCGTTTTGGCATATAAAACGCCTTCTTCAGGAAAAGGCCACAAGGATTCCTAGACAAGGAAACAGAGGATAATGTATGTGGACATATAAGAACACATTTACTAAAATAAACCTTACATATTCTAAACATTTCTTAATACCTGTGCAGTAAACATGATAGAATATATATACATATAAACATGTAAATATATTACTCGCAGAGTACACTGTGTCAATATTTATATATATTTATAATAGGCTGGCACACAAAGATAAAAAGAGCCTACAGCGCAAAATAATGTCTGTAGCTTCCTGTATATAGTCCAAAGGTAGAAGATATGAAAGAACAGGCAAGAAATTAATAATACTGTGGATGTCAGGTATGAGACAATAACTGAAAGGAAAAGACCACCGTGCTCAAGAAAAGAAATAGAACAAGGCATTGTGTTCCTGGTTAAATGATAGCATGTATAACCCAATTCACTGTGAAAGGGTCATTAGGACTTGATGTTATACATAAGTATAGCACCTACTGAGTTCTCGACGGACGTCAATGCGAGGGACTGTCATTGGATGGCAACCAATGGCAATGACAGTAAGTTATGCAGGATATAGAGGGACCTCGAATGAATGAAAGTTAAAGAACAGTTAACTAATAATAGGATAGATGGCAATGACTACATGAGCAAAGGTTTAGATAAGAAAAGGAAACATGGAGACAAAAGAGAAAGGGAAGGGACGAGAGGAAGAGACAAGAGGAGCAAGGATAAGGAAGCAAGGAAGGGAAAGAAAGAGGGAAAAAAGGGGAAAGGAAGTAGAGAAACCACAGAATGAAATATCGTTGTGTACCTGAAAATAGAAGTTAAGGATAATCATGCGAGATCCTGAAGTTGTATCTCAGATAAAAATAGTAAAAGTGGCAGGAATCACTGTGGGTGGTAAGAGAACAAGTAATTAAGCACCGGTCTTTCATTGAATGCAAGTACCAGACGTGGTTAGGGTAATATTTACCTACATTTTCTCTAATTCCATGTCTGTAATTAAATCAGTCATGGAGGGCGCTTGAATGCAAGTCACCGAGAATCACCGGTAAGAGCAAGGATTAAGCGGACATCTGTCCTGCAATCTAAAACATGAGGTGGATTCGCCATCCTTGAAATACTTTTGCGGAACCGGATCCGGAAAATTTTGGAGGGCATAAAGGAAACGAGGCAGCACCATCATTTTAAAGAGGGCTGCATGACCCAACAACGATATCAGAAGCGTTTTCCAGGCATCGGTGTCTCGCTTGAACCTCTGTAAAGGTGGAAGGAGGTTCCGTTCATAACGGATATTAGCATCTGTGGAGATGAATATACCTAGGTATTTGAATCCGTCCGTTACTATTTGAATTAGGCAGTCGCTCTGAACTGCGGGAGGGTTACCATGCAGGACATAGAGCAGCAATTTGCTGCAGTTGATTCTATACCCGGAGTTTCATCCGAAACTGGTAAATATATCCAGGACCACTCTCAGTGACTTTCGAGGGGAGGCCAGATATAAGAGGATGTTGTCTGCGTATAGTGAGATTCGATCTTCCCACTCTGCTGCCCAACTAAGTCCCCTAATGGAAGCATCTCTCCGCATCCAGGACGCTAACGGCTCAAGGAAAAGTGCAAAAAGTAGCAGTGAAAGGGGACACCCCTATCGTGTCCCTCTTTTTAGGGTAAAGACGGTTGATATTTTGTTATTAAAAACCACTTGCACCAGTGGTTCATTATAGAGGAGCCGTACCCATCCTATGAAGTTAGGCCCGAATCCCAGCTTTTGCAGAACTGCCATTAGATATGCCCATTCGAGGGTGTCGAAAGCCATCGTTGCGTCCAGTGAGACCACAATCGTGTTCTCTTGAATAGAAGCGTGGCGCCCCAACACCCCGTGAAGCCGTCGGAGATTAAGCGTGGTGTTTCTGAGCGGCATGAAGCACGATTGGTCGGGGTGTACTAGTTTAGTTATTACTCGCCGTAGCCAAAGTGCCAACATCTTCACAAGGATTTTTGGTTCAGCGTTTAATAATGAGATGGGCCTATATGAGGTACAGTCCTGTTTTGGTTTTGCTACTTTGGGTATAGCCGCTAGTGTGGCAATACGCTGGTCTCGTGGTAGATTGCCCATTTCCATGCTGTCTTCAAACATGTTTTTAAATAGGGGGCCAATTTGTCAGGTCTGAGTTTATATAGTTCAATGGGCAGACCATTAGGGCCCAAAGCTTTCCCTGGTTTTACAGCTCTGATTGCCGTGGCTATCTAATCGGTTGTAAAAGGACTCTCCAATACCTCTGTTTCAGAGTCAGAAAGGGTAGGTAATTGGATGTCTGCTAATAGGGCTATGGAGTCTTCTTCCGGGAGGGCAGAGCTGCTTCTGTACACTTGTGCGAAGTGGGTAACGAACTTGTGTACTATGTCATGGGGTTCCGTTAATATAGCACCTGTATTGCTCCTAAGCTCTGGGACCAACCTATTTGCCCTTTCCTTTTTATCCAGCCAGGCAATCAGTTTGCCCGCTTTATCTCCTTGGTCGTACAGGCGACCGTCCTTGTCTCTTGCTAAAGTTTTGGCAGCCTCTGTTGCCAGCACTCTGTACTCAGTTTCTTTGAGCTGCAGTCTATGGAGAGCGGCTTGGTCATCGCCTTCTTTTACTTCCTCCTCAAGCCGAAGCAGGTCGCGTTCACATGCGACCATCTGCTTAGCGTTTTCTTTATGCAGGCCCGCTATGGCTGAGAGGGCGTGCCCCCTGATCACAGTTGTGAACGCTTCCCACAAGGTAGACGGGGAGTGTACTGTGCCATCATTGTCCTGAAAATAGTGGTCGATGTTTTGGATGAGTGTAGCTTTAACCTCTGGATTGCGGAGATACCACGGGTTGATGGGTGCCACACATCCCACCCTTTTTTCACCTACAGTGAGGTGTGCCCACAGGGGAGAGTGGTCAGAGATACCCCTCGCCAGGTGTCTGATTTCTTGTGTTATGATGTTGTGCCGTACGGGCATAAGAATATAATCTATTCTAGAGAACGTGTGATGGGACCCTGAGAAGGCCTCAGTGAAGGTGGGAAGGCTGTTTTGTCCAGGGTTGATATCTCGGGCGGGTGGCGGTCTAGGACCCCCGATACAACCGCGTTGAAGTCCCCACCCAGTATGAGTTGTCCTTCAGGAAGGGAGAGCAAGAGCGTCCCTAGGTCTCTATATGATTGAATCTGAAGACCTGGTGGGATATCTACCACTAGTAGTGTGAGGGTTTGCCCTTCCCATTGCCCTGAGACTCCGGCGAATCGCCCGAGTGAGTCAGTCCATGTGCGTTTGATGCTGAACGGAAATGTGCGTCTAAATAGGATGCCTACCCCACGTGAACCGGAGGTGAAGCCAGCATGTGCCACCATCGTGTAGCCCCATCTGTTTAATGCCTTACAGGAGTTGCCAATTAGATGCTACTCTTGAAGCAACGCAACGTCTGGGGTTTGACGCTTTAAGTATTGAAGCACTGTGCTTCTTTTGACCTTATCGCCAAGCCCATTGACGTTCCAACTGATAAGTTTTAAAGTTCTATCCCACCGCATAATTGCTGTGGAAACTCATCAGTGCGGTATCACGCCCGCGTGAGATGTGGTGCAAGCAAAGCATGTAGTGACAGTTCCTGCATGACCCAAAATCCACTCTCAGAACCTCCCCCCTCCCACTTTGACAGTAAGAATGCTTAAATTGAGTAACAGTAACATTCATAACCCGAAATTGTCCCCCCCATTGCTACCCTGCCACGTAGGTTTGAAACTACCCACATCCCCAACTAGCAGAGTGCCTATCGCCCCAAGAACAAATAAAACAATTGGCGGGGGAAATAAGGGTGCTAGCACGGGTTCTGGTCGCCTAGGGAGAGCCCCAACCCCTAGGCCAGCTCTTTGAGGGAAACAGTAGAGCATATTTCAAGAAGGTTAACCCCACGTCTCACAAGACATCCCCCACCCGCCCCACTTCAAGGAGCAAATACATTACAGTTTGTTGAGGCGGTTCCGCTGGATAAGGAGTTCAGAGTTTAGCACATTCAGTCTCTTTGAACCATTCGCCTCCCCGGACTGCTGGACCTTGATCTCCAGGAGTGCTGGCTCTGCTTGTCGATGTCTGATCTGCTGTCCGCCGATCCTGGCGATCGGATACGGGTATCTCACCAGTCACCACTCGCAGCCCCCGGTGATCTCCGAGCAGCCACCCTATCCAACCATTCTTGCACTTCTGAGGGGGCCGTAAAGAAAAGGGATTTGCCGTCTGCTATGATTTTGAGGTTCGCTGGGAAGAACATCATGTATTTAATTCCTCGTTCTCGGAGCTCTCTCTTGACTCCGTCGAAGGAGCGCCAATCCTGCTGGACCTTAAGCGTGAAGTCAGGGAAGAACCGCACTGTTGCATTCTCATATTGCAGGTCTCCTTGCGCTCGCGCTGCCTGCAGGATCACGTCGGGGCCCCTATAGTTGAGAATTTTAGAAATAATAGTCCTGGGTGCCGCTTCCGGTTTGGGCTTAGGGATTGGTGCCCGGTGTGCTCTCTCGATTGTGAATAGGGAGGAGAGTCGCTTCGGCTTGAGGTGGTTTAGGATTAGGTCCTCCAGGAAGAGGTCCACACTTGGCCCCTCCTAGCCCTCCGGGACCCCGACTACCCTGATATTGTTGCGTCGGGCTCTCCCCTCCTGATCCTCCAGCTTGAGTGCCATCTGCCGGTGTTGGCGGACCAATCGTTGCACCTGTTCCTCAAGCTTTTTCGTAGAGACTTGGAGTTCCTGTACATCTGTTTCCGTTACTGTGACTCTATCCGTGGTTTTGTTTATGTGCGCTCTCAGTAGGTTCATTTCAATGCAGACTTTATCGATTTTAGTCTGGAGTGTGGCACCCAGCACCTGGATGGCCGCCATGATGGAAGTGAGGGATGGGTGGTTTTCTGCATTTTTCCCACCTTGGTCTCCCTCATCCACGGTGTTGTGTTTGGGGACTGTATATTTATCGAGTTTATTTGTCTGCATTGCTGTGCCGCCCTTTGGCTTCATTGTGAGAGTGATCGTGTCCAGTGGACCTAGCGGGCGTGCTATATCTATGCCTTTACAGAGCCCGACTTTTAACGATGTTGCGAGCTCGTGCCACGTATGTCACAATCCGCACTTTGTAATTGGATAGGTGGGGAATACATGCCCCAACGTTAATGTCGTTGCCGCTTAAATCAGTCAGCCCGCCTCAGTGTTCACACCTTGCACACCAGTGCTCCCCGTCCACCGATCTACGGACCAAGCTTGCTGCTTTAGGCCCCTTCACACCAGTTCCCATACGTTCAGCGTCTTACCAGGCTCTCGCGGGGGCAGGGCAGGCCACTTCCACCATCAGTACAGCGGGACTTGTATGTTGCCTCCTCAGGTCATTCTGCCACACCTCTGCACCAGTTGGAGCAAGGACCATCCAGTGAGCTCCCCATTGCTGGAGGGGGCCTACTGCATTCAATCCGAGCTCCCACGAGACAGTGGAGCACTCTGGTCTTCTGGCCCAGCGCTGCACGGCGACACGGACCCCGGCAGCTCGATCCCACCCTCCTGAAGTACTGGGTATTTTAGACCCAGCGGTGCAGGGGCACACACCCTATGAC
This sequence comes from Triturus cristatus, assembly GCF_964204655.1. Classification (NCBI taxonomy): domain Eukaryota; kingdom Metazoa; phylum Chordata; class Amphibia; order Caudata; family Salamandridae; genus Triturus; species Triturus cristatus. The sequence continues at coordinate 767,344,870 of NC_140584.1, read as the reverse complement.
TTCTGGGTTCACCCTGTTCCAGACCTACAGAAACACAGAGTCTTCTAGGTGAAGTCAAAGATTCATTTATTGGCTGCAGACCAATTACAGGTATCCTAGAAGTACAACAGTGTGTATGTTCTCAGGAGACTGCTGAAAATCATAGAAACGGACTTCATCTTAAATACAGTTTTCCCTGCCTCAGGCATACATTCCTAGGTTTATGATACGGCAATTAACAAATGTACAGTTCAAACGAAAGAGCAGAGTCATGATGACCATCCCACATTCCAGTTAAGCCAGCCCACAATTATTTACACAGCAAGGTTCAGATCCCACATTAGATAATCGATAGGCCCCAATAAACATGAGCATCTCCTGTTTTGGGAAACCAGCCATAAAGCAGGAACAAGCAGGTGCGAAAGTGATTAGCCGGAGGCTTGTGTGTGATGAAAGGACTTTATGGTGCGCTGAGCCCTGATGCTCATCACAGGTGGCCGGAGGAAGGGGAGCTCGTGAGACCAGTTTGACCTGGGGCAGCAGAGCCAAGCTGCCCAGGTCACAGAAGAGTCAAGGAAAGGCACATGCATTGCAAGGCCCGTAGTTGCTTCATTATAGCCTATGTGAGGGCAATCACAAGATGGCCACTGCCTCCAAAATGGAACCCGCGTAGTGAAGCAGAATAACGTGTACACAGTGCATTCATAGCTAGAACGATATATAAAGCACTCCGCATTAACCATTTGCGGTTTGCTAATACCAGGATAGACAGGGGTGGGGCCCTGTCCCCTACGCGGTCACAGAGATTAAAGTACGACAGACCCTCCTTTTGCCCTTACATAGGCAATCACTATACTCATCTTAATCCGAGTCTAGGTCAATGTTCACAAAGTCATGGAGATGTTGCTGTAGTATCATCCTATTACTTAGCTCGTCCCTCGATACAGGTTTCCTTACACATAAGGTAGCACAGAGGCCACATATCGCAGGAGCACACTGTATGCACAGACAGAACAGGAAAAGAATGGCTAAGATCATTCCAATGACCATTAGAACTTTCCAACCCCAGGCAGATATCAGTTCCCAGAACCACCCCACCAGTGATCAGTCTCCCTTATCCACGTGTATGGTTTGAGATATTTTATGGAGTTTGGAGATGGCTTGATAGACTGTTGGAGCGTTATCTGGTATGAAAATGCAACAACTGGATTGGATAACCTTACATACCCCACCGCGGTCTGCAAGAATAACGTCTAGAACCATGCGGTTCTGCAAAGTCATAAGGCGATCCGCTTGGAGCTCAGCGGTCAGATTACCAAGGGCACCAGCCGTTACATTGACAGTGGATTCAACCACACGAGTCAGTTGTCTCAGGTTCCTACTATTTACCATAGGTCCCCAAAACGGCAGGAAACCGAAGAAGAAGTCTCCTGCTTCCTGACCGGCAGTATCCTCCTTACTAATCACGCCCCTCACAACTCTGGTCTTGTGATAGTCAGCGGCAGCAGTAAATGTTGGCGGTAGCAAGTTCGCAATATAACATGTGCCCGAGAAATCAGGGGGCAACCATGTGTATGCTCGGTCATTGCAGATGAAATATGTACCCTTGGCAGCCAAAAACGCAGGGGAAAACTGTGACGGGAAAGTGTACGTTTCAGTACAGTCACTTCTTCCCAGTTGGGCTCTAGGATTCTGACCATTACCCTGTAAGCAGAACCGACCTATGTGGGGTACGACCCAGATTGGAGATGAGATTTTTCGCTGTCTTTCACCCAGACTAATACTATACCCCGTCGCGTTCCACCCTACATAAGCTCTCAGCTCTTCTTTGGGAATGGATGAGTATGCATCAATATCCCTACTCATATCGGCAATTCCTCTCACTAAGGCTTTATTATTTGTACTAGGTCTGATGGAACGCGGTTGTCGCGGGGAGTAGGCATCTAGAGCGTAGAGGAACATGGTCTGGAATGCCCATGACGATCCATTGTAACTAAAGGGCAGCACCAAATAGGGAATACCCTTGTTATTGGTATGTGGCATTAACCCACAGACCCAACAATTGGTTGTATTCATTACTAGTTGGTGTTGGTGCAAGAGCTGAATAAACGAGTTATTTACAAACTCTGATCGTCTGGTTTGTTCATGTTCAGGCAGAGGGTGAAAAGAGTGTGAGGAGGCAGTAGAAAGAGGTATAGGCTGTACAGTGGGTGCAATGGGCTCCTGGGAGGAGAAAAACACAAATCCCACAGTAAACATTATCATACTACACAGTATAAATAGGCACAGAAATACAAAACATTTACTTTTTACAATTCTACACATCCTTGCTTTAAAGTTCATTTCCTCAACGGGTCTCTCCATCTTAAAAAACTCCATCCTCTAATCGGGCCGCTCGCGGCGGATGAGTTTCTTCTGCTAGGGAGTACGCCTGTCAGTCCAGGGAAACACCCTAGACCAACCAGAACCGTTGACCTAACGTCTTCGGCCTGTACCCCAGAGTCTTGGCACCGCGACCCTGCGGCTGAACCCGGATGGTGGTTCGAAAAACAAAAATCAAGAAAGTCCTTCAGATGGGAGAGCTAAAATGTCAAAAAGGAAATGGTAGGGAAATCTTTATTTGTCCATAGGCCTTGGTCTCAAATTATAGCGGAGACGGCCAGGTGCTGTTTGGTCTTGGAACAAAAGTTCAGGCTCTGTGGTGTCCAATCGATTTGACAGTGGCACAGCCTCTTGCAGAATATTGTCACTCTCTTGGTCTGAAACTGTGCCTTTTATGCGTGCATCACTGAGTGATACAAAACGAGGTACAGCGTCTGTCTCAGAGTCGGCGATACCCTCCTGGACCCACCGGTCATATGGCAGGGGCAAGGGAACTACCTTGCAGTGGGTGCCGTGGATCCAGTGTTTCTTCCCCTTCACTCGCACCGCTGATCTTGTTGATAAAAGGACAAGGTGAGGGCCGATCCAGCGAGGCTCGTCGTTGCTCTTACGCTGGAAGTTTCTAATCAGCACCCATGTGCCAGGGTCGATAGGGTGTCCAGGAGTTTCAGAAGCTTGAGGAAGAGTATCATGCACCTGTTGATGTAAAACACGCAGTTTAACAGTCAAATCATACAAGTAATCGAGTAGTACTGGATGCTCGATCTCACTGAATTTCGCCGGTCTTGGCACGCCCCATACATTAGCCGGGCGGCCAAAGACGACCTCATAGGGACTAAGTCCCACTCGTGAGTGTATGGTCATTCTGGTGGACAGGAGTGCTAAAGGCAGAGCATCAGGCCATTTAAGACCGGTGCTCGCCTGGATTTTGGCCAGCTTAAGTTTTAAAGCACCGTTGTAGCGCTCTACTAACCCCGCTGATTGGGGGTGATTTGCGGCGTGGAACTTTTGCTTTATACCTAGCCCTTCACACACATTCTTCATCACTTTACCCACAAACTCACTTCCATTATCACACCACACCATTCTTGGCATTCCAAACCGAGGGAAGAATTCTTTCACAAGGGCTTTGGCTGTGGATAGGGCAGTGTTATCTTTCAGAGGATAAGCCTCTATCCATTTGGAGAAAGCACAAACAACCACCAACACATATTTCAGGTTGTTGCACCTTTCCATGTGAATAAAGTCCAGCTGCAAAACTTCAAATGGGTATGATGGGGGTGCAAAATGACCAGCTGGAGTTGGGGTTCCCCTACCAGGGTTGTATTTCAAGCATACCATGCAATTCTTGACCACATTCTCTGCACACTTGGGAATCCCAGCATTCTGCCATACTGGAGCACACAACTTACAAATTCCTTTCGTACTGATATGTGCCATCCCATGTGCCATTGTAACTACTGGAAGCACATATGCATCGGGCAACAACCATCGCCTATGTTCTGTCAGATCAATCCAACAACCATTCTCATCTAACTTACCCACACTTTCTCTCCACTTGCTTAATTCTTTCTCTGTAGCTTCAGCTTGAAGCGACTTCACACTCTCTATTGTGTTTTCACACATCCCAACATCATCAACCCATCTTGCGGGGCCTGCAATATACATTCTAGTCTTTACATTCTGTGCTGTTTCTTTCGCGATCTCATCAGCAAACGCATTCCCACGTCCAACATCATCTGTGATTTTCCTGTGCGCACTGCATTTCATAATCGCAACTTGTAATGGTAGGGTCAGTGATTCAAGGAGATCATTCACCAACTTGCCATTCTGAATTTTAGCTCCATGCGACGTCAGGAACCCACGTTCTTTCCACAGTCGTCCAAAATTGTGAGCCACGCCAGAGGCGTACTGGCTATCTGTGTATATATTCACTCTCATTCCTTCAGACAACACGCACGCTCTCGTGAGGGCGATTAATTCTGCTGCTTGGGCCGAATTATGTGGCACTCGTGCAGTTTCCACGACCGTGTGTAACGTCGTGATAGCATATGCAGCAGTCGTATCACCATTAGGGAGCTTGAAACACGAACCATCCACCCATAAAGTACCATCACACTCAGTCAGGGGAGTATCTTTTAGATCTACTCTCCCTTTCGTCTCTTCTTCTGTTCTGAACAGACAGTCATGTTGCTCATTCTCATCTAGGTCTGCTGGATTTGGCAATAACGTAGCTGGATTCAGCGTGTTGCATCTCTTTATGTGTATGTGGTTTGCTAACAGTGTGAGCTCATAGCCTGATAATCGCGCACTAGTCAAGTGTTGTGTCTTGGTTCTGTTTAATAATGTGTCTACAGCATGTGGAACCATAACGATCAATGTGTTGTCCATTACCAAACCAGCAGATTGTCGGATAGACATAGCTGCAGCAGCTGTCGCTCTCAGACAGCTTGGCAATGCCCTCGCTACAGGGGCCAAGGTTGATGAAAAATATGCGCATGGGCGCGGTCTGTCACCAAAAGGCTGTGTTAACACTGATAATGCGCAACCATCTTTCTCGTGAACATACAATGTAAAAGGCTTGCTGTAGTCAGGAGTACCCAACACAGGTGCTGAACACAATGCATTGCGCAATTCCACAAAACTTTTCTGGCACTCTTCAGACCATGGGATAGGATTCGGTGTGTCTTTGCATGTTAAGGGTAACAAAGGTTTTGCCAACAAGGAAAAATTTGGGATCCAGTGCCTACAGTATGAGGTAATGCCCAAGAAAGCACGCACTTCTCTCTGTGTTCTTGGCACACTCAACTGCGCAATGGCTTGAACTCTTTCTGGGGTCAGTTTCCTTCCCTCCTTCGATAAGAGATGACCTAAGTAGGTCACTTCTTGTCGACAATATTGCAGCTTGGAGAGAGACACTTTATGATGGAAAGCAGATAAATGGCGCAACAATGACAATGTGGCTTCTTTGCAGATCTTTTCAGTATCCACGGCGATTAGTAAATCGTCCATGTACTGATTCAGAATAGCGCCACTAGGTAAAACAAGTGCATCAAGCTGCGCTTTCAAAGCTTGACTGTATATGGATGGACTCTCACAGTAGCCCTGGGGAGCGCGTTTGAAGCGGAAGCTTCGGCCTCCCAGACTAAAGCCAAAAATGTCTCTGCTCTCTTCTGCAATTGGGATGCTAAAGAAAGCATTCTTTAAATCGATCACTGAAAACCATGCAGCAGAGGCTGGAATCATCGTTAACAAGGCAGTTATATCAGGGACAACTGGAAACTGTGGCACAACAATCTTATTAACCTCTCTAAGATCAATCACAAATCTGTAAACAGGTGGCTGTGAAGGGTCCGTTCGTTTTAAAACAGGTAAAATCGGGCTGTTGCAAACGTTGCCTCTTGTCTCTTCAATTACACCCTTATTAATCAAATCGCTGACAATGTCTAACAATGCTTTCTGGCCTTCATTAGAGATCTTGTACTGGGGAATACGTGGCAGTCTGACATTAGCCTTTAAAGTTACCACGTATGGCGGTATCTCCAAGAGGCCCACATCATTGGGACCAGTAGCCCAAAGGACATCCGGAAGGGATGACAATTCAGGCGGCATTGTATTTTTAGACAAGTACATCGGGGAAATCACTTTCCTGCCTAATGTAAGTTGTACCCCTGACGGTGAACAATACAGTGTAGCATGTAATCTTTTCAACAAATCTAACCCTAGCAAATTCTCACCACAACCTGTTGTTAGAATCAGGGGTGCTTTCAGCTCGCAAGGTCCAATAGAAAGTGACATGGGACTAGAAATCGGGTTTCTAACTGGGGCGCCAGAAAAACCTACTGAAACATTTATATCGCCAGACAAAGGTGCGCCAGGGAGTTTTGAATGCATAATCGAACTCTTTGCAGCACCAGTGTCTAGCAGAAAGGGCTCCGTTACATTTGCTGTAGTCACCTCAACATACGGTCCGCTCTGATCCACTGGCACTGAAACAACTCCCTCTCTCTGTCTACGGCTGTCCTAGTAATCATTATTTTCTGCATCGCCGTCCTCTGCATAATAATCATTATTGTAGTACTGAGCTGTATTACTAGTCGCGTTAGCTTGCTGGTCAAAACTATTGATGGTATTTTGAGGCGGCAGAGGACGCGCGTTCTGGGGAGCATTTCCACGCCCTCTGCCTCTAGGAGCTTGCTGACCACCCCTACCTCTTGCGCCATACGCATTACCGTTTCGCTGCATTAATTTAGGGCAACTATATTTAAAATGACCTTCCTCTTTGCAGTATGAACATTGGTTGGGACCTATAGGAACACGTGGTTGATAATACCCATTCATTTGCTGATTGTTCTGAAATTGTTGGGGTTGGTGATAGACACCTTGGGGTTGCCTATAATTATTCTGACCTCCACGTGGCGGATAGGCCTGCTGCAAAAGGACCTTTGTCTTTAGTTCCTTCGTTTTCTTATCTGTTCTATCTTTTTCATCTTTATCTCTGTTCTCGTAATACTGTGCAGTAGCCAGTATTTGCGCTGAAGAGGAAACAGCCCAAGAACTGTCTGAATCTTTTAACTTTTTACACAAGTCAGGAAGTAAATTCTGCACAAATTTATCCACAAATAACCGTTGGCCACCCTCAGTACTCATATCTTGCCCACTGTAATCAATAAACGTTTCTTCAAACCTGGTAAAGAAGTCTGACACTGTTTCATCTTTCTTCTGCTTGCATGCAGATAGCTTGTCCCAATTTACGCGCATCGCGGGCATTATTGTCTTCATATACGTGATGATTCTACCAGGGAGTTCTGCTATTAATGGCTCTGGTTTCGCGCCACCAATCTGTCTAGCGTCAGCAGCGATGATGTTAGCCCATGTGTCCCCTAGTTCTGCAGCATGATCCATATTACGAATGGATCCCCACAAAGGCTGTGGAACCACATTCCCAAACAGCATATCTATATCAGCCAGATTCATTACACAGGATTCTGCAGTTTGTGACAACTCCTTATAATAACCGGTAGGGTTTTTACGGGGATCAGGCAATGTCTGCTTAAGTGCTAACACCTCAGATCTTTTCCATGGAACATGTACCCAAATACGCTGAAAATGTGCTAAGACAGGTGGATTAGCATTTGGTTCAGCAGGTTTCCAAACTGGGGGAACCTCACGCATCGGATATTGGCGTGCTTTTACCCTTTTTCCCACAGGGACATCAGGTTCAAACAACGACTGTTGACAATCATCATTCCTGAAGGATAATACAACCGCAACTGCTTTATCTACCTCGCGATCCACAATTGTACCAGTTCCAAAATCGAACCTCACTCTACACAACTCCTGCGGGCTTGGGTCTTTACCACTATCCTCCAATTCTTCACAGAGAATTTCGCACATTTTCTCAAACACATATCTCTGTTTTGGGGCATCCCATTGATGGAAAACGTTGACAACTGATTCCACATCATACAGTGAAGGGAAAACAATCCATCTACGCGCCATGCGATCTATTACCTTTTTCTCATCGGGGTTAGGCAATTGACTGCGCAATTGCTTACGCTGTAAACCAGGAGTCGCACCAGATGACTCAAAGAGAGGAGACATTAATGTAGTAACCACATTAGCTAAGCGCTGTCGCGCTGAAGGAGAAGCTGAGGCGAAAACGGGGGATAAACAGAGGGGAGAAAAGAGGATGCAGAAACCGGTACTGGAGTGGTGCAAGGAAGAGTATCAGGGGAGGCAGTCAATATGCTAGGCAAAGTCGCAGGAAGCGCGGGGGCAGTTGGAAACACAACTGGCGGCCCTTGAGAAGGTTGCGCTATAGGGATAGGAGCCGGCTGCAAAGCAGCTGGCGGTAGCGGCAAGGCTTGCAGTATATTGACTGGAGGTGGCATATTCACAAGCTGGGGAGGCGCCGTGGCATTTTGAGCATACGGGGGTGGCGAACTCAACAAATGCGACATCAGGGGATCTTTCTCCTTTTCTTCTAACTCATTCTGCTTAGAGTGTGGTAAAGCTGGGTAACATTTGTCAATCCCTAACTTACGCTGCCTGTGCAATTGCTCATTCATCTGCTCCTCCTCATTGTCTTTGAATTGTACAGCTGCTTGCATTACTGTCATACCTCTCTCCCTTTTATTCTTTTTCGCTAGCTTAATTTCCTTCTGTTTGGCTTCCTTTCGCCACAAGCGGAAAGAATCAAACATCGCCGGCCGGGCTTTCTTTTTAAACAATTTAATTTCCAAATTATCTAAAATATCGGTATCGAAACTACCATTTTGGGGCCATTTTAAAACACCGTCTTTTCTGGTGTAGTGGATCCACACTTCGTTATATGCAATAGGGCCTACGCCATGTTTTACATAGAGCTCATAAGTTGGAGTTCCAACCGGAGGAACCGGACATGATTCCTCCAGCTGTAAATCTCTTCCACAACCCAAACAAAATATTCTACCAAATATTCTAGAACCAGGCATCTTCGCTCACTAGTCTAGATCTAAACGTCAGAGGATTATCGATTACGATAGTCTCGTGAATACACAAGTCCTCTGGCTTTGGCGTTTGCAAACTCCAAATTTCCAAATCAAAACGATCCCGAGGGATACCAAACAAATGGGAGACGCTCCACTTATACTTAACTGAATATTGCTGATCGATGGCGTCACCAGAAGACTCTCTCGATTGTTTCGCTCTCTCAAAACTCGTCAAGGGTCCAAAACAGGTCGATTAATCAGGGCAGCAGTCCTTCGTAGCCGTCGGGACGTGGAGAACCTCGCAGAAAAGACTTTCGGACCACGTCGACATGCAGGGGTCGATGAAGTGGCGGCCTTCCTCCGGAATTTCCACACGAAGCTCCTCACGAACCTCTGGCTTGGACTGGTACCGCTGAAATCGTCCCGAGTTGGGCGCCAAACTGAAGTACTGGGTATTTTAGACCCAGCGGTGCAGGGGCACACACCCTATGACTTCTGGGTTCACCCTGTTCCAGACCTACAGAAACACAGAGTCTTCTAGGTGAAGTCAAAGATTCATTTATTGGCTGCAGACCAATTACAGGTATCCTAGAAGTACAACAGCGTTTATGTTCTCAGGAGACTGCTGAAAATCATAGAAACGGACTTCATCTTAAATACAGTTTTCCCTGCCTCAGGCATACATTCCTAGGTTTATGATATGGCAATAAACAAGTGTACAGTTCAAACGAAAGAGCAGAGTCATGATGACCATCCCACATTCCAGTTAAGCCAGCCCACAATTATTTACACAGCAAGGTTCAGATCCCACATTAGATAATCGATAGGCCCCAATAAACATGAGCATCTCCTGTTTTGGGAAACCAGCCATAAAGCAGGAACAAGCAGGTGCGAAAGTGATTAGCCGGAGGCTTGTGTGTGATGAAAGGACTTTATGGTGCGCTGAGCCCTGATGCTAATCACAGGTGGCCGGAGGAAGGGGAGCTCGTGAGACCAGTTTGACCTGGGGCAGCAGAGCCAAGCTGCCCAGGTCACAGAAGAGTCAAGGAAAGGCACATGCATTGCAAGGCCCGTAGTTGCTTCATTATAGCCTATGTGAGGGCAATCACAAGATGGCCACTGCCTCCAAAATGGAACCCGCGTAGTGAAGCAGAATAACGTGTACACAGTGCATTCATAGCTAGAACGATATATAAAGCACTCGTACATACCGCATTAACCATTTGCGGTTTGCTAATACCAGGATAGACAGGGGTGGGGCCCTGTCCCCTACGCGGTCACTGAGATTAAAGTACGACACTCCTGCACAGTGCTGAAAATTACACGGGCCACCGGTGCTGTGGGATGGGGCCACCGGACAGCACCGGAGACACTGGGCGCTGAGGTAGGCGGACTTTGAGTCGGTGTGTAGACCCCCACGAGCTCCCGTGAGGAAGGGAGTCTGGAGGCGGTCGCTCGCTAACTCTAGTCCACGCGCGGCCTGTGCTGGCAGTCGCGGCTTTTTCTCTCAAATGCAATCTGTCCCCTCGGGCATCTCTCCGCAGCCCGATTTTTCAACAGTTTTACTCCGTGGTGGTTGCGGGTACAGTGTGGGGTAAAGCAGCGTCCCCTCAGCCGGATTTAGGATGGATTTTGGGGTGTTTAGGGCTTTTCCCCGGCGGAGCTCTGCGTTTAGGTGGCCATCTTTGCTGGCACCAGGCTCCGCCCCCACTTTCTTTTAAAATAAAATATGTAAAATAATAAAAAAAGAAAGGTGGGGGCCAGGGGGATGGGGACCCTAGGGCCGAAATTGGCACGGGAGAGGTGCCGTGTGGCTGTTCTTCCTTTAAAAAAATAGAAAGAGGCAGGCCCTAGGGGATAGGTCCCCGGGACCCACAACAGCCCATGGAAGTGGGGCCATGAGGCCCCCCCTTCCTAAAAAATTGATTTTCCTTTCAAAGTCAGCAACTTGCCAGTGGCCCCACCCTCTTTCTCCACCTCTTTCTCCACGCACCTTCTGACATGCTGTTGGTTGGGGATGAAGTCCCCTTTGCTGCTGTGGACCCTTAGGAGCCAACACGGCCTCCTGTTATCTCCAGTAAGCCCCACACAGTGGGATTGATGAGAGATGGTCAGAGGCCATGTCCCCTTTCTCCACTGCTCTTTAAACGCTCCTCTCAGTGCACTGCTGGTGGGAGGATGAGGTCCCCTTGCCTCCTGTGGGCCTTAGGACTACATGGGACTTCTTCCCACAACCGGAGGGCGCCAGGAGATGAGTATTCAGAGTGGTGGAGGAAGGGGGCGTGGCCTCTGATGGCCTCTCAGCAATCTAGCTGTATGGGTCTTACTGGAGGTAACAGGAGGGCTAGTTGGCCCCAAGGACTTTGGAGAATGGTGGAGAAAATGGGCATAGTCACTGAAAACCTCTCAGCAAACCCTCTTTGTGAGATGTGCTGGAGGTAACAGGAGGGGTAGTTGGCCATGAGGATCCTCAATAGCCAAAAATACTTTGTTCGCCGACTAGTAGTGCACCAGGAGGCACGTTTGCAGAGTGGTGGAGAAAGGGGACCATGTTTCCATAGGAAAAGTGTTTTTTGACATGCTTATATAACTGACATAATTTGACAAATCTTCACAAAATTTTCCAAAAGCAAGTACGTCGGTAATTCTATTTGTGTATGGAAAGTTCTGGGGAGATACGTCAAGCAGGAGTGAAGAAAAAGGGATGGTAAAAAAACAAGCTTTTCCCCTTTTTAATTTCTTTAGACACGCCTGCAGCTCGAACCACTGGATAAAATGACACCGAATTTAGTAGAAAGGTAGCTTTTGGTTCACAGATTATGTTTTGTTGTTATTTGGTGTAAATCCATTCAGTAGTTTGTGAGAAATTAAAGGAAATCCAAATTTGGATATTCATGGTTGTGACTAATTTGCGATTATTTCACAGCGAATCGCCCACCAACAGGAACGTTGTGATTGACTGGCTGCAACATAAGCAGAAAGCTGTGGGCGCTTTTTTAGTTTCTCAGCATAGTCTTTGGGGCTAAAGTGAAATGGAGAAAGTTGATTAATGGGGCGGGTTGGATGTACCCTAATCCCATGTGTGGGATTTAGAGATGTTTCTTGGATACAGTATAGGCAGAAAACATTGAAGAAAAGTTTTTTACTGTGTATATTTGCAAATTCACCATGAAGTTCAGCATGGCCCCCATGTAACATCACAAAGAATTCATGAATAGTGCCGGAAAAAATTATATATGTTCACACACACTCTCTCCTTCTCACTTAGACACTCACATACTCACTCATAGAATTACTGAGACACTCATGCACCTACTCACAGACCCATGCAAACATTCATCCACCCACTGACACACCCACTCAGACACTAATTTATCCACTCACAGACCCACTCAGGCATTAACATGCCAACTCACAGACCAACTCAAATACTCATGCACCCACTCAGGAACTTACATACCCACTCACAGACTTAGTCAGACAGTGATGCACCTACTCACACACCCACATGGAGTATCATAACAGACCCAACCACACACTCATGCATCCATTCACAGACCCACTCAGACACTCACACACCCAGTCAGAAACTCATGCACCAACTCACAGACCAACTCAGGCACTCACAGACCCTCTAAGAAACTCATGCACCAACTCAGAGACCTACTGAGAAACTAATGCATCCACTCATAGATCTACTCAGACACCCATGACCTCACTCACAGATCCACTCAGACATCATGTATCCATTCACACACCCACTCAGACACTCTTGCACCCACTCACAGACCCACTCAGATACTAAAAATACCCACTCACACATCCACTCAATCACTCATGCACCCACTCACAGACCTATTCAGATACTCATGCAATCACTCACAGACTCATAAATACTAGGCCTGGGCATAGTTCGCGAAGTAGCACTTCGCGAAGCTACGCAAAGTGAAGTTCGCACTACGCGAGCTACGCGTAGCACTTCGCGAACTGCGTAGTACCTTGTTCGTACTGTGCCAGATGTCGTTTTCAATGATTGCACAGTGCGGACAAGCAACCAGCACTGTGCAAACATTGAAAATGACATCTTGCACAGTGCGAGCTGTAGTTTTCTGCTGCTCGAGTAGATTTTTACTCGAGCTTCAGCTTTCTCAACGCAAACTAGTAGTTTCTCATCGCGAGTGGTCGCGAGCATACGCGACCACTCGCAATGAGAAACCTGACCTCCTCGCGTTGGGAATCTCGCCGGGAGGTTTATTTTCCATGCTCGCGATCGCCAACTTGAAGTTGCTGATCGCGAACAAGGAAAAAGTCTCGCCGGGATGTCATTTTGCTTGCTCGCAGTCTCCAACTTGACGTTGAGGACCGCGAGCAAGCAAAAAATGACCGCAGCACTACGCAACACTACGCTACGCGTGTTCGCACTGTGCTACGTGCAGTTCGTGTAGTGCGAAGTAGCGCGAACTTCGCAAACTACGCGAGCGTAGCGTAGTGCTTCGCCCAGGCTTAATAAATACTAATGCACCCATGCATAATTCACTCAGATACATATACTCCTACTCACATACACAGGCTGACACTCATGCACCCACCCACTCTCCCAATCAGACACTCACAGACTGATTCAGAGATTAATGCACCCACTCACAGACTCACTCACAGGCATACACAGACATTGATGCACCCACTCATAAATCTTCTGAGAGTCACATGCACCCACTCACAGACCCACTCAGACAATCACACACCCACTCACAGTCCCACGGAGGTACTCATGCACTCACTTTCAAATCTACCCAGAGACTCATGCAGCCAGTCACTAACCCACTCAGATACTATTACACCCACTTAAAGACACACTGAGAGAGTCATGTATGAAGTCAAAGATTCTCTCAAAAGACTCATGCATTCAGTATCAGACCCACCCAGACACTCATACACCTGATCACTGACCTACTCAGACACTCATGCACCCACTCTCAGACCCACTCAGATACTTTCGCACTGACTCACAGACCCACTTAGACAGTCATGCACCCACTCACAGACCCACTCAGACAGTCACATACCCATTCAAAGACCCACTCAGAAACTCATGGATGCACTTATAGAACTACTCAAATACCAATATACCTACTTACAGAACCACACAAACACTAGTGTACCCACTCGCACACCCACAGAGGCACTCATGCATTAACTCAAAGACCCACTCAGCCACTTAAATACCCACTCACACACCTAGTCAAACACTCATGCATCTACTCACAGACCAACTCAAATACTTATACACCTACTTACAAACTCACTCAGACACTCATGCAACCACTCACAGACTCATACAGGCACTAATGCACCCACTCATAGTCTCATAGATACACATCTAGTGAAACACACAGACTGACACTTACGCATCCACTCACTCACCCATTCAGACACTCACGTACCCTCTCACAGACATACTCAGACAGTCATGTATCTATTCACAGAGATGCTCAGAGACTCATGTACCCACTAACAGATCTACTCAGACATTGACACACCCACTCACAGATCTACTGAGACATATGCAAACACTCACAGATCCACAGAGACAATCATGCTCCTACTCATATACCCACTGAGTTACTCATGCATTCACTCTCTAACCTACTCAGACACTCAAGCAGCCAGTAACAGGCCCACTCAGATACTTTCACGCTGACTCAGAGACCCACTTGGACACTTATGTAATCATTCACAGACCCACTCGGATAGTTATGCACCCAATTATAGACCCACACAGAGCACTAACATACTCAGTCACAGACCTACTCAGAAACTGATGCATTTACTGAGGCACCCACTCAGACACTCAGGCACCCATTCATATACCCACTTGGAGACTCACCCACCCACTCATGCACCCACTCACAGATCTATTCATATACTCAATCACCCACTCACACATCCACTCGGACACTCACACACCCACTCACAGACCTACTCAGATACTCATGCACCCACTAACACACACACTCAGACAGTCATACCTACTCAAAACCACACTCAGACACACACACATCTACTTAGAGAACCACTAAGACACGTATGCATCCACTAACACACCCACTCAGATACTCATTCACAGACGTACTCAGATACTCACATACCTACTCACAGACCACTCAGATACATTTGCACCCAGTCATAGACCCACAAAGACACTCATGTACCTACTCCCAGATCCACTGAGGTGCTCAAAGATACTCAGACACTCATGTAGCTAGTCACAGACCCACTCATACACTCTTCCACCCACTTGCAGATACATTAGAGACTCATACATGTACTCACAGACCCTCTCAGACACTCATGCACCCACTCACTGACCCACTCAGATACTTAATCACAGACCCACTCAGACACTCATGCACCCATTCGCAGACCCACTCAGATATACATGCAACCACTCACAGACTCACTCAGATACTCATGCACCTGCTTGGACAACTCAGACACTCATGCACCTGCTCACAGACCTACTAAGACACTTATGTACCTACTGACAGAACCACTGAGTTACTCATGCATGCACTCTCAAAGATACTCAGACACTCATGCAGCCAGTCACAGGCACACTCAAACACTCACGTGCCCACTTACAGACTGACTGAGACCCTCATGTACCCATTCACCGACCTACTCAGACACTCAAGCAGCCAGTAACAGGCCCACTCAGATACTTTCACGCTGACTCAGAGACCCACTTGGACACTTATGTAATCATTCACAGACCCACTCGGATAGTTATGCACCCAATTATAGACCCACACAGAGCACTAACATACTCAGTCACAGACCTACTCAGAAACTGATGCATTTACTGAGGCACCCACTCAGACACTCAGGCACCCATTCATATACCCACTTGGAGACTCACCCACCCACTCATGCACCCACTCACAGATCTATTCATATACTCAATCACCCACTCACACATCCACTCGGACACTCACACACCCACTCACAGACCTACTCAGATACTCATGCACCCACTAACACACACACTCAGACAGTCATACCTACTCAAAACCACACTCAGACACACACACATCTACTTAGAGAACCACTAAGACACGTATGCATCCACTAACACACCCACTCAGATACTCATTCACAGACGTACTCAGATACTCACATACCTACTCACAGACCACTCAGATACATTTGCACCCAGTCATAGACCCACAAAGACACTCATGTACCTACTCCCAGATCCACTGAGGTGCTCAAAGATACTCAGACACTCATGTAGCTAGTCACAGACCCACTCATACACTCTTCCACCCACTTGCAGATACATTAGAGACTCATGCATGTACTCACAGACCCTCTCAGACACTCATGCACCCACTCACTGACCCACTCAGATACTTAATCACAGACCCACTCAGACACTCATGCACCCATTCGCAGACCCACTCAGATATACATGCAACCACTCACAGACTCACTCAGATACTCATGCACCTGCTTGGACAACTCAGACACTCATGCACCTGCTCACAGACCTACTAAGACACTTATGTACCTACTGACAGAACCACTGAGTTACTCATGCATGCACTCTCAAAGATACTCAGACACTCATGCAGCCAGTCACAGGCACACTCAAACACTCACGTGCCCACTTACAGACTGACTGAGACCCTCATGTACCCATTCACCGACCTACTCAGACACTCACACACCTACTCACAGACTACTCAGACACATATGCACCCACTCAGAGACACACTTAGGCCCCCCACACGCACTATAAATTGGAGACTCACCGCATTTTGCGGGCCCTCGTCCCCAGAGATCGTTTTGGCGGCCATCTTGGGTGAGTGGTACACCTGACGGCGCCTATTTCTATTACGGTCCTGACGTCACTCGGGCGCTCGACCTCTATTTAAGGGGTTACTTCCCGCGCAGCGGATACGCGCAGTGGATCGCCGGACTTCCGCCGGAGTTTCCGCCTGAGTTTAGCCCGTCTGCGCCCGTCAGCGTCCCGGAGGCGTTCGGCGGGGCAGGTATTTCTGGCTACTATGTTTTCCTATTCTGCTCAGGACCTGTACTCCTTGCGCGACAGGGATGCGTCCTGTCGCTCAGTCTTTCCTGGCCGATATAGGGGTAAACATAAATGCCCTGGCTGTAAATGGCGTCCTATCCGCAATTTCCCTTCCCCCCGCTCTATTAAGGATTTTAGCATTAAACATCAGTGTCTACTCCTTAATACGAGGTCGTTGCATCGACACACTCAAGAGATTTATGATCTCCTTTCGACGACCGGTCCTACCTGTCTGATGCTCACTGAGACATGGCTTAATGAATCCTCCCACCCGGACATCGCATTAGCCATTCCCTCAGACTATATCATCCATCGACAAGATAGAGACAAGGGTAGGGGGGGAGGAGTTGCCTTGGTTGTGAAAAAATCTCTTCCGTGTATGGTTACGCGCCCAAATACCATCGTAGGTGCTGACTCTCTTGCCTTTACCATCTCTTTATAGCCTCAGCAAGCGTTGAAGGGTCTTGTTGTTTACAGACCTCCGGGCCCGGTGGGATCCTTCTTTGACGATCTCCAGCAGGTTATGTCGGTCCTTGTTTTAAGATCGGAGCGCTGTATATTGGCTGGTGATTTTAACTTCCATATGGATGACCATCAAGACCAGGATGCTATCAAGCTGCTGGACGTTACATCTACTCTGGGTCTTTCCCCCTATATTTTTGGCCCGACTCATGATAAAGGCCATACACTTGACCAGGTTTTTTCCACCTCACCTATCACGGCTGTAACACTTCTGCCAGTTTTATGGTCTGATCATTGTCTTGTTCAGTTTGAAATACCATCTATTACGACCTCTACGGCCAGTGCTACGAGACAGCAGGGTAGCAGCTATAGGGCACTCCATCGGGTGACTCCGGAACTGCTAGCGCAGGCTCAGGTGAATCATCCCATGCCACATACGGGTGACCTGGAGAAAGACCTGGAGAGCCTGCAATCTTGGCTTCTTGCTAGATTAAATGAGCTCGCCCCATTACAGACACCCAGGTCTGCCGCCCAACGGGTCTCGGCCCCTTGGTTTACGGAGGAATTGGCCCATCATCGTAGGCAATGCAAAGTCGCTGAGCGGGCCTGGAGAGCCCAATACGAACCGGATGCTAAACAACTTTATAAAACCATGATGAAATCATATCATGATTTAATACTTCAGGGCAAGAAACGCTATTTTGCCAAAAGGATTGAAGATGCGGCAAACTCCTGTAAGGAGATTTTCTCAATTGTGAGAGAATTCACTAGCCCGCGGTCAATCTCTGCGCAGGACGCTCCGGTGGAGACCTGGGCCAACACCATTGCTAATTTCTTCACCGCTAAAATCAGGCAAATTCAGGACTCTTTTCCTCGGAGACCTATAGTTGACTCGTCAACTTTGCCGATCGAGACAACTCCTCCGTTGCCTTCTGGCCCAGCTCTGCTACACTTCCCGCCCCTTTCGGCTGACGCATCCTTAGCCTTGATGAGGAACCTCAAATCGGGCTCACCGCTAGATCCCTGTCCAGCTAAATTTCTAGCGAGAATGGCAGATATAGTTAACCCTATAGCTAATTCCATTCTTAATCTCTCCCTGAGTCAGGGATCTCTGCCCCAGTCCTGGAAACAGGCCATGGTCATCCCTCTTATTAAAAAGCCGAATCTTGACCCAGAAGTGCCTTCCAACTATAGGCCTATCTCGCTCCTCCCAGCACTCACCAAGATCCTGGAGAAACACGTTCATAGCGTGCTTTCTAACTTCCTGGAGTCGAACGAGATACTTCATGAATCCCAATCGGGCTTCCGCTCCAACCTGAGCACCGAGACGGTGCTCCTGGAAGTATCTGAGATCATGAAAGAGGTGCTGGATACCGGAGGCAGGGTGATGCTAGTTATGCTAGACCTGTCGGCGGCGTTTGACACCGTCCCCCATGAGGATCTCCTCACTAGACTACACGACATCGGACTGGGGGGGACGGTGCTCAATTGGTTTTGTTCCTTTCTAGCCAACCGCCGGCAGACGGTCTGGGTCCCACCTGGATCTGCCGAAATGCCGCCATTGGGAGTCGGAGTGCCTCAGGGCTCCGTACTGAGCCCCACTCTATTTAACATCCTTATGACCCCTCTGGCGACACTGGCAGAGTCCTATGGGGCCCGGATCGTCTCTTATGCTGACGACACCCAGCTTCTGTTCACCTGCCGTAAGAGCGAAGAGTTCGATGGAGGAAGGATCCGCGAGTGCCTTGGGGCTGTTTTTAATTGGTTTCAACTCTGCAGCCTCAAGTGCAACTCGGACAAATCCGAAATACTATTCTTCGGATGCCCATCGGAACCAGATTGGCATGGATGGTGGCCTGCTGACATGTTCCCTCCAAGTCAGTCATCTAAGTGGGCTAAGAACCTGGGAGTAAAAATCGACAATGAGCTTTCGCTAAAATCCCAGGTTTCTACTCTGACGGGAACATGTTTCGGGATCCTTAGAATGTTGCGTAAATTCCTTCCCCTTTTATCTGAGGAACATTGGAGGATAACTGTTCAGGCACTTATAGGATCCAGATTGGACTACGCAAATGTGCTATATCTGGGTCTGCCAGAATATCTTCTTCAGCGTCTGCAGGTGACCCAGAACGCTGCTGCTCGAGCGATCTTTGGTCTGCATCGTCGTACTAGTGCCTCTAATCTTCTTCTTGCCCTCCATTGGCTTCCTGTACGGAAGAGGATACTGTTCAAGGCCATGACCCTAGCCCATAAGGCCCTGCATGGTAATGGTGCAAAATATCTCCAGAAGAGGCTGGAATTCTACCGACCTACACGATCCCTTAGGTCGGAAACATTAGCTCTGGCTCGGGTACCACGTATCAAAAGGGCCCGCCTTGGTGGCCGGTCCTTTAGATTCCTTGCCCCTCAGCTATGGAATTCTCTACCGGTGCCCTTGAGGGCTACGTCGAACTTGCTTGCCTTCAGGAAGGACTTAAAAACTTGGCTGTTCTCTGGTTAGTCTGCTTCCTCTTGTAGGCTCCTGTCTTGTTACTGTTATGTTTTTCCAGTTCTCTCTTTAGGTCTGGAGTACAAAGCGCCGGGACACTCCTTTGGAGTAGCCGTTGCGCTATATAAGTCCCATGTTAACATAACATAACATAACATAACATAACATAACACACTAAGACACTCATGAACCTACTCACAGAACCACTGAGGTACTCATGCACCCACTTGCAGACCATTTAGAGACTCATGCATGTACTCACAGGCCCTCTCAGACACTCAAAAACCCACTCACTGACCCACTCAGACACTCATGCACCCACTCACAGGCCCATTCGGATACACATGAACCCACTCACAAACCCACTCAGATAATCATGCACCTGCTTAGATAACTCAGACACTCATGCACCTACTCACAGACCCACTAAGACACTGATGCACCTTCTGACAGAACCACTGAGATACTCATGCACACACTCTCAAAGATACGCAGACACTCATGCAGCCAGTCACGGGCCCACTCATACACTCATGCACCCTCTCACAGAGCCACTCAGACACTCATGCACCTAATCACAGATTCACTGAGGTACTCATGCATCTACTCTCAAAGCTACACAGATACTCATGCAGCCAGTCACAGACCTACTGATACACTTGCATCCACTTCTAGACACACTTTAAAGACTCATGCATGTTCTCATAGACCACTCTCAGACACTCATGCACCCATTCACTGACCCACTCAGATACTCGTGAGCCCACTCACTGACCCTCTTAGACACTCATGAAACCTCTCATATGTGCATTAAGACACTCATGCACCTACTCACAGACCCACTGAGACACACATGCACCCACTCTCAAAGATTCTCTGACACTCATGAACTCAGTAACAGACCCACTGAGACACCAATGCACACATTCAAAGACCCAGACAGATGCTCATGCACCCACTCAAAGCCATGCTCAGATACTGACATACCCAGTGAGAGACCTATTAAAACACTCATGCACACACTCACAGTCCCACACAGACACTTATGTTCCCCCTAACAGATCTATTCAGATACTGACACACCCAGCCAAAGATCCAATGAGACAATTAAGTACTTTCTCACACACTTACTCAGACACTAATACTACCCATTTATTACCCACTCGGAAACTCACATACCCACTCACAGACCTACTCAGATGCTCATGCACCCACTGTTATTTAGATAGTGATGTACCCAGTGTGATGAACAGAATCACTTAAATAGTTATGAATTTTTAATGGGGTGGTGGTTATTGAATGTCTGCTTTTGTTTTGTATTCACAACATATGAGCGAGTATTGAAAACAATTTAAAAATCTATATTTTAAAGAAAATGGACATCATTTTGGGAAATAGGGTGGCTCTTAAAAGAGCCTTTGTGTTGATTGTGTGCGTGTGACACCTACACATAAGACAGGATACAGAGTTTTAAGTTGCTGAGAAACACCCTATTGCCTTCGTCAGTGAAGTGAACTCCATCACTCCTATAGATTCCATGCATGTCAAAACTCAAGTTGTTGTTTTATATAGTGTAAATAAATGTATGGTGATTCATAATTGGATGTTGTTGCTGCTTTCAGGATGGAATCTTGTATTGAATACCAAGAGCTATTGTAAATAATTTCTGCTTGTTTAGCTCAGAGTCGTAGAATGATATAACTTAATAGGATTATTGCTTTGTGTTATCAATTGGTTTGGGACCACTGTTTTTTGTATTAAGTTTACACCCAGGTCCTTGACTTTTGGGTTACCCCATTTTTGTAATGGTTGTTTTATATAGAGCCCATGTTATGGTCTCTGAGGAATGCAGAAACTGTTTTATGAAGCTGTTTCTTGGCTTAGTTAATCTGTGTATAGAATTGATTTGGCTACTTCTATTTCTTCCTCTGGCATATGGCGGAGAATACCAAGTCAGTATGAGGGAAGAGTGCCATTAACTTTACAAAGGACTTCTTAATTAGAATTTCCAGTCCTTCCCCAGTAAGTGTGCCAAGGTCATTGCCACCACAGTGCACAATCATGAGGTCAGGCGGTTGGCTATCCACAATTCTCATAAACATAGGTAGCAATTGATGCCACTGTAACCCTCTCTGGACAATCCAAGAATTATCCACATTAGCCAAACCCAAGTCCCTGTCAGTACCACTCTTTCAAGACCAAACTCTAACCCAAATCATACAGCTGTGGCCCCCAATGCACACTCTAACTATTTTGAAGTGAAGCATCAGTAGTAGACAGGAAAAGGCTGGAGTTGAATGAGACAGTTTTCAATATGAATGACAGTTAAAATGGAGATGAGTTCCTGGTTTAAAAAAAACATATTTCATTGGACGGTGTAAATATACAGGTTAATAAAATTAGGTACTATCTTGAAAGGATAAGGATAAGTAAGTTGGTCTGTGGTTGGCTCTGGTAAGAGAACAAAAATGTAATGCGAACTTGGATATGCTTTTACTTGTGTATAGTTCATATATAGTCACCCACACCTGTTGCAGTTGAGTTTGTAGCTAGTATGGTAATACTAGAAAGGCCTGTGAACTTGTGACCTACTCGTTTTAGTGGGTTGCTATGGAGACTCTGCTAAGAGAGTGTTGGGAAAGGTATTAAGAGAGAGTTGTCTTTTTTTTAAAAATAGAGGTGTTTAAAGTCATTGTTGAAGAACAAGGGTTTGTTTTCCTCGTCAGGGCTTTCTTATAGTGTGTAGTTTAGTATTAAAGTAATAAAACAACCTAGATAAAACTGGTTTTGGACTTATTCATGAATTCATTGCAACGGTAATGAATTATTCCCGAATATGCACAGATACTTTTCCATATTGGGTTTCTTAGTATGCACAAATACTCTTCCATTTTGGGTGTCGTATAAAGTACATTAACAGGTTAATACATACTAACCTTCAGAAGTGGAATAACAAAACTAAAATATGGAAGCAATTTTTTTATTTGCTGCCTTCCATAGTATCAGAGAGTGCAAAGTTGAAAAGGTTGCCATTAATGGTTACTTTGTATGAGAGTGGTGTGCCATTCTTATGCTTAGTTTTCACATTTGTATCTATCTAAAAAGAGAAAAAAGGTATTTTCACATATGTGAATTGGATTTAACTTTCACAAAAATATGCTTGAAAAGGTAGATGTTTATATAAGGTTGATAAAAGTGAGTATGATATACACAAAAGTATTCTAACTGTATGAGATGATCTGTGTGTGGTTGTGTGAATGGTTTTATGTATTTATTCATGGGAGAGTAAGTCTCTTTCTGGGTGTGTGTGTATGTGACTGTCTGAGATTGAGGCTAGGGGTGTGAGAGGTCGCTCAACAATGTATTGCCCTATAACTGTACATTCTACATGTGTTGTTTTGCTGCATGCTCTAGTTGGCATAATAAAATGGTTGCTAAGTTTTAAATTTATATTTAAGAATGTAGTAGAAACTCTGCAAAGATTTAGAGGTCCATACATGATGTGCTGGTCAAAAAGAAAATTTTTCTTTGAAAACTGGGACTTGTAGTCTTATTTATTCTTTTTAAAAAGAGGACTACAAGTCACAAGATTGAAAGGAAAAATATGCACTGGAGCAGGACATAATGCATGAATTTGTGAAACTTGGCAGCTATTTATTAAGGAGTGGTTGTTTGTAAGTTATAGGAGAGGTTTGTATGTGCTTAGATAGTAATACATTCTGTTGAAAGTAATACTGAGTCACATGTGTAGTTGGAGAAGTCAAAGGTATAGGAAAATATGCAGTGTGTCACAAATACTACATTTTTTATACATATGTAGGAAACAATTACTTGTGTAGTCTGTCCGACAGAGTCTGAGATATGCAGGTTTTCAGTGACGTACCTATGTAGAACTTATGTATGAAGCAATCTTTTATATATATATAAGCAATAGAACAGAGTGCTTTCTATTTAAATATAGTTTTAAGTTGACAAACCTATATGTGTATTTATAGACCTAGATGTCCAATTATTTATGCAGTATCCCACCCATACTACAACTCACTTACCCATTAAGGAAAACATGGACATACTCATAAAGTCAGCCAGAGAAAGCCAGTGGCAGTGACTGGATCAGCCACATGTGATATATCCCTTATATATTGCACAGTAAGTCAGCCAGTTACACACACAGTTATATGCCCCAGTGCTTACAAATACAGCCAGTATGCACTCCATACAGGCAGTTACACACATAGAGACACATTGAGATAGTAAGACAATGGTTATAAAGCTACATACTCATTTATTAATTCAGTAACACAGCCAGAGATGGACTGAAAGATGTATTTAGATATGTACTGAAGTAGTGATACTCCTATTCACCCATGCAGACAAGTATCCCTAAAAATATGTGTTGGGCCTACTGTTGCAGTTTTAATGCTAGGATGAAATGACATTCAAAATACCTTGCCAAAATGTAAACTTCCCTTCTAAAATATATATATATATATATATATATATATATATATATATATATATATATATATATATATATATATATATATACGTTACCCATAAGGTAGGGTGTGCATAGACCATAGGACACAGTGCTATGTCATTAGAAGGTGTAACATACCTTTTAAGGTCTCAGTCAGTCAAAATGTGTACTGAGATTCCTAGGCGCAGGTAAATATACTCCTACACTCTTTCAGATACATAGGCAACTACTAAAACAACCTCGAATCTCTCTCACACAGTGAGACAGCACAGAGCAGCTTATACACCCACTGACATACTCAGAAACCAGTTATGTATCCAGCAGTATCAAAGACAGTGGCAGACATACTTACAATCCCATGAATTCACCAACACATGCACTCAGCTATTCGTTCAGCCAATTACATACACATTTAGAGGACCATAGGGTTACTAAAACAGGCAGTCATATAACAGCATACTTAACATCTGATGGCATTCCTACAGGTGCATGCCTACACTCAATCAGATATGTAGCCAAGTACTGATAGAACCTAATCACCCATGCAAACAAACAGTCCATTAAACATGGGTGAGGCTTTCTACTCGAGAGAGTATGTCTGTATTTTTAGGTTAGACCTACTACTGCAGATGATATCTGTACACTTTTAATGCCAGCTCGACTTGGCATGAAAAAACACTTCACCAAGTCCAAAGCTAATGTTTTAGTACAAATAACTCACCTCTGAGATAGGCTGAAGTATGTTATAAAGCATGCTGCTTTGTGCTTAAAAAGTAAGGGATTTCATTTTGAGTTTCATTAAGTTACTCATGCACTTGCAGACCCCCATAGCAACTACTTCATAGAGTATACCTCTTAAGGTAACTGACATAAATGTTATGAAATGCATAGAGCCTCTCTCTCATCTATTCACTCAGGGACAGATGCACTTCTACATTCACTCACATACTGAGAAACTATTTATGTGTCCAGCAGTATCAAAGGCAGTTGCAGTCACACTTACATATCCCTTTATTCACTAACAAAGACACTAAGGTATTCGTTCAGTCACTTACATATACATTTAGAGAGCCTTGCATTTACTATAATGGACAGTTATATACCGGCATGCTTACCTAAACATATAATGCAAAAAGAACTATTGATGGACAGAATGCAGAACAATGTCATACATTCACCCCAGTACAGAGATCTGGGCCTAAATCCATCGTGTTTTGCTCACCATGCCATTCCAGTTTAGACCCAGCCAAATGCAAATCAGTCTTGATCCTGTGCCCAATGGGAACAATCCAGCCCGAACTGATTGGCCAGATCCTCCCTAGACTGGAAACAAGCATCCTAGGACCGATATCGGGGTTTCACCCCTCTTCAGCCAGAATAGCTTGATTCCAGTGGCACTCCTACTGCTGGGCTGCTACACTCAGTCAGATATATAGAGAAGTACTGAAAGAATCTAGTCACCCATCCTGACAAGTAGTCCTGTAAATATGGCTCAGGCCTACTCCTGCAGAGCCTTTTTGTGCACTTCTACTCACAACTCAACTTGGTATGAAATGTTAATCCCACCAGTTAGTGCACATAACTCACATCTGAGATAGGCTGTAGTAAATGCTATAAAGAACAGTGCTTTGTGCTTAAAAAAGGCAAGAGATATTCCTTTTTAGTTTCACTAAGTTACTTGTATACTTACTGATCCCTATGCTAAGTACTACATAGGGTATATCACCTATACTGCAATTGACATAAATGTTTTCAAAAGTATATAGTCTCTCTCTATTGCAGCCAGACAGTGCAGCGGCACCTAGGCATTCATTTACATTCTCAGACACTAGTTATGTTTCCAGCACCATCAAAGACAGTTGCAGACACACTTGAGTACCCCTGTATTCACCACCACAGGCACTGAGCTACTTGTTCTTCTTACAGAACTAGTGAGCCATAGAATTAGATAAGCAGAGATTCATATACTGGTACACTTAGTTGAACATTTGATGCCACATCTACAGAGTGCTCCTCCACTTACTTAAATAGGCAGGCAAGCACTGATACAACCTAACATTACATGTGTATTTGTAAAGCACACATTCACCTGTGGGCATCTTGGAGCTGAATAATAGATGTTTACTGTTACCCAACTCAATTGTACTCATTTTATCAACCACAGATGGATTAAAGGGTGAGTAGACCTACTGGGATTTGAACCTGTGACCATGAGGTCGTAGACAGGTCACTGCAGTTGACACATTAGCCCACTGATTTGCCATAACCTCCTCAAACACACAGTCAAGTAGTCCTTTAACCATAGATAAGGCTCACCACTCCAGAGACTATCTCTGCATTGTTAGAAGAGGCATTGTTCTCAAAAGCATGCAGTCTCTCTCTCATGCAGTCAGATACCGCAGAGGCACATATGTATTCACATGATCAGATACTAGTTATGTGTCCAGCACTATCAAAGGCTTTTGCGGACTCTGGTACATACCCCTGTATTCACAACACAGGTACTGAGCTATTTGTTCAACCACTTACATACACATTTAGAGAGTGATAGAGTTACTAAAACAGACAGGTGCATACCAGCATATTTACTTTAACATCTGATGGCACTGCTACAGTTCGACTCCTAAACTCAGTCTGCAATGTAGAGAAGTTCTGACACACCCTAGTCATCCATAAAAACAAGTATTTCTTTAAACATGGGTAGATACACAGGGACACGGTAATGGATATGGTAGTATACCCAGAGAGAGACTAATGCATACACTGACACAGACATAAACATGAAAATGAGTAGATTAATGATAGCTATTTCATAAAAAGACAACTGTTAATGTTGTTAGTTGACATGATTAAAAGGACATGGTTAAAAGGAAAATGTAACTTTATTTTTTCTTTCCAGGGATCAATTTCTAGTTAAATATAGACAGTTACAATACCATCACAAAGGTAGAAAAGAAAGAAACAGAAGCAAATATACTATCTCCTCACAATTGCAAACAAATTAGGAAAATGCAGTAGAAGTGGGGAAAGAGAAAAGAGCTGCTGGAAAGAGAATAAAGACATTTCTTAAAATAGTATGTGAACAACCATGAAAAATCATACAAAAAGCAGAGGGATTTACCAGAAGACAGAGGCAGTTTAAGGAAATCTGAGTTAGAATGCTCCGTAGTAGAGTAATTCAGAATCTCATAAGAACTATGAAGTATAAAAGAAAAAATAAGCAGTCAGACAAAAGCAACGTGTTGAAGCTGTATTTGAAAAGGCCTTTGCTCCCAACTCAAAATGAAGCTATTCATTTTGATTGTAAACAGAATGAAGACACAGTGTTGTCAATGAGTAAAGAAGCCAAAAGAACAGATTTGTCAATAGAAGTAACTTTTGCAAAGTTTTCAGGGTGAATTAAAATATACCTTTAGAAGCGAGCCTTTCTTCAATGAAGAAAGCTACTTGCAAGAGAATACATTACTATATGCAGTTGGAAAATCTGGACTATGTCATGAGATGAAAGACGGCAGTCCTATTCCAAAAGAGGTGATAGTACCTAGGAAGTGATAGCTGAAGATGTACAGAGAAGGCGTAGGCAGGCTCCTGTATATAAATGGAACTATAGCAGTGTTTGCAGTGTTCAACAGGAATCCGCTGATATATTGGGAATTGCCTACATAACTTTCCATTCAAAAGTATCAAACAGAATTTAGGGATTTTGCAAGGATTGCATACATGTAAAGTAAGGAAGCGTACAAATTTACAGGGACATTCACTAGCATGTCTATTAAAGAAAGTGTGCTGAAGCTCCATTCATCAATTCAGAATGTTAGCTGTCTACTATTCTAAAATGCTAACTTTAGTTAGGAGACTTTACAAAGTCAAAACTCCTGCTCTATGTTTAGGAGAAATGAAGAAAGCTATTTTGCATGGTTCAGTAGCAGAGGCAGAAAACGTTTGTGAGGAGGTTCAGTTTTGTTTCTTTGGTCTTGAACAGGAGTATAGAGAAATGAGGACTTGATATCTGCGTAGTGGAACAGGGCACAAGTATGACTTTTGATACCTTTCAAGGAAAGATTGCAAAGTTTAACACAGTTTGTTCAAAGAAACTGAACTGTATTTGTATAAGTTGTCGACACACTCACTACAAAAGTCAAACTCGTTCTGTTCTTGTAGTTTCAAAAACTGAAGAAGAGAACAGGGATAAGTAGCTTGAATTTGAAATCTATTTATTTCTGGAGGAGCGCTTTGATTGTTCCACATGACAAATTATATATAGGTACCGCTATGATAAGTAGGAGGATAAATAAAATCTAGCTATAGCAGTCCACAACAAGTTAGAATTAGTTCCAATCCCAAAAGAACTTCAAGATTTAAATGTTTATGAATCAATTCTAATACAAT
Source organism: Triturus cristatus (assembly GCF_964204655.1). NCBI lineage: Eukaryota > Metazoa > Chordata > Amphibia > Caudata > Salamandridae > Triturus > Triturus cristatus. Next base: position 767,316,125 of record NC_140584.1, on the reverse strand, counting down.
CTATACATCCATTCCAAGCTATGGTTCGTATGGAGACAAAGACAGGGAAGTTACCTCCAACAGAGTTACAGAAAGTTCTTAAAGGTAGAGTTGTGTACTTGCTATTATATTTAAAGCAGAATATTAAAACTGTAGGAGTGCAGAGAGATTTTAAAGAGGCACTTATTATTGTAGTCAACAGTGTCCCTACGAAGAACAAATAAATATGGCAAGAGTTAGTAGATCTTAGTAAACTGAAAAAGTAACATGATATCTGGTATAAAATAATATTTATTAGAAAAACATAGATGTGTTCAAGATATAACACAACACTTATGGAGGATGACACTTCATCATCAAGAAGTCAGGTTGGAAATGCGAAGAAATTTATGAATACTACAGTATTTATCCTCTGCATTCTAAAGAGAAAGTTGTGATGCTATTGATCTCTTTCAAATAAAAGAAGCAAAAGAAGCTGCCTTGAGTGTGTGGGAGAAAAGATTAGAAGCTCGCTGTTTTCCACATCTGTTTCCTACTGGAGAAGGTGGCCTATATGATGACAAGCCTGTACAAATACCAGCAGTCGAGTACAGATCAAATAGACTATATTCAGAGGATTCTAGATTTTGCCAGTGTATTCTCTATATATTTCATCTATTATTTGGGGGTAACTTGTCAGGACTACTTTATGCAGTAAACCACATTCTCAAGACAGGCATCACACTGCAAAATCTCACAGCAAAAGAATGTGTTGACAAAGTTCATGAAAAAGTTAGAAGTCATCTAACTGAAAACATAGAAAAAGGGGGATATGCAGTACTTGGATGTAATGGTTTGGTGAGATACAACAAATCTAATTACCACAGTAAGCTTAGTTGTCAAACTCCAGAAAGAAGAGAGTTTTTCTACTTGGCACTGAAGATATTGTGATTTTAGACCTTACCCCGATAGGGCTCCAAAGAAACCTAAATGCACTAAGTGGCTATGCAGACGACAACTACTTAACCCCAAATATTTCAAAAACAAAAAGTTTACCCTTTAGGGGAAAAAAGAGACCACAACCTTTTAATTGGACATTGGGGGAAAAAATGTTAGAATCGGTCAAAGAATATACTTATCTTGGTTGCATCTTCTCCCAAAATCTATAGAATTATTCCCACCTACATCATATAGGTTGAAAGGCAGACGCCCATATAGGAGCAATGCTGAAGTTATACTCCTCTGCTGGGTATAGACATTTACAACCTCTGTTTGAGGTCTATCATATGAAAATCCCCCCATCTTAAAGTATGGTCTAGAGTATATACAAACAAAAACCTGGAAATCCGTAAAATTAAGAGAAGGAAATTCCTCACAGAAACTGACAAAAGTAAATCAAGCTGTCCGGGCTCAACCATTACGCATTGAACTCTCCCTATCCAGCATATACGCAAGGGCTATCTCGAACATATTGCTGACTCTGGCTCCATAAGGCACATTTTGAAATCGGAAACCTTTAGAGAAGAGTCGTCATGATACACTTTTAATAAGAATCTTAATACAGCTTTCAAGTAGTCTCAGAGCACAGTAGCACTTTTACAATCCTGGACACCAGCACTTTTGAAGCTCTTTCTAAAAAATATGGTCCCACGATTAAGCTTCGATCTGGATGTAGAGCATTGTATATAATTAAAACACTATAAAGAATATGCACAAACTATAGATTATAAATCCCCAGAGAAATATACAAACATCTCATTAGATCATAGGGTATGGCGCTGTATTCTTCTACCAAGGCTGGAAATCCTCCCTTTGAATGTGTATAGAGCAAAGTGGATCAAGTCTGAAAATACAACTGGGCTTTGTGATTTGTTTAAGGGAGGAATACAAGATCTAACTCATGTTTTATCTGTTTGTCCCAACCCAACCTTAGTTGAAGCCATGAGGAAGTATTTAAGGCCTATGAGTATCAGATGCAATGCTGTGTCTATACAAAATCTAATTAAGCTTGGTAAATCACCACCGGATGAAGCTGCTTGCTATCAATTGTAAAAAAATGTAAAGAGCTTTCTAAAGTTGTTTTAAAAATCCAGGATGATAATGTTTTTAAAAACTATAAATAACTAAAGCTGATATTATGAGCTATTACCTTTAAGTGCAACCCTGCCTTTTTAAATGATCTATTTAAGCTATGGAAAACCTATTGGATGGATTCATCTGTTATTTGCCATATAAATATCAAAATAATGATGAAATGTTTTAACCTTTGAAATGTTTAAAGCTGATACTATGGGTGTCATTATAAATGTTTTAAAATTATGTTTGTGTATTTGTTGACCTCACTGGAGGTCTATATCAAATTTAAAATAAATAAAAAAAGAAAAAGAAAATACTTGGCACTTTTGGAGTTTTTCAAGCCATGGCATTCTGAATCAGATTTTCGTGGACACTTTGACTGTTACAGAGACTCTTTCAATGCTATGAAAGACAGCATTTAGTGTTCGGTCTTGCCTACCTATGTGCAAATGTTGAAAGATGGGATTGGACAGGAAGAAATCATTGCTGCTGCAATAGCAAAGGAGAGTTCACAAACTAGCCAAAGTTCTTGACCACTGACTCAAGATTCTCTTGGAGAACCAATTATTCAAAATGCCGCAGCTATAGCTATGAATGAGATGGAGAGTGCACTTCAGCAAGTAAAAGAGAAAACTGTTTATTTCTGTTCATTTCAAACAGTTAGTAGAACAACTGAACGATGAACAGAACACAATTCACAACAAAGTTAAAGATAAAATCAACAATGTGAATGTTCTTCATATAAATCAATATAACTATACATCGGTGGTCAAGTTGGCAGTGGAAAAAGATTTCTCATTAAAGTTCTCACTGGTTATCTACGGAAGACTACAAAATCAGATTTGGCCTGTGTAGAAACAGCATCAACATGATTAGCTGCACATAACAGTAAAGGAATTACTTTACATCAACTAGTAATGCTTCCTGATGAACATGACAATAAAGTAGAATTTTTCTGGTGAAGCTTGTCATGAGGTATCAAGGGTATTGAAAAAACATAAGATTCTAATCATTGATGAAGTGAGCATTGTATCGAACTTAATGCTTGTCAGGGATTTTCTAAACGGGAATTGGAAAAATTGGACCGAAATATGACGAAGCATTGAACTTAGTAAACCAACTCTGCATTGGTCCTTTAAAAGGATCAGACATTTCCTGCAGGACCTTAATCCCATACATATAAATGCACCAAGGGAGTTTGCACAGCAGCTGATATATCCCAAAAACCATAAAACGATTAGTGGTTGGGACTCTCTTTTACGTAGTCAGGAGGCAGGTACATTTTATCTGAAAGCTCACAAAAAATGGCAATTCCAGCAAGGGCTCCAGGTTATCACCCTAGCCTGGGATCAGATTTATCAGTTTAACTACTCTTTATTGAAAGTGGCCAATCTACAACTGATGCAATACTATACTCAGTGGCTCCTATCTGGAACGCTTGACTTTTTATAACAGATAAATCCCCAGATATCTGCAAACTGCTTCCAATGCAATGGATGGAGGAGGAAAGTGGGCACAGATCATCTGGGAATGCCCAAAGCTGAACACATTTTGGGGGTAAAATACTCTGTATTGTAAGGATAGATTGAAAGTTCAGCAGACCCTAGACATTCAGACTCCACTGTTGGGATACTCTCCAGATCTAATAGCTGACCTAAAGCAAAAACACTAATATATATCCTGGTTTTGGCAGCTCGGTCACTAATTATTCAAAGATGGCAGTCTAGCGATAGCCCAACTTTTCAAGATTTACTTTGTAAATTAAATAGAGTTAAGGAATATGAAAAAAAATATGCTTTAAGATCAGGATCATACAGGAAGTTTGTGAAATTGTGGGTAAAAAATGGGCTAAAAGTTGGTGAATTAAGATAATATGGAAAATGTTGTCGAGAACCTAGGACAAGGGGGGCCCTACTCACGCGGAACCAGGGTAGTTAAATGATTAACGAAAACAATGGCTCCTGTGGATTAATATCAAAGTGATATTGATATACTGATGCACAATGGCAATGAAGAGGGTTAGAGTGATGTCAAAAGGAGAAAAGACCTCATACACCTTAATTTTTGTATTTCACAATCAAGTTTATATAGTTCTTGAAAAAAATCAAGATATGTACAAGGAAATAATATCACAGTAGTGCACAGTATCCCCAGTGATAAAAAAGGAACCTCAAATATTGGTGACATATTTGTGACATATGTACAAGGTTTCGAATTAATTATAGAGTCGGCCATTTCTAAGTATACAAAATGTACACCGCATTTATTATACAATGATAAGCGCTGGTTTAATGGTTCGCTTCTGTTATCTGCCAACAACATTTCAACCCTTTGTGCAATGTAGGGTCTCTTCAGGACCTAGAAATGTAGGGACATCTACAAAGAAAGGGATAATATCAGTGTGTGGCCAAGGTGTAGGCGGGGTCACTTGAAAAGGAGCACATGGGCTTGTATACTACCTGAAGGGTGGTTTGCGCAGCCATGTAGTAGAAGTGTGCCACAAGTGAGTATAGGAAAGAGACACAGAAGAAGAAGATACTCACAAGGCTCCCAGCCGGGCGCTGTATATGTGAGAGAACAATCATATATTAGTGGAAAACTGGTAACACAAGGGTACTGGAAATGAGAAATAATCCCTAATGCAAGCTTACCCCATGTGAGGGTAGAGTAGAGCTGGCAGCCTGTGGTGTATCACGACTTGAGGATTTCACATGTTGAAACCTGATTCTAACAGCACAACAGTGCGTGCGTTCCTGGTACAATCTCTGTGAAGAGAGTGGATGTGTGTAAAATCCACTTTAAAGCGATGAGTGTGAACGCCATACAAATGGTCAACAGTATTGAGAATGAAGGGCTTACCCAGTTGCTATGAATGACGTGCACACAGGAAGGGCGTCTGCTCTGCCCTGTGCATTATGGATAACTTCCTACGTATTAGGCTGGATTAGCATTACCTATAATACAGTGAAGTGATGCACTAGTAACAAGACCGAGACAGTGTGTGGTATTACTGACATGTAGCATGGGTAAACAGGGTTTCTTACTTGTCAAAAACGGGTGGATGAATGACGGAGGTGCAGTCACTCCGTGTTGGGTTTCGAAGGTGCCACCGACTGAGTCAATCAGTCATTTACGTGGTCGACCTGTAAGTCAATGCGAGGGTGATATTAGAGGGTGTAACCAGAATTCAATGTATTCAAATGCATGGCTACAGAGTGTCTCAGTTGAAAGGAGACCAGCCCAGCTTGCTGATGCAGCACGTGGGAGCAGGACAGCGTGTGTCTGTCTGCTTGGCCTAATGACAGAGAACCTGCGAGGTGCCAAAAGATATATAAGTTAGTTTCCCGCCAAAAGCCAGCCTTCAATCACAGGGCAGGCATTACTGTAGAGTGCCGCCTGCCGGAGTGATCCGGTTCTCCGATATCCACAGCAGAAGTAGAAGAAAGACCGGTGCACATGGGGAAAGGCAAAATGCCAAGAAAATAAATTATATGCAAGGGTAAATATAGAATAGATTGTAGTTGGAAAGAATATTAGTGTAACAAAAGCAAAAGAAAGGATGAAAATCAAAGTAGTGTGATAGAATGGAATACTAGTGTGGCAACATCATCAAGGAAGTGGTGTCCTGTAATATTGAGTGTGTGATATATTGCTTAACAACAATTACCGTCTTGAAGCAATAAAAGCAGCAGAAATACTGCAAGGGCATGCTTCACTGGACAAGTGCGGGTGTACATTTAGATGAAACCGCGTATAAATAAGAAATATTCGCCTAGAGTTCTTGACATCAAGAGCATTTTACTGACAACATTTTCTGTTTGAATTTCAACATAACAGAATATTACTGAAAACACTTATTGGCACAAGGCAGCATCTTACAGGCATATAATCGTTATCAGTGTAGATCGTATACATATTACTATATATAGTGTCATACTTGCCATCTTATGCCATCTGCAGAGTGGTTCTTTTCAGAGTAGTGGGTGACCAGCGGTGCATTGTCCACACCGCGCCTGATGCGACTACAATGTTGTCCAATCCTTGCTTTAACTGTTGTTGGGTTTGTCCAATATATGGTATGCCGCACGGACACCATATACAGTACACCACATTACGTGTGTTGCAATTTTCAAACAATTCCAGTGTGAATTTCACATTTGAATGTTCAAATGTTTTGGTGTTGAATGTAAAGGTGCAGGAGACATAATTGCCACATTTGAAGTGTCCTTTTACCTCTGGTAATCCCCAGGTAGATTGCAGTGAACCTGTTGTGCGTACTGGGATCTTTGTGGACAAGCGAATCAGATGATCTTTAATGTTCTTGCCTCGTTTGAAAGCAAACATGGGGGTTTCTATCTCTAGGTCAATGGTTTTAATGATATCCCAGTTCTTTGTCAATAGCTTGCGGACCTGGTTGGTGTGTACTCCAAATGTAGGCACGCAGATGAGTTTACTTGTTGAGGACTTATCTTTGGTGACCAGTAACGCCTCCCTGGGACAGTACCATGCCCGTTTAAGTGACTTCCTGACTAGCCTATTGGGGTAACCTCTTGCCACTAGTTTTGCTTTCAAAGTCTCTGCTTCTGTCATGCAGTCCTCTTTCCGTGAGCAGTTTCTGCACAAGCACAGAAACTGCCCGGATGGTGGCTTTTGTAGGATAAAAATGTATTTCTTTCGGTTTGTTTTCTGTGGTGGGAGGTGTATAAGACTCCATTCTCATGTTGGATGTTCAAGACTAGAAAAGCTATGGTGGATTTGCGTATGGTGGAGGTAAAGGACAAGTGTTTCTGAATGTTGTTGAGATAGGAAACAAAGTCATTAAAATGTGTCTCACTGCCAGACCAAATCAAAAAAATATTGTCTATGTACCTTTTCCAACATTTGATGTTGGGTCGGTACCTATTCGTCATGTTGAGGGCATATTTCTGTTCTACGTGGTCCATGTAGATATTAGCCAGGTTTGGTGCAAAAACGGCTCCCATGCTGGTACCGGAACACTGTTGGTAATAACAACCTTTTGAGACAAAGTAGTTTGATCTGAAAGCAATTTGTAACAGGGATATAATGAAAGTAGTGGGCACATGGGTGGGCCTTGGTCTTGTATCTAAAAGATTTTTTGTCACTTGAATGCTTGCATTCTGTGGTATGTTGGTATAGAGAGACGAGATGTCGAGGGTGGCCAGCCAATCAGATTCACTATTGAGTGGCATACCTTCAACCAGGTTGATCATGTACATAGTGTCGCGGACATACGTTTCTTGTATCGGGACACTCTCTAATGAAAAAATCTATATACTTCCCAATTGGGTTCCAGGATAGACCCACAGACTGATAGTATGGGTTGTCCAGGGGGATTAGTTGTGCTCTTGTGAATCTTGGGAATGGTGTATAGAACAGCAGTTCTTGGGTTTTCTGCATTTAGGAACTTAAATTATTTCTTGCTTAGATAACCTTGATCTTTCCCTTCTGTAGTGATTTCAAGATTTCATTTCCGAAGTCTGGTAATGGGTTAGAACTAAGATTTCTGTAGTATTTTACTTCTCCTATTTGCTTTCTTATCTCTGTGTCATAGTCTTTACGGTCTTGTACCAACATTCTGCCCCCTTTGTCTGCTGGTTTCAATATTATTGTTTTGTCATTCTTGAGTTCTTGTAGGGCTTTAAGTTCTTGTAAGGGGATATTATATGGTATGAAGCTCTTATTATTTTTTCAGATAGTATATACCGCCAGAAACTAACTTCTCAAATGTCAAAAGCTCTGGTGGCATCATGGCATTGGGAGGGGAAAAGGTGGAGGGTGGTTTTAGGCCTGTTATAGAATCTTGTGGAATAGGTCTCCTGTCTTTAAAGAATAGTCTAAGCCGGATCTTTCGGAAAAACGGAAAGATTCCTGTTTTTAGATCGAAGAAGTTAGTTTGTTTTGTGATGTCAAAAGATTGTTCCTTACTGAGTAAAGATATTAACATGTTGGGACAAGTTAAAGATGGATATTACCTCCATTTTGTCTCTCTCTTGCCTAATTTGGTTGGGGACCCCATTGGTAATGTTTCCTCCTCGTTTGCCGCTGCCCGGGTACTGGTACCATGTTTTGCCTTTGGCCAAAATGTTGTGGCATATATATCTGGTGGATCTGTATATGAGGTATATAACAGCAAGGGTTGTACAAAATGAATGCTTTACATATCTGTGGATCGGGAATATATTTATTCATGTGGCCATGTGGGACCGTGCAATAATTGTATGTCAGTATTATGAAATTATGAACTATTCCCAATAAAAAAAATATAAATATAAGAAAAATGACCTTAATGCTTGCCTTCATACACTTAAAAAGACATCAAATTTTCAAAACAAAATATGCTCTTCGGAAGAAAGTATTTGATTGTTTTCAGTGACCTACTGCAACTTACCCCCGTAAAAGGACAACACATGAAACAACACATTCTTTGTGGAGAATTAGCAATATCAATATTGGGTTAAACTTTAAATACAAGGAACTAGTGAACACTATATGCCAAGCATCTGATGTGGATTATGGAAATGCTCTCAAGGACATTAAAATAAGAGTTCTCACAAATATTGGAAAACGTGCTTTAGAAAGTCAACTTATCAAGAAGCTATTTTTATCTAACATTAGAGCAGCAGAAATAATGTAAAATGTTATTGAAGAATAGAAATCTGATTCCATAATCTGTTTAATGCCTATACTTTGAGTGCTCGAACTTCAACGAACAATTACTAAAAGTGGAAAAAGAAGATATTTTCTAAATTACAGCTATAGATAAAATGGAACATCAGGGAAAGCATTACTACTCAAAAAACTGCAAGCAAAACTAGATTCTTTAGAGGAGTCCGTATCCAGGACTGCAGGATTAGAAAAGAGTTTACACATGTGCAAGTTCAGCCGAGTTATTTTTTGGCATAGTTTAAATGTTGAAGAAGGTTTAGTATATGGTGCTATTGATAGAGTTAAAGTTATTGATTTAAAACATTTTTCAATTAGAAATGAGGTTAAATAATTGGCCGTACAATATGATCAGATTGATGGTATGAAACAGACTGATCGATGTGTTGCACTTTTTTTGCTGGTGTAAGGCATATGAGTGGCTCCAGCAGTTCCCACTCTCTCTACCATATGATGTAACTATCCATAAATCACATGGTTTAAGTGTAGATGCAGCTTTTGCTAATATTGGCATACTGTCTTTAAAGAAGGAATGGTATATGTAGCTTTGTTGGGAGTTAGAATATTGACCAGTTTGTTTTTTTATTGATTTTGATGATAAGAAAGTCAGTGCTGATGCAAGTTGTGCCAGGGAGTACAATTGGTTAAGAATTCTATACACTCCTCATTTAAACCAGTATCCTATTTATGAGAAACTAATAATCTGTCATAAGCGGAAGCTTACAAAAGAGTCAATGGATATTGTTGAAAAGAAAATGAAACAAAGACAAGCTAGAAGGCATTAAGAAGAAAAAAGTACAAAACAGTTCAGGTGTCAACTGGTAAGCAAACGTTGTTCTGAATGTACTGTTTCATTTACCACATCTTGTAAATCAAATTGAACAAAAACCAGATAAGAGATTGTGTTTTGTACTTTATCACTTGCTGCCACATTTACTCACTGACAAAACTGTAATTCATTCTGCTTCAGGCATTTGAGACCTTTTAGACTAATGTAACAAATCACAAATATGTATTCTCAACACTCAACAAGACGTAAAGAATATATAACGGTCATGCCTGGAGTTTTAGAAGAAGAAGAAGTGAATATTGATGATTTATTTGCACTCAGTTACAAATGGAACCATGACTGTGAAAACTGCTCTTTTACATCCTCCACTCAAATTCTGAGTGAGTTCTGTTCTTAACACTACTAGTTTGCAAATCTGTGCTTTTTGACTGGTTGGTTAAAAATAAAAACAAAAATATGACCTTTTCAAATTGTAGATCAGATCAAATGTCTACATTGACCTGGAAAATATCTTATACTAATGTTACAACGATGCAGAGCAGATGGATCTAAATTACAAACTCGCATTACAAACTTTAAGACTGTACAAATATACGTTTCTGGAAAAAACCTATACTACTTTGGCTATTATCTTTCATGAAGGACTCAATATAGCATCTGGCACTTCACTGTGAATTTAAGGAGTGAAACTGGATGGACACAATGCAATCTCAGCAACATTGAATTAAACCCAGAGCTTCCTTTCAAGCTATGAAATTATTATCTTTTGTTTCTTCAACCAAAGTTCTAAGGAGGATTTCTGGAAAAACCAAATGTTGTACTGTGTTTCTTCTGTGTGCATCATTGGTGTTTTAGACATCATTCGGCCTATCAAAGGTGATGTCTTTAAAAACGTCTACAAAATTGAAGAGTCCTTTTATCGTCCAGAAAGGAGTTAATATAACTTCTGGATACTTTACTGTCTAATTAAAGAGTGAAACTAGAAATACACAAAACATTAATATGAATTCTAAATAGAAACCAAAACTGCTTTTCAAACTAGAAAATAGTAACCTTTTGTTTCTTCAACCAAACCTCTACTTACTATTTTTGGAAAAAAGTAATGTATGGAATTTTATCTACATGAATCATCAACGTTTTAGACATCCTTTGACCTACCAGGGATGATGTTTTCAAAATCATCTCCAAAATTCAAGTGTGTTTTATTTTTCTTAGTAGTATTTTACCAGGTATAATATTAAAAGAAATATTTTAACATATGGTTGTGTGGATTAGTGAAGTAACTATAGGTAAAACAATGGATTAATAAATTTTAGTGAGTGCAATGCATAGTGCTTCTTATTTATAATGATATATTGTGCAGTTTGTTTTCCTCAATCCACACAATTATTTTTCCCCACAGTTCAAGGATGACGCTTCATATAGTACATTGTTTATGGTGTACAATTATGAAAGCTGAGAACAGTAAAAAGGGAAAATGTTTCACTATATTTTAATATACTGTTACAGCATTGCCAATGTATATTGTTATGTGTCTGTAAATTTGAAAATGAAATACTAACATATATTTACGTAATATTTTTTTTAATAGTATCTGGATTGCTACGTCTTTAGATGCCTCTAAATAGCTGTTGTACCACAAGAATATTTCTTAAACATACCCCTTAAGAGTGTTTTTATGCATGAAGACAGCTTGACATACCTTGCCACCGCTTTGTTTTGCCTAATTATTACTTTCAGTTTAGTAAATGTAGACTGTAAAACTATACACCAAATTAGAGTATTATACATCCACTAACACGTTCACAGGCACACTGATTTCACAACGAACACACCCAGAAACTCATCCATTCAATCACTCGCTCACCACTAGCTCATTGATATAGTTAGTAACACACTCTCACTTACGAACACATCTTCTACTACATGATGTTACTTACCCATACAGATATTCACACACTTAGTAACTACCTAATACAGCTACTAAATCACGCACTGAGTCACCTATACAGTATACAAGCAGCCAGTCATGCATATAATTAGTTACATACTCAGTCACTTTCCCAGGTACTTACTGATTTACCCAATCACTCACTCATGCAGCTGGAAAGACATCCACTCACTCCTGTAAACAGTGATGTGTACACTAAATTATTTACCTAAACAGCTACTGACACAGCCAGTCTGTTACGTATACAGGTACTGCCCTGCATATTCAATATTACATACAGGAACTAGCTAAGTCACTTACTTCTACACACACTCACACAGCCAATTAGAAATTGATGGAAATACTCATGTACCCACTTACTCATCTATAAAGATACTCACACACCCAGACACACACAGATGCAGACTGTGACATATGCAGTCACATATTGCTGTACACAGTACCACATGCAGACACACACTGATACAGACACTAACACACTCAGACACACCCTTATGCAAAAACCGACACACCCAGGCACACATTCATTCATACACTTATACATCCATGTACACACCGACATATACAGTAATACACCCAGGCATTCACTGACACACCCAGACATACTCTTGTATATACAGTGATAAGCTCAGCAACACACTGTTCTATACACTATTACACCCATGCATGCAATAATGTGGTCACTGAGACACCTAGACATACACTGATTCAAACACTGACATAGCCACTGGGTCACTCATAGAGCTACTGACATACACATTCACTCACCTATATAGCTACTCACACAGTTACTTATTCACCTACATAACTGCTGACACTACCAGTTTCTGACTCATATACTATCTTTCACCCCATGCACTCAGATATGCCACCATTTACATAAAAAGTGACTAACTTATACACACACTTACTAATACTAATCCCACTCACTGACCCCTACAGCCACTAACACAACCAGTCATTCACATGCACATACACTTACCTATCCAATTAGTAACTCATACAGACCCTAGCACACCCAGTCTCTTACCCATGCAGCCACTCACACAACTGCTCACTCAATCATATAGGCACTCATACAGCCATTAACCACCCATGCAGCCATTCACACACCCAGTCACTAACTCATACAACCACTTAAACACCTAGTCTCTCATTTATGTGGCCATCAACACAACCACACACTCAATCATACAGGTACCAACACACCCATTTATTCACACATACAGCCACTCACATAGCCAGTCACTCACTCATACAGTCATTCACATATCCAGTCACTCACCCGTACAGACACTCACACACACACACTCACTCACCCATTTAGTCACTAACACACCCAATCAGTCAATTATAATGCCACTCACACAGCCACCCACTCAAATATACAGGCACTAACATACCCACTCACCGACCCATATAGATACTCACATACCCAGTCAGTCACTCATACAGCCACTCACATACTGATTATCTCACACAGTAACTAACACATGCAGCCATATGCATATGCAGTCACTCACTCAAAGAGCCACTCACACCCTGTCATGCAGCGCACAGCCATTTACACACCCAGTCACTCACTTAAACACACACTTACACATCTAATCACTCACCCATACAGATATTCAGGCACCCATGCACTTACTCCTATAGATACTAAAATATGCACTCATTCACTTATACCGTCATTGACACAACCACTCAATCACCCATGCAACCACTGATCCACTTACTCAGTTCCCCATACAGCCACTCACACATCCAGTCACTCACCTATATAATTGTTCATGCACCCTTTCACTCAGTCATACAGCCACTCAGACACCCACTCACTCCCCTATACAGCCACTTACATACCCACTCACTCACCAATAGAGCCACTCATGCTTTCACTCACAAGCCTATACAACCTCTCATGCACTGTCTCACTCACTCATACAAGCACTCACACATTCACTCACTCATACAGCTACTCACATATCTACTATCTTACTCATACAGCAGTTCATATACCTTTTCACTCATGAACCCATTCACACAACCACTTAGTCACTCATTCAGTCAATCACATACCCAATCACTAATTCACACAGTCATTCACAGACTCAATCACTCACTCATACAGATGCTCACCCACCCAGGCAGTCATTCTTACATGCACTAACACACACACTCTGCTATACAGCCACTATCACAAACATCCACTCAATTACACAGGCACTTACACAGTCATTTACTCACCCATACAGCTACTTGCATAGGCCTAGTAAGGCTCAGGGAGGGGGCTGCATTCCTTCCCCACCTGCTTAAATGTTCTTGGCACAAGGGATGGGGTTCTTGTGGCCAATTTAGGGCCGGGGAAACATCATCAGAGTACAAAAATATTTCCACTAAAGCTTTTTGGCTTCTGCCATCCTCAGGTAGCACAAGATAGTTTGCTCAGCGACTACACAGCTGACACTGCTGGATCTTCAAAAAGCATCATGAGTGAAAATTCCATTTGGAATGTGGAGTCAATGCAGCCATGAGATCTCTTTAGCTATGCAGTAATCCGATAGTATTGTCAGTGGTGTTCAGTCATTTTAAACTGTACATCCAGAAGTTTTTTCTGGAGTCCAGTAGTTCTTCTTTCAAGTCATGTTCCACAGGGAAAATGTACAAATCTGAGAGTAAATAGTCCACAAAGTTAAATTGATTGGCTAAAGGCTGGTAATTTTTTTTATTAATTTGCGATTCCTAAATCGTGTACGGAGGTTATTCACTTTTTGGCTTACATATTTGTTTTTACAGCTTTGGCATTGCTACTGAACCATATAAGTAATGCATGGTGATGGACATGTAAGATGCTGTCTTATACCACGGGTTATTCTTGTAACCGTACTTGTTACTGAGGGTGTTTGTAAAAGATATTCATGTGTGATACACTTTTTAGAATCACAGCAATAAACCTCTTATTTGTTACACCTTTCTTGATGTCTGCTCTCATCATTAAGAGGTCGTAAACTGGGAACTCTGTCATAAGCAAAGGCTGGCAATTTTGGAAAAACCTTTACATTTTTTGCAGGTGGGTGATAGAATAAATGTTTTTTGAATTATGTTTTAATTTCTCCGGAGCTAATATGGTGCTCTGGTTTTCCTGACATGTACACATTGGGATCAGGGAAATTACCACTAATCAACCAAGATTTTATGAGATGTGTACTAAGAAGTAGGCATTAGATAAAATATTCACTAGAGCATACAGGGCAATCTTCCATCTGCCAAACTGTGTGTCGACTGCCCAAATCCACCTCGAATTTGGTCTCCAGAGACAAACAGTGGAGAAAAGAGGCGCCTGCATAAAAAGCTGGCGCAAAATCAGAGGCGTGGAGCAAGGATCTCTAGACGCCCACCTTTGGATCGAACTGTCTACTCGAGAGAACTCACCCACCAAGAAGTATCTACTAGAATCACTGAAATACCTGGAATTAACTAACCTCTGGGAGTCATCCACAGACAACAAAAGGGTGGTAACAAAAGTAACTAAAATGATATCATCCATAGAAGATAAAGACATTTTGGCCAAGAGGGCTCATGGATGGACAGTGCTGAAAGATTACAAAGCTCTTAAGCTGCAAGAATACCTGAAAACGGGTCTAACACGAAAGACAAAAGATGCATTTCTAAACCTGCGCTTCGGCATCCTACCAATACTACCTCACCTGACACCTTCGAAAAGGGGAGCAGAAGAACATCTTTGCCATCTTTGTAGAACAGGGAAAGAGGATGGAATACATATAATTAGCATCTGCCCAACCTGTTGGATATAAGGCGTGCCTTACTCCGAGTACTATAGAACCAAAAGAGCATAACAAGCTGTGATGCTGTGCTTTAAACCTCAAGAGATTCAGCTAAACTACAGATTAACAAAGTACTTCGACATAGTGGCCAGAAGACTTAAGCGCTAGCCATATGGAACTTTGAAGAACAGAAAGCAACAGCATTTTAACCAAATAAACGGACAGTCAGTTAAGGAACTTGCCAAGCCATAACCATGCACTGGCACACTGAGGCACGTTTACGTTACCAACTTAGAGAAGGACTACACAGATAATGTAACTGAGACTGATACGATCTGATAGAGTGTAAAACACTTTTTTCCTTTTTACTCTATTAACATATGTGCAAAACAATGTTTAAATGATTTTTAATGACGAAAGTTTTAACATTGTGAGTTTTAATGAACTGTGCAATAACGTTATTCTTATTCTTATTCTTACTAGGAAGTAGGCATGAACTCAATTTAACTCCACACACATCTGTAACTCTAGTTTTCCAATGAATATATTTACTTTTGATGGGATAATACCACTAGAGCACCCGTTGAAGTCCCTTTTAGCTGCAATTAGTGTTACTACTGTAAGTAACATTTTTAATTTAAAAATAACTCTTGCAAAGTCGGTGTTAGACTTGGCCCTTTCTGCAGGATATATTCCCCTATTTCTCTGAACCAGTTACAGTTGGTTTATAGGACTCTCTGGGGGCATATTAACAAGGACAAGCGATAATTATCGCTAAATGCGCTTAGCGCGATTTAAATTATCTCCTGCTATCTCTGGATTTCATCGCCGTGTCAGCGATGTATTAGCAACGCTTAGCTGACAGGCGATGTGAAATCCTGCGATAGACTGCAATAATGAACATTAGCGTGTGAAATCCTGGGGTGATTTCACAGCGCTAATGGCAAGCTTGGTAATAGGGGAGTGTGGACTAAGTCTTACAATCCACCTCCCATAGGCATTAATGGTAAGTCAGGTTTTTTTCTGGCATTGGAATCATGCGATAATGGGGGCATAGCGGGCGTTTTGTTATCACTTCGCTGTTCAGGGGCAGCATTGTTGATACAGCGGTGTTGGTTTGGCGAGCATTTTACATGTTGTCTTAGGAGGGAATGCCTACTTTGCATCCCATAAGCGTTATTTATCGCTGTCATGAGATGCGTTACGAAATCGGCTGCTAACATGCGCTGATGCATGTTAGCGCTGCCTTGTTAATAGGGCGATAAGAATATCGCCGCTTTAGCGGCAAAAAGTGCAGCTAAAGCGGCGATGATGCCCTTGATAATATGCTCCTCTGCACTTTATCACTACTACCCAGTGCTAATGTAGTTGTACTTTCTCCTCTAAACATTGGACAATTGGCTTACACCCAATTGGCCTATATAAAGTTTACTTGTAAGTTCCTAGTAAATCGGTACAGCATGTACCCAGGGCATGTACATTATAGGCTACTAGTGGGCCTGCAGCAATCTTTATGCCACACACCAAAGTACCTTCTTAGTTCTGTCTCAGGTCTACCATTGCAGTCTCTGTGTGCCGTTTCAAACTGCCATTTCGATAAATTTATTGCCAGGCCAAACTCTATTTTTAATACACATAAGTCACACTTAGGGTCGTCCCTGGGCTGCTTAGAGGGCAGGCAGCGATGTATTTAAAAAGGTTAGACAAGTACGTTTAAGTTATATTAGTCCTGGAAATGAAAAACACACAAATTCATTTTTCACTACTGCAGGCTTATCTCCCATTGGATAACATTTAAGTTACCTTAATACAATTAATAAGCTGTAATTTCCAAATGGGAACAGGTAACCTGGTAATGTTTGGTGTCTTTGGCATTATAATAAAAAATCCTAGCTGATGGAAAAGTCATATTTTGAATTACAATTTTGAAAATGGCATTTTTAGAAAGTTGGCAATTGACTGCAATAGCCATTTGGTGCCTGCAGCCTGTCTCTTGGTCACATGACTGAGTGTAGTTGACAGTTGAGCTTTGCATATTCCTTCTAGAGAAGCCACATCCAATATGAAGCTTAGATATGCCTGGATGGGCTATCACTGGCAGGATGGAAGGGCGGAGATGGGCACAGCCTTACTTATGCTTGTATAGATGTCTTGCCTCTACACAAAGGGCTGCATAACCCTTGTAGTTAGTCTGGATCCAGGTCAAGGAAGGTGGGAAAACCTGCTGACTTCAAAGGAAAACCTCTAGAAGCTTCTAAAAGACAGAACTGAGAATAAATAATGGACCTCAGACACAAACTCTTTAGTACACTTCTGGGTCTGTGATACTCTGCCGGAAGAAAGACTGCTGTGCTGCTGAAAGGACAGCCACTCTGCTGGACTGCGATCTGAAGGACTGCTGCCTCCTTTTAGTTATGAAAGTTTTAAGATGGTCTTCCCCCCAACTTTCAGCCTACCTCCTTCACTTTTCTGACCTCGATATATTGTTGGCTTTAGGACTCGGTACACTTTACCACTGCTAACCAATGCTAAAGTGCTTGTGCTTTCTCCCAACTGGCCTATTTAATTTAATACTAAGTCCCTTTAAAGTGGCACCCACTGTACCCAGGGCCTGTAATTTAAATGCTACTAGTGGGCCTGCAACATTGATTGTGCCACCCACTGAAGTAGCCCTTTAACCATGTCTTGGGCCTGCTACTGTAACCTCTCTTGTTATCCATATAAGTCACCTCTAAGATAGGCCCTGGACAACTCAGAGGGAGGAGTGCAATGTATTTAAAAGGCAGGACATGTACTTTTAAGTTTTACACGTCCTGGTAGTGAAAAAACTCCCAAAGTAATTTTACACTACTGCAATGCCTATCTCTCACACAGGACAACATTGGTATTACCTTATTATATTGCAATATCTGATTGGGAAGAGATAAGATCTGTAAGTCTTGTCTCTCTGGAATTCTAATTTAAAATCCTAACACATGGTGGTCAGATTTTAAATTGCAATTTGTTGAATGCCACTTTTAGAAACTTCTCATTTTCATTAGTCATTCAGTCCCTGCTGCCTGTCCCTGATCATATTCCTGGGGCGAGTGACAGCTGGGCTTCGGTTATTCACACTAGACTGCCACACACAATGGCAACTTAGGTGTGACTAATTGGGCCACCTTGGGAGGATGGGTGGGAGGAGCCAGAACCAGTCTCACTTACACCTGAATATGCCTGTCCCTAAACAAAGGGCTGCATACCCTCCTGTAGTGAATCTGGAGCCAGGACAGTACAGGAGGACCTCTGGGCACTTCAAAGACCTGTCCTTAAAGTCTCCCCCAATTCAAAGACTAACTTGGGTATAAGTACTGGACCTCTGACACCACCACTTCAGTACACTTTTGGACCTGTGACCACTCCCGCAGGAGGAAGGACTGCTGGGCTGCTGGGCTGCTGAAGGACTACCACTCTGCAGGATCCCTGACTTGCTGTGCTGTCTTGTTGCCTGCTGTTTCCCTGCCTGGGTGAGAAGGATTGAACCTGCGTCACTTGAACCGAGAGTGACTCCAAGTGCTAGCTGCTGGCTGGCCTTTTGATACTAAGTCTCATAACAGTCATAACAGATTTCCAAGCACCCAGCTACTGCACCTACACTCTGTGAGTCTGCCCTGCCAAGTAGGGCCACCCCAGTCCTGGACCCTTGGAAGTGGGTCCAAGGTGTTTGCTCCAGTGGAACCAACATATCCTCTGCCGAACTGACGCATCACTGCCACTGTAGGGATCAGAACCATTGCATCGCCGCTACTGTGTGGATTGGCACTGATGCATCGCCGTTGCTGCGTGGAACAGACTCGATCCATCGCCTTTGGAACCAACAGTGTGCGTTGCTCTTCTAGGCACAAGGTCCACATATTCCCATCGATGGCAGCCTTGACGACAATGAAATTATGCATCTCAGCTCCACCCACTCATCAATATGAACCATCGCCTCAACTGCACAACGCGTCTCAAACCAGGTATCTGCATCACAAGCTTAGGTTACAGAATCCTCGGCATTGACGCATCAGGATCTCACACTGCAGCCTTGGGGCACCTCAGAACTTTCTCATCGCCTCTGCTGCATGACATGTCCTTGACCCGAACCCACGCAGAGCTGCCAACCTCGGATTAAGGTACTCTTGCTCAGTTGGTCTAACTGGGTCCCTGTATCCGGCTCACGCTCCATCTCGGTCAACCTGAACTTTTGACTTTGTCCCAACCAGGCACAACCAGATATCCCATTTTAGCACATTATGCTTCTAAGTGCTATTTTTGCTTAAAACATTTTAAAATCAATATCTCAAGTTCTACTTATTGGATTTTTGTAATTTTGGTCTTGTTTCATTTATTAAAGTCAGAACTAGTGTTCTCTTTTTTACTGTTTGAAGTGTTGCACAAATACTTCACGCATTGTTAAGCCTGACTGCTCTGCACCACGCTACCAGATGGTGAGCACAGGTTAGTTTAGGGTTTCCTTTCTCTTACCCTGACTATGATTGTGGTTATTGCTTGACCATGGCTTGAGCCCAGTCAACCAGTAACCCAATTGCTAACACTGCCTGGTTGCTTTCTGTCCTCTTGCCTAGGTGAGAAGGACCTGCACCTGTTGAACCCAGGACCACAGAGTGACTCCAAGGGCTAATTGTTTGGCCTCCTGACAAGGGCCTCAGGGACAGAAGGTCCCAGCAACCATTTGTGAGTCCTACCCTGCCAAGTGGTGTTACTCCAGTCCTGGACCCTTGGAAGTGGGCCTGAAGGTGCTCTGCCAGCCCATCTGTTTACCCAGCAAAGCCGACACATCATCTCTGCTGTATGGAGCAATCCGGAGCTGAACTGTCGGATTGCCTCTGCTGCAAAGGTTTTCCCCATGCAAGGACCTCTCAGCCTGCATCAGAACTGCCACTGTGCAAAGCTTTCCTGATGCAGGCCCTTGCTTCGCAAATCCCTCATCTATGGCAGCCCTGAAGATGATACAGGTTCTCACACAGCAGTCTTGCAAATGTTCGGATCTGACGCATTGCCTCAATTGCAAAATGCATCTTTGGTGCTGGACTTGGCATTACAAGCCCTCATCAACGGGCTCTTTGACAATGAAGAATGACCTTGCATCGCAGTTCCACAGCTCCTGGGAACTGGAGCATACCTTGTGTAGGAGAGTAGGATCTGCTTCACATGGGTACGCCCACTTTTTGCTGGTGTTTCACTGTTTTTCGACCTTAGTCTGGCTGTGGCCCTGCTAATCAGGACCACAGCCTAGCTGCTTCCTCTCTAAAATGGTTTCCATGTACATTAGGTACATATCTAATTGGATTCTGGAGTGCCTTATAAGCCCCTAGTATATGGTATACTATCTACCTAGGGCATAGGTACCTCTGAGGCCTACCAGGAGCTGCAGCATATATTATGCCACCCCTGGGAAGCACTCCAAAGTGACACCACAGGTCCGCTACTGCAGCCTGGGTAAGGGTGTGCTTGCACCCCTTACTGTGGTATAGGCTACCTATATCACTACCCTATACAGACACATATAAACCTATAAGCCACTCCTATGGCAGGCCTTGACAATCCTGAAGGCAGAGTGCTTGGCTTTATGTGAGAAGGTGCCCAAGCATGAGCTGAGCCCCTCTGCAGCTTTCAGAAATACTTCCTTATGGCTGTTCTGTGATAGCGGTGCAGTTACAATCAGGTGACCAATCTTAACTCGTGATTATGAGGGAGGGCTCACGTGCCTGGTTTAAAAACCGAGCTCGGTTATGGGCGGGCGAACTTTTTTCCGTAACAAGGATGTGGACTTGATTAAGCTCTTGGGCAGGTATGTGTTGAAGGCACTAAAAAACGTTTGTTTGTAAAGAGATTAATACGCTGAACTCAGTTGTGACGGGAGGGCAGGAAAGAAGATGACGATCATCAGCACTTCAGGTTACGTGGGTGTTTTTTTTATGTAACAACACGGAGTTTAGAAGGGTGATATCTCGCAAGGGTCAGGTCCTGGGGAGTGAAAGATAGAAGGGGACTTGTTATCAAGCGTAACTATGCATATCGTTTAGGATAACAGCGTTCAGTACATAGTTCAGCAGTGTTGTCGACTAAATATTTAATTCTGTTGAAAACTTGAAAGCATCATGAGATTGTATGAAGTGGAAATTAATTGTATAATGTTTCAATTGTAGTTACCCCTGAAGAAGGACTCACGTAGTCCGAAATGCATTGGGTTTCCAATAAAGAACTTGCCTGAGAAGAATTATGCGTTTTTCGTATTTATGACAGAAGTCCGGATGGTCGCATCATAAGTACAAGAAATTTGGCAAATGGCATCATTCTTTGTGTGGATCAAATGGCGTTAAGCAGAGAAAAGATTACCCATGATTAATTGTGCAAGATTGGACAAATGCAGTAGCACAAATTAACGAAATAACGAATCACGCAGTGCGCCTGGCTTGGGGTGTTAAGGACACCCCATTTAAGAGTTGTTCTGTCATACAGACATACCATATACTCTTAAGTGCATTATAACCTCGCGGTAAATGCTAACTTTGGGATGGCTGCATCAAAACATGTTGTGTTTGGTGTCAACTGCTTTGGAATACTACCCCCATGCCAATTTTGACGGCGGGGGTAGCATTCCACCCTTCTAGAGGGAGAGACATGTTCACACTAGCTAAACCCGATAGGACTTTCATGAGCGCTGGCATCACAAAATGGATACCTCTGCCACAGACATGAGTCTGGCCTCCTGCTGCTGACCGAAACTCCGGCAGGGGAGGCCTGGACAATAGGTTTCCTGTCGAGGGGAGGTGTAACCACCTCCCCAGACAGGCAGATGTGTATTGGGGCTGGGCGGGAGCACTCTCTGGTGCTTCGAAGTCCTGCACTGGGGGCACACTTGGTGTCCCTGTGCATACTCCAGTTCATATCGGTTGCAGGGGCTACCTGCCCCTGCTCTGGCGTGAAACTGGACAAAGGAAATGGGTGTAACCACCCCTCTTTCCTGGCCCACCCATAGGTGGGGCCTTAGAGTTAGTCCATCTCCTAAACTCACTATAAGTATAGGAATACAGTCCCTAGGACTTTAGATTAACCTGGATGAAACTCTGCAATGTACATCCTGGACCTTCGATGTTCTATCCTTACTAGAAGACTGAAGAGATCTCCTTTGGGGTCAAGGCACCAAAGAAGCAACTGACTGCTCTGCAATTCTGAAGCTCCCACCGGACGCCAAAGTCTCTGCATCCCCAAAGGTAGATTTCCAGACTTCCCCGAGGCTACCCTGAGTCCACAGCAAAGCTGAGGCCCATGGCTATCGTGGGTGACGTGGAACCGTGACCCTGGACAACATAAACTTTTGCAGCAACACTATCTTCCTGATCCTCCTCGAAGTTGTGCTTTGGGCTTCAAGTAGCCACAGCCTTGAGCACCACCTGCACCGAAGATTGTTGGCCTCCACTCCATGGGTGACCCGTGGGCCAGCTTCAAGTGTGACCGCTTGAGGCTCCCTCTTGATCACTAGCCCGTTGGCTACCAGGTCCTCACGAAGGCAACTCCTTTTCTGATTGGGCTTACCTGGTTGCTCCAGACGTGCCCTCACTTATCCTTGCTGGGTGAGTCCCTCAGACCTTGCTGGTCTGCACCGCAGTCCTTTCCCTGAATTCCAGTGACTTGCTGTTGCCAAGGCTTGTTGGGTCCACTCTGGTCGCCGACACCGCAGCATTCGACAGACTTTGTGGGACAGCACAAATCCAGCTCGTGGACTTCATTGACAGTTGACACCTCCTGGACCTTGTGGCTGAAGAGTCAAGACACCCATCAACTCACCTGAAGCACCCGACATCTGTGGGCATTGGTCCATCCTGCCCTAGGTCACTGGCAAGTGACCCAGACTCTGTCCCCTCTGCTTTCAGGTTCCTTACATCACAGATCCAGGCTTGGATCTCTCTGGACACTTCTCCTCCTCACGACAGCAGCAGTTCTTTGCAGGCTTCCATTGAAATCGACGATGCGACCCGACACCATAAGACACCTATGCACTCGGTTTCCCTGGGTGAGGTAACTCGAGTACTCCGGTACTCTCGTGGGTGCTAGCCCTAGAACTTCTTAAATCCAAAAGGGTTTGGTCCTGACTCGATTAGAAGTGTCCCTAATCTTTAAAATTCCAACTGCGACATTGGCCATAGAAGATAATAGGAACCCACACTGCATACAGTCCCCGTGGGTCCCCTGTGTCACTACCTTGGGTGGTTCCTTGGGGTCCCAGTGATTCTAGAGGCAATAGGCCTAGTGCCTATTCCAGTCGTGGTTCTTATACCACTTTTTTGGTGTATGGTTTGGTACGCCTCTAGGGCCCAAACGTGTATTTGTGCTTTTACTGATGCTTGCTTACTTGTAAACTACGTACTTCGAACTCCAGTCTCATAAAGAGACTAGAGGGGTGTGTTTTATCTTAAATACATATATTTTTAATATATACCTGGTGTGGTTGTCCTTTCATTTGATCATTCAGGAGATTACAGACTGGTAAAACAAGCTGCTTTACATTCCTTCAAGACTTGGATAGCTTTCAATAATGGTTGTCTTTAACCTATCACCATAAGGGGTTGTTTGGACTGATACAAGATGCCCACTAGAACTAGTGGACAGCATATATCAGGCCACCTTCTCACACCTTGGATGCGTGATGCATCATCGACGTGGGATCTCACAATGCTCCGCAACCAGAATTTAAAGTACTCTTGCTCAACAGGCATATATAACTGGGTCACTGTAGCTGGCCAATGCTTCATCGCAGTCGAACTAAACTTGGGACTTTGTTCCGGTCTGGCACAACCAGTTTGTGTTTGGAGCTATTTTTACTGAACTCTTTAAACCACCATTTCACTGTTTCTACTGGTTGGATTTTAGTTGTTTTGGTCTTTTTTTATTTATTACAAAATGTCTATTTTTTAAATGTGGTGTGGTATCCTTTTGTGGTGTATTTCCACTGTGTTGCACAAATACTTTGGTTTTTGCCTCTAAAGTTAAGCCTGACTGATGTGTGCGAATCTACCTGAGGGTTGAGCATGGGTCAATTTGGGGTTTGCTTGTGACTCACCCTGACAATGATTGTGGTTGCTGCTTGAGTAGGGTTGCACCCCCCAAAACCAGTAGAGCAATATCTTACAGTTGGTAAGCACTTTATTTGCTGACTTCTTCACAGTCCTTTTACTAAGAGCTTCAGACAGTGGCATGAGAACATACTCATATGGTATATTAGGGTATAATGATGTGACCACAAAATTTGCCAGAAGGGTGTCATCGTTCAAAAATCTGAGACTAAGCACTGTTGCAAAAATCCCAAAGGTGGCCAGCCGTCTCCCCCACCAGCAGCTAACCAGTCACAGTCCCATACCGTACAGATCTTTTTCTTTTTTCATTTTTACATTGGGACATCTACAGGAGCATTAGGGCTGGGGGCGACTCTGGCTCCTGCAGGATTTCCTTGGAACAATTGCAAACTCAAATAATTTTTGTTTAAGTTTGGCCCCAGGGTGAGGTCCCTCACAGATCCCCCACAAGAACTAAGAGATTAAGCGGTCAGTGTATCCTATCCTTGGCCCTTTATGTGTTCTTTTTCATCAGGACACAAAGAATTAACCTGAGCAATAAGGTCATTAGTCTAGTCCCCTTGAAAGTGCATTATCATTGAATCTGTGGGAGCATGATTACCTCTTGAACTCATGTTTTGCTGCTGCCCGAGGCCACCACAGGGGGCCTCCCAGGAGGGTGGCCCTATAGTGGCATTGGACTTCCCCCCCTTTCCCCAGCGGGGTTTGGCTTGGGAAGGAGTCCCCACCAGGGTCGGGGGCGTGCCGCGTCATGTCCGGTGTGCTGGGCAGGGTGAGGGGTACATAAGTTCCCCCCACCATCTTTTCTGCCTCTTATGCACCGGACACGCCACGGACACCACGATTCCAGAAACGCTGTCTCATCTCACTGGGTCTCGGTCGTCTCAGTTGGGAGCTGCTCAAGTTTACTTGTCACGGTGAGTCAATGGCCCCCCCATAATGCCTGATCGCCCAATGCGGGGTTGGATCCTGGGCGGGGCAGCCCGGCAGAGGTTGCGGGCTGCCTGCGATGGGGGGAGTGTATGGCAGCTCAGGGGTGGGCGCGGGGGGACTACGCTTGGCACGCCGTCGGTCTCCTGTGGCGGGGTCCTGTTGCCATGGTGCCCCTGGACTGTGCTTCGGGTGGGGGGACCCTGGGGTAGTACCATCTTCTGTCGCCTCCGGCGAGGGTCCCTGCACGCCGGCCCCGGGTGTGCCCACCCTTTCCCTGTGCACACCAGCCCGGCAACCCACGTAGCACGGGTCCTAAAATGGTTAAACTAGCCCTGTGGGTTATTCATGTGCAACTCGCAAGCGGGTGCTGGGGATTGCTGCTGCGGCTGCCGCCTATCACCAGGCCCCCGCTAGAACCGGACTTGCCTTGTTGCATGCACTCTATATCACCCTTCCCTCACACTTGCCTCTTGTGTGTTCCCAGGTGGCTAAGACCAGCACAGGCCTTGAGCTCCTCACCATGTTCGAGACTCCGCGGATTGAAGCGGCGCACGCGCGGTGTAACAGCATAGCAATTCTCATTGCATGAGCTTCAGGATACATGGTGTCTGCAGAGCCCCGTCCCCACCTTCCGGATAGGGACCAATCACAGCCAGCAAACCCAGATAAAGGTATCGTAGCAGTATGTTGCATGGATAGGCAGGCGTTGTGTGCGTGGAAAGAGCGGCGCATGTGTGGCACGGCACAGCCTGGGTGGCTGTCGCTTGTTGACTGTTGTCTTTTTGCGACTTTCACCATCACGCGAAATTTCGGTGTTGAGCCCCATTGGAAGTCGGTGGCGCGACTCTTTTGCCCGCGGGGGCCTGGTTGGGGGTGGCTCTCACAGGGCCTCATTGCTCATATAGCCCAGGGCAGCACACCATCCCGCATCTTCTCCGGTGGGAGGAGAGTCCCTGGGGCCAAAAGGGTTAATGGTTGCATATCGCATGCTCAAGGTTATGCGTACAATTGCCGATGTCTCTGTGCCCAAGTACCCTCCCTCTCCCATGTTGAACACGCCGACGCCGATGCTCAGATGCTTCCGGCGCTCAGTTCCGCTTTGGTCTGCAACTCCCCCCCGTCAGATTATCATGGGGAGGGGATATGGTCTGTCGGCTAGACTGATGACTTTGGTGCGGGAAACCAAGGTCAGGGCCTCGGGGTCGTGCTCACATCCTGTGATTCGGGACAAATCACCTAATCTCCTCATGCCTGAATGTGTAATGTGAATATGGGGCTCATGTATAGTGTTCCAATACCTTTGGAGCGCTATACACTGCCGACTTTGGTGCGGGAAACCAGGGTCAGAGCCTTGGGGTCGCACTCACATCCTGTGATTCGGGACAAACCACCTAATCTCCCCATGCCTGAATGTGTAATGTAAAAAAGGGGCTCGTGTTTAGCGCCCCAATACCTTCGGGTCGAGTTCACGCCATAGGAATATGCAAAAAAAACCAATAAAAAATTAGCAAATATTTCCGTTATCTCTCGGATTGCACCGATATTACAAGTCTGCGTCACCCTTTTCACCCAGCTGGTCCTTCATCATACCTGCTGCCACAACTGTGGCTCCGCTAGCTCACATGCCAAGTCCAGTGCGACACCAGCCGGGTCAGGGTGGGGTCGGTTACACCT
Source organism: Triturus cristatus (assembly GCF_964204655.1). Lineage (NCBI taxonomy): Eukaryota > Metazoa > Chordata > Amphibia > Caudata > Salamandridae > Triturus > Triturus cristatus. The sequence goes on along the minus strand of NC_140584.1, from coordinate 767,289,158 downwards.
CGCGGTGGATTGATGTTCGCAGCATGTGCCTGGGTTCGCACGCGTACTCTCTCTTACCGGTCACTGTCCACATCTGGGGGGCACAGTTGTAGTGAGCGGGTTCGACCGCCTCCAGGTTCATCCTTCGGCAGGCTCATCCCTCTCCCCGAGGCGCCATGTCGGACCTCAGCTTCACTCGGTGGAGCCTTACACGTCGTAATCACCAGAGTGGGCTTTTGCAACCGATGTTGGCATGGGTGTTAGGGTCCGAATAGGTCCGTCCTAGACCCCCTCAGGTGAGAATATGACGGATTTGCGCTGCCTTGGGAGCCCCAGCCAGACACAACAGACAATTAAGTTCATACACCAACGCGCCGGAGTATGCAGGAAATGCTTAGAGCTTGTTAAGTGGGAATTACAGTGCACTTTGCTGATGATGTGGCCTTAACGACCCGAATGCAACAGCACTGGTTTGGTGTGAATGTATCAATGTTGATTTGTCTGTCTATGCAGGCAAGGGACTGAAGGCTATGCCCCCCCCTTCCTAAGGATTCGCTAGGAAACACACAAGCAGGTAAAGGGTAAGAGCCGCGAGGGGCAAGGTAGCGCGAAGGGTGTTTTAGATGCCACCCAGTGCGGCGCAGGCTGTGTGTGTCCACTCAACAGGTCTAGTGTTTGGCATGTTATACCTGACCAGTTCTCACCAAACTGGCCACCTGGGATGACGCACGTCATGATGTGGAATATGTATAACCTTTTATCTTACGCCGCACTGTTTTGTTTTTCAGCCACGACTCGCGCTTTCGGATGCTCGCCGATGTGCTGGGTGCAGCACAAGCCATCTTGCTAGAGGGGTTTTCAGAGGTAGCGCACACCGGGGAGCACGGCCGAGGGTGCAAGGTGGGGTGGGACGCAAGAGCTTCACCAGTGAAGGGGGGAAGGGTGACAGGATGGGAAGGCAGGGAATTGGAGCCGTGCCAGCACCCGGTAGATGATGGGTGTCTAATGGTTAATAATTTTCTCCATCATCCGCACGCAGGGTGCATCATGATCCTCACCAAGCCCCACGCCAACACCAGCATCATCAGGATAAGAGCATAGCATAACAGGAAGTAAGTAAGGGGTCGAGGGATGGGGACCGAGCATCGAGGGCCAGGACATGAATGTCGAACCGGCACCACCAGCTAGGTCTATGGATTACAGTTCGATTTCTTTTCCAGGTGGGCTGTCGTGGAACCGTCCGGATGAATAGCCAGGGATCCCCTCTGCTTTTCTTGCAGATGTCCCAGGTGGAGAATTCCCAGCCAGGAACCTCCCAAGATGCGCAGTTGTCGGCCGTTATGGAGATGGTCAGGGCTAAAGGAGTGGCTTGGGCCACTGAGCTATTAATGGCGCATAGTCTGGACGACTCTGGTATCGCCATGCCTGTCCCACCCACGGGGCAGGAGCCCACCAAGGAGAATGGTCCCACCAGATCTAAGAGGGTTCGCAGGCCCACAGTGAAGGACTTCCCAGCAGACCCGCTGCAAGCCAAGAGCCAGACCACGGGCAATGCGTGGACTGTGGCCTTGCCGGTGGCTGATGCACCACTGCCCGCTGCAGTCAGACCAGTGGCACTCCTGGTCAACACCACGCCGCCGCCGAACTTTGCCACACGTGATGACCTGGGTAAGCTCACGGACACGTTATCGAACTTCATGGTGGAAGTCAGAGCTGGCCGGCCCTGGGGATGGTGGCGGGCCCCTTCCTGCACCCCCCTCTCCCAAACTTTGTGGTCTCTCCCTTGGGAGTGGTTCCTAAGAAGGAGCCAGGGGCTTTCAGGTTGATCCAACACCTATCGTACCCGGATGGGGATTCAGTGAACCACTGGCTGGAGGAGGGTTCTTGCTCGGTCTCATACTGTTCGCTCGACATGGCAGTGGACATGGTCAGGAGGGCAGGCAGGGGAGCGTGGTTGGCCAAGGCTGACATCGAGTCCGCTTTCTGCCTACTCCCAGTCCAACCAGAGAGTCAGCACCCTCTTGGGTTCAAGTGGCAAGGGGAATTCTTCTACGACAAGTGCATGCCAATGGAGTGTGCGGTGTCGTGTGCCTACTTTGAGGCCTTCAGCTCATTCCTGCAGTGGGCACTCTCAGGGAGAATTAACGTATAAGGGGTGACCCACTACCTTCACGATTTCTTGTTCATCGGGGGTGCAGGTACGCAGAAGTGCAGCAGTGGGCTACAATGCTTTCAGGATGTGGCCCAACACCTTGGGGTGCCGTTAGCACCTGGTAAGACGCAGGGTCCTGCGCAGGTTCTCACCTTTTTGGGCATCGAGCTGGACACAGTGATGAGCGTGTCTAGACTTCCTGCAGAGAAGGTGAAGGCTTTGCGACAGGACATCCAGTCACTGCTGGGGAAAGACAAGGCTCCTTTGGGTGTTATCCAAAGCCTCTTGGGCAAGCTCAACTTTGCAGCCAGAGTCATCCCAGTGGGAGAGTGTTCGCCCGAAGATTAGCCAAGGCCACCGCAAAAGTGTCTAAGAAACACCACACCACAAGTTGGCTGCAGGCTTGAAGAAGGACCTGGCCATGTGGGGGGAGTTCCTGTCTCACTTCAATGGGACGGTCATCTGGAGGGCTCACTGGGCGGACAGTCCCAAGCTCAGCTTTTCACGGATACATCTGGGAGGGAGGGCTTTGGGGCAATCCTGGCCGAGGACTGGTGCGCACAGGAATGGCCCAATGCCTGGCGCAAGCACGGCATCACTGCCAAGATCACAGTTTTGGAGCTGTTCCCCATTGTCATTGCACTCCACCTGTGGCCAGAGATCCTGTCAGACAGAAAGGTCCTATTCTGGTCGGACAACATGGCGGTGGTGCAGGCCATCAACGGGGAAACAGTCAAGTGCCCTCTGGTGCTCTGCTTGCTCAGGGAACTAGTCAGAGGGAGCCTGCACTGCAACTTGGAGTGTAGGGTTAGACACATTGAGGGGGTCAAGAATGTGGCAGCTGACGCTCTCTCTCGTTTTCAGTGGCTCCGTTTCCGGGAGGCCTGGCAGAAGGCGAGAGTGGAGATGACCCCCTTCTCGGCAACCCTCTGGAGGATCTTGGAGTGGAACAACAGTTGAGAGCCCTGGGGAACGGGCCTTGCCCCCAGGTACTAGGAAACGATACCTGGCCCATATGACCTCCTTCAACAAAGTGGCGGATGCCTTGGGACTGTCCGGGCAACCCATGGAGGGTAAGGTACAGGCGTTTGTGGTATGGGCTAAAAAACAAGGGAAGAGCCACTCATGGGTTTGTGGGCATTTAGCGGCTGTCAGCCACAATGTTAAGCTGAGGGGAGGCCAGGACCCAGCTAAGTCCTTTGTCATTAGGGCAGCACTGAAAGGGTGGGCCAGAGACAAGCCCCAGGTTCCAGACAACAGGTCCCCCATCAACTTCCCCATCCTGCAGGCTATGTTAGATGTCCTAGGTGGAGTTACCCACTCGCCCTATGAGGCTTCCCTCTTTTCCGCTGCTTTCTGCTTGGCGTTTTTTGGAGCGTTCTGTATCAGTGAGTTAGTGGCCCAGTCCAAAACAGATAGGTCAGGAGAAGCTTTGGGCATATTGGACATTGGGTTGAAGGGTAAGTTGACTATCCACCTCAGGAGGTCGAAAACGGACCAGAAAGGGAAGGGGGTGGAGGTGGAGTTAATGCCGTTGGGAGACCCCAGATACTGCCCGGTTTCCAAGGTCTGGGAGTACGTATCACTCCGCCCAGTAGCACCTGGTTACTTATCGATACATACCGACCTAGTTCCTCTAACCAAATTCCAGGTGGAGCGTGTAAAGTGGACTTGCTTGTCCAGGGCCGGCCTCCTCCAGGCAGATAGAAAATCTTCAAGCCACTCTTTCAGGATTGGGGCAGCCAACACTGCATTTACATCAGGCATGGAAACTAAACGTGTGAAAAAAGTGGGACGCTGTGTTTGTAACATAAGTGTTACAAACGCTATATCCGCCCTTGAAGGCACCTGTTTATTGTAAATAGTGCTGTAGTGTGCAGTGTTGTGTGCCACATGGTTTGATGTGTTTTGTAGTTTTAAGTGCAATGGCATATTGTCTGTGAATAATAAACATATTGAGTTGAAACATGTCCTTTGTTTTATCAGGGTCATGAGTATGGGTCATTGGGCACTCTGCCATCTCCCGGTTGGCCCGTTGGACATCGATCAGGAACTGGATGCGTGGATTCTCGCGGACAAAGTTTGAGTGGTTGGGTTTTCCAGGAATGAGATGGAGCAGCCTCATGAACAGACTGGAGCACTCGCTAGCAGTGCTGGGTGCCCCGCCCAATTTTTGGGTGATCCACCTGGGGGGAAATGACCTTCCTACCTCTGGGAGGACTTTGCTCCTGCATGCTTCTGATGATCCGGGAAGGGGATCACCAGAAGGTGCTCTACAAAGTGGTTCACCATGGTGCTGCTAGGCTCATCAGGCAGGCAGGTGGCGAGAAGGCTGCCTGCCCTTGGATCGCCCGTAAACTAACCCACCAGATTAGATAACGTTATATGTAATAAACCTGCAGCAGTTTTTCCCAAGTATAAACTTGTGTGGTGTGTATTTATTTGTGGGCATTCATGCTAAGGGGAGGGGACCTTTTGCCATGTTGGTGCTATGTCAGTGCTTCCCATGTTAGCTTTACGAGAGCGTTATACATTTATATTTATTTATAAAGTTTTATATAGCTCGAACATGACCTGTCTCAGAGCGCTTTATAAACGATCAGTAATAATAAAACATGAAAGCAAACAACAACAAAATCAAAAGACTTACCAGTTCTGTAATTTCAAGAGTTACGGAAGTCCCCTTTTAGGAAGAGTGAGATTATCTTAAATGGAGAAATGACAGAGGGGCTATTTTAGAGTTTTGCGTCATTGACATCAAGGCACAATTATTGGCAGAGGCAGGACATATCCCACTTTTTGGAAGATGCCCTGCATCTGCCAAAGTCTAAATAATGCCTAACCATTACTGGGTGCAACAGCGTTTATCAATAAATAAACTAAGCGACAGGTGTTTGTTGAGTTAAATTGAGTTTAATCCCACTGCTTACTTCTTTGTACAAGTCTCATAACATCACAGTGGATTATTGCTAATTTCTCTCGGCCCCAATGGGCCCATTTCAGGAAGAGCAGACATTTCTTAAGCTCCACCTAGAAATATGAACTATTTATTAAACACCGCAATTGGTTGGAATGCCTCATTTGGACTCATACATTTTGATCTCAAATGCTGAATTGTAAAGCTTCGATTTGGATTTCTGTGAAGTCAAAAGAATTTAGGACCACAACTGTTGTTAGTGTTTCTGCTACCATCCCTCGGAGACACTATGCACATACATTACACATCAATGAAGTTGGGATGTAACATGGTCCACATGATGAAAATAAGTAATATGTCGACGTCATTTGAAGAACTGTCTGTACAACAATAAAAGTACTATCCATGCTCATGCAGAAGGATCGTTGTGTCCCAGACGCCGCTCAGACTGAAAATATATTTTCGAAGTTTAAAGTGAAATTTGAGCTCAATATAGTCAATTAGGACATAAACATCTGCTCCAGTAAGGAGAGCAAAAGGACCAGATGCTCAAAGCTTAACAGTCCCAATGTGGTTTTGGTATCTCTGCCAAACATATTGTCATCCTGCCAGTTAAGGTGATAGGCTGCAGAATATCCAATGTTGTTTTGTAAATAATCCTTGTTGATTTACTCCAGCTAGAAATAATAACGAAATATCATTTTTGCTTACCGAAGACACTTTTTGACCTTTAGATTTCCTATTTATACATTCTGTTAACTAAGTTGTCCAGAGTCCACCTCCTGTTATATGTATGTCTTCGCATTACTCCAAGTCCCAACTGGACAACATTTGCTTGCGGGCTTCTTACCCTTTTCAGAATCTTCTTCCAAGTTCTTGTATGAAAATATGTTTTATGACCCCTGACGTCCTCTGTGCCATTATGTTACTTAACCTACCATAAACCACTACATGCATCAAAAATTGAATAAAAGCGACAACAGACTGAAATCAAACATAAAACGAATTTATAGATACACCCTGTGTGACTTAACCATAGGTACTTTTTCACAAAGCTTTTTTCTCATTTAAATATTACATCGGGCGTCCAAGTATACTATTTAAAAAAAGCAAAATATTAAGCATTTGACATGTTGTGATAAAGGTGGTGCACACAGAGGGGCTAGATAGCTGGGTTAGAACCAAGGAGCAGAACTTGCAGGGCAACACAATCCACAGATTCACACACAGATGGTTCAAGTCAGCCAGAAGTAAGCATCATATTCAAAAGGAAAATCACCCATTTACTCAAATAGTGCTATGAACCAAAGGACCATATTTATGGAGTCGCTGAGCTGCATCACAGGGAAAGGGCAGGAACGAGCTTTATTTAATGAAATACAGTGCATTCCTATCATTGCCCAAGTGCTGGAGCCCATGGGTTGACTAGCACCAACACAGGCACCCTTGCACCATGGTGCAAGGGTGCCTGTTTTCTATGCAGTATTGTGTTTGCACATAAAGGGACACTTTCATGCACAAAAACAATGCTGAGAGGCATATTCCTCTTTCTACATGTGCTGCATGTAGAATGCAGCACACATAAAAGGAGCAAGCAGCAAGGAGAAATATAGATATTTCTACTCATTATGTCTCCTCTGGGAAGGTGTATCTTTTTGGCGCAATATATAATTGCTGCTACTGACTCTGTAAGAGTACCTACTTGTTACCGAGAAGCAGGCGCGCAATGCTCATTGGGCTCAAAGGGCTTCAGCCCCCCCACCCCTTGTCTTATGTGTCAGCCCGGGCTGAGACAGCTACCCGGGCACACACACAGCTGCACCCGAATACTTCACTGGTCTTTAAAAGACCATTTACTTGCTAACAAGGCTCTGTTGTGTTTTCACCCCTTTTTAGTGCTCCTGCATCTCCACTCTGCATATTGCTGGAAGAATCAACCCCCCCTGAAATTTTTTGTATCCCCCCCCCGAAATTTGGCTCTAGTTGCGCCTCTGCCGAGAAGTGCCGGTACTCCCCCATTGAATGAATTGCAGTAGCGGGACAGTGAGAGCCCAGGGGTACGAATGAAGGGTCGGAATTATCAAAACTGTGCGCAAACTGACCAACAGTAACACAAACTGCCACAAAATACGATTTGTAATTTACTTTCCAGTGCAAATTCTTTGGTTGCTGCGTTGCATTGCATGACGTAATAGTAAATTTGCCCTGAAGACTATTTCTAGCGAAGAGGGAACAACATAGATCATATCACACGTGGAGAGGTAGTGCCATGTGGAGAGCTGCGTCTTTAGGTTCTTTCTATATTGCAGTAGGTTTAAAAAAAAAAAGAGAGAGAGGGCAATGGAAATCGGCAAAGAACCACTCTTAGTCCCCCTAAATTATTATAATCAAACAACAAAAGAGTTTCTCCACATGCAAAGGTTTGTGGGAAGGGAAGAAGTCAATCTAAGTAAAAGAGTGGGACCCTCACTCACCAACCTGGTCGGTGACATGCTTCATCATAGGGTCCCCACCAGGAATACCACGTGTATTCCTGGTGTGCTACAACGCTTTAAATATAGCGGAGCGTTTTGCATCTTATTACCTCTAGTGGGGAAAAAAAGGTGATTTAAAATGGGGCCTTTTCTCAATCCACAAGTTAATTTTAATGGTAGGCACAAAAGGGCACCAGTTAAAATGAAGTGAGGTGGATGTCGCTAACTGGTAATTAATTGACCAGATACATCCTAAAAAGATGCGGTCAACATGTTTCAGCTTCCATATTGATTTTGTCGAAGCTTTCGTAAGGACCAAAAAACACCATGGCGGTATAAGCACGCTAAGGCTTACCCCAACCTCTGGTGTGGTTTTTTTTACCTGCCTCACAGTTAAGTGAAGACCTTCAGGGATTTCCCGAAAGCAAATGATTTCTGAAAGAAACAACAGAATTTTTTTTTTTCAAATGTGACTGTTTATAAAGTGACTATCCCACAGTATAGAGAGGATGTTTCCACCACTAACCATCACTGTATTCTTTTGAACTAAGTTTAATTCAATGAAACATAACACTTTCCCAAAGAAAGAGGAGGGGAAGCGGGATCTTCATTTCGATATTCTTGAATGATTCTATTCAACTTATCGTTTAAATGGTACTTCATGGGTAAATTAACTTAGTGTACCATAACGTTAAATCAAGCAGCTATTATCTGAACAAATTAGTGATTTAACGTAATTAAAAAACAAAGATCGAAGAACATGATACATTCGAACTACATTAAGAAAGGTAGTTCGACAGTGGCAGACAGAGTTAAATACAAACTCAAAGAAAATCATGGGAAAACACAGGGCTTACACAAAAACGAGTGAGGTTGCGCTCCTTAGGGACTGCTGGGTAGCGGGAGCCTCAATGTAAATCTAAAAGTAAACAGAAGGAGGTAGCAGTATTGAGTAACCACTAGAACCATTCAAAACAGCTGTTCAAATGAACTACCGATCAGAATGGCATTGTCCCATTGAAAAGAAGGGGGGGAATGTTGTACTCACTTAGCATCGGTTCGACCGCCAGCCGAAGCACCTACTGGGACCCTGCAGCCCTGGAGGTAATTACTGCTTCGTGCGACGGCGAATAAATACTAGCGGTTTTGCCACTAAACGCGTCCAACTCTGTACGTGCTTCCGGGAATGTAAAGTCACGTGAGCACAACGTGGTCACGTGAAACTTCTATTACCAATGGTTGGTTCCGGTTTGAAGCACTAGAACGCTAACCAAGGACCATATTCGGCTTTCTTCATTCTGAGACCTCATTAAAAGGATTAAAAGGAGAAAGTTGTTGCTCCTGACTCGGTGAACAGGACCAAAAGGCCTGCTTCTGGTTGCTTCCTTCTTACATTTCTGGGCCACAGTCTGGCAGTGTCCTGGCGCCTGATGTGGTGCTGTCCCCTTGAGTTGTTAATTTCTTTTTTTTTGTTTAAGTATTTTATTGAGTTTTTAAGAGAAATAAACACAAAAATATCATAAGAATACAATCAAGCATAAAATAAACGTCTTATACACAAATTATAAAAGAATCAATTAATATCAAAATACCGTAAATAATCAAATAACAAGGACAAGAAAAAGAACTAGAGGAAAAGGAAAAAAATGAAAAGAAAAAGAAAGAAGGGTAGAAACCAAGGAAATAAAAATACAAAATTAAGGCATCGGAGCATGTGAAGAGAGATAGGATGTAAAAGGCAACCAGAGAAGATCAGATTTTATTTTTTGAGAAAGAGCAGAAGAAGAAACATTGGCAATACAATGTTCATCGCAAATAAAATTCCACCACATTAATAAGATATTTTTTAATTGTCTTTCCAAGAAGATAGAATGACTTTAAACGCCAATGCAATAAAAAGGTCGAACAATAAAGAAATTGAATTGGAGTCATCCAAATCAAGTGATGATGAACCTAAAAAAACATTATGAAATGATAAAATCAAATTACAATAAAAAATACGCATGCAAGTTGAACAAACAGACTCCCAAAACGTTAAGACATTAGAACAATCATAAAGTAGATGTCTCAAAGTGCCCATATGCTTAGAGCAGGACCAACATAGTGGAGATGTGGATGGGGAAAACTTGGATATGCAAACAGGTGTAATAACAGCTCTATTATAGATAAAATACAAAGATTGAGTTATACGGGCAGCAGCAGAAATTTTAAATAACTTAGACCATAATTTATCCCAGACAGAAATAGAAAATGAGAGGGATAAATCTATTTCCCAAGCAAGTTCAGTAGGAGATTTAGGTCTCTCGGTTAGATGCAACAACAATATTTTATAAACAAGAGCAGCCTTATGTTTATATACAGGAAAGAGACTGTACAACGGTGTTGGGGGAGTAAGGGATGGTAGGGAAGCAGGAAGGTCAAAAAGAGCTAGCTGAGATTGTAACGCAGCTGAAATTAAAAGGTATTCATTTAGAGAAGATTCAGGCAAATGAAAACGCATTTGCAAGTCAGGGAAGGGAGTAACAGAGCGTTGGAGAATTAATTGATGTACAAAAATAATACCCTTCTCCTTCTAATGTTTGTAGTAGAATGACTTGCCCTTATATTTAAGAAATTTATTATACCAAATAGTAGAGGATAAAAAGCATTGAAATGGAGTTAGATCCTTGATGAATGTATTATACATTTCATTTTGGGAATATTTTAAAATAGGGTTATTAGATATGAAAGTACAATTAGACATATAAATCCCAGTCTGAAAAGAAAAATCCTTCAAGAAGGAACGTTCAAAGACAATCCAACTAGGTATAGGGGTGTCAGTAAAATCAAACGATAACGCAAAGGATTGTTTAATAAGAAATGCTGAATGATATGTTTTAAAATCGGGAAAACAGACTCCACCTTCAGACTTAGGCCGTTTAAGTTTTGTAAGAGCAATACGTGGGTGCTTTTTGTTCCATAAAAATTTCACACAAATGGAGTTAACATGCGAAAAATAGGTGAGGGGAATGTGAATAGGCAACATAGACAATGTTTAGAGGACATGGGGTACAATCATCATTATAATAGTATCTAACCTCCCCCACCAGGAAAGATAAAGTGGAGACCAAGGGCCATATGTAGGTAGCTAAATACCGGTCGGTAACGGCCGAAATTCGGTAAATATCCCGTTACCGACCGGTATTTAGTCAATTGAGATGTAGGAGGCCAAAAAGAAGGTTTCGGTAATTTACCGATTCATATTTACCGAATTCTAATTTACCGATTCATATTTACCGAATACATATTTTCCGATTCGGTAAATATGAAGTGGTAAAACGAGAAAAGAGATGTAGGTAAATTCGGTATTTAAGAAATCCATGAAATTCGGTATTTAAGAGTCGGTAATTAACACAGATTGAAAGCAGGTGGTAATCAGCAACAGTGCATATAAGCAATCCCAAAATGCAACAGCGTGGACACCATGGCTGCTCTGTATGTGATTGCAAGGCGGCTACGTCTACAGGCAGCAGGTCTGAGGATTTGGAGACGGGAGGAACGCATTTACAGACAGCGCATCACACTCTTTCAACAGACTGAGGCTGAGATACATGAAAGGTACAGGCTACACCCACAAACCATCATGGACCTGATAAGGGACCTGCACCCACTCCTGGACCAGCCAACAACAAGGGCGCATGCCATACCACCACATGTGCAAGTTCTCTGTAGCCTACATCTACTTGCATCTGGCAGTTACCAGGGGGTGATAGCTGCGGTAGGCGGGGTATCCCAGAGTTGCCTGTCCCGTTTCTTCAGGAAGTTCCTGGATGCCATGATGCAGAGAATGCAACACTACATCAGCTTCCCAAACCCACAGGCTGAACTGCAGAAAACCAAGACAGACTTTTACCAGATGGCACAGTTCCCGCATGTCATAGGCTGTATTGATAGCACACACATTCCAATCTGCCCACCAGCACCCACTGAACACATCTACAGGAACAGAAAGTCCACCCACTCCATAAATGTGCAGGTAATCTGAGATGCAGGCAACATAATCACTGATATCATGGCTAAGTTTCCTGGGAGCACCCACGACTCCTACATCTTCCAGAACAGTGGGATTTACACACGCCTGGTTGCCGGAGAATTTGGAGAAGGATACCTGCTAGGTAATACACTGTGACGCTCCCTAATACTGATTGCAAATGATTGTGTATTGAGGCATGTGACTAATGCTACTCTCTTACTCACCTAGGCGATAGTGCATATGCCGTACGGTCATTCATCCTCACTCCCTACCTACACCCATCAACCCTGAGTGAAAGACGATATAATGTGGCACACAAATCAACACGCAACGTTGTGGAGCGCACGTTTGGACTATTGACAAGCAGGTTCCGCTGCCTCCTCAAAAGCAGAGGCGCACGCCAGTACACACCCATCATCTGCTGCAAGATCATTGCCACGTGTGCAATGCTGCACAACCTTGCCACGAAGAGAGGTACAGAGGTGGAAATCACTGAGTGTGAGGACAATGATGATGAGTCTGCACAGCCACAGGCCAACCCTGCAGGAGTGGCAACAGCAACAGATGGGAGAGAGAGACGGGCAGAGATCACATGCAACTATTTCTGATTAAGTAAGGGGACACAGCCAGTAGTTGGATGCCTTGACGTCGTTTAATCATGTGGCACTACGCCACAACACAAAGGAAAACCTGTCCCATCAATAATGTGCAATCACTATTTGTGAGTCAAGGGTTACTTCACCCAATTGTCTCATGCTATTGTGTGCAGCATTAGTGTCTGCGCCCACGCACTCCAGTGCGGGATGCCATTGAGTGTGCGTCCTCACTGGCTGTGGGACCAGTGCCAGCCCCATGCCGCCTGATGCTCCTCCGTGTGTCTGGGACAGGGGGGGTAATGCTGCTCCTGCTGGTGGTTTCTTCGCTGTCCCCAGCATCCACAGCACCAGTTGTGGCAGACTGGCTGGTGAGCAGCACTTCTAGTGCACTGGTGACCCTCACCATCTCCCTTGACACGTCAGTGCTGCAGTGTGCAAGGCCCTCCTGCATTGCCACCGAGCGCCTGCAGAGCAGCGAAGTGGCAGTTGCCAGCCGGTTCACTGCCCGTGTGTGAGGGTCTCTCCTCTGACGTTCCCGGCACCGTGCTGCCCTGTCCTCATCAAGCTTCGAGCACAGCAGCATGACGGACTGGGACATGTCCCGCATGCCCGCAGCCATCTCACCCATTCCCTCAGCCATAGCGCTGATGCCCCTGTCAATATTTACAAAAGTATCATTGAGGCCCCGCATTTGGCGCTGCACCGACATCATTGCCTTTGCTTGCAGGCGCTGTATTTTGACCATGGTGGCCTCAAGCCCTGAGAAGAGGCCATGGCTCTCCCCTTGTGGAGGTGGACTTTGCACCCGAGCCCTGCGGCGACGTCTGGCACCTGTGTGTGCTTCCTCAGAGGCGGAGGGCAAAATGGCATGGCTAACATCCAGGGGCACAGTAGACGTTTCCGCCCCCCTCGAGTCTTCAGATGAGGACTCCGATACATCCAACCTGGCAGCAGCATGCCTCCTCGACCTGGGCAATGCAGGTGGTGATGATGGTGTTGACTTCAGCAGGAGTGACGATGCTGGCTGGGGTGGTGAGGCTGGCTGTGGTGGTGAGGCTGGCTGTGGTGCTGATCCCTGGCCAGAACTTGTGGTGGCCTTCTCAGAGCTGTCCATCCGGTGTGCCCTCTCTCCCTTCTCATGTGCAGTTCTGCGCAAAGTATCGCCTGTGGACAGAAATGCAACATCAGCTAAGTGTACCTGAAGCACAGCATTGCTAGCATCACAATACATTTCTGAAACACTCTCTCATTGTCCTCTGCCTGCTTCTCGCTAATGTGTGTAACATGCCTTGTTGTTCTGTGCTATTCGTCTCATGTTTGGGGTTTCAGGGACTACATCTCCCATCATGCATTGCTAGTATGCACTAACACCTGTACTGGAGTGGGATTCTCATTGCCCATTTGGGGAGTTGGGATAGGGGTAGGGGGGCCACATTGCTGTGCATGCATCTTACCTTGTTTGGTGGCGGCTCTGGCAGAGCTGTCTGCATCCCCAATGCCCACGACACTCTCGGGCTCAATTGTTGTCTCCACCAGCTCCTCAAGTTCTGTCAGGGCAGGTGCCCTGTTCCTTCCCCCTCCTGTCCGGTTGGCCTCTTTCTGCAGTTCCCCCATCTTCCTCTTTGTGACGATACGTAGGTCGTACCACCGCTTCTTCAGCACGTCTATGTCCCGGGGGGTCACTCCAATTGCATTGACCTGCGCCTGGATTCCCAGCCAGATATTCCTTTTCTCCGACTCAGGCACTTGCAGGGACTGCTTCCCAAACAGCTTCTGGTGCTGCTTGACCACCTCCTCCACTAATACCTGCAGTTCCTTTGGGCTGAATTTTTGTTTTCTCCTCCTTTCCCCTACATCTCTCTCTGTCTCCTGGCTGGACATTGTCAGTTACAGCTTCACAATCAGGCACTGGCTCCCTTGCTCTGCTCTGCACTACCAGCCTCTCCAGAGTCTGTTGATTGTGTGCACCTGCCTGGGTGTGGCCACTTCCTGGTTGGGTGGGGTTGGCCTTGCACAGGATTGGCTGATTCATCAGGTAATGTATATTTGAATTACCAATTCGGTAAACTCCGATTCGGTATTTACCGATTTGGTAAATACCACCTCGGTATTTACCGATTCGGTAAATACCGATTCATGATTCCAGCCGGTATTGTGGATTCGGTATTCATTTACCGAATTTTACCGAATTGGTAAATTTTACCGAATGTATACCTACATACTATTTACCGATTCATAAATACCGATTCGGTAAAATTCGGTATTTATGAATCGGTAAATAGTATGTTACCTACATATGGCCCCAAGTGAGAAGCAAAGATTGAAGTTTAGTAATTAATGCATCAAACGTATAACGAATTGTAGTGGGGAGAGAGGCAGAAAACCAAATACCAAGGTATTTAATTTTTGTGGGGCACCATGTAAAATTAGTATCATTAAACATATATTGATAGCATGACGAGTTCAGAGGTAAAACTTCTGTCTTAGAGAGGTTTAACTTATATCCAGAAAGGCTGGAGTACAATCGAACCTCATCCAAGAAAGGGGTAAGGGAAGTAAGAGGATTAGACATATAAACCAAAACATCATCGGCATAAGCTGACAATTTTGTTTCTAAAGAATTATGGGTAAAACCAGATATATGAGAATTGACACGGATACGCTCAGGGAAGGGTTCAAGGCAAAGTACAAATAACAAAGGGGAAAGAGGACAACCCTGGCGTGTACCTCGAGACAAAGAAAAACATTTTGAAAAGTGATTATTTACAAAGATACTAGCCCGTGGACAAGAATATAGTAACTAAATATAGGAAATAAAAGTCGGACCAAAACCAAACCATTGGAGGGTTCTAAACATATATTGCCAATTAATACGGTCAAAGGCCTTTTCAGCATCTAGGGATAACGCTGCAAGAGGAGATTTGAATTTTTTTGCATGAGAGATAATATTTGCGAACATTCGAGCATTGTCAGCCGCTAATCTGCCCTTAACAAATCTAACCTGATCAGTCTTAACCAGTAACGGAAGAAGACCCTCAAGACGAATAGCAAGAATCTTCGCAAATATCTTACAGTCATAATTGATTAATGAAATTGGACGATAATTTTTACACAGGGAATGATCTTTGTCTGGTTTAGGAATTAGAATTATTAAAGCATCCATAAAAGATCCAGAGGCCTTAGCATCCTCAATAAAGGAATTAAACAGTTTCAAAAGTTTAGGGACAAAAATAGAAGCAAAGGTAGAATAAAATTCAACCGAAAAGCCGTCCGGACCAGGAGCGTTCGACTTTTTTAGAGATTTGATGGCAGTAGTAATTTCTTGGGCAGTGATGGCACCTTCCAACGAATCAAATTCATTGGGTAAGGCTGGAGGAGAGGGAAGACCTGAAAAAAAAGTATCTATATTTTGAGTAGAAGGATTTGTGTCATCAGAGTAAAGGGTTTCATAATAATCATGAAAGACACCAGCAATGTCATCATCTGAGGACGCAAGACGGCCAGTGGATTCATTTAGGATGGGAACAATATTTTTACGCTCAGATTTGATTTTTAAGTAGTTGGCCAACATCTTACCAGCTTTATTTTGGCCACCATGATATTTAGATTTAATTTTAAGGAGAATATTACAGGCTTCAACAGTCGCAAGTTTGTTAAGTTCAGATTTGGCCCTATTTAACTCATGAAGTGTCGAAGTTGATTTGGATGTGAAATAATTATGCTCCAGCAATTTAATCTGTTGTAATAAAGCTGAATACTTATTCTGAGCAATTGTCTTTTTCCTGGAAACATAAGAAATAGTAAACGCTCGAAAGGAGGCCTTAAAAGCATCCCAATTATTGGAAATGGAGGTATCTGAGGGAACATTAAACATGTAAAATTCTTTAATAAAGGAAGTAGCCTCTGAAATAAAAGCAGAATCTGAAAGCAAAACATTATTAAGCTTCCAGCGACTAAATTTTGGGGAGCTTAACGAAAGGTCCAAAGCAGCAAAAACTGGTGCATGGTCAGAGATAAAAATTGACCCAATTTCCGAGGATTGAATAGATGGAAGTAAGGATTTACTGACTAGGATATAATCAATCCGGGAACGTGTCTGATGAACATTGGAAAAGAAAGTAAACTCAAGAGAATCAGGGTTACATGTCTTCCAAACATCAAACAATGGACGAGTGGCAATGGCCGATTGAAAAGCTTTGTGGGATTTGTCTGGATGAAACTTAGATTTACATTGTCTATCAGAAAAGGGGTCAAGCCATTGGTTAAAATCCCCAGCAATAACAATATTAGGACAATCAAAGGAAGAAAGTAAAACCTTGATGTCATTCCAAAATTTGGGGTCTGGTTTAACCAGGCCATAAACATCCAATAAGACCAAATCCTTACCCTGCACAACAACTCTGGCCATTACCCATCGTCCATCAGCATCATTTTGTGTAGATACAATTTGTACAGACAAAGACCTGTGAAACAATATAGCCACACCCCCTTTTTTACTCAAAGAAGGAGAGTACACAACTTGACCCACCCATTGTCTTTTTAACTTAAGTGATTCCGCTTCAGTACAATGTGTTTCCTGAATAAAAGATATTTGAGAATTTAATTTGGATAAATGAGAAAGTACCTTCTGTCTTTTAACGGGATTTCCAAGACCACGAACATTCCACAAGACAAAATTACACATAACGGAGGAGCAGGAGGGTGCAATATGCAAGGAGATGACACACTTCAGGGCAGTAGCTAAAAAATGAAGAGAGACACCAAAGATGAGCAAAATAGAAAAAATATACAGTAATACAACACATCGATCCAATGGACACATGCAGCAAATAGCACATTGTCAAACGGATGAGGAAACAAAGAAGGGAAAAACACATCAAAGCGAAAAAAGAAACAGAAAATAGAAAAGAGAGTAAAAGGTAATAGATCAAGGAAAAACATCCAGATCTAAAAGAAAACATCAATAACAAATGCAAGGAGCGTAACAGCGCCGACAAGAGAAGGACCGACAGAGAAAAATGTAAAAATAGAAAACTAAGATACAGCCATATTAATAAAAATAGTAAACAGGGGGAATGACACTAAGAATGAGAGGAAGAGCCAGTTGTAGACATAGAAGACAAATTTTGAAGAAACGATTTCAGCTTAAGGGGATCCTCAAAAGAACGAGTGGAACCTTCATGTGTGATTTTACATAAACAAGGATGGAGAATGCCATAACGAATATTCAACTGTCTCATTTGAGGACGAAGAGCCAAACATTCCTTCCTTCTTGCGTTGGTAGCATTAGATAAGTCTTGTGATGTAAAGATGTTATACCCTGACCATGTAATTCGACGATTTGTTTTGGCTGCCGAAAGGACTCGCATTAAATCAGTAAATTCCCAAAACAGCATGATAATACCTCTAGGTTTAGAAGCATTAGGTTGAAGACGACCAAGTCTATGAGCCCGTTGAATATTTAAGGCAGGGTCAGGAGAAATACCTAAGAGTTCTGTCAGGAACTTCTTCAGGAAGAGAAGCAAATCAGGACTCTCAACATTTTCCGGCAGGCCATAAAGGCGCAGGTTGTTACGCCTATTACGATTTTCAAGGTCCTCAGTGTGAAGCTTAAGACGTTGGATTTCCTGCTCCAAAATTGGAATTTTAGTGGAGACATCCTGAACATTACTGATACGCTGTTCCATATCAAATACCTTAGCTTCTATAGTAATCCATCTATCCTCAATTAGTTGAAGCTTCTCATTAGTCGTGGCCATGAAGGATTTCAGACCTCTCACTTCATCTAAAATAGTGTCCAAAACAGGATTTTGAGAGGATAGTATAGGTGAGGGAGGGTCATTCTTGGCTCTCTTGGGTTTGGTACCCGATGATAATGCATGAGACGTAATTGAAGCTTCATTAGCCATCTTGAAAAGATAGGACGGGCGAGAAGTGATTTTCAATAAGGACTTCCGCCTACCCATACGCCTGATGAAAACACAGCACACTTCAACAGGACTTCAGAGAAAAAAAAAATGAAAAAAAGTTCACATGCACAGTGAAGAGCCTCACAAACCGACAGTGCTCAGGTGATATAAGATAGACACATGTGAGGAGAACTAGGTCACATAGTAAAGAAAATGTCAAATCACCACGAGGAACATCTCTGAAGGCACTCCATATGTACGTTAAAGAGTGCAAACTGCAACTTAGCAGGAGGTGAGGAGCAGAAAAACATATTATCCACTATTGTGAGGCATAGTTGTATGTAACTCGGAGCTTGGAGGAGGAAGACTGACTCATGCAGTGAGTAGAGAGCAATAATGAGGAAAAGAGAAGCTTTGCCGCGCGTTTGGAGCTGGAAACGCCTGTTACCTCAGGAGCAGATAGCAAAAAAACCGAGTAGCAGGCACAAAATGTCAGCCGTCGTTCACCTGCTGATGAGGGAGGCACACCACCACTGAAATCCGGTCAAGGAATGCATTAAACCGGGTCGGAACGACTGCACTCGCCGCTCCGACCCTTCAGCAGCCTGAATTCATCTTCGTATGTCTCCCCAGGGTCGCGCCGAAGGCTGCAGCTTCAGGGAAATCTCCGTGCTCGAGCGGAGCTCACGAACGAGCCGCCATCTTCTCGCGGTGCGAGACCACGCCGAGTTGTTAATTTCTCAGCCAGATATGCATAGGTGTTCCTTCTACTGGCTTCAGAGGTCACTCAGCTGGTGTTGGAGGTGATGCAAGACTGAAGGGACAATGTTTAGGTGTCTGTGATGGTGACAGTGACTCTGACAGGCGCCTAAACCCTCTGTGTTAATAAAAGTGGATGTCTGGACCCCGGCATGCATCCTAGGCCCTGAAAAGAGGCTGTCCAGTGACTATAGCTTAGGAGGTGGGCTAGTCTTCTGTATGACACATGAGTGTGTGGTGTATTCTTCTGTGCATTGCTTGAAGTAGTAATTGAAAGGTGAGGATATTAATGTGCTCCATTCATTGCACGCATTTAATAGACAAGCATTTGCAATGCAGTAGGTCTCACATTTACGCAAGTTTAAGCTATTGGCATTGTAAATGACAATGACTTTTATTTATGTTTTAAAAACCAAAACATAAATAAAAGGCATTGTTATTTCTTTTTTAATAGGGTCGTTCAGTCGTACATAATGTCTTCTTGGTTATATATTTATAAGGTGACACATGTTTATAACACTTTTTTATTATTCCTTTTCAACATGCTACACAGCAGCCACAATGCTCTACAACATAGCTTAAAGATATTGGCAAAGGCAATTGCTCTGGCTAAACACTTATAAGGTCCCAAAGTCGAGACCTATTGGCTGTGCCAATGCTTGTTTAAATAAGGTCGCGTGCTTTAAAAAATGCATTTCTTTTTAGAGCGCTGCAATGTTGTGCTTTAACTTTAAATATTTCTTTTTTTCCGTCCTTTTTTTTCTTTTCAACATCTCTAAGATGCCACACTTTAACATACATTATCTATGCCCCTGCGTCTTTACGTTCCAGTTCTCCACGGTAGCTATACAACGAGACTCAGCAGAAGTAATATTTGCAGTTATAATCCATTGTAATCATCTGCATTCTTTGTTTTGAATCCCTTTGTTGTTTCCACATCTGGCGGGTCATGAACTCTCTAGGCTGCCGACTGACCTTGATATGGCAACAGTCCGTAGCGGAACAATCTGTAAAAGATTTATTTCTGTTGCTGGTGAAAGCCTTTTCTTGTGCTTTGTAAGTTATGGCACACCGGGGAGTAGCCCCTGTCTTGTTTGTCTATCTTCTATCTCAGTGTTCTCTCTGTTCAGTCTCTGTGTGAACGCCCTATCTCGGATCTCATCAGCCACTAGCTCAGCTTGGTCTGTTTTTGCATCACATTCAGTCACTTTCTTGACCTGCCCAATTCGCGATCACTACCTGCTCTGTTGCTCTCTTGCTCTCTTCTAATCTTTTGTATTTGTCAGACTGAACCACTCGAATAAGCATTTTCTATTCTGATATTTCAGCTAGCTTTTTTATTTCACTTGTATACATTGTTATTTTTTTCATTGCAAATCACTCCACATTTGCGGAGCTATTTTATTACTGCCTCCTTCATCAGTGTATGTTTCTGGTGTAACCTGCACTTTAAATGAATCTTGTATTGTTTGGGTGGCCAGTGTAGTTGTTTCAACAAGGGAGAAACATGAGTTCTTGTATGTAAACTAGCAGCTATTAGTCGCCCGGTGGTTGCCACCTGTAATAATATCAATGAGTGAACTCTCACATTGGCTTTTAAAAAAATCCGTTGTTAGAATTGTCTTGTACAACAATCCCTGACAGATACTTCAAGTCCAGAGGGCAATCTTGAGGACTTGTTAAGAGCATAAAACACCAGAGCTTGCTTCTTTTTAACAGCGATCCCTGTACTAACACTGCTAATGTCCCTGTCTGTGATGTGGATATTGTTGAGGTGTATCAGTGGAAGCTATTTAGGTGCCGATTAGGATCCTGGAAAAAATTTCCCCGTACGACTCGTATCCGGTCTTTTTACCGTACGAATCGTACAAGTGCCGTACAAACTGCCAAGTACGATTCGCATGGGGAAAAGTCCATACGAATCGCATTGGGAATAATTCCCCACACGTCCCGGGTCGGAAAATGTGTCCGACACGTCCCCGGACGATTTACCATACAAATGTGAAAAGTGAAGTCCGACCGCGCAAGTACGATCCATCCCGTGCATGCGATGTTACAACTGTATGGAAAATGCACCGTACGGACCGAACTCCCATAGCAACCATGGAGACATGTGCCCGCATACGCGCTGAACACCCCGTGTATGTACACCCATGTACATACGAGCCGAACCCCCACCCGTGTATGTACACCTGTGTACGTACGAGTCGAACCCCCACCCGTGTATGTACACCCGTGTACGTACGAGTCGAACCCCCACCCGTGTATGTACGAGTTGAACCCCCACCCGTGTATGTACGAGTCGTACCCCCACCCATGTATGTACGAGTCGCACCTCCCGTGTATGTACACCCGTGTACGTACGAGTCGTACCCCCACCCGTGTATGTATGGTGCGTACTCCCAGCGCGTAGTGCTGGGGGTACACACCGTACATACATGGGTGGGGGTACGACTCGTACGTACACGGGTGTACATACACGGGTGGGGGTACGACTCGTACGCACACGGTGGGGGTACGACTCGTACATACATGGGTGTACATACACGGGTGGGGGTATGACTCGTACGTACACGGGTGTACATACACGGGTGGGGGTACGACTCGTACGTACATGGGTGGGGGTACGACTCGTACATACACGGGTGTACATACACGGGTGGGGGTACAACTCGTACGTACACGGGTGTACATACACGGGTGGGGGTACGACTCGTACGTACACGGGTGGGGGTATGACTCGTACATACACGGGTGTACATACACGGGTGGGGGTATGACTCGTACGTACACGGGTGTACATACACAGGTGGGGGTACGACTCGTATGTACATGGGTGGGGGTACGACTCGTACATACACGGGTGTACATACACGGGTGGGGGTACGACTCGTACGTACACGGGTGTACATACACGGGTGGGGGTACGACTCGTACATACACGGGTGGGGGTACGACTCGTACATACACGGGTGTACATACAGGGGTGGGGGTACGACTCGTACGTACACGGGTGGGGGTACGACTCGTACGTACAAGGGTGGGGGTATGACTTGTACATACACGGGTGTACATACACGGGTGGGGGTACGACTCGTACGTACACGGGTGTACATACACAGGTGGGGGTACGACTCGTACGTACATGGGTGGGGGTACGACTCGTACATACACCGGTGTACACACACGGGTGGGGGTTCGACTCGTACGTACACGGGTGTACATACACGGGGGTTCGGCGCGTACTCACGGGGGCTGGGGGGGTACGGCGCATACCGGGCCCCCTAATCTGGTCGTTTTGTGGCGTACTTCGCTTTTCCGGCACTTTTTGGGTGCCGTAAAAATATTGCCGTCCGGACTGCTGTCGGTTCGATTCGTACTTCCTGGGTCGTGAAACGCCGCCTGAAAGCGTCCCGACGTCACGTCGGAGCATTCCCGGATCACATTCGTATGTATATTTTCGTCGGTCGGTGTTTTGTACGACTCGTACGGAAATGGTGTTTCCGTGCGAATCGTACTTCCATGTTTGTAATGTTTTTGTCCCGGGTACGAGTCGGACGGAGAAAACGCTCCGAACGACGGTTCATACCCGGTTTTTCCAGGATCCTAATCGGCACCTTAGTGTACTGTTGGAAGTGGCTTGGGGATAGGTGCTGCTGGATCCTATTGGCGCCTGCTTCCCCTTACAGCTGTTGAGCCTTCCGAGCTCAGAACCACTAGCTGGTGGTGAGACGATTGGCCATGTGCTCTCTTCAACAGCTCTAGTTCCCTTCACTAATAATTCTCTCTTCTGTTCTTTGCGGCAGTGGCGGATTATGCATTGATGTGATGCCATGAAAATCTTACAACATTTCTCTACACCTAAGAGCGCAATCATGAACAAGCATTGAAAATGCAACAGTTCTCGCCTTTGGTAAAGTTAAAGCCATTTGCTTTGCTAATGGTATTGTATAGCAAAGCAAATGGCTTTAACTTAAAAAAGGCGAGACCTATTGCATTTTTAATGCTTGTTATTCTTAGGAATGTCGCCCTTCCCTATCTCCAGCCCAATACACTTTTACGGAGGAAACATTTTTGGAGGGGGTGGACTTGTTGTTGCAGTAAAATAGGTGCAACTGGTGCACCCATGCGCGCTACAACTACTACGCTGATGGGGACCGTGGAGGCTGAAAATGGGGGCTGCGGGGCCTATATTACGTTCCACGCCTGGCCCCATGATGCATGTGACTGGCATGGTCGGTCTGCTGTCCAATCCACCCCACCCTCCGAGACTCCTGTAACAGACTCACCGGAGGCCTGGCCTGCAGGCAGCTTCAGTGGAATGCTTGAGTCGGCGGCAGAAGACTGGGCAATGTTAGCGAGGGGCTAGCAGTAATTAAATGATGGCCGCACGGTCTTTCTGAGCCATCGCACCTCATGCGCACCTTTAATTGCGCAAAGCGGCGTGCGCATGACATGACAATGACCAGCCCCACCCTATGCTCCACCCTAAACGGATGAGGACCGCGCATGCGTGGCCGCGCGTCATTTAATTACCGATGGCAAGGCTGGGCGAGCGTAATGTTACTTAAGTTATGTAATTCACATCCCAGACGGATGTGTGTAGTTGTAAGTGCTGCGCAACCCTGTAGCTTGGGGGCCCCCGGAATGTGGGAGCTGCGGTGGCCTACGTCACTCCACTGTCACGAAAACAACCCTACAGCTTTTGGTTCCATTCAAGTACTTGACCGGCTACTGGGTGTTCAGATTGATTCTAAAATGCATATTTCAGACCTCTTTAGGTATAGTGATTTTGTAATAGGCCTTTCGCAATACATTTAAAACAAGTGATCTGTCCCTCCGATGACCCACCCTCCCTCCCGCACAGGCGCCTGCAGAGCCCCCAGTGCTCCCCAGTCCGCTTTCACTTTCGTCCTTTACGAAAGCTTTCTTGTCTTTATGGGGCCATATGTTTGAAACACATGGCCCCATAAAGATAAGAAAAGCTTTTACCACAAACCGAGCCAGTCCAACTGGGACGGCTCTGAAAGATAAAAGTGTACGTCACTAGATGCTCTTTTCCAATGGCTGGCCACCGTTTAGCATAACAGTGATGCCAGCCAATGGAAAAGAGGAGCGGGCTTAAAGCCCACTAGATAAATCTCCTCTAACTCATTAAATCTCGCCAGCGAGACTGCGCATGTCTGCGCAGTCTACGCCAGACGAGACCTAAAAACGGTATTACTACAAGTATCTGCAGACTCTTAGTCGCAGGAAAAGGTTTGGGTGTCTTACTGTCTTCACAAAAGTGATTTTTTAGTGACTGAAAAGTGAAAACCATGACTTTCATCGTTTCTGTTCATATTTTTAACTGGGCACAAAGCTAGTGAATTGTTTACATATATTTTGTGGGCATTTATTTTGTAGCGTTTATGCTTTATTAGTAGCTGAAAAATCATGTAAATAAAAAGATTGTTTTCACATTACAGCCCTTCTTTAGATCAGGCTGCAACAATTGAACATCTTTCAGCCTTAGGGTTTAGATGCAGATTACCCCTTGCCCTTTTTGTTTTTTAATTCATTTCATCCCGCAATACAAAAAAAATATTACATAAATGCTTGTCATGGCAAATTAGTCAAAAAGCAATACATTGTAGCTCTTACAATGTGCTGGCAAAAAGCAGCACTAAACATATATGTATATATACTTTCATAGCCCGAGCCATTTGGGCAGAATATACTACAAAGACAAAAAAAGAAAGAGAAAAAAAAAAATACAAATATCTCCTCATCCAAAATAATTACAAAGAGCGGAAGAAAAAAGTGTTCTTGCACAGAGTCCCCTGAGCATAAAGATGATAATAGCAATATAGCCCCTTAGAGAGAACATTCCATTGCTATTCTTGGAATTATTGTCTAATCCTGATATACTGTATCCATCCTGCATTGGGAGTCTAGATTTTTGGCCCCAGCTCCAGTCTCCTTCGTCCTCTTAGCCTATATACTGAAGAGTCGATTTTATCTTTAGCCAGCATCGTAGACCACCAATTAAAAAAAGTAGGAGAGTCAGGGCTTATCCATTGGGAGGTAATGCATAATCGCACAATGGCCATTACAATAAACTAGAATCTAAACACAGGTCTCGGCCTCACATTTCCCCCATATTAAACTCAAAGCCCAGAATTTCCAGATCTGGTGTGATTGTTATTGAAATCCCGAAGACTGTCGTCAAAAAAGATCCGATATCCTGTAGAAACTTTGCTAAGGTAGGACAGGAATAAAAGATATGTATAGTATTGGCGGGCTGCAGCCCACACCTGCTACATTTACCACCCTGCGTTCCCCCCCGTTTGACTATCTTTGCAGGGGTATAGTAAAGATCGAAAATGGACGTAAAGGGGCCGATTCCAATCCTGGAAAAAGGCTGTACAAATCGTTGTATGGAGCGTTTTTCCCGTACAACTCGTACCCGGTAAACTTTTCTTACAACCTAGGAAGTACGATTCGTACAGAAAGCCTCTTTCCATACAAATCGTACAAAAGACCATACAGCTAAAATAAACCGACGATTCTGATCCGGAACAGCTTGCACGCGACGTCTGTATGTATTTAAGCAGCGGTTTCCAGTCCAGCAAGTACGATTCGTCCCTACGGCACTCCGTATGGCTCTTTTCTAACGGGAGCCAAAAACAGTTTAAAATCAGAGTCCCCAGGGGTACGAGTCGTACAGGCATACACCCCGTGCGTTGTGTATGTACGGTGCGTACCCCAACATAGCGTATGTGCTGTGTGTACCCCCAACATCGCGTACCCCAACATCACGTACCCCAACATCACATACCCCAACATCGCGTATGTACGCACCGTACATACGCGATGTTGGGGTATGCGATGTTGGGGTACGCGATGTTGGGGTATGCGATGTTGGGGTACGCGATGTTGGGGTACGCGATGTTGGGGTACGCGATGTTGGGGGTACACACAGTACATACGCGATGTTGGGGTATGCATCGTACATACACACCGCACGGGGGTGTATGCCTGCACGACTCATACCCCTGTACGACTCGCACCCCGGGAACAACTTTTCCCGGGATACGAGTCGTACAAAGTTCGCTTCGTAGCGGGTAATGGCATTCCACGTGTACGGGACGTTTTCCGTACAAATCGTAAATCGGAAAGCCGGTCCGGATCGTACTAGTAAGGTTGGACTGCATTTTTACAATTTGTATGGAAAAGTGCCCGGGTCAGTCCGTTACAACTTTTCCCGATCCGATTTGTAAGGATCGGGCCGATCCGTTCAAATCGGATCGGGAAAAGTTGTATTTTTCCCGTACGAATCGTACTTCACGGGTCGGACGGGACTTGTGCGATTTGTATGGAAAAATTTACTGATACGAGTCGGGCGGGAAAAAAAAATACAGGATCGGAATCGGCCCCAAAGTGTTGACTCCTAAGACTTTCAGTTATTAAATTCTTATTGGATAATTCAAGTGAGTCCTCGATATTTATTCCTTCCTTCCTAAGCTTTCTCTCTCATTTGGTGTTCTGAATACATATGTCGTCAGGGAGAACTTCCAATAGATTTTGATAGATTTTCCCTATTCGAGGTTTAATTCATATTATTTCGATCAATCGTATCTTTTCGAGATTTAAGACTGGCCCTTGCACGTTCCTCCCCCAAAAACTCAGAATCTGTAAGTATTTGAAAAAATCACGTTTGCACAGACCGAACCTCTCTTGTAAAAACATGAATGAAGCAATTTGGTCTTCGTAACACAAGTCACCCAAAGTATTAATTCCATTACTACCCCATCTGAAGGTAGTTTGGTCCTTGGAAAATTGATGGCAAATACCACAAGCCGAAAATGGAGTATACACATTTATGTTTGAAATCTTCAATTTACGCTGTATCTGTCTCCAGACCGAGTAAGCCGCCTTAATTATTTTAAATCTTGTCTTTTTGTAGTAGCCGGGTTCTAGTATCTTAACCAAACATTGCTTTGCTTCATCCCTAGCCCTATTTCATATATGGTTGGTCTGACAGCCTCCAAAATTTCAGCCTTAGCCCCAACTAAGTGTATCCCCATATGTTGCAGAATAGACGCCCAATAATACAGAAGGAAGTTGGGTGCAGCCCAGCCCCCCAGAGTCTTCGAAGAGTCATCCACTTAGCCGCCCTTCTCAATCTATGATACTCCCAAAGAAATCTAGAACACATCCTTTCTGCCTTTGATAAGCAAAATGCAGAAAATTCCAGGGCCACTGTCCTGAAAAGGTAAAAAATGTGGGGAAAACTGACATTTTAATGACGTTACTTCATCCGTGCAGGGATAGATGTAAATGATCTAACCTCTCCAGTGTCCTATTAACAGTATCAATCACTGGCACTATATTTATTTCAGAGATTCGGTCAACCGGTGCTGTAATCTTAATCCCCAAGTACGTTGCTGCAGAAGCGATTGGGAGATCTGCAGGGAACATAGTATCAGAATGAAAACTCTGAGTCTTATCAATATTTAATTTGTATCCTGAAGAGGCCCAAAATCTCTCTGCCAGAGCCTTCACTGCTGAGAAAGTCCAGATGATATTGCTAGTAAGTATCACAATATCATCCGCATACGCCAATGTCTTAAATCCAATATCATTGACCTTAACTGGTTTGATGTTCATACTCAGTTCTAGTTTGTTGAGGAAAGGGTCAATGTATAGCGCAAACAGCAGGAGAGAACATGGACACCCCTGCCTAGTGCCTCTACTTGATTTAGATTCATGTCCCGATATGCGGATGCCAGATTCCGGAGATTGATAAAGTGCCTGTACAGCTTGAATAAATTCAGTGCACATCCCCTATTATCGCAGGACAGACCACAAAAACCATCAGGAGACCCTGTCAAACGCTTTCTCAGCGTCCAACAGGACTACCCCTAGTGGTGATTCCGTGGCCTGAGCCCAGTCAGGAAGGGCAATGACACGTCTAACATGATCAGTCGTATCCCTTCCTGAGATAAACCTGTGCTAGCGAATGGAGACCAGAGGGGTAATTATCTTTCCTAACCTAGCGGCTATTATTTTGGAATAGATCTTACTGTCGGAATTGATGAGTGAAATAGGTCTGTATGAAGATGGGCTAAGTTCAGGTTTGTCTTTCTTTTTGAATACTACTATGGTAGTCTTTTGCCAAGAGTCAGGAGTACAGCCCCATTGAGCCAACTAGCCGGAGTGATTGGCGGAATGTCCTAAAAAATTCCAAAGGGGTGCCATCCGGCCCCACAGCCTTACCAATAGCTAAAGATGTTATAGCACTTTCAACCTCTTCCCATGTAATCAGGGCTACGAGAATCTCATTTTGATCAGATGTAACCTTCGTTGTTTCGAGGTCTTAAAGAAACTCCTCTAGAGATTCTTCCCCACTGGTAGTGGCTTCCTCAGTATAAAGTTGCCTCTAAAAAATCTGAAATACATCCAGAACTTCTGTTGGAGAGTCCTGAATCTGATCAAGATGATCTTTAATCCTACAAAATGTATTCGAGACTTCCCTCTGTTGTAGACACTTTGCCAGGACCCTCTCAGTATTTTCACCAAGTTCACATACTTCAGCCCTACTCTGCACATACTTAATAGCAAGCTCTTTCCTAAAATATTGATGTATTCTAGATTTAATATTAGCAATTAACTGTTGGCACTCTTCTGTATCTTGACTCCCTCGTATTTTCCTCATAAAATCAATCTCACCCAACCTAAACTGATCGACCCATCCCCTAATCTTCTCCCGTACTACCTTCAGATGATAAATAGAGAAGCTAAGAGTCTCATGGCGTACAGCCACCTTAAACACATCTCACACTGTGATTTCAGAAGCCGTATTCCTATTGATATTTAAAAAATCCACTATCCACTTGGCCATGTGTTCACAATATGACTGGTCAAGCAGCAATTTTCTTTCAAAAGTCCATGACCTTTGGATTCCTTAGATGCCAATTACTGGGAATTCCACTACTAATGGATTGTGGTCTGAAATGATCCTAGAGGGATTCTCAAAACTAACCCTATCAGCTGTTTGGTATGAGATAAAAAAAGAATCCAAATGGACTATTTTATTATGAGGGATTGAATAAAAAGTGAACCCTGGGTCCCCTTGTCTATGTCTATACCAGGCATCAATTATCCCATGTTCCCTAACTAATCCTTGGAGAGCCTTAAAAGTTCTGACCTTTCTTCCTTGATATGGAGAATTACTAAAAAGATTAAAGTTACTATCCAAATGAATATTGAAATCGACAACAGAAAATAAGCGGATACGGCCATAGAGCCAGTTCTACACTTAAGTCATTCAAGACTTCCGGATCATCCAAGTTCGATCCATATTTGGAGCAGATTGACAGAGGGGCATCAGTATCTATAAATTAAATAATTACCCACTGACCCAATCCATCCTCTTTGACTCGCTTACAAATTCCAACACCTCTCTTTGCTAAGATAGCCACCCCCCCAGTTGTAGTACCTTGACGAGTACACGCTAGTAAGTCGAGGCCCAAATCCTTCAACCATCCACGTTTACTCCAAGGTATATGGGTCTCCTGCAGACATAGCACGTCTATCTGCATAAATTGTATAATCTTGGCCAATAGACCTCTTTTTTTTCTGTCATTCAAGCGCCATATATTTCATGAGCAGATACGCATTGTACCTGTTCTACCCATCATCCTTGTGGGAACCATACTCTGTATCAAAACTTGCCAAACAGTACCAATAAACATTACAGACTATAACAAGCTTTACTTTCATTCTTAAGTAGAAACAATTGCCTTGACAATATATGTAAAACACCAGCAATGCTGCCCAACTAACTCACCCACCACTCCACCACCCCCTTGCCTACCCTCTACCCAGAGCCCCCTCCCACCTCCCTCCCTCCCACTCACCTCATGAGGCATAAGGACCACCGGTCCTTGGTGATGAAGAGCTGGCCACCACCCCCTTCTCCTGGACTCCACCCCCCCCATGGGTTGACGAAAGGGAAAAAAAGCATGCAAGAAAGAAGAGAAAAGAGACCCGATTCTAGCACTAGAATAGGCATAAAGTAGACATCGAGTAACCAACATAAGACATCAAACCATCATATTTGCATGTCCACCCTAAATTGATTGCAAAAATTATTTTGCTAATACTTCAGAGGAAAAGAATTGTGTCTGACACTTGAATACCTCTTTCAAATTAGCATGGTTAATCAGAAACACATGCGCCCCCTTCGCCTGAAATAATGGGATCAGTTGGCGCAACTGCAATCTTTTCTCCACTGTTACCTGACAGAAATCGGGTCTCAAAAAAAATTCACAGCCCTTCCCCTCCCTTTTCCTATCCGGTTTGCCAGATCGTGCAAAGCCTCTCGGGCCAAAAAATTGTTGAGACATATCAGGATAGCCTGCGGCCTATCAGCAGCTTGTCCCGCTTTTTTACATTGGTTGAAAGGAAATCTATGAGCCCTTTGCATTTTGACTTTCCAGTCCCATTGCATAAGTTCAGGGAATTCTTCCACAAAAAGTTTCACCACAAACTGCCGCACGTCTGCACCCTCCTTGCCCTCGGGGATGCTCAGTATCTGCAGATTAGTCCTTCTTGATCGATTCTCAAGATCAGTCAGTTTCCAAAGCATATCTTCCTTCTGGGCTTTCAGGGAATCATTGAAAGTTTTTTGCACGACCAGCTCGTCCTCGAGCATAGATATTCTAGCTTCAGCTTCTCCAATCCTGACTGCAAAGTCAGAGCAAGTCTAAGCAACCCTACGTATGGAGTTCTGTAATTTGCGGCATACACCCTGAGTACGCAAGCTCTCCAACCGAGTCTCCTCCCGGTGAGCCATGATGCTCTGATAAATGGTAGAAAGTGTAATTTCATCAGGATCACCTACGTTTGCACTTGAAGCTACTATGGGCACTCCTTCGACAGCTACGTGGCTCTCATCCAGTTTAGAGGAAAAGGAGTAGTCCCATACCATTGAGCCAGTTGAGCCTGAAGCCCTATTTGACAAGGCCTCGCCTTGCTCCGTTTGTTTACGAACCGTTCCAGGAGTTTGTGAAGAATTATCTCCTGCCTCTCCCTCTTCCAAGCGCAAACTACTTGCATCACTTTCCTCTTCAGCCCAGTCTCTTCCAAGGCTATCATCCACCAAGGAATTGGCGGTATTTGACATGGAATAAAATTTATCCCCTGAATCCCCCTCCACTACAAGAACCTGTAGCTGAGTATGCTTCATCTTGAAGCCCCTGCTGGGGGTCCATTTCCACTACTTCAGCCCTCCTGCTAGGGGTACTTCCATTCTTCTGGCCAACAATCCCTTTTTCCTGGCTGATATCTTGAGAAACTACAATCCCCATAAGTCTACTTTATTGCTGTTTATCAGATATTTCACTGCCTGCAACAAAAGACCCTGCAGTAGTGACCAGAATGCCTTGGTTACCCTCAGAACTAATCAAGCCGGTAAGTTCACTTGGACCTTCCAGTACCCCCCCCCTTCCCGCACTCTTCATGCTCAGCTCGCTCACATCCACCAAAAGGGAAGACACAGTACCTTGAATAAGCACTTTAAGGGGTGCTGTGGGTGTCACAGATGTCACAGGTACCGTTAAAGTTTTTGTCGCGGCATTACTTCCAGCAGATGAATCCCCCGGGCTTTTAATTTTCCCAGCCTGTGCCTTAAATAGAGCGGGGACCGTCTGACGCCCGTGAGCTGGCACACCTCCTTTACCTACTCGCTCACCAGTTCCTGAAGGTCCTGTGGACACCCCAGCAGCTGGCCGACGTGTTCCTGCGTCTCCACCATCGGAATCAGTAGCAGCCTTCCCAGGACTCCTGGAAACTACCAGCGGCCCCCGGGTCCTAGTGCCTCTGGTGGAAGTCTTTGGCGGCATCGGGAGGATCGAGCGATTGAGAGCAGCGTTGAACACTGCGACAAAGAAAGGACCCGCTTGAACCAACCTAGAGGGTGCAGGTAGTTCCCAGCACCATAGCCATGAGCACCAGATCACGCCGAGAGTCACAAGCTATTATTCTTTCCCCTACTGCATTGCCTTGAGACCGGGTAGTGCTTTTAGCTGCTACTCAGCTCTCTACAGCTGTTTCTCTGGTCCCATTGGTAATTCCTACATTTTAAGTCCTATAGCCAGTGCTGGAGCTATGTCTCTGTTCCGAAGGGTAATTCCTCATTCTTAGACCTCCAGACAGTGCTGCTCTTCTGGTCTCATTGGTTATTCCCCCATTCCAAGTCCTCCACACAAAGCTACCAGCTGCTTCTCTGGTCCCGCTGGTAACTCCTCCATTCTAAGTCCTCTAGGCAGTACTACTGCAGCTCTGTCTCTGGTCAGAGTGTTAATTCCTCATTCTAAGTCCTCTAGGCAGTGCTGCCAGCTGCAACTCTGGTCCCATCTGTAATTCCACGTTCTAAGTACTCTAGGCAGTGCTGAAGCTGTGTCTGTTTCC
This sequence comes from Triturus cristatus, assembly GCF_964204655.1. NCBI lineage: Eukaryota > Metazoa > Chordata > Amphibia > Caudata > Salamandridae > Triturus > Triturus cristatus. The sequence continues at coordinate 767,256,902 of NC_140584.1, read as the reverse complement.
AGTGGTAATTCCTCATTCTTAGTTCTATAGGCAGTGCTGCTAGCTGCTTTTCTAGTCCTTTCAGTAATTCCTCATTCTAAGTCCTCTAGTCAGTGCTACTACCTGCTTCTCTAGTCCCATCAGTAATTCCTCATTCTAAGTCTTCCGGACAGTGCCGCTAGCTGTTACTGTGGTCCTATCGGTAATTTCCACATTCTAAGTCCTATAGCTAGTGCTGCAGCTGTGTCTCTGTTCCCAGTGGTAATTCCTCATTCTTTGTCTTTTAGGTAGTGCTGCTAGCTGCTTCTCTGGTCTCGCTTGTAATTCCTCATTCTTAGTTCTCTAGGCAGTGCTGCTAGCTGCTTTTCTGGTCCAGTCGGTAATTCAGCATTCTAAGTCCTCTGCACAGTGCTGCTACCTACTTCTTTGGTCTCATAGGTCATTTCTCATTCTAAGTCCTCTAGACAGTGCTGCAGCCGCTTCTATGGTTTCCAGTGGTAATTCCCTGTTCTAAGTCCTCTAGGCAGTGCTGCAGCTGTATCTCTGCTCATACACCCACTACACCCCAAGCCAAAACACAGAGATAAAAGACATTGTCCTTTACAACGCCAATAGCTCTAACTCTGACAAATGTGTGACCTATTGAATTGCAAATGCTTGTTTTTAAAGGCTGCAAATCCCATGATTTAATCTCAGAGTCCCAGGAGCATCTGATAACTTTCCTTTCAACAGCATACCAAGATGTCACTTGCAGATTTTTGAATCTGGAGAGATTCACTCCCATCCTCACAGCCGTGCCTCCCATGGCACCAGTCCTTGAACTGTCTGTAGTTGCCCCCAAAGGGTTATTATATATTTGTCTTTCAATGGTAGACTTAAGTTGCTGATAGTCACTCCAGTGTCCCTGAAGATGTTTAACAACCAAGGCTTGCCTGAATCTATGTCAGAGTTTGATAGGTACCTTTAAAACCTTTATCTGGACATTTTGTAAGCATTTTGGGATGCCAAACTAGTAGCGATATCCTACCATCCCCAAGTTACTAGTCACTGCACTGAACAGTGAGCCCCAGGTCGGGGAATCAGAGGAAGTCAAAAGCATCCTACAGATCTTAAATTGAATGGTGCCACAATACATCCTCAGATCTGGCAGAGATAAGCTCTCTTTTATGAATCTCCTCATTAACGTTTTCCAATAGAGTCTGGGTGACATAGAAGCCCAGATCAAAGTTGTTATCCTCCCTTGGATTTTTGATATGAGTTTTTTGGGAAAGGAGTGGGATACTGTTAAAGCGATACATCAGTTTTGGGAGGATGGACATTTTTACTGAGTTGACATGCCTGTAAATTATTAACTGCAAGTTCCTTAATTTAGCCAATAGGTGGTCAATTTCTTTACCCTCCTTCCACAGATTGTACAATCTGGACCATCTTCCTATTCAGTCTCACTCTCTCAGAAAGTCATTGTGAACTGTAATTTTGACTACCCAGACACTTCAGAAGTTTAGGTTTCTACTTAACTGGCACATGTCTAATCTTCGACCATCGCAGCAATTGAATTACATAAAAATCACTTTACAGGCAGTGGTGCTGTCCCAGAATCCAGACAGAATTAGCTCAGGACCTTGATACAGAGTCTGATGTTGAAGCAAGAGGCTTTGTCTAGGGAGTGGCTTTGAGTCTAGTGGGATATGGTAAGATCCTAAACATTCTCCTGTACAGGTTCTATTTAAATCCTCATTAAAGGTTGCATACCAATTCTATGTTTTCTTTTTTTAGACGGCAACTCTGATTATTGTTTCTTCGACATTACTCGACCTGGACCAACTAGTATCCCACATTCTGAGTCATTGGATGCCATGTCTTCAGAGTCATAAAGAACTAATTCTAGTCACTTCTTAAGTTCGAGAACGTTTAGCATATTGGATGATGCCTTTCTCCTTTAACAGAGGATCCCTGTTCACACATCATACCCCAATAGTTCTTATCATTGATGTTAGCAGTTTTGGGTAGAAGGCTGTCTTGGTGAGTCAGACTGTGTGGGGTGATTTGAGGACTTAGAAACAAAAGAGGTCTCCTAACTGGAAAGAGCTCATGGCAGTCTGGAAGGCAATTCAATCTTTTGCCAATCTAGAAAGGGGAAAGGCTTTAGTACTTTGGTCAGATAACACAGTAAACATGGCCTATTGAATCTCCAGTTTGGTACTGGCTCCAGCTCACTAAACCAATTGATGCAACAAATATGTGTCTGGGCATAGATCAACCCCAAAGACCTCGGCGGTGTTTATGTCAAAGGATCCCTGAACACACAAGCAGACTACCTCAGCAGGACCCTTCTGAGCTCACAGGACTTCATCCTAAGCCCTCTAATATTTTGGGAGATATACAAGATGGGGACTTCCCTGAATAGCTCTGTTCACTACATGTCAGAACTCCCAACTACCTCTATGTCTGTCTAGGTTTCATGACAACATTGTGGTGGGAGTGGATACTCTGACTTGTTGATAGCCGTGGGTCTCCTCTTCGCATTTGCTCCTATTACTCTAATTCCCAAGGTCTAAGCAAGGATACAATTGGAAGTAGCACAGTTGGTGTTGATTCTCCCTTTCTGGATGAAGAAACCTTGGATTATTTTGCTGAGATGTGTATAGCTAGGGCAATATGTATTCTGTCAAAATTCTGTTCATCACTGCTTTTCCTCTTGAAACTCTAGCTCATTTAAAACTGTTGGTATGGAGGTTGAGAGGAGGGGATTTTTTTAGCAAGTCATTGTCTTTGTCTGTTTCTAGCTTCTTACATACATCTAGAAGAACGTCCACTAACAAGTCCTACAATATGACTCATGGTCTGATCAAAGGTCTCTTGATCCTTTCTCTACTGCAACAGCTAAAAAATTTTATTCCTTCAGAGGGTTTCAATGAAGGTTATCTGTTTCTACCCCTCAATTGCAGTGGGCTACATTTGAGGCATCTAGGTGTCCTTGGAATGACCTTTCCCGTATTGAGTTCTTAATTACAAAAATATCAGGAGTTTGGAACTTCTGAAACCTAGGGTGTGCAGTCCTTTCCGTTCTTGGAATTCTACCTTTTGTTTTAACTTCACTACAGAAGACCCATTAGAGCCTTTAAAGACGATGCAGACATGTTCCTCACCTTTTCTTTTCTGGTAGCTATCACCAAAGTTAGATGCTTAGTTGAGTTTGGGGTCCTCATTTTACATATCCATCCAAAGTTCTTTGAGGACTATATAGTCCTCTCTCTAGAGGTTCCTGCCGAAATTGATTCCAAAGTTCATCGGATTCAAAAGATTAATTTCCCTTTTCTAGGAACAAACAGCTGTAGCTTAGATCTTTTAATCCATCTTTTGGATGTGGCCAGGTCCGTGAGGATGTATTTGAATAGATTGGACAAATACAGGGTGTCAGAAGCACTTTTTGTCTACTTCAGGCCTGTGAAGAAATGTGAAAAAACTTCCTCTTCAACACTAGCAAGGTGGATAAAGTTGGTAAGCTCCTTTGCTTATGTGGGCTGTGGCAGAAAATTCCTGGTACAATTAGGTCCATTCTATGAGATATATGACAGCCTCTTGGGCAAAATGGGCTGGTGTCCCCGTTGAAGATATATATAGAGAGGCCCTCTAGGCTTCTACTTCTACTTTTATTGTAAACTATAGATGAATGTTGCTCAGCGTACGGAATTATTACTTGCTTTTCAAATAGTTATGGGTTCATGTCAATTTAAGATACTAATGTATTTTCTTAAAGTTGAGGTTTGATACCTTAAAGCATGTGTTTGAAAAGCTTAAGAGTTTGTGAGAAGAATAGAAATAAGATTATGTCCTTCCTCTATCCATGTCTTCTTGTATTCTGTCTGGTGATGCAGGGGTATCTTTCCTTTGGTGGACCTTTATTCGTAAGGAATGGGATGAGGAAGGATATGAGGAGATAATGGTTGGATTACTTACTTCGATTTTCCTTGACTCCTCCCAGTACTAACGACACACTCTCCTTTCCTGCTTTCTTTATCAGACCTCATGAAGGCTACTGGTAAATAACAGGAAGTACTAGAGGGAGTGAGGGGCTTTTTGTCTAATTCATTTGCTAATGCTAAGCATGGAAAGGGAAAACTGCTTTGGAAGCAGTGGCACGGGTATAGTAAATGGGCGCATTCACTTGGTTCTTAAGTATTCGAACAAGTAAGGAAAACTCTGAGTAAGTAATCTGGCCAATCACATCAAGTATAGTGCCTTGCATAGCAGGATAAGCTTTGAGGCCAGATGTAGATGCTAGAATGTAATAGGATCTTTTGTTGTTTGATGCCCATTACAGTGACGTTATTGTATATAGTCACTTGCATCATTGTGTATCTGAACTCAGTAAGCTCTAGAAGGTCCTGCAGCACGCTTTACTGCTATGCCTTTCTTTTCTTAGGGGGTTATGTGTACACAAGAAGTAACTGGAGAGCATTAGTGCCTGAGGCCCTGTGTTGCTCGTGGTAATACCCACCATAGACACTGCTTTGTAGACACTGTTCTATGGCCCAGAAACGAATCCCTCCCGTGAGCCACATGCTATTGCTTTGGAGATTGTGAAAGAAAATGTTCAACTGCTTGAGATCTTGATATTGCACCTTCTTAACCATGTACTTGGTGTGTCAGAGCATTTACAGCAACTATTTTGCTGTACATGAAACCAACATTTGGCGCACAATGGGATGGGAAATATTATATTAAAAGAAATTTAAAAGCACTTTTATCAACAACAGATGAACTTCAATAATAAAATATTAATTTAAACCGTAGAGTGTACTGGATATATTATTAACTACAAATTTGGAAAATGAAACCGATTGCAGATCATATGTGTACAGTAAACTACCTGGAGCAATGGGTTGTAATAGCTAAGAGAAACAAGACGAGGAGGCAGAAATGACTGCACATGGATGAAGGATGAAGCATGATAAATGAGGATGTTGTAGAACTGAAGATGGACTTAAATATGAGGAATCAGCCTCCTTAAAAATGCCGTTTGGGACCTTTCTTGAATAATACGATTGAAAAGGTCCTTTTATTGTGTGCTGGAGAGGATTTCAAATCGTAGGTGGATTAATCGAGAAGAAAAATGCATGTTTAGATATCTTATTAAATATAGGGGTATCAATCTTGAGCCGGGCCTGACTTCTTAGGACTGCTTATGTGGCGATCTAAGTGGAATATTTCAGCTTTTTTGGCTTAAAAAGTCAAAAAAGCGGATATAAAACTATCGCCCTATTTACAAGAGAGTGCTAACATGCAGAATCGCATGTTAGCACCCTTTTTCCCAACGCCTCCCTTTGCATCTCTAATGAGATGCAAAGTGGGCGTCACTGGGCGTACCCCGGATGGACTACCATGCAAATATCGCTGATATTTACAAGGCTGCCCCAGCATTTTAGCACACATTAGTTTTTGGAGAAAACTGCTGTTTTCTCCAAAAACTAACGTCTGCTAAAATGCAGACTTACCTATCCCTAACATTGGGGTGGATTATGCTGATACGACCCTGTGGGTCGTATCAGCAAGGTTATCTCAGTTTTGCAGGGAACATCGCTGAAAAACCAGCGATGTTCCCTGCAAAACGGCGATAACCTCGCTATCTCTGGAATTATTATCGCCCTGGAGAAACGCGTTGTTAATAACGCGCTACCAGGGCGATAAATTCCAGAGATAGCCTGCAATAACAAAATTATCGCTAAGCACGGCCAGTGATAATTATCGCTGGCCGTTGATAATATGCCCCTAAATCTTCTGAAATAGGAATTCAGGTGTGTTCATATGGACTAATGTACGTAATACAACCGATACTTTTTCAACACTATGGGGCCGATTCAGATTTCAGTCGAAAGGGCTCCGACCGACGGTCGGAGCCCTTACGACCGATTCAGATCAAGTCGGCCGGATTCCTTTCCGACTGAGCCATTCCGATGAGCTAACTCGGAAAGGAATCCGACACGGATTTCCGGATTGCGGACGACAGGCTCGGAGAGCCCGTCCGCCATCCGGAAATCTGCCAGTACTCCCCTGGCCTCCTCCTTGCGACTGAGGGTGTACGATGGCAGTTTTTCACTGCCTTTTCGTGCCGGTTATTCCGGCATGAAAAGGCCGTCGGAAACTGTCTTTGGGGGCCCCCAGTAGGGCCGGCATGGGTGCGAGGCTGCCGTATGGGAGCCTGGGTAGGTGCCCCTCTGTGGATCCCTGCACCCGGTGACAGGCACCTTGGGGTGCCGCCCACAGGGTGCAGGGATGAACTGCACCCCTGCTTTCCACGATGCAGGCATGCATTCCGCTCGGAATGCATACTTGCATTGTGTTGTATACGAGTGCGACCGAACCCTGTTCGGTCGCATCGTACTAGCAGGACCGTAACCGACGACAGCAGTTCGGTCGGTTACGGCGCCTGCCTGATGTCGGACGGACCTGAGTCCGTCCAACATCGGAATTGGCGCCAGTATGTTAAAGGAATCAGTAAATGCCTTGGTCTGTCTGTGGGAAATTGTGTAGCCATGCTACATCACAAACGTCCCATGAAAGGAATTGGAATGGACAAATGAGACTATCGAATATTATAGATGTCGAGAGTAGGTGAAAGGCTATCTTTTGGAGCTGGCCTGATATGTTTAATTTTCATGTTATGAGAAGAATAGGCCCTTTTCCCTTAACTAATAGGAGGGCCTTATGTGAATAAATGGCTACAGATTAGTAGCAGTGGAGTATGTGTTTCAAAATGACATGCTTACATCGACTCATGACAGCATGTGGTGTACCCACATGCACCCATTCATGTGGTGTACCACATTTAGAACCACATGAAGACTGTTCAGTTGTGCTACATATATATCCATGGTGGACACACATGAGGTGCACTTAAATTTAACTACTCATGGGACCATGCAAGTTCATGAAACATACTGAAATTATACACCTCCTTATAAGTCACACACAGATGATTACAAGTAAAATATATAAGGAAGAGAGCACACATTTAGAAACAGGTGGAGTAGGTGATTTTGCCAGAATCACTCAATTCTGGGACTGATTCACAAAGGTACACTTAAGCTTTTGTGTAAGTGTACTACTTTTTTGAAAGTCACATACTCCAACAAAGGGCCAATTGTGATGCCGTAGGAAACAGCTGCGGCCCTCAGTCGGAACCGGTCCTACGGCATCGTAATCTCCTGTTTGGCTTCATGTACGACCAACCCATTGTGATGGAGTCAGTCAAAAATGAATCCAAAAAGGATTTACAAATGAATGGGCTTGGAGAGCCTGTCTGCCATTCGGAAAGCCTCCTGTAATTCCAAGGCCGGCTCTTCCGCATGAGGGATTAAAATATTGGATTCTGGCAGCCTTTCTGTGCCGGCCTTGAAGTTGACATGAGGGCCCCTATGGGTGCAAGGCCTCCGGATGGCAGCCAAGAGGTCACCTATGGTGCCCCCTCTGTTGATCCATGCACCCGTCGGCAAGCACCTTTGGATGTCTGCCACGGGGTGCAGGAATGAACTGCACCTCAGCTCTTTACAGGTACAGCTCTTTACATTGAGAACATGCATTCCGGTCGGAAAGAATGGTTCACAGACATAATATCACGTTTTTAATATCGACCTACATTAATATTGAGTTTTAAATATCGTAGGGACAGAATATCGACATCAAGAATATCGACGAGCAGAATATCGACCTGAAGGTAAGAAATATTGTTTTTCTTAATATTGAAGTTAGTAATATCGATAGCAAAAATATTGATGTTAATAATATCGATGTTTATATCAGTGTTATGTATTTCAGTATGTATTTTATATGTATGTGGTCTATAATTTTTGATAAGTTTTGTACTGTTTTTTTAAATATATGTATAACATTTTTAGAAGTTAGTATTTTAAAAAAAAAAGTTAATTATGTGTTTTAGTACCGTAGCGGGTTGTGGGTTTATAGGGGAATAGGGTGGGAAGTAATTTAATTGTAATTAAGTAATTATTAATTTTTAGTTATTGGAATTGTTAATGAATTTATTATTAATTAATTATTAATTTGTAATTAATTTTTAGTAATTGATTAATTGATAATTATGTTAATTGTATTGATTATTATTGGAGCGGGTTGTGGGTTTATAGGGGAATAGAGTGGGAAGTCATTTAATTGTAATTAAGTTATTATTATTTTTTATTTTCGGGTATTGATAATTAATTTATTGGTAATTAATTATTAATTGGTAATTAATGTATATTAATTTATTAATTGATAATTATATTAATTATGTGAAATTTTATATGGAGTGGGTTCTGTGTTTATTGGAGAATAGGGTGGGAAGTAATTTAATGTTATTAAAGTAATTATTCGTTTTTATTTATTTATATTTTTAATTAATGTATTGTTAATTTATTAATGAATCATTATTTAATTACAAAAATTATTTAATTTATAAGTATTTTGTTTTTAACCCATACGCTATCCAAGACTGTCCCTACTGTTACACTCTTTGGAGGGTGAGTTGTAATTTTTACCCCTACGCTATCGAACACTTTCCCTACTGTTGCACTCTTTGGAGTGGGAATAGTAATTTTTACCCCTACGCTATCCAAGACTGTCCCTACTGTTACACTCTTTGGAGGGTGAGTTGTAATTTTTACCCCTACGCGATCCAACACTTTCCCTACTGTTGCACTCACTGGAGTGGGAATAGTAATTTTCACCTCTACGCTATCCAACACTTTCCCTACTGTTGCACTCACTGGAGTGGGATTAGTAATTTTTACCCCTACGCTATCCAACAATTTCCCTACTGTTACACTCTCTGGAGTGGGAATAGTAATTTTTACCTCTACGCTATCCAACACTTTCCTTACTGTTGCACCCACCAGAGGGCTAATAGTAATTTTTACCCCTACGCTACCTAACACTTTTCCTATTGTTGCACTCTCTGGAGTTGGAAAAGTAATTTTTACACCTACTCTATCCAACACTTTCCATACTGTGGCACTTTCTGGAGTTGGAATAGCAATTGTAACCCCTACGCTAGCTAACACTTTCCTTACTGTTGCACCCTCTGGAGTGGGAATAGTATTTTTTACCTCTACGCTATCCAACACTTTCCCTACTGTTGCATTCACTGGAGTGGGAATATTCATTTTTACCCCTATGCTATTCAACACTTTCCCTACTGTTGCACTCTCTGGAGTGGGAATAGTAATTTTAACCTCTATGCTATCCAACACTTTCCCTACTGTTGCACTTTGGGGAGTAAGTCTATATTTTATTTTTATATGTATATGTTTAATTTATTTTAACATTAGGGGGCCGATTCCAATCCTGGAAAAAGGCTGTACAAATCGTTGTATGGAGCGTTTTTCCTGTACAACTCATACGGTAAACTTTTCTTACAACCTAGGAAGTACGATTCGTACAGAAAGCCTCTTTCCATAAAAATCATACAAAAGACCATACAGCTAAAATAAACCAACGATTCTGATCCGGAACAGCTTGCACGCGATGTCTGTATGTATTTAAGCAGCGGTTTCAAGCCCAGCAAGTACGATTTGTCCCTACGGCACTCCGTACGGCTCTTTTCTTACGGGAGCCAAAAACAGCTGTAAAAGCAGAGTCCCCAGGGGTATGAGTCGTACAGGCATACACCCCCGTGCGTTGTGTATGTATGGTGCATACCCCAACATCGCGTATGTGCTGTGCATTCCCAACATCGCGTACCCCAACATCGCGCATCCCAACATCGTGTATGTATGCACCGTACATACGTGATGTTGGGGTACGCGATGTTGGGGTGGGCACAGTACATACGCGATGGGGTACGTGATGTTGGGGTACGTGATATTGGGGTATGCGAGGTTGGGGTACGCGATGTTGGGGTACGCGCAGTACATACGCGATGTTGGGGTATGCACTGTACATACACAATGCATGGGGGTGTATGCCTGTACGACTCGTACCCATGTACAACTCGCACCCCGGGAGCAACTTTTCCCGGGATACGAGTCGTACAAAGTTCGCTTCATAGCGGGTAATGGCATTCCCCGTGTACGGGACGTTTTCCGTACAAATCGTAAATCGGAAAGCCGGTCCGACTCGTACTAGTACGGTTGGACTGCATTTTTACAATTTGTACGGAAAAGTGTCCGGGTCCGTCTGGTACAACTTTTCCCGATCCGATTTGTAAGGATCGGGCTGATCCGTACAAATCGGATCGGGAAAAGTTGTATTTTTCCCGTATGAATCGTACTTCACGGGTTGGACAAGACTTGTGCGATTTGTATGGAAAAATTTACCGATACGAGTCGGACGGGAAAAAAAAATACAGGATCGGAATCGGCCCCTTTATGTATTAGTTATTATTTTTAAACATGTTTTAATATTTTTAACTTGTTTCTTTTAATTAAATGTATTATTTACTTTATTTTACATAATTCTTTTAACATTTAAAAAAACTATATTTTTTACAACAATATTTTTGACATCGACATTTGTTTTTCGATATTTTTGTACTTACCATGATGTAGATAGGATGTCAATATTCTTGACTTCGATATTTTTGCGTCGATATTTTGGTACCTTGATATTCTGTTAATATTTTGTCGGTGAGCCGAAAAGAATAGGAGTGCGACCAAACAGTGTTTGATCACATCCTAATTTCCTGTTTGGGACGGCTGTCAGGAGATCGGTCGGTTGGTCCCACTTCCAGATCGATGTTTGATGGACTCAGGTACGACCGATATCGAAATCGGCCCCTTAATAGTAAGTTTACAAAAGTAGAGACTGCAGTTTGCGCAGAGGACGCTGCACAAAAAAAGATCTGGATCGGAAGACAGTAGCCTGGTTCTGAGCCCTTGAAGGGTAGGTAAGTATTAACTGCTCACCACTTTTCTCAGGGATTAGTTACCGGTGAATATATGACATTGGAATTCATGCATTTACAACGTATGCCTTTACAACGCGGTCAGTTCAATTACCGCGTTGTTGCCATGCGTACCATTACAATGCAAATCATTACAATGACTTGCTGTAGCAGGGTCTGCTGAAGTTTGGAATAGTATAATTTACTATTCCAACTCCAGTCTGTGCAACAGGGAGGAAGGTGTTGGATTTAAAATCAAACACCTAAAGCCCCCTACAGAAAGTCGTTGTAATGACTTGCGTTGTAATGGTATGCATGGTAAAAACGTGGTAATTCTACTGACTGCGTTGTAGTGGCTCCGTTTTGTACCGACAACGTTGTAAATGCTGTTTTCTGTTACCAGGGAGTGGACAGGAACAATTGACAGAAAAAATGACAGCTATAGCTCTACCGCTTTTGACTTGGATATGACAAGTGGGGTTTCTCCTGTTCATGCCATAGATCCTTCCACAAATCCAGACTCCAGTCACAGTAGGTTAGAAAGCCAGTTTTAAACCTGTCAGGTGGAAAGAGAGTTTAAGAAAGGTCTGACTGATGGCTTGGTTTCATCATCTTGAAACAGGGACATCTGAGGAATTTTCCAATACAGAGAAGACAACATGCTGCAGAAGAAGGGGAAGGACTGCAAGAAACATCTCCAATCATTGGCTAATGAACAGGATACATCTGGCATCTCCTGAGAAAATTTCTGGACCTCGGATGGCTCCACAAGAAGAAGAAGGCTTTGCTGGATGATGACTCCTTACTCCTACTGGATGAAGTTGACTCACACGAGCAATCAAGGACTCCTAATTCTGTTGGCACCCATGGACTAGAACAGCTCTCCAAGGGTCAGTGATAGGTCTTTTGTTTTCCTTCATTAGGGACACATATGACAGAAGGATTTCTGATCCCAAGAAGGCCCTGCAGACCACTGGAAACCTGGATGGAGAGAGGCCTGGTGCTTCGTGAAGCCTGCCCTGAGGAGCTGAAGCTGCAGGGTGATAATGAGGATCTTTAAAAGAATTGTAAAAACAATTGTGGACCTCAGGAGGACCTTGAGAAGGTGCTGAAGTGTGCCAATGAAGGTCACACGTAAGGCAGGCAAGAAATCCAGTTTTGTTCCACCCTGTGCTTGTGACTTCAAAGGGACCATGGCTGTCCACAGCACTGGACCTTGCTCTGTTGCAAAATTTTGACTTTCAGAAAAAAGACGTAGGAGCTGATTTAGGGTTTAGTAAAATGGGAGCAAACTGTTATGTTGCCCAGAGGAAGTTAGAGATGTCCACTGACCCAACAGAACTGTCGTATATTTACAGGCACCACTATCACAGCACTTCTGTAAATGCATCGAAAGGTTGATGGATGGCTCCATCAACATGACAGAGTCGTACACCTAAATGTAATTTATTTTTAAAAACAAAATTCCAAAACAGAAAGTAATGGGATAGGCACAGGAACAGTTGAGATCAGTTACAAGGAGCAGTGGATTGAGTAACTAGGAATTAACATTGACTGGACTCTTGTTACATATTGTGTCAGTGAACATATGTAAGTAATCGGCTAGGTCAGCAACTGGTGTGAAGGAGCACAGTTTTGAGGTAAAAAAAACAGAAGTACAGCAGTGCTGAACCTTACCTCTCAGAGAGTTCACTATGCAATGGCTGTTCACAGATGTTGGTGGAACAGGGAAAAGTCAATTACCTTGATAGATGAACAATGAGAGAGAAATCACATGAATCGTTTACACTGATTTTAACTGCATATATTTGAATTTTATGCTTGGAAATTAAGACTTTTTTGAGAGAGCATTGTCCAAGTTGGTTCATGCCCTAAACGAGGTAATGAACACTTTCATGATTGTGTCATAAAAATTTGAGAATTAGAGACAAAATAGTAAACATTTGCATGCCTCAATACAAGTATAGTTCAATGGGATCTTGGTACGTTACCAACCCTCAAATCCTTTTACTATGACCAAGCAAACCACCTAGTGGCACCTAATCTAAGTGCAAGAGCAGAAGAGACAGACATATCTGTGCTACTGTCACATGCTGCTGGAATTGACCTCACGGTCGATGAGTTTTACCTCAATAAAGGTCTGAGCCTAACGTGTTAGCTGTTAGTGTTATGCAATAATAAATGTCAATACATTTGTTAAATGTACTTTTCTGTAACTATACTGTCTTCCTGTGGAAGTTTAATTAATGTAATGCATATTTCTTTACAGAGTACATCACAAATTGTGAATCTGCAGTAATGAAATATAGACCCTGCCAGCTCTCCATCAGTTTGCAACTTTCTTGCATCAGGAAACTAACAGCATCTATAAATGTAATGTAAATGTAAAATGTAAATGTATGTGTCTTGTAAAGCGCACTGCTGCCCTGAGGCGTCGTGGCGCTGTAGACCGCTGGGGAACCCATCCTGGCTATCCCTGTGAGATGATCCCTCCTGGGTATCTCCAAGGTGAAACCAGGCATCCCCGGCGAATGTGGGGGGCCGTTGTGGAGATGAGGCAAGCTAATGCCCAGAGTTGCCGAGTGTGTTCCTGGTTAGAGTAGGTACCGAGGCGAGAATTATCGAGTCCGTTTTGACCCTGGTCCACGACCCTGCCGCGTCAGGAATTGAACCCTGGTCCCTGGCCGATTCTCTGCTTGCGGATCTGCCGCCTCTAACCAGTGAGCCACACCTCTCCACCTCCATCTATAAATAAATAGTTCTTTGACATAAAGATCTTGTATGTATATAATGTTTTTATGTAGATCTGTAACTGAGAAATATGTTGCAAATAATCTTTCCTATCAAAGGTAAGCACTTAGGTATTTTGCTTTCTAATGTTTTTATTTTTTTTACCTCCATGATGGTCTTATGCCTGCTGAACAGCCCCCAAGCTCATTTTTTCATTTAGAAGTTACATGTCCTTAACCATAAATGCAGTCCCTGTTAAAATAGGACTAGCAGCCTGCTACTGGCATGATATAGTGGCATTCTGAGTTTGTAAATGTTGATTGACTATGCACTGCAAATTAACTATTTGTTGAGGGTTGTAGGAAAGTGCCTTTTTTTGCATACTATACCCCCACATGTGTGGGATGGCTGATGTTATTTCGAATTGTAAGTGCACTCGGTCCTTGCTAACCAGTTCCCCAGTGCCAGATCTCTTTCCCAAAACACTTTACCATGATTGGCAAAACTTCAGCTACCCCCGTACGTCCCTAATAAGTGGTACCCCTAATACTTAAGACATGGGTGCTGAAGAGGGTCCTCTGAGACTGACGCACTGGTTGTGCCACCCCAGGGCTCTGTCACCAAGGCTATACACTCTGCCATTGCAGGCTGCGTGTCTTGGTGCAGGAAAATCCGAAGAGTTGACATGATAAACAGCCTAGTGTGCCATGCCTCCCATGTACTGCATAAGGTATAGGTAAGTCACCCCTACTGCAGGACTTTAGCCCTAAGGCAGGGTGCACTATATCCTATGTGTGGGAAGATCAGCATGAGCAGATATTCCACTACCATGTCCAGTTCATTCTGTGATGTTGAACAGGGAAGCCACAAAGAGTACATGGATGGATACTTGTCAGCACGATTTTCCTAGCCCCATGATGGCTTCACTTATTCCTAAGATGTTTGGTAACAAACACCTCAGCTGAATAAATCCTCACTGATGCCAGTGTTGGATTTATTAATAGATTCACACAGGAGAACTTTTATAGGGTCCCCTGAAACTTAACCAAACACGAGTGGTGTCTCTGGCTACTTTTCACCAGCCAGCCACCACCAGACATGTTTATGACCTCATTGGTTTAGAGCCAGCCTTCTCAGAGAACAGAAACAATACCTTCTCTAGGTGGGGATGTTTCACACATCATCCAGTACAGGATGGCCTTCCACGGTGGGAAGCTTCAAAGGCAATGCTGCCTCTGAAATCCAATCCAGGAAACCCCAGAAAGTGGGGGAGGCCAAGCTTCACTTTTGATGAAGGAAAGGCAGAACAATTAGTTGGGTGATTAGGAGAAGTCTCCATCTTTAGCCTTCACCATCCCTAGGGCAGGGCAGGTAAGGTGAACCCCTCTCCTGAAATTCCACCATCTTGAGATGGTGTGAAAACCTCCAATCAGGGCTAGGGTAGTGACACTTCCCACAGGAATGTGGTCACTAAAGGGTGTAGACACCCTAAAGGTAGGCAGCCCATTGGCTAATACCTGTCTCCCCTTGTAATGCCCCTAAATTCAGTATTTAGGTGGCTCCCCGAGACCTGAACCTCAGATTCATCGGACCAAAGAAGAGCAGGACACAGAAGACCCGCTGCACGAGAACTGAAGCTCCGCTGCATAATAAAAAGGTTCCTCATTCTGCCATCTGCTCCAAGGATTCAAAAATCGATGTCTGCTGTGCCGTCCTAAACTGACAAGGACTACACACAAGAACCCAGGAGCACCTACAGCCTTTGGGAAATCACTGAGAAGCTCCCTTGAAGTGAAGGTATTACTCCTCTGCACACCACAGGAACTGATCCCATGAAGTCCAGTTTGTTGGCTTACTGCTCCCCGATGACCTCAATGCAGTACCAAAGCATGAAGAGGCACAACAGTTCTGGAGGGTCATATCTGCCTCTCCACTAAGTTTGGAGGCACCAGGGCGTACCAGAGCCGTGGCATATCAATACCCGGGGTACAGGACCCGCAATGGTAAAAACCAAGATGAAGATTTTACTCTGGACTCCCAAAGCACCAGAAGCAAGCACCCATCAAGGAACATTAACCCACCCAAGACTCACTTCCTGAGTGGCCCAGCCGTCCTGAGATCACCTTTCCAAGATGCCTGCTCCTGACTGCAAGGACCCTAAAGATGCACAATGCCAGGCTGACCTGGTTGCCTGGCACCCAGCCCCACCACTGCTTCCATTGTACCCATGTCCTTGAGACTTCCTCCCTCTAAGGAGACCCACCAGACTTACCTTTAAGTCCACCTATGCAGTGCATTTTCAAGTGGCCACCTTCATTCTTGCGCACCAGTTTCCACTCTGCTCCCACCTGATCCAGGATGCTCCCAAACTTCTCCTGCTGGAACTTTGAACCTGGTGTTGACATTGACCCACAGCAAGAAGGTAAACTTCATGAAAGCATTGCCTGATTTTATATGCATTCTATATCTTTTACACCATTGTTTCTAATGGTGCGTAATTATCAACTTTTAAGACTTACTCGTACTTGTCTGAAGTCTGCATGCAACTCCTAAATATACTAGTACTAAAATAGCCACCAAATTGCATTGGAATTTAAGCAACAGTACATTGATCTAAATAATCTTCACTCATTGATGTAACTCTGCAAGATACTTTCAAAGTATATGCTATGTTAAATTGGTAAGTTCAATACACACACGCTTCAGCCTCACATCACAAGGTCACGTATGAACAGACAGAGCTAATTCTTGTAGGAAGCTAGCTCTCTCTACATTGTACTAAAAAGGAGTACTCTGTGCAGAGTCCAGAGAATCCCCAAATGTTACACAGAGATAAAAGCAGATAATTTTAATGTTCTTTTTGTGGTAGTGTGGTCGAGCAGTTAGACTTAGCAGAAGCTAGTGCTAAGCGATTTTTGTACTCACAGAGGCAATATATGAGACACACACTCAAGAATAAATCCAAGACTAATTCATAAAAATATAGTAGATTTATTTGTACTTTTTAAGACCAGAACACAGATCTAAGTTAAGTACTTTAGAGTTACAAATTTTCGAGTTCAGACAAAATATCACTTTTGTGCCCAATTATCCTGCCATGGAGTACTAATGGCATAAACACAATTTTCATGGGTTTTCCAGTTCTTCAACTTGATCAGTAAATTGGATGCACAATATCATGGACAGAAGGCATAAATGCATTTTGCATCAATGTGGGGTTCACCCTAATTTAAAGGACTTGGGCTGAATGATGACTTCATTGATTTTTACCAGCATAACTGCTTTGAGAGAGATTAGTATGATCAAAGGCTACTTGCCCGGTTTCAATGTGTTGATAAAGTGACTGAAACACGCAACAGCATTGTATAATTGTAAGAAATTAAGTTGTTAATTGATTGAGGCATGAGCCCTTGTCAAACTACAAACACAGTCCTTATTAGGATGAGACACAAGTCAACCCTAAATTAACCTGTGCTGAACCCTCTGGTAGCTTGGCACAGAGCACTCAGAATTAACTTAGAGGCAATGTGTAAAGTGTTTGCGCAACACTTCACTCAGCAAGAAAGTAAAAATGACACGCAAAAAGGATCCCACACAAGATTAGGAAAATGTCAAACATCTAATCAGTAGAATCTGAGATATCCAATTTAAAGATTTTGGTGAAAATGGCGCAACAAATCCCAAAGCGCCAACTGTGGATATCTGGTCGCGCCAGACTGGGACAAAGTCACAACTTTAGGCTGACTGCGATAGAGTGTGGGACGGCTACAGGGAACCAGTCAGTCCCACTGAATAAAGTACCATAAGTCCTAGTGTGTGGAGCGCTGCAAGGATCCACGTCAACGATGCCTTCTGCAGCAGAAGCAATGCGTTGGTTCCGAGGTGCAGCTATGCAAAGTACAGCATCATGGGTATGTCGTGCATTCGAGGCGATCCATCTGTTATGAGGAGCTGCAAGTCTGTGATGCAGAGTATGGCATTGCCATTGAGGCTTCCATAGATGAAGGATGTGAGGTCCTATGCCAAAGATGTGTTATGCAGTGGTGGTTTCGAAGAGGCTGCAGAGATGATGCAGGTCTTTTGTAGCTTGTCCAATCCATGAAACAGTAGCAATGTGTTGGTTCTGCTCTGGGTTGCGCCACACAGCAGAGGAGATGTGTCAGTTCTGCTGGTTCCACGGAGTCTGGCAGAGCACCTCACATCCATTTTGAAGGGTCCAGGAGTAGGGTTAGCCCACTTAGCAGGGTAGACTCGCAGATGGCAAAGTCCATGTGCTGGGGTCAAGGTTGAGGGAGCCACTGTACCTGAGGCTCAGATCAGGAGGCTAGCCAACCAGCCATTGGAGTCTTCGGTTCCACAGATGTAGGTCCAGTCCTTCTCATCCAGGCAAGAGGGCAGCAGGCAGCAAGTGAACACAGCAGGGCAGCACTTCTTCAGAGCCTCAGTCTAGCAGAGGGACAGTCCTTTCAGTGGCACAGCCATCCTTCTTCCTGGAAAAGCCCACAGTTCTGCATTTCTCAGCCATGCCTGGTCATGGTGTACCCTTTGCGCTGCAGTTGTGACCCTGGATGTCTCTGTAGCCCCACTAAAGTCCTTAATCCGCCTCTTCCCCTTTTTCCTCCTGACTCCTCTCTTCCCCCAGTCCCTGCATCCCACCTCAAACTAGGCCCATGTGCTCCTACATGTGCACGCGATTCACAAGCTTGTGTGCAATCTCAGCTCTTCACATGGTTTGCTTCCCATCTTGAAGATCTGCTTCCCCATGTGCCGAGAATTGTGAGATACTTCCTGGCTTCATCTCTTTCCCAGTAATCCCTGATCCAGGAGAGCCCTCACCTGCTTATCACGACCCAAGATCCTTAGGCCCCTCCCCCTTCCCTGAAGAAGACTCCTTACCTGGAATCCACATCATCCAGTGCAGAGCCACATCTGCAAGGA
The DNA here is from genome assembly GCF_964204655.1 of Triturus cristatus. Classification (NCBI taxonomy): domain Eukaryota; kingdom Metazoa; phylum Chordata; class Amphibia; order Caudata; family Salamandridae; genus Triturus; species Triturus cristatus. The sequence goes on along the minus strand of NC_140584.1, from coordinate 767,238,379 downwards.
GAACAGAATAAACTAAATAAGACCTTTTTCTTTTACAAAACACACAAGGCAGAACCACCATAGACATTTTAATAAGCTCTCCCTATAGATCCAAACTTCTGCCATTTCTGATTTAAAGACATTTGCATCAAGGATCAAGAAGCCAAAGACCTTTAGACTGTTTAATGAAAAGCAATATAACTATTTGGGTAGTGTTAATGACCGTTTCTCACATTGGTCAAGTTCATTCTTTAGCCTAATCAAGAAGATTGTCCCAAACCTAATGTTTTGGGAAAAAGAGCATCGTTGTTAGGATCAGGTGTGCAGAAGTGAGTTTGGAATAAGAATTATAATGTTAACAATTTAACAGTGTATAACCTAAAGCATGGCATAAAATCTATGTTTACTATAACAGTGCAGAAGGATCGAGCACATTTAAAAGAAAACGAGGGATACTTGAAGGAAGGTGTTCAACTCGCTCTACCTGAACTCAAAGAGAAGCTTGGAAAATGACACAACCGTATTTCTCTTTCTCATTTCCTCCTGTGTTCCCCTGGGGGTCACTTGCTAGTCTTTAACTTCCAGTAGAAAGGCTGAGAATTGTCTTCAAGGGGTGTTGGTGGTCCAGTGGAATAGCCTGCAGTTTCAGTAAGTGTCTTTGTCACACAGGTCCAGATGTGTGGTGAAGAGTTGCTGTCTGAGGTCCATTATTTATACTCAGTTCTGCCTTTGAAGTAGGGAGAAGCTTCTTTATGTAGACCTTTGAAGTGCACAGGTGCCCTGCCTTCCTGGCCCTACCCCAAACTACAGTGGGCATGTGGCCCATTATGTAGAGGTAGAACACAGCCTATTCAAGTGTAAGTAGGTATGTTCCCAGCTCATTCCTCCCATCCTGACAATGATTGGCCATCCAGGGACACCTAAGCTTCCCTTTGTGATTGGCTGTCTAGGAGGAATACATAAAGCCCCACAGTCAACTATACCCAGTTATGTGATCTAGAGACAGGCTGCAAGCATCAAGTGGCTAAGACAGGAAAATGCCAAATATTTTGAAAAGTGGCATTTCCAAAACTGTAATTCAAAATACGACTTCACCATGAGTTAGGATTTCTAATTCCAATTCCAAAGACAACCAATAAGAGCTGGGAACCTGCTCCCATTTGAAGGTTAGAGATTATTAAATGTAATATGGTAACCCCAATGTTATTCTATGGGAAAGGTAGGTCTTGCAGTAGTGGAAAATGAATTTAAGAGTTTTTCCCTACCAAGACATGCAAAACTTAAAAGCATCCAATCCCTGCAATGGTGGCAGTGCCTGCCAGGCACCACCATAGGGATTATGATGTCCCTTTCTGCCCACCTTTTCGTGGTGGTGAAAAAGGCAGCCAGAAAGAGACTTTGGGGCCAGCTATGGCCGCCCTTCCCCCCTTGCCCTAAGCTGTGGGTTGTGGGTTACATATCCCTGCACCATATGGATATGTAATGTATTCCATTTTTGCATTGCGGCGTGTGCTGCAGCCAGCAGCACCTGACACAATGCAAAAGATAGGCATTGTGACCGCCATGGCTGTGGTCGCATTGTAATGCCTTTGTGGGACCACCGATAGCCTGTCAGGCAGTCCTGTTTATGATGGCAGTGGTAAAGTGCGCAGAGGCCTAAGACCAGCAAAAACAGACACAGCACAAATAGGAGTGAAGGCAAAAGGTTTGGGGATGACCCTGCAGAGAGGACCAAGTCCAATATTTCTCAATTTATCAACCATGTCTCTAAGGTTCAAATGTAGTCTATACAAAATTAAATCGTCAAATCCTAATATAACAATTGTCGTTTTCACACTCTATCCTTTTAAAGTGCTTAGAAATACAACAGACATTTACATGCAGAAAAAACCTTTAGTAAATTGCCAATGGAAATTCCACATTCAGTTAATAAACACTCATGGATCAGTGATAAAGACAAAGAGGGCTACTGGTTATTCTATGCAATGAAGCAGAACAATTAAAATATATTTTTCCTTCGATCTATGTATCATGGTGCCTGCAGCTGCCATGACTGTTGTCTCTTCAAAGTGAACCTGCCTTTCTTAGATTTTAAAAGTGCTAAACATGGAGGAGCTATAGGATACTGAGGACCCTGCATAGAATGCTGAGTAGCTCAGTCAGTCAGAATGCTTAGAATGGTGGCATTCTATGCTTACAGAGAATTAGCCGGTCCTTGGTTTAGACAAGGACAGCTGGTCTGTTTGTTCCCTTATTTTGGCTGTGATAAAAGGGACCGCTGCTAATAGGATTATTTGTTAAAAGCCCATTACCTCAGGATGTTTCTTGGCTTTCGGCTTATTTACAAATGTACACAGTGGGCAATCAAATGTAGTTAATAAGCTCTGCAGAGTGTGTTAACCTCTGTTTAGGCTGTGCAATTATAGCTGTAAGGCTCATTTATAAACCCGGCAACAAGAGCTTGTTTTAAATATCACTCTCAATGTCCATTTGTTTGTTTATTGTCATCAGCAACTGTAGGAAGCTGGCTCTCTATATAGTGTACTACAATGAAGTACACTGTGCAGAGAGGCCAGTGGATACTCAAATGGTATACAGAGGTAAAAGCAGATCATTCTAATGCTCATTTTGTGGTAGTGTGGGTGAGCAGTTAGGCTTATCAGAGAGTAGTGCTAAGTATTTGTTGTACACCCAAAAGTAATAAATGAGACACACATTCAAGAATAAATCTGAGACCAATTTATAAAAATATTACAGATTGTATTTAATATTTAAGACCAAGCACACAGTTCTAAGGGAAGTACTTTTGGAATTACAATTTTGCAAAATTCAGAAAATATATCACTTTTGTGCATAACTACGCACCATTGAAAACAATGGGGAAAAAGCAGAAGCATGCTAATAAAGTCAGGCAATACTTTAATGAAGTTCACCTTCTTGTGTTAGATCAGAACCAGTTCCAAAGTTCCAGCAGGAGAGGTTTGGGAGTGTCCTGAATTTGCCAGGAACAGAGAGCTGAGGGTCTTGGAAGTTGGTGCACAAAAATGAAAGTGGCCACTTGAAAACACACTGAACAGGAGGACATACAGGTAAGTCTAATGGGGCTCTTTCAAGGGAGGAGGCCACAAGGGCCTAGGGACCACAGGAGTACAGCTGGTTGACCATTACCGGGACCAGTGGTGCTGGGTGCAGAGAAGATGGGTCAGCTGGGCATCGTTTCTCTTGACGTCCCTAAGCAGGTGCTTGCTGCTGGAGTCGTTGAGGGTCTGAAGTGAACTCTTCTTCTCTGTGCTTTCCGTTGGTGGTCCAGTACCCTGGGTATTGGTACGCTCCAGTCCCGGTAGGTCTTGGTGTCTCCAAACTTGGTGAGGAGACTATTCTAACTGAACTGTTGTTCCTTTTATTGCTTAGATGCTGCATCAAGGTCATTGGAAAGCACCAAGTCGACAAACCAGACTTCACAGGTTTGGTGCCTGTAGTGTTCAGGGGAGTGATAGCTTGACTAGAAGGTTGCTTCCTGGTGATTTATTGAAGGCTGGAGGTGCTACAGGGTTCCCAGAGACCTCACAGTTGAGGGACAAGACAGCACACCATGATTGTCAAGTCTTCCATGCAGCAGGCATGGTTTGGCGCCTTTCTCTTTTGCAGGAGATTGTCAGTCTTTAGGCAGCAGCTTTTCTTTGTCCTTTTCCTTCTCTTGACTGTCAAATCTAATGTTCAGGTTTTGAGGTGCCACCTAAATACTGAATTTAAGGGTGTTAAAGGAGGAGACATGTAGCAGCCAATGGGATACCTACCTTTCTAGTGTCTACACCCTCTAGTGACCACCTACAGTGTGAATGAGCACTATCCTTGACCTGCTAGGTTGTCTCCTCACCATCCCATGATGGCATTTTAGGAGAGGGGTTCACCTCACCTACCCTGCCATAGGAGTGGGGTTGGCTAAGTGGGGACTCTCCCCCTCACCTAATCAATTTTCCTGCCTTTACTCTGACTGAAAGTCGAGCAGGAAAGAGGGCTATCTGGAGGTTACTGAGTTGGTTTTCAAAGGCAGAATAACCTCTGACGCTTCTCAAGTTAGAAAGCCATCCTGTCCTGGAGAAGGTGTGAAGCACCTCCACCCAGAGCAGGCTTTGTCTCTGTCACTTGAGAGTGCTGGCTCAAACTCCATGAGGTTAATAAAATGTCTGCTGGTGGCAGACTGGTGAAAACAAGACAGAGACCAGTGCTTGGTAGGTTTTCTAGGGATCCTCTAAAAGGGTCTCCTGTGTGAATTTATTAATATATCCACCACTGGCATTAGTGAGGACTTATTAATGCAAGATGTTTGGTACCAACCCCCTTAGAAATCAGTGAAGCCATCATGGAGCTAGGTAACTTGTGGTGACAAGTATGAAGTACATGTTCACTTTTTTGGCATCCCTGTGCACTTACAATATCTCAGAATAGACTGGACATTGTAGGGGTATAAATGCCCATCCTGAAATGCCCATATACAGGATATAGCGCACCTTGCCTATGGGTTGAAGGCCTGCAGTAGTGGTGACTTACCTAAACCTTATGTAGTGTGTGGGAGGCGTGGCACACAGGGCCATGTGCCTTGTTGGCTCTTCGGATTTTCCTGCACCAAGTCATGCAGCCTTGAATGGCAGAGTGCATAGCCTCAGTGAGGGGTCCCTGGGTTGGCACAATTAATGCTGCAGTCCCATAGAAACCTCTTCAGTACCCATGCCTTGGATACTAGGGGTACCATTTATTAAGGATTTACAGGGGCCACTGAATATGTGCCAATCTGGTACAGATTTGGGGAAAGATATCTAGCACTGGGGACCTTGTTAGCAGGGGCAAGTGCACTTACAGTTCAAAATTACATTAGACATCAGGCAAAAAGTGGGGCTAACCATGTCAAAAGAGGCACTTCCCTGCACAGTGCCATACAGTGATTTGGTGTTCACTACTTTCCCATATCTAAGACCAATGTAAGTTTAAATTCTATCTGATTGGCCTTTTTGCTTTTTCAAAATTCACTCTTACTCCATCTTTTAGACCGGTCATCCTTACAGTGGTCATCCTCCAAAAGTTATGCCTGGTTGCTTCCTCTCTTCTAGGTATCTTTTCGTTGGCCTAAGGACTATGAGCACTTTACCACTGCTTACACGTTCTAAAGTGCATGTGCTTCTCCCCTAAAAGTGGTAACATTGGTGTCTAGACAATTGACAAATTTTACGTGTAAGTCCCTTGTATACCATATACTTACCCCTGTAACCAAAATGCTACTAGTGGGTACTAGTGGGTGTGAAGCACTGATTGTGCCACCCACACAAGTGGTCTTTCAAATCTGTCTCAGGCTTGCCATTGCAGGGGGCCCATGTATGAATTTTACTACCACTTCGACTTAGCATTTACAATCACTTGCTAAGCCTTAAACCCTCCTATTATTACACATAGGTCACCCTTAACGTTGGCCCTTGGTAAACCATAGAGTAGGGTTCTGTGTAAGTAAAAAGCAGAACATGTGCTGTTAAGTTTTACATGTCCTGGTAGGGATAAACAGCTAAAACAAAATCACTACTGTGAGGCTTACTGCGCTCGTAGGCTAGCATTGTGAATATCTTCATCTCCTTTTAAGCTAAAATGTTTAATCAGAGGAGAAGCTGCATCATGTTTTATATCTTTAGAATAGTAATGATAAGTCCTCTTTAATGGTAAAGCTGGATTTCATATTACTATTTTAGGAATGCCATTTTATAAAGTAGGCATTTTTCTGCTTTGACTGCTCTGTGTGCCTTGCAGCCTGTCTCCAATACACACCTGGGGCGTGTGATAGCTATTCTTTGTGCATTCCCTCTAGACAGCTACAAACACAGAAAGAGTGGGTGTGACAGAAACCTCATCTGCATTTATCTATATTTTGATAGCGCTTTCTGAGCAGGAATAGAGGGGGGAGCTGACATATACACCTAAATAGGCAGAGTTCTATTTCCTGCACAATGGGCTGATTACCCTCTACGATAGTCTGGAGTCAGGTCTGGAAAGAAAGGGTGGCCTGTGCATTTCAAGGGCCTACTTTAAAGTCAATCCACACTGCAAAGGCACAACTGAGTGTAAGCACTGGGGCTTTGTTCCTACCAAGACAGTACACTACTGGATATGTGAAGAACTCTGCCAAGAGTAAAGACTGTTGTGCTACAAGGACTGCCACTCTGCTTGATTGCTGCTCTGGAACCACTGTTTTTCTGCTTTGCTGTGCTGCCCTGCTGATCTCTGCCCTACCAAGGACAAGGACTGAACCCATTTCACTTGAATCCAGAGTGGCTCCAAGGGTTTTCCGGCTTGTTCCCTGTTCTAATGCCTCTGGGCCATCCATGCACTTCAAAGGCATGCCTCTAGAAGCTTCTCCGCACTTTGAGTTTACAACTGTGCATAAAAGAAGGACCTCAGACACCACCATTTCAGTACACTTCTGGATATTTCATGTTTTCGTCTTGTTGTATTTATTAAATACGACCACTTCTATACACTTCTGGACCTAGGGATACACTGTCAGGATGAAGGACTGCTGTGCTGCTACAAGGACTGCCCCTCTGCTAGACTGCTGCTCTACAAGGAACTGCTCCGCTGTTGTGCTGACCTGCCGCCTATCGCCCTCTTGCCTGGGTTAGAAGATCTGGTCCAGCAACTCCATATTGAACCCAGGACCCCTGATTGACTCTAAGCACTAGTCTGCTGGCCTCATGATCAGAGCCTCACGGACATAACATGTTCCCTACAGCTCCTGGATCCATCTTCTATGAGTACAAGGACCCCAGGGGACGCCTCTCAGGTCCCTGGCCCTTGGTGTGGCTCTTGAGCTCTTAAAATCAAGCTTTTATCTCTTTGTGAATGGGTGCGTTCTCACCGGAACCGCGCCGCTCACAGAGAAAATCAGTGTTGTCTACCTCAAGCCCGTCTCTTTGCACAGCAATCATCATATAGTAACGGGCTGCCAATGCAAGGCTCCAGCCCACCTGTCCGCAATGCCCATTCTGCTCTTTGCGTCATGCTGACCCCCACCAGTGATGCGCCCATTGCTCCTGGCGACCTTCAAAGCGAAATTGACTCTTGGCACAAAACCTGAGAAGGTGAACCTTTAGCAGGACTAATCTGGGACAGTATCGAACACACCCTCCATCGTGGTCAGCCTGAAATTTTGACTTTGACCCAGTCCAGCACAATCAGATATATCCCCGGTTGGTGCATTATGCATTGAGGCGCTATCTTACTGATTGGATTTTTGTAGCGTTGGTCATGTTTTATTAACTAAATTAAGCTCTGCTAGCAATGAAATCTCTTAGAAATCTCCACAAAACACAACACTTTAGAACTTACTTTGAGAAATTGGAAGTTCTTTGCCACCATTTTCTGAATGGTGAATCACACAGCAAAAACGTCAATAATTATATTTGATATTCAGTCAATAAAGAGAGGGTCGGTGAAGTTAAAAAAAAAAAAAATCTCATCTTAGTCGATTAGTCAGTATTGTTGTTCTTTTTTTCAAATTAGTGGCCAATCGATCACAGAAATAGTAAGAAATAATATTGGTTAGAAGAAGCGCAGAGAAATAAAAACAGCATGTTCCATTCAAAGCATAGTCCCTATTCTAAGCTAAAAGATCTATCTTACCCTATCACGAACCCATAAAGAGTTCCTTTATTAAAAGAGCAAGTAGGTTTTGGAGCAAAGTAAAATATCTAATAGGGAAATCAAACTCCCCGTATGGCGTAGTTCTAGAGACTCAGCCTAGTCGAGTTCTCCAGACAATTGCTGTGGCAACCGCCTAAAAAGAATGTTGAGGGAAACATCATAGCAGTAGCTATGATCAGAATAAATAAGAACATTCTCCTCACAAAGCATAAGGAAAGCAGATAAATCACTGCAAGCAGCAGCTTATAGTAAGTCAGACTAGTACAGCAAAGTGCCAAGGGGCATGGCAGGGTAGGGGTTCATGGAATAAATCAAAACGCAAGAGGAATAATTACTTCTCTAGCTAGGAAAACATACTATATAGAAAGCAGCTAAAACATATTGTAAAACCAGATAGATATGCCATTGGTGTCCAAAGGTAAAAGATATCTCAATAGTTTGTCATCTTCATCCTCGATTCCCATAGTAAATGTCCAAATCGGCATTACGTCAATTAGAAATGGTTGCAACGTATCACAAAAATTTACATCTATTAAGGTTCTCATGAGAACCTTTTGCAAGCCTACTCTATTAGCTGTCTAGTGTCTCATTGTATAACAATAAGATACTCTATAAAACATTCAAATTCTGATATGTCCTGGTTAGATCACCAAATAAGCTTCAGCAAGCCTTTTCTTTTCAGTAATATAGTTGTTCATTATATAGATGTGGCAAAGAAAACTATCTAAGCACAGTGAAGTCATATGGTGTGAGGAAAGAAAGAATACATTTTTCCAGAAAGCACATTTCAGGAAAAGTCAAGCTCTACAGTTTGATTATAAAATCCAACCACTATTTTATAAAAAGCACATATTTGTCAGGAATTCTCCTCTTACAGGCAACAGTGTGCCTTATATTGTGTGTCAACATATTGGTGGGGACTGTGTTAATCATGTAGCAATATGTTGTTAAAGATGGACCAGCATCCACCTCTTTTTACTGTAAATCAGTTTGACTATGTTAATCATGCTTCAGAAGGATTTTGCCAATGCTTGTTGAAATTGGCACTAGGAAACCATGTTCTTCTTTTTTCCCGATTTTCCTATCATTTGTGACACTCATTATTTGTTTTTTTAAAAGAAAAAACGATGCGCGCTAAGAGAACGCGCATCGCCCATCGGCATTATTTCCCTGTTTCCAGGGCAACGTTGTCACAGAGGGCTCCCCAGCTGGCTGCGGACATCATTAGCAGCGTTTACAAGCATGTTGCCACAGCATATCAGGCATCGCTCAGGGTTTGGCTATATATAGCCACGCCCATCTCACACATGTCACTTGGCTTTTTTCCTTCAGCGCAGCTACGACGTGGGAATCCCTCCCGGGCCTGGCCTCCTACAGCATGTTATTTTCTTCTGAAGGGGGTTTCCCTTCCTTATTTTTTGATGGTTGAACATGAATTGCCATAACCACAAATATATATGTATCACAAAGGTAATGTATGAGTCCCCCACAAAACACACTGAAACATTGTGGTGCAACAGAACTCCAATGTACTCACAAAAGTATGTGATGCCTCTGTGTACATTAAAGCCCAGAGGATATTGGCCCAGACAACACACTACTCCACAGACCCAGCCACTCTGTACTGATTTCAGTGCCTCTTAACACAACAATATTGAAGTGGTTGTGTAACATTTGTCATTGAATTATTTGTTGACAATATCCATCTTGGTTTTGAAAGAATCATGGCCCACAAAAATCTAAGATACAGTCATCATGTGAGGACTAGGGGCGCTGCACACAACTCCCAAAAAGTATGTGTAGATGGTCATCTTCGGGGAATGTTATTCATTGCAATTCTGCATGGAGCTCCTCGGGCTGTAGGGTTTGCAACAAATAAAAACATTTTGAATGTATAAACTGTGTCTTGCAGAGTAATAGGTGTATGCATGAGTCTCAGGACATAGGATCCACCAACAGTGTTTTAGAGGTTCTAGTGCACAGTCTATTGTGTAAGATAAGCTGTCAGCACTGGTGAGTGTGCCAAGGGGGATGGTTCAATCTGTGTCTATCAAAAACAATCAACATAGCCATCCTCAAGCCAAGGGATATGGGTACATCTTGTGAGGATGACAGATATGTGCAGAATGAAGTCTGCTTTGAACACATTCGTCTCCAAATCTATGAAACCATTAAGGAGACCTTCAACAAGGAAATATTGCCCTACTGCTCTAGGGCAGTGTTTAATGTGCAAAATCGGAGCTCTAATGGACACACAAGAGCTACCCTTGCCAAACAAAATAAGAGGGTGCAAAATATTGTCAATGCAAACACTCATGGAACTAGGTGTAATGTTCCAGTGTCACATGTGTGTTTGTATACAGTGCAATGTGTTTTTCTCAACACAACCAGAGATATCCTCACAATGAGTCCATCTCCCTTGGTATCTCCAAACCTTGCCCATTCACAGTCAGATTGCCAATAATAACCATGTGTGTGCAGTCTACTGTGAAGTGTGGGGATGCGTATCTGGAGTAGTCTGACCCCAGGTTGCACAACAGCACACATCCTTGACTTCTCACGTGAGGGGTCTATAGCCCTCTAAGCAATGGGCTGCTATCCATTGATCTGGCATCATAACATTACAATCCAAGCAATCACCACCTCCATTCAAGGGCAGTAACTAACGGCAAGAATGACCTATGAGTGACTACAACTATCTACAAAGGGTAACTTCCACATCTGCCCAAACACTACTCTGACAAGTCAAGGCTAGGTGGAAGCAAGTTGTCTGTGATGTTAACAGGTTTTCCATATGCCAGTGTACTCAAAGCAGACTTTACAGCAATCAGTCATGAACATTCAGTGGCAGACAGCGAGCTGCAGCAAACACACAGTACATCCTAATACAGCACACCCTTAACCTGTGTACATAGGTCCCACTTGATAACCAGTAACGAGGACCGATATTAAGACAAGATCAAAGAGAAAATCTCACAATTCATAAAATCATATATGGCAGTCCAAAATACAATAAGACATGATGAACAGTCCACGTAGTTGTAATAGAAGACGTTCTTTTTTTTTTTTTTTAAAGACTAATTTCCAAAGTAGAACCCAGCCAACACGTGTTTTGTCAGTACTTGTCGGTACACGCGACCACTCGCAATGAGAAATCTGAACCCCTCGTGTTGAGAAATCTCGCCGGGAGGTTTATTTTCCACGCTCGCCAACTTGATGTTGGCGATCGAGAAAGAGGAAAAATCTTGCCGGGAGGTGGATTTTCCTCACTCCGCTTGTCAACTTGATGTCGGTGAACAAGAGCGAGGAAATAAACTCGAAGCAGAGTTTTTCGGAACTACGCGAGCTCCGCGTAGCGCGGAGTGCAGGAAACTTCGCAAACTCCCCAAGCGGAGAGGAGTTCACCGCCCAGACCTAGTCATTATGTCCACTGCAGCCATAAGCTCAGACTGAGGGGGGTGGCTGTAGTGTGAAGGCTTGAATGAGAGGGGATGGGCTTGGTTTGGCCATTGTGGGGATGGTGTAATGCTCCATGGTATGGACCTAAAAAACTTTTCAGGGTCTTGGCTAATTAGCAGCAAGGCTTAGCCTGATAAACAAAACAAAAAGAGATGCCAGTGCTGCCCATGATTTAGCACCAATTTATATTTCGAATGTGGTCAATGAAACACCACACTACTGACTACTTTTTCTGTCGGATTTAATCCTCAAGTATTTTAATTTATAAAAAACACATAACCATATATTGTGCCCCAAACCTAAGAACAAAATTTACAGTGATGAACATTAATTAATATATACAAAAATCATTTTTTGTTTTGAGACACAGAAACACAACAAAAATATTTGTACACAACACATTAAATACATCAGTCATACCCATTCATACCACTCATAACATATACAAATTACAAAATACAACAACATTGAAAAAGGCCATCAGTGCAATAGAACTCAGTACAATCTATTTGGATTTAAACTGAAAGATTGGCCTTAAACTACAGGTCGACGCGTTTCAGATCCCCTTTCATGTGGAGATCCTCATCAGGACCTATGCGTAACTGAAACAAAAAAAGAGACAAAAAAGACCTCATTTTACCAAATGACCCCATATATTGTGCGTCACAGGCTACCGACTTTTTCAATGCAAAGCTTACCTGCAACAATGCAGAGACAGAAACAATGGACCTAAGGAGGGGTGGAACAAAGAGACTCGAGATATAGTCATACTAAGTTGCAAGAAAGCTATCGTCAACAAAAACAACAACAACCGTCAATGTTTTATGTGTAACAGATCGAATCTTACTTGTGATATCTTGATGTTGTGTGGACCCAGCTGCGGGCGGCGGTGGAGAGTAAACAGTGTGCTAGAAATGAATGGGCGAACAGCTGTAAGAACAGTGTTTACAGGGGTGAAACAAGTTGTCACACGCTGTTGGATTTTTGAGAAAATGGTACCTTTAATCGTGGCGTTTCCCGGTTGGGGACAGAGCAGGACTGGTGAGGACTTATTTGTATTGTCCGACAATTGTTAGATCTAAAAATAAAAACGAGCGGATTAACATGCTATATAATAGCGATTGTGCCGATCGATTGCCCAGTGATGGAGAGGCATAGTTCGTAATCTTTACCTCTGAGTGAAACAGTGTCCTGTAGAATCTCTTTCTCGTGTTGGCGCCTTCTCCGAAGTGAATTGCCTGTCAGGATCGCGTAATCTCGCGATCTTTGTTGCCGCTGGGAGTTGTAGTTTCTTTTCCGTGTCCGCCCTCGAATCAACAAGCTTTATTTAAAACCTGAGGTTGTAACACTCTCCCTCGATATATAGTTATTACCCAAAGGTTTGGGACAGTATATCTTTACTTGGTGTAATAGAAATTAGACAGGAACGAACTCACTTGTTCCGATTTGTGGTAACGACTATCCGTGTTGGTCCAGCTGTTCTAGTTCGGATGTTTCCCAAGTGGCCTTCTTCGAAGAGGCACTAGTTTAGTGGAACGGTGTGGTATTCAGAAACTTGGTCCATGGGCGCTGTTCCTTTAATTCTGTAAAATGAACACTACAAGTTGTAAATTTCAGATAGTTCATTAAGCCCATCTGTAGATGTGTTAAATTTGATAATAAGCATCGCCTCGCGTTGTAATAGTTTAGAGTCAAGATCACCTCCTCTCATGTCCTGTTCAACTTTGGAGATGACGGTCCATCTCAGATCCTTTTCTGTATGGTCGAGAGCCACCCAATGATTTACCAATGGTGCATTCTGCACTTTTTTCCGTACTCTCGATTTGTGCTGTTGGATCCGTAATCGGATCTCTTGATTTGTTTTTCCAATGTATAATTTGTCACATGGACACAATATTCCATACACAATATACTTGGATCTACAATTGGAGAATTTATCATGTTTCCAATGTATTTCTTTGTGTGTGAAAAGTGCTCCTTCGATGGTAGATTCACAGCACACACATGCGCCACATTTGTGGTGGCCCTGTATGGGTGGCAAGTTAAGGAAGCCTCTCATAGTCATATTTTGGGTTTTCGGAAGGGCTGCTCTGACTATATGGTTGGCGATACTTTTGTCCTTTTTAAACGCAAAGAGGGGAACCTCTTTGAGAGTTGGATCAAGATTTTTTACTAGGTGCCAATTTTGATTTATAGTCTTTTTGAGCCAGTTAGAAGTCGGACAATACGTAGACACACAGACAATCCTGTCTGTTATTCTTTTATCTTTTCTTTGAAGTAACGTGTCACGTGGGGTCCACCATGCTCGTTTGATCGCTCTTTTTAGAAGCTTTTTGGGATAACCTCTGGCTGCTAGATTGTTCTTAAGTACCTCTGCGTTTGCAAAATATTCATCCTTATATGTGCAGTTTCTTCTAATACGCAGGAATTGCCCGTAGGGTAAATTGTCTTTAAGGCTTCTCGGATGACTGCTGGAAAAATGTAAAGCCTTGTTCCTATCTGTCTTTTTCCTGAAAAGTGTGGTAGCTAGTTTATCATCTGCAACGTACACTTCGACGTCGAGAAACGGCATTTTTGTTCTAGAGTGATTCATAGAGAATTTAATATCTGCTGTTCTGTTGTTAAGCCAGTTAAGAAACGACACTAGTTGATCTTCTTCACCATGCCAAATCATGAAAACGTCGTCGATATAACGAACCCATGTTTTGATGTTATTTGCAAAGGGATTGTTGTCATAAATGAAGGTCTCCTCATATTTTGACATGAATAGTATTGCCAATTCTGGGGCAAATGGACACCCCATAGCCACGCCCTTTATTTGGAGAAAAAATTCATTGTTGAAACTAAAAAAATTGTTTTTTAAGGCAAAAGTCGCAAGGTCCATAATAAATTGTGTGGGCACCCTTTCTGGTTTAGGTCTTTTATTAAGCAGGCTTTCCAACACTGCTAAGCCTTCATCTTGTGGTATCTCTGTGTAAAGTGACATGACGTCTAATGTCACTAGAAGGTCATTGTTTTTTTCAAAATCCATTTGTTCTAATTTATTAAGGAAGTCTGTGGTGTCTTGTAGGAAAGATTTCACTTCCTGAATAAATGGTTTTAGAAAGAAATCGACAAACTTAGAGATCGGTTCCAAGAGAGATTCACAACCAGAGACTATTGGTCTTCCCGGTGGTTTGGATTGGTCTTTGTGTACTTTTGGAAGTACGTAAAAAATCGGAATGCGAGGATGTTTATTTTTAAGAAACTCATGTTCCTTTTTGCCCAGAAATCCTTGGTCGAAGCCTATTTGTAGGATGTTAAACAATTTGCCTTTGAGTTCCACTGTAGGGTCAGATGTTATTTTTCTGTAGCAACAAGCGTTGTTTAGTTGTCTGTTGGCTTCTGAGATGTACCGATCGGTCCCCCAAACAACAATTGAACCGCCTTTGTCGGCTTGCTTTATCGTTATAGATTGATCCTCTTTCAACTCTTGTAGTGCCTCTTGTTGGGCTTTTGTGAAATTAGTTTTTTTGTATTTTTTCTGCTTTTTTTCGGCTTCTGAAATGGCAGATAGAATTACTTTTTCAAAAAGGATAACCTCCTTAGGGACTTTGTTTGATGGTGGGCAAAAGAATGATTTTTTCCACAGTCCTGTTGTTTCTGACTGCATCAATACTGGGTTGTCTTTAAAGAAAGTAATCAAACGCACTTTTCTGCAGAATTCTACCACTTCTGTTTTTATTTTAATGAAGTTGGTTACTCTTGCTGGAACAAATGTCAATCCTTTTTCCAATACGCTTATTTGTGCATCCGTCAGAATTTTGTCAGAAAGATTGTAAATTGGCGACACCTTTAGTTTTTGTAGTGTTGTCGTCTCGTTGACATTTCCCATGGCTGGTTGTTGAATCTCACTCGTCCTCGTTGTTTCTGTTGGCCTCTTCCTAAAAAAGACGGTTGTTGTTGGTAATTTTGTTGGTAATTTCCACGTCTCTTGAACTCAGGGCGCCCGTCTGGAGTTTCTAGATCACTACCACTTGAAGATGACGTTGTGTCAGAGAAAGTGATGAATTTGGTTCTCGATCTACCTTGATATTCCGGTAGAAACTTGCGTGCTTCCGGACGAGAGTAAAAATCAGTCTGAAGATACGGGTACACTTTGTCCAACGAAAAGTTTTTTTTATCTTTTTCAAATTTGTTCCCCTTTTGATTGATTGAGAAATCTTTAAATTCTAGGATTTCCTTTTCAACTTTCTCAAGTAGTGATTTGGCGTCCGTGATTAGTTGGTTTGTTTTTATGTCCGCTTCTAAGCCAGCAATTTCATCTAGTTGCTGTTTTGACAGACGCTGTGCTGTTTCGACAGTGAGGACCATGAGGTCTCTGCTGCATTTGGTTTCAATCTGGCTATAACCCTTTTTGTAAGTGGGATCTTCCGTAAAGATCACAGGTACATTACGTATCTGTAATCCACTGGGGATGGTTCCAGCTCTAAGATGTTCAATCAAAAAATGGCCATGAAGGTCAGTCCTAATTTGTTTTTTCTTGAGTCGGATCAGTTTGTCGGATTCATTCGTAATTTTAGCTGTTGCACTTAAGGAGACTGAGGCAAACAATGGGGGGTCATTAATTAATTTTGTTATATGTTCTTCAGTGTAAGCAAATGTGTCTCCGTCACTCATGGTTGCGTCACACTACACAGGAAGTAAACAACAATGTCCCAGACAATCAATAAGCCAAAAGCTGTTATAAAGTCTCTACTGGATTGGTAGCGGCAGGTGCCCAACCTATTTCCTGCAAAAACAATTAATGTGCCTTTGCTTATGAAGGGTGAACAACTTGAACACCCGTTGACCACACGGGCAAATGCCCGCTAGTAAACCTAAAAAACTTTTCAGGGTCTTGGCTAATTAGCAGCAAGGCTTAGCCTGATAAACAAAACAAAAAGAGATGCCAGTGCTGCCCATGATTTAGCACCAATTTATATTTCGAATGTGGTCAATGAAACACCACACTACTGACTACTTTTTCTGTCGGATTTAATCCTCAAGTATTTTAATTTATAAAAAACACATAACCATATATTGTGCCCCAAACCTAGGAACAAAATTTACAGTGATGAACATTAATTAATATATACAAAAATCATTTTTTGTTTTGAGACACAGAAACACAACAAAAATATTTGTACACAACACATTAAATACATCAGTCATACCCATTCATACCACTCATAACATATACAAATTACAAAATACAACAACATTGAAAAAGGCCATCAGTGCAATAGAACTCAGTACAATCTATTTGGATTTAAACTGAAAGATTGGCCTTAAACTACAGGTCGACGCGTTTCAGATCCCCTTTCATGTGGAGATCCTCATCAGGACCTATGCGTAACTGAAACAAAAAAAGAGACAAAAAAGACCTCATTTTACCAAATGACCCCATATATTGTGCGTCACAGGCTACCGACTTTTTCAATGCAAAGCTTACCTGCAACAATGCAGAGACAGAAACAATGGACCTAAGGAGGGGTGGAACAAAGAGACTCGAGATATAGTCATACTAAGTTGCAAGAAAGCTATCGTCAACAAAAACAACAACAACCGTCAATGTTTTATGTGTAACAGATCGAATCTTACTTGTGATATCTTGATGTTGTGTGGACCCAGCTGCGGGCGGCGGTGGAGAGTAAACAGTGTGCTAGAAATGAATGGGCGAACAGCTGTAAGAACAGTGTTTACAGGGGTGAAACAAGTTGTCACACGCTGTTGGATTTTTGAGAAAATGGTACCTTTAATCGTGGCGTTTCCCGGTTGGGGACAGAGCAGGACTGGTGAGGACTTATTTGTATTGTCCGACAATTGTTAGATCTAAAAATAAAAACGAGCGGATTAACATGCTATATAATAGCGATTGTGCCGATCGATTGCCCAGTGATGGAGAGGCATAGTTCGTAATCTTTACCTCTGAGTGAAACAGTGTCCTGTAGAATCTCTTTCTCGTGTTGGCGCCTTCTCCGAAGTGAATTGCCTGTCAGGATCGCGTAATCTCGCGATCTTTGTTGCCGCTGGGAGTTGTAGTTTCTTTTCCGTGTCCGCCCTCGAATCAACAAGCTTTATTTAAAACCTGAGGTTGTAACACTCTCCCTCGATATATAGTTATTACCCAAAGGTTTGGGACAGTATATCTTTACTTGGTGTAATAGAAATTAGACAGGAACGAACTCACTTGTTCCGATTTGTGGTAACGACTATCCGTGTTGGTCCAGCTGTTCTAGTTCGGATGTTTCCCAAGTGGCCTTCTTCGAAGAGGCACTAGTTTAGTGGAACGGTGTGGTATTCAGAAACTTGGTCCATGGGCGCTGTTCCTTTAATTCTGTAAAATGAACACTACAAGTTGTAAATTTCAGATAGTTCATTAAGCCCATCTGTAGATGTGTTAAATTTGATAATAAGCATCGCCTCGCGTTGTAATAGTTTAGAGTCAAGATCACCTCCTCTCATGTCCTGTTCAACTTTGGAGATGACGGTCCATCTCAGATCCTTTTCTGTATGGTCGAGAGCCACCCAATGATTTACCAATGGTGCATTCTGCACTTTTTTCCGTACTCTCGATTTGTGCTGTTGGATCCGTAATCGGATCTCTTGATTTGTTTTTCCAATGTATAATTTGTCACATGGACACAATATTCCATACACAATATACTTGGATCTACAATTGGAGAATTTATCATGTTTCCAATGTATTTCTTTGTGTGTGAAAAGTGCTCCTTCGATGGTAGATTCACAGCACACACATGCGCCACATTTGTGGTGGCCCTGTATGGGTGGCAAGTTAAGGAAGCCTCTCATAGTCATATTTTGGGTTTTCGGAAGGGCTGCTCTGACTATATGGTTGGCGATACTTTTGTCCTTTTTAAACGCAAAGAGGGGAACCTCTTTGAGAGTTGGATCAAGATTTTTTACTAGGTGCCAATTTTGATTTATAGTCTTTTTGAGCCAGTTAGAAGTCGGACAATACGTAGACACACAGACAATCCTGTCTGTTATTCTTTTATCTTTTCTTTGAAGTAACGTGTCACGTGGGGTCCACCATGCTCGTTTGATCGCTCTTTTTAGAAGCTTTTTGGGATAACCTCTGGCTGCTAGATTGTTCTTAAGTACCTCTGCGTTTGCAAAATATTCATCCTTATATGTGCAGTTTCTTCTAATACGCAGGAATTGCCCGTAGGGTAAATTGTCTTTAAGGCTTCTCGGATGACTGCTGGAAAAATGTAAAGCCTTGTTCCTATCTGTCTTTTTCCTGAAAAGTGTGGTAGCTAGTTTATCATCTGCAACGTACACTTCGACGTCGAGAAACGGCATTTTTGTTCTAGAGTGATTCATAGAGAATTTAATATCTGCTGTTCTGTTGTTAAGCCAGTTAAGAAACGACACTAGTTGATCTTCTTCACCATGCCAAATCATGAAAACGTCGTCGATATAACGAACCCATGTTTTGATGTTATTTGCAAAGGGATTGTTGTCATAAATGAAGGTCTCCTCATATTTTGACATGAATAGTATTGCCAATTCTGGGGCAAATGGACACCCCATAGCCACGCCCTTTATTTGGAGAAAAAATTCATTGTTGAAACTAAAAAAATTGTTTTTTAAGGCAAAAGTCGCAAGGTCCATAATAAATTGTGTGGGCACCCTTTCTGGTTTAGGTCTTTTATTAAGCAGGCTTTCCAACACTGCTAAGCCTTCATCTTGTGGTATCTCTGTGTAAAGTGACATGACGTCTAATGTCACTAGAAGGTCATTGTTTTTTTCAAAATCCATTTGTTCTAATTTATTAAGGAAGTCTGTGGTGTCTTGTAGGAAAGATTTCACTTCCTGAATAAATGGTTTTAGAAAGAAATCGACAAACTTAGAGATCGGTTCCAAGAGAGATTCACAACCAGAGACTATTGGTCTTCCCGGTGGTTTGGATTGGTCTTTGTGTACTTTTGGAAGTACGTAAAAAATCGGAATGCGAGGATGTTTATTTTTAAGAAACTCATGTTCCTTTTTGCCCAGAAATCCTTGGTCGAAGCCTATTTGTAGGATGTTAAACAATTTGCCTTTGAGTTCCACTGTAGGGTCAGATGTTATTTTTCTGTAGCAACAAGCGTTGTTTAGTTGTCTGTTGGCTTCTGAGATGTACCGATCGGTCCCCCAAACAACAATTGAACCGCCTTTGTCGGCTTGCTTTATCGTTATAGATTGATCCTCTTTCAACTCTTGTAGTGCCTCTTGTTGGGCTTTTGTGAAATTAGTTTTTTTGTATTTTTTCTGCTTTTTTTCGGCTTCTGAAATGGCAGATAGAATTACTTTTTCAAAAAGGATAACCTCCTTAGGGACTTTGTTTGATGGTGGGCAAAAGAATGATTTTTTCCACAGTCCTGTTGTTTCTGACTGCATCAATACTGGGTTGTCTTTAAAGAAAGTAATCAAACGCACTTTTCTGCAGAATTCTACCACTTCTGTTTTTATTTTAATGAAGTTGGTTACTCTTGCTGGAACAAATGTCAATCCTTTTTCCAATACGCTTATTTGTGCATCCGTCAGAATTTTGTCAGAAAGATTGTAAATTGGCGACACCTTTAGTTTTTGTAGTGTTGTCGTCTCGTTGACATTTCCCATGGCTGGTTGTTGAATCTCACTCGTCCTCGTTGTTTCTGTTGGCCTCTTCCTAAAAAAGACGGTTGTTGTTGGTAATTTTGTTGGTAATTTCCACGTCTCTTGAACTCAGGGCGCCCGTCTGGAGTTTCTAGATCACTACCACTTGAAGATGACGTTGTGTCAGAGAAAGTGATGAATTTGGTTCTCGATCTACCTTGATATTCCGGTAGAAACTTGCGTGCTTCCGGACGAGAGTAAAAATCAGTCTGAAGATACGGGTACACTTTGTCCAACGAAAAGTTTTTTTTATCTTTTTCAAATTTGTTCCCCTTTTGATTGATTGAGAAATCTTTAAATTCTAGGATTTCCTTTTCAACTTTCTCAAGTAGTGATTTGGCGTCCGTGATTAGTTGGTTTGTTTTTATGTCCGCTTCTAAGCCAGCAATTTCATCTAGTTGCTGTTTTGACAGACGCTGTGCTGTTTCGACAGTGAGGACCATGAGGTCTCTGCTGCATTTGGTTTCAATCTGGCTATAACCCTTTTTGTAAGTGGGATCTTCCGTAAAGATCACAGGTACATTACGTATCTGTAATCCACTGGGGATGGTTCCAGCTCTAAGATGTTCAATCAAAAAATGGCCATGAAGGTCAGTCCTAATTTGTTTTTTCTTGAGTCGGATCAGTTTGTCGGATTCATTCGTAATTTTAGCTGTTGCACTTAAGGAGACTGAGGCAAACAATGGGGGGTCATTAATTAATTTTGTTATATGTTCTTCAGTGTAAGCAAATGTGTCTCCGTCACTCATGGTTGCGTCACACTACACAGGAAGTAAACAACAATGTCCCAGACAATCAATAAGCCAAAAGCTGTTATAAAGTCTCTACTGGATTGGTAGCGGCAGGTGCCCAACCTATTTCCTGCAAAAACAATTAATGTGCCTTTGCTTATGAAGGGTGAACAACTTGAACACCCGTTGACCACACGGGCAAATGCCCGCTAGTAAACCTAAAAAACTTTTCAGGGTCTTGGCTAATTAGCAGCAAGGCTTAGCCTGATAAACAAAACAAAAAGAGATGCCAGTGCTGCCCATGATTTAGCACCAATTTATATTTCGAATGTGGTCAATGAAACACCACACTACTGACTACTTTTTCTGTCGGATTTAATCCTCAAGTATTTTAATTTATAAAAAACACATAACCATATATTGTGCCCCAAACCTAGGAACAAAATTTACAGTGATGAACATTAATTAATATATACAAAAATCATTTTTTGTTTTGAGACACAGAAACACAACAAAAATATTTGTACACAACACATTAAATACATCAGTCATACCCATTCATACCACTCATAACATATACAAATTACAAAATACAACAACATTGAAAAAGGCCATCAGTGCAATAGAACTCAGTACAATCTATTTGGATTTAAACTGAAAGATTGGCCTTAAACTACAGGTCGACGCGTTTCAGATCCCCTTTCATGTGGAGATCCTCATCAGGACCTATGCGTAACTGAAACAAAAAAAGAGACAAAAAAGACCTCATTTTACCAAATGACCCCATATATTGTGCGTCACAGGCTACCGACTTTTTCAATGCAAAGCTTACCTGCAACAATGCAGAGACAGAAACAATGGACCTAAGGAGGGGTGGAACAAAGAGACTCGAGATATAGTCATACTAAGTTGCAAGAAAGCTATCGTCAACAAAAACAACAACAACCGTCAATGTTTTATGTGTAACAGATCGAATCTTACTTGTGATATCTTGATGTTGTGTGGACCCAGCTGCGGGCGGCGGTGGAGAGTAAACAGTGTGCTAGAAATGAATGGGCGAACAGCTGTAAGAACAGTGTTTACAGGGGTGAAACAAGTTGTCACACGCTGTTGGATTTTTGAGAAAATGGTACCTTTAATCGTGGCGTTTCCCGGTTGGGGACAGAGCAGGACTGGTGAGGACTTATTTGTATTGTCCGACAATTGTTAGATCTAAAAATAAAAACGAGCGGATTAACATGCTATATAATAGCGATTGTGCCGATCGATTGCCCAGTGATGGAGAGGCATAGTTCGTAATCTTTACCTCTGAGTGAAACAGTGTCCTGTAGAATCTCTTTCTCGTGTTGGCGCCTTCTCCGAAGTGAATTGCCTGTCAGGATCGCGTAATCTCGCGATCTTTGTTGCCGCTGGGAGTTGTAGTTTCTTTTCCGTGTCCGCCCTCGAATCAACAAGCTTTATTTAAAACCTGAGGTTGTAACACTCTCCCTCGATATATAGTTATTACCCAAAGGTTTGGGACAGTATATCTTTACTTGGTGTAATAGAAATTAGACAGGAACGAACTCACTTGTTCCGATTTGTGGTAACGACTATCCGTGTTGGTCCAGCTGTTCTAGTTCGGATGTTTCCCAAGTGGCCTTCTTCGAAGAGGCACTAGTTTAGTGGAACGGTGTGGTATTCAGAAACTTGGTCCATGGGCTCTGTTCCTTTAATTCTGTAAAATGAACACTACAAGTTGTAAATTTCAGATAGTTCATTAAGCCCATCTGTAGATGTGTTAAATTTGATAATAAGCATCGCCTCGCGTTGTAATAGTTTAGAGTCAAGATCACCTCCTCTCATGTCCTGTTCAACTTTGGAGATGATGGTCCATCTCAGATCCTTTTCTGTATGGTCGAGAGCCACCCAATGATTTACCAATGGTGCATTCTGCACTTTTTTCCGTACTCTCGATTTGTGCTGTTGGATCCGTAATCGGATCTCTTGATTTGTTTTTCCAATGTATAATTTGTCACATGGACACAATATACTTGGATCTACAATTGGAGAATTTATCATGTTTCCAATGTATTTCTTTGTGTGTGAAAAGTGCTCCTTCGATGGTAGATTCACAGCACACACATGCGCCACATTTGTGGTGGCCCTGTATGGGTGGCAAGTTAAGGAAGCCTCTCATAGTCATATTTTGGGTTTTCGGAAGGGCTGCTCTGACTATATGGTTGGCGATACTTTTGTCCTTTTTAAACGCAAAGAGGGGAACCTCTTTGAGAGTTGGATCAAGATTTTTTACTAGGTGCCAATTTTGATTTATAGTCTTTTTGAGCCAGTTAGAAGTCGGACAATACGTAGACACACAGACAATCCTGTCTGTTATTCTTTTATCTTTTCTTTGAAGTAACGTGTCACGTGGGGTCCACCATGCTCGTTTGATCGCTCTTTTTAGAAGCTTTTTGGGATAACCTCTGGCTGCTAGATTGTTCTTAAGTACCTCTGCGTTTGCAAAATATTCATCCTTATATGTGCAGTTTCTTCTAATACGCAGGAATTGCCCGTAGGGTAAATTGTCTTTAAGGCTTCTCGGATGACTGCTGGAAAAATGTAAAGCCTTGTTCCTATCTGTCTTTTTCCTGAAAAGTGTGGTAGCTAGTTTATCATCTGCAACGTACACTTCGACGTCGAGAAACGGCATTTTTGTTCTAGAGTGATTCATAGAGAATTTAATATCTGCTGTTCTGTTGTTAAGCCAGTTAAGAAACGACACTAGTTGATCTTCTTCACCATGCCAAATCATGAAAACGTCGTCGATATAACGAACCCATGTTTTGATGTTATTTGCAAAGGGATTGTTGTCATAAATGAAGGTCTCCTCATATTTTGACATGAATAGTATTGCCAATTCTGGGGCAAATGGACACCCCATAGCCACGCCCTTTATTTGGAGAAAAAATTCATTGTTGAAACTAAAAAAATTGTTTTTTAAGGCAAAAGTCGCAAGGTCCTTTTTCAATGTTGTTGTATTTTGTAATTTGTATATGTTATGAGTGGTATGAATGGGTATGACTGATGTATTTAATGTGTTGTGTACAAATATTTTTGTTGTGTTTCTGTGTCTCAAAACAAAAAATGATTTTTGTATATATTAATTAATGTTCATCACTGTAAATTTTGTTCTTAGGTTTGGGGCACAATATATGGTTATGTGTTTTTTATAAATTAAAATACTTGAGGATTAAATCCGACAGAAAAAGTAGTCAGTAGTGTGGTGTTTCATTGACCACATTCGAAATATAAATTGGTGCTAAATCATGGGCAGCACTGGCATCTCTTTTTGTTTTGTTTATCAGGCTAAGCCTTGCTGCTAATTAGCCAAGACCCTGAAAAGTTTTTTAGGTTTACTAGCGGGCATTTGCCCGTGTGGTCAACGGGTGTTCAAGTTGTTCACCCTTCATAAGCAAAGGCACATTAATTGTTTTTGCAGGAAATAGGTTGGGCACCTGCCGCTACCAATCCAGTAGAGACTTTATAACAGCTTTTGGCTTATTGATTGTCTGGGACATTGTTGTTTACTTCCTGTGTAGTGTGACGCAACCATGAGTGACGGAGACACATTTGCTTACACTGAAGAACATATAACAAAATTAATTAATGACCCCCCATTGTTTGCCTCAGTCTCCTTAAGTGCAACAGCTAAAATTACGAATGAATCCGACAAACTGATCCGACTCAAGAAAAAACAAATTAGGACTGACCTTCATGGCCATTTTTTGATTGAACATCTTAGAGCTGGAACCATCCCCAGTGGATTACAGATACGTAATGTACCTGTGATCTTTACGGAAGATCCCACTTACAAAAAGGGTTATAGCCAGATTGAAACCAAATGCAGCAGAGACCTCATGGTCCTCACTGTCGAAACAGCACAGCGTCTGTCAAAACAGCAACTAGATGAAATTGCTGGCTTAGAAGCGGACATAAAAACAAACCAACTAATCACGGACGCCAAATCACTACTTGAGAAAGTTGAAAAGGAAATCCTAGAATTTAAAGATTTCTCAATCAATCAAAAGGGGAACAAATTTGAAAAAGATAAAAAAAACTTTTCGTTGGACAAAGTGTACCCGTATCTTCAGACTGATTTTTACTCTCGTCCGGAAGCACGCAAGTTTCTACCGGAATATCAAGGTAGATCGAGAACCAAATTCATCACTTTCTCTGACACAACGTCATCTTCAAGTGGTAGTGATCTAGAAACTCCAGACGGGCGCCCTGAGTTCAATAGACGTGGAAATTACCAACAAAATTACCAACAACAACCGTCTTTTTTAGGAAGAGGCCAACAGAAACAACGAGGACGAGTGAGATTCAACAACCAGCCATGGGAAATGTCAACGAGACGACAACACTACAAAAACTAAAGGTGTCGCCAATTTACAATCTTTCTGACAAAATTCTGACGGATGCACAAATAAGCGTATTGGAAAAAGGATTGACATTTGTTCCAGCAAGAGTAACCAACTTCATTAAAATAAAAACAGAAGTGGTAGAATTCTGCAGAAAAGTGCGTTTGATTACTTTCTTTAAAGACAACCCAGTATTGATGCAGTCAGAAACAACAGGACTGAGGAAAAAATCATTCTTTTGCCCACCATCAAACAAAGTCCCTAAGGAGGTTATCCTTTTTGAAAAAGTAATTCTATCTGCCATTTCAGAAGCCGAAAAAAAGCAGAAAAAATACAAAAAAACTAATTTCACAAAAGCCCAACAAGAGGCACTACAAGAGTTGAAAGAGGATCAATCTATAACGATAAAACAAGCCGACAAAGGCGGTTCAATTGTTGTTTGGGGGACCGATCGGTACATCTCAGAAGCCAACAGACAACTAAACAACGCTTGTTGCTACAGAAAAATAACATCTGACCCTACAGTGGAACTCAAAGGCAAATTGTTTAACATCCTACAAATAGGCTTCGACCAAGGATTTCTGGGCAAAAAGGAACATGAGTTTCTTAAAAATAAACATCCTCGCATTCCGATTTTTTACGTACTTCCAAAAGTACACAAAGACCAATCCAAACCACCGGGAAGACCAATAGTCTCTGGTTGTGAATCTCTCTTGGAACCGATCTCTAAGTTTGTCGATTTCTTTCTAAAACCATTTATTCAGGAAGTGAAATCTTTCCTACAAGACACCACAGACTTCCTTAATAAATTAGAACAAATGGATTTTGAAAAAAACAATGACCTTCTAGTGACATTAGACGTCATGTCACTTTACACAGAGATACCACAAGATGAAGGCTTAGCAGTGTTGGAAAGCCTGCTTAATAAAAGACCTAAACCAGAAAGGGTGCCCACACAATTTATTATGGACCTTGCGACTTTTGCCTTAAAAAACAATTTTTTTAGTTTCAACAATGAATTTTTTCTCCAAATAAAGGGCGTGGCTATGGGGTGTCCATTTGCCCCAGAATTGGCAATACTATTCATGTCAAAATATGAGGAGACCTTCATTTATGACAACAATCCCTTTGCAAATAACATCAAAACAAGGGTTCGTTATATCGACGACGTTTTCATGATTTGGCATGGTGAAGAAGATCAACTAGTGTCGTTTCTTAACTGGCTTAACAACAGAACAGCAGATATTAAATTCTCTATGAATCACTCTAGAACAAAAATGCCGTTTCTCGACGTCGAAGTGTACGTTGCAGATGATAAACTAGCTACCACACTTTTCAGGAAAAAGACAGATAGGAACAAGGCTTTACATTTTTCCAGCAGTCATCCGAGAAGCCTTAAAGACAATTTACCCTACGGGCAATTCCTGCGTATTAGAAGAAACTGCACATATAAGGATGAATATTTTGCAAACGCAGAGGTACTTAAGAACAATCTAGCAGCCAGAGGTTATCCCAAAAAGCTTCTAAAAAGAGCAATCAAACGAGCATGGTGGACCCCACGTGACACGTTACTTCAAAGAAAAGATAAAAGAATAACAGACAGGATTGTCTGTGTGTCTACGTATTGTCCGACTTCTAACTGGCTCAAAAAGACTATAAATCAAAATTGGCACCTAGTAAAAAATCTTGATCCAACTCTCAAAGAGGTTCCCCTCTTTGCGTTTAAAAAGGACAAAAGTATCGCCAACCATATAGTCAGAGCAGCCCTTCCGAAAACCCAAAATATGACTATGAGAGGCTTCCTTAACTTGCCACCCATACAGGGCCACCACAAATGTGGCGCATGTGTGTGCTGTGAATCTACCATCGAAGGAGCACTTTTCACACACAAAGAAATACATTGGAAACATGATAAATTCTCCAATTGTAGATCCAAGTATATTGTGTATGGAATATTGTGTCCATGTGACAAATTATACATTGGAAAAACAAATCAAGAGATCCGATTACGGATCCAACAGCACAAATCGAGAGTACGGAAAAAAGTGCAGAATGCACCATTGGTAAATCATTGGGTGGCTCTCGACCATACAGAAAAGGATCTGAGATGGACCGTCATCTCCAAAGTTGAACAGGACATGAGAGGAGGTGATCTTGACTCTAAACTATTACAACGCGAGGCGATGCTTATTATCAAATTTAACACATCTACAGATGGGCTTAATGAACTATCTGAAATTTACAACTTGTAGTGTTCATTTTACAGAATTAAAGGAACAGCGCCCATGGACCAAGTTTCTGAATACCACACCGTTCCACTAAACTAGTGCCTCTTCGAAGAAGGCCACTTGGGAAACATCCGAACTAGAACAGCTGGACCAACACGGATAGTCGTTACCACAAATCGGAACAAGTGAGTTCGTTCCTGTCTAATTTCTATTACACCAAGTAAAGATATACTGTCCCAAACCTTTGGGTAATAACTATATATCGAGGGAGAGTGTTACAACCTCAGGTTTTAAATAAAGCTTGTTGATTCGAGGGCGGACACGGAAAAGAAACTACAACTCCCAGCGGCAACAAAGATCGCGAGATTACGCGATCCTGACAGGCAATTCACTTCGGAGAAGGCGCCAACACGAGAAAGAGATTCTACAGGACACTGTTTCACTCAGAGGTAAAGATTACGAACTATGCCTCTCCATCACTGGGCAATCGATCGGCACAATCGCTATTATATAGCATGTTAATCCGCTCGTTTTTATTTTTAGATCTAACAATTGTCGGACAATACAAATAAGTCCTCACCAGTCCTGCTCTGTCCCCAACCGGGAAACGCCACGATTAAAGGTACCATTTTCTCAAAAATCCAACAGCGTGTGACAACTTGTTTCACCCCTGTAAACACTGTTCTTACAGCTGTTCGCCCATTCATTTCTAGCACACTGTTTACTCTCCACCGCCGCCCGCAGCTGGGTCCACACAACATCAAGATATCACAAGTAAGATTCGATCTGTTACACATAAAACATTGACGGTTGTTGTTGTTTTTGTTGACGATAGCTTTCTTGCAACTTAGTATGACTATATCTCGAGTCTCTTTGTTCCACCCCTCCTTAGGTCCATTGTTTCTGTCTCTGCATTGTTGCAGGTAAGCTTTGCATTGAAAAAGTCGGTAGCCTGTGACGCACAATATATGGGGTCATTTGGTAAAATGAGGTCTTTTTTGTCTCTTTTTTTGTTTCAGTTACGCATAGGTCCTGATGAGGATCTCCACATGAAAGGGGATCTGAAACGCGTCGACCTGTAGTTTAAGGCCAATCTTTCAGTTTAAATCCAAATAGATTGTACTGAGTTCTATTGCACTGATGGCCTTTTTCAATGTTGTTGTATTTTGTAATTTGTATATGTTATGAGTGGTATGAATGGGTATGACTGATGTATCTAATGTGTTGTGTACAAATATTTTTGTTGTGTTTCTGTGTCTCAAAACAAAAAATGATTTTTGTATATATTAATTAATGTTCATCACTGTAAATTTTGTTCTTAGGTTTGGGGCACAATATATGGTTATGTGTTTTTTATAAATTAAAATACTTGAGGATTAAATCCGACAGAAAAAGTAGTCAGTAGTGTGGTGTTTCATTGACCACATTCGAAATATAAATTGGTGCTAAATCATGGGCAGCACTGCCATGGTATGGACAGGCATAGGGAGGGACTCTGGACTAACCCTGAGTGGAGTTTTCGGAGTTGCACCACACAAAGCTACACGAAGTGCAAAAAAATCTCCGCCGCACTGTGCTGTAGAGTACGCTAGAAAAATGGTGTTCGCGGTGATTGCACAATGCCATATGCTTGTCCGCACTGTGCAATCAATGCGAACAGCACCATGCACAGCGCAAGCTTACCTTTTCTGATGCTCGAGTAGATTTTTACTCGATTGGCAGGTTTCTCAACGCCAGCGGTCACGAACATACGCAACCACTCACAATGAGAAATCTGACCCCCCGCGTTGAGAAATCTCGCCGGGAGGTTTATTTTCCACGCTTGCGCTCGCCAACTTGATGTTGGCGATCGTGAACGAGGAAAAATCTCCCTGAGAGGTGGATTTTCCTCGCTCGCGCTCGCCAACTTGACGTTGGTGAACGCGAGCAAGGAAAAAAACTGCGCTCCGCTGCGCGAAACAGAGTTTTTCAGAACTGACGTAACGCGGAGTGTCGGAAACTCCACAAACTCTGCAAGCGGAGCGGAGTTCACCGCTCAGGCCTACTCTGGACTTTTTGTGAGGGGCTTTTTTGGTGCTAAAGGTAGTGGGCTGGGCTGGGGATGTATTGTCTTTTGCTCTTGACAGTCTTGGGTCCTTACATACTTGCCCCATCTCATGCAAGTGGGTTTAGAGCTCACAATAGAAATAGGAGTCACACAAGTCCCTAGTCATCAAATGTTACAGGTCAAATGAATTCCATGTCAAATTTTAGGCTTGCGTACTCATTGTATGAGTCATGTCACACAGATAAAAGTGATTGTGCTAATTTGTCCAGTAACTTAGTTACTCTACTGTCAGGTCACACATCTGACACTTATTGCTTATACATACCAAGGTATCAGACATAGCCTAAAGTGAGAAGCACGTGGCACACTGTCTTATCCTGACTAGGAAGAAGGGTCCCTACTTGGACAAAGTTGCAAGCCCTTGCCAACTAGAGACCCCCATTTCTAACACCCATGTACATGTTTTTTTTAATTTGTGCCGATCCCATAAGCATGATTAAAGCAAACACAAAGAGATGATGGACGGAGCGCTGAAACTTTTCAGACACTCACCCCAGTCACAGATCTGGATTGAATTCATCATCGTTCTTTAGCTCACTTTGCCACTCCAATTCAGGACCCAGCCATGTGCAAATCAGTCTTGACCCAGTGCCTCATGGGAACAGTCAAACCCGAACTGCCATGCTATGCTTGTTTCCTGTCCAGGGAGAACCTGGCTTGACAGTTCAGGCTGAACTGTTACCATGAGGCAGAGGGTGAAGGTTGATTTGCATATGGCCAGGTCGAAACTGGGGTGGCATGGTGAGCAAAAGAATGATGGATTTATCTCTGATCTCTTGACGGGGACGAATGCTTTGATTTGTTCTGCATTCCATCCATTAAATGTGAGTCTTTTGCTTCCTAGCCCTAAGTGTGCCGGGTATGCCCAGATGTGGGTCCTGGGCTCACTGTGCCACTGGATTCAAGCTATCCTGGCTGGTGAGGGGTGAAACCCCAAAATTGTTCCTAGGATACTTGTTTACGGTCCAGGCAGGACCTGGTTTGGCAGTTCGGGCTTTACTGTTCTTATGAGGCACAAGCTCAGGGCTGATTTGCATATGGCCAGGTCTAAACTGCGGTGGCATGCTGAGCAAAAGATGATGGATTTAACCCAGATCTCTTGACTGAGGGTGAAGGTTATGACTTGTTCTGCATTCTGTTGATCAACTGTGTGTCCTTTGCTTTCTCGCCCTGAGTGCACTGGGTATGGCCCAAAGGGGTCCTGGGCTCACAATGCCACTGGATTCAAGCTATTCTGGCTGATGAGTTGTGAAACCACGAAACTGGTCCTAGGATGCTTGTTTCTGGTCCAGGGAGGACCTGGCTTGGCAGTTCGGGCTGGACTGTTCCCATGAGGCACAGGGTCAAAACTAATTTGCATATGGCCAGGTCTAAACTGGGGTGGCATGGTGAGCAAAAGAATGATGGATTTAACCCAGATCTCTTGACTGGGGGTGAATGTTTTGATTTGTTCTGCATGCCATCCATTAACTGTGTGTCTTTTGATCACATAAGCATGGCACTACTGTCACTACCCTAAACATAACTTCCTCTCATGTCCCTCATGAAAGGGGCATAACTGTGAATTTAATGATCCTCCTGCATATGCATCTTTTAAAAATGAACATTAGGTATGGCAGACTCCTGACCTGTAAAAGGGCCAGTAGGCTAAGATACTACAACATGCATGGTTAAAGAAAGCTGTTCGACAAGGCACATATTCATTCCCTTCTTGCTGCTGTTTGGTTTTCAACTGCCCATGCAGGTCAGGGAAGACCACCACTAGGATGCAGAGCATGTCAGGGATTATGGTCTAGCACCCACCCCTCTTGCCTGGAAGTGACAGGCCCAGCTGGACTTCAGCAATCTTCTTGATCCAGCCACGAAGGTCCTGCCACCTCTTGCGGCAATGACGGACAAGGTGAGTGTCCAACCCCATGTTGTGTACCTTCCAGATGATGGTCCTCCCCATCTTGCCCTTCTCATGGGTGTTGACCTGTATGGATGACATGGTGACAGACCCTTAGCTCACATGCAACATGTTTTTGAGTCAGACACTTGCACACATAGGTCATGGTCATATTGGCAACAATGTCAAAGGGGTAGCCAATTGGCATAATGTGCAGTTGTCCTGTGTTCAATGATGACTCCATCCCAGGAGAGCAGTAATACGATGCTTACCCCAGTACACACACTTCTACAGCAGTGTACATGCCCAGCAAAGTTCCTTACACACTGTTAAACTTACAAAAACACAATTTACATGCTTACTTGTGAGATTCCTAATGCTAATTGTGCATGGTAATTGCACATGTTCAATGAAAATGCAGTGTAATCATCACTCACCTGCTCCTCCGGTTTGCCATACAGCTGGCTGTACAGTGGCAGGAGTGTGTCCAGCAGGGCCTGGTTCTCCTCCTCTGTAAAAGCTGGGGTCCTAACCACTGTACGTGCCATAGTAGCTCCCAGAAGATGTGGTAACCGCAGCAGAGGGATGGGGAGGTGGGAGCTCTAGGGAACAGACAGACTTATACCTAAACAGCAGAAGCTGCCTTAAATCCATGCAGCCAAAGTGATAGGTTTCAGAATCGGTTCAATGCTTTACATAGCTTGCAGATGACACCCCTACCGTGACGTTCAAAAACTCATCATCGGACAGTGCGTGACTTTGATAATGGGAGTTTACCGACTCAGTTTCCATGAGCCGAAACGCTTGTCTGTCACCATAACAACTTGCAGCTAAATGCTCTGTCCAGATCGGTTAGGATGAGGCTACTGCGTCCTTTTTAATAATCAGTCGACAGGGCAGATTGTTGTATAGCTGTGCATTACGAGTGGGTGCAGTTTTTCAAACGTAAATGAACCTTTAAATGAATAGGTCACGCTCCCATGTGGAACTAACCTTGAGGGGCACATCACACAATGATTTAGAGGCTAAAACCAGCATGATATAAAAGTAATCCATTTACCTGCCTAGGCTTGGTCACAATACCAATGACATTTAGGGGATGTACAAGTGAATTCTTGACATATTCACTCCATTTGGGGACTGTGTGACCCATTGTGCAATTGATGTGATTTCAGACTGTAAATGGTTTGGTGTGTAAGGAATGGATTAAGCTTTCACCTTTGGATGAGTAGACCGTGAATTTTTCAGCCACATCAGCTTGTGTTTGTAATGTGAATTACTAGTCTATCGGTGTGTTCCAGACTTAAGTGGATGATGTTATTACATACATTTGAAACTCCAACATTGTACATGGTTTGTGTATGTGATTGTATGTGTGATGTAAACATGACAGTGTCCACCCTGTGATAGTGGTGTGCATGATTGACATTGTGAGTAGCTGTATGTATAAGGTTCCACACATCTCAGGCATTACATAATCCTATTATGGGTCCCTTTTAACCATGTAATTGTTCTCACAAACCTAAACGTTGACTTATTTTATGGGGAGTTGTGGAGTATGTGATGCTGGTTCACATTAATGGTGACAGACACTTGAGATTTGTACACTACAGCACTGTAATTGCTGTCACCATACCTTGGTAAAAATGTCTGGGAAGGGTACTGATGCTGTGATATGTATCTAAGGTCAGCCTTTTTCATTTAAATTAGTATTTTCAATATTCAGAAGCTTCAGTTGCGTTCACATTTCATGTTCTGTTTGTCTCAATGCATGTTGCTTCGTATATTGTGATCTGGTATCAACTGTGTTAACACTCCACACAGAGATATCGCAGACAATCTCCAGCTTACAGGCCCTTTCCAGACCTACAGATCATGGCAGAATGTGACATAATCAGGAAATACCGATTCACCAGGCCAATAATTGAACAGGTGTCTAAGCAGTTGTTACCTCATTTGCAGCCTGGTTGCACGTATCCAACAGCACTGACACCCAAAGTGAAGGTTATGGCAACATTACATTTCTTTGCCACCAGTTCATTCCAATGCACAGGGACAACATCTGGTGGAATGTCACAAACCATGTTCAGCCATGTCCTTCATAATGTTTTGAAGGCATTGCTCTGTTACCTGGACCAGTACATAAAGTTCCCAACACCTTGAGAGTTGTCAGATATCAAGGGTGAATTCTATGCCTTGGGATGGATACCCCATGTCATCGGCTCAATTGGTGGCACCCAGGTTACATTGACTTCACCACAGGCAAATGAGGTGGTGTATCGCAACAGAAAACATTACCACTCCGTCACTGTCCAGGTGGTATATTTGGCTGACATGACCATCTCTCACATCTGCACATTTCTCTGGATCACACATGATGCATATATCATGAGGAACAGTGTCATCCTCGATTTGATGTCTCAGCTGCAACCTGACCATGCCTGGCTTGTTGGGAGGTGATATGACATGTGTTTGTTGTGGTGTGTGTAGATTGTATATCAGATAGTGCTCTGTTAGCCTTGGTTACTGACACCACTCCGTAACCCAGTCATCCTTGCAGAAGTACGGTTTAATGAGGGCCATGGTAGGACCCGGCGAGTTGTGGAGCGGACTTTTGACCTCCTGAAGACAAAATTCTGCTGTCTGGATCAGACAGGAGGAGCCCTACAATATGCCCCATTGAAGGTATGCAAGATCATCACAGCTTGCTGCATACTCCACAACCTGGCTATATGGAAGGAAATACCTCTCATACAGGATGATAGAGACCAGCGGCCATCAGCGAGGGAGGATCCTGGACTGGGACATGACTACAGTGGTGATGATGATGATGATAGCATGGATTTGAGACAACTGCTTATTCACAACTTTTTCACATGAGTATAAGTATGCAATGAGAGCAGGTGACTACCCCCAATTGTTTGTTGTTGTGTTGCGGGTGGACAATGTGTATGTATGCTTGTAAGTGTCTGAAAATTGTCCTGAGGATTTTTGTAAGATGTGTTTTTGAAATGGGCATGTACAGAGTTACTGTGAATCCTAGCTAGTGTCCACACTGTAATTCTTCTGTTTCAGATGACATAGTTTGCAAAATGTAACTACTTTAGTCCTGTGCTCCTGACTCTGTTCTGTTTCTCCTTACCAGGATACTTTGCTATGTCAACTGCAGGGTTGTCACCTCACCAGACGCTTGATGCTGTGACATAATCCAACATTGATTGGTTGTGGAAATCCCTGTCATGCACTTACTTCTGAATTGATTGTCATTTCTGTTTATTTGTGAGCAATTAGTTACTATGTGATGTACTTTGACTTTGGGTTAAGGCACAAGGTTTTATCAGGAGAAAACAGATCATATTTCATGATGATACGGTTTGCTGAAAATGATTGTTGATTGTGCTTGCAAATGGTGATATCTTGGTCGACAGTAGACTTCAATTAAATCAGTACCATGTACTATGGGTTGTGTGATAACCTTGTTGTGTCTACCCATCATGCTGTGACAAGGTACATTTACTTACAAGCCAGTGGTTAATAATTCTGAATTGATTTCTTACCAATGTTGTTGATACTGTCTTCTTTATGATTTTGTGCGTCATTTCAATCTGTACACATGTGGGATTCAAAGTCACAACATAAGCAAGTATTTTGTGCAAAGTGATTTATTTTAGTGCATGACATAATGAGATCAATCCACACAATGGAGGAGTGCTCAACAAAAAATAAAAAAACAAAGTGCAGAGAGGAGTTGATAGTGTTTGCAGATGTAGAAGTTAATCCACAGTTATTTGAGTCCATAGTCCAACTTAGACCCTCCAACCAATGTGGAACCATTCAATAACAGTCAACAAAGTGGGCGCTTGGCACACCTTGGAGGATATCAGGAACAGTTTGTCACTTCCTGGGGGTGATGCATAGCCATCTGCCTCTCATTGATTCGTCTTTGGATGACCCTTTTTAAATTTTTCAGGGAGAACCCTCAGGTGCAGGCTGCGGCGGTGCTGGGGGCTCTCTGCCAGAGGCCACATCCGTGTGGACTGTGCAGATATGATACCTTGGATGTGATGGGCACACAGGGAGGTGTGGACATGTTGTTAGCAATCTGGTGAAAAGCTGCCTGTAGATGTTCAATGTTCCTGAGGATCCCAACGACCTGGCCGAAATCTCCTTAACAACCCTCATAGGCATGGAGTATCCTGGAGAGGTTTGGGTGCTCCTCAACAGCAGCACCAGCTGCATGAAGGCCCCGGTTCCCATGGCCCCTCCTACCACCCCTACCCACCGAGCAGGGTCAGCTGTTGGTGGCACAGTCATCAATGGGCCTCCATCCTCATTGACAGGTGTGTTGTTGTCCACCAACTCCAGGGTGCCCTGTGTTGCTGTGCTGTCCATGGTTCCCGGGCTGCTGTCTCTCTGAGGGTAGGGATCAGCGGGGTGTGGTCAGCTGAGGTGGGAGCAGTTGCAGAGGATCCTGATGTAGCCGCTGCTGGTGATGTGGGGTGACCCAAACCTAATGTGAAAGGTTGTTCCTCGTTGTCCGAAGATGTTTGAGAGTCATCGATGCCGGAGAGTTCCTGGTCGACCAGAGTCTAGGACTGGTTGTCCTGGTTGGTTCCGGTGGTGTTCCCGGCTTGCCTTGTGGGTACAGAAATGACACAATGATTAATGTGACTGTCCACTGCCCCTCAAATCTGAACCATTACATAGACTACTGAACCCAATGATGAGTTAATGTAGATAGATTGTCCTCCTTCATCCATGATGATGGCCTATTTTTTTTAGCACAACGTATTTCGGACAAGCTGTGGATTGATGGACATGTCCACCTATGAGCATAAATGGACATATTGTGTTTAGTTGACATTACGTGTCCAACGACATTGACTGGTTTGTGACACCCTGTGAATGACACAGGTGGGTTGGTGTTGTCCACATCTTTACTTTCACAGAGACATACATACTCTTTCTCTCACAATGTAGGTATTTTTGAGGCCTGTTTACTGGGCTTAGTGCATGTCTTTAGCAGTCATATTGGTGTGGCTGCCTACACACTCACAGTCTGTTAATTTTCCCAGAACATTTTTGGAATGGTGTGAGTGAGGTGCTTCTTATTCTCATCTCATTATATACATGTGAATGTCAGTAAGTAGCAAACTTTGTGAGTGCTTAGCTTTGTGCCCACACAAGTCATGCATTTTGTACATTGACTCCATAGTCAGATGAGTTCACTCTGCTTTCTGCCATTTTGTGGCAAAGAACTTTGATGAACTGAGGTTTGAGTGATTGGGCTTTAATTGTGAAACTCACAACCCTCCTCCTACCCAGCCCCACCAGGGAGAGTGCTGTCCAGAATAATGTTGGTAAGTGTACTTGCAAGATAGTTGTCATTGGTGGCTGGTCCTTGTAGCACACAGGCAAATATAGTAGGTGTGATAGGTTCAGACACCAGCCCCCAGTGTCTGCCATCTTGCCAGTACATGTTCACTCACGCTCAGCAGAGTGGAGTCCCAGGTGGGCTTTTGGGGATGGGTGGGAATGAGTGTGTGGGCCCAGGCATGGTGTTACTTTTATTGACGACAAATTCTCCTCCTCCCACCAAGCACCACAAACTCCTCTGTACCTATGCATACCTCACAGTGAGGGTGAGTGGACTAGCAAGTTAGCTGACACTGCTGAATGGTGTTGAAGTTGACATCAACTCCCATCATGGCCTTGTGGTCCAAAGACCATGCACCAGTGTCAGACATCTTGCTGGTACATTTCCCCTCACTCTCATTCAAACAGGATACCAGGACTGTTGTTTAGGATTAGTGGGACAAGTGTTTTTATGGCATTGCCAGATGGGATTTTGAATAATGGCACCCACTCCTCCTCCCACATGGCACATCCACATAATCTGTCCCTATGGCTAACTGAGAATGGACTAGCAAAGTGGCTGTGACTGGGGACTGGTATTTGGAGCACAAGGCCATGATGGTAGTTTAATTCAGGCACCAGAGATCACTGAGAGCCATCTTGCTATTACACATCTCTTCACTGTCATGTAACCATAGGCCCAGATGAGCTGTTTGGTTTGTGTGGGAGGAGGAGTGTTTTCACCGACTCCATCTCCCATTAGGCTCTGTACTACATACACCTGCCCGCCCAGCGCAAATAGCCCTACAGGACTTAAGCTTACCTCACATTGTGTCAGAATGTACATGCAGGATACCTGACACGGGGCACTGGTGTTGGACTTTAAAACAAGTCCACTCATGGTCTTGTAATCCAAACACCTGTCCCCAGTGTCAGCCATTTTGTCAGTACATTACAGTGCAGGATAGGAGATGTAGTCAGGGCAAACACTCCCCCACCCAACCAGCACAAACAGCTCATCTGGGCCAATGGCTACCTGACAAGTAAATGGAAATGTACTAACAAGATGGTTGACACAGTTGCATGATGTTTGGTGCACAGGGCCTTGATGGGAGTTGGCT
Organism: Triturus cristatus; assembly: GCF_964204655.1. Lineage (NCBI taxonomy): Eukaryota > Metazoa > Chordata > Amphibia > Caudata > Salamandridae > Triturus > Triturus cristatus. Next base: position 767,200,740 of record NC_140584.1, on the reverse strand, counting down.
TCCAATTCAACACCATGGACCAGTGTCAGCCACCATGCCAGTACAATTCTCTCACTGTGAGGTAAGGATATGCACAGAGGAGTTAGCAGGGCTGGGTATTGAGGATGAACATTTGCAGTGGCTACAACTCTCATCAGGCCTGTGCCAACGCCCACCTTCCCACCTTCCCAGTCATCCCAACCAGCCTACCTGTGACTCAGTTTTCCGAGTGAGTGAAAATGTGCTGGCATGATCTGTGACACTGGTGCCTGGTGTCTGACTTGACCCCAACTCCGATCAAGGCCTTGTGCTCCAAACACCAGTCACCATTGTCGGACATCTTGCTAGTATATTTCCACTCACTATCAGGAAAGCAGAGTTCCAGTGGGGCTGTTTGGGCTGTGTGGGAGGATGAGTGTTTTCTGTGAACACAACTCCTATAAGGCCTGTGCCCACACCCACTTTCCTAGCCATCCCAACCAGCCTTCCTGTGACTCAGCCTTACTGAGAAGGAATGAAAATGTTCTGGGAAGATGTCTGACACTGGTGCATAGTGTCTGACTTGACCCCAACTCCCATCAAGGCCTTGTGCCCCTAACACAAGTCACCAGTGTCAGCCATCTTGCTAGTACATTTCCACTCACTTTCAGGAAAGCAGAGTTCAAGTGGGGCAGTTTAGGCTGTGTGGGAGGATGAGGGTTTGTTGTGACTACAACTCCCATCAGGCCTGTGCCCACACCCACATTCCCAGTTACCCTAAACAGCCTACCTGTCACTCAACTTTCCTAAGAGTGAGTGAAAATGTGCTGGCAACATGGCAGACACTGGTGACTTGTGTTTGAAGCACAAAGCTTTACTGTGAGTTTGTAAGAAGTATGTACATGGTAGGAATTTAATAAATGTTCATTTACATGGCAGGCATGTTGTTTATCAATATGGCATACACATCACATGCTCATTTACTTGAAAACAGTCATTTGTATCACTGTATCCTTGACAGTGATGCCTATGGAGGTGTAATTGGTAACTTAATTTGAATGTGACGTAGGTACTTACCAGACGCTGGTGCTTCTGTGAGTCCATAGAGGCACTCTGGCTGAAGGATGGCACACACATTCTCCTCAAAGGAAGTGAAGTGCACAGGTTGTGCAGCAGGGCCATCACCAGTCTGCAGGCTTTGAGAGTGTTCCTGGCCAGCAGTTTCTTGACCGACTTAAGTTAGGATTTTGTCTTAAGTTTGTCTTAAGTTTGTCTTAAGACTGTCTTAAGTCTGTCTTAAGTCTGTCTTAAGTCTGTCTTAAGTCTATCTTAAGTCTGTCTTAAGTCTGTCTTAAGTCTGTCTTAAGTTTGTCTTAAGACAAACTTAAGACAAAATCCTAACTTCTGTGAATACCAGAAGTAGTAAGTTTAGGATTTTGCCTTAAGTTAGTTCTGTCAATCGGCCCGCAGTGTCTAAACAAGCTACACTGAAGGCCAATTAAATAGTATTGTGCAGAATGGCACATTTAGGGGTATATTCACAAGAAAATGTGATATCTACTGCAAGAGTAGCTTAACGCAACTCTCACCATCGCAGCCCATCGCGGGAAAATAACCCTGTGACAACGTGGAATTCACAACAAGGCGGTACCATATGATAGTCTGCCTAAATTGTCCGCGATACAACCACCCCGATAGAGTTAAAAACTAGGCCTGGGCAGTAAATTGAGTTCCGCTCGTGGAATTTGCGGAATTTGGGTAATTTTGCATTGTGCGGAGAACGCTAAATTGCCCAAATTTCTGCTTTCCGCGACTTTGCGGAATTTTTTGCCTGTTCGCGTTCTCAAAATGCATGCTAACGAGATATTTCCCCCCGAGCACAAAAACAGCGATCGCAGAATTTCTGCATGTTCGCAAAGATTTTTCACCGTTTCGCAGACCTTTGCGTAGCGCGACTACTCAAATTCCGCCCACACCTGTTAAAAACACAAACCACAACACAAAAAAACCTGCAATGGGCGAAAGCGTGATGAGGAAATCAGCGATAAGCAGCGCCAGGCCTGCAACACACACCTGGCAGGTGGGAAAAATCACCATCAAAGTAGAAAAAACACCCATACACAAACTGACCAACACCCACGCACCATGGAGGCAGCCAGAGCAGGCGCAGAGGATGAGCGCAACCCCACAAGCACCCCGGATGATCAGCCCAGGTCCTAGGGGACAGGGAAGGGCAAGGACTAGAAGAAGAGGAAGACTAAGTTCAGTCCGCAGGCAGACAAGATAATAGTCACGGTGGTGATGGAACACCATCAACAACTGTTCGTCACCTCCAACGTGTCATTGGGCACCAAAACTGGAATATGGTGGGACATCGTGGACAAGGTGAATGCCATTGGAGAGCACAAGAGGACAATGGACGAGGTCAAGAGGAGATGGAATGACATCAAGAGAAGACCAAGGAGAAACTTGCAGCCAACCAGAATGCAGCAATGTACACTGGAGGTGGGGGCCCAGTGCCACAGCTCATGCTGGTTGACATGGAGGAGCTGGTGTTGACAGTCATCAGTGTGGATACTGATGCCGGAGTTGGGGGACCTGACACTGCTCGACCGGACACAACACAACTGCAACAGGGTGAGTGACCACCAGGTACTGGGGGGACAGGTGGAGATGGCCACAATGGCACACATGCACAATCAAGCAGAGCACAGTGCACACCCTCAATGACTCTGGGTCATCGCCCAGATCTATAGGGGTGGGCGGAATTTGCGTAGTCGCGCTACAGAAAGCTCCGCGAAACAGTAAAAAATCTCCGCGAGCAAGCAGAAATTCCGCAAACGCGCGGAATTGCTTGTATGCAATGCTTTTTTCCTGTTCGTGAATGCTGTTTGTGTGTTTGGGGTGAAATATCTCACGAACACGCATTTTGAGAAAGCAAACAAATTCCACGAAGCCGCGGAACACAGAATTTTGGGCAATTCCGCGTTCTCCGCGGAACGCAAAATTACCCAAATTCCGCTAGTGGAAAGGAATTTACCGGCGAGGCCTGATCTATAAACTGTCACAATGTACAATGCCATGCTGTCTGAATGTCAACATGTACTGTGCGGCTACATACATGTGGACACATTGCAATACACCATCTCCCCTTCACATTGCAGGGCCACCGTCAACACCCCCTGCAGAGCAGTCCCAGCCACTCTTCACTGATGATGAAGAGGACATCCCCAGCATCGATGCACAAGTCCTCCTAGACATCATTGACATCATCCGTGACTCACCTCCAGGATCAGGGCTGACCAACGGCATCGAGGAGACCCCACCCACCACCCAAACCACCCAGCAGGAGGCACCCCCGGCCCAGCAGTCTCCCAAACCACCAGGAACAACACATGGCCTTCCAACGCTGTGTGCTGGAAGCCCAGAGGGAGACGGCTGAGCAGGTGTGGGTGTGGTCGACCTCATGGCCACCAAACTGTACACCATCCATGGGTGTCTAGGCCCGCTCCATGGTCTCCAACGAGCCCTGACTGACATCGCGTGAGTGCTGACGCGGAGAGAAGAACACCTGTCTGCTCAGAGGGGCACCAGCGATACCAGCCGCGAGCTGACACACATGCGAAGGCTCATGGAGGACATGGTGCGGATGGAGGCGGAAAGGATGGCAGCCACCGCTGAACATCAGCGAAATGTAGCTGGGATCTACCATGCCCTGCAGATCATCATTTTGATTTGATTGATTTTGATATTTATATAGGGCAGCAGTCACGCAAGGGCATCTAGGCGCTAGAGAGAGGCCGTACATACCACGGAGTCCAGAAGTAAAATGAAAGAACTTCAGCTCACCGTTTATCTGTGAACATCCAGGTCTTAAGGGCTTTTCCGAAGGGGAGCAGAAGAGGGATAGATCTAAGCGCCAGGGGTAGGGAATTACAGAGCTTAAACGCTGCCACTGAAAATGCGTTATCCCCCCACTTTCTCTTCTTGGTTCTTGGTACCAGTAGTTGCATTTGAGGTGAGGAGTGAAATAATCGGCTTGGGAATACCATTTGAGCATGGTCTTCAGCCTTAATGGGTAGGAAGCATGCAATGACTTATGGACCATACACAGTGATTTAAAACTGATAGGTTGCTCAATGGGGAGCCAATGTAGGTGTTCTAGTCCCTTCTTGGCAGATTGTTTTTTGGGAATGTCCAGAATGAGTCTTGCCAGTGCATTCTGCAGTACCTGGAGTTTATGTTGTAAGCCCTTATTATCAGACAGGTGCAGGGCATTGCAATTATCAAGTCTGGACATTACCAGGGCCAGTGCTACCTGGATCCTATCTGAACGCTGGATGAAAGGGAAGATTTTTTTAAACATCCTTATAAGCCAGCAGCATGTAGAAATGGTACAATTCACTTGGGCCTTGAAGCTAAGTTCCGTGTCCATCAGGACTCCCAGCGTTTTCACTCAGGACAGGACAACATCCCAAAGATTGAGTCCAGCAGTTATTGCTCCATTTGGTTGCCCCTGATCTGAATATCATCACCTCTGTTTTTTCCCCGTTAAGTTTAAGGAAGTTAGCAGACATCCAGTCTGCTACTCCAGACATGCATCCACGAATATTCTTTGACCATGAGCCCAGCCCCATGGGGATGGTAACCATAATTTGTGTATCATCTACATATAACACCACCTCCAATCCAAAAGAATGGATTACCATTGCGAGGGGTGCCACATACAGATTAAAAAGGGTGGGACTCAAGGAAGACACCATCGAGACTCCACAAGGAAGAGAATAGGAGTCTGAGTGAAAAGATTTTAAGTTCAGCCTTTGGGATCTCCCTGTCAGGAATGAGGACAGAAGGGCAAGTGCTTGATGAGAAATACCAAGACTCCGGAGTCTGTCCAGCAGCAGCGTAGGAGAGATGGTGTCAAATGCTGCTGACGGATCCAAGAGAATTAGCACTACTCCATGCCCTTCGTCCACTGTACGCCTGATGTAATCCGAGGTTGAAACCAAGGCCGTTTCTGTACCGTGATGCCTTCTGAATCCAAACTGCGACTCATTGAGCCAGGATTGCTGATCTGCAGTTTCCATAAGCTGCTTGTTGAGTTGCAGTTACAGGATTTTTGCTGGGACAGAGAGCAGGGAGATGGGACGATAATTCTTACAGTCCCTAGAGTCCAGACTGGGTTTCTTCAGAAGAGGTCATATGATGGCTTATTTCCAAGAATAAGGATAATTTCCAGAACGGATAATGATGTTCATTAATTTACAGAGGGGTTCAGCTATGGTATCAGCAGCCATATGTAAAGTTACCGGTGGGCATGCTTCCATAGGAGGGCCGGTATGGGTACAAGAACAAAATTTTGAGAGACCTCTGTGTTCACTGTTGAGCATCAGTGGACCATCTTTGATAGGGCTGTTGACTGTTGGATTTATAATGGGCGTTTTTAAGTTTGACTCTAAACCAGTGTATATGTCCGTGATCTTATTTTGAAAAAATGTAGCTAATTGATCCCAGAATGTTTGTGACATGTCAGGTTCTGCCAAGGGTTGGGAAGATGAGAGCTGTTGTACCAGCTGAAACAGTTCTTTGGTAGATTTTGAATTATCAATTACATGCGCGTAGTACATAGATTTTTCTTTTGCAAGTGCGCATTTATATTCCTTAACTCTAGCTTTATATATATTCTGTCCTGATCCTCTAGGGTGTGTCTCTAAGCTCGCTCAGCACGACAACAGCATTGTTTTAAATGCCTTAATTTGTCATTGTAACAAGAAGCTGAGGGGCGGCATTTTTTCTGAGTATATAACTTAGGAGGTGCCACTATATCTGCTACCGATTTAAGCATTGCTGCCACAAGGCGTGGCGCAAATGAATGCTGCTGCCCCCACACCATCCACATCTCCGCCCCCTGGTGTGCCATTGCCTCACAGTGCGGCAGACGTATCCACTTCAGCACCTGAGGTGTCAGTGGCACACAGTGCCTCAGCCGGTACTGCAACACCCACAGGTGGGGCAGAGCACACTTCCGGGGATGAGGATGTGGATGGGTTTGTGATCAGGAGGCACTAGCATTCATTTCCACCACCTGGCCTGTTTCTGCTTGGTGCTGCACATGGCCTCATGACCGTCCACTAACCCCCGATACACTCCGATGCACTCACCTTGGACAGCGACATGGACTGCCATATTCGGTTTGATGACCAATGGCACGGCGACCAGACTGCGGACTGTACCCTTCCTCTTCTGCAGTACTTGTCATCCACAGATGGACTCGGGCTGGCTCTCCATGGGCCCATATTATGTAGTTTGCTCAGCACACTCGGTGTGAGCGGTACACTCCAGCTGCAGTATTGCACTGGATGTGCAATAAACATCCAGTGACGCACTGCTGTGTCATGTCTTTCATCATTCATGTATGAATGTGTGGATGAATGTAAGGACAGTGTCAATGATGCTCATCCTGTGGGATGCCAGTCAGAGGGTGCTACATTTCATATTGTGTACCGGGTCCCGTGAACACTACAACAGGGTCACATGCATCAGTCAGTTCCATGTCCGGACATGGACTGAACCAACCCCAGAGCCCATGAGTCATTTTTGCAGGCCCTGCGCTTGTCCGGAGTATGGCAGGCCAGACCACTCCACTTACGCTGCGAGGGGGGGCCCTCATTGCTACCCATCGCAGGCGTACACGCTGGTGGTGTGCAGGTCACTGGTCTAGTTGTCCGCATGTCACAGCCACTCCCTGAGGGTAGGTTTGCATGCACACCACACCCATCTGGCACAGGCGTCACAGGTGATGTGACTCTGCCAACATAAGGGGCCGACGACGTCACATTCCCCTCTGCCGGTGGGGACTGGATGATGGAAGCTCCACGGTTCTCAATCACAAAGGGCCCATGAGTTGTTGCGCACAGGGTTAGTGGCACCCCAGTCCTTGCGGCCGTCACGGGCCTACCACCACGTGGCGCTGACTGGAGTTGCACAGGGTTAGTGGCACCCGGACCATTCTGGCCGGCACAGGCACCCCGTCACGGGACGGTGACTTTGGGTGCACTGAGTCAGTGGCACCTTAAGCTAATGAGCGGGTGTGCAGTCTGCAATTATGCCTTGTCCCGGCGGTCCAGACAGCTCAGGTTTTGTGTGCCCTGCTGGACCGCAGTGTAGGCCAGAGCCAGCGGGCAGAGCGGGCCTACCGCCACATGGCGTTGTTTCCGGGATCCCAGTGTTAGTGGCACCCATTGGGCTGAGCGGGTGTGCAGCCTGTGATGATGCCGGGTGCACTGGTATGTCCAATGCCATGGAGTGATCAAAACCCAGCACAAACGTGAAACCTTGTGGCCTGTGGAGTAGGGCTGCATGCTGTTGAGGGTGCCATGTCCGCGGGCCCCAGGCTTGTGGCTTGCAGCGGCACGTGGTGGGACCTCCTGTCCACATGCCGGTGGCAGAAGGTGAGCAGTGAGGCCTGGGTGCGCATGGATGGGCATACACTGATGGGCGGTGGGAGGGGCTGGGGTGCCTCTGCCTGGGTGTGCATGGGCAGGAATGCTCCGATGTGTGGCGGAAGGGGCTGGGGTGCCTCTGCCTGGGTGTGCATGGGCGGGCAAGCTCTGATGTGTGGCGGGAGGGGCTGGGGTGCCTCTGCCTGGGTGTGCATGGGCGGGCAAGCTCTGATGTGTGGCGGGAGGGGCTGGGGTGCCTCTCCCTGGGTGTGCATGGGTAGGCAGACGATGTTGTCTTGTGAAATTGTGTGTACTGTGCTAATCATGTATCTGGACTCTGTTTCGGATGACGGCTCTGTCTCAGATGTGTGACCTGGTGTACCTGGTGTACTGCTATACATACCGGCAAGTGGTTGGAGACACACCGGTGGCAGCAGGTGAGCAGTGTAGCCTGGGTGCGCTGGGGCAGCACTCTCTCTCTCTCTCTACCTCTCTTCTTCTCTCTCTGTTTCTCTCTCTCCCCCCTCTCTTCTGTTCTCTATCTCTCTCTCTCTCCCTCTCTTCTTCTCTCTTCTTCTCTCTCTCTCTCTCTCTTCCCCTCTCTTCCTCTCTCTCTCTCTCTCTCTCTCCCTTTCTTCTTCTCTCTCTCTCTCCCCCTCTCATCTTGTCTCTCTTTCCCCCTCTCTTCCTCTCTCTCTTCTTTGCTCTCTCTCTGAACGTTAATGTGCGCAGGACACACCTTCTCATTATGATTTTTGTCTTGCAGGCTGTGACCTACAGATTGTCCCGAGGGGAGTTCAGTGTTCATGTTAATAAAGTTTCATTTGTTGTTTTGAAAGTGAATCTGTGATGCTCATTTTTGTGATGACACATACATGTCATCAGTTGTGATTGTGCGACATTAAGCAGATTATTTTGGACGTGTTTAGGTGTAGCTTATGTAGCAAGTCTTTTGTCGGGGTTGCTGGGGAAGGGGGGTCCTGGGGGTGGTGGCGGTGGGTGTTGTTGCCCTTTTGGCCGTCCGGGCTGCATGTTCCGTTGCTCGCGTGCATCTGTTGCCCTTCTGATGTCGCTGTGGGCTGAGCTCCCTTTTGTGGTGCAGGCTGTGGTCCGACTTTGCACCAGGTCAGAGCAGGTGTTATTTTCCTGCTGCTAACGCGCCTCATCGCCTGTTTTGTGTTCTTATAGCAGTTCGGGCTGGTCGTTGTTAGTGTTGTGGAGTGGTGTTGTCACGGCTTTTGGCACGGTAACCCCTACTCTCATCTCATTAGCGATAGTTGCGGGGTCATCGGTGTCGATGTTTTTTGCGGCTGCTATCGCAGGTAAACTGGTGATGTGGGCTATTTACACCAGCTTGTGATTGGGGTGATAAGGTTATCGCTACTTTGGCTGACTCAGCGATATATCCTTGTGAATATCCCCCTTAGTTCCTCATTTCCAGTTCCTGGCAGGTGGTTACAGTGGGCAGCGGACACAAATGGTTGCTATGCCCATTTTCTTAAATTTACGCCAGTGTTCAAACCCAGCAGACCTGATCCATGATACTCTTAGTCAAAACATTCTGGCATTGTTACCACTTATTCAGTGAGAAAGTTTTGTCAACAGTGGTTGGAAAATTCCACACTGTCTGCAGTGAATTAAAATGTTTCTCTCCTGTCCAAAGACATTCATTTATCAGATTTTCTTTTAGATCAAAAATCTGCACATTCTAAAAGATTTATATGTGCTACTTATAATGAAATTTGGAAATTGTCCCAAATGGAAGCTGGTGCATGTTTAGGACAAATTGACTAAGATAATTTGGAAAAAGTGCTAGACGTTGTTGATAATAATAATAATACAGGTCGTATTTGCAACTTAAACAACATTGTACTGTCTGTTATTGATATTGTACAGAGTAATATGTCAACGTTGTATCATGTGCAAAATAAACTTAGATCTAATAAGTTGTTTAGCTGGATGCTTCAAACATTAAAAAATGGGCACCTTCCATGGCATTACTTGAAATGCAGCAATTTGTTTCTGCCTTTAATTTAACATATAAACAAGAACTGATTACCACGAAAGATGCAACTTACACAATGCTGAATCTAGGAAAATGAGATCAACTTCCATTCACCATAGCAGAAATGCCTTCAGCAGTGTGGCTAATATATTGTGTTATTTTATTGCCTATCTCTAAATTTCAATTTACAGCATACCTGAAACATTTTCCTGTTGGTAGCTATGAGCCCCTTGAAAGCAGCTTCATTTATGAGTTATGGAAATGCCCCTTTACGTATCGCTGTGAACGTTCTATTATGGACGTTTTTATTACTGGATAAGAATGAGACTCTACTATTTGACTTTCGTTTTTTTGCAAACAGATTGAAATGCACTGTACCTATAATACTTCAGCGCCTAATGTGGCTTGTTTTTAAAGGGATTCCGATTCCCTAAATTTTCCCTTTTATTACGGTACTCTCTAATGGGAGTTATCAATTGCTTAGTGATCTAGACTATTGCAGAATGCAGACTGGAGTCCCGTATGTTTTGTCTGTATCCCATTTAGTCACTTGTTGCAACAATTTTTTGTTTCCCCCTCTGCATGGGATAGTAGACAGCTCAATGTTACCTTTCAATCCAACTTCTAAGGCAGATTTCAACAAGCTAAGCAGACTCAAAGCATTATTGTTCCAACAAGAAGTAGCTCTTACTTCTGCTCGCGAGACCTTCGACTTGCAGGTGTCTATAGAACTTCTAGTGAAATACAGTCATTGGTAAAATACAAATCTTCACCTGCATTTTGAAGAATTAGTGCATCATATTTTTAATGCTTCTAATACAGCAGGCCTTGCCCACTTATTTAAGGTTGTAGGCTCCGCCACCATTAGTTCTTTTCAAACTATCTTTGGAGAAATACCGGCTTTCATCCACTCCATTTTTTCTAGTCTGTTTGGAGGATTCCCATTGTTGTTATTCATCATTTGCATTATTCTGGTCCTATTCCTGGTTCTCCCTGCAATGGATGCTTCTTTTGCAGGTGTAGTGGAGCTGGCAACGCTCCAAAACTTCTCTGAGTGTATGCTTCAGATCTTTGGAATGTTTCTTCCACAGGAGCTGGATCTTGATTGGTCCTTAACATTTCAACCTGCCTGGTTTACCTGCATGCAACCCTTGTTCCACTCTATCTGTTGCTCCTAAGAATGGGCAAAGGCATTTGCCTGGCTTCGCTGACACCGGCTACCTTGAACATTGAACTGCTAATGAGTCCTTAGCTACCCATTTATAGAACTGTTCCCTGGGTTTGTGACTTCTTCACAATGTGAGGTTTGAGCCACCAGCCTACAAGGAAACTTGTGCATGGGCACATTGCTCATGGCTCATTGGATACCCGCTTTGCTGACACAAATGCAGGGTGCCGGGAAACTGTCTTGACATCGGCTGAGACCAGAGATCATGTCTGCTTTTGAGCTGGAGAGAGATGCAATTGATTCTTCAGAAGCACAATAATTTGACAATTTTTCAAAAATGAGATTGTTTTCTATTCACTTTATTAACTGCCAATTTTAAACTATGCTTTGAGTATGTTCATCCTATAAGTACATTTATTTAATTTAGAATTCTTTCCAGTGCTATTTTCCTCTCCAAAGGCAGGGTGTTGCGTGTTTCCTGCATGCCCATTCTAGTTACACCTATGTAAGCCTAATTGTGCTGAATTTTCATTTGCAATTGTTACTATATAAGCAAACTTGCTTTGTGCTACACTGCACTTTCACAAGGAACCTGCATATGTTTTGCGTTCTGCCCTCTTCCTGGTATTTAGTCTGAACACCATAGACAAGGTCAAGCAACAATGCTCCTTGTTATTCTATCTGGTCAGACACTAGCACCTAGACACAACACGAGAATGCAACTGTTGTTTACGAGCACACATGTCTTGTCATATAACTGAGTTCAAGAGAGTAATAAAACACATCGAGTCAGAGATCTGGGACAAGATCATTGCTGTAGTTGAGATGTAGAACTTTCATCTGTGTATGCTAAGGTATGTGGTCCGCTACTAATCCCAGAGACCTTTGATATATAATTATTAAGCTTCAGTAGAAAAGGGGATGGGTTTTAAGGCTAATCTTTCTTATACCATGAAAGTTCTTTTTTACAGTATATGGTTCAATAGCCACGCTAAGAGTATTTTTAACCCTTTTGGTGCTTGCGTCGGTCATGCACTACCTCCCTGGTGTGGCAGCAGCAATGTGATTCATGGCCAGGAAACCCCAATAGACACCAGGGATGTCTTTGGGGCGGGTCAGCCCTCGGGGTCATATTTAGGCAAAAAAGAACTTTGGCTTTTCCTGGGGGGGGGGGGGGGCGCGATCGCCCACCCAAAATGTAAAAATTATATGTAACTATAAATTTCAAAAATGGCGGCGAAATTGGCAGAGGGTCGGTCTTCCTGCTCAGTGGCCGGATATATGTATATATATGTACCTGAAACGCATATGGCATGATGGCACAATGTAAGCTGGAACAACAAAGCTGTATGCCTTGCAGGCCTACAATAAAGTGAATATCTTTTTGCTGTGTGTGGCGCCTTCAAGCTAGTGAGCACCTTCATTTGGAATATGTAGCGGCCTGCTCTGGCCAGGAGGGCGCCCCGCCGCTAACAGTGCATGTCCAGCGCCTGGGATGTTAAGGCGCAGTTGGAACAGTGTACCGAGTTGTATGGACATAAAACAAGTAAGACAACAACTTGGTGAGTTTTCGGCAACCCACTGTGGTTTTATATTTTGAAACTGGGGAGATAACATTTCAGCACCCATTTGGGATTTAACAGCAAATTAACCCAAAAACCAGAATGCACTTGGTGTATACACCCACTAAGGCGGGACTTAAAAGTTCATCGTGAGTGTGATGCCATTTTTGCTGCCTGTTTCCCCCCTCGAGACAAGCCAGTGACCAAGGGTACAAACCTGAAACGCATATGGCATGATTGGCACAATGTAAGCTGGAACAACAATGCTGTATGCCTTGCAGTCCTACAATAAAGTGGATATCTTTTCGCTGTATGTGGCGCCTTCAAGCACGTGAGCACCTTCATTTGGAATATATATGTATCTGTATATATATACACGTATATATATATACATATATACATGCATTATTCATCTACAGAGAAAGATATATATATGTATCTATATTCACTGAAAAAAACGTAGGTTTCAGGGGTGTTATAGTTAGCTGGACTTTTCACTCGTACAAAACCATTGAAATTCCCCCGTTATAGTTAGTTCAGCTAACTATAACTCGCGCGCCCGCAATGCACTGCTGATGACGTCACATATTACATCACTCATGACATGGTCAGTGACATCACTCATGACATCACTGATGACATCTCAAATGACATCACTGATGACATGATCCAATGAATGTGTGTTTTTCTGAAAATTACATAGGTTTTATATATGTATATCTCAAGGTCGATGGAAGAATAAATGGGTATATAAGTGTCTAAATGGATGATTTGTTTTTGAAAAATTGATTGTATAACTGACTGATTAAGTGTATCTTAGTGAATACATGGCTTAGTGAGTAATGTTTAAATGTGTAAATATCTGTATCAGTCTCTCACTGTGTGTTTAAGTGGCTGCATGGGTTGGTAAGTAGCTACATGATTGTCTATATAGGTTATTAGTTGGTTTTTTGAGTATCAGTATGAGTGTCTGAGTGTCTTTATGGTTCAGTGGGGGTATGACGTAGTGCATAGGTGCATGAATGAGTGACTCACTGTTTGTATGTGTTGAAGGCAGCATGTGTGCAGGACTGTATGGGTGGATGAGTGTGTACATGGGGTGTTAGTGAGTGATACACTGTCTCAATAGTGTCTTTATGAGTAACTACATATGTTTTAAACAAGTATATGTGACTATTGGTGTATATAAGTGAGTATATGTGAGAGTGAGAGATTGAAAGAGTTTCTGTATGAATAAGTATGTGTTTCTATAAGTGATTGTTTAAAAGACTAAGTATGTGTAAGTTTCTGTAGAAGTAAGTGTGGTGGTGTGTGTATAACTGTATATGCAAATAAATGGATGTTTGATTCTTTATTAGCATGAGTGACTATGTGTGTGAGTAACTCTATGGATGAGTGGCGTTGTGTAACAGGATGTATAGGTGTGTGAGTACATATGATGAGTGAGTACATGTATGAGTTACTGTATAGGACTGTTGGTGAATGAGTGGATGTGTATGTGGATCTTAGATTTACTGAATAGGTTGTTGTAACTGGTATTGGTATGTCCATTGTTTTGAACATTGTAGTTTCTATTTTTGAATGTGTGTATCAAAAGTTATATTAGGGGAAGAGGAGGTCTGCCACTCTATCACAAGGATGATGTCATCAGTGATGTCATTAGTGATGTCATTTGAGATGTCATCAGTGATGTCATGAGTGATGTCACTGACCATGTCATGAGTGATGTAATATGTGACGTCATCAGCAGTGCATTGCGGGCGCGCGAGTTATAGTTAGCTGAACTAACTATAACGGGGGAATTTCAATGATTTTGTACGAGTGAAAAGTCCAGCTAACTATAACGCCCCTGAAACCTATGGTTTTTTCAGTGAATTTCTAAGGTTTTTTAAATGCTAATTCCTAACTATAATGTGCCTGAAACCTATGTTTTTTTCAGTGAATTTCAAAGGTTTTTTAAATGCTAATTTCTAACTATGCCTACAGAGATAGGACATGTGAAGAAAGAAGAAAAAACGCACAGAAAGAAAAAAATGAAATGAAGAAAGAAGCAACAGAAGTCCTCAAAGACGAAGAAAAGTGCAGGAAGAAGGATAACGTGCAGGAACAACAAACAGAAGAGCAGAAAGAAGCCTTGTTGCAAAATTATCCTGTACCCTCAACTTTTTCAGACGGATACTGGTGGTAACTGAGTCTGACTAACCAGTCCTAGAACCAGTGCTATGTTAAAAGACACTCAGAATACAGTGAAAACACCTACATATACTAGGGAACACTATGCGTTGGGGTCCCCCTGTGATCAGCATGACCTCCTCTGTAAGCCCCTAGTATATAATAGGGCAGGGGATTAAAACTACCTCTTAAAACGCGCCACAGGGTGTGTTTGCACACGTCACCTTAGGCCCCGTCCCTTCACTTCCCCACTGTGTAAACACGCCCTGTGGCCGTTTTAAGTTGGGAGATTAAGTCCCCTTGAATCCTGAGGGTCCCTAGGGTCCAACTAGACCACTAGGTACCTCCAGTAAGCGCCACAGAGCTGCGTTGCAGAGAGATGTAAAAAGGGGCATGGCCTAGACCACCTCTCTGCAACGGAGCGGAGTGGTGCTTACTGGAAGCACCTGGTGGGCTAGTTGGCCCCCAGGGTCCCTCAGGATTGAAGGGGAATTATTTCCCCAACTTAAAACGCGCCACAGGGCTTGTTTGCACACGTTAACTCAGGCCCCGTCCCCTCCCTTCACCACTGTGTAAACACGCCCTGTGGCCGTTTTTAGTTGGGAGATTAAGTTCATTTGAATCCTGAGGGTCCCTAGGGTCCAACTAGCCCACTAGGTACCTCCAGTATGTGCCACAGAGCTGCGTTGCAGAGAGGTGTAAAAAGCCTCCAGCGTGATGCCGGTCTTTTATTTATTTTATTTTTTTAAGAAGGAGGGCTGTGTGTCCCCCCTTCTTTTTCTAATTTACTGGCCCTGGGGACCCCATCCCCCAGGGCCTGCACCCTAATTTTTTTCGTTGAAAAAAATAAATTTGGCCCTCCCAAGGCCTTAATCGGCCCCGGGAACCCCAACCTCCGGGTCATGGCCTTTTTTAAAATTTAAATTCTTTAGGAGGGGGCTGCGATGCCCCCCTCCTCAGGCCACTTATGGCTCCGGGAACCCCATCCCCCGGGGCCGGCCTTTGTTTTTTATTATTTTAAAAATATATATATTTATAGAAACACCTAGGACATGCTGGACAAACCGTATGTACCTATCACCATGACGATTTGCGTGATATTCATTAAAAGGCGACTATGCATAGAATGAATCCACATGGAATGTATTTACACCGCTAGTGAAGCTCTGACGTGTCTGACGCCCTACCGTGCCTAATCCCGGCACCCCCGCCGGTGGGTACTCTCCAAGTAGACACCCTTGTCGTTTATTTATACAAACATGGGTAGCTATTGGCGGGCACATTTAATATACACGCACACCAAGCCATTCAAAGGTGATTCGACAAAAATTCGACCAAACTATGCAAGAAACCCCCCTCACGGTTAATAAAAAACACATCCACCGCCGGATGTGTAATACTTTTTATTTTACTCTCTAGAAAGGAGACGAACCTCACTTGAGAGTCACAGCGTGCTCCTGGCTGAGCCCAATGCTGTGTTACACCCACCAGTGCCAGCCGATTGCCTCACACCTCTGTGTTGTATTCCACCAGCTAGTGCGTATGCTATGACACTCTCTAGCCCATATGCACTGTAACACCACCCCGTGAATATGTCATGTCACACTTGCCTTCGCACGGGTTATATTGCCCCATCTAACGTGCCTTCCTCGATGTGTATGTTATAACGCACAGGGCTATGCCATACATGTTACAATCTGGGATCCATATCTTTGTCACAGTGCATATGCAACATTACACTCCCCAGCACATATTTTATATTATAACTTTAGAGACTAGTTATATTACACAACACTGCCCTGTGCATATTACACTCCAAGGCGTATATCGCATAGCACGCGCTAGTGCCTGTGCTATCTCGCGCTCTCCAATGAATCTGTCACTGCGCACAATGTATTACATATTATATTTCACGCCCCGGTTCATCTTATATCACACTTTTTGGTGCATAATTTATACCATATACTACATCTAGTTTTCATTTTCAATCGTGCTCTCAGGACTATGTTCTATATAACACTGCGTCCACCTACCCTTTTCACGGGCATTACATTTTGCGATGGGGGTGGAGGGTTAGGGGGTGTTGCTGCCAAGTGAGCCCGGAGTCACAGTCACAAACATCCTCTTCTTCCTGAATAAAACTGAGATTATGCTGCATACTTGTTCATATTTTAAGTAGTTCGCACAGACACACATTTTTAAAACAATAAAGTTTCTAATACCCACCTTGTCTGAACAGTTAGCTTGCTGCCCCATCCACCTCCTCCCTATCCTCTGTTGTCTGAATCCATGGACTAGCCTCCTCCCTCCTGCCATGCATGGTCTGATGTGCTGCCACTGCCCTCCATTTAGCATGATGTACCAGTCCACTCCTCCTGCCCTCCATTGCCCAATTCTATGGCCCATCATTGACCTCCTGCTTAGCCTCTGTGCTTAGCTTGCTGCCCCTATTCTCCTTCCCCCTGCCCTCCTATGTCTTTGTGCATGCCCCTGCTCCATCCTTTTTGCCCACTATGTTCCATGGACCTGCCACTCCTATCTACTCTGAGTGTTCTGTTGAGCTGCCACTCCCCTCCCACCTGCCTAGCATTGTCAGATGACTGTAACCTGTCCCTGCCACCTCCACCCTGCCTGTCCACATGCCATGCCCCTATCCCCTTCCTCCTGTCCTCCATGGTCCATTTTACTGCCACACCCTTCTGCCCTCCCTGATCTGTTGTGCTGTATCTGCTCCTCCTGCCTGCCCCGCGTGGTCTGTTGTGAGGCCCCTTCCCCTGAACTCTCTTGTCTGTGCCCAGGTCCTGACCCTCCCTTCTATCCTCCATGGTCCTTTGTGCATGCCCCTGCACCCTCCTTCTTGCCCATCATAGCCATTGTGCTGCCACTAACCCTCCCTCTTGCCATGCATGGTCTTCTGTGCTGCCATGGTCCCTCCCACCTTCCCTGTGTGGTCAGCTAGCTGCCCCTGACCCCCTCCCACCTTCCCTCCATGGTCTGTGTGTATGCCACCATAGTCTCATTGTTGCTCTCCATGGTGTGTCTTGTTTCTAGTGCCCATCCTGCCTGACCTCCATGGTCATCTTGCTGCTCCTGCCCTGCCACCTTGCCCCCAGCTCTCTGTTTCCATGTGCAGACCCCCTATTCCCTCCCTCCTGGCTTGTCTGTTCCATTGTAATGCCCCCGATCCGTCCCTCCTGCCCTTTATAGTCTGTTATGCTGCAGCTTTCTCTCCTGTCTGTCCATTATGGTCAGCTAGCTACCATTGCCCCTTTCCCATCTGTTCTCTGTTGTCCATGTGCATGGTCCTGTCCCCTCCCTATTGCTTTCTATGGAGTGTTGTGCTGAACTCCCGTCCCGCATGCGCTGTGTGGTGTATTGTGCTGCTGCAAACCCTGATGCCTGCCCTGTAGGGTCAGTTTGGTGCACCTCTCCATGTCCCTCCTGTCCTCTGTTATCCAAGTCCATGTCCCTACCCCAATTCCTCCTGCCTACCATGATTCAATGTACCATACTTGCGAACATTTTGAACTTGGTAAGAGGGAGATTTTGAAAAAACAACTGGGGTATTGATTTTCCCCTTTGAGTTACATTGAAAAAGAGGAGATTGTAGACAGGAGACAGATCAAATAAAGCCCATTTGAGCTTAAAAACATTGGACGTTTCCTGGCTGAAACGGGTCTGTTGGCATGTATGGTTGTACTACCACTGCCTCTTCCTTCTGCCCACAATGGTCTATTATATTGCCACAGCCTCTCTTTCCAGTCCTGTATTGTCGGTTTGTTGCCCCTGCCCCCCTTTCCACTGCCCTCCATAGTCTGTTGTGCTGCCACTGCCCTTCCTGCCTGCCCAGTGTGGTCAAATTGTTGCCTCTGCACTCTCCTACCTGCCTTCAATTTTCAGAGTCCGTGCCCCTGGCCTCTGCCTCTCAACAGTATCCCAATGAACAACTAGATTGCTAACATTCTATATTTATTACAAAAGTGTGGAACGCCTGACGTCATCTTGATGTAATCAAATCTTTAGAAATTACATATATGAGAGGGTCTTATTTGCATCAAAATTATGGTTAGTGCTCTAAAAAACTAAAATGAGGACATATTTTCTGAGTTTTCAAATAGCGACAAAGAACTTTTAAATTATTTGTAATCTTTATGTTTTTTTATCCAGTTGACCACTTGATTAAATGTTGCACCTTGGCGAGAGGATGTGGTGATACTTCCAGAGCTGCAGAATTTGCAACTGGGGAACCAGGTTGGAGTTTCTGCTTCAGCTCAACATTCCGTGATTGTGGTCAAATCACTTATTCTCCCCATGTCTACAACCAAAATGAATTTGATCTTGTGTGATCTAACCAATGCTCATGTAAAGCATTCCAATACCTGACAAGTCTGCACTATATAAAACTGCAAATACACAAAAAATAAGTGTTTTGCACACTTCTGTCATTGGGCTACATGTGGGCTACATCTGGGTGATATTTGTGCTGCATTTAGGCTCTTTTGTGTCTGGTGGCCATCTTGGGAGATTTATTTGTTATGAAGTTTCCTAATTTCCTCATTTACTGCAGTCTCCTCAGTAGGAAATACATTCAGTTTTTTACTTTGATTCCATCAAGAAGGTATTCAGATATGTCACACATTTGCCATAAATTCTGAATGTTAGTACTCTAGTTGCTCATTAGATCACTGTAGTAAAGCTACTGCTCACCACGGAAGTCTGCTGCTGGTATTAAAAGTGCATGTTTCAGTCTGCATGTCAGAATTTTTTTATGACATAGAAGAGGATTTGAGAAGTCAAAATGTGCCCTAATTTTTCTTTCTGCAGCACTAATCATAATTTCTATGGCAAAATGAATCCCCTCATTGTTTTCCTTTGTAAATGAAACGTTTTAAGTGTTACCACTTTATTCCATTCAAGATGGCTTCAGGTGTGCCATACTTTTGTCATAAGTAAGACTGTTAGCGCTCTAGTTGTTCGTTAGAACACTCTGGGACATTCTGTCATTGGGCTATACTTGGGCTTCATCTGGGTCATATTTGGGCTACATTTGGGTTCTTTTGTCTCTGGTGGCCATTTTGGGAGACTTATTTGTTATGATGTTTCCTAATTTCCTCATTTACTACAGTCTCCTCAGTAGGAAATACTTTCAGTTTTTTACTTTGATTCCATCAAGAAGGCATTTAGATGTGTCACAAATTTGCCATAAATTCAGAATGTTAGCACTCTAGTTGCTTATTAGATCACTGTAGTAAAGCTAATGCTCACCAGGGAAGTTTGCTGCTGGTATTGAAAGTGCATGTTTCAGTCTGCATGGCAGAATTCCTTAATGAAATAGAAGAGGATTTGAGAAGTCACTCAAAATGTGCCCTAATTTTTCTTTCTGCAGCACTAATCATACTTTCTATGGCAAAATGAACCCCCTCATTTTGTTCCTTTTTAAATTAAATGTTTTAAGAATTACCACTTTATTCCAACCAAGATGGCTTCAGGTGTGCCATACGTTTGTCATAAGTAGGACTGTTAGCGCTCTAGTTGTTCTTTAGAACACTCTGGGAAGCTGCAGTAGAACACAAAGGAATCAACTGACAGTCTCTGCCCTTGTTGGATGTACATGTTTTACTGAGAATGTCAGACTTCATTCTCACATGACTGAGAAAGATAATGTGAATTTACAGAAAATATGCTCTCAGTTAGCTTATAGATCACCTTCCAAACCTCTGTGGGAAAAGCATGAGAAAATAGTTTTCTCTCAAACATGATTCATGATATCACAGCAGAAGGCTTTTTCACATGGTAAAATCACCTTAGAACACATCACAATTCCTAAAATGAGTATGGTACCATCAACAAATGATTTATAATGTAACTAAAGTCTTAAAACCTTTTATTAACTGCAATGCTTTTTAATGAGGTGCTATCATGTATATTGGTCCCAAGATGGCTGCCAACACTTCTTGGATGAAGTGCTGACAGCCAATCAGATCTCACAATGAGATGTGTGGTTAGGCTCCGCCCAGATATATATGTGATTTTACTTTTGATTTTCTCAGGAACTACTGAACGGATTTACACCATTTAAGCCAAAGGCACATGCCTCACCTGAGGACTACCTCTTTGCCAAATTTCAAGTAATTCTATTCGGCCGTTCGGGCTGTACCTTCGACTAAAGGTCCTATGGGAAAATGCATGGGGAAAACGCGTTTTGGGACCCCCCTTTTTTCTCAGCCCCCACTTGACGAATCACCCCGAGACTTTCAGGGTAGGAGCTAAGCGGAGCGCCCCATTAGTTTCGAAAATTTCACGAAGATAAGTCAACCGGCACCAAAGTTATTCAAAATAGAATTTTCAGATTTCCTATGGGTACTCGGTCCTAACTATAACTATCTACTGGCGACCGCCAGTCGATAATACAGATACATATATACAGATACATATATACATAAATGTAGAGATAACATTATATATATATGTGGGTGTGTGTGTATGTATATATATATTCAAATAAAGGAGGCAACATTGTCATTTGGGTCAAAAGGGACTACATCACGGAGGCCCTAAACCAATTAAATGACAGATCTTGATACAAAGTGAGCAAAGTATTATCACTCAGGGCAAATTATAACAAATATTACAGCAAGTTATCGGCTTGGAAAACAATTGGACTGCTCACGGCAGATGAATACAAGTTTCTCAAGAAAGAGAACCCCACAGTACCATCAATCTACTTCATACCAAAGATCCATAACAATCTGGAGAAACTTCCAGGAAGGCCAATAATTTTAGCCCAAAACAGTCTACTGGAGAACACGTCACAGTATGTAGATTTCTTTTTTACAGAACTTTGTGCAAAAACTGTCTTCCTATAAAAGGAATACCAGTGATTTTTTAAACAAACTGAAGAATGTTGTGTGGTAGAAAGACTATGGGGCATATTATCAAGAAACTGCGTTAAGATTAGCGCCGCTTTAGCGGCAGAAAACTGCCGCTAAAGCGGTGATAATGGGCTTGATAATATGCCCTTGAGAATTTCCATAGAAGCCCATGTTCTGGTGTCAACATGGGCTTCTATTGGAATTCTCTGCTGCATATTATCAAGCCAATTAACGACGCTTTAGCTGCAGTTTTCTGCCTCTAAAGTGGCGATAATTTTAACGCCGTGCTTGATAATATGCCCCTATCTCCTATAAATTCTTGATGTGACAGCTCTGTATACGAGCATAAATCACAATGATGGTCTGAGAGCTCTTGAATTTTACTTGAAAGGGAGATCATCTAAAAAATCACAGCATAGTAAGATGCTGATCAATATGGTGGACTTCTGCCTCAATAACAATGTGTTCCTATTACAAAAAACATTGTATCGACAAGTGCGAGGTGTTATGATAGGTGCCAGATTCTCCCCCAGCTATGCCTGTTTACACATGGGCTGGTGGGAGGTGCTGGTACTGGGCACAACTCTTTGAAAAACAATGTACATTTCTGACTGCGTTTTATAGATGATTTATTTATTATCTGGAAGTGAACACGTGAAAGTGCCATGAATTTTGTATCTCTTTTAAATGCCAATGAACTGAATATGAATTTTACTGCCACTGTTAGTCAAAAAGAAATACAATTTTTAGATGTACAGGTATTTATTGACAATAACAAAGTAGAAACAATATACACCGCAAGGCCACATCTGGTAATACAATATTGCATGCAAAAAGCTTTCACCCCAAACATCTTGAGGAAAGTATACCATACGGTGAAATGCTCAGACTTAAGAGAATTTTATAGCACCCAGAATGAGCTCAATATAGCACAAGAAGCTAGTAAGAAAAGGTTCTTGGAAAGGGGGTACTCGATGAAATCCTTGGATATGGCTGTATCCAAAACAAAGAGTTTAAACAGACTAGAACTCCTAAGGCCCAAGAAACTAGGGCACTGAGGAAGATCATCAGACAACATTGGCTGATAGTCCTCAGTGATCCATAGAAAGGCACTCTCTATGAGCAACTGTTTAGTGAAAAGTAGTCCAGAACTAACAGAACAGACAACCTGGTTCTCCAAGCACAATGGGTCTACCAAGTGCAAAACGTGCAAAGCATGTCAATATGGGATAAATAAAAAATCATACAGTGTCCCATTTAGCAACAAGGAAAAAGAAATCACAAAATATCTGACATGCAAAACGGGCTCCGCCATTTATGTGCTGGAGTGTCTGTGTGGCTTACGCTACATGGGAAGCACTAAACTTTAAGCCCACAAACGAATACTCCAGCACATAAGGGCAATAACGAACAATGACTCCACCTACCCAGTTGTCAGACATTTCAGGGAGATACATGCAAATAAGTTGGAACACCTGAAATATTACATTGTAGATAAAATACCTATGAACAGGAGAGGAGGAAACAGGGAAGGCACTTTAAGAAAATTGGAAACCCAATATACACTGGAGCTCGATTCAAAGAGCCTAGGAGGTTTGAATACAACAGAGGATTTATACACTTGCCTCTAGTCTGCATACATAATAAGAATAAAAGACATGAAAGACCAAGTGGAGCATGATCTCTAAGTTGGTGAAAATTCAGCACAAATAAGATACAGATGTAAGAACAACAAGGAGGTGGTGCTCAAGTAAGACCATTTAATCTTATATGGATAAAATCTGAGATTACAGAATATAACAGGAGAACACATGGTACTGAGATTGTGATGCACCTGGTAATGGACTCCCCACAAGTCATCTGCTGCCAAATCCCTAAATCAATTCAATTTGTTTTTCTTTAATAATACACATTTGTACTTTGGGAGTGATAAGCACCATATGCAGGTTTTGCACTTATATAGCACAATAAGCACTAGCACTTTTTCCATACAAGGTTTTTTTTTTTAAATGATCAAATATATATGATCATGATGGTGGTGCATTGCTTTGTCTTATGAATTATGTATTGATAAATTAAGTATCACCGAAAAAAAGAGAGAGTCAATGGCTAACAAGTATATGAATAGGTACAATGAGCACAAGTAATGTACCAATGTGGATTATCTTACACTGCTATTTTTCTATCATATTTTATGAAATGTTAGCATGGTAATAATTAATTTATTATTTATTAGATTTTATGAACATTTTTTAATGAATATTGCAATTGAAAATGTTTTCACAAAATATGCACTGAGGATGCTATGTTATGTTATTTAATAGTATTTCTTCTCTCTTCATGTATTGTATGGTTTGCACAAAGCACATTGTAAATAGCAGAAAACAATATGATCAAGGCCCGGACGTGCTGAAATGCATAATGGTGGACTACTAACAATAAAATATTAGCATGTATCCTGCGGTCCGTGCCCGTGTGTTCTTTGGGTCCAACAAAGTGGATTAAGCAGTGAATTTGTATATATATAAGAGCACGCACATGAAGAATGCTGGGTTTCAGGCATCTTTAATCCATAGGGCCTCCTCCGAAACAAGAGAGACATGTTTCGGCTGACACAGCAGCATATCTCAATCTGGTAAGCACCATTTTACTTTAAAAATATATACTCAGTCACTCTCATAGACATAGAAAACATATCATGATTCCAGTTTTAAAACGGTGCACGTTGCAGAAGGTACACACAAATGCATTCACATCTGATAGCTTGGATAAGATTAATGGTTACACTTATAAAAAAACATAATAGAAATGCACACTGCATTGATATAAATCCATTGACTGCATAATGCATCATCAGATCACTATGAACTACGTGCAACATATACCATTTGTTATTCTATTTGAAATGTCTCTACTTTCAAAAAGTGTAATTCTCCTATACTAGCAAGAATTGTGCAAACCTAATTCTTGTAACAATGAAAATACTGAAGCATCCTGTGTGAACTTGAAGGGCCAAGGAGATAAAATTAATTACAAATACCCCCTCTTTGAACTGTAGAAACCACTCACGGCTAAGCCTGTAAATCTCCCTTGCATTTGAAATATATATATATTTGTTTCAGAGTTGCTTTGTTTTCACCATGACTGGTGGTAGTGGTGGTAGTGGTGGTGAATACAAAGCAACTCTGAAACCTATCCCTGGAGTGTGGCATCCTTTGTGTTTCTGAATTTAAATATCGGGTAAGGATTCTACCTGTTGCTGCCTACACCAGTTATTGAGCGTGCTGACATTGGGAATTAATTGGTTGTAATATATATATACATATTACCTACTGGCGGTCGCCAGTAGGTAGTTATAGTTAGGACCACGTTTCCATAGGAAAACCTCAACATTCTATTTTGAATAACTTTGGCGCCGGTCGACGAATCCTCGCGAATTTCTCAAAATAGGTGGGGCGCTACGCTCCGCTCCTACCCTGAAAGTCTCGGGGGGATCCGTCAAGCGGGGGCTGAGATAAAAGGGGGGTCCCAAAACGCGTTTTTCCCATGCATTTTTCCATAGGACCTTTAGAACGAGCTACAGCCCGAACGGCTGAACAGAATTACTCAAAATTTGGCAGAG
The DNA here is from genome assembly GCF_964204655.1 of Triturus cristatus. Classification (NCBI taxonomy): domain Eukaryota; kingdom Metazoa; phylum Chordata; class Amphibia; order Caudata; family Salamandridae; genus Triturus; species Triturus cristatus. The sequence goes on along the minus strand of NC_140584.1, from coordinate 767,175,939 downwards.
AGGTAGTCCCTAGGTCAAGGAAGTGCCTTTTGTAGGTTTGGTGTAAATCTGTTCAGTAGATTCTGAGAAAATAGCCTTTAAATCAATATATATATCTGAGCCCGCTTACGGTACGCTTACCGTACGCTTACGGTAAGCGTACGGTGGCGTGCGCGAGCGCGATTCTGATTGGCTCTTAGATCTTAGTAAACATTCGAATCGGCCGAAACCAGGAAGCGGCGGCCGCCATTTTCTGTGTTTCACTCTGAAAAAAAAAGAGTGAAAACAAGAAAAGGGGGCAATGAGGAGAGTTACAGACCCCCTAACATTTGTAAGGGGGTCAAAGAAGGACAGAAAAGTAGAAAAAAACCATTTATTGATTTTAAAAAAAAATCACGGGGTACGCTTACGGTAAGCGTACGGTAAAAAAATAAAATAAAACAATAAATGAAAATCAGATTTAAGTGTATAGATATTAGGGGGCTCTAAAAAGAGCCGTTGTGTTTATGAAGTCATTTTTTTAGTGGTACCTACAAGTAAGTACCGATGCAGAGTCTAAGGTTCAAGAGGAAGACTCTGTTCCCTTCATCATTGAAGTGCACACCATCTCCTCTATAAATGTCTTGCATGTCATAACGCAAGTTGTTGTGGTAAATGGCACCCATACCATAGTCACGGAGGAAAGCAGAAACAGATTTGTTGACGTGCTTTCTTGCTTTGTCAATCTGCGGACAGAAATGATTGGACCAGTTCCATTTTTGCCTTTGGCATATGTTGGAAAACACAAAGGCAGTTTTAGGGAAAAGTGTAAACAGTTGTGCAAAGGTGTCCTTCATAAGCATTTCCAGACCTACCCCAGTCAAAGTGCCTAGGTCATTGCCACCACAGTGCACTATTATGAGGTCAGGGTGTTGGATTTGAATGAAGGATTTCACCAATGGCATCAATTGGTGCCACTTTAACCCTCTCTGACCAATCCATTTAATGTCTACATTTGGCAAAGCAAGGTCTCTCACCATATCTGTTTTCTCTGCAAACTTTTCACTCCAGAAGACATAGCTGTGCCCTACAATCCACACTGTGAACATCTTCAAAGGAGAACTGGATGCACTCAGGAGGTGTCTTTCAGTAGAATGGCAATATGAAAAGAAAGACAGTTTGGAAATGGAGGCATACATATTTTTTTCAAAACAAAAAGAACTGATTGGCTGTTTCATACCATTCTAGAATAAAAACTAGGCTGCATGTGAAAATTAATAGAAGCATGTTTTGTATTGGTACAAAAAAATGTGTAACCAAAGAACAGTACTATGGATTTGCTGTTAGGTTTGAAAAGTCAAGCACTCTTGCTCTGTGGAATTGAAACATTGTGTGTCGAACTTCTGACCTAACTGCACACAGCAGTGTTCCATGAGCTGTTGCTATGGTAGCAGGCAGAAGTCAAGTTGGGGGAAGGGTACTAGGCAGAAGTCAAGTTGGGGGAAGGGTACTTTTGGAAAAGGGTTGGTTTTCAACCAATAGAAATGTGTGATTACATTTGAAAAAAAGGGGGAAGCACTGAGATTTGAAACTTACATGTATATGTGTGGAAAAATAGAGGGAAAGTTTGCCATTATCTGGTTCTGCTGAGAGGAGAGAGGTGAACACAACAGAGATCCTGGCTCTGATAATCTGCTGTTTGAGTGTCACATTTCTTTCACAACTAACTAATTTTAAAGGTGAGTTTACAGTTTGAGAGGGTATGTATGTGGTAACTTAAGAAATGAATAATAGAAATGGGAATTGTTTTTGTTGTAGTTACACATGGTGGTTTCATAATGTGTCAGTCTGTAAAAAGTGATTTACACTTGCCCCGAAAAAAAAAGAGCAGTAAGTGTGCTTTCAAAATGGCAAAGAAATTTCGTTTTGGGACTAATGTGAAAACATGACTCTGTGTGCATAGAAGAATTATAGGCAGAGATTTATTGCGTCTTGCTCTGGTGATTTCACAGTTGCATTAGATGGAAAGGGGGAGCGAATTTTTGGGGGAAGAAGCAGAGGCTTAGCACACACCCATGTGCTTGCCACGTATAGTCATGCACAGTATTTAGAAGCGAGTGGGGTTTTCAGGTTTAAGTCTGTAATGCAAATACATTCAGCATCACTAAGGCTGGTTGCCCTTGCTGGAGTGTAGGCAGTCACAGAGAATACACATGGTGGTGGTCTGAAAAAAAAACAGCTTGGACATGTGCAATTAAATACATTTTAAAAAAAGGTTTCATATGGTGTCATAATGTGTCAGTCTGTAAAAGTGATTTACACTTGCCCCGAAAAAAAAAAGAGCAGTAAGTGTGCTTTCAAATTGGCAAAGAAATTTCGTTTTGGGACTAATGTGAAAACATGACTCTGTGTGCATAGAAGAATTATAGGCAGAGATTTATTGCGTCTTGCTCTGGTGATTTCACAGTTGCATTAGATGGAAAGGGGGAGCGAATTTTTGGGGGAAGAAGCAGAGTCTTAGCACACACCCATGTTTTTGCCATGTATAGTCATGCACAGTATTTAGAAGCGAGTGGGGTTTTCAGGTTTAAGTCTGTAATGCAAATACATTCAGCATCACTAAGGCTGGTTGCCCTTGCTGGAGTGTAGGCAGTCACAGAGAATGCACATGGTGGTGGTCTGAAAAAAAACCAGCTTGGACATGTGCAATTAAATACATTTTAAAAAAAGGTTTCATAATGTGTCAGTCTGTAAAAGTGATTTTCACTTGGCCCGAAAAAAAAAGAGCAGTAAGTGTGCTTTAAAAATGGCAAAGAAATTTCGTTTTGGGACTAATGTGAAAACATGACTCTGTGTGCATAGAGGAATTATAGGCCGAGATTTAATGTGTCTTGCTCTGGTGATTTCACAGTTGCATTAGATGGAAAGGGGGAGTGAATTTTTGGGGGAAGAAGCATAGTCTTAGCACACACCCATGTGCTTGCCATGTATAGTCATGCACAGTATTTAGAAGCGAGTGGGGTTTTCAGGTTTAAGTCTGTAATGCAAATACATTCAGCATCACTAAGGCTGGTTGCCCTTGCTGGAGTGTAGGCAGTCACAGAGAATACACATGGTGGTGGTCTGAAAAAACAGCTTGGACATGTGCATTTAAAAAAATCAAAAAAAGTGGTTTCATAATGTGTCAGTCTGTAAAAGTGATTTCCAATTGTAAAAAGTGTTTTTCACTTGGCCCGAAAAAAAAAGAGCAGTAAGTGTGCTTTCAAATTGGCAAAGAAATTTCGTTTTGGGACTAATGTGAAAACATGACTCTGTGTGCATAGAGGAATTATAGGCAGAGATTTATTGCGTCTTGCTCTGGTGATTTCACAGTTGCATTAGATGGAAAGGGGGAGCGAATTTTTGGGGGAAGAAGCAGAGTCTTAGCACACACCCATGTGCTTGCCGTGTATAGTCATGCACAGTATTTAGAAGCGAGTGGGGTTTTCAGGTTTAAGTCTGTAATGCAAATACATTCAGCATCACTAAGGCTGGTTGCCCTTGCTGGAGTGTAGGCAGTCACAGAGAATGCACATGGTGGTGGTCTGAAAAAAAAACAGCTTGGACATGTGCAATTAAATACATTTTAAAAAAAGGTTTCATAATGTGTCAGTCTGTAAAAGTGATTTTCACTTGGCCCGAAAAAAAAAGAGCAGTAAGTGTGCTTTAAAAATGGCAAAGAAATTTCGTTTTGGGACTAATGTGAAAACATGACTCTGTGTGCATAGAGGAATTATAGGCCGAGATTTAATGTGTCTTGCTCTGGTGATTTCACAGTTGCATTAGATGGAAAGGGGGAGTGAATTTTTGGGGGAAGAAGCATAGTCTTAGCACACACCCATGTGCTTGCCATGTATAGTCATGCACAGTATTTAGAAGCGAGTGGGGTTTTCAGGTTTAAGTCTGTAATGCAAATACATTCAGCATCACTAAGGCTGGTTGCCCTTGCTGGAGTGTAGGCAGTCACAGAGAATACACATGGTGGTGGTCTGAAAAAACAGCTTGGACATGTGCATTTAAAAAAATCAAAAAAAGTGGTTTCATAATGTGTCAGTCTGTAAAAGTGATTTCCAATTGTAAAAAGTGTTTTTCACTTGGCCCGAAAAAAAAAGAGCAGTAAGTGTGCTTTCAAAATGGCAAAGAAATTTCGTTTTGGGACTAATGTGAAAACATGACTCTGTGTGCATAGAGGAATTATAGGCAGAGATTTAATGCGTCTTGCTCTGGTGATTTCACAGTTGCATTGGATGGAAAGGGGGAGCGAAATTTTGGGGGAAGAAGCAGAGTCTTAGCACACACCCATGTGCTTGCCGTGTATAGTCATGCACAGTATTTAGAAGCCAGTGGGGTTTTCAGGTTTAAGTCTGTAATGCAAATACATTCAGCATCACTAAGGCTGGTTGCCCTTGCTGGAGTGTAGGCAGTCACAGAGAATACACATGGTGGTGGTCTGAAAAAAAAAACGCTTGGACATGTGCAATTAAATAAATTTTAAAAAAAGGTTTCATAATGTGTCAGTCTGTAAAAGTGATTTTCACTTGGCCCGAAAAAAAAAGAGCAGTAAGTGTGCTTTCAAAATGGCAAAGAAATTTCGTTTTGGGACTAATGTGAAAACATGACTCTGTGTGCATAGAGGAATTATAGGCAGAGATTTATTGCGTCTTGCTCTGGTGATTTCACAGTTGCATTAGATGGAAAGGGGGAGCGAATTTTTGGGGGAAGAAGCATGAAATCAGATGTATTTTGGAGTTATTTGAGATATAATATTGTGATTATACTTCTGAAACAAACATATCAGACGGTATTTTAAAGAAATAAGTATTGGTATTAGATGATATTTTTTTACAATATTATGCATTTCTATAATGTAAAGTTTAAGTAAAAAAAGAATCAGGGCTTTTTTAATACAATCTTTGTGATTGGTTTTTTTTTTTGCCCGCTGTAAAATGATGAATGCAATTGCTTTCACAATTTATAGTGAAATGCAATATATTCTGAAAACAGCAAAAATAAGGCAAAAATATTTTTTGGTAAAAAATGTAAATATGTGTACTGTATTATAAAATGTTTAAAAAATATTAATACTTTTTTCTTTTTTTCCAGATAGATTTAGAAAATTTTCGAAAACTACAAACATTTTTAAAACTATTTTTAAAAAAAAGAAATGAATAAATATTTTTTCAGTGAGTATGGTAAGTCAATAATAATAATTGTAGTCTCTCAAGGACAATGTAATGTGATAAATGAGTTACCTCCAAAAAGATGACCATGTGTCCTTCCGTGTACATCCTGGAGGTGCCTCTTCATGGAGTGATTCCCAAAGGAATACTTCCTGTTAGGATTACCTCTAGAAAGTACACGCTTACACAGACAGCAAGTAACTAAGGGTGCATTCACCTTTTGCTGGCCTTCTGGAAAAGTAAAATAATCCCAAACATAAGAAGGCTTTTGTTTCCTCGATCTCTGCCTCAAGACAGTGCTGCTGGTGCTAGGCTCACTCTCAGAAGAGCTCTGCTGTTCTGCCATCGTATCCCAAAGACAAACCAGCTCCTTCTCCCAAGGGATCACAAGCAGAAATGAGGGGAATGGGTGTGGTGTAGGAGAGTTCTAGAACTGAAAGTAGTTTCAACCAATCAAAAGTTGTGTTTCATGATCACATGACCTACCGTACGCTTACGGTACGCTTACGGTACGCTTACGGCAAAAAGTACGCGTGCGCGTAAAAAAGACACGCGCTTCCGCGCATGCGCATAACAGTCACTCCCCGGCACTTCCGCGTAACGTGCGCGTGTGGCGTAAGCGCGCACGCGTCCCACGCGCAGTTCGCGCGGCTACGCAAAGTGCGTAACTATACGCAAGCAGCGTAGATAGATGACGGACGTTGCGTAAACCGTACGCTTACCGTGAGCTTACGGTACGCGTACTATAAAAAAATAAAAAAAAAATAAAAAAACTGGAAATAAATTTTACATGTTTATTTTAAAAAATATATTAAAAAAAAAATATTTAAGGATTTTTAAAATTTAAGCATAGTCTTTATAAAAGGTAAGAAAAATAAATTAAAAATATGTTTGAAAAAAATAAAGAATAAAAAAAAAATTAGCATTTAAAAAACCTTGCAAATTCACTGAAAAAAACATGGGTTTCACACACGTTATAGTTAGGAATTAGCATTTAAAAAACCATAGAAATTCAGTGAAAAAACCATAGGTTTCACACATGTTATAGTTAGCTGGACATTTTACTCGTAAAAAACCAATGAAATTGCCCCGTTATAGTTAGTTCAGCTAACTATAACTCGCGCGCCCGCAATGCACTGCTGATGACGTCACATATTACATCACTCATGACATGGTCAGTGACATCACTCATGACATCACTGATGACATCTCAAATGACATCACTGATGACATCACTGATGACATCATCCAGTGAATGTGTGTTTTTCTGAAAATTAAATATGTTTTATATATGTATATCTCAAGGTCGATGGAAGAATAAATGGGTATATAAGTGTCTAAATGGATGATTTGTTTTTGAAAAATTGATTGTGTAACTGACTGATTAAGTGTATCATAGTGAATACATGGCTTAGTGAGTAATGTTTAAATATGTAAATATCTGTATCAGTCTCTCAGTTTGTGTATAAGTGGCTGCATGGGTTGGTGAGTAGCTACATGGGTGTCTATATAGGTTATTAGTTGTTTTTTTGAGTATCAGTCTGAGTGTCTGTATGGTTCGGTGGGGGGTATTACGTAGTGCATAGGTGCATGAATGAGTGACTCACTGTTTGTATGTGTTGAAGACAGCATGTGTGCAGGACTGTATGGGTGGATGAGTGTGTGTATGGGTGTGTTAGTGAGTGAATGACTGTCTCAATAGTGTCTTCAGGAGTAACTACATATGTTTTAAACTAGTATATGTGACTATTGGTGTATATATGTGAGTATATGTGAGAGGGAGAGATTGAAAGAGTTCCTGTATGAATAAGTATGTGTTTCTATAAGTGATTGTTTAAAAGACTAAGTGTGTGTAAGTTTCCGTAGAAGTAAGTGTGGTGGTGTGTGTATAACTGTATATGCAGGTGAATGTATGTTTGATTCTTTATTAGCATGAGTGACTATGTGTGTGAGTAACTCTATGGATGAGTGGCGTTGTGTAACAGGATGTATAGGTGTATGAGTACATATGATGAGTGAGTACATGTATGAGTGACTGTATAGGACTGTTGGTGAATGAGTGGATGTGTATGTGGATCTTAGAATTACTGAAGAGGTTGTTGTAACTGGTATTGGTATGTCCATTGTTTTGAAAATTTTAGTCTCTATTTTTGAATGTGTGTATCAAAGCTTATATTAAGGTGAGAGGAGGTCTGCCACTCTATCACAAGGATGATGTCATCAGTGATGTCATCAGTGATGTCATTTGAGATGTCATCAGTGATGTCATGAGTGATGTCACTGACCATGTCATGAGTGATGTAATATGTGACGTCATCAGCAGTGCATTGCGGGCGCGCGAGTTATAGTTAGCTGAACTAACTATAACGGGGCAATTTCATTGGTTTTTTACGAGTAAAATGTCCAGCTAACTATAACATGTGTGAAACCTATGGTTTTTTCACTGAATTTCTATGGTTTTTTAAATGCTAATTCCTAACTATAACGTGTGTGAAACCCATGGTTTTTTCAGTGAATATATATATATATGCCTTCTACGTAGGATAGTGTTTTAAAATGTTAGTTTTAGGCACTAGCAGAGATAGCGTATTGTTGGATGAATGCTTCCGCAAGCACAGACGGAGCGCTGTCTTGGCAGCCTCCTAATTTATTTCAGCCCCAAATTCCGCTTTCACTAGAGACGCTGAATGTAAAGTCGATACAGCACATTTTTTGCCAATTGACTACGTCCATGTCTTTTTGGATGTTGACTTGCTTGACAAAATTTTGCAGCAAACAAATTTGCATGCCAAACAATTTCTGAGGGAACATGGAGGCACTCTTGGGCCTCATTCTAGGGCACGCAAGTGGACTCCAACTTCTTTAGGGGAGTTGAAGATATTTTTGGGCCTCACGGTTAAAATGGGGGTAGTGCATAAACCAACTTTGCTATCCTACTGGTCTACTTGCACGGTTTGGTTAACCCCCATCTTCGCACCATACATGAGCAGAGATCGCTTTTTGCTATTGCAGCGCATGCTGCATTTTCATGACAATTCTGCAGCATTGCCCCAGGAGAATCCAGACCATGACAGGTTGTTCAAAATTCAGCCTGTCATTCGGCATTTGTCTGCCAGGGTTCCAGAGGTTTATACTCCTGGAAAGAATATAGCCATTGATGATTCCTTGATCTTGTTTAAAGGCGGCTGTTGTTTAGGCAGTACATTCCGAGCAAGCGCTCTTGCTATGGCATCAAGTTGTACATGCTGTGTGAGAGCTCGACTGGTTATGTGTGCAGCTTGAGAGTGTATACAGGGAAGGACACAACTCTTAACCCTGTAGGTTGCCCTCCCACGCTAGGGGTCACAGGAAAGATCGCATGGGAGCTTGTCCTGCCACTTTTTCATAAAGGTTATAACATTTATGTGGACAATTTCAATACAGGAGTAGAGCTGTTCAGTGAGCTATTCAAAGCTAGTAACTGTGGCTTGCGGTACAATTTGTTGTCGCTACAAAGGAAGCTCCAGAAATCCCAGAGCACTGTGTTGCGGTCCTACGAGCTACTCGCAGTCAAGTTCTCAGATAAGCATGACATGCACGTGCTCACTACTATTCATGCTGACAGCACTTCCCCTGTCACGGTTTGGGGTCAGATGGCCAAAGACCACCAGCCACCTGTATACTTGATTACAACAAGTACATGGTCGGAGTGGACAAGAATTACCAGGTTCTTCAACCATACAATGCGAGTCGTAAAACTTGCATTTAGTATAAGAAACTGCTTACTCACCTGATCCAGATGGCAACATACAATGCATATGTTGTTTATCGTCAGACCACCACAGAAAGACTCATGACTTTCAGTTGTCTGTGACTGAAAGTCTTGCTACTACAGAAGCAGCAGCCTCCACTTCATGTGTTCTGGAGGATGTGGCAAGGCTGCAGGAGCAACACTTTGCTGATAAAATTCCTGCAACACCCAGAAATGAGCGCCCATGTCGTCGTTGTAAAGTGTGCTCGGTGCAGGTAAAAAGGCAGGAGACTCATGTTTATTGTCCCCAGAGCCCAGGTAAGCCTGCCTTCTGTTTTCCTAATTGCTTTATGTTGTATCATACTAAAGCAAGATATTGGGAAATTGATTGAGGTTGAGCTGCCGATAGGTACATTTTTCAATTGATGTGAATGTATACCTACTGTCTGTGGGCCACTCCTTCACTACGCGAGCAGGTGCAGAACATTTGTTTCTATACTTCAGGAAATCATGGACTTCTCAACACCTTTATGTGCTTTCAGAACATGGTAGTTGTTCTGTTCGCCAATTGACAAGTGCATTATTGTCGCAAAAGCAACAGTTGATGGACAGAATGCAGAACAATGTCATACATTCACCCCAGTACAGAGATCTGGGCCTATATCCATCGTTTTTTTGCTCACCATGCCGTTCCAGTTTGAACCCAGCCATATGCAAATCAGTCTTGACCCTGTGCCTCATGGAAACAGTCCGGTCCGAATTGCCAAGCCAGGTCCTCCCTGGACTGGAAACAAGCATCCTAGGACTGGTTTCGGGGTTTCACCCCTCTTCAGCCGGGATAGCTTGATTCCAGTGGCATGGAGAGCACGGGACCCAGGTCTGGGCATACCCTTCCCACTCGGGGTGACAATTGCAAAAACAACAGTTGATGGACAGAATGCAGAACAATGTCATACATTCACCCCAGTACAGAGATCTGGGCCTAAATCCATCGTTTTTTTGCTCACCATGCAGTTCCAGTTTGAACCCAGACATATGCAAATCAGTCTTGCCCTGTCCCTTATGGGAATAGCCCAGCCCGAACTGCCAAGCCAGGTCCTCCCTGGACTGGAAACAAGCATCCTAGGACCGGTTTCGGGCTTTCACCCCTCTTCAGCCAGGATAGCTTGATTCCAGTGGCATGGAGAGCACGGGACCCACGTCTGGGCATACCCTTCCAACTCGGGGTGACAATTGCAAAAACAACAGTTGATGGACAGAATGCAGAACAATGTCATAAATTCACCCCAGTACAGAGATCTGGGCCTAAATCCATCGTTTTTTTGCTCACCATGCCGTTCCAGTTTGAACCCAGCCATATGCAAATCAGTCTTCACCCTGTGCCTCATGGGAACAGTCCAGGCCGAACTGCCAAGCCAGGTCCTCTCTGGACTGGAAACAAACATCCTAGGACCGATTTCGTGGTTTCACCCCTCTTCAGCCAGGATAGCTTTATTCCAGTGGCATGGAGAGGACAGGACCCACGTCTGGGCATACCCTTCCCACTCGGGGTGACAATTACAAAAACAACAGTTGATGGACAGAATGCAGAACAATGTCATACATTCAACCCCGTACAGAGATCTGGGCCTAAATCCATCGTTTTTTTGCTCACCGTGCTGTTCCAGTTTGAACCAAGCCATATGCAAATCAGTCTTGACCCTGTGCCTCATGGGAACAGTGCAGCCCGAACTGCCAAGCCAGGTCCTCCCTGGACTGGAAACAAGCATCCTAGGACCGGGTTTCAGGGTTTCACCCCTCTTCAGTCAGGATAGCTTGATTCCAGTGGCATGGAGAGCACGGGACCGTCATCTGGGCATACTCTTCCCACTTGGGATGACAATTGCAAAAACAACAGTTGATGGACAGAATGCAGAACAATGTTATACATTCACCCCAGTACATAGATCTGGGCATAAATCCATCGTTTTTTTGCTCACCATGCCATTCCAGTTTGATCCCAGCCATATGCAAATCAGTCTTGACCCTGTGCCTCATGGGAATAGTCCAGCCCGAACTGCCAAGCCAGGTCCTCCCTGGACAGGAAACAAGCATCCTAGGACCGGTTTCTGGGTTTCACATTCTGGTGGACAGAACATACGCCACGTTGTCACTGAGTACCCATGTTTCACATTTAACCATTCTTCATAGTCTATGATGTTCTCTTTTGAAAGTTTTTGAAAATCTCCAGCATGTTTGCCTTAGTTTCAAAGGTATATATGCTTGCTCAGCTTGAGGAATGGCTTTGCGGCATACTCGGGCACCCCCGAACTTGCATCCACAAACTAGAAGGAGTTGGATTTAGCACAGTGAGAGCATTGATAGCACTTGACAGAAATGTTTTCTCTTGACAATAAGACAGGATTAGTCAGGACTCTGATGAGGACAGATACACGAACGGGTTAGAGCAGCTGATGGTAGGGCGCTTTCTGAGGAATATTGTAAAGGCAGATGGTAAAGGTAGTATAGATACACGTCATCTTCACCGACGGATTCAAATCAATTGCTGCCACACTCGCACTGAATTTACCATAGTAATTATGGGTCAATGCTGCTTGCCATGTTCATCCTCTGTTAGAACTTAGTAGATGGTCAGTTTGCTGTATGATAAGTGCATTACAGTCACTGCACACAATGGTGGATTGGACATTTGATACGTTGTCACGGACAACCCATGTTTCACATTCATCCGTTCTTCATAGTTTATGATATCTTTAGAAAGCTTTTGAACATTTCCAGCATGTTTGCCTTAGTTTCAAAGGTAGATATGCTTGTTCAGTTTGAGATATGCCCTACAGGGATACTTGGACATCCCCAACTTGCATCCACAATCTGGAAGGAGTTGGATTTAGCACAGTGAGTGTGATAAAAAGGCGCATTAAAGATATGTCTTCCTGAGCCTTTTGTGGCGGTCATGGGAGCCATTAGTAAAGATTCACACGGCATGCGTTCGGTAATGTTCAGGAAGAAGGAGGAGGAGACTTTACAGGTTGTAAAATGTAGTCAAACTCATTATGTCTTGCAGCATATGAATGTAATGGGCCCTTGCATGGTGGCGGTATGTTTATGTGAGTGCAAGTGATCTGGTTGATTGGGCCCGTGGCTGTAAGTATGGAAGTCTTGTGTGTGGTGCGTGAATGGCGTGTGAATGGACCATAAAGTGGTTGGTGCTTTGAAGTGGCTTTATGGCTCCCCTTCAGAAGCCAGCGTTTCTGGAGGTGCTAAAACCAACCAGTGAAAGTGGTGGATTACCTTTATGAAATTAGTGTTAGAGTTATAAATGTGGCGGTTTAATGGCCGTTAGTAAGATTTCTCATTGTCAATATGGGTAGGTGGGGACTTTGTGTCCTAGTTCAGTCGTCACCTAGGCAAACCGTTACAATTTTGAGTAGAAGTCATGGAGGAAAGTTCAAGGATGAATGACTTGCGTGGCTCTCACTGTTTTTTTTATTCAACATCCCCTGCAAACCTCAAATTTAGCTGAAAAAATCACTTTTTCTACACATTTTTGTGTGGAAAAGTTGTGGGATCACTGGGCTGACACAAATTTCCTACCACCCAGCGTTCCCCCAGGTCTCGTAATAAAAATAGTGTCTCACTCGTGTGGGTGGCCCAAGTACCCGCAACAGGCAAGCGCCCAAAACGTATTGAGGAGACATCAAAATTGCTTATCACAAAATAACCTGGTTTTGCAAGGGGGGTCATCTGGGTTTTTTTCCCCGTACTTGGGGGCCAGCAAGGGAAACCTGGTAGGAAATTTGTGTCAGTCCGGTGATCCCACAACTTTCTCACACAAAAATGTGTGGAAAAAGTCATTTTTTCAGCTAAATTTGAGGTTTTCAGGAAATTCTGGGTATGAAAACGTTGGGGGATCCACGCAAGCCATACCTCACTGCAATTTCCCGGGTGTCTAGTTTTTAGAAATGTGTGGGTTTGGTAGGTTTCCCTAGCTGGCCGCCGAGCACGGGGCCAAATACCCAGGTACCATTTTTCACTGAAGACTTTGGGAAATGCAGGGTGGGTGGAATTTTGTGGATCAACGCAGATTCCAGAACTTTCCACCCCAGAAATATGAGGAAAATGTGTTTTTTGTTTTAGCAATTTTAAGGTTTGCAAGGGATTCTGGGTAACAGAACCTGGTGAGAGCCAGACTAGTCACCCCATCCTGGATTTCCCAGGGTGTCTAGTTTCAAAAATGTATATGTTTGCCAGGTTTCCCTAGGTCCTGACAGAGCTAGGGTTGATAATCTACAGCCAGGCACTTTGCAAAAAAAGGGTCTGTTTTCACTGTGAAAATGTGATGAGTCCACGTTGCGTTTTGGGCTGTTTCCTGTCGTGGGCACTAGGCCGACCCACACAAGTAAGGTTCCATTTTTCTCAGAAGACTTTGGGGAATGCTGGGTGGGGGGAATGTTGTGGATCCACACAGATTCCATAAATTTACACCACAGAAATGTGAGGGAAATTTGTTTTTGGGGAAAATTGTGAGGTTTGCAAGGGATTCTGGGCAACAGAACCTGCTGAGAACAAGACAAGTCACCCCATCCAACATTCCCCTGGGTGTCTAGTTTAAAAAAATGTATAGGTTTGCTAGGTTTCCCTAAGTGCTGGCAGAGCTAGGGTTCAAAATTTACAGCTAGGCACTTTGCAAAAAAATGGACAATTTTCACTCTGAAAATTTGATGTGTACACGTTGCGTTTTGGTCCGTTTCCTGTCGCGGGCACTAGGCCAACCTACACAAGTGAGGTACCATTTTTTTTGGAAGACTTTGGGGAATGCGAGGTGGCTGGAATTTTGTGGAACCACGCAGATTCCAGAACTTTCCACCAAAGAAATGTGAGGAAAATTTGCTTTTTGGGACAAATTTTGAGGTTTGCAAGGGATTCTGGGTAACAGAACCTGTTAAGAGCCAGACAAGTCACCCAATCATGGATTTACCTGGTTGTCTAGTTTTAAAAAATGTATAGGTTTGCTAGGTTTCCCCAGGTGCCGGCAGAGCTAGGGTTCAAAATCTACAGCTAGGCACTTTGCAAAAAAAGGGTCAGTTTTCACTGTGAAAATGTGGTGTGTCCACGTTTTGTTTTGGACCCTTTCCTGTCGCGGGCACTATGCCTACTCACACAAGTGAGGTACTATTTTTCTCAGAAGACTTTGGGAAATGCGGGGCAGGTAGAATTTTGTGGATCCACACAGATTTTAGAACTCTCCACCACAGAAATGTGAGGAAAATGTGGGTCTTTTTGACAAATTTTTAAGTTTGCAAGGGATTCTGGGTAACAGAACCCGGTGAGAACCAGAAAAGTGACCCCATCCTGGATCCCCTGGGTGTCTAGTTTTCAAAGATGTATAGGTTTGCTAGGTTTCCTCAGGTGCCGGCAGAGCTAGGGTTCAAAATCTACAGCTAATCACTTTGCAAAAAAAGTGTCAGTTTTCACAGTTAAAATGTAGTGTCCATGTTGCCTTATGGGCTGTCGCAAGCACTAGGCCTACCCACACAAGTGAGGTACCATTTTTCTTAGAAGACTTTAGGAAATTCGGGGGGGCTGGAATTGTGTGGATCCACACAGATTCCAGAACTTTCCACCACAAAAATGTGAGGAAAATGTGTTTTTTCGACAAATGTTGAAGTTTGCAAGGGATTCTGGGTAACAGAACCTGGTTAGAGCCAGTCAAGTCATCCCATCCTGGATTCCCCTAGGTGTCTAGTTTTTAAAAATGTATAGGTTTGCCAGATTTAATTAGGTGCCGGCAGAGCTAGGGTTCAAAATCGACAGCTTGGCATTTTGCCAAAAAAGGGTCTGTTTTCACTGTGAAAATGTGATGTGTCCATGTTGCATTTTGGGCCGTTTCCTGCTGTGGTTACTAGGTCTATCCACACAAGTGAGGTGCAATTTTTCTCAAACCACTCAGGGAATGCGAGGTGGGTGGAATTTTGTGGATCCACGTAGATTCCAGAACTTTCGACCACAGAAATGTGAGGAAAATGTGTTTTTTATTACAAAGTTTTAGGTTTGCAAGGGGTTCTAGGTAACAGAACCTGATGATAGCCAGACAAGTCACCCCATCCTAGATTCCCCTGTGTGTCTAGTTTTCAAAAATGTATAGGTTTGCTAGGTTTCCCTAGGTGCCGGCAGAGCTAGGGTTTAAAATCTACAACAAGGCACTTTTCAAAAAAAGGGTCAGTTTTCACTGTAAAAATAAAGTGTGTCCACGTTGCGTTTTGGGCCGTTTCCTGCCGCGAGACTTGGGGTAACACAGAATTGTTGACTTTTGATGCATTTCTGCAATCCAAATGAAAGACAATGTGTAAAAAAGAAGTCACTTTGAAAAATGTCCTATCATTCTCATGCTAGTATGGGTACTCACAATTTCGGAAATCTGCAAATAGCTACTGTTTCTGAACTATATATTTTGTTCCAATTTCAGAAATACATAGGTGTCTTTTATCCTGATTTTTCACTGTATAATTTCCCAAATTACTTGCTATATACCCGTACATAATGAAAAACCATTGCAAGGCGCTGCTCAGTTATTGGCTCTGGGTTCGTCCGGGTCTTGGTAAACCTACAAGTCCTATATAATCTCACAACCATAAAGGTCCAGCAGATGTAACGGTATATTGCTTTTAAATATCTTACATAATTAGAAGATTTTACAGGTGAAAATGTTGGCACAAATGGCTGTTTTTTTCAATTCATTTTCAATGTGTCCTATTTTCATTTGTTAGTTTCTATAAAGAAACATTGAATGATCTACACAAATGACCCCTTGCTGAATTCAGAAATGTGTCTACTGTTCTAAAATGTATAGCTTTCCAGGGTCCATTATTTCTTTCATACCCATTTCTACCATTAACGGGAAGAAAGTTGAAAGCACAACAAATTGCAAAAATAGGCTATGTCCCAGTAAAATGCCAAAACTGTGTAAAAAATGTAGGTTTTCTGACTAAAGTCTGTCATTCCCTGAAAGCTGGGAAAATGGGGATTTTATCCCAACAAACCCTTTGTGCATACTATTTGCAGGGAAATAAACAGACACTTTCATTTGCAGCACTTGTTTCCCATTTTTACACAAAAAATAGAAAAGGCAAATTTCTGGGTCCCCTCCTGCGAAATCCACAAACCTTGGGTACCTTTAGAATACCCATGATGTTGGAAGAAAAGGGCGCAAATTTGGCGTGGATGCCTTATGTGGTCAAAATGTTACAGGGGCCTAAGAGCGAACTACCCCAAACAGTCCAAAAAGAGCTGGGGGGGGTGAGGCCCAGCTGTTAAGGGGTTAATATGAATTTGTTTTCTGATTGTGGCATGAATACTTCATTTTAGAACACAATCGTTTGAATACATTTTCTAAACGTCCTTTGTGTCTTTTTGTTTATTTTACTGTGGACTAGCAGGAGTGAGAGAGCAAAATGGTGTGTCCTGTTACCGTGACCCCTGAGAGGATTGAGAGTGTTGTGCTCTAGCGTGCCAATCCACGTGTTTCCCTGGTAAGGTTAGGAGCACATCTGAGGCACCATAGCTTTTCAGATTGGGGCTCAAAGGTAGAGAGGTGGTATGGTGACTCAGTCCCTACATGCCAATGTTGTATGGTCCCAAGCACAGTCCTGTTCCTGAGCAGAATCCCTGCAACAGTTCTTGGTGATTTTGCCAAGGATGGAGGAGCTCTGGGGTTCTTGGAGTCTTCACAGGTTCCGGACGACACGGTACACCACGATTGTTAAAGTCCTTGTTATGTAATGGAATGCGTTGTAGTGGATGTTGCGTTGTAAAAATTTCGTTGTAAGTGTAGTGCGTTGTAACAGTTGCGTTGTAAAGGTTGTTCACCTGCTAGGAAACTCGTAATGATAAGTATCCAGCCCATGCGCTCTTTATGGCTTCCCTGTGCACTTACAATATCCAAGAATGATTCAGTTATTGCAGGGACATATTTACTCATGCAGATATGATCACACATGGGATATAGTACACCCTGCCCTAGGGCTGTAAGACCTGCAGTAGGGGTGAAATAACTATATATCATGTAGTGTGGGAGACAATGGCACACAGGTCTACATGCCATGTTGACTCTTCGGTTTTCTCTGCACCAAGACACGTAGGCTTCAGTGGCAGTTTGCATGGTCTTGGTGCGGGATCCCTGGGGTTGCACAATTCGTGCGGCACCTCCAATGGACCCTCCTCTGTATCCATGCCCTAGGCACAGGAGTACCATTCACTAGGGACTTAAAGGGGTAGCAGAAGTGGTGCCAATTGTGATAAATGTTTAGCAAAGAACACTGATACTGGGAGTCTGGTTGGCAGGGACCCACTACACCTCAGTAAAAGCTGCATCAAAACCCAGGCAAAAAGTGTGGGGGGGGTACTGCAACAGACAATCAGTTTCTCACACCAAACATTTACTTTGACCAGAGAAAAAGGATTCTCTATACTGAACCCCTTCAATTTCATTTTTCAGATGGTTCACAATATAATACTTTTCTATTGCATTTGTCACGTATTCAAAATGTAATGACATTTTTTTTTCTTGATAGTCACAGAGTAAATCCACTTCTGATTGTATTTGACAGAGAGTTCACAGTGTAAAATTCCTAACTATTTGATTTGTCAGAGGGTTCACTATGAAATTCCCTATCCAAATGTTTTTCAGAAACTTGGTTGAGAAGGTCAAAAGGGAGTCGAAAGTTACAAGACCAATGGTATCAATGGAGGTCTTTAATTTCTGGTGTCCGGGGGTCTCTGCACCCCAGACACTCAAATTTCAGACAAAATATCTCTTATAGCTGTGTCTATATGTGCAAAAAAGCAGAGCTTTCCAGGGCTAACTCCAAGCGGTGCTCTGGGCAACAAACACCGCATGTTAGAAATGGGGTCTCTAGTTGGCAATGGCTGGCCACTGTCCAAGTAGGGACCCTTCTTCCTAAGTCAGAGTAAGCGGGCTACACTCTTTGATAACCCCTGCTCAACCCTGTTGTAATGTAGCACGAGCAGCTAGGCTTATTTCAGAGGCAGTGTGTGCAGCATTTATGACCATACATAGTAACACAGTGAAGAACACTACAAAGGGACACCACACAGGTAGCTATAAAAAATAAGTATCTTTATATATAGACTTAACAAAAGACCAATAATAGTAAAAAGCCACAATACTAGAAAAATAGGGTTACTCTTGGAATGTTGCAAAAATAGTTCAAAGTGTGCAAAGAGGAGTTCAGTTCAAAGCAGTGGTATCTGTGACTCTTTTACTTACAAAGTACCTGGATTCTGTAGCAAAACAACCAAAATGTTGCAAAGGAGCTGTAGCGATTTTCCTCACGCGAGCCCAGCGATGCGTTGAATCCTTGCCGCAAGGGAGGATGATGCACTGATCTGCAGAAGCGTGTTTAACAAAGTGACAAACTTCTTCATGCTAAGCCGGCGATGCGCTGAAATCCTTGCCGCAAGGGAGGATGATGAGCCGAACCTGTTGCGTGTGCGACCCTTTTGCAATGAGAAGAAATGGCGCTCTGCGAGGGAGTGACGATCCGGTTGCGATGCGATGAAAATGGCAGATGCCCGAGGTCCGCGCTGCGATGTTGTGAAGCGAAGAACTCGATGCGATGATCTTTGGTTAGCGAGCACTTGGAGGCCCGCAAACATGCAATGCGATAATCTTTGGTTTAGCGAGCAGTTGGCAGCCCGCAACCGTGCGATGCGATGATCTTCGGGTTAGCGAGCTTTTGGCAGCCCGCAAACGTGTGATGCGATGATCTCCGGTAGCGAGCACTCAGCGGCAGCAGCGCGATGATTTTTCATACGCTTTTCAGCTGCGGCGGCTCGCAAACTGGCTTTAGCGACGATTTTCAGCTCTCTCTTCTCTGTAGTAGAACTAGAGGCCCTGGAACTCACAGGAGCCTCACCTGCAGATAGAAATCCTCGCTGGGAGGAAACAGGAGGCTGGTGGTGGAGTCTGATGTGCCTGAGACTCCAGCAGGAGGCTAGCTCTCTTCTAGCCCTTGGGTGATTGCTGTAGCAAGATAAATAAAAGTTCCTCAAAGTCCTTTTCCTCTTCTTCCAAGTCCAGTAGTAACCACTGCAGGCCAATCCAAGAAACAGCACACAAGCAGAAGGACAGTCACTTCCTGCAGATTCCTTCAGTTACACCGACAGAGGTTCTTCTTGTTGTCCAGGAGCAATGCAAGTTGTAGGGGTTTCAGCACTGATATTTATACCCCAAAAGTCTTTGTTCTCAGAAGCTACAAGTCACTGAACCCAGCCAGAACCAGTTCTGCCCAGTCCTGGAGCACTTTGTTTACCAGGCTGAATCCTTCCTTTCAGAAAGAGGGGGTCTACCATCAGACGCACAGTAGGAGGTGGAGCCAGCATTGTGGAGGGAAGGCACAACCCTATTCAGGTCCCAGGTGCAACTCCTCCCACCCATCTAGATGCAGATCTCTCTATTCACCACTGGGACACCTCACCGTGTCTCCTGGAATTCCCCAGCCCTCTCACTCCAAAACCAGACAGCCAATACACATAACAGCAAAGCACACTGGAAGGCTTAGGCAAGGGAATACTTTCTAAAAGTGGTATTTTCAAACTCAGAATATAAAAATAAACTTCACGAAAATATGTATTTTAATATTCTGAGTTAAGGCATACTAAATTCGTTTTTCTACCATGTTCTTTGGGTCAGTTAGGACTATAGAATGTAATAGTCAAACTGCCCATTCCGGCCTATGGAGAACAGGTAGCCTTACAGTAGTGAAAAACAAAATTGGGTGTAATTCACTACCAGGATATGCTACACACAGCAGGGCATGTCCTACCTTACACATACAATGCACCCTGTCATAGTTCAGAGGGTTCAGGGGCTGGGAAGTGGGTGCACTTCACAGCCAAAATGGCAGTTCTGGACTGCACACAGACTCTGCTGTGGCAGGTCTGAGACACACTTTACAAGCTGCTTCTGTGGGTGGCGCAAACCAGCGCTGCAGGCCCACCAGCAGCATTTGCTTTACCAGCCCTGGACACACACAGGCCACGCTACTAGGGACTAACAGGTAAACCAAATAAGCCAATCATGGAGATACCAATTCACATGTCATATTTACAAAGGGAGAGCATGTGCACTTTAGCACTGATCAGCAGTGGTAAAGTGCCCAGAGTCATAAAGCCAACAAAAACAGGTTAGGAAAAATCCAGGAGGAAGGCAAAAAGCTTAGGGATGACCCTGCAAAAAGGACCATTTCCAACACCGCACCACACACCATTTGCACTCAATAAATCAATGTGTAGTCAGTGTTTTTGCTTTAAGGAGGAAATGTTCTTTAATGCACACACAAATAAATACTAAATGACAAACATTTACAAGATTAAATGTGGAATTACTAATAGGAATCTGTTATGTTATGTTATGTTATTTATTTTTTTTGTATAGCGCAACGGTTACTCAAAAAGAGAATCCCGGCGCTTTAGGTAAGGTGAACAGGTTTCAAAATAACACAACACAGAGAAAACAGTTCAGAAGTCCACAAAAGAAACGGGGCTACAGGCAAACCTATTGAGAAAACAGCCAGGTTTTGAGGCCTTTCCTAAAATCAAGCAGAGTAGTCGCCCCCCGCAAAGGGAGCGGTAAGGAATTCCACATCTGTGGGGCTAGCAGACTGAAGGAGCGGCCCCCTAAGCGAGCCCTCTTCACACGCGGAACAGCCGCAAGAAGTAAAGATTCCGACCTCAACGCGCGAGTAGGGTGGTAAAAAGTGAGTCTCTTTTGAAGATGTTTAGCTCCCACCGCATGGAGAGCTTTATAGGCCAAGGTCAGAGCCTTAAAGGCAATCCGTTTGCGGATGGGTAGCCAGTGTAGCGTCACCAACAATCCAGAGGCGCTGGTGCGTCTACTTGGGCCAAAGATGGCCCTGGCCGCCGCGTTCTGTGCCACTTGAAGCCTCTGCAGCAAATACTCTGGCAGGCCCAGGTACAGGCTGTTGGCATAATCCAATCTGGAGCCTATCAGGGCCTGCACCGTCAGCCTCTTGTGCTCCTCGGACAAGAGAGGCAGAAACTTCCGCAACATTTTTAGCAGGCCGAAACAGGTGCCGGTTACCCCCAGAATCTGGGCTTTCATCGTCAGCCCCTTGTCCATCTTAACCCCCAGGTTTTTAGCCATGGGAGAAGAGCCGGACGGAGGGAACATGTCGATGGGCCACCAGGCCTGCCAGCTGGGCTCCGAATCACACCCGAAGAAGAGTACCTCCGATTTATCGGAATTGCACTTGAGGCTGTGCAGTTGGAACCATGCGAACACAGCCCCAAGGCAATTCTGGATACTCTCCCCGTCAAAGTCAGCAACCTTCTCACATGAGAAGAGGAGCTGAGTGTCGTCGGCATACGACACGATCCGGGCACCAAAAGACTCCGCCACCGCCGCCAAAGGGGTCATATAGATATTAAAGAGGGTCGGGCTCAATATAGAGCCCTGAGGGACCCCGACTCCCAAAGGCGGCATTACAGCGGTGTCAGATGATGTCCAGATCGTTTGCCGGCGGCCGGCCAAGAAGGAAGAAAACCATTTGAGCACCGTCCCCCGCAGGCCAATCTCAAAGAGTCTTGCGAGCAGGCCCTCATGGGGGACGGTGTCAAAGGCCGCCGACAGGTCCAACAACACCAGCATGACTTTGCCCCCGGAATCCAGCACCCCTTTGATGGTTTCCGAAACCTCAAGGAGCGCGGTCTCGGTGCTGCGGTTGGAGCGGAAGCCTGACTGGGAGTCGTGCAAGATCTCATGAGACTCCAAAAAATTGGAGAGCACCGACTGAACGTGCTTTTCCAAGATTTTTACAAAAGCCGGCAGCAGCGAGATAGGCCTGTAATTGGCTGGGGCTTTCGGGTCAAGTCCCGGCTTTTTAAGCAACGGGATGACCATTGCCTGCTTCCATGATGGCGGCACCTCTCCCGAACTCAACGAAAGGTTGAGAAGAGGGTGAGCCAGCGGATTAACCACCTCCGCCAATTTACCCAGAAGCTTAGCTGGGCAGGGGTCAAGCGGAGACCCAGATTTTAAATTGCCCATGAGCGCAAGGGAGGCGGAGGCTGGCAGAGATGGAAACTCAGCCAATATGGCGCCCTGCATGACTGGGGGGGGCATACCCGCCTCTGGCACCGGCAACGTGACCGGTCCACTCGAAGGAAAGGAGTCCTGGATGAGTTTGATCTTGCCTGTAAAAAAGCACGCCAGATCTGCTGCCCAGGATTCGACAGGGCCCTCTTCCGAGGCGGTGGTCCGAGGTGAGATGAATTCTCGAACGATAGTAAAAATCTCCTTACTGGAGTTCGAAGCTGCTTCGATTCTCCCCGCGAAATAGGCTTTCTTTTCGAGGCGGATATCGCGGTGGTAAGCTTTAACCACAGCCTTGTAGGTAGACCTGTCCTTGCTGTCATAATGTGCCCGCCAGGCCCTTTCGGCTACCTTGCACTGCTGCCGCATAGCCCACAGAGCCGTGGTAAACCAAGGGGCCGAGACCCGCTTCGATGTCGGGCGGGGGGGCAGAACAGGGGCCAGGTCATTCAGCCTCTCCGTCAGCCACTTTTGCAGGGCCTCCAAGTCGCTTTCTAACTCGCCAGACAGAGGGCAAGGGTGAGTCGCAGCAGCCTGGGCCAGCATCTCAGGGGTCACCCTGCTAAATGCTCTACAGGCTCGTCCCCTCTGCTGTGAGACAAGGTTCGACGCCCTAAGCTTGCCACTGATTACAAATTTGGCAAGCCAATGATCCGACCACAGGACCGGGAGAATCTCTTTCACTACCAGCGGAGAAGTCGAGAAAACCTGCTCTAGGGTATGCCCCTTCTCGTGGGTCGGACCCTGTAGATGTGGGGTCAGGCCCAGCGGCGGCATAGCCTCCAAGAGCTTAATAGCGGCGGGGTCCGATGGATCATCCATCCGGATGTTAAAGTCCCCAGCCACTAAACAGTGTTCTGCTCTCAGGGCTAGACCCGCCACCACCAAATCGAGGTCAGCAAAGAACGTCCCAAGTGGACCGGGGGGGCGGTAAACTAGCAGTCCCTTCACTGATTGGTGCGGCGCTAGCGCGATAGAAAAAGCCAGCGATTCTGAGCCGCGGATGTCCTCCGTAGGCAAGATGGTACAAGGTATGCCCTTCTTTACCACCAATGCGACCCCGCCACCCCTGCCCTTTGCTCTGTCCTTCCTGAAGATATCAAAATCAGGCGGAATGGCCATAGCCACATCGGGATTGGACGCTTCACCCCACCAAGTCTCCGTCAACATAAGACAGAGTGGCCTCTCAGTCTCGAGGAGCTCAAAGATGTGTTGCGCATGGCAGCTAGCCGACCTGGTGTTTAACAGCATGCAGGCGTACTCAGCGCCAGCGATGTCAATAGGCGGGGTAGATGACAGAACCCGGGTAGGATGCCAGCCACAGCCCGGACATCGCAGCTTGCCCCTATGGCGGGCCGGAAAAACAGTGCGGCAGCAGCTCTCCCTGATATGCAAGGAGCGCAGCTCCATAGAGGAGTACCGCATCGAAAGGGCGCCCAGAGAGCTCAGTCTCGGTGACCAGGGCCCCACCCGCCGCCAAAACGCCTCCGGGACGCGGACGGGCGCAGACGGGCAGGACTCTGGCTTGACTCCGGCACGAATCAGGCGCTACCGCTGCGCGTCACCGCTGCGCGAGCTAGGTGAGCTTTAAATAGGAGCTCACCTGAACTCCTGCAAAGCGCTAGAACGCTCAGGCAAGTGGCGCGTGATTCTGAAGTCCCCCCCCAAGATGGCGACCGGCGCCACAAGCAGGCAACCAGAAGGTGAAATAATCCGTCCAAAACGCGGTGGGGGCACAATTATAGTGCAAGTATAGGGCCAGAACACGATGGAGGTTAAAAGCAAGGCAATACAAAATAATTAGAACCAAAATACAAAAACGGGATATTATTTAAAATAATGCTAGCGAAACGCGCTGTAATACCAGCAGCCACAATGCACCCAAAGGCACCTTACCAAAGGCAGAGCAGCGGAAATGCTCGCCTTAAATAGGAGCTCGCCTGAACTCCTGCAAAGCGCTAGAACGCTCAGGCAAGTGGCGCGTGATTCTGAAGTCCCCCCCCAAGATGGCGACCGGCGCCACAAGCAGGCAACCAGAAGGTGAAATAATCCGTCCAAAACGCGGTGGGGGCACAATTATAGTGCAAGTATAGGGCCAGAACACGATGGAGGTTAAAAGCAAGGCAATACAAAATAATTAGAACCAAAATACAAAAACGGGATATTATTTAAAATAATGCTAGCGCAGCGCGCTGTAATACCAGCAGCCACAATGCACCCAAAGGCACCTTACCAAAGGCAGAGCAGCGGAAATGCTCGCCTTAAATAGGAGCTCACCTGAACTCCTGCAAAGCGCTAGAACGCTCAGGCAAGTGGCGCGTGATTCTGAAGTCCCCCCCCAAGATGGCGACCGGCGCCACAAGCAGGCAACCAGAAGGTGAAATAATCCGTCCAAAACGCGGTGGGGGCACAATTATAGTGCAAGTATAGGGCCAGAACATGATGGAGGTTAAAAGCAAGGCAATACAAAATAATTAGAACCAAAATACAAAAACGGGATATTATTTAAAATAATGCTAGCGCAGCGCGCTGTAATACCAGCAGCCACAATGCACCCAAAGGCACCTTACCAAAGGCAGAGCAGCGGAAATGCTCGCCTTAAATAGGAGCTCACCTGAACTCCTGCAAAGCGCTAGAACGCTCAGGCAAGTGGCGCGTGATTCTGAAGTCCCCCCCCAAGATGGCGACCGGCGCCACAAGCAGGCAACCAGAAGGTGAAATAATCCGTCCAAAACGCGGTGGGGGCACAATTATAGTGCAAGTATAGGGCCAGAACACGGTGGAGGTTAAAAGCAAGGCAATACAAAATAATTAGAACCAAAATACAAAAACGGGATATTATTTAAAATAATGCTAGCGCAGCGCGCTGTAATACCAGCAGCCACAATGCACCCAATGGCACCTTACCAAAAGGACATTGCAGATCAACCAGAGTGCACATAATGCACCCTAAAGAAGTATCACAGGGAACAATGAACCTCATAAATGTGGTCTGTTTCTGTTATCTGTGAGTTATCTTGACAGTCTGTGTTCCAGCTGGCGTTTATTGTAAAAACCATCAATGGCCCTCAATGGGCATAATGGAGAACAAAGGCTTTTCACAATCGAAAATATTAAGTTTAAACCTTTTCAAGTTGTCCACTATGTACAATTGTTCACCACCAATAAAGCAAGCATGTTGGCTTTAGCTTGAACATAAACACAACTATGTCATCTCTGCCACGACGAACCACTTAAATAGTTTAAGCAGACCCAAAGTATACATTTACATGAACATTAAACTTCTGAAGAAACCAGTCCTTCAATATAGTTGGATTTAAAATGGGACATATGTGCTAATCACCTTCTTAGGGAACTTGTCAGAGAGTTGACGACGATCTAAACCCCAACCCTATTCTATTTGTCAAATAGTTCAAAATGTAAAGCCCCTTCCTATGTTGTTTATCATTGTCAGAGAGCTCACACTGTTAAGACGTTTGATATGTTGTTTTGCTACAATTCAATGTAAACCCCTTTTCTATAATATCTGCCAGAGTGTTCACAGTGTGAAAGTCCCTCCTACAGTGTTGCTTACAGGGTTACAAAGCCCATTCCTATTGTGTTTGACTTGGAGTCCGCATAAGAATGTCTCTGTCTGTAATGAGATGGACCTACTTCTTAGGCGGATGAACGGCAATATTTTGTAATCACATTTTTGGAGGGAGGATGGTTTACTTGTGGTTGGCTATAAAGCCACTTCTTATCTTTTTTCAGTTTTTTTCTGATGATTACACAAGCCCTCACAAAAAGCTGCACTGAGAAGCCTAAAAACGAACAAAAAGAAACGAAAAAAGGTGTCAGAGAGGCATAAACTACTGCCCACTGTGGTAATTGGTGAGACTGTGTATTAGAATATACTTGTCTTCAGACACTACCTGAGTGTAATAACAATCCTTCTACAGAAGACTGTAAAATATTTGTTTTAGTAAAACGAAATCAGACCCGTGTTAACAATTTTCACACTCAGCAGATCAAACATTTGACATCTGACTCGTCAATATAAACAACTCAGGCCTATCATTCTGAAGGTATCTGTGCAATACTCTTTTGCAGTAGAAGACACCTTCTGCCCAATTAAAAAGAGCACGTAAGGAGGTCAACATGTGGGAGAAGCTAAGCATCAGAAGCGATGCCTAAAGTTTTTTTTTCCTTTGATCGCATAAGGTCTAAGGACAGCTGCACTAAAAAGCCACACCTAATAGCATTACAAGATGGCTGCAGTGCATGAGCAAGCATGCGCTATCAACCATTGTGGAATGATTTATGTTATACATAAACATTGTCAAAATGTCCACCTGTGCACGGACAGGTGTGCAGAAGCATGGGTGAAAATCTCGCCATTTTTGTACAAAATATTAAAATATCACCCCTAGATGGCCAATGTGTAATTACACGCATTTTCATGTCAAGTGATTAGGATATGCTTTTCCATAAAGTATAGAAAACAAATTCCAAGTTGGCCATCATGTGTGCTTATGCACAGCGTCTATCTAGGGGAAATGTTGTCAAAGCTAAATAGTTCTGCGCCTTCATTTAAAAGGGGAGTCCAATTGACTCTGTCAATGCTTGTTATTATTTCTAGCATTCCTCTCAGTAGTTTATTGGTCACCTTGCCATACTCCTGCTTAATATTTTTCAAATCTGCACTCAGATTACTAATATTACTAATTCATTAGATAATGTAATTCAAACTAAACATTTTTATGTTTTTATAAAGCTCTTACATTTAACA
The DNA here is from genome assembly GCF_964204655.1 of Triturus cristatus. Lineage (NCBI taxonomy): Eukaryota > Metazoa > Chordata > Amphibia > Caudata > Salamandridae > Triturus > Triturus cristatus. Next base: position 767,149,129 of record NC_140584.1, on the reverse strand, counting down.
AACCATTTCTTAAAGTTTTTTTAATGAAACTTCTATTTTAGAATTCTATTTTGATTCTTTCTTTTTTCTTATGTGCTGCAATGCTAATTTGATCTTTTCCCGAATAAAAGCTTGTAATGAATTCATTGCCACTGTATTATTCTCTTCTTAATCTGGACTGAGACTCATCAGTTTTCTCCTGTGCATGCAAGCAATCTCCGGTTTCACTTACATTTAGGATCAGAGGGAGGAAATGTTCGAATACACAGGAAAAAAGGAAATAATCTGAAGGTATATGTTTTCGCTCTCCCTGTGATTGGGAACTTGGGGCCATATTACCAAGCACTGCGTTAAAAAGTATCGCCGGTCTAGCGGCAGAAAATTGCCACTAAAGCGGCGATAATGGGCTTGATAATATGCCGCAGAGAATTCCAATAGAAGCCCATGTTCAGGTGTCAACATGGGCTTCTATTGGAATTCTCCAGGGCATATTATCAAGCCCATTATCGCCGCTTTAGCGGCAGTTTTCTGCCGTTAAAGCGGCGATTATTTTAACGCCGTGCTTGATAATATGCCCCTACGATTTAGTAGTTATGAAAATGTCAATCCATGAATAATGCCTGTTGTGTGCGGGGGAGAAGGAAAATGTACCCCCTTTGATTGGAATTTTTGTTCCACTATATACATTTTAGCATAGTTTCTGAATTATATGACCTCTGTGAGGCAGAACTTAGGGGCATATTATCAAGCATGGAGTTAAAATTATTGCCGCTTTAGCGGCAGAAAACAGCTGCTAAAGTGGCGATAATGGGCTTGATAATATGCACTTGAGAATTCCAACAGAAGCCCATATTGTCACCAAAACATGGGCTTCTATTGGAATTCTCAAGGGCATATTATCAAGCCCATTATCGCCACTTTAGCGGCAGTTTTCTGCCGCCAAAGCGGCGATAATTTTAACTCTGTTTCTTGATAATATCCCCCATATAGATTTATCAGATGGTTCCCTGACATTCCCAGACATCATTTTTCGCTAGTAAATGCCTTCTAAAACACTTTAATTAGTTCAGACGCCCTGTAGGAACCTTCAAGTAATGCATTTGTTATAAAGGGCCCGGCACAACAATACTGATAAGAATATTAAAAGAAAACTGTCACATCCACTGCGTTAAAATATTTTCTCTGCAAATCAATTTTTATTTATATTTCTGAAGTGTGAGTCACAAGCCCAGATGTTACTATTGAGTGTATTATGGCTAGTACTACTGCACATATTTTTTTTGTACTGGAATTCGATGGGTTTAGATAAACCTGTTACCTACAAAGGATTCTGCTGTCCCATATATTACCCTCTATTTGTAAGAATAAGACCAATGGGACTGATTACGACGCAGTGAAGCAGGAGTGGAGATCCATTGTTTTGCCGATTACAACTCTGAAAATTGTATCAGGTGTGGACAGCCTACTGCGCAAGGGGTCAGTCGTTCTGTTAAAGATTGCAGGGATCTGTTAGCATGAGCTGAAAGCCATTTTGTACTTGGCAGCCATTTTAGTTAGCTATGTGCTAGCCATTTGCTTTCTCCCTCTTCCAGAACCTCGCACATGCTCAGAAGGGCCTAGCTAGTAGAATGCACCTGCTCCTAGTATAGAACTCTCAGGCTGTTCTAACTGATGTCAGCAACTCATTACTCCTCCTACTTGTTAACTGTGCATTTTCTGTATGACCATCTATGTGTGTAACTCTTCTCATGTGTACTTGTACCGCCTTCTTTTGAGCCCTTGTGTGGGTATATAGGCCCCTGTTGTCTATACTCCTTAGAATGCCTCCTACAGTGACTTGAGGGTACTGTGTGAGGCAATCTCCCTCATCTGAGGTTTAATAAATGCATTGTTTTTATATTACAGCTTCTCTGCCAATCTCTTCTTTGTTGCTTTAAAAGGACCAGATGTATCAGTGAAACCCCTGAGAAGGTTTTGATTTCTTCAGTTCCCTGGCGGAGGTACAGGAGCGTCACAATGCATTATGCTTAGCAGGGATTGGCTCAGTACCACTCAGCATATTTTGACCGCCAGCCTGTTTATGGTGGAGTCTCACCATGAAAAGGCTGGAAGTGCAGGAAGAAAGGGGGCCCTACAGGGACCACATCCATGCCCCCCCCGCCATGGGGATACATTTAGTGGGGCACAACATGTGCCCCTCTGGCTGTATTACCCCCAATTCCAGAATGGCATGGACGTCATCATCCATGCCGTGCTGGAACTTTTTCTCCCTTCCCATTTCAGTGCCTGTTTCAAGGCACTTCCATGGGAAAGGCTAAAGGACCACCGACCGAATTACGAGTTGTACTGTTCCGGTCCATGCTCGGGTTTGGCGCAGCAGAGGCAGCATTGTGTTGACCCCACTGCGCCAAACTTGTAATCAGACCCTATGTTAGCACATTTTCAATACAAGAATTGAAGGAAAATGTGACTCCTGCACTCCAAAAAATTAAATGACCATTAAATCATGTTTGTTATTTTTACTGATCCTACGCATCTTGTGAAGTTCATATTGCATTTTTGTAAACAAGGCAGTGTTCAGTGTTAACATCATTTACATCAATATTATGAAACCAAAGGGGATTTGTGGATATGGTAAAGTGTGACAAGAATTTATGTGTAAATGTGTTTGTGTTGCATCCTTCGTGCTAGTGATGCAGTTATTTTTTGTGCTACATAACTGCATTCTTTTGGGTGATGGTAAAATCCCACTGCCCAAGCTCTTCAAATATTTAAGACCAGTCAGCTCAAAATTGTGGTAGAAAGAGATCTGATCTATTAGCAGTTTCAATGTTCACTTAATGTGATATTGCTCAAAGTGTATCTTTTCCCTCCAGTACATACATGCCACCTAGTCCTGTAGTTTTACTTTCCTCTCTAAACCATGGGTATTTTATGCTCCTGATTGTCATACGGTCTGTGCCCATTACTTCCCTCACAAGTTACCTAGATATTTGAGAAACTAGTCCGTACTTAGTTAACTCCCCCTTCTGAAAAACAGTAACACAATTGTAGGATTAATAGAATCATTTTAGTATAGTGTGACAGTTCGCAGATCTGTAAATGAAGTCTCTTTTAAATGAGCATGAAAATCAGAAAGAAAAATTTAACTGGGTCTACATTGCCCGCTCCCAGCTACCATCAGGAACAATGCACTCAACATCTTCTCCTACGCCAACGACACTCAGCTGACTCTCTCCCTCAGGAACAAACCCACGGTTGCCAAAACATGACTGGATGAAGGCTTTCACCATCTGGATGAAAAATAGTGGACTCAAGTCCTCATCCTGGGCTCCACCCTCTCTGCTTGGGATGACTCCTAGTGGCCCACAGCACTTGGACCCCCCACACCTACAGACCATGTACAAAACCTTGGCATTGTCCTGGACTCTGCGCTCACCATGAACCACCAGATCAACGCCATCTCATTATCCTTCTTTCACACGTAATGCCTGCCCTGAAAGATCGTCAAGTGGATCCCCACTGAGTCCAGAAAGATGGTCACCCACGCACTCATCAACAGCTGAATTGACAACGGCAACACTCTCTACGCCGGCATCACCCAGAAACTCCCTGAGAAACTTCAGAACATTCAGAACGCCCCCTCCAGGCACATCCTATTATTTCCCCACCGTAGCCACATCACTGGCCACCCGAGAAACCTCCACTGGCTCCCAGTCAACAAAAGAATCACCTTAAAGCTCCTCACACATGCCTACAAAGCCCTTCATGACACAGAACCTGCATAACTTGACCATAGCCTCATGTTCCACGCACCCACCAGAGATATCCGCACTGCTCAACTGCACCTGGCCACCATCCACCATATCCGCAAGACCACTGCTGGTGGAAGATCCTTCTCCTACCTAGCAGCAAAGACCTGGAACACCATACCTCTCCACCTCAGGCAATCAACCTCACTGCCTCAATTCAGGAAGGAACTCAAGTCATTGCTCTTCAACTGAACCACAGCACCTTCAACGGATCAGCAGTCCCCACCCCAGCACTATGAGCCCCATACGGGTGCATTGTCTCACTTTACTAGACACTAGATTGATTGGTCTTATTTCTTTAAAGGATTTCATATGTGCTTAAGTTGCACATGTAACTTTACTCTTACACTTTTTTGTGTTAAAATATTTGTATTGCTTAATTAAAAAGAGATACATTTGTAGTAAGTAGCAATACAGCAAATCAGTACTAAATATATAACACCGGTGGTGTCAGAACAGACCCGCAGCGGCGGTGAGCCTCCGTTCATATGCGCAAGGAACTGTGCTCTCATTTTCTGCTTTGAATTCACGCCGCTGAGGAAGGGAGATTTACTTCCCGAAACGGGTCCGGCGTTTGAATGTTGGACGTGGTTTCCTGTGCGGGGGTCTCTCAGCAAGCTGCCTGTCCTCAATAAAGGAGCTGAATTTTTAAACTTCCTGTGTCCTCCTTTTAATCAGGGATCCTGCTTGTGGGGCTATATATATACATATATATATATATATATATATATATATGTATATATATATATATATATATATATATATATAACTCCCCTCGGTCACCTTTGCCTCTGCATTTGTAGGCGGGTGCTTCTTTCGCGGGGGTGTTCACATTTGTCAAATTAAAGCTCCAAGGTTCCATGCCTAATGTGCACAAAATAAAGCACTTGCAGGAGTGAGTTCAACAAACAGAAGCGTTTCGGTTGTGGTTTGCAGAGTTCATTAAATAAATTCATGGAACCTTGGAGCTTTATATACATATATATATATATATATATATATATTCACTGAAAAAACCATGGGTTTCAAACACGTTATAGTTAGGAATTAGCATTTAAAAAACCTTGCAAATTCACTGAAAAAACCATGGGTTTCACACACGTTATAGTTAGGAATTAGCATTTAAAAAACCTTAGAAATTCACTGAAAAAACCATAGGTTTCACACACGTTATAGTTAGGAATTAGCATTTAAAAAACCTTAGAAATTCAGTGAAAAAACCATAGGTTTCACACACGTTATAGTTAGGAATTAGCATTTAAAAAACCTTAGAAATTCAGTGAAAAAACCATAGGTTTCACACATGTTATAGTTAGCTGGACATTTTACTCGTAAAAAACCAATGAAATTTCCCCGTTATAGTTAGTTCAGCTAACTATAACTCGCGCGCCCGCAATGCACTGCTGATGACGTCACATATTACATCACTCATGACATGGTCAGTGACATCACTCATGACATCACTGATGACATCTCAAATGACATCACTGATGACATCACTGATGACATCATCCAGTGATTGTGTGTTTTTGTGAAAATTATATATTTTTTTTATTTATGTATAACTCAAGAATGATGGAAGAATAAATGGGTATATAAGTGTCTAAATGGTTGATTTGTTTTTGAAAAATTGATTGTGTAACTGACTGATTAAGTGTATCTTAGTGAATACATGGCTTTGTGAGTAATGTTTAAATGTGTATATATCTGTATCAGTCTCTCACTTTGTGTATAAGTGGCTGCATGGGTTGGTGAGTAGCTACATGGGTGCCTATTTAGGTTATTAGTTGTTTTTTTGAGTATCAGTCTGAGTGTCTGCATGGTTCGGTGGGGGGTATTACGTAGTGCATCGGTGCATGAATGAGTGACTCACTGTTTGTATGTGTTGAACACAGCATGTGTGCAGGACTGTATGGGTGGATGAGTGTGTGTATGGGTGTGTTAGTGAGTGAATGACTGTCTCAATAGTGTCTTTATGAGTAACTACATATGTTTTAAACTAGTATATGTGACTATTGGTGTATATATGTGAGTATATGTGAGAGTGAGAGATTGAAAGAGTTCCTGTATGAATAAGTATGTGTTTCTATAAGTGATTGTTTAAAAGACTAAGTATGTGTAAGTTTCCGTAGAAGTAAGTATGGTGGTGTGTGTATAACTATATATGCAAGTAAATGTATGTTTGATTCTTTATTAGCATGAGTGACTATGTGTGTGAGTAACTCTATGGATGTGTGGCATTGTGTAACAGGATGTATAGGTGTATGAGTACATATGATGAGTGAGTATATGTATGAGTGACTGTATTGGTCTATTGGTGAATGAGTGGATGTGTATGTGGATCTTAGAATTCCTGAAGAGGTTGTTGTAACTGGTATTGGTATGTCCATTGTTTTGAAAATTTTAGTCTCTATTTTTGAATGTGTGTATCAAAGGTTATATTAGGGTGAGAGGAGGTCTGCCACTCTATCACAAGGATGATGTCATCAGTGATGTCATCAGTGATGTCATTTGAGATGTCATCAGTGATGTCATGAGTGATGTCACTGACCATGTCATGAGTGATGTAATATGTGACGTCATCAGCAGTGCATTGCGGGCGCGCGAGTTATAGTTAGCTGAACTAACTATAACGGGGAAATTTCATTGGTTTTTTACGAGTAAAATGTCCAGCTAACTATAACATGTGTGAAACCTATGGTTTTTTCACTGAATTTCTAAGGTTTTTTAAATGCTAATTCCTAACTATAACGTGTGTGAAACCTATGGTTTTTTCACTGAATTTCTAAGGTTTTTTAAATGCTAATTCCTAACTATAACGTGTGTGAAACCTATGGTTTTTTCAGTGAATTTCTAAGGTTTTTTAAATGCTAATTCCTAACTATAACGTGTGTGAAACCCATGGTTTTTTCAGTGAATTTGCAAGGTTTTTTAAATGCTAATTCCTAACTATAACGTGTTTGAAACCCATGGTTTTTTCAGTGAATTTGCAAGGTTTTTTAAATGCTTTTTTTTTTTTTTATTCTTCATTTTTTTCAAACATATTTTTAATTTAATTTATTTATCTTTTATAAAGACTATGCTTTTTTTAAAAAATTTATTAATATTTTTTTTATATATAATTTTTAAAATAAACAAGTAAAATGTAATTCTATTTTTTTTTTTTTTTTTTTTTTTATTACGCGTACCGTAAGCTTACGGTAAGCGTACGGTTTACGCAACGTCCGTAATCTATCCACGCTGGTTGCGTAGAGTAACGCACTTTGCGTAGCCGCGCGTGGGACGCGTGCGCGCTTACGCAACACGCGCACGTTACGCGGTAGTGCCGGGGAGTGACTGTTATGCGCATGCGCGGAAGCGCGTGTCTTTTTTACGCGCACGCGTACTTTTTGCCGTAAGCGTACCGTAAGCGTACCGTAAGCGTACGGTAGGTCATGTGATCTTGAAACACAACTTTTGATTGGTTGAAACTACTTTCAGTTCTAGAACTCTCCTACACCACACCCATTCCCCTCATTTCTGCTTGTGATCCCTTGGGAGAAGGAGCTGGTTTGTCTTTGGGATACGATGGCAGAACAGCAGAGCCCTTCTGAGAGTGAGGCTAGCACCAGCAGCACTGTCTTGAGGCAGAGAGCGAGGAAAGTAAAGCCTTCTTATGTTTGGGATTATTTTACTTTTCCAGAAGGCCAGCAAAAGGTGAATGCACCCTTAGTTACTTGCATTCTGTGTAAGCGTGTACTTTCTAGAGGTAATCCTGACAGGAAGTATTCCTTTGGGAATCACACCATGATGAGGCACCTCAAAGAAGTACACAGAAGGACACATGGTCATCTTTTTGGAGGTAACTCTTCAGAAAGACGAGCCAGTACATCCACAGCAGCTCAGCCTGGACCATCATCTGCAGGGCTGACTCCTTCTTCTGCAGGTCAGGTGAGCCCTTCATCTGTGGGGGGAGAATCTCCTTTTGCTGGCCCTCTGGAAATTAATCCTCGGTTTGCGAGGGTTGAAGTACGGTGCGCCACTTGTCACGATCTAATTACTTATAGGGAGACTAGTGTTTCCCTGGTGAACAGTAAAATAGATCAGCACACTTGTCGTACTGTCTAATATTCCCAATCTTTCTTTCCTCTGTCCCTGCATGAACACAACGGTTCTTTTAAGAGCCAACCTTATCTTTCATCTTTTTTTTACATGTTTTTAAAAACTTTTTTTTTTTTTTTTTACCGTACGCACGCGTACGGTACGCGTAATTTTTTTTTTTTTTTTAAAAAAAACACTAAAAATAATTTATCACATTACAAGGTCTTTGAGAGACTACAATTATTACTATTGACTTACCATACTCACTCAAAGAAAAATTTATTCATTTGTTTTTTTAAAAAATAGTTTTTAAAATGGTTGTAGTTTACGAAAATTTTCTATATCGATCTGTAAAAAAAGAAAAAAGTATTAATATTTTTATAACAATTTATAATACAGTACACATATTTACATTTTTTACCAAAAAATAATTTTTGCCTTATTTTTGCTGTTTTCAGAATATATTGCATTTCACTATAAATTGTGAAAGCAATTGCATTCATCATTTTACAGCGGGCAAAAAAAATTAACAATCACAAAGATTGTATTAAAAAAGCCCAGAATCTCTTCTCACTTAAACTTATCATTACAGAAATGCATATTATTCTAAAAAAATGTCATCTAAAAACAATACTTTTTTCTTTAAAATACCGTCTGATATTTTTGTTTCAGAAGTACATTCACAATAATATATCTCAAATAACTCCAAAATACATCTGATTTTATTTCCTTTAGGCCAAATAGTATTTTTTATTCTTTCCCTGGAATAAATTTCCAAGGGAAAACCATTAAAATTCTAAAGTTTAATCTGTCCAGATCTCACCGATTCTCTGTAACATTTTGGTTCACGAAAATTTTTTGAATAATTTATTTAGTCCACAATAGAATTGCTTACTTTTCCACATGGCCAAATAGTAATTTTTTAAATCATTTTTGAAAAAATTTCCAATGGCAGTCCAATAACATTCCAAAATTTAAAATGTGCAGAAGTTACCGATAATCTCTAAATTATTGGTTTTTCAAAATTGCATTAAAAATTTAAAAAGTCCACATTACAATTGGTTATCTTTCCTTTAGGCCAAATGATAATTTTAAAAATCTTTTTTCTACAAAATTGCAATGGTAATCCTGTAAAATGGTAAAATTATTTTGTCCAGATCTTGCCAAGTCTCTCTAAAATTTAGGTTTCAGGAAGATTAGATAGGAATTTGCTAAATCAAAAGGCAAACGTTGTTTGAAAATCAATTGGGAATCATTACACAGTGTCCATCCTTTTTCACATTTTAGATAAACTGTGTAATGTCCAGAAGTAACAGTAGGTCCATCATGGAAAATTATTGCAACAGTTACAAAAGTTTTTCCTGAAATTGATAATTGCTGTCCTGTAAACTTCTTTATTAAAGTATCCAATTTTGAACCATCAGCTCTACATCGTTGCATCATTAAAATTACATACTGTCCGTATTCCCTTAAAATTAATGTTGATAACATGTCAGAATTACACTCACCACATTTCATGCTATGATTAGCATCTTTAACTAAGTTTGCAAAAGTGACTGTTTTACTCTCTGGCAATGTCAAATAAATAAACCTTTCATTATCAACAATAGAGCCACTTATATTATAACAATTATCACAACTATGTTCCCATTTATAAGAGAGACCAAAAAAAATGTCAATGGGAACTCCTTCTTCTTCCACTACCTGAAGAAAATACATCAAAAATTCGTGAGCATCTTGCTGTTCATTTTGAGAAAACTGTGTTCGTCCTGAACATACATCTAAAAGTTTTCTAATATCAGTAGCACTTTCTATTTGAGTTTTATCTTTACTCAGCTTTTGAAACAGGAGACTGAGCTCTGAACAGAATCTTTTTCCCTGATTTAGTGTTATCTGCTCTTGCAAACTTTCCAGATAAAATGCAACATTCAGCACTACATTTGCGTAGCAGTTGACACCAGAGCTATTTTCAAAATGACATCCTACAACCTGTTCTTCATTTTCCTTATTCTTTCTGCTTGCAATTACATCACTCCTCTTTTTTTTCCTCCTCTCTACATCTTCATTACAGATATTCTCATTTCTCCTTTTACGAGAAACTACACGTTTCTCCAACACAGGATACTGACCTAAATGAGGAGCATAGCTTCTTCTTAATCTATTATACTCCTTTACACAGTTTGTATCAGCACTAACTTTTGAGTCATCGAAGTCTATCATGAATAAACCTGATAATGTTTTGACTCGTGACAAAGCTACATATGCCATACCTTCTTTGAACACAGTTGAACCAATGTTCACAAATGCACAATCTACAGTCAATCCTTGAGACTTGTGAATAGTTACAGCATATGCTAGTGAAAACGGAAACTGCTTCCTACGTACATATAAGTCTTTCACAAGCATGAAACGAACTGAACAACGACAAATGTCTTTAACTTCCTCTATCTGATCAAATTTTATTTTTAACCATTCAATTCCATCTTTTTTCTGATAATTAATAAAACCCACAACTCTTCCCATCGCTCCATTTACTAAGCCTTTTTCAACATCCAAATTTCTCCTTAAAAACACTCTACAGTTCATGCAAACATATAGATTTTTTTCTAATCCTGCTGTTTTGGAGATGTTCTTCTCTAGTGAGTCCAATTTATTTTTCAGTTTGCCTGTTACTGTGACAGTAATTCTTCCATCCTCAATTTTGTCCACTGCTTCCAATTTCCTGATCTCTTCCTTTTCCAATTTCAAAAGCTCCTCATTGAATATTGAGCATTCACGTAGAGTTGGCATTAAGCAGATGACACTTTTGTTTTCTGCAATGTTCTTGTATATCTTCTCTGCAACTATTTCTTGCTTTGGAAATAAATTATGTAGCAGCCGACTCTGTAATGCTTTTTTGCCAACTTCTGTGAGTAGTCCAATCCTGATATCTTTCAGAATACTTCCATATTCTTCATCGTTTGCTTGCCTCATATTAGTTGTAAGTTCCTTGTACTCAAAGAAGGACCAAATATTTGTATTTCCAATGCTTCCCAATGACTTCTTCGTGTCTTCATGTGTCACAGTATTAAACACTGGTTGTCCTTTAACCGGAGTAAGTTGCAAAAGATCCCCAAAAACTATGACGTGTTTTCCACCAAATAACACGTCATAGTCTGTCTTCAAAATTTGCTGCATTCTTAAATGCACAAAGGCAAGCATTAAGTTTGATACCATGCTCACCTCATCAATAATGAGAACTTGCATCTTCTTCAATACTCTTGAAACTTCCAAGCATGCTTCTCCAGTTAGCTTGTTGAATTGTATTTTGTTCTCATGCTCCACTGGTAACATTAGCAAACGATGTAAGGTGATTCCTTTTATGTTATATGCTGCTAACCCAGTTGGAGAAGTAACCACACAAGACAAAGTAGAATCCGTTTTTTGCTTTAGGTAGCTTCTGATGACTTTAATTAGGAAACTTTTTCCAGTGCCAGCTTGTCCGCTTACATACATCCTGATTGGATGAAATGATGTGCATGAGCACTCTTTTTTTTCATGTAGAAATCCGTGATCAATTTTGTTTTTGATCTCTTCATAAATTTGTTGCTGCTCTTGATTCAGTTGTGTTTCCAAATTTTCTAAGTCTATAAATTCTTCTTGAGCTTGATTCATAGCCGTTTCCACTTCATTCATGGCTATTGATGCTTCATTTTCAACGATTGGTTGTCCTAGGGGATCTTGACTGTATGTTCCTGAACTTTGGCTGTCCTGAGAACTGTCTCTAGCTATTTCTGCTGCAATTGTAGTTTCCTGTTCAATTTCTTCATTTAACATTTGCAGATAAGTTGAAAATGTACTGCATTGTATGCTGTCTTTGCAAGCATTAAAAGAATCTTCATAGCTCTGGAATTCTCCCAGTAGTTCATCCTCTGAACGCCATGGTTTAAACAACTGTAAAAGAGCCAAGTAGTAAAATTCTTTCTTGTCGGTAGTGTCGCAACTCAGCTTCCGGTGATTTATCAAACTTCCTTTGGTTTGCTTCACCAAACATCCTTCTTCACCAACGACTTTATATTTTCCATTATTGATGTCTTCTGCAGCTTTCCGTGAATAAATGTAGTTCTGCAGCACTTCATACAGACACATGTTCTCCAGATGATGACTTCTCTTGGGATAATATGTGTCCAACATGTTTGTTTTCAATATATCTGTACTTTCAGGTTCGAACTGTGCCAAATATTCAATTTCTCCAACAGATTTCAGTACCCGATTTCTCATTGCTGCAAGGCCTAAACTTGCCCAAATTATTCTTCTTGACTTCGAGTAGAGACTTGCAGAAGATAATCTATCAGAACATTCGTAGGATCCAATTTCTCGATGCGATAACATCTTCAAACTGAAACTGTACAGCTTCTTACTGACAGTCTTCTCGTGAGAAATCTCTTCCCACATTTCCTTCAATTCTGTTTTTTCTGATTTCGTAATGTAAGACGTTACATATCGAGCAACAGCAATGGAATTGTCAGCAACATACTGTATATCCATGTTAGCGTTCCACATGGATAAAATGACTGGGTTGTAGTCATTTATATTTTTTGATTCTTCTTTTCTTTTAAGGTTGTAGGTATTCTTAGGTGATTTTCTTGTGATAGTATGTCTCACAGCTGACATAAAACTGTTGACTCTTCCATTTGAAAGAACAGGTCTAGGAAATCCAAATCGACATTTAGTGTAGTATTTTTCTTTGCTCTTGTATTTCCGTCGACAGTATTTTCCACACCGATGACTTTGGAAACGTAGAACTTGCTCCTTTAACTTGTTCTCTTCTGTGCTTTTAGGTATAGCACATGTTGCATATTCTTCAATGTAAGATAACACTGCTTCATCAGTATCTGTTCCAAACTTTGGGGCATCCTTGATCCACAGCAGCATATGAATATGAGGAGCACCTCTTGCCTGATACTCTTTTCTCCAAAAGAAATCCACTACTTCTCCAAGGGGTGGATTTTTCTTATTGCAGATGAAGGACATCATAGCCTCAAATCTATGATTGAAATATCTGCAAACATTAACCGGATCCAATGAGCACAGTTCTCCTGCTGTTTTGTATTCGATGTTTTCAATGTTTGAATTGGCCTCTCGTAGAAAATCCAGTAAATCATCCCAAGCGTACTCGGCGCAGCTTAGGGTAAGGAACCATGTTGGTGTTCCTAAATTCCGTAACATGCATTTTAGTTCACCATGGCGTCGGTACCAATATTCATTTGTCCCACGCTGACAAGCCATCAGATTGATCAGTTGTGTTTCCAAATGATCATCTCGGTGCTGCACTTTCTCCATAAAATCCTTAGCAGACACATTTTGTAAATGTACTCCACTTTTTAAAATGTGATTTACTGCATAAGACAATGCAGACAAGTCGCTTTCAAATAAAAGATGGAACAAATAAGGGATACTTTGTCGAAATCTGGGATCTTCAGCATATAGTCTTGTAGTCCGATACTCAGAAGCTGGAATCTGTTCCGGACGTTCATCGTATCGTCCTCCTTTTCCTTTAGGAAACAGCTGGGGAAAACATCGAGCTTCCAAGCTCTCCTCCCATACACTCACGGGATTTCCTTTTGCTTTCTTCATCTGAAAGAGATCAATATTGTCTCCCATAACTTCTTTCGAATGGAGAGGATGTATGCTAAAATGTTCATAAATTTCTTCTTCCTTTGACTTGTCCACTTTTTCAATTTGTCCACTTGGTGTTTCAGTATCTCCTTGTAAATCTTCTTCTTCTTCTTCTTCTTCTACTATATAAATTGATTCATACCATTTGTTATTTTTTTTCAAATACAAATTTGCTCTTTGTACTTTCCGCACATCTACCAGCTCCTGCCAAATCTTCTTATTCTTTGTAGGTACACCATTAACCAGAATAATTAATGGTTCAGTTTCCGAAGTATCCGCATCAATAGTTTCCATATTTTTTTTCAAATCCAAGGGCAAATACACCACTCTACCTTTTAAACCTCTCAGTAAATCTGAAGGAGGTAATTTACCAGTTTTGGGCTCCATACGTACTATGGTCTGGAACGGATGAACACATTGAATGAGTATAGACTCATATGTATTTAATTCAGAAAGTTCAGCAGGAATAGCATCCAATTCTAAATTATTATGTACAGCTCTGGTCGGCATTCTATTTTCCTCTAACTTGTTGTAGCAGTACTTACAAATACGCTGATCTTCACCCAATTCAAAACAATTTTCAAGAAATATATATGTTGCAAAATCCATCCACTTATAATTATCTTCATTTTCACTCTTTCTGTAGAGATCAACATTCCTAGTTTGTTTTCTATAATGAGTTCTGCGGCAACAAATACAAGTAACATTTGGTCTTTCATTAGAGACTATTGCAAATTTTGTTATGTGATCATTAAATGTCTTACTTACACAAGGTTCTACATTCTCTTCCACTTCTGCCTCATTTACTGTGTCCTTCTCTGCACTGTTTTGTTCAGGACCAAAGTAACAAAACTGAATTTCATCAACAACCTTCTCTACATCTGATACCGTTCCCCGGAACAGAGCCCTATTCAATTCATTTAACTTTATTGCTGGACTTTTGGCAAAATACAACCGTCTCACAAACTTTCTCATTTCAGTATGATGAACAGCCAGCATCCTAAAATGATGGAAAACACTATTGCACACTTTTCTAGATAGACAAGCCAGAGAATGACCCTGCAAACCAGTATTCTCTCTCACTCTGCATGGATCCAGACTTTGAAGCACCTTAATCTTCTGTTTTACACTTTTTTTACTATATTCTCTTAGAAACTCTCGAAATCTGTCAATAGATTCCTGACGCACACTGCAAATACTACTACAATTCCAAGTGTACACTGGGGCTTTAGGACGTCTCCCCATTGCCTCATCTGCCATCACTTGTACCTCATCTCTTGGAACCATTATCTCCTTCTCCATTATGCAACCATTTTTTACTTCGTATGAACGACCTCTGGTGTCAACTGCATGCAGCAAACTATTACTTTGAAAATAGCTCTCCTCATTAAAAAAAGGTTCACTACTTGAACTATGCATCCATTTTCCTAAAAACACTTTACAAAAATTTGTTCTGTTCACTACTCTTTTGCTTTTGCTTTGTGATTTTAGTACATTAACCATTTTATCTAATGTACGCATCCTATTCAAAATTAATATGAATAGTTTCCTTTTTAATTCTAATGCTTTTGCTGCAATGGCTTCAATTTCTTTTTTTCTCTTGAAATATTTAGACTTTTGCTTATATTTTTTTATATCCTTTATCAAATTGGACATAACTCTTCTCTGAAACATTTTTCTACGTATCTCTTTAAATGCTGTTTTTCTGTTTATGTTAAACTTTTCAATTGCAGAAGGTATATTTGCATTAACTAAATCCTCAATTTTTTGCTGTTCTGTAGGTTTTTTTACATTTTTCTGACAACAGACATTTTGAACATTTTTCTTTGTTTTGAATAATTTGTTAATAAATTGTTTTTTTTGCTTACCAGAAGATTTTTTCTTTTTCCCTACATCAGCATCTTCTACTAACTTTGGTCCTCCAGTTGTCTTCAAATATAGTTTTTTTTTTAGCGTTTTTTGAACTCGAGATTTTGTAGGCATCTTAAATTTTGTTCACTGTTCTTCAGCAATACCTGCAAAAAAACTAAAAAAAAAATCCTTTATTGTATTTAAATATATTACTACATTTCTTTTCACAATAGTCACAAAACGAAATTTCTTTGCCAATTTGAATGCACACAAACTCCTCTTTTTTTTTGGGCAAGTGAAAATCTGTATAACAAACTGTCACATTATGAAACCAAGCTGTTTTTTTTTTCAGACCACCACCGTGTGTATTCTCTGTGACTGCCTACACTCCAGCAGGGGCAACCAGCCTTACTGATGCTGAATGTATTTGCATTACAGACTTAAACCTGAAAACCCCACTCGCTTCTAATTACTGTGCATGACTATACATGGCAAGCACATGGGTGTGTGCTAAACCTCTGCTTCTTTCCCCTATAAATTCGCTCCTCTTTTCCATCTACTGCAACTGTGAAATCACCAGAGCAAGACGCAATACATTTCTGCCTATAATTCTTCTATGCACACAGAGTCATGTTTTCACATTAGTGCCAAAACGAAATTTCTTTGCCAATTTGAAAGCACACTTACTGCTCTTTTTTTTCGGGGCCAAGTGAAAATCTCTTTTTACACTTTGATATCACTTTTACAGACTGACACATTCTGAAACCTTTTTTTTTAAATTTATTTAAATGCACATGTCCAAGCTGTTTTTTTTTTCAGACCACCACCGTGTGTATTCTCTGTGACTGCCTACACTCCAGCAGGGGCAACCAGCCTTACTGTTGCTGAATGTATTTGCATTACAGACTTAAACCTGAAAACCCCACTCGCTTCTAATTACTGTGCATGACTATACATGGCAAGCACATGGGTGTGTGCTAAACCTCTGCTTCTTTCCCCTAAAAATTCGCTCCTCTTTTCCATCTACTGCAAATGTGAAATCACATTCTGAAACCTTTTTTTTAAAATTTATTTAAATGCACATGTCCAAGCTGTTTTTTTTTTCAGACCACCACCGTGTGTATTCTCTGTGACTGCCTACACTCCAGCAGGGGCAACCAGCCTTACTGATGCTGAATGTATTTGCATTACAGACTTAAACCTGAAAACCTCACTCGCTTCTAATTACTGTGCATGACTATACATGGCAAGCACATGGGTGTGTGCTAAACCTCTGCTTCTTTCCCCTAAAAATTCGCTCCTCTTTTCCATCTACTGCAACTGTGAAATCACATTCTGAAACCTTTTTTTTTAAATTTATTTAAATGCACATGTCCAAGCTGTTTTTTTTTTCAGACCACCACCGTGTGTATTCTCTGTGACTGCCTACACTCCAGCAGAAGCAACCAGCCTTACTGATGCTGAATGTATTTGCATTACAGACTTAAACCTGAAAACCCCACTCGCTTCTAATTACTGTGCATGACTATACATGGCAAGCACATGGGTGTGTGCTAAACCTCTGCTTCTTTCCCCTATAAATTCACTCCTCTTTTCCATCTACTGCAACTGTGAAATCACCAGAGCAAGACGCAATACATTTCTGCCTATAATTCTACTATGCACACAGAGCCATGTTTTCACATTAGTGCCAAAACGAAATTTCTTTGCCAATTTGAAAGCACACTTACTGCTCTTTTTTTTCGGGGCCAAGTGAAAATCTCTTTTTACACTTTGAAATCACTTTTACAGACTGACACATTCTGAAACCTTTTTTTTTTATTTTATTTAAATGCACATGTCCAAGCTGTTTTTTTTTTCAGACCACCACCGTGTGTATTCTCTGTGACTGCCTACACTCCAGCAGAAGCAACCAGCCTTACTGATGCTGAATGTATTTGCATTACAGACTTAAACCTGAAAACCCCACTCGCTTCTAATTACTGTGCATGACTATACATGGCAAGCACATGGGTGTGTGCTAAACCTCTGCTTCTTTCCCCTAAAAATTCGCTCCTCTTTTCCATCTACTGCAAATGTGAAATCACATTCCGAAACCTTTTTTTTAAAATTTATTTAAATGCACATGTCCAAGCTGTTTTTTTTTTCAGACCACCACCGTGTGTATTCTCTGTGACTGCCTACACTCCAGCAGGGGCAACCAGCCTTACTGATGCTGAATGTATTTGCATTACAGACTTAAACCTGAAAACCTCACTCGCTTCTAATTACTGTGCATGACTATACATGGCAAGCACATGGGTGTGTGCTAAACCTCTGCTTCTTTCCCCTAAAAATTCGCTCCTCTTTTCCATCTACTGCAACTGTGAAATCACCAGAGCAAGACGCAATACATTTCTGCCTATAATTCTACTATGCACACAGAGCCATGTTTTCACATTAGTGCCAAAACGAAATTTCTTTTCCATTTTCAAAGCACACTTACTGCTCTTTTTTTTTCGGGGCCAAGTGAAAATCTCTTTTTACACTTTGAAATCACTTTTACAGACTGACACATTCTGAAACCTTTTTTTTTTATTTTATTTAAATGCACATGTCCAAGCTGTTTTTTTTTTCAGACCACCACCGTGTGTATTCTCTGTGACTGCCTACACTCCAGCAGAAGCAACCAGCCTTACTGATGCTGAATGTATTTGCATTACAGACTTAAACCTGAAAACCCCACTCGCTTCTAATTACTGTGCATGACTATACATGGCAAGCACATGGGTGTGTGCTAAACCTCTGCTTCTTTCCCCTATAAATTCACTCCTCTTTTCCATCTACTGCAACTGTGAAATCACCAGAGCAAGACGCAATACATTTCTGCCTATAATTCTACTATGCACACAGAGCCATGTTTTCACATTAGTGCCAAAACGAAATTTCTTTGCCAATTTGAAAGCACACTTACTGCTCTTTTTTTTCGGGGCCAAGTGAAAATCTCTTTTTACACTTTGAAATCACTTTTACAGACTGACACATTCTGAAACCTTTTTTTTTTATTTTATTTAAATGCACATGTCCAAGCTGTTTTTTTTTTCAGACCACCACCGTGTGTATTCTCTGTGACTGCCTACACTCCAGCAGAAGCAACCAGCCTTACTGATGCTGAATGTATTTGCATTACAGACTTAAACCTGAAAACCCCACTCGCTTCTAATTACTGTGCATGACTATACATGGCAAGCACATGGGTGTGTGCTAAACCTCTGCTTCTTTCCCCTAAAAATTCGCTCCTCTTTTCCATCTACTGCAAATGTGAAATCACATTCTGAAACCTTTTTTTTTAAATTTATTTAAATGCACATGTCCAAGCTGTTTTTTTTTTCAGACCACCACCGTGTGTATTCTCTGTGACTGCCTACACTCCAGCAGGGGCAACCAGCCTTACTGATGCTGAATGTATTTGCATTACAGACTTAAACCTGAAAACCTCACTCGCTTCTAATTACTGTGCATGACTATACATGGCAAGCACATGGGTGTGTGCTAAACCTCTGCTTCTTTCCCCTAAAAATTCGCTCCTCTTTTCCATCTACTGCAACTGTGAAATCACCAGAGCAAGACGCAATACATTTCTGCCTATAATTCTACTATGCACACAGAGCCATGTTTTCACATTAGTGCCAAAACGAAATTTCTTTTCCATTTTCAAAGCACACTTACTGCTCTTTTTTTTTCGGGGCCAAGTGAAAATCTCTTTTTACACTTTGAAATCACTTTTACAGACTGACACATTCTGAAACCTTTTTTTTTTATTTTATTTAAATGCACATGTCCAAGCTGTTTTTTTTTTCAGACCACCACCGTGTGTATTCTCTGTGACTGCCTACACTCCAGCAGAAGCAACCAGCCTTACTGATGCTGAATGTATTTGCATTACAGACTTAAACCTGAAAACCCCACTCGCTTCTAATTACTGTGCATGACTATACATGGCAAGCACATGGGTGTGTGCTAAACCTCTGCTTCTTTCCCCTAAAAATTCGCTCCTCTTTTCCATCTACTGCAAATGTGAAATCACATTCTGAAACCTTTTTTTTAAAATTTATTTAAATGCACATGTCCAAGCTGTTTTCTTTTTCAGACCACCACCGTGTGTATTCTCTGTGACTGCCTACACTCCAGCAGGGGCAACCAGCCTTACTGATGCTGAATGTATTTGCATTACAGACTTAAACCTGAAAACCTCACTCGCTTCTAATTACTGTGCATGACTATACATGGCAAGCACATGGGTGTGTGCTA
This sequence comes from Triturus cristatus, assembly GCF_964204655.1. Classification (NCBI taxonomy): domain Eukaryota; kingdom Metazoa; phylum Chordata; class Amphibia; order Caudata; family Salamandridae; genus Triturus; species Triturus cristatus. The sequence goes on along the minus strand of NC_140584.1, from coordinate 767,129,459 downwards.
AACCTCTGCTTCTTTCCCCTAAAAATTCGCTCCTCTTTTCCATCTACTGCAACTGTGAAATCACCAGAGCAAGACGCAATACATTTCTGCCTATATTTCTACTATGCACACAGAGCCATGTTTTCACATTAGTGCCAAAACGAAATTTCTTTTCCATTTTCAAAGCACACTTACTGCTCTTTTTTTTTCGGGGCCAAGTGAAAATCTCTTTTTACACTTTGAAATCACTTTTACAGACTGACACATTCTGAAACCTTTTTTTTTTATTTTATTTAAATGCACATGTCCAAGCTGTTTTTTTTTCAGACCACCACCGTGTGTATTCTCTGTGACTGCCTACACTCCAGCAGAAGCAACCAGCCTTACTGATGCTGAATGTATTTGCATTACAGACTTAAACCTGAAAACCCCACTCGCTTCTAATTACTGTGCATGACTATACATGGCAAGCACATGAGTGTGTGCTAAACCTCTGCTTCTTTCCCCTATAAATTCACTCCTCTTTTCCATCTACTGCAACTGTGAAATCACCAGAGCAAGACGCAATACATTTCTGCCTATAATTCTACTATGCACACAGAGCCATGTTTTCACATTAGTGCCAAAACGAAATTTCTTTGCCAATTTGAAAGCACACTTACTGCTCTTTTTTTTTTGGGCCAAGTGTATATCTCTTTTTTCATTTTGAAATCACTTTTACAGACTGACACATTATGTAACTACAACAAAAACAATTCCCATTTCTATTATTCATTTCTTAAGTTACCACATACATCCCCTCTCAAACTGTAAACTCACCTTTTAAATTAGTTAGTTGTGAAAGAAATGTGGCACTCAAACAGCAGATTATCAGAGCTAGGATCTCTGTTGTGTTCACCTCTCTCCTCTCAGCAGAACCAGATAATGGCAAACTTTCCCTCTATTTTTCCACACATATACATGTAAGTTTCAAATCTCAGTGCTTCCCCCTTTTTTTTCACATGTAATCACACATTTCTATTGGTTGAAAACCAACCCTTTTCCAACAGTACCCTTCCCCCAACTTGACTTCTGCCTAGTACCCTTCCCCCAACTTGACTTCTGCCTGCTACCATAGCAACAGCTCATGGAACACTGCTGTGTGCAGTTAGGTCAGAAGTTCGACACACAATGTTTCAATTCCACAGAGCAAGAGTGCTTGACTTTTCAAACCTAACAGCAAATCCATAGTACTGTTCTTTGGTTACACATTTTCTTGAACCAATACAAAACATGCTTCTATTAATTTTCACATACAGCCTAGTTTTTATTCTGGAATGGTATGAAACAGCCAATCAGTTCTTTTTGTTTTAAAAAAATATGTATGCCTCCATTTCCAAACTGTCTTTCTTTTCATATTGCCATTCTACTGAAAGACACCTCCTGAGTGCATCCAGTTCTCCTTTGAAGATGTTCACAGTGTGGATTGTAGGGCACAGCTATGTCTTCTGGAGTGAAAAGTTTGCAGAGAAAACAGATATGGTGAGAGACCTTGCTTTGCCAAATGTAGACATTAAATGGATTGGTCAGAGAGGGTTAAAGTGGCACCAATTGATGCCATTGGTGAAATCCTTCATTCAAATCCAACACCCTGACCTCATAATAGTGCACTGTGGTGGCAATGACCTAGGCACTTTGACTGGGGTAGGTCTGGAAATGCTTATGAAGGACACCTTTGCACAACTGTTTACACTTTTCCCTAAAACTGCCTTTGTGTTTTCCAACATATGCCAAAGGCAAAAATGGAACTGGTCCAATCATTTCTGTCCGCAGATTGACAAAGCAAGAAAGCACGTCAACAAATCTGTTTCTGCTTTCCTCCGTGACTATGGTATGGGTGCCATTTACCACAACAACTTGCGTTATGACATGCAAGACATTTATAGAGGAGATGGTGTGCACTTCAATGATGAAGGGAACAGAGTCTTCCTCTTGAACCTTAGACTCTGCATAGGTACTTACTTGTAGGTACCACTAAAAAAATGACTCCATAAACACAACAGCTCTTTTTAGAGCTCCCTAATTTCTAAACTCTTAAATCTGCTTTTCTTTTATTTATTTTTATTTTTTTACCGTACGCTTACCGTAAGCTTACCGTACGCGTACCCCGTGATTTTTTTTAAAATCAATTAATGTTTTTTTTGTACTTTTCTGTCCTTCTTTGACCCCCTTACAAATGTTAGGGGGTCTGTAACTCTCCTCATTACCCCCTTTCCTTGTTTTCACTCTTTTTTTTCTGAGTGAAACACACAAAATGGCGGCCGCCGCTTCCTGGTTTCGGCCGATTCGAATGTTTACTAAGATCTAAGAGCCAATCAGAATCGCGCTCGCGCACGCCACCGTACGCTTACCGTAAGCGTACGGTAAGCGTACCGTAAGCGGGCTCAGATATATATATTGATTTAAAGGCTATTTTCTCAGAATCTACTGAACAGATTTACACCAAACCTACAAAAGGCACTTCCTTGACCTAGGGACTACCTCTCTGCCAAATTTTGAGTAATTCTGTTCAGCCATTCGGGCTGTAGCTCGTTCTAAAGGTCCTATGGAAAAATGCATGGGAAAAACGCGTTTTGGAACCCCCCTTTTATCTCAGCCCCCGCTTGACGAATCCCCCCGAGACTTTCAGGGTAGGAGCGGAGCGTAGCGCCCCACCTATTTTGAGAAATTCGCGAGGATTCATCGACCGGCGCCAAAGTTATTCAAAATAGAATGTTGAGGTTTTCCTATGGAAACGTGGTCCTAACTATAACTACCTACTGGCGACCGCCAGTAGGTATATATATATATATATATATATATATATATATATATATATATATATATATATATATATTACCTACTGGCGGTCGCCAGTAGGTAGTTATAGTTAGGACCACGTTTCCATAGGAAATCCGCAACATTCTATTTTGAATAACTTTGGCGCCGGTTGACGAATCCTCGCGAATGTTTCAAAATAGGTGGGGCGCTACGCTCCGCTCCTACCCAGAAAGTCTCGGGGGGATTCGTCAAGCGGGGGCTGAGATAAAAGGGGGGTCCCAAAACGCGTTTTTCCCATGCATTTTTCCATAGGACCTTTAGACAGGGCTACAGCCCGAACGGCTGAACAGAATTTAATGAAATTTGGCAGAGAGGTAGTCCCCAGGTCAAGGAAGTGCCTTTTGTAGGTTTGGTGTAAATCTGTTCAGTAGAATCTGAGAAAATAGCCTTTAAATCAATATATATATCTGTGGCAGCTTACCGTGCGCTTACGGTGCGCTTACCGTACGCGTACGGTGGCGTGCGCGAGCGCGATTCTGATTGGCTGTTAGATCTTAGTAAACATTCGAATCGGTCGAAACCAGGAAGCGGCGGCCGCCATTTCGTGTGTTTCACTCAGAAAAAAAGAGTGATATCTTGAAAAGGGGGCATGGAGGAGAGTTACAGACCCCCTAACATTTGTAAGTGGGTCACAGAAGGACAGAAAAGTTCAAAGAAAACATTTATTATTTTTTAAAAAAAATCGCGGGGTACGCGTACGGTAAGCTTACGGTAAGCTTACCGTACGCGTACGGTAGAAAAAAAAAATAAAAAGAGAAATAAAATTCAGATTTAAGAGTTTAGATATTAGGGGGCTCTAAAAAGAGCCGTTGTGTTTATGGAGTGATTTTTTAGTGGTACCTACAAGTAAGTACCGATGTAGAGTCTAAGGTTCAAGAGGAAGACTCTGTTCCCTTCATCAGTGAAGCGTACACCATCTCCTCTATAAATGTCTTGCATGTCGTAACGCAAGTTGTTGTGGTAAATGGAACCCATACCATAGTCACGGAGGAAAGCAGAAACAGATTTGTTGACGTGCTTTCTTGCTTTGTCAATCTGTGGACAGAAATGATCGGACCAGTTCCATTTCTGCCTTTGGCATATGTTAGAAAACACAAAGGCAGTTTTAGGGAAAAGTGAAAACAGTTGTGCAAAGGTGTCCTTCATAAGCATTTCCAGACCTACCCCAGTCAAAGTGCCTAGGTCATTGCCACCAGAGTGCACTATTACGAGGTCAGGGTGTTGGATTTGCATGAAGGATTTCACCAATGGCATCAATTGGTGCCACTTTAACCCTCTCTGACCAATCCATTTAATGTCTACATTTGGCAAAGCAAGGTCTCTCACCATATCTGTTTTCTCTGCATACTTTTCACTCCAGAAGACATAGCTGTGCCCTACAATCCACACTGTGAACATCTTCCAAGGAGAACTGGATGCACTCAGGAGGTGTACATCAGTAGAATGGGAAAATGAAATGAAAGACACTTTGGAAATGGAGGCATACATATTTTTTTCATACAAAAAGAACTGATTGGCTGTTTCATACCATTCTAGAATAAAAACTAGGCTGCATGTGTAAATTAATAGAAGCATGTTTTGTATTGGTGCAGAAAAATGTGTTACCAAAGAACAGTACTGTGGATTTGCTGTTAGGTTTGAAAATTCAAGCACTCTTGCTCTGTGGAATTGAAACATTGTTTGGCGAACTTCTGACCTAACTCCACACAGCAGTGTTCCATGAGCTGTTGCTATGGTAGCAGGCAGAAGTCAAGTTGGGGGAAGGGTACTAGGCAGAAGTCAAGTTGGGGGAAGGGTACTTTTGAAAAAGGGTTGGTTTTCAACCAATAGAAATGTGTGATTACATTTGAAAAAAAGGGGGAAGCACTGAGATTTGAAATTAGCATGTATATGTGTGGAAAAAGAGAGGGAAAGTTTGCCATTATCTGGTTCTGCTGAGAGGAGAGAGGTGTAAAGAAAAGAGATCCTGGCTCTGATAATCTGCTGTTTGAGTGCCACATTTCTTTCACAGCTAACTAATTTTAAAGGTGAGTTTAGAGTTTGAGAGGGGATGTATATGGTAAATTAAGAAATGAATAATAGAAATGGAATTCCTTTTGTTGAAGTTGTGTTTATCATTTTCTGTTTTGGGAGAAATTTAAATGTGAGGAACATGTAAAATAATATGGACTATGTTTTCACGATAAATTAAGGTGTACTGGTATAAAAAAAGAATAGTTTAAGGGTTTGAGGTTGGACTCAGTAATGCAAATACATTCAGCATCACTAAGGCTGGTTGCCCTTGCTGGAATGTAGGCAGTCACCCAGGTTACACATGGTGGTGGTCTGAAAAAGCAGTTTGGACATGTGCTTTTTAAAAAATCTGAAAAGTGGATTCATAATGTGTCAGTCTGTAAAAGTGATTATCACTTGTCAAAAAAGAGCAGTAAGTGTGCTTTCAAATTGGCAAAGAAATTTCGTTTTGTGACTAATGTGAAAACATGACTCTGTGTGCAAAGAGGAATTATAGACAGAGATTTATTGCGTATTGCTCTGGTGATTTCACAGTTGCATTAGATGGAAAGGGGGAGCCATTTTTTGGTGCAGAAGCAGACTCTTAGCACACACCCAGCTGCTTACCATGTGGAATCATGCACAGTATTTACAAGCGAGTGGGGTTTGAGGTTTCAGTCAGTAATGCAAATACATTCAGCATCACTAAGGCTGGTTGCCCTTGCTGGAATGTAGGCAGTCACCCAGGTTACACATGGTGGTGGTCTGAAAAAGCAGTTTGGACATGTGCTTTTTAAAAAATCTGAAAAGTGGATTCATAATGTGTCAGTCTGTAAAAGTGATTATCACTTGCCAAAAAAAAAGAGCAGTAAGTGTGCTTTCAAATTGGCAAAGAAATTTCGTTTTGTGACTAATGTGAAAACATGACTCTGTGTGCAAAGAGGAATTATAGACAGAGATTTATTGCGTATTGCTCTGGTGATTTCACAGTTGCATTAGATGGAAAGGGGGAGCCATTTTTTGGTGCAGAAGCAGACTCTTAGCACACACCCAGCTGCTTACCATGTGGAATCATGCACAGTATTTACAAGCGAGTGGGGTTTGAGGTTTCAGTCAGTAATGCAAATACATTCAGCATCACTAAGGCTGGTTGCCCTTGCTGGAATGTAGGCAGTCACCCAGGTTACACATGGTGGTGGTCTGAAAAAGCAGTTTGGACATGTGCTTTTTAAAAAATCTGAAAAGTGGATTCATAATGTGTCAGTCTGTAAAAGTGATTATCACTTGCCAAAAAAAAAGAGCAGTAAGTGTGCTTTCAAATTGGCAAAGAAATTTCGTTTTGTGACTAATGTGAAAACATGACTCTGTGTGCAAAGAGGAATTATAGGCAGAGATTTATTGCGTATTGCTCTGGTGATTTCACAGTTGCATTAGATGGAAAGGGGGAGCCATTTTTTGGTGCAGAAGCAGACTCTTAGCACACACCCAGCTGCTTACCATGTGGAATCATGCACAGTACTTACAAGCGAGTGGGGTTTGAGGTTTCAGTCAGTAATGCAAATACATTCAGCATCACTAAGGCTGGTTGCCCTTGCTGGAATGTAGGCAGTCACCCAGGTTACACATGGTGGTGGTCTGAAAAAGCAGTTTGGACATGTGCTTTTTAAAAAATCTGAAAAGTGGATTCATAATGTGTCAGTCTGTAAAAGTGATTATCACTTGTCAAAAAAAAGAGCAGTAAGTGTGCTTTCAAATTGGCAAAGAAATTTCGTTTTGTGACTAATGTGAAAACATGACTCTGTGTGCAAAGAGGAATTATAGACAGAGATTTATTGCGTATTGCTCTGGTGATTTCACAGTTGCATTAGATGGAAAGGGGGAGCCATTTTTTGGTGCAGAAGCAGACTCTTAGCACACACCCAGCTGCTTACCATGTGGAATCATGCACAGTATTTACAAGCGAGTGGGGTTTGAGGTTTCAGTCAGTAATGCAAATACATTCAGCATCACTAAGGCTGGTTGCCCTTGCTGGAATGTAGGCAGTCACCCAGGTTACACATGGTGGTGGTCTGAAAAAGCAGTTTGGACATGTGCTTTTTAAAAAATCTGAAAAGTGGATTCATAATGTGTCAGTCTGTAAAAGTGTTTATCACTTGCCAAAAAAAAGAGCACTTTATCCCAAAAAGATTTTTAAATATTACTTATTAATTTCTCAAGGATCTTGAGATGTGGTAATTGATTTTTAGTGTTTTTAAAAAAAAAAAAAAAAATACGCTTACCGTGCGCGTACGTTAAAAAAAAAAAAAAAAGTTTCAAATAAAAAATAAAAAAAAGTTGAGAGGTAAGGTTGGCTCTTATAAGAGCCATTGGGTTCATACAGGGATGGAGGAAAGAAAGAATGGGAGTATTATGAGCGTCTACAAACATGCTGGTCTATCTTATTGTTAATAAGGGGAAGACTGATCTCCCCAAAAACAATAAGACCACCACATCTTGTACACCTCATTTCAACCCTCCCAAATCGAGGGTTGGTGTCCACAGGAAAAGAAGAAGGTGATGCTCCAACATCAGAGGAAGGGCTCAGCTGAGCTGCCGATGATGTACTCGGCTGAGCATCTGAGGCAGGGCTCTGGTGACTTACTGAAGAGTTTTCTTCAGCATGTCGAGCAAAGGTCCTTGGGTGTCTGTCCTGGAGGTGTCTCTTCATAGAGTGATTTCCAAAGGAATTTTTCTTCCTTGGATTTCCTCTTGATAAAACACGACCACAAAGTATGCAAGTGACCAATTGAGCATTCACCTTTTTCTCCCCCTCTGGAAAAGTGAAATACTTCCATACAAAAGAAGTCTTTTGTTTCCTCCTTCTCTGGATCATGGTGGTGCTGCTAGCCTCACTGTCAGAAGAGGTCTGCTGTTCTGCCATTGTATCCCAATGTCAATCCAGCTCCTGCTCCTACAGAATCACAAGCAGAAATGAGGGGAATGGGTGTGGTGTGGGAAGAATCTAGAACTGAAAGTAGTTTCAACCAATGAAAAGTGTTCTTTCAAGCAGTAATGAGGGGAATGGGTGTGGTGTGGGAAGTTTCTGGAAGTGAAAGTAATTACAACCAATAAAAAGTGTTCTTTGTAAGTCACATGACCTGCCGTGCGCGCACGTGACGCTTACGGTGCGCTTACGAAGCGCGTACGTCACACTCGCGCATGCGCATTACACGCCCCTGCGTAACCGCGACGTTGCTTCCGGGTGTACGCGTACGGCACGCACGTATCGCGTATCGTGCATGCGCATTACACGCCCCTGCGTAACCGCGACGTTGCTTCCGGGTGTACGCGAACGTCACGCACGTATTGCGTATCGCGCATGCGCATTACACGCCCCTGCGTACCCGCGACGTTGCTTCCGGGTGTACGCGTACGTCACGCACGTATCACGTAGGCGCGCTGTACTAATGACGTCCAGAGCGCGTAGCGTCAGCTTACCGTACGCGTATCCTATTCCGTACGCGCACCGTACTTATGACGTACGAAGCGCGTACCGTCAGCTTACCGTACGCGCACGGAAAAAAATGCATAAAAAAAAAAAAAAACCTTTCCATAATGCAGGATATAGTACATATATTATTTTATACAAAGGCTTACAAAAAATCACAAAAAAAATTTGCATTTAAAAAACCGTACAAATTCACTGAAAAAACCATGGGTTTCACACACGTTATAGTTAAAAATTAGCATTTTAAAAACCTTGCAAATTCACTGAAAAAACCAAAGGTTTCAAACATGTTATAGTTAGGGATTAGCATTTAAAAAACCTTGCAAATTCACTGAAAAAACCATAGGTTTCACACACGTTATAGTTAGGAATTAGCATTTAAAAAACCTTAGAAATTCAATGAAAAAACCAAAGGTTTCACACATGTTATAGTTAGCTGGACATTTCACTCGTAAAAAACCAATGAAATTTCCCCGTTATAGTTAGTTCAGCTAACTATAACTCGCGCGCCCGCAATGCACTACTGATGACGTCACATATTACATCACTCATGACATGGTCACTGACATCAATCATGACATCACTGATGACATCTCAAATGACATCACTGATGACATCACTGATGACATCATCCTTGTGATTGTGTGTTTTTCTGAAAATTAAATATGTTTTATATTTATGTATATCTCAAGGTCAAAGGAAGAATAAATTGGTATTTTTAGTGTAACTGACTGATTAAGTGTATCATAGTGAATACATGGCTTACTGAGTAATCTTTAAATATGAAAATATCTGTATCAGTTTATTACTTTGTGTATAAGTGGCTGCATGGGTTGGTGAGTAGCTAAATGAGTGTCTATATAGGTTATTAGTTGGTTTTTTGTCAGTATGAGTGTCTGAGTGTCTGTATGGTTCGGTGGGGGGTATTACGTAGTGCATAGGTGCATGAATGAGTGACTCACTGTTTGTATGTGTTGAAGACAGCATGTGTGCAGGACTGTATGGGTGGATGAGTGTGTGCATGGGTGTGTTAGTGAGTGAATGACTGTCTCAATAGTGTCTCCATGAGTAACTACATATGTTTTAATCTAGTAGTATATGTGACTATTGGTGTATATAAGTGAGTATATGTGAGAGTGAGAGATTGAAAGAGTTCCTGTATGAATAAGTATGTGTTTCTATAAGTGATTGTTTAAAAGACTAAGTATGTGTAAGTTTCTGTAGAAGTAGGTGTGGTGGTGTGTGTATAGCTGTATATGCAAGTAAATGGATGTTTGATTCTTTATTAGCATGAGTAACTATGTGTGTGAGTAACTCTATGGATGAGTGGCGTTGTGTAACAGGATGTATAGGTGTATGAATACATATGATGAGTGAGTACATGTATGAGTGACTGTAGAAGACTGTTGGTGAATGAGTGGATGTGTATGTGGTTCTTAGAATTCCACACATATACATGCTAATTTCAAATCTCAGTGCTTCCCCCTTTTTTTCAAATGTAATCACACATTTATATTGGTTGAAAACCAACCCTTTTTCAAAAGTACCCTTCCCCCAACTTGACTTCTGCCTAGTACCCTTCCCCCAACTTGACTTCTGCCTGCTACCATAGCAACAGCTCATGGAACACTGCTGTGTGGAGTTAGGTCAGAAGTTCGCCAAACAATGTTTCAATTCCACAGAGCAAGAGTGCTTGACTTTTCAAACCTAACAGCAAATCCATAGTACTGTTCTTTGGTAACACATTTTTCTGTACCAATACAAAACATGCTTCTATTAATTTACAGATTAGGCACGGTAGGGCGTCAGACACGTCAGAGCTTCACTAGCGGTGTAAATACATTCCACGTGGATTCATTGTATGCATAGTCGCCACAGTCCTGTTCTGCCCGGGATTCCCCAAGAAACAGGTACGGACCACAGCGTGTTTTAGAAATCCTTAAGTGTGATTTATTGCATCCAATTCAGCAGCATTATCCAGCATTCCTGCATTACACGTTTCGACAGTGAAACACTGTCTTGATCACATGGCATGCTTAGGGCCTATCCGCAATATATGCTAGTGAAAACAGTGAAAAAAGACTTATTGCACAAAGCCTATGTTGTAGAGATAGAAGAAACACTTCTACTTCACTTCATATAAATACAAATGTTTTAAATCACATTTTACAATGTGCAAAATTGCAGATATAAATAAATAAATAAATATGTGAAATAATATCTATATATCTATATATATATCTATATGTATATCTATATATCTATTCCTGGGTCGGCGTTCGTCTGTTCCTGCTCTCCGTGTTGTTGTTGGTGTGCAGGAGCATTCTTGGCGAAATTCCTTTATATATATATATATATATATATATATATATATATATTCACTGAAAAAAACATAGGTTTCAGGCACGTTATAGTTAGAAATTAGGATTTAAAAAACCTTAGAAATTCACTGAAAAAACCATAGGTTTCAGGGGCGTTATAGTTAGCTGGACTTTTAACTCGTACAAACCATTGAAATTTCCCCGTTATAGTTAGTTCAGCTAACTATAACTCGCGCGCCCGCAATGCACTGCTGATGATGTCACATATTACATTACTCATGACATGGTCAGTGACATCACTCATGACATCACTGATGACATCTCTAATGACATCACTGATGACATCACTGATGACATCATCCTGCGAATGTGTGTTTTTCAGAAAATTACATATGTTTTATATATGTATATCTCAAGGTTGATGTAAGAATAAATGGGTTTATAAGCGTCCAAATGGACGATTTGTTTTTGAAAAATTGATTGTATAACTGACTGATTAAGTGTATCTTAGTGAATACATGGCTTAGTGAGTAATGTTTAAATATGTAAATATCTGTATCAGTCTCTCAATTTGTGTATAAGTGGCTGCATGGGTTGGTGAGTAGCTACATGAGTGTCTATATAGGTTATTAGTTGGTTTTTTGAGTATCAGTATGAGTGTCTGAGTGTCTGTATGGTTCGGTGGGGGTATTACGTAGTGCATAGGTGCATGAATTAGTGACTCACTGTTTGTATGTGTTGAAGACAGCCTGTGTGCAGGACTATATGGGTGGATGAGTGTGTGCATGGGTGTGTTAGTGAGTGAATGACTGTCTCAATAGTGTCTTTATGAGTAACTACATATGTTTTAAACTAGTATATGTGACTATTGGTGTATATAAGTGAGTATATGTGAGAGTGAGAGATTGAAAGAGTTCCTGTATGAATAAGTATGTGTTCCTATAAGTGATTGTTTAAAAGACTAAGTATGTGTAAGTTTCTGTAGAAGTAAGTGTGGTGGTGTGTGTATAACTGTATATGGAAGTAACTGGATGTTTGATTCTTTATTAGCATGAGTGACTATGTGTGTGAGTAACTCTATGGATGAGTGGCGTTGTTTAACAGGATGTATAGGTGTATGAGTACATATGATGAGTGAGCACATGTATGAGTGACTGTATAGGACTGTTGGTGAATGAGTGGATGTGTATGTGGATCTTAGAATTACTGAATAGGTTGTTGTAACTGGTATTGGTATGTCCATTGTTTTGAAAATTTTAGTTTCTATTTTTGAATGTGTGTATCAAAGGTTATATTGGGGGAGAGGAGGTCTGCCTCTCTATCACAAGGATGATGTCATCAGTGATGTCATTTGAGATGTCATCAGTGATGTCATGAGTGATATCACTGACCATGTCATGAGTGATGTAATATGTGACGTCATCAGCAGTGCATTGCGGGCGCGCGAGTTATAGTTAGCTGAACTAACTATAACGGGGGAATTTCAATGGTTTTGTACGAGTGAAACGTCCAGCTAACTATAACGCCCCTGAAACCTATGGTTTTTTCAGTGAATCTCTAAGGTTTTTTAAATGCTAATTTCTAACTATAATCTGCCTGAAACCTATAGTTTTTCAGTGAATTTCAAAGGTTTTTTAAATGCTAATTTCTAACTATGCCTACCGAGATAGGACATGTGAAGAAAGAAGAAAAAACGCACAGAAAGAAAAAAAAGAAATGCAGATAGAAGCAACAGAAGTCCTCAAAGACGAAGAAAAGTGCAGGAAGAAGGATAATATGCAGAAAGAACCAACAGAGGAGCAGAAAGAAGCCTTGTTGCAAAATCATCCTGTACCCTCAACTTTTTCAGACGGATACTGGTGGTAACTGAGTCTGACTAACCAGTCCTAGAGCCAGTGCTATGATAAAAGACACTCAGAATACAGTGAAAACACCTACATACACTAGGGAACACTATGCATTGGGATCCCGCTCCTCTGTAAGCCCCTAGTATATAATAGGGCAGGGGGATTAAAACATCCAGTTAAAATGTGCCACAGGGCGTGTTTGCACACGTCACCTCAGGCCCGTCCCCTCCCTTCCCCACTGTGTAAACACGCCCTGTCGCCATTTTAAATTGTGAGATTAGGTCCCCTTGAATCCTGAGGGTCCCTAGGGTCCAACTAGACCACTAGGTACCTCCAGTAAGCACCACAGAGCTGCGTTGCAGAGAGGTGTAAAAAGTGGCATGGCCTAGACCACCTCTCTGCAACGCAACTCAGTGGCACTTACTGGAAGCACCTGGTGTTCTAGTTAGCCCCCAGGGGCCCTCAGGATTGAAGGAGAATTATTTCCCCAACTTAAAACTCGCCATAGGGCGTGTTTGCACACCTCACCTCATGCCCCGTCCCTTCCCTTCCCCACTGTGTAAACATGCCCTGTGGCCGTTTTTTAAGTTGGGAGACTAAGTCCCCTTGAATCCTGAGGGTCCCTAGGGGCAAAATAGCCCACTAGGTACGTCCAATAAGCGCCATTGCAGAGAGGTGTAAAAAGGGGCACGGCATGCACCACCTCTCTGCAACGCAGAGCAGTGGCGCTTACTGGTAGCACCTGGTGGGCTAATTGGCCCCAAGGGTCCCTCAGGATTGAAAGGGAATTATTTCCCCAACTTAAAACGTGCCACAGGGTGTGTTGGCACACATCACCTTAGGCCCCGACCCCTCCCTTCACCACTGTGTAAACGCGCCCTGTGGCTGTTCTAAGTTAAGAAATTAAGTCCCCTTGAATCCTAAGGGTCCCTAGGGTCAAATTAGCCCACTAGGTACCTCCAGAAAGCGCCACAGAGCTGCGTTGCATAGAGGTGTAAAAAGGGGCATGGACTCAGAACACCTGTCTGCAACGCAGCTCCCTGGTGCATACTGGAGATACCTGTTGGGCTAGTTGGCCCTCAGGGACCCTCAGTATTGAAGGGGAATTAAATCCCCAACTTACAACTGGCCAGGGGGTGCGTTTGCAGAGTGCTGTAAGGAGGGGGCGTGGCCTCTGGCGCGATTCCGGTCTTTTATTTATTTTATTTTTTTAAGAAGGAGGGCTGTGTGGCACCCCTTCTTTTTCTAATTTATTGGCCCTGGGGACCCCATCCCCCAGGGCCTGCACCCTAATTTGTTTTGTTGAAAAAAATTATTTGGCCCTCCCAAGGCCTTAATCAGCCCCGGGGACCCCAACCCCCGGGTCATGGCCTTTTTTTTTTTAATTCTTTAGGAGGGGGGCTGCGTTGCCCCCCTCCTCAGGCCACTTATGACCCCGGGGACCCCATCCCCCGGGGAGAGCCTTTGTTTTTTATTATTTAAAAAAAATGAATATTTATAGAAACACCTAGGACATGCTGGACAAACCGTATGTACCTATCACCATGACGATTTGTGTGATATTCATTAAAAGGCGACTATGCATAAAATGAATCCACGTGGAATGTATTTACACCGCTAGTGAAGCTCTGACGTGTCTGACGCCCTACCGTGCCTAATCCCGGCGCCCCCGCCGGTGGGCACTCTCCAAGTAGGCACCCTTGTTGTTTATTTATACAAACATGGGTAGTTATTGACGGGCACATTTAATGCACACGCACACCAAGCCATTCAAAGGGGATTCAACAAAAATTCGACCAAACTATGCAAGAAACCCCCCTCATGGTTAATAAAACACACATCCACCGCCGGATGTGTAATACTTTTTATTTCACTCTCTGGAAAGGAGACAAACCTCACTTGAGAGTCACAGCGCGCTCCTGGCTGAGCCCAATGCTGTGTTTCACCCACCAGTGCCAGCCGAGTGCCACACACCTTGTGTTGTATTCCACCAGCTAGTGCGTATGCTATGACACAATCTAGCCCATGTGCACTGTAACACCACCCCGTGAATATGTCATGCCACACTTGCCTTTGCACGGGTTATATTGCCCCATCTATCGTGCCTTCCTCGATGCCTATGTTATAACGCACAGCGCTATGCCATACATTTTACAATCTGGGATCCATATCTTTGTCACAGTGCATATGCAACGTTACACTCCCCAGCACATATTTTATATTACAACTTTGGAGACTAGTTAGGTTATACAACACTGCGCTGTGCATATTACACTCCAAGGCGCATATCGCATAGCACGTGCTAGTGCCAGTGCAATCTCGCGCTCTCCAATGAATCTGTCATTGCGCACAATGTATTGCATATTATATTTCACACCCTGGTTCATCTTATATCACACGTTTTGGTGCATAGTTTATACCATATACTATATCTAGTTTTCATTTTCAATCGTGCTCTCAGGACTATGTTCTATATAACACTGCGTCCACCTACCCTTTTCACGGGCATTACATTTTGCGATGAGGGTGGAGGGTCAGGGGGTGTTTCTGCCAAGTGAGCCCGGAGTCACAGTCACAAACGTCCTCTTCTTCCTGAATAAAAGTGAGATTATGCTGCATACTTGTTCATATATTGTTAAGTAGTTCGCAAAGACACACATTTTAAAAACAATAAAGTTCCTAATACCCACCTTCTCTGAACAGTTAGCTTGCTGCCCCATCCACCTCCTCCCTATCCTCTGTTGTCTGAATCCACGGACTAGCCTACTCCCTCCTGCCATGCATGGTCTGATGTGCTGCCACTGCCCTCCATTTAGCATGATGTACCAGTCCACTCCTCCTGCCCTCCATTGCCCAATTCTATGGCCCATCATTGATCTCCTGCTTAGCCTCTGTGCTTAGCTTGCTGCCCTTATTCTCCTTCCCCCTGCCCTCCGATGTCTTTGTGCATGCCCCTGCTCCATCCTTTTTGCCCACCATGTTCCATGGACCTGCCACTCCTATCTACTCTGAGTGTTCTGTTGAGCTGCCACTCCCCTCCCACCTGCTTAGCATTGTCAGATGACTGTAACCTGTCCCTGCCACCTCCACCCTGCCTGTCCACATGCCATGCCCCTATCCCCTTCCTCCTGTCCTCCATGGTCCATTTTACTGCCACACCCTTCTGCCCTCCCTGGTCTGTTGTGCTCCAACTGCTCCTCCTGCCTGCCCCGCGCGGTCTGTTGTGAGGCCCCTTCCCCTGAACTCTCTTGTCTGTGCCCAGGTCCTGACCCTCCCCTCTATCCTCCATGGTCCTTTGTGCATGCCCCTGCACCCTCCTTCTTGCCCATCATAGCCATTGTGCTGCCACTAACCCTCCTGCTTGCCATACATGGTCATCTGTGCTGCCATGGCCCCTCCCACCTTCACTGTGTGGTCAGCTATTTGCCCCTGACCCCCTCCCACCTTCCCTCCATGCTCTGTGTGTATGCCATCATAGTCTCATTGTTGCTCTCCATGGTGTGTCTTGTTTCTAGTGCCCATCCTGCCTGACCTCCATGGTCATCTTGCTGCTCCTGACCTGCCCCCTTGCCCCCAGCCCTCTGTTTCCATGTGCAGACCCCTATTCCCTTCCTCTTGGCTTGTCTGTTCCATTGTAATGCCCCTGATCCGTCCCTCCTGCCCTTTATGGTCTGTTATGCTGCAGCTTTCTCTCCTGTCTGTCCATTATGGTCAGCTAGCTACCATTGCCTCTTTCCCCTCTGTTCTCTGTTGTCCATGTGCATGGTCCTGTTCCCTCCCTATTGCTTTCTATGGATTGTTGAGCTGCACTCCCGTCCCGCAAGCCCTGTGTGGTGTATTGTGCTGCTGCAAACCCTGATGCCTGCCCTGTAGGGTCAGTTTGGTGAACCTCTCCATGTTCCTCCTGTCCTCTGTTTTCCGAGTCCATGTCCCTACACCAATTCCTCCTGCCTACCATGATCCAATGTACCATACTTGAGAACATTTTGAACTTAATAAAAGGGAGATTTTGAAAAAAAACTGGGGTATGGATTTTCCCTTTGAGTTACATTGAAAAAGAGGAGATTATAGACAGGAGACAGATCAAATAAAGCCCATTTGAGCTTAAAAACATTGGACATTTCCTGGCTGAAATGGGTCTGTTGGCATGTATGGTTGTACTACCACTGCCTCTTCCTGCTACCCACAATGGTCTATTATATTGCCCCAGCCTCTCTTGCCAGTCCTGTATTGTTGGTTTGTTGCCCCTGCCCCCCTTTTCACTGCCCTCTATAGTCGGTTGTGCTGCCACTGGCCTTCCTGCCTTCCCAGTGTGGTCAAATTGTTGCCTCTGCACTCTCCTACCTGCCTTCAATTTTCAGAGTCCGTGCCCCTGGCCTCTGCCTCTCAACAGTATCCCAATGAACAACTAGATTGCTAACATTCTATATTTATTACAAAAGTGTGGAACGCCTGACGTCATCTTGATGTAATCAAAACTGTAATACCTAGAGTATTTCCTTTAGAAATTACATATATGAGAGGGTCTTATTTGCATCAAAATTATGGTTAGTGCTCTAAAAAACTAAAATGAGGACATATTTTCTGAGTTTTCAAATAGCGACAAAGAACTTTTAAACTATTTGTAATCTTTATATTTTTTTATCCAGTTGACCACTTGATTAAATGTTGCACCTAGGGGAGAGGATGTAGTGTTACTTCCAGAGCTGCAGACTTTGCAACTGGGGAACCAGGTTGGAGTTTCTGCTTCAGCTCAACATTCTGTGATTCTGGTCAAATCACTTAATCTCCCCATGTCTACAACCAAAATGAATTTGATCTTGTGTGATGTAACCAATGCTCATGTAAAGCACTCCAATACCTGACAAGTCTGCACTATATAAAATTGCAAATACACAAAAAATTATTGTTTTGCACACTTCTGTCATTGGGCTACATGTGGGCTACATCTGGGTGATATTTGTGCTGCATTTGGGCTCTTTTGTCTCTGGTGGCCATCTTGGGAGATTTATTTGTTATGAAGTTTCCTAATTTCCTCATTTACTGCAGTCTCCTCAGTAGGAAATGCTTTCAGTTGTTTACTTTGATTCCATCAAGAAGGTATTCAGATATGTCACACATTGTCCATAAATTCTGAATGTTAGCACTCTAGTTGCTCATTGGATCACTGTAGTAAAGCTACTGCTCAACACGAAAGTCTGCTGCTGGTATTAAAAGTGCATGTTTCAGTCGGCATATCAGAATGTTTTAATGCAATAGAAGAGGATTTGAGAAGTCACTCAAAATGTGCCCTAATTTTTCTTTTTTCAGCACTAATCATAGTTTCTATGGCAAAATGAACCCCCTCATTGTGTTCCTTTTTAAATTAAATGTTTTAAGTGTTACCAGTTTATTCCAATCAAAATGGCTTCAGGTATGCCATACTTTTGTCTTAAGTAAGACAGTAAGCGCTCTAGTTGTCCTTAAGAACACTCTGGGACATTCTGTCATTGGGCTATACTTGGGCTACATCTGGGTGATATTTAGGCTACATTTGGGCTCGTTTGTCTCTGGTGGCCATCTTGGGAGATTTATTTGTTATGAAGTTTCCTAATTTCCTCATTTACTGCAGTCTCCTCAGTAGGAAATAATTTCAGTTTTTTATTTTGGTTCCATCAAGAAGGCATTCAGATGTGTCACACATTTGCCATAAATTCTGAATGTGAGCACTCTAGTTGCTCATTAGATCACTGTAGTAAAGCTACTGCTCACCAGGGAAGTCTGCTGCCGGTATTCAAAGTGCATGTTTCAGTCTGCATATCAGAATTTTTTTATGAAATAGAAGAGGATTTGAGAAGTCAAAATGTGCCCTAATTTTTCTTTCTGCAGCACTAATTATAATTTCTATGGCAAAATGAACCTCCTCATTTTGTTCCTTTGTAAATTTAATGTTTTAAGTGTTACCACTTTATTCCAATCAAGATGGCTTCAGGTGTGCCATACTTTTGTCATAAGTAAGACTGTTAGCGCTCTAGTTGTTCGTTAGAACACTCTGGGACATTCTGTCATTGGGCTATACTTGGGCTACATCTAGGTGATATTTGGGCAACAATTGGGCTCTTTTGTCTCTGGTGGCCATTTTGGGATACTTATTTGTTATGAAGTTTCCTAATTTCCTCATTTACTACAGTCTCCTCAATAGGAAATACTTTAAGTTTTTTACTTTGATTCCATCAACAAGGCATTCAGATGTGTCACTCATTTGCCATAAATTCAGAATGTTAGCACTCTAGTTGCTTATTAGATCACTGTAGTAAAGCTACTGCTCACCAGGGAAGTCTGCTACTGGTATTGAAAGTACATGTTTCAGTCTGCATGTCAGAAATTTTTAATGAAATAGAAGAGGATTTGAGAAGTCACTCAAAATGTGCCCTAAGTTTTCTTTCTGCAGAACTAATTATACTTTTTATGGCAAAATGAACCCCCTCATTTCGTTCCTTTTTAAATTAAATGTTTTAAGAGTTACCACTTTATTCCAATCAAGATGGCTTCAGGTGTGCAATACGTTTGTCATAAGTAGGACTGTTAGCGCTCTAGTTGTTCTTTAGAACACTCTGGGAAGCTGCAGTAGAACACAAAGGAATCAACTGACAGTCTCTGCCCTTGTTGGATGTACATGTTTTACTGAGAATGTCAGACTTCATTCTCACATGACTGAGAAAGATAATGTGAATTTACAGAAAATATGCTCTCAGTTTAGCTTATAGTTCACCTTCCAAACCTCTATGGGAAAAGCATGAGAAAATAGTTTTCTCTCAAACATGATTCATGATATCACAGCAGAAGGCTTTTTCACATGGTAAAATCACCTTAGAACACACCCCAATTCCTAAAATGAGTATGGTACCATCAACAAATGATGTATAATGTAACTAAAGTCTAAAAACCTTCTATTGACTGCAATGCTTTTTAATGAGGTGCTATCATGTATATTGGTCCCAAGATGGCTGCCAACACTTTTTGGATGAAGTACTGACAGCCAATCAGATCTCACGATGAGATGTGTGGTTATTTTTAACCACACATCTCATCGTAACACTGGGGGTTCGCGCCGTACATACGGGGGTGGGGGTTCGCACCGTACATATGAGGGTGGGGGTTCGCACCGTACATACGGGGGTGGGGGTTCGCACAGTACATACGGGGGTGGGGGTTCGCGCCGTACATACGGGGGTGGGGGTTCACACCGTACATACGGGGGGGGCTGGGGGTACGGCGCGGACATACGGGGGGGCTGGGGGTACGGCACGGACATACGGGGGGGCTGGGGGTACGGCGTGCACATACGGAGGGGTCTGGGGGGGGCATTCGGCGCGTACCGGGCCCCCTTTTCCTCACGCTTCGCGGCGTACTTAGCTTTTCCGGCACTTTTTGTGTGCCGTAAAAATATAGCCGTCCGGAGTGCTGTCGGTACGAATCGTACTTGCTGGTACGTAAAAAGCTGCCTCACTCCATCCGCATGTCGCGTACGCGCCGTCCCGGATCACATTTGTATGTGTTTTTGTGTCAGTCGGTGTTTTGTCCGATTCGTACAGAAATGGTGTTTCCGTACGAATCGTACTTGCATGTTTGTATGGTGTTTTTACCGGGTACGAGTCGGACGGAGAAAACGCTCCGACCGACGGTTCGTACCCGGTTTCTCCAGGATCGGAATCGGCCCCATAGTAACTCGTAGTTAATATGTTAAGAAATCACCATTACAATTATTCACTCATTCATATAGTTACTCTCACAATCACTGACTCTTACACATACTTATTTATATACACCAACTCTCACATACAATGCCTTTTATTTTTTTACTTTGTCGAAGATGTACAACTAAAACATATATTCGCTCACCAACACACAAATAAATACACTCAGTCACTCAAACAACTGTTTCCACATGCACTCTTAAACCTATACACCTAGTTAATCAACCATTCACACATCTATGCATAGAGTTACACACACCCCATCCAACCACACACAAACTCAGTGTCCCATACAAATACTCCCCCAACTAATCAATAACTAATATACACACTCATGTAGTTAGTGACCAACTGATGCAGCATGTTATACAACAACAGAGACAGTGATGCACAAATTTACATAGTTTAGTTACTAATCCATGTATTAAGTGTGACACTTTGAATTACTCACTTAAACAGACAGTCAGACAGCTACTAAATCCTCCATCCAGACAGCTATATATCCACTCAATCTTCAATACAGATTGGTATATTTATAATACAAATTTAAATTTCAAACTAAACCACATTCACTGGATGATTAAATCAGTGATTTCATCAGTGATGTCATTTGCGATGTCATCAGTGATGTCATCTGTGATGTCACTGACCATGTCATGAATGATGCAATATGTAACATCATCAGCAGTGCATTGCGGGTGGGCGAGTTATATTTAGCAGAACTAAATATAACGGAGGAATTTCTATGGTTTTGTACGAGTGAAATGGCCAGCTAACTATAACACCCCTGAAACCTATGGTTTTTTTCTTTGAATTTCAAAGCTTTTTTAAATGCTAATTTCTAACTATCACGTCTCTGAAACCTATGGTTTTTTTCAGTGAATATATATATATATTCTCACCAAATGCCACTGAACTGCCGAACAACTTTTTGGGTGGGTGCTTCCTCCGTGACCGTCACGTAATATTCCACCAAAGAGACCATGGAGCACACATGGTTTTGATTCTTCTTTTATTCTTAGACAAACGCGTTTCAGCGATTCTGCCTTCGTCAGTGCCATCATAATTTATTCCACACATTTCACCCGGCAACATTGTCCTATTTCATTGGACAGTCGCACTGTAATGATGGAAGAAGGACTACGGGTCAATTTCCTGAAAGTTCCTACCCGTGTCAGCGATCTTAACCTGCCTATTTAAGTCCTTCTAGTGAGTTTAATTGTCTTTTTATGCCCAAGTATGCATTTTAATTTTCAAATGAATTTTGTAGATACACTCAATGCTGGCAAAAGACATTATGCGGCAGGTAAGTCCCATCACTGAAGCGTAGAGTGAATCCTTCGCACTGCTGTGCTCTGACCTTGTTGTGAAATTGCTTTGGTGGGGTGCGATTAGTTTCCTTAGTTTCATCCACTACAGTAGTGGCAACATTGTGTCAACGAATGCAACAGTCAACAGGTCAGCGGTGGTTCTGGCAGCTCCTTACTATTCTCACCAAATGCCACTGAACTGCCGAAAAACGTTTGCAGACTGCTGCATTCATTTTGGTGGTGGAATATATATATATATATACCAGTGATGCCCAAAGATGCCATCGACATCTTTAGTGACTGTGTTGTAGAAGATCTGAAACAACTCAACAAAAATGTTCTACGCAAAGATAAGCAAAGAAAATATAAAGAAATTCAATATTCTGCTCTTCTGCGTAAATTACAGTCCAATGGTAATATCATCATAAACAAATCGGACAAAGGGGGAAATATAGTTCTCTGGCCCCAAGAAATGTATATGCAAGAAGCAGACAAGCACCTTAATGATAAAACCTGTTACAGTAAAGCAACATTTAATGATTTAAAGAACATAAAAGAATCCACTCACAAAGAACTATCTCAATGGAAAAGAACAAGACTCCTTAGTAAAAACGAATTTGGTTTCCTTAAGAATGACTACCCTATCTCTCCTGTGTTATATTATATATATATATATTCCAAAGGTACATAAGAATACAACGCCAGTACCTGGAAGGCCCTTCATATCTGCCCAGAAGGGATTACTAGAACCCATGTCGAAATATGTGGATTTTTTCCTACATGAATTTGTTGAAACTTTTCCATCATATATACGGGACACTGGTCATTTTTTATAAAAAAATCAAGGAATCAGGTGGAAACAGGCTTATGTTCTGATTGTTATGGATATATGTTCTTTATATACGAGCATACATCACACTGATGGAATAACAGCGGTTGAATATTTCTTATCTAAACGTATCATGGAATTTTATCATCATAATGTAATGCTGTTGAATATGATCAAACTATGTCTAAATAATAATTACTTCCTGTTTAACAAAGAGGTATATCAACAGTTACGTGGAGTGGCGATGGGGGCGTGCTTCTCTCCAAGCTACGCGTTTCTCCACGTTGGCTGGTGGGAGGAGCACGTCCTCAGAACCATGTCGATGTTTGTGTTATATGGGAAGGGTCAATGGAATCGGCATATGAATTTGTCAATGAAATTAATATCAATGACTTAAATTAGAATTTTTCTGCTACCGTCAGTAATGAAACTGTGCAATTTCTTGATGTGGAGATTTATATCAAACAAGACATAATCCACACAAAATTGCATAGAAAAAGTACTGCAGGTAATGCAGTACTTCAAGCTAGCAGTTTGCACCCTAATCATTTGATAAAAAGCATCCCTTATGGGAAGTTTTAAAGAATAAAACGTATCTGTAATTCAGAATATGATCGTACACTCTGTCAAAATGAAGCATTCCAAAGATTCAAGAGTCGAGGGTACAAGGCTAAAGATTTAAAATTGGCCATGAACAAAGCAAACGGTCAGATGTATGAGGATGGAATACTTGGCACTTTGAATTCCAACATCCTCAATAAGAATAATAACGACCAACCTAGATGTGATAATATGGTTAGACTCATTACTACATTTAGCTGCCAGGAGAAACAGCTCAGGAAAATAATATACAAAAATTGGCCCATTGTCAAAACTGATTTAACTATGTCCCAATTGGTGCCAGATTTACCTGCTCTTACTTTCAGACGTGCACCCTCTATGAGGGATGCACTAGTGAGAACAAGTCCTGAGGTCACTGTTTCTTCCAACTGGCTTAGTAAAGAAGAGGCTTTTTCAAGTGTAGCTCGTGTCGAGCTTGTAAGTTTGGAAAAAATACTCATGAAATAGTTACAGCATTTGAGTCTAAACCTTTAAAAATGAAAACTCTGCTAACCTGCCGGACAGAGTACGCTGTCTACGTGTTGGAATGTTCCTGTAAATTAAAATACGTAGGCAGCACCAAGCTACAAGTATTCAATCGCATATTGCAACATTTACGAGCCATTGTGAACTCAGACCCTAGCTACCCAGTGGCCAGACATTTTAAATATGTTCATAGTAATGATCTCAAGGATTTGAGCTACTATGTAATTGATTCTGTGCCTAAATCACTAACGGGGTGGCAATAGGGAGAAAAAGCTTAGGCAGTTGGAGTCCCACTATATACTTACACTAGATACGAAAATGCCAAGTGGTCTAAATACAGGGGAGGACCTGCACAATTTTTTATAATTTAAAGATTTAATATGATTGTCGACCTGTGTTTCTTTTATTCTATCATCTGACGTTCAATGATTTGGTTTTAGAATTGAATTAACTCTGAATTGTTATCTCATATTTATTCCTGATTTTTGGTCGTGTTTTAGCTGGGTTTTACTACTGGTTTTATCTGGATTTTCTGGCTTTTTCCTGTGGTTTTACTTGGCTTTTACTGGACTTGGTTGGGGGTAGTTTTATGAGTAATCTTAGAGTTTCTTCTTTTTTTAAAACAACCACCTTGATCTTATCTATTGGTTTTCGTGCTCCGTACTATTTTGTTATTTACTGCATTACTTTAATGTCATATTTATGCACTTGCACTTTATTTTGACATTATGGTGCCGATTCCGATCCGTTAAAAATTTCCCCAGTACGAATCGTATCCGTTTTTTTTACCGTACGAATCGTACAAGTCCCGTACAAACTGCCAAGTACGATTCGTATGTGAAAAATTCCATACAAATCACATTGGGAAAATTCCCCGGCACGTCCTCGGGTCGGAAAAAGTGTCCGACACGTCCCCGGACAGTTTTACCTACGAATCGGAAAAATGAAGTCCAACCGCGCAAGTACGATCCGTCCCGTCCTTCCGATTTTACAAACGTATGGAAAAAACACCGTACGAACCGAACTCCTATAGCAACCATGGAGACATGTGCCCGCATACGCGCCGAACACCCCACCCCAGACCCCGTATGTACGCGCAGAACACCCCCCAGCCCTCGTATGTACGCGCCGAACACCCCCAGCCCCCGTATGTACGTGCCAAATGCCCCCCTGGCCGCAGATGTATGCGCCGAACCCCCACCAGTGTATGTACGGAGCGTACCCCCACCCGTGTATGTATGGAGCGTAACAACACCCCACCAGTGTATGTACGGAGCGTACCCCCACCCGTGTATGTACGAAGTGTACCCCCACCCGTGTATGTATGAAGCGTACCCCCACCCGTGTATGTACGGAGCGTACCCCCACCCGTGTATGAATGGAGCGTACCCACACCCCACCAGTGTATGTACGGAGCGTACCCTCACCCGTGTATGTATGCAGCGTACCCACACCCGTGTATGTACGGAGCGTACCCCGACCCGTGTATGTATGGAGCGTACCAACACCCACCAGTGTATGCACGGAGCATACCCCCACCCGTGTATGTACGGAGCATACCCCCACCATGTATGTATGGAGCTTACCCCCACCCATGTATGTACGGAGCGTACCCCCACCGTGTATATATGGAGCTTACCCCCACCCGTGTATGTACGGACCGTACCCCCACCCGTGTATGTACGGAGCGTACCGCCACCCGTGTATGTATGGAGCGTACCCCCACCCGTGTATGTACAGAGCGTACACCCAGCCCCCCCTGTATGTACGGTGCGAAACACCACCACCTATGGACGGTGCAGACCAACACCCTGCCCGTGTCTCTACGCACCCTACCCCAGGCCCCTACACTAGCACCCTCACCCAACATCGCGCATGTACGAGTTGTACTAAGCCATACCAAAGGTCAGCACTGTACAACAACATGGCCCATGTAGGCACCGTACAGACGCCAAAAACACTCATACTTAACCAGGACAAAGCAAAACAACACAAGGAGAGTCAATTCGATTCGCACAACACCACAAAACATGTCCAACAAGCCCAAATACATCCTATACACTGACCTGCAACTGCCAAACAGCTAAACAGAGGCCCAAAACACAACCACTCCTTATAACACACCCACCCAAAGTTCAAACACAGCCACACCCACAAATGGACCAATAAAAGGCCCAACACACACAAACCATGATCGTTTGCAACAGATCCACTACTGCCAGACCACAGAGACAACGAACTGCACCATACTACATCCATCAATTCACCTTACACTTGCACTCCTTCACACAACCACCATCACAAACACCCCCTCATCACATTCACACACACACACCTTCACAACCACACTCACACACCCACAACCATCCACACCCACACCCCCACAACCATCCACACCCACACCCCACACCATGCCCACTAACAAGAATCCAAAGTTCACAAAGGATGAGCTGGAGATCCTTGTCGACGAAATCATCAGAGTCGAGCCACAGCTCTTTGGAACATTGGACAGACAGACCACCATATCCCAAAAATCAGCCATGTGGCAGAGGATTGTCAATTCTGTGAATGCTGTTGGGGCCATCAGAAGGACCAGGCATGTGTGCCAAGCCAGGTGGTACGATCTGCGGAGGACGGTCCGCCGCAAAATGACGGACGATCACAACCAGTGGAACATCACTGGAGGAGGGCCGCCCCGCAGACGGGTACAATACCATCCCTGGGAGGAGAAGGTGATGGCCACACTGCCGCTGGTGGGAGTACATGGACTAGAAGGAGTCCGAGACCCTGGTGAGTACACAAACAACTCACCTCACATGGGGGGAACGCCATACACAACCAAAATCCCAATCATGCACGCAACCCCCCCAAAGCCAGCACCGGACACAACCACACTCCAAAAACACACACATGCCACTAGCGCCTCCATGCCCCATGCACCAAGCAAGGCCATGCCAAGTCACAGGCCACACAAAACACCAACACAAGACAGGATGTCCTGATGCCGGGAGGGTAGGCCTCAAAACTAACATTGAGCAACTCAGAAGCACACAACAATGCCCTCAGCCCATATGGCCTAGGGCACAGCCATACAAACAGTGTGTCCCCACACAGTACTGTGTTGCCTGCAAATGGTGGCCGCGTTGCAGGATGACATGGGTATGAAGGCACAATTTGCACATAACAGCAGCTAATGAAGACGCATCACTCTGAAAGAGTGTCAGCACACACCACCACAGCAGCAGCGCAGACTCAGACACTCCGCCCAATGGGTGCCCGAAGATTCGAAACAAACACACATGAACAAGCCAATGGCCTTTAAAAGACCTGCAAACTGTGTGTGCCCAGGAAGCTGGGATGAGGTGACAGAGGATGAAACACAGAGGGAGGGAGAGGGGGAGAGAGAGGGAGGGAGACAGAGGGGGACACAGGGAGACAGACAGAGGGAGGGAGGGGAGGGAGGAGGGTGACAGAGGGAGGGAGAAAGGGAAACAGAGGGAGACGGACAGAGGGAGGAGGGTGACAGAGAGAGGGAGAAAGGGAGACGGAGGGAGACGGACAGAGGGAGGAAGGTGACAGAGGGAGGGAGAAAGGGAGACAGAGGGAGACGGACAGAGGGAGGAGGCTGACAGAGGGAGGGAGAAAGGGAGACAGAGGGAGACGGACAGAGGGAGGAGGCTGACAGAGGGAGGGAGAAAGGGAGACAGAGGGAGACGGACAGAGGGAGGGAGAAAGGGAGACAGAGGGAGACAGACAGAGGGAGGAGGCTGACAGAGGGAGGGAGAAAGGGAGACAGAGTGAGACGGACAGAGGGAGGAGGCTGACAGAGGGAGGGAGAAAGGGAGACAGGGGAGACGGACAGAGGGAAGAGGGTGACAGAGGGAGGGAGAAAGGGAGACAGAGGGAGACCAAATCACCCTTGGGTGGTGTGGCCATGTCCGCTCGTCAGCAGGTGGACTGTGTGCATGTAGACAAGGTTTGGCAGTGCCTTAACCCCCCCCTTTTCCTTTGATAAACACTGGGCCATGTGTCAATCTGTGCACGAGTACATCCGTGCTGCAGGCACAAACCCAACCTTACACCCAGTATACCCACCCACTGTGTTTGTTAGAACCCTGTCACAAATGCTTAAGTTACCTACCTGCATTCTCAAATAGCATGGAAAAAACACCATTTGGCCACGTACAGTGCAACATGTAAGGCGGCTCTGCATGGCTCGCTACGCCCGCTCACTACACTGCTGACTGCGTTCCAAAAAGATGCATCAACTAAGATTGTGTCACACATAGGTAAAGTGTCGAAAGCTGTGGCCAAGGGACATACCCATGCACAAGTGCACTGTGAGAGGAATGCAAGACATATCCAACTACCCAGAGGAACTATGCCAACTCAAAAATGAATGAAACATGGATGTCGGATGTAACACAATTGACATTGTCTCTCTCACACACAGGTCAATGTCGTCGATCTCCCCCAACACTGGGGGGGAAGACTCACAGGACCAGGCTCTGAGTGAAGAGGACCCCACCGGCAGCGACGACTCTCACCACTCCGTGGATGACCCAGACCAACCTGGCCCCTCTGGTGTCCAACCACCTGCAGCACCTGCGTCAGGTACAACTGTGCCAACCACCACCCCCATTCCTGCCACATCCCAGGAGACACCCAGGAGCCCTGCCCGCACACGACAACACAGCCAGGCTGACCAGGAGGGACAAGGTTCTCCGGGCACCCAGGAGGAGGCAGGCGACACCGCAAATGCCATCCCTCAGGGGTCCCGGAGACCCGATGTGCCCACAACGGCAGGCCAGGTGCAAGTGGGCATGGGTGGTGGGAGTGGAGGACGGCGGAGGCACAAACCTGACCAGTTGGCTCAGGAACCGGTAATGTCACACATCACCAACATCCTGGACACATACCGGCGTGACACCAGGGGCATGGGCCAGGTTGCGTCCACCCTCACAGACAGCAAGGGGACCATTGAGGAGATGAAGACCCTGCAGGCCGAGCAATATGCCTGTCAACAGCGACACCAAGGACAAATGGAGGCAAGACAGGCTGAGCTCGTGGCGATGCAAACGGACATGACCCGTGTACTCCGTCGGATTGCCGAAAACATGGACAACCCTCCCTGTGCCACCAGGCGAAGAACATCACCAGCCACAGGGAGGGATCAGGAGGAGGAGGATTCATCCGACGGAGCATAACAAGCATCGTCACGGCCTGCTTCTGAGGGTCCCCGCAGGAAGGTGGGTCGTCCACGCAAAAGACCGTGAGAGTCAGCGGAACATCACCATCTCCCAGGTCACCTGGCCTGGCACCTGACCCTCTGGCTCAACAGCAGCACATCATCACATGACATTCTCTGGGACATGGACTTGCTGGTCACTGTCTGACCAATGTTGACAAAGACTGTGGCATAGACTCTGATGACTTCCAATGGCAAGGATACCAACTCCCCCAGTGAACTTTGGATTCTACACTCCCGCCAAGCACCTCTTGTCATCTCCCCAAACACGTACCCCACCACAAATAAAAATCATCACAATCACGAGATGATGCTGTCATTTTACATTATTCCACTACATGTGTGTGTTGTAAAGTCAAACCATGCCTGATTTTAGAAGTAACTCCAACCATCCATACCCTGGGTTCTGAGTCTGGCACAGGACACACATGGGTCACAATGTATCATCCAATACAGACATGGAGCACCATACTCACCCGTGATGGGCCAAACCAGCTGAGGGGGTGCCTGCACAACTGTGCCTACAGACCTATTTAGAAGAGCAACTGTCATGCGCAGAGGTCAGGGATCATGTGGAGTGTCCTGGGGTGCTACTCCCAGGTATGTGTAGACAGGTGGTAGAACCATGTCCTGCATGCTTGAGTCAGGTGGATGTGGAGAATGGTGGGCCGGCCAAGGTTGGATGCATGGAGATGGCACAATGGGGTCTTGGATCACAGTGCACAAGGTTGTGCTGGGGTTTTGGGCTGCATCCTGAGTGTGAGCGTGGATTGAGAAGGTCATCCTGCAGCTGGCAGTGATCCATTCCCACCATCTCTGTTGGACGTTGATGTGGCTTGGTCCCCGGATGTAGAAGCAGAGCTGTGCAGATGCACCCTGGATGTGGACAGGTATCATGGGAGTTGTAACTCACATGCCCGTAGAGTGCAGGGTAGGATTAGACACGGATGTTGTAGTTGACCTGGGGGATGGTCTCTCTTGCCTTGAGGTGGATGGAACTGGGGATCTTGTGCATAATGCAGAGTGTGTTGCAGCATGAGGCACAGATGCTGCTGATCAGCATAGCACATGTCAGCAAGCAATCCATAATGAACACCAGCTCGTTTGCGTGGACACTGGGTGCCCTTGCTGCAGGGCCTGCAGCAGCATGCGCCATGTCAAGAAAACAATGCCACAAGTTGCACACAAAGACAAAGATCTCAGGAAGGAACTATGCAAAAGGTGTATGTCAAGGAAGGAATGTCTGGTTCAACATGGCACACACACACACAATGGATGCACATGCAGCACAGTGGACGTCGTGGAGACTGACATGCCACAATACCTACACAGCCATGGACATCATGCAGAATACAGATTCTAATCCCTGACAAACAGCTTGAATTTTGCTACTCTACACATAGACTCATATGCACTATCTCTGATAACTATGACAGACATGCCGCATGCACAGTGGCAACAGACCACCATTGACAGAGATGAGGCACCTTGGAGGCAGAGGGACACCTTTATTAGTCATGTGTGTCGGAATGCTAATGCAACTCTGTCAACACATACACAGGTCATGTGGATGAACATGTGGGACCAACACTGGCACCCCCCTTTGCACCACGGATGCTGGAAATCCATAGAACTGGCACACAAGTGACGGGTTACAGCTAAACACCCCCTGCTGCTCACGGAGAGGCTGCTATACACGATTGAGCCTCTAATGGGGAATTCACACACCATGTCAACCCGGTGCAATCCGTATGTTTCCGAGGGCAGTGTTACACACATTGATGGCTTCATCACAATCCACAATCCCATTACAGATGACTGTCACCAAGTCTGACCATCAATTCAGGTGAATTCAGCTCCATGTCATGTGCCCCATGGTGATTCTACATGTATGCAAAGTAACCAAACATGAACAGGAGCAGTGCACACACATTCAAAACAAATACCACACCCAAAAAGCCGTGCTGCATCCCTTACCCTAAGGAGATTTTCAAACTTGTTCGTGCATGTAACGCTGATTCAGCACATGTTGCTGTGTTCATGAGGAATAGCAGGAGCACAACAATGCAACCAGCAGACAGCATGCGCAAGTACCTGTGGATGAGAGACACACAAGAAGTCAGCCAAAAGAAGCACATCCGCATGCATGTGCGCATGTGCATGTACTCGACACGTATAAGGTTGTCAACATGCTAGGTGACAATGGTGACTCTGGAAAAACATTATTCTATTGCACCATCACTCGAGTGACACATCCAAACACACCTCTGACTCACTTGGCAGACATGCAGATGGACACACACATTGCAACACATGCCACACACGACCCAATGCGTGCACACTCAGACACTGGAACTCACCACTAAGCAAAGAAGTCGTGTATGAGCCGACTCCGGATGTCCTCTACCGCCTCCTCCTCCTCCACATCACTGCCTTGTCACCAAGCCCTTCATCCTCCACAGGTGGATGGTCCTGCTCATCCACTGCCATGTTGTGCAGCATGCAGCACATGAGGAAGATCTTGCAGACCTTCACCGGTGCATATGGGAGTGCGCCGCCGGTCTTGTGGAGGCAACGGAATCGGCTCTTCAGGAGGTCAAACGTCCTCTCTATCACACGCCTGGTCCGCCCATGGGCGTTGTTGTAGCGGTGCTCGGCAGCCGTGCTGGGGTTGCGGAGAGGCGTGATCAGCCATGGCATGTTGGGATAGCCAGCGTCCCCTACATGGAAACATCATGGACAAAAGTGGGTCAGGAGAAGCAGTAAGACAGGAAGATGACCCTAAATACAGGACTGCCAGAGTATACCCACCAACAATACATGCACGTTCGTTGTGCAGCTGCAGCATCATTTCAGGCACCCTGCTACGCCTCATGATGTAGGCATCGTGTGCTGATCCTGGAAAAACAAGCATAGACATGTGAAATCACCATGTTGGCAAGACACACCACATGGGCATTAATGGAGTGGTAATGCTTGCGGTTCCTATACTCTACCTCCTGTGCCTGTGGTGGTACCATAGCCACATGTGTTCCATCTATGGACCCAATGACATGGGGCATCCCTCCCAGGGCATAGAACTCACGCTTGACACCTGTCAACTGCTCAGGAGTTGGGAATTTAGTGAACTCATCCAGGTGATCCAACATGGCCTCTAAAAAATCATGCAGAACACGGCTGAACATGGTTTGGGACATGCCACCAACAAGAGCAATGGTATATTGAAAGGTACCCGGGGCAAAGAAATGTAGGGCTGCCATCACCTTCATCTTGGGTGTCAGTGCAGTAGGATACCTGTGTAGCGGTTGGAGGTGTGGTGCCAGCCGTGTTGTCAAGTCCTCAATCAACTGTTGGGGGAAGCGGTAGCGGCGTATACAGTCATGTTCCCTCAGGTCAGCCAAGTCCGGAATTGGTCGAGGGAGAGGCGGAGACCTGCAGTAAATTTGAAGGGACAACGAAAAGTGAGTACAGTACACCACCAATGTCAATGTACTGAGCACATGTTCAACAGGCAATACACATATGATACATACAGAGTCAGGTCTGTGCAATATGCCCTGGACACGCATGCCAGGCAGGTGACACTCCTACCAAGAGCCAGCTACAGACGTCGATTCTCAACCTCAATATGCCATGCCATGAAACTAGCTGTGGGCCAGTGTGAGTGAACAGGCAGACGCATCACAGGAGTTACAGACATCCACATATGTGCAGAAGAAGGATGTTTATCATACAGACAGGTTGCAGAACACTAGATGCACAGGTCACATGTCATAGAAAAAGGACAGACCACACACCTTGCCATGAAGGAGTACATGTCAAGACTGATCACACATACATTGAGAGTATGCAGATATGTCCTTGTTTTGAAACTCCGTGTCGATGCATACATATACACCTTACGTCGGATTACACATGTGGGCTGGTGTGCGTAACAGTGTGCCATGCCCATCTACACACAGACACATGTTGGTTGCAGCAACTGCAGATTCATTTGACCAAACACCTACTTCAAACCTATGGGAACACATGACACACACATGACATAGTTACAGCGTGCAATGCGGGCATTCACATGTCAGGTGTAATATTCCGTGTACCTGGCATCAGGGGACAGTTGCGAGTGTCGGTGACTGTGCCACGCCAGTGACGCATGGCTCAACAAGTCTGTACTACATGCACACATGTCAAAGGAGTGAAGGGGATGTGTGGCACATAGTGCACCATCACACATGACATGTGTACACAGCTCATCATACATTTATTTGCTTCACACCTCAGGAGTAATGTGCCACATCACAGCCTGACACACCTGTGCCCGACACATGTAGTACTGCATAGACAATGCCTTGATGTCCAGCCTTGGCCAAGTATGACAGCTCTATTCCTGTCTGTGTGCCACCTGTCACCACTGTCAGGTGTGAAACGCACCGTACATACGCTTTGAGGGCCCGATTCACAGATCTAACTTAAGACAAAATCCTAAACTTACTACCATTTTGGTATTCACAGAATGCACTTACTTCTTTTGGTATTCACAGAATGCACTTACTACTTTTGGTATTCACAGAATGGATTTACGACTACTAACTTTACGTCCGCACTCGGGCCGGAAATTCCGTCCCGGAGGCGGAGCTTCCGTCCCGGAGGCGGAGTTTCCAGCCCAGAGGTGGAGATTTTGTCCATGGCTAAATCTCCGCCACTGGCCGGAATCCCCACCTCCGGACCGGAAGCTCCGCCTCCGGCCCGGAAGCTCCACCTCTGGCCCGGAAGCTCCGCCTCCAGGCCGGAAGCTCCGCCTCTGGGCCAGATTTTCCGGCCCGAGTGCGGACATAAAGTTAGTAGTCGTAAATCCATTCTGTGAATACCAAAAGTAGTAAGTGCATTCTGTGAATACCAAAAGTAGTAAGTGCATTCTGTGAATACCAAAAGTAGTAAGTTTAGGATTTTATCTTAAGTTAATTCTGTGAATCGGGCCCTGCGGGCGTGTGTAGGGTCCCTATCACAATGGGAGGGCTGGCGTATGCGTACGCCATAGTAATACGGACAGTACACGCGTGTGTAGGGTCCCTATCACTATGGGAGTGCTGGCGTATGCGTACGCCATAGTAATATGACTCGTACACGCGTGTGTACGGTCCGTATTACTATGGCGCACGCATACGCCAGCACTCCCATAGTGATAGGGACCGTACACACGCCTGTACGGTCCGTTTCACTGCATTTGGGGTGCCCTAGGGCCGTGGAACGCACCGGACCTGTGTGTAAATATTGAAATAACATAGGGGACACATGAGGGATAAGTGTAAGGGCCTAAATTCATGCTGGTTGTCATGGAGACCGAGTTTAAAGTTTGAATTTTTGCATCAGGTGGCCAGCAGAAGTCGGTTGGAAACAATATACTTTGTTGGAAAGTGGTTGTTGACCTGACATCATGCTCAATTTTTAAACCATGCAAAGCCACTCACTGGGGTAGGTTTAAAGGGATTGGAGGAAACGTAGGATGCTAATGTGACTGACCAATCACTCTGTAAATGAAACAGGCCAGCAAGGCAGATATAAGGCAGCCAGGTCCCACGAGAGAGCACTTGCCTGCACATCCTTTCATTCCACAACACTGCTGCTGCTCGCGATTCCTCTGGCACCATGTCCAGGTCTGTGGAGAGGGCCCAGCCATTCACCATGGAGGAGAATATGGCGTTGGTGGATGTGATCCTTCCACAGTACACCATGCTGTATGGTCGACCAGGGGAGCAGGTGAGTGCTGACTCCACTAGCTTAGACTGTGCCCCTTTTTTGTGACTGTGAATTCTGGCATTGTGTCCATGTGTGACAGACATGCAATGTTGTTTAGAGTGGGTCCCAGGGTGGGGAAGGCCTCATGTCTCCCATGCAGAGCATGCTGTAGTTCCTGTGTGCACTCCTCACTTGCATAGTGCTTACTGTGACAATCAATGCATGGTGCATGCCACATTCTGCCTGGCTACTCCTCCTGGGAATGTTGTTTCTACAGTCCTGATGTGATTCTGTGGTCCCCCCAGTGTGACAGGTGACAGAACCCATAGATGTGTGTTTGTTTAGTGTACCTGTGCTGTGAGTGTCCAAATGATGTGTTCGTCCCCTGGACATTGGTGTGTGTGTGTAAGCCCCCTGTCATGTGGGTGAGTGCATATGGGGAGTGTTGCACATCAGCTGCATGAGGGATGGATATACACTGCCCATCTGATGTGAGCAGGGAGCAGTGCTGTGTGACTGCCGTGCTGAGCCAGCCCCACACCTGTCTCTCCCCCCAGTCTAGTGGCACATGGGCAGAGTGAGGTTTGTACCCGGAGTTGGCAACGGCAGGTGATTGTCCTGTGCCTGTGTGTGTCTGTGTACTCTGCTGAGGTTGCGTCAGTGGGCTGGGGCATGTGACTGCTTTGAGGTGCTGTACATAATCCTGGTGTAGCTTGTGATGCACAGTGTGATCCAGGATCATTGATTGTGTGGCACCCCTCATGCCACCTGTGTACTTTCAATGCCACGTAGTGCATTTGGCATTCCCCAGAGGATAATGTCCCTATGACAAAGGTGCAATGAGTTGCCTGCATACCATGGCCTGTTCAAACAAGACAAATTATTTATATGTGTGTCTCTGTTTCATTGCTCAGGTTTATTAAAGTATTCTCACTTTTGCATCCTCACAGGTAGGCGTCCATGCCAAAGGGGAGATATGGAAGCAGCCGTCAGTGCCGTGAGGAAGACGGAGGGTCGGAAGCAGCACCTAGCCCAGGTGAGTAAACGCTGGCAGGACGAGGAGGATCGCATGGGTCCTACTGGGGGACTCACCTGAGAGCCACAAGAACCGTGGGCGCCGGCGTCTGACCCACATCCATAAGCGTGTGCTGGCGGTGGTCTTCCCCGACTTGGATAGGCGCCTGGCGGAGAAGCAGCAGCAGGAAGGGGGTAGGTACATGTGTGTTTGTTGTGTGTCACCAGCTTTTGGAAGTGCGCAGTTGCATGGATACACTGCCAGGGTTTAAATGTGCAGTGCATAACCTGTTCCCCAAAGTAAACCGGTGCTGTTCTTCCTCCCTTCCCCTCCTTGCCATGTGTTCCCTGGTCCGTGTGTAGTCACTCTTGCACAAGGTTATCTAGGCTGGCAGTTAATCCAAGTGCCCAATGCTTGCAGCATCATGTGTGGGGGTGGTGTGTAACAGGTTTTGGGACCTTGCCTGTGCCCTGGCCAGTTCAGTCATAGATGGGTCCATGTCAGTTGGCACTGATGGTGAGTCCCGACATAGGAGTGTGTCTTAAAAGTGTACTGCCTTACAGCATGCATGTCCAATGTTGTGCCCTCTGACATGATGTGCATGAGTGGGAGTAATGCATAGTGCAGGGACGGTTGCTTCAGTTGCAGTCATATCCATCCAGGACCATGGAGGAGTGTGGCCACTACCGTGCCCTGGGGCACCTTTTCCTAGGTGTTAGAAAAGGTAGACGGACCGGGAGGGCCGGCCGGGGTCAGGGGGAGAGGTCTCCGGGGAGAGCCTTCTCCAGCGATCGTACAGACAAGTAACTTCCCCCCCACAGACAGATATCACACACGGATAAGGTTCAGTGTTCTTTATAGGCACTTAGTTAAGATACGGTAGAATGATACAAGGAGGTCTGGACTCAGGGGTCCCCTCGATTAGAGTCTCGTAAGGTAGGGAAGGGAGTAGCGGGTCAGTCTATTTACCAATCAGGTAGTTCGGATGAGGTGATGATGAGCTCACAATCCTCGAGCTTGGTGGTTAGGTGGTACGGTCCGCGGCAGCGCCAGCAGGTCCCGGTGAGGATGGTCGATACAACGGGCCGCAGCAGCGCCAGCAGGTCCCCGGAAGATGTACGGTCCGCGGCAGCGCCAGCAGGTCCCGGTGAGGATGGTCGTTACAACGGGCCGCGGCAGCGCCAGCAGGTCCCAGGGAGATGAACGGTCCGCGGCAGCGCCAGCAGGTCCCGGTGAGGATGGTCGTTACAACGGGCCGCGGCAGCGCCAGCAGGTCCCCGGGAGATGAAGGTTGCAGAAGGCCGCGGCAGTGCCAGCAGGCAGGACGATGGTTCACAAGAGCGGGCTACGGCAGCGCCAGTAGACCGTCAGGGTTGAGTTCACTCGGTGTCTCTCGACTCCAGGATACAACTGCCTTCCTGCTCCGGAGCTGCCTCAGTTATAGGGCTGGTGCCCTTTGATGTCCGGACCCTCGCACTTGGAGGTCGGGGGGTCCGGGATGAAGGTGTCCAGACACCCAGCAGGGGGTGGAGCCAGTGCCTGGGGGAGCTGGGGGCGATCGGCACCTGGCGGGGGAGAGCCCTTGACACTTCGGTCTCCCATTGACCTGCCAAGTGGTCCGCTCACCTCCTGGGTGGATGGTGGTGCCGGGATGTCGGGGCCGGCCAGGCCCGGGGTTAGGGTCGAGGGGAGGCCATGCGGCCGCGTGGTGCAGGGCCCAAGATGGCGGCTTGACCCGGCCGGGGAAGCTGGCGGGGCTGGAGTCCGTGATGAGTAGGGGTCCGAGGGCAGAGGGTCCGTCGGGAGACGGCGTACAGGTGCTTGTCGCGGGGATATGCCAGGTGGGCCGGAGTTCGGGCCCTGTCGAGCGGGGAGGGAGCAAGCCGTCTGTGAGGCCTGTCCAACACTAGGTATCATGTGTGTCATCCAAGAATGTGGACATTCTCTGTGTCTTCGGCATAGGTTGGGCTCTGTGGCATTGTACCCTGGCCTCATCTGTATTTACGTGAACTGTGCTACATGTGTCCACTGTACAGTGTGACCCAATTTTGCTTGTGCATACTCACAGTGGGCAGTGCCTGTGTGTCTTGGTACGACAATCTGATGATGGTTGATTGTCAATGATATATGTGAACAGGCTCACCAGGGGTAGTTTGTGTACAATCAGGATTTAGTGCAGGCCATGTGTTTTCATCCCAGAGGAAGAGGTGTAAGTACTTCCTCTGTCTCAATCACATTGTCTCAGGCAGGGGGTGGTTTGTGCGGGCAAGGCCTACATGTCAAAATATGAAGTCTCCTTGCTAGGTCTGGCCTGTGTGTGATGTTTGTCTGCACATACACTCAAGGTGCAGTGACCCAGTCATGTTGGGCATGGTTTAATGTATTAGCTTTGCAGCATGTGCAAAAAGTTAATTGACATGGTTCC
The DNA here is from genome assembly GCF_964204655.1 of Triturus cristatus. NCBI lineage: Eukaryota > Metazoa > Chordata > Amphibia > Caudata > Salamandridae > Triturus > Triturus cristatus. The sequence continues at coordinate 767,091,589 of NC_140584.1, read as the reverse complement.
TGCTCATCCCTTTTTTGGCAACGCTGTGTGGTGCAGATGCTGTGCACGATTGTTCCCAGAGCCTGGCTCCTCTGTCCAATTTGATATCAAGTAATTTGCTGTTGTGTCATGCTCTCCATTGTTTCTCAGTGGCATGGTGGGTCAACCAACTGTGTGGTGCAGGGCATACATATGTACCTTGTATTGTAGATGTTACTCATGTTGCTTTTCAGGCTATGCACTGTGACCTATGTAGATTTGACTCCTGTGAAAAATGTATACAGGTGTCTGATTATTTCCTGTCTCTTCACCTTGCCCACAGCATCGTCGGGGGACTCCGAGGGAGACACTGGCACAGACCGTGAGGAGGGAGCGAGCACCAGTGCCAGCAGTGCTGTCTTGTCTGGCGCATCGAGTGGCACGGAGGCCGAGGGGAGTGAGGCGGAGGACCTGTCCAGTCCCACCACCGACTATGACGCTGACGGGTCCGAGGCTGAGCTCCCAGAGGGGGCGGAGGCTGCTCCCACAGCTGAAAGCAGCACTCCATCTCTACCCGCCCCCTCCATTCCCATCACCGGCCTCTCACTTGCTCGGGTCCCTTCCCGCCGTGCTAGGTCACCACGTGTCTCCTTCTTGCCAGGCACCGCACCCCCTGCCCCTGTCTCCACTGCTGCCATCAATGCCGAGTCTGTGGACATCCTGCGCCAGTTGCAGGTTGGTCAGACTGCGATGCTTAATGTCCTCCATGGCCACACCCGAGTGCTCACCCAGATGGAGGCATACATGGAGGGCATCTCAGCTGCGCAGTCTGACCAACGCCAGTTCCTGAGGTCCATAGACTCGACACTGACTGCAGCAGTGGGTCTCCTGCGGTGCTGCGTCCCCCCCCTACCCCTGCACCATCCACACTTCCCACTCCCATGCCTGTCCCAAGCACACCCAGACGTACTCATGCACGCACCCCACCAGACACAGGCACCACACCACCAGGGAAGGTCAAGCACACACCTCCTGTCACACACACACATGGTGAAGTAGGCACACCCACTGGGTCGGGGGGCAAACGGAAGACACGCAGCCACAGTGGGAGTCCACATTCCTCACAACCCACTCCCTCCAAATCCACTCCCCTCAGCTCTCCTGGCCAAGATTCAAACAAAGATTCCTTCATGGCCGCTCTGTCCCTGAGCCCCAGTGTGACACCACGCCGCAAGCGGTCGAAGGAGTCCCCGGTCAGGGTAGTTGAGTCCCCCCCTGTACACACCCTCCCCCAGTAGCGCTACGACCCATCCCTCCGACCCCCCCCTCCTTAGGGCCTGTGGTTCCTTTGGGTGCAGGGGAGATGCTGGGGGACCTTGCAACCGTGTGCAGCACCATTCTCACCACCACCTTTGGCCCTGCCCCACCCCCTGTGGTGGAGTCCTCCATCCCTGCACCCACAACACCTACCCTTGCCCCTCCTGTCCCTGCGGTGCCTGATCCTTCCCCCCTACATGATGCCCCCCCAGTGGAAGCAAAGGAGGTATGAACTGTGCAGGCAAGCTAGGGGACACGCGTCCCTATGTGTCCCCCACCAGGAATTGGACTATGGACTGCCCTATGGGCCTTGTACATATTGAACTTTTATTAACCAATTTTTTTTCATGCTGAATAAAGCAATGTTTTTTATCCTTTGAACACTACTGCTTTTCTGGTATTGCTGTTGGTGGTGCTGCTCCATGATTTGGGGTGGTGATAATGTGTTAGGTGTCTGGGAAATGTAGTAGTGTGCTGCTCATGGGGTGGACCCTGGTATCTGCGTGCCATCACAAGGTATTTTCGAAATATCTTTGTTCATGTAAGCTCTTACTGCATGGTGACATTGTCCCAAGGTGTGTTCCATCCTCTGTAGACCCTGACATCTTCCCTGCAGGGTGTTTTCTAAATGTTGTGCTGAGCTGTGTCTACATTTCCTTGGTGTGTGACGGATCCGTTCAACTTTTCCCATGCATGCTGGGCAATGTCTCCACCTGCATCATTAGTGGCATCCTTGGTGGTCACTGTACTTGTGTATAGAGTATATTGACATGACTTCATGTGGACATGTTCCCTTTTACACACTATGCATGTGTGTACTCCCAGCCTCGCACACATGTGTTACGTGTTCTGCAGGGTCTTTAAGCACCTGACTGACAATTGTGGGCTTTGTATCTGTGGGTACTGCACCCTTTTCTTTACATGGGCACTGCTGGGGGGACTCTGCACCCACCCTCCCTGTGTCTGGGCACTCCTGGAGGGACTCTGCACCCACCCCTCCTGTGTCTGGGCACTGCTGGGGGGTTTCTGCACCCACCCCTCCTATGTCTGGGCACTGCTGGGAGGACTCTGCACCCACTCCTCCTGTGTCTGGGCACTGCTGGGAGTGATAGGCACCCACCCCTCCTTTGTCTGGGCACTGCTGGGAGTGATAGGCACCCACCCCTCCTATGTCTGGCCACTGCTGGGAGGACTCTGCACCCACCCCTCCTGTGTCTGGGCACTGCTGGGAGTGATAGACACCCACCCCTCCTATGTCTGGGCACTGCTGGGAGTGATAGGCACCCACCCCTCCTGTGTCTGGGCACTGCTGGGGGGACTCTTCACCCACCCCTCCTATGTCTGGGCACTGCTGGGAGGACTCTGCACCCACCCCTCCTGTGTCTGGGCACTACTGGGAGTGATAGGCACCCACCCCTCCTGTGTCTGGGCACTGCTGGGAATGATAGGCACCCACCCCTCCTATGTCTGGGCACTGCTGGGAGGACTCTGCACCCACCCCTCCTGTGTCTGGGAACTGCTGGGAGTGATAGGCACCCACCCCTCCTATGTCTGGGCACTGCTGGGAGTGATAGGCACCCATCCCTCTTGTGTCTGGGCACTGCTGGGGGGAATCTGCACCCACCCCTCCTGTGTCTGGGCACTGCTGGGGGGACTCTGCACCCACCCCTCCTATGTCTGGGCACTGCTGGGAGGACTCTGCACCCACCCCTCCTGTGTCTGGGCACTGCTGGGAGTGATAGGCACCCATCCCTCCTGTGTCTGGGCACTGCTGGGAGTGATAGGCACCCACCCCTCCTATGTCTGGTCACTGCTGGGGGGACTCTGCACCCACCCCTCCTGTGTCTGGGCACTGCTGGGGGGACTCTGCACCCACCCCTCCTATGTCTGGACACTGCTGGGGGGACTCTGCACCCACCCCTCCTGTGTCTGGGCACTGCTGGGAGGACTCTGCACCCACCCCTCCTGTGTCTGGGCACTGCTGGGAGTGATAGGCACCCACCCCTCCTGTGTCTGGGCACTGCTGGCAGTGATAGGCACCCACCCCTCCTATGTCTGGGCACTGCTGGGAGGACTCTGCACCCACCCCTCCTGTGTCTGGGCACTGTTGGGAGTGATAGGCACCCACCCCTCCTGTGTCTGGGCACTGCTGGGGGGACTCTGCACCTACCCCTCCTGTGTCTGGGCACTGCTGGGGGGACTCTGCACCCACCCCTCCTATGTCTGGGCACTGCTGGGAGGACTCTGCACCCACCCCTCCTGTGTCTGGGCACTGCTGGGAGTGATAGGCACCCACCCCTCCTGTGTCTGGGCACTGCTGGGAGTGATAGGCACCCACCCCTCCTATGTCTGGGCACTGCTGGGAGGACTCTGCACCCACCCCTCCTGTGTCTGGGCACTGCTGGGATTGATAGGCACCCATCCCTCCTATGTCTGGGCACTGCTGGGAGTGATAGGCACCCACCCCTCCTGTGTCTGGGCACTGCTGGGGGGACTCTGCACCCACCCCTCCTATGTCTGGGCACTGCTGGGAGGACTCTGCACCCACCCTTCCAGTGTCTGGGCACTGCTGGGAGTGATAGGCACCCACCCCTCCTGTGTCTGGGCACTGCTGGGAGTGATAGGCACCCGCCCCTCCTATGTCTGGGCACTGCTGGGAGGACTCTGCACCCACCCCTCCTATGTCTGGCCATGTACGCTCGGGACATACACAGGTGGGGGTACGCTCTGAACATACACTGGTGGGGTGTGGGTACGCTCCATACATACATGGGTGGGGGTACGCTCCATACATACCCATACCCACGCTCTGCAGGCCTGGGTATGGCCCGTACCCATGCCTTTAGAACGTGGGTACGGTGCGTACCCCCATTGTTGGGGTGCCGTAGGGGTCCGCATCGTACCCAGGCCTTCTGACCGTGGGTACGGGTCGTACCACGCGTACCCCTACATCACTCCAACAATGGCGATACGGCCTGTACCCACGCTCTTAAGGCCTGGGTACGGTGCGGACCCCCAATGGGTGCCGTAGGGGTACGCACCATACCCAGGCCTTCAGTGCGTGGGTACGGGTCGTACCACGCGTACCTCTTCGTCACTCCAACAATGGCGGTACGGCCAGTACCCACGCTCTTAAGGCCTGGGTACGGTGCGGACCCCAATGGGGTGCCGTAGGTGTACGCACCGTACCCAGCCCTTCAGAGTGTGGGTACGGGTCGTACCATGCGTACCCCTACATCACCCGAACAATGCTGGTACGGCCCGTACCCAGGCCTTTAGAACGTGGGTACGGGCCGTACCGCCATTGTTGGGGTGACGTAGGGATGGGCGTGGTACGACCCGTACCCACGCTCTTAAGGCGTGGGTACGGTACGTACCATAATTGTTGTGTTGCCGGTTCGCGTCAACATCCACTTCCGTTGTGGCGGACGCATGCGTTGCTGGACACGCCCCCACCCCCTCGAAGTGACCAGGCCCTGAAGGTCAGGTATGTCCAGGGCATGTATGATTTGTGACTTGGGTGGGGGTTATGTGTCCTGCCCCTGCCCCCCCCTTTGCCCCTGGGTGTTGTTCTGACCTTCTGCAGCATCTGTGTCGGTTCCTGTAGAGCAGGTGGACTGCTATGAGGGCTGGGATGACACATAGGTTCGGGTCCATGGCTGTCTGTCGCGTACAGGTGCTCCTTGTGCGCGTCGTCCTGATTTCCCGGCAGTTTTTGGCAGCCGGAAAATATAATCCATGCGGGGTGACGTCGGTATGGATCGTACATCCTGGTTCGTGAAACGCTAGCCTGAATGCGTCCCGACGTCACGTCAGCGCTTTCCCGGATCACATTTGTATGTATATTTTTGTCGGTCGGTGTTTTGTACGATTCATACGGAAATAGTGTTTCCATACGAATAGTACTTGCATTTTTGTAATGTTTTTTAACCGGGTACGAGTCGGACGGAGAAAATGCTCCGTCCGACGGTTCGTACCCGGTTTCTCCAGGATCGGAATCGGCCCCTATGTGTGATCATCACATCAACAACTATAATCAACTTTGATAATAATAAATAGTTATAGATTTGTGATGATTGGCAGCTATTTGCACTTTAGCATACTCTATGCACTTCATGCTCGACATATAAATTCAGTTAAGCATTTGCACTAATATAATTTTGATGATAAAAGCATCTATACGGTACTTCTCAAACTGATTCATCAGGTATGATTGTAATAACTGGTTGTGAATGAGGAAATTATCTGTTAATCATGAATTAATGTATTGGCATTTTTCTCTGAACATTTGCACATATTCTGTTGTTTTATTTAACACATTTTGATCATGAATGTATTTGGACAACTATAGTATTTTTTCTATCTCTCTGCTTTTAGAAAAACTGTTTTACCATTTTTTTTTCACTAAGATGAGTATTTATTGCGGATTGGCCCTTGGGGCGTCATGTGATCAAGACAGCGCCCTGCTGTCGACACGCGTCATGCTTGGCACTTGCTGTATGAAAATTTAGCTGATTGTGGATGCAATAAACCTGCACTTGAAATCTTTAAACGCACGTTGTGGTCCGTACCTGTTTGATGCTGGAAATAAGCGTGTCAGGATCGTGAATTTATATATATATATATAAGTGTATATATATATATATTACCTACTGGCGGTCGCCAGTAGGTAGATATAGTTAGGACCTATTTTCCATAGGAAATCCGCAACATTCTATTTGAAATAAAGTTGGCGCCGATTGACGAATCCTCGTGAAATTTTCCAAACTGTTGGCCAGCTTCGGTCCGCTCCTATCCTGAAAATTTCACGGTGATTCATCAAGCGGGGGGCCGAGAAAAAAGGGGGGTCCCAAAACGTGTTTTCCCCATGCATTTTCCCATAGGACCTGTTGACGCAGCTACAGCCCGAACTGCTGAACGGAATTACACCAAATTTGGCAAAGAGGTAGTCCTCAGTTCAGACTCGTGCCTTTTGCTTAAATGGTGTAAATCCGTTCAGTAGTTCCTGAGAAAATTTGAGTTAAAAGTACATATATATCTATGGCCTCGGAGGAACCGCGCACCCTCCCCGCACCCAGCGCGCACCCTGCCGGGCACGAGCTGTATTCTAATTGGCTGTCAACACTCCAGATCAGGAAGTGTTGGCAGCCATCATGTGCCTCGGTAGAACCGAGGCACAAGAAACCTAAAAAAGAAACGCGAAAAACGTGACAAGGGGGCAGGGTAGAAACACCCTGATCCCCTAGGCCTGCTCAGGGGGTCCCACAAGGACCCCCAGGGCCAATAAAAGAATTTTTTTTTAAAGAAAATCGGCGAGAATTGCGCACCCAGCATGAATTTCAGACGAAAATAAAAAAAAAAATCAGCGCGGGCTACCGCGCTGAATATTCTAATTTGCTCCCGGGGGGCCAAATCCCGGGGGCTTAATTAGAAAAAAAGTGTGGGGGGGTCCCAATCCTCCCCACACTGCCTCGTGGCTCTCACCCTGCCATTGCTTCAATGGAGCAAAGCAGATTGCTTTTCCACATGGGGAGCAGCATGTTAGCTGCTCCCCATGTGGAAAAGCAATGCCGGCTCCCGCAGGAGGTGGGGAGTCGGCTGGGACCGCGGGGGGATTGGGGACCCCCCCACGGTCTCCAACGAGAGGCTAGGCCCCGGGGGATGGGGTCCCCGTGGACAGAAGTGGCCCGGGAGGGGGGCAACGTGGCCCCCCTCCCAAATTAAATTTTAAAAAAACAATGGCCAGCGCCGGGGCATGGGGTCCCCGGGGCCTTAAAGTGGCCAGAGGAGGGGGGCTATGCAGCCCCCCTCCATAACAAATTTTAAAAAAAGACCCATGCCCCGGGGGATGGGGTCCCTGGGCAAATTATGGCCTCAGGAGGGGGGCCACACGCCCCCTTCCCGTTTTATTTTTTCAAAAATAAAAATTGGGGTCAGGCCCTGGGGGATGGGGTCCCCAGGGCCAAAAAAATAGAAAAAGAAGGGGGGCTACACAGCCCCCCTTCTAAAAAACAAGAAGGAACAAAACAAACGGGATCGGGCTGGAGGCCACACCCCTCCTTACACCACTCTGCGGGGAGGGTGAGCTGGGCACAGAGTTCAGGGGAAGGAGCCTCAAAACAGACCACGAAGGGCAGGCACGAGGAGCACTTGCAGCACAACAGACCGGGGAGGGCAGAAGGGTGTGCCAGTAAAATGGACCATGGAGGAGAGGGGGCAAGGGATAGGGGAATGGAACGTGGACAGTCAGGGTGGAGGTGCCAGGGACAGTTTACAGTCATCTGACAATGCTAGACAGGTGGGAGGGGAGTGGCAGCTCAACAGAACACTCATAGTATATAGGAGGGGCAGGTCCATGGAACATGGTGTGCAAAAAGGATGGAGCAGGGGCATGCACACAGACATCGCAGGTCAGTGGGAATGAGAGTAGGGGCAGCAGGCTAAGCACAGAGGCTAAAGAGGAGGTTAATGATGGGGCATAGAATTGGGCAATGGAGGGCAGGAGGAGTGGACTGGGACATCATGCTAAATGGAGGGCAGTGGCAGCACATCAGATCATGCATGGCAGAAGGGAGGAGGCTAGTGCATGGATTCAGACAAGAGAGGATGGGGAGGTGGATGGGGCAGCAAGCTAACTGTTCAGAGAAGGCGGGAAGGCCAGTGGCAGAACAACGGCCACACGGGGCTGTAATAAGGGAGCAGGGACATGGACTTGGACAATGGATGGCTAGGAGGACGGGAGGCAGGAGCAGCAAGCTTGGGTGGGGGTGGCACAATGCCAGGCCAGGCCCTGCTTCCAAACCCCCACCATCATTGTGATGTCATCAGTGATGTCATTTTTGATGTCATCAGCGATGTCATCAGTGATGTCACTGACCATGTCATGAGTGAATATGTGCCGTCATCAGCAGTGCATCGCGGGGGCATGAGTTATAGATATGTATATATATATACACTGCTCTGTGAGAAGTTGGTCTAATATATGCTGCCCACTAGTTGTAGTGGCCACCTTGTATCAGTCCAAACAACTCCTTATTGGTTAGGCAATCTATATTAAAAGCTATCCTAGTGGTAGCTATGGAGAGCAGCCTTCAGGCTAAGTCTTGAAGGAATGTAAAGCAGCTTGGTTTACCAGTCTATAATTTCTCGAGTCACTAAATGAGAGATATCCACACCAGGTATATATATAAAATATATGTATTTATTACTAAACACACCCTCCTAGTCTCTTTATGAGACTAGAGGTCAAAACACATAAGTTACAGTTCAATAATCACAGTAAAATAGCACAAATACACGTCAGGCCCTAGGGGCGAGCCAAACCATATACTAAAATAGTGGTATAAGAACCACGACTTAACTAGACACAAGGCCTAGAGCCTGTAGAATCGCTGGGACCCAAAGGAACCACCCAAGGTAGTGACACAGGGGACCCATGGGGGCCGTGTACAGTGTGTGAACACAGCTGCGAGCTCCTGTTAGCTTCTATGGGGAAAGTTGCGGTTAGATTTTTAAAGATTAGGGACACTTAGAAATCAGTCAGGACCAAACCCTTTTGGACTTAGGAAGTTCTAGGGCTAGCACTCACGGGAGCACCGGAGTACTCATGTTAGCTCACCCAGGGAAGCCTGCATAGGTGTCTTTTGGTGTCTAGTCGCGTCGTCGATTTCAATGGGAGCTGGTGAAGAAGTGCTGCTGCCGTGAAAATGCGAAGTGTCCGAAGAGATCCAAGACTGGATCGAAGATGAGAAGAACCTGAAAGCAGAGGGGACAGAGTCTGGGTCACTTGCCAGTGACCAGGAAGGCAATGAGAAGATGTCCACCGATGTCGGGTGATTTCAGGTGAAGAAGTGAAGCTTGACTCTTCAGCCACGAGGTCCAGGAGGCATCGAGGACAACCATAAGCTGGATTCATGGAATTGTGCTGTCAAACAAAGGATGTCGAGTGCTGCAGTGTTGGTGCCTGGATTGGACACAACAAGCCTTGGCAACAGCAATCCACACAGAAACGATAAAGATGCTTCGGTGAAGACCAGCAAGGTCTGAGGGACTCATCACTTGGTAGGGAGTCTGGGCATGTCTGGGGAAACCAGGAAAGCCCAAAGAAATCCAAAGTTACCCGCTCAGGGACCCACCAGTCAACGGACCAGGGATTGCGAAGAGACCTCAAGACAAAACACAAAATGGTTGCCCACAGGTCATTCGGAATGACCAGGCCGACAATCTTCAAGGGTTTTAGTGCTCAAGGTAGGGGCTTCAAATGTCCAGGATTCAGCTTCAGAATTTCGTCCAGGGTAATCTAAAGTCCTAAGGACAGGGGTCCCATACTTATACTAAGGTAGGGGGTTGGACATACTCTGGGGACCCACCTATGGGAGGGTTTGGAAAGAGGTGTGGCTACACCCATTTCCTTTGTCCAGTTTCGCGCCAGAGCAGGGGCTGGAAGCCCCTGAACCGGTTTGAGCTGGACTATGCACAGGGACACCAAATGTGCCCCCAGTGCAGGACTTCAAAGCACTCAGAGAGTGCTCCCACCCAGCCCCACTACACATAAGCCTGTCTGGGAGGTGGTTACACCTCCCTGTGACAGGAAACCCAGTGTCCAGGCCTCCCCTCTTGATTTACTTGTGTGTATCCCTTCTTTAACTGGCTGCCTCCCTTGTTGTCATTCTCTGTTTGCTTTTACTTTTTCCGTAGCTAGCTTTTCTCCGTCTTTGATCTGCCTTCCTACCGTCTGAATATTCGTTCATCCTTTTGCCTTTTTTTGTATTTGCCTGCCTCTGCTTTAGCCATAGCTAACTGTAACTGTCTCTTTGTTGTGATTTAAAATTTTTTACCTGCGTGTTTCCCTTGTTACCTTCATTTCTATCTCTCATTTTCTATCTATCTTAATCTTTTCCGCCTACCTTTTATGACAGTTGACCACTCTGTCTCTTTTCCCCTCCTGCCCCATGCCCATTTTTTCCCATTTCCTATGTGTGCATCTTCTCTGTTTTATACTTTATTTTTGAACATTCCAACTGTCAGCCTCCTTACGACCCCTTGCCTTTTCTATATGTTCCTTTTTTATTCTCTTTATATTTTTTAATCCTCCTGCTTGTTTTGTACCTAACTCTAAAAATGTGTGAAGTCATGCCATCTTGTCTCCCAGCTCTTTTGTACAATGCATGTAGATGCTTAGCAAGTGACAGTACCACAGGACAGGTTTCTGCAATGGTTTACAAGGCACACGTCATGGGTCAGAGGAACCTGAAGACAGACCGGTATTTCACAGTGCATATGTGCCCACACAGCGTACCTCTCCACTCTCTGCAGCCAGCACGCCAGTGGTGAACCCTAAGATTCTAGAGAAGCAAATGGTACTGCATGGATCAATATGTTAATAGCTTGTTTTTGCACCTCTGTTGGTTCTTTCTGCACTGCACCTCTTTTGCAAATATCTGCATCCCTCTTGCCCATTTCTGCACCCCTCTCCCTTTATTTTTCACTTCTCTTGCTTCTTTCTGTACTTCTCTTGCTTCTTTCTGCACTTTGCTTCCCTCTTTCTGCACCCCTCTTGCCTCCTTCTGCACCTCTGTTGCTTGCTCATGCACTTCTCTCGCTTCTTTCTGCACCCCTCTGTACTCATTTTGCCTTTTTGTACACCTCTCCTGCCTCTTTCTGCACCTCTCTTGCATTTTTCTGCAGTTCTCTTGCCTCCTTCTGCACCTATTTGACTTTGTTCTACACTTCACTTGCCTCTTTCTGTACCCCTCTTGCCTCTTTCTGCACCTCTGTTGGTTCTTTCTGTACTGCTATTGCTTCTTTCTGCACCTCTGTCCCAAATTTCTGCATTCCTCTTGCCTCTTTCTGCACCCCTCTTCCCTCTTTCTGCACCTGTCTTGCCTCAGTCTGCCAACCTGTTCCCTCTTTCTATACCCCTTTTGCCTATTTCTGCAACTCTTTTGCCTCTTCCTGCAGTTCTCGTGCCTCTTTCTGCACCCTTCTTGCCCCTTTCTGCACCTCTGTTGGTTCTTTCTGCACTGCTCTTGCTTCTTTCTGCACCTCTTTTGATTAGTTCTGTACTTCACTTGCCTCCTTCTGTACTCAAATGGGAAGAGCAAGCGGTCAAGTTTAAAGGTCTGCGTGCTCTCGTGACTGAGGTATATGTCTACTTGTATATGTATTTTACTTGTGTTATGCATCTAAAGATTGTAGCTTAAACAGCGGGTAACTTCTCCCATAGGTGGTCAAATCTTCTCAGTTCTGCTCTGTCATTCGATGCACAGGCAGACATGTCTTATGTATAGATGTGTTATAGAGCTCTCAAAATAAAGTATTGAATACCCATGTGCCCTGCCTTGTGAGCAGAAAGAAATGCATACACCTTCCTTTACACAAATTTACAGAGTATGCTCTTTGAAACACAGGTATTCAAGTGTTTGTATGTTTATTTTAATTTAACATGTCACTAGGTAAAAGCATAGACACGTATGCATACCTTCACAAACTTGGTCAGACTTACAACAGTTATATGCTTAAGATAGCTGTTTTACATTTGGTAGGCCTAAAAGTTTGAGCAATCGATTAATAGTGAACTTTCAAGAGAAAAGCGAGGTTTAAGACATCTTCCAGGAGGATTAGTGATTAGGGTACTTTGAATGAGTCTTTTATAAGGTACAGTCAACGTAGGCCTCTTTCTGCGGGTTCTTTCTTCACCTTTCTTCATCTTTCTGCACGTCCTACCTATGTAGGTATATTCGAAAATTAGCATTTAAAAAGCCTTACAAATTCACTGAAAAAAACAGAGGATTCATGGACGTTATAGTTAGGAATTAGCAGTTAAAATCCTTTAAAATTCTCTGGCTATAAACAGAGATTTCAGGAACGTTATAGTTAGAAATTAACATTTAAAAAACCTCAGAAATTCACAAAAAAAAAACACAGGTTTTGGGATGTCACTGACCATGTCATGAGTGATGTAATATGTGACGTCATCAGCAGTGCATTGCGAGGCACGAGTTAGAGTTAGCCCAACTAACTAGAGCGGCTGAATTTCTCTGGTTTTGTACAAGAGAAATGTCCAGCTAACTATAACGTCCCTAAAACCTGTTGTTTTTACAGTGAATGTATATATATATATATATATATATATATATATATATATGGCGGTCGCCAGTAGATAGTTATAGTTAGGATCGTGTTTCCATAGGAAATCTCAAAATTCTATTTTGAATAACTTTGGCGCCGGTTGACGAATCCTCGCAAAATTTTCAAAACAAATGGGGCGCTCCGCTCAGCTCCTACCCTGAAAGTCTCGGGATGATTCGTCAAGCGGGGGCTGAGAAAAAAGGGGGGTCCCAAAACGCGTTTTCCCCATGCATTTTTCCATAGGACCTTTAGTCGAAGGTACAACCCGAACGGCTGAACAGAATTACTTGAAATTTGGCAGAGAGGTAGACCTCAGGTCAGGGAAGTGCCTTTTGCAGGTCTGGTGTCAATCTGTTCAGTATTTCCTGAGAAAATAGCATTCAAAAGCATATACATATCTATACGCGCGCACCGTGCGCGCACGGTGTCGTGCGCGAGCGAAATTCTGATTGGTTGTTAGATGTGGGTAAACATTCGAATCGGTCGAAATCAGGTGCGCGCGTATAGATATTGATATGCTTTTAAATGCTATTTTCTCAGGAAATACTGAACAGATTTACACCTGACCTGCAAAAGGCACTTCCTTGACCTTATGGCTACCTCTCTGCCAAATTTCACGTAATACTGTTCAGCCGTTCGGGCTGTAGCTGCGACTAAAGGTCCTATGGAAAAATGCATGGGGAAAACCCGTTTTGGGACCCCCCCTTTTTCTCAGCCCCCGCTTGACGAATCACCCCGAGACTTTCAGGGTAGGAGCTGAACGGAGCACCCCATTAGTTTTGAAAATTTCGCGAGGATTCGTCAACCGGCGCCAAAGTTATTCAAAATAGAATTTTGAGATTTCCTATGGAAACTAGGTTGTAACTATAACTATTTACTGGTGACCGCCAGTAGATAATATATATATATATATATATATATATATATATATATATATATTCATAGAAAAAAACATAGGTTTCAGGCACGTTATAGTTAGGAATTAGCATTTAAAAAACCTCAGAAATTCACTGAAGAAACCATAGGTTTCAGGGGTGTTATAGTTAGCTGGACTTTTCACTTGTACAAAACCATTGAAATTCCCCCGTTATAGTTAGTTCAGCTAACTATAACTCGCACGCCCGCAATGTACTGCTGATGACGTCACATATTACATCACTCATGACATGGGCAGTGACATCACTCATGACATCACTGATGACATCTCTAATGACATCACTGATGACATCACTGATGACATCATCCAGTGAATGTGTGTTTTTCAGAAAATTAAATATGTTTTATATATGTATATTTCAAGGTCGATGGAAGAATAAATGGGTATATAAGTGTCTAAATGGATGATTTGTTTTTGAAAAATTGATTGTGTAACTGACTGATTAAGTGTATCATAGTGAATACATGGCTTAGTGAGTAATGTTTAAATATGTAAATATCTGTATCAGTCTCTCACTTTGTGTATAAGTGGCTGCATGGGTTGGTGAGTAGCTACATGGGTGTCTATATAGGTTATTAGTTGGTTTTTTGAGTATCAGACTGAGTGTCTGCATGGTTTGGTGGGGGCTATTACGTAGTGCATAGGTGCATGAATGAGTGACTCACTGTTTGTATGTGTTGAAGACAGCATGTGTGCAGGACTGTATGGGTTGATGAGTGTGTATATGGGTGTGTTAGTGAGTGAATGACTGTCTCAATAGTGTCTTTATGAGTAACTACATATGTTTTAAACTAGTATATGAGACTATTGGTGTATATAAGTGAGTATATGTGAGAGTGAGAGATTGAAAGAGTTCCTGTATGAATAAGTATGTGTTTCTATAAGTGATTGTTTAAAAGACTAAGTATGTGTACATTTCCGTAGAAGTAAGTGTGGTGGTGTGTATAACTGTATATGCAAGTAAATGTATGTTTGATTCTTTATTAGCATGAGTGACTATGTGTGTGAGTAACTCTATGGATGAGTGGCATTGTGTAATAGGATGTATAGGTGTATGAGTACATATGATGAGTGTGTACATGTATGAGTGACTGTATAGGACTGTTGGTGAATGAGTGGATGTGTATGTGGATCTTAGAATTACTGAAGAGGTTGTTGTAACTGGTATTGGTATGTCCATTGTTTTGAAAATTTTAGTCTCTATTTTTGATTGTGTGTATCAAAGGTTATATTAGGGTGAGAGGAGGTCTGCCACTCTATCACAAGGATGATGTCATCCGTGATGTCATCAGTGATGTCATTTGAGATGTCATCAGTGATGTCATGAGTGATGTCACTGACCATGTCATGAGTGATGTAATATGTGACGTCATCAGTAGTGCATTGCGGGCGCGCGAGTTATAGTTAGCTAAACTAACTATAACGGGGGAATTTCAATGGTTTTGTACAAGTGAAAAGTCCAGCTAACTATAACATCCCTGAAACCTATGGTTTCTTCAGTGAATTTCTGAGGTTTTTTAAATGCTAATTCCTAACTATAACGTGCCTGAAACTTATGGTTTTTTCTGTGAATTTCAAAGGTTTTTTAAATGCTAATTTCTAACTATGCCTACAGAGATAGGACATGTGAAGAAAGAAGAAAAAATGCACAGAAAGAAAAAAAGAAGTGCAGAAAGAAGCAACAGAAGTCCTCAAAGATGAAGAAAAGTGCAGGAAGAAGGATAACGTGCAGAAAGAACAAAAAGAAGAGCAGAAAGAAGCCTTGTTGCAAAATCATCCTGTACCCTCAACTTTTTCAGACGGATACTGGTGGTAACTGAGTCTGACTAACCAGTCCTAGAGCCAGTGCTATGTTAAAAGACACTTAGAATACAGTGAAAACACCTACATACACTAGGGAACATTATGCCTTGGGGTCCCCCTGTGATTAGCATGACCTCCTCTGTAAGCCCCTAGTATATAATAGGGCAGGGGGATTAAAACTACCTCTTAAAACAGGCCACAGGGCGTTTTTGCACACGTTAACTCAGGCCCTGTCCCCTCCCTTCACCACTGTGTAAACACGCCCTGTGTCCGTTTTTAGTTGGGAGATTAAGTTCATTTGAATCCTGAGGGTCCCTAGGGTCCAACTAGCCCACTAAGTACCTCCAGTAAGTGCCACAGAGTTGCGTTGCAGAGAGGTGTAAAAAGTGGCATGGCCTGGACCACCTCTCTGCAATGCAGCTCAGTGGTGCTTACTGGAAGCACTTGGTGGGCTAGTTAGCCCCCAGGGGCCCTCAGTATTGAAGGGAAATTATATCCCCAATTTAAAACGTGCCATAGTGCGTGTTTGCACATGTCACCTCAGGCCCCATCCCCTCCCTTCACCACTGTGTAAACGCGCCCTGTGGCTGTCCTAAGTTGAGAGATTAAGTCCCCTTGAATCCTAAGGGTCCCTAGGGTCAAACTAGACCACTAGGTACCTCCAGTAAGCGCCACAGAGCTGCGTTGCAGAGAGGTGTAAAAAGGGGCTTGGCCTCAGAACACCTGTCTGCAGCGCAGCTCCCTGGTGCATACTGGAGATGCCTGTTGGGCTAGTTGGCCCTCAGGGATCCTCAGTATTGAAGAGGAATTAATTCCCCAACTTACAACTCGCCAGGGGGCGCGTTTGCAGAGTGCTGCAAGGAGGGGGCGTGGCCTCCAGCACGATGCCAGTCTTTTATTTATTTTAATTTTTTAAGAAGGGGGGCTGTGTGGTTCCCCTTCTTATTCTAATTTATTGGCCCTGATGACCCCATCCCCCAGGGCCTGTCTCCTAATTATATTTTTTTGACCCCAATCCCCAGGGCCGGCCACTGTTTTTTATTATTTAAAAAAAATATATATTTATAGACACACCTAGGACATGCTGGACAAACCGTACGTACCTATCACCATGACGATTTGCGTGATATTCATTAAAAGGCGACTATGCATACAATGAATTCACGTGGAATGTATTTACACCACTTGTGAAGCTCTGACATGTCTGATACCCTACCGTGCCTAATCCCGGTAGACACCCTTGTCGTTTATTTAGACAAACATGGGTAGCTATTGACGGGCACATTTAATACACATGCACACCAAGCCATTCAAAGGGGATTCGACAAAAATTTGACCAAAACTATGCAAGAAACCTACCTCACGGTTAATAAAATACACATCCACTGCCGGACGTGTAATACTTTTTATTTTACTCTCTGGAAAGGGGACGAACATCACTTGAGAGTCACAGCGCGCTCCTGGCAGAGCCCAATGCTGTGTTACACCCACCATTGCCTGCTGAGTGCCACACACCTCTGTGTTGTATTCCACCAGCTAGTGCATATGCTATGACACTCTCTAGCCCATGTGCACTGTAACACCACCCCGTGAATATGTCATGCCACACTTGTCTTCGCACGGGTTATATTGCCCCATCTAACGTGCCTTCCTCGATGCCTATGTTATAACGCACAGTGCTATGCCATACATATTACAATCTGGGATCCATATCTTTGTCACAGTGCATATGCAACGTTACACTCCCCAGCACATATTTTATATTACAACTTTAGAGACTAGTTAGGTTACACAACACTGCCCTGTGCATATTACACTCCAAGGCGCATATCGCATAGCACGCGCTAGTGCCTGTGCTATTTCACGCTCTCCAATGAATCTGTCATTGCGCACAATGTATTGCATATTATATTTCACGCCTGGTTCATCTTATATCACACTTTTTGGTGCATAGTTTATACCATACACTATATCTAGTTTTCATTTTCAATCGTGCTCTCAGGACTATGTTCTATATAACACTGTGTTCACCTACCCTTTTCACGGGCATTACATTTTGCGATAGGGGGTGGAGGGTCAGCGGGTGTTTCTGCCAAGTGAGCCCGGAGTCACAGTCACAAACGTCCTCTTCTTCCTGAATAAAAGTGAGATTATGCTGCATACTTGTTCATATTTTAAGTAGTTCGCACAGACACACGTTTTAAAAACAATAAAGTTCCTAATACCCGCCTTTTCTGAACAGTTAGCTTGCTGCCCCATCCCCTTCCTCCCTATCCTCTGTTGTGTGAATCCATGGACTAGCCTCCTCCCTCCTGCCATGCATGGTCTGATGTGCTGCCACTGCCCTCAATTTAGTATGATGTACCAGTCCACTCCTCCTGCCCTCCATTGCCCAATTCTATGCCCCATCATTGACCTCCTGCTTAAACTCTGTGCTTAGCTTGCTGCCCCTATTCTCCTTCCCCCTGCCGTCCGATGTCTTTGTGCATGCCCCTGCTCCATCCTTTTTGCCCACCATGTTCCATGGACGTGCCACTCCTATCTACTCTGAGTGTTCTGTTGAGCTGCCACTCCCCTCCCACCTGCCTAGCATTGTCAGATGGCTGTAACCTGTCCCTGCCACCTCCACCCTGCCTGTCCACATGCCATGCCCCTATCCTCTTCCTCCTGTCCTACATGGTCCATTGTACTGCCACACCCTTCTGCCCTCCCTGGTCTGTTGTGCTGCAACTGCTCCTCCTGCCTGCCCTGTGCGGTCTGTTGTGAGGCCCCTTCCCCTGAACTTTCTTGTCTGTGCACAGGTCCTGACCCTCCCTTCTATCATCCATAGTCCTTTGTGCATGCCCCTGCACCCTCATTCTTGCTCATCATAGCCATTGTGCTGCCACTAACCCTCCCACTTGCCATGCATGGTCTTCTGTGCTGCCATGGCCCCTCCCACCTTCCCTGTGTGGTCAGTTAGCTGCCCCTGACCCCCTCCCACCTTCCCTCCATGGTCTGTGTGTATTCCATCACAGTCTCACTGTTGCTCTTCATGGTGTGTCTTGCTTCTAGTGCCCATCCTGCCTGACCTCCATGGCTATCTTGCTGCTCCTGCCCTGCCCCTTTGCCCTCAGCCCTCTGTTTACATGTGCAGACCCCTACTCCCTCCCTCCTGGCTTGTCTGTTCCATTGTAATGCCCCTGAACCGTCCCTCCTGCCCTTTATGGTCTGTTATGCTGCAGCTTTCTCTCCTGTCTGTCCATTATGGTCAGCTAGCTACCATTGCCTCTTGCCCCTCTGTTCTCTGTTGTCCATGTGCATGGTCATGTCTCCTCCCTCTTGCTTTCTATGGATTGTTGTGCTGCACTCCCGTCCCGTATGCCCTGTGTGGTGTATTGTGCTGCTGCAAACCCTGATGCCTGCCCTGCAGGGTCAGTTTGGTGCACCTCTCCATGTCCCTCTTGTCCTCTGTTATCCAAGTCCATGTCCCTACCCCATTTCCTTCCATGATCCAATGTACCATACTTGCGAACATTTTGAACTTGGTAAGAGGGAGATTTTGAAAAAAAACTGGGGTATTGATTTTCCCCTTTGAGTTACATTGAAAAAGAGGAGATTGTAGACAGGAGACAGATCAAAAAAAGCCCATTTGAGCTTAAAAACATTGGACGTTTCCAGGCTGAATCGGGTCTGTTGGCATGTATGGTTGTACTACCATTGCCTTTTCCTCCTGCCCACAATGGTCTATTACATTGCCACAGCCTCTCTTGCAAGTCCTGTATTGTTGGTTTGTTGCCCCTGCCCCCCTTTCCACTGCCCTCCATAGTCTGTTGTGCTGCCACGGCCCTTCCTGCCTGCTCAGTGTGGTTAAATTGTTGCTTTTGCACCCTCCTACCTGCCTTCAATTTTCAGAAAACGTGCCCCTGGCCTCTGCCTCTCAACAGTATCCTAATGAACAACTAGATTGCTAACATTCTATATTTATTACAAAAGTGTGGAACGCCTGACGTCATCTTGATGTAACCAAAACTGTAATACCTAGAGCATTTCCTGAGAAATTACATATATGAGAGCGTCTTAGTGGCATCAAAATTGTGGTTAGTGCTCTAAAAGACTAAAATAAGGACATATTTTCTGAGTTTTCAAATAGCGACAAAGCACTTTTAAATTATTTGTTATCTTTATGTTTTTTTATCCAGTTGACCACTTGATTAAATGTTGCACTGAGGGGAGAGGATGTGGTGTTACTTCCAGAACTGCAGACTTTGCAACTGGGGAACCAGGTTGGAGTTTCTGCTTCAGCTCGACATTCTGTGATTCTGGTCAAATCACTTAGTCTCCCCATGTCTACAACCAAAATGAATTTGTTCTTGTGTGATGTAACCAATGCTCATGTAAAGCACACCAATACCTGACAAGTCTGCACTATATAACACTGCAAAAACACAAAATAATAAGTGTGTTGCACACTTCTGTCATTGGGCTATATTTGGGCTACATCTGGGTGATTTTGGGCTACATTTGGGCTCTTTTGTCTCCGGTGGCCATCTTGGGAGATTTATTTGTTATGAAGTTTCCTAATTTCCTCATGTACTCCAGTCTCCTCAGTAGGAAATGCTTTCAGTTTTTTACTTTGATTCCATCATGAAGGTATTCAGATATGTCACACATTTGCCATAAATTCTGAATGTTAGCACTCTAGTTGCTCATTAGATCACTGTAGTAAAACTACTGTTCACCATGGAAGTCTGTTCCTGGTATTAAAAGTGCATGTTTCAGTCTGCATGTCAGAATTTTTTAATGAAACAGAAGAGGATTTGAGAAGTCACTCAAAATGTGCCCTCATTTTCTTTCTTCAGCATTAATCATAATTTCTATGGCAAAATGAACCCCCTCATTGTGTTCCTTTTTAAATTAAATGTTTTAAGTGTTACCAGTTTATTCCAATCAAGATGGCTTCAGGTGTGCCATACTTTTGTCATAATGAAGACAGTAAGCGCTCTAGTTGTTTTTAAGAACACTCTGGGACATTCTGTCATTGGGCTATACTTGGGCTACATCTTGGTGATATTTGGGCTACATTTGGGCTCTTTTGTCTCTGGTGGCCATCTTGGGAGACTTATTTGTTATGAAGCTTCCTAATTTCCTCATTTACTGCAGTCTCCTCAGTAGGAAATACTTTCAGTTTTTTACTTTGATTCCATCAAGAAGGCATTCAGATGTGTCACACATTTGCCATAAATTCAGAATGTTAGCACTCTTTTTGCTCATTAGATCACTGTAGTAAAGCTACTGCTCACCAGGGAAAACTGCTGCTGGTATTGAAAGTGCATGTTTCAGTCTGCATGTAGGAATTTTTTAATGAAATAGAAGAGGATTTGAGAAGTCACTCAAAATGTGCCCTAATTTTTCTTTCTGCAGCACTAATCATACTTTTTATGGAAAAATGAACCACCTCATTTTGTTCCTTTTTAAATTAAATGTTTTAAGAGTTACCACTTTAATCCAAGCAAGATGGCTTCAGGTGTGCCATACGTTTATCATAAGTAGGACTGTTAGCGCTCTAGTAGTTCTTTGGAACACTCTGGAAAGCTGCAGTAGAACACAAAGGAATCAACTGACAGTCTCTGCCCTTGTTGGATGTACATGTTTTACTGAGAATGTCAGACTTCATTCTCACATGACTGAGAAAGATAATGTGAATTTACAGAAAATAAGCTCTCAGTTTAGCTTATAGATCACCTTCCAAACCTCTGTGGTAAAAGCATGAGAAAATATTTTTCTCTCAATCATGATATCCCAGCAGAAGGCTTTTTCACATGGTGAAATCACCTTAGAACATACCACAATTCCTAAAATGAGTATGGTACCATCAACAAATGATTTATAATGTAACTAAAGTCTTAAAATCTTCTATTAACTGCAATGCTTTTTAATGAGGTGCTATCATGTATATTGGTCCCAAGATGGCTGCCAACACGTCTTGGATGAAGTGCTGACAGCCAATCAGATCTCAGGATGAGATGTGTGGTTAGGCTCCGCCCACATATATATATTGATTTAAATGCTATTTTCTCAGGAACTACTGAACAGATTTACACCAGACCTACAAAAGGCACTTCCTTGACCTGAGGACTACCTCTCTGCCAAATTTCAAGTAACTCTGTTCAGCCGTTCGGGCTGTAGCTGTGTCTAAAGGTCCTATGGAAAAATGCATGGGAAAAACGCGTTTTGGGACCCCCCTTTTTTCTCAGCCCCCGCTTGACGAATCCCCCCGAGACTTTCAGGGTAGGAGTGGAGCGTAGCGCCCCACCTATTTTGAAAATTTTGCGAGGATTCATTGACCGGCGCCAAAGTTATTCCAAATAGAATGTTGCAGATTTCCTATGGAAACAGGGTCCTAACTATAACTATCTACTGGCGACCGCCAGTAGATAATATATATATATATATATATATATATATATATATATATATGTATATATATATATATATATATATATATATACATGTATATATATATATATATATATATTACCTACTGGCGGTCGCCAGTGGGTAGTTATAGTTAGGACCCTGTTTCCATAGGAAAAGCGCAACATTCTATTTTGAATAACTTTGGCGCCGGTCGATGAATCCTCACGAAATTTTCAAAATAGGTGGGGTGCCACGCTCCGCTCCTACCCTGAAAGTCTCGGGGGGATTCGTCAAGCGGGGGCTGAGAAAAAACGGGGGTCCCAAAACGCGTTTTCCCCATGCATTTTTCCATAGGACCTTTAGACACAGCCCGAACGGCCGAACAGAGTTACTTAAAATTTGGCAGAGAGGTAGTCCTCAGGTCAAGGAAGTGCCTTTTGTAGGTCTGGTGTAAATCTGTTCAGTAGATCCTGAGAAAATAGCATTTAAATCAATATATATATCTGAGCCAGCTTACGGTGCGCTTACCGTGCGCTTACGGTAAGCTTACCGTACGCGTACGGTGACGTGCGCGAGCGCGATTCTGATTGGCTGTTAGATCTTAGTAAACATTCGAATCGGTCGAAACCAGGAAGCGGCGGCTGCCATTTTGTGTGTTTCACACAGAAAAAAAAAGGGTTATAACTTGAAAAGGGGGCAAGGAAGAGTGTTACAGACCCCCTAACATTTGAAAGGGGGTCAAAGAAGGACAGAAAAGTACAAAAAAACCATTTATTAAGTTTAAAAAAAAATCGCGGGGTACGCATACGGTAAGCTTACTGTAAGCTTACCGTACGCGTACGGTAGAAAAAAAAATAAAAAAAAGAAATAAAATTCAGATTTAAGTGTTTAGATATTAGGGGGCTCTAAAAAGAGCTGTTGTGTTTATGAAGTGATTTGATTTTTTAGTGGTACCTACAAGGAAGTACCGATGCAGAGTCTAAGGTTCAAGAGGAAGACTCTGTTCCCTTCATCAGTGAAGTGTACACCATCTCCTCTATAAATGTGTTGCATGTCGTAACGCAAGTTGTTGTGGTAAATGGAACCCATACCATAGTCTCGGAGGAAAGCAGAAACAGATTTGTTGACGTGCTTTCTTGCTTTGTCAATCTGCGAACAAAAATGATTGGACCAGTTCCATTTTTGCCGTTGGCATATGTTAGAATATGCAAAGGCAGTTTTAGGGAAAAGTGAAAACAGTTGTGCAAAGGTCTCCTTCATAAGCATTTCCAGACCTACCCCAGTCAAAGTGCCTAGGTCATTGCCACCACAGTGCACTATTATGAGGTCAGGGTGTTGGATTTGCATGAAGGATTTCACCAATGGCATCAATTGGTGCCACTTTAACCCTCTCTGACCAATCCATTTAATGTCTACATTTGGCAAAGCAAGGTCTCTCACCATACCTGTTTTCTCTGCATACTTTTCACTCCAGAAGACATAGCTGTGCCCTACAATCCACACTGTGAACTTCTTAAAAGGAGAACTGGATGCACTCAGGAGGTGTCTTTCAGTAGAATGGGAAAAAAAATGAAAGACAGTTTGGAAATGGAGGCATACATATTTTTTTTTTAAAAAAGAACTGATTGGCTGTTTCATACCATTCTATACTAAAAACTAGGCTGTATGTGTAAATTTATAGAAGCATGTTTTGTATTGGTACAGAAAAATGTGTTACCAAAGAACAGTACTATGGATTTGCTGTTAGGTTTGAAAAGTCAAGCACTCCTGCTCTTTGGAAATGAAACATTGTGTGGTGAACTTCTGACCTAACTCTACACAGCAGTGTTTCAAGAGCTGTTGCTATGGTAGCAGGCAGAAGTCAAGTTGGGGGAAGGGTACTAGGCTGAAGTCAAGTTGGGGGAAGGGTACTTTTGGAAAAGGGTTGGTTTTCAACCAATAGAAATGTGTGATCACATTTGAAAAAAAGGGGGAAGCACTGAGATTTGAAATTAACATGTATATGTGTGGAAAAAGAGAGGGAAACATTGCCATTATCTGGTTCTGCTGAGAGGAGAGAGGTGTACAGAACAGAGATCCTGGCTTTGATAATCTGCTGTTTGAGTGCCACATTTCTTTCACAACTAACTAATTTTAAAGGTGAGTTATGAGTTTGAGAGGGGATGTATATGGTAAATTTAGAAATGAATAATAGAATTGGAATTAGTTTTGTTGAAGTTGTGTTTATCGTTTTGTGTTTTGGGAGAAATTTAAATGTGAGGAACATGTAAAATAATATGGACTATGTTTTCACCATAAAATAAGGTGTATTGTTATCAATGAGGAATACTTTTAGGGTTTGAGGTTGCAGTCAGTAATGCAAATACATTCAGCATCACTAAGGCTGGTTGCCTTTGCTGGAGTGTAGTCAGTCACCCAGGTTACACATGTTTCTGGTCTCAAAAGCTGTTTGGACATGTACTTTTTTCAGAATCTGAAAAGTGGATTCAAAATGTGTCAGACTGTAAAAGTACTTATCACTTGCAAAAAAAAAGAGTAGTAAGTGTGCTTTCAAATTGGCAAAGAAATTTCGTTTTCTGACTAATATGAAACCATGACTCTGTGTGCAAAGAGGAATAATAGACAGAGATTTATTGCGTATTACTCTGGTAATTTTACAGTTGCATTAGATGGAAAGGGGGAGCTATTTTTTTCTGCAGAAGCAGACTCTTAGCACACACCCAGCTGCTTATCCTGTGGAATCATGCACAGTATTCACAACTGAGTGGGGTTGGAGGTTGCAGTCAGTAATGCAAATTCATTCAGCATCACTAAGGCTGGTTGCCCTTGCTGGAGTGTAGTCAGTCACCCAGGTTACACATGTTGCTGGTCTCAGAAAGCTGTTTGGACATGTGCTTTTTTAAGAATCTGAAAAGTGAATTCAAAATGTGTCAGACTGTAAAAGTACTTATCACTTGCCAAAAAAAGAGTTGTAAGTGTGCTTTCAAATTGGCAAAGAAATTTCGTTTTCTGACTAATATGAAACCATGACTCTGTGTGCAAAGAGGAAAAATAGACAGAGATTTATTGTGTATTACTCTGGTAATTTTACAGTTGCATTAGATGGAAAGGGGGAGCTATTTTTTTCTGCAGAAGCAGACTCTTAGCACACACCCAGCTGCTTATCCTGTGGAATCATGCATAGTATTCACAACCGAGTGGGGTTTGAGGTTGCAGTCAGTAATGCAAATACATTCAGCATCACTAAGGCTGGTTGCCCTTGCTGGAGTGTAGTCAGTCACCCAGGTTACACATGTTGCTGGTCTCAAAAAGCTGTTTGGACATGTGCTTTTTTCAGAATCTGAAAAGTGGATTCAAAATGTGTCAGACTGTAAAAGTACTTATCACTTGCCAAAAAAAAGAGTAGTAAGTGTGCTTTCAAATTGGCAAAGAAATTTCGTTTTCTGTCTAATTTCAAACCATGACTCTGTGTGCAAAGAGGAATTACAGACAGAGATTTATTGCGTATTACTCTGGTAATTTTACATTTTTATTAGATGGAAAGGGGGAGCTATTTTTTTCTGCAGAAGCAGACTCTTAGCACACACCCAGCTGCTTATCCTGTGGAATCATGCACAGTATTCACAACCGAGTGGGGTTTGAGGTTGCAGTCAGTAATGCAAATACATTCAGCATCACTAAGGCTGGTTGCCCTTGCTGGAGTGTAGTCAGTCACCCAGGTTATACATGTTGCTGGTCTCAAAAAGCAGTTTGGACATGTGCTTTTTTCAGAATCTGAAAAGTGGATTCAAAATGTATCAGACTGTAAAAGTACTTATCACTTGCCAAAAAAAAGAGTAGTAAGTGTGCTTTCAAATTGGCAAAGAAATTTCGTTTTCTGCCTAATTTCAAACCATGACTCTGTGTGCAAAGAGGAATTATAGACAGAGATTTATTGCGTATTACTCTGGTAATTTTACATTTGCATTAGATGGAAAGGGGGAGCTATTTTTTTCGGCAGAAGCAGACTCTTAGCACACACCCAGCTGCTTATCCTGTGGAATCATGCACAGTATTCACAACTGAGTGGGGTTGGAGGTTGCAGTCAGTAATGCAAATTCATTCAGCATCACTAAGGCTGGTTGCCCTTCCTGGAGTGTAGTCAGTCACCCAGGTTACACATGTTGCTGGTCTCAGAAAGCTGTTTGGACATGTGCTTTTTTAAGAATCTGAAAAGTGAATTCAAAATGTGTCAGACTGTAAAAGTACTTATCACTTGCCAAAAAAAGAGTAGTAAGTGTGCTTTCAAATTGGCAAAGAAATTTCGTTTTCTGACTAATATGAAACCATGACTCTGTGTGCAAAGAGGAATAATAGACAGAGATTTATTGCGTATTACTCTGGTAATTTTACAGTTGCATTAGATGGAAAGGGGGAGCTATTTTTTTCTGCAGAAGCAGACTCTTAGCACACACCCAGCTGCTTATCCTGTGGAATCATGCATAGTATTCACAACCGAGTGGGGTTTGAGGTTGCAGTCAGTAATGCAAATACATTCAGCATCACTAAGGCTGGTTGCCCTTGCTGGAGTGTAGTCAGTCACCCAGGTTACACATGTTGCTGGTCTCAAAAAGCTGTTTGGACATGTGCTTTTTTCAGAATCTGAAAAGTGGATTCAAAATGTGTCAGACTGTAAAAGTACTTATCACTTGCCAAAAAAAAGAGTAGTAAATGTGCTTTCAAATTGGCAAAGAAATTTCGTTTTCTGCCTAATTTCAAACCATGACTCTGTGTGCAAAGAGGAATTATAGACAGAGATTTATTGCGTATTACTCTGGTAATTTTACATTTGCATTAGATGGAAAGGGGGAGCTATTTTTTTCGGCAGAAGCAGACTCTTAGCACACACCCAGCTGCTTATCCTGTGGAATCATGCACAGTATTCACAACTGAGTGGGGTTGGAGGTTGCAGTCAGTAATGCAAATTCATTCAGCATCACTAAGGCTGGTTGCCCTTGCTGGAGTGTAGTCAGTCACCCAGGTTACACATGTTGCTGGTCTCAGAAAGCTGTTTGGACATGTGCTTTTTTAAGAATCTGAAAAGTGAATTCAAAATGTGTCAGACTGTAAAAGTACTTATCACTTGCCAAAACAAAGAGTAGTAAGTGTGCTTTCAAATTGGCAAAGAAATTTCGTTTTCTGACTAATATGAAACCATGACTCTGTGTGCAAAGAGGAATAATAGACAGAGATTTATTGCGTATTACTCTGGTAATTTTACAGTTGCATTAGATGGAAAGGGGGAGCTATTTTTTTCTGCAGAAGCAGACTCTTAGCACACACCCAGCTGCTTATCCTGTGGAATCATGCATAGTATTCACAACCGAGTGGGGTTTGAGGTTGAAATCAGTAATGCAAATACATTCAGCATCACTAAGGCTGGTTGCCCTTGCTGGAGTGTAGTCAGTCACCCAGGTTACACATGTTGCTGGTCTCAAAAAGCTGTTTGGACATGTGCTTTTTTCAGAATCTGAAAAGTGGATTCAAAATGTGTCAGACTGTAAAAGTACTTATCACTTGCCAAAAAAAAGAGTAGTAAGTGTGCTTTCAAATTGGCAAAGAAATTTCGTTTTCTGCCTAATTTCAAACCATGACTCTGTGTGCAAAGAGGAATTATAGACAGAGATTTATTGCGTATTACTCTGGTAATTTTACATTTGCATTAGATGGAAAGGGGGAGCTATTTTTTTCGGCAGAAGCAGACTCTTAGCACACACCCAGCTGCTTATCCTGTGGAATCATGCATAGTATTCACAACCGAGTGGGGTTTGAGGTTGAAATCAGTAATGCAAATACATTCAGCATCACTAAGGCTGGTTGCCCTTGCTGGAGTGTAGTCAGTCACCTAGGTTACACATGTTGCTGGTCTCAAAAAGCTGTTTGGACATGTGCTTTTTTCAGAATCTGAAAAGTGGATTCAAAATGTGTCAGACTGTAAAAGTACTTATCACTTGCCAAAAAAAAGAGTAGTAAGTGGGCTTTCAAATTGGCAAAGAAATTTCGTTTTCTGTCTAATTTCAAACCATGACTCTGTGTGCAAAGAGGAATTACAGACAGAGATTTATTGTGTATTACTCTGGTAATTTTACATTTGCATTAGATGGAAAGGGGGAGCTATTTTTTTCTGCAGAAGCAGACTCTTAGCACACACCCAGCTGCTTATCCTGTGGAATCATGCACAGTATTCACAACCGAGTGGGGTTTGAGGTTGCAGTCAGTAATGCAAATACATTCAGCATCACTAAGGCTGGTTGCCCTTGCTGGAGTGTAGTCAGTCACCCAGGTTACACATGTTGCTGGTCTCAAAAAGCTGTTTGGACATGTGCTTTTTTAAGAATCTGAAAAGTGAATTCAAAATGTGTCAGACTGTAAAAGTACTTATCACTTGCCAAAAAAAAGAGTAGTAAGTGTGCTTTCAAATTGGCAAAGAAATTTCGTTTTCTGCCTAATTTCAAACCATGACTCTGTGTGCAAAGAGGAATTATAGACAGAGATTTATTGCGTATTACTCTGGTAATTTTACATTTGCATTAGATGGAAAGGGGGAGCTATTTTTTTCTGCAGAAGCAGACTCTTAGCACACACCCAGCTGCTTATCCTGTGGAATCATGCACAGTATTCACAACTGAGTGGGGTTTGAGGTTGCAGTCAGTAATGCAAATACATTCAGCATCACTAAGGCTGGTTGCCCTTGCTGGAGTGTAGTCAGTCACCCAGGTTACAGATGTTGCTGGTCTCAAAAAGCTGTTTGGACATGTGCTTTTTTCAGAATCTGAAAAGTGGATTCAAAATGTGTCAGACTGTAAAAGTACTTATCACTTGCCAAAAAAGCAGTAGGAAGTGTGCTTTCCAATTGGCAAAGAAATTTCGTTTTCTGCCTAATTTCAAACCATGACTCTGTGTGCACACAGGAATTGTTTTAGATATTTAATTTGTGAAGGTGTAATTGTGATTTTCACTTGTAGGAAAGGGGTACATAGTATTTTAAGATTTGAAAAGATCATAAAAAATGTCGTAATATATTTAAATAAAATAAAGGATTTTTTTTTTGTTTTTTTCAGGTATTGCTGAAGAGCAGTGAACAAAATTTAAGATGCCTACAAAATCCAGACTAAGGAAAAACCACAAAAAAAAACTATATTTGAAGACAACTGGAGGACCTAAGTTAGTTGGAGATGCTCATGTTGGGAAAAAGAGAAAGTCTTCTGGTAAGCAGACAAAAGATTTTTTAAACAACATCTTCAAAAAAAGGAATAATGTACAAAATGTCTGTACTGGAAAGAATGTTTTAAATAGAAAACAACAGGAAAAAATTGAGCATTTAGTTAATGCAAATATACCTTCAGAAACAATAAAGATTAACTTAAAAAGAAAAACAGCGTTTAAAGAGATACGTAGAAAAATGTTTCAGAGAAGAGTTATGTCCAATTTGATAAAGGATGTGAAGAAATATAAGAAAAAGGCTAAATTTTATAAGAGAAAAAAAGAAATTGAAGCCATTGCAGCAAAGGCATTAGAATTAAAGAGGAAACTATTCATTTTAATTTTGAATAGGATGCGTACATTAGATAAAATGGTAAATGTACTGAAATCACAAAGCAAAAAGAAAAGACTAGTGAAAAGAACAAACTTTTGTAAAGTGTTTTTAGGAGAATGGATGCATAGTTCAAGTAGTGAACCTTTTTTTAATGAAGAGAGTTATTTTCAAAGTAATCGTTTGCTGCATGCAGTTGACACCAGAGGTCGTGCTTATGAAGTGAAAAATGGTTGTATAATGGAGAAGGAGAAAATGGTTCCAAGAGATGAGGTACAAGTGATGGCGGATGAGGCTATGGGGAGACGTCCTAAAGCCCCAGTGTACACTTGGAATTGTAGTAGTATTTGCACTGTGCGTCAGGAATCTATTGATACATTTTGTGAGTTTCTAAGAGAATATAGTAAAAAAAAGTGTTAAACAGAAGATTAAGGTGCTTCAAAGTCTAGATCCATGCAGAGTGAGAGAGAATACTGGTTTGCAGGGTCATTCTCTGGCTTGTCTATCTAGAAAAGTGTGTAAAAGTGTTTTTCATCATTTTAGGATGCTGGCTGTTCATCATACTGAAATGAGAAAGTTTGTGAGACGGTTGTATTTTGCTAAAAGTCCAGCAATAAAGTTAGATGAATTGAATAGGGCTCTGTTCCGTGGATCGGTATCAGATGTAGAGAAGGTTACTGATGAAATTCAGTTTTGTTACTTTGGTCCTGAACAAGACAGTGCAGAAAAGGACACAGTAAATGAGGAAGAAGTGGAAGAGAATGTAGAACCCTCTGTAAGTAAGACATTTAATGATCACATAACAAAATTTGCAATAATCTCTAATGAAAGACCAAATATTACTTGTATTTGTTGCCGCAGAACTCATTATAGAAAACAAACCAGGAATGTTGATCTCTACAGAAAAAGTGAAAATGAAGATAATTATAAGTGGAAGGATTTTGCCACATATATGTTTCTTGCAAATTGTTTTGAATTGGGTGAAGATCAGCGTATTTGTAAATACTGTTACAACAAGTTAGAGGAAAATAGAATGCCGACCAGAGCTGTACATAATAATTTAGAATTGGATGCTATTCCTGCCAAACTTTCTGAATTAAATACATATGAGTCTATACTTATTCAATGTGTTCATCCGTTCCAGACCATAGTACATATGGAGCCCAAAACTGGTAAATTACCTCCTTCAGATTTACTGAGAGGATTAAAAGGTAGAGTGGTGTATTTGCCCTTGGATTTGAAAAAAAATATGGAAACTATTGATGCAGATACTTTGGAAACTGAACCATTAGTTATTCTGGTTAATGGTGTACCTACAAAGAATAAGAAGATTTGGCAGGAGCTGGTAGATGTACAGAAAGTACAAAGAGCAAATTTGTATTTGAAAAGGAATAACAAATGGTATGAATCAATTTATATAGAAGAAGAAGAAGAAGACGATTTACAAGAAGACACAGAAACACCAACTGGACAAATTGAAAAAGTGGACAAGTCAAAGGAAGAAGAAATTTATGAACATTTTAGCATACATCCTCTTCATTCAAAATAAGTTATGGGAGACAATATTGATCTGTTTCAGATGAAGAAAGCAAAAGGAACTCCCGTGAGTGGGAGGAGAGCTTGGAAGTTCGATGTTTTCCCCAGCTGTTTCCTACAGGAAAAGGAGGACGATACGATGAACGTCCAGAACAGATTCCAGCTTCTGAGTATCGAACTACAAGACTATATGCAGAAGATCCCAGATTTCGACAAAGTATTCCTTATTTGTTCCATCTTTTATTTGAAAGCGACTTGTCTGCATTATCATATGCAGTAAATCACATTTTAAAAAGTGGAGTACATTTACAAAATGTGTCTGCTAAGGATTTTATGGAGAAAGTGCAGCACCGAGATGATCATTTGGAAACACAACTGATCAATCTGATGGCTTGTCAGCGTGGGACAAATGAATATTGGTACCGACGCCATGGTGAATTAAAATGCATGTTACGGAATTTAGGAACACCAACATGGTTCCTTACGCTAAGCTGTGCTGAGTACGCTTGGGATGATTTACTGGATTTTCTACGAGAGGCAAATTCAAACATTAAAAACATCGAATACAAGACAGCAGGAGAACTGTGCTCATTGGATCCGGTTAATGTTTGCAGATATTTCAATCATAGATTTGAGGCTATGATGTCCTTCATCTGAAAAAAAAAAAATCCACCTCTTGGAGAAGTCATGGATTTCTTTTGGAGAAAAGAGTACCAGGCAAGAGGTGCTCCTCATATTCATATGCTGTTGTGGATCAAGGATGCCCCAAAGTTTGGAACAGATACTGATGAAGCAGTGTTATCTTTCATTGAAGAATATGCAACATGTGCTATACCAAAAAGCACAGAAGAGAAAAAGTTAAAGGAGCAAGTTTTACGTTTCCAAAGTCATCAGTGTGGAAAATACGGTCGACGGAAATACAAGAGCAAAGATAAATACTACACTAAATGTCGATTTGGATTTCCTAGACCTGTTCTTTCAAATAGAAAAGTAAACAGTTTTATGTCATCTGTGAGACATACTATTACAAGAAAATCACCTAAGAATACCTACAACCTTAAAAGAAAAGAAGAATCAAAAAATATAAATGACTACAACCCAGTCATTTTATCCATGTGGAATGCTAACATGGATATACAGTATGTAGCTGACAATTCCATTGCTGTTGCTCGATATGTAACGTCTTACATTACTAAATCAGAAAAAACTGAATTGAAAGAAAAGTGGGAAGAGATTTCTCACGAGAAGACTGTCAGTAAGAAGCTGTACAGTTTCAGTTTAAAGATGTTATCGCATCGAGAAATTGGATCCTACGAATGTTCAGATAGGTTATCTTCTGCAAGTCTCTACTCGAAATCAAGAAGAATAATTTGGGCAAGTTTAGGCCTTGCAGCAATGAGAAATCGGGTACTGAAATCTGTTGGAGAAATTGAATATTTGGCCGAGAATGACCCAGAAAGTACAGATATTTTGAAATCAAACATGTTGGACACATATTATCCCAAGAGAAGTCTTCATCTAGAGAACATGTGTCTCTATGAAGTGCTGCAGAACTACATTTATTCACGGAAAGCCACAGAAGACATCAACAATGGAAAATATAAAGTCATTGGTGAGGAAGGATGTTTGGTGAAGCAAACAAAAGGAAGTTTGATAAATCACAGGAAGCTGAGTTGCGACACTACTGACAAAAAGGAATTTTACTACTTGGCTCTTTTACAGCTGTTTAAACCATGGCGTACAGAGGATGAACTACTGGGAGAATTTCAAAGCTATGAAGATTCATTTAATGCTTGCAAAGACAGCATAGAATGCAGTACATTCACAAATTATGTGCAAATGTTAAATGAAGAAATTGAACAGGAAACTACAATTGCAGCTGAAGTAGCTAGAGACAGTTCTCAAGACAGCCAAAGTTCAGGAACACTCAGTCAAGATCCCCTAGGACAACCAATCGTTGAAAATGAAGCTGCAATAGCCATGAATGAAGTGGAAACGGCTATGAATCAAGCTCAAGAAGAATTTATAGACTTACCAAATTTGGAAAGACAACTGAATGAAGAGCAGCAACAAATTTATGAAGAGATCAGAAACAAAATTGATCACGGATTACTACATGAAAAAAAGAGTGCTCATGCACATCATTTCATCCAATCAGGATGTATGTAAGCGGACAAGCTGGAACTGGAAAAAGTTTCTTAATAAAAGTCATCAGAAGCTACCTACAGCAAAAAACGGATTCAACTTTTTCTTGTGTGGTAACTGCTCCAACTGGGTTAGCAGCATATAACATAAAAGGAATCACCTTACATCGTTTGCTAATGTTACCAGTGGAGCATGAGAACAAAATACAATCCCACAAGCTAACTGGAGAAGCATGCTTGGAAGTTTCAAGAGTATTGAAGAAGATGCAAGTTCTCATTATTGATGAGGTGAGCATGGTATCAAACTTAATGCTTGCCTTTGTGCATTTAAGAATGCAGCAAATTCTAAGGACAGACTATGACGTGTTATTTGGTGGAAAACATGTCATAGTTTTTGGGGATCTTCTACAGCTTACTCCAGTTAAAGGACAACCAGTGTTTAATACTGTGACACATGAAGACACAAAGAAGTCATTGGGAAGCATTGGTAATGCAAATATTTGGTCCTTCTTTGAGTACAAGGATCTTACTACTAATATGAGGCAAGCAAACGATGAAGAATATGGAAGTATTCTGAAAGATATCAGAATTGGACTACTCACTGAAGCTGGCACAAAAGCATTACAGAGTCGGTTGCTACATAATTTATTTCCAAAGGAAGAAATAGTTGCAGAGAAGATATACAAGAACATTGCAGAAAAGAAAAGTGTCATCTGCTTAATGCCAACTCTACGTGAATGCTCAAAATTCAATGAGGAGCTTTTGAAATTGGAAAAGGAAGATATCAGGAAATTGGAAGCAGTGGACAAAATTCAGGATGGAAGAATTACTATCACATTAACAGGCAAACTGAAAAATAAATTGGATTCACTAGAGAAGAACATTTCCAAAACTGCTGGATTAGAAAAAAATCTATATGTTTGCATGAACTGTAGAGTATTTTTAAGGAGAAATTTGGATGTTGAAAAAGGTTTAGTTAATGGAGCTATGGGAAGAGTTGTGGGTTTTATTAATTATCAGAAAAAAGATGGAATTGAATGTTTAAAAATAAAATTTGATCAGATAGAAGAAGGTATAGACATTTGTCGTTGTACAGTTCGTTTCATGCTTGTGAAAGACTTATATGTACAAAGGAAACAGTTTCCGTTTTCTCTAGCATATGCTGTAACTATTCACAAGTCTCAAGGATTGACTGTAGATTGTGCATTTGTAAACATTGGTTCAACTGTGTTCAAAGAAGGTATGGCTTATGTAGCTTTGTCACGAGTGAAAACATTATCTGGTTTATTCATGAAAGACTTTGATGATTCAAAAGTTAGTGCTGATACAAACTGTGTAAAGGAGTATAATAGATTAAGAAGAACCTATGCTCCTCATTTAGGTCAGTATCCTGTGTTAGAGAAACGTGTTGTTTCTCGTAAAAGGAGAATTGAGAATATCTGTAATGAGGATGTAGAGAGGAGGAAAAAAAAGAGGAGTGATGTAATTGCAAGCAAAAAGAAAAAGGAAAATGTTGAAGAGGTTGTAGGATGTCATTTTGAAAATAGCTCTGGTGTCAACTGCTACGCTAATGTAGTGCTGAATGTTGCATTTTATCTGGAAAGTTTGCAAGAGCAGATAATAGTAAATCAGAGAAAAAGATTCTGTTCTGAGTTGAGTCTCCTTTTTCAAAAGCTGAGTAATGATAAAACTCAAATAGAAAGTGCTACTGAAATTAGAAAACTTTTAGATGTATGTTCAGGATGAACACAGTTTTCTCAAAATGTACAGCAAGACGCACAGGAATTCTTGATGTATTTCCTTCAGGTACTGGAAGAAGAAGGGGTGCCAATTGAAAATATGTTTGGTGTCTCTTATAAATGGGAACATAGTTGTGAAAAATGTTTCAATACATGTGGCTCTAATGTTGATTCTGAAAGGTTTATTTATTTAACATTGCCAGACAGTGAAACAGTCACTTTTGCTAAATTAGTTAAAGATGCTAATCATAGCATGGAATGCGGTGAGTGTAAATCTGACATGTTTTCAACGTTAATTTTAAAGGAATACGGACAGTATGTAATTTTAATGATGCAACGATGTAAAGCTGATGGTTCAAAATTGGATACTTTAATAAAGAAGTTTATAGGACAGCAATTATCAATTTCAGGAAAAACTTTTGCAACAGTTGCAATAATTTTCCATGAAGGACCTACTGTAACTTCTGGACATTACACAGTTTATCTTAAATGTGAAAAAGGCTGGACACTGTGTAATGATTCACAATTGATTTTCAAGCAACGTTTGCCTTTTGATTTAGCAAATTCCTATCTAATCTTCCTGAAACCTAAATTTTAGAGAGACTTGGCAAGATCTGTACAAAACAATTTTACCATTTTATTGGATTAGCATTGGAATTTTCAAAAAAAAAGATTTTTCAAATTACCATTTGGCCTAAAGGAAAGGTAACCAATTGTATTGTGGACTTATTTAATTCCTAATTAATCTTTCGGAAACCAAAAATTTTAGAGAGAATCGGTAACATCTGTACAATTTAAATTTTGGAATTTTATTGGATTACCATTGGAAATTTCATCAAAAAAGATTTTTAAAAATACCATTTGGCCTAAAGGAAAGGTAATCAATTGTATTGTGGACTTATTTAATTCCTAATTAATCTTTCGGAAACCAAAATTTTAGAGAGAATTGGTAACATCTGTCCTATTTAAATTTTGGAATTTTATTGGATTACCATTGGAAATTTAATCAAAAAAGAATTTTAAAATTACCATTTGGCCTAAAGGAAAGGTAACCAGATTTGATTGTGGAGTTATTTGAGATATATTATTTTTGTGATTATGCTTCTGTAACAAAATTGTCAGACGGTATTTTAAAGAAATAGTTATTGTAATTAGATGAAATTTTTTTTGAATATTTTGCATTTATATAATGTTATGTTTTAGTGAGAAGAGATTCTGGGCTTTTTTAAAACAATCTTTGAGATTGTTAATTTTTTTTGCCCGCTGTTAAGTGATGAATGCAATTGCTTTCACGATTTATAGTGAAATGCAATATATTCTGAAAACAGCAAAAAAAAGTCAAAAAATTGTTTTTTGGAAAATATGTAAATACGTGTACTGTATTTATTAAATAATAATACTTTTTTCTTTTTTTCAGATTGAGAAAGAAAATTTTCGAAAAATAAAGCCATTTTTATAAGCAATTTCAATTAAATTTAAAATTAAAATTAAATTTTTGGGTGGGTCAGGTAACTCAGAAATTAGATGGTCCCTTTCTTCCACTTCTCCTCAAACAGATTTTCAGTATTTAGTTATTAATCCCTCAAGGATCTTGAAATGTGGTAATTGATTTTTAGTGTTTTTTAAAAAAAAAAAAAAAAAATTACGCTTACCGTACGCGTACGGTAAAAAAAAAAAAAGTTTTAAAGAAAAAATAAAAAAAAAGTTGAGAGGTAAGGTTGGCTCTTAAAAGAGCCGTTGTGTTCATGCAGGGACAGAGGAAAGGAAGAATGGGAACATTAGCTGGTAGGACAAATGTGCTGGTCTATTTTGTTGTTAATGAGGGGAAGACTGGTCTCCCTATGAACAATTAGACCATGGCAAAATGAACACCGCATAGTAACCCTCGCAAACCGATGGTTCGTTTCCACAGGATCAGAAAAAGGTGAATCTGCCCCCACAGATGAAGGGCTCTGCTGAGCTTCCGAAGAAGGACTCGGCTGAGCTGCTGTGGATGTGCTTGCTCGACTTACTGAAGGGTTGCCTCTAGTATGTCGTGCATGTGTCCTAGGATGTACATCCTTAAGGTGTCTCAACATAGTGTGATTCCCGAAGGAATACTTCTTGTTGGGATTACCTCTCGAAAGTACACGCTGGCACAGCTTGCAAGTCACCAAAGCAGCATTTACTTTTTTCTCACCCTCAGGAAAACTAAAATACTCCCATATAAAAGAGCTCTTCTGTTTCCTCCTTCTCTGCCTGATGGTGGTGCTGCTAGCCTCACTCTCAGTAGAAGAGTGCTGGTCTGCCATCGTATCCCAAAGACAAGTCAGCTCCTTCTCCTAAGGGATCACAAGCAGAAATGAGGTGAATGGGTGTGGTGTAGGAGAGTTCTAGAACTGAAACAACTTTAAACCAATCAAAAGTTTTGTTTCATGATCACATGACCCACCGTGCGCGTACGTTACGCTTACGTTACGCTTACGGAGCGCTTACGGAGCGCTTACGGTAAAAGTACGCATGCGCGTAAAAAAGACACGCGCTCGCACGCATGCGCATAACAGTCACTCCCCAACACTTCCGCGTAACGTACGCGTGTAGCGTACACGCTTACGTGCCCCATACGCAGTACGCACGGCTACGTAAATTGCGTAACCATACGCAAAAAGAGTAGAATTATTACGAACATTACGCAAACCGTACGCTTACCGTACGCGCACTTAAAAAAAAAAAAAGGAAAAAAAGATTTTCTATGTTATACTAATATATCTTACCTGTTTAGTAAAAAAAAATGAGAGAAATTAATATATTGCAGAATTTAAAAAAATGAAGCATAGTGTTTTAAGAGAATATGAAGTAAAAAAAAAAAAAAAAAAGGAAAAAAAACATTTGTATGTTATACTAATATATCTTACCTGTTTGGTAAAAAAAAAAAAAGAGAAAAATTAATATATTGCAGAATTTAAAAAAATTAGGCATAGTGTTTTAAGAGAATATAAAGTAAAAAAAAAAAAAAAAGGAAAAAAATAATTTGTATGTTATACTAATATATCTTACCTGTTTGGTAAAAAAAAAAAGAGAAAAATTAATATATTGCAGAATTTAAAAAAAATAAACATAGTGTTTTAAGAGAATATAAAGTAAAATAAACAACAAAAAAAGACTTGCTTTTTTAAAAAAAAAAACACATTTAATATAAGAATTTATAATAAAAAAATCATACAAAATCAATGAAAAAACCATGGAAATCACACATGTTATAGGTAAGAATTAGTATTTAAAAAACCATACAAATTCACTGAAAAAACCATGGGTTTCACACACACGTTATAGTTAGGAATTAGCATTTAAAAAACCTTGCAAATTCACTGAAAAAACCATAGGTTTCACACACGTTATAGTTAGGATTTAGCATTTAAAAAACCTTGCAAATTCAGTGAAAAAACCATAGGTTTCACACACGTTATAGTTAGCGGACATTTCACTCATAAAAAACCATTGAAATTCCCCCGTTATAGTTAGTTAAGCTAACTATAACTCGCGCACCCGCAATCCACTGCTGATGACGTAACATATTACATCACTCATGACATGGTCAGTGACATCACTCATGACATCACTGATGACATCTCAAATGACATCACTGATGATATCATCCTTGTGACAGAGTGGTAGACCTCCTCTCACCCTAATATAACCTTTGATACACACATTAAAAAATAGAGACTACAATTTTCAAAACAATGGACATACCAATACCAGTTACAATAACCTATTCAGTAATTCTTAGATCCACATACACATCCACTCATTCACCAACAGTCCTGTACAGTCACTCATACATGTACTCACTCATCATATGTACTCATACACCTATACATCCTGTTACACATTGCCACTCATCCATAGAGTTACTCACACACATAGTCACTCATGCTAATAAAGAGTCAAACATCCATTTACTTGCATATTCAGTTATACACACACCTCAACACGTACTTCTACAGAAACTTACACATACTTACTCTTTTAAATAATCACTAATAAAAACACATACTTATTCATACAGGAACTATTTCAATCTCTCACTCTCACACATACTCACTTATATACACCAATAGTCAAATATACTTCTTTAAAACATATTTAGTAACTCATAAAGACACTATTGAGACAGTCATTCACTCACTAACACACCCATACACACACTCATCCAACCATACAGTCATGCACACATGCTGTCTTCAAAACATACAACCAGAGAGACAATCATTCATGCACCTATGCACTACGTTAAACCCCCCACCGAACCATGCAGACACTCAGTCTGATACTCAAAAAACAACCTAAAATCCAATATAAACACCCATGTAGCTACTCACCAACCCATGCAGACACTTATACACAAAGTGAGAGACTGATACAGAAAATTACATATTTAAACATTACTCATTAAGCCATGTATTCACTAAGATACACTTAATCAGTCAGTTACACAATCAATTTTTCAAAAACAAATCATCCTTTTAGACACTTATATACACATTTATTCTTACATCGACCTTGAGATATACATATATAAAACATATTTAATTTTCAGAAAAACACACATTCACTGGATGATGTCATCAGTGATGTCATTTGAGATGTCATGAGTGATGTCATGAGTGATGTCACTGACCATGTCATGAGTGATGTAATATGTTACGTCATCAGCAGTGGATTGCGGGTGCGCGAGTTATAGTTAGCTTAACTAACTATAACGGGGGAATTTCAATGATTTTTTATGAGTGAAATGTCCGCTAACTATAACGTGTGTGAAACCTATGGTTTTTTCACTGAATTTGCAAGGTTTTTTAAATGCTAAATCCTAACTATAACGTGTGTGAAACCTATGGTTTTTTCAGTGAATATATATATATATATATATATATATATATATATATATATATATATATATATATATATATTTTTATTTTTTTATTTTTTTTTTTTTAACATAACATTATATGTTTTTATTTTTCTAAACAGTTTGCAACATTTTATTTAAACTATATACATATATAAAACATATTTATAATTTACTGTTTCTATATTTTCCAAATTTAATAAACTTTTTGTAGTTTTCAGTTTTCCCTATGCTTTACTATAAAGGGATTTTCATCTCGACCATGGTGTGTCACTTTGGTAAAGAAAAGACAAGAGTAAAGAAGATCATTTGCCTTGAAAAAATACAAAAAATGCTTTTGCCTTAAATATTAATGTAAATTAACATATATATTTGTTTCAAATGTAGAACAAAAAACAGATGGCCCAACTGGAAAGAGCCAGTGCGTGGCTTATTTCTTTGGTCCCACATGACCCAACGAATCAAAAGACATAGAGGACCAAACACTAGTCCTTCCAAACTGTCTTATCTGGCATTGCAAGAGTGTCAGACTGCCGACAAGCCGGTCCAACACTGTCTGTTTCAGTCCCGAGACATAGAGGACTTTCTGCATGACTGTGGGAGAAACCTTGATATGCCTTGTTAAGGTACCTAGAAGACCGATGAGCAGAGTCTTTTTACATCTATTTGCGTAATACAAAATGGAACAAAAGCATTACCCGAAAAAAAAATGAATATGTTTCTTTAAAAGACTATCAGAAATGTTCATAGACGTCAGAGGCTATGACATTAAATACCTAACCTAAAATAAAGCTTACCAAAATTTTTTTATAATCATTACTGTGTATGATGGCACCTGATAAGATAAGGATACTAAATATGCACAAGTGAGATTAATTTCCAGCCTAGCTGACAAGAGTGTTGGTTTTACCTGCTGTTAAGTACAAGTTCACTTGTTATGATTGTAGGAAAAACACGTCACAAGATCATGTGGCGAACTAGGAGGGCAGCCTACATAAAGGCGGAATAGTGGCTGGAGTATGTTATATAAAAGAAACTCAAAATGTACAACTAATAAAGTCAATCGAAAGATGGAACCTACTAATAGACACTCGTAAAGTACTTTGTTGAAGATACGTCTTTATCGATGCATCTCACTGGTGTACAATTTACAGCAATGAAATCCAAAATACAAAATTGCTTTCAAAATACATGGGGATATTTACATATTTTTCATGCAGGGCACCAAGCAAAGTTGCTGGCCTGCATTGCATGAAATGGAGGCTAAAGAAATGTGCTACTTCTTCTAAGATGTGGTGCATTTCTGCTGTCTCCTGACACTGGAGCACTGTGTGCTACCTTGCACCAATGCGGGTACACATGCACCATGGTGCAAGAGTGTCTGCATTACAGACAAGATCGTTTTTGTGCAGGAAGGGATACCTTCCTGCACAAAAACAATTCTTAAAGGCATTTTCCGCACAGAAAGAGGTAGTGATGAGGAGAAATAGATATTTCTCCTTATTACAACTGGTTCAGGGAGGCCTAATATTTTGCTGCAATCCCAGGTTTCTTCACCTTATTCAATTTGGGATTGCGTCCAAATTCCTGGAATGTGCATGCTCCACTCATGGAAAGCCTCCCTGATACAAAGAACCACTAACCACTGCCTTGCTTTACTTTTTGAGAAAAACCCCATGCAATCCACGCATATTTTAAGTTTGCATTTTGGCTGCGCCAAAAAAGTGGCGCATTCACAATCCAAAATGTTGGTAATTCTGGGTCTGTATCTATATTTTTTCTAGATACTTTTGAGAGTTCGGTTGCCTATTAAATAGCCTTTGACTTCAACGAAAATGTAAGATCCATTTTATCGTATTGACCAAAATGTCAAGACAATTACCACATTGTTATAAGAGCTTGGTCGGCTTTGTCAGATTTAGCAAGCACTTGAATGACAGATATAACTGCTCAATGCACAGAAATATGTTTTGTAAGAACAAAATATTGAGGGATTTATATGATAAATAAATTCCTACATAAATGTAAAAGATTGACTACCAAGCTCCTAGGTATCAAAATCATATCTCTGTTAGAATTCTGACTTGATGATATTAGTAAGAAAAACCAAACGGTTGATGATGGGATGAAAGACACATCTGCAGTGCATTTGTGAAAACTGTCTCTATTAAACTCTAGTATTGATGGAGCAATCCAAGTCTAGCAAGAGCAGTT
This sequence comes from Triturus cristatus, assembly GCF_964204655.1. Lineage (NCBI taxonomy): Eukaryota > Metazoa > Chordata > Amphibia > Caudata > Salamandridae > Triturus > Triturus cristatus. The sequence goes on along the minus strand of NC_140584.1, from coordinate 767,049,951 downwards.
TAATTATGCTGTATTTCCACTCAAACGAATCCAAGTAGAAAATAAATATAAGCTTAATTCGATTCCTTCTTGACATGTTTTCAAGTGCTCAATTATCAGTGACACTTATCATGCCAGCCCTGAGTAGATTTAGGAAAATTAAATTCAACATTAGAAATTGTTATGTATTTACTGGAAGCTGTTAACAGCTTGTAGCTGCTGCATGCACTTTTTAGTTTGCATCCCTCTCCAGTTTTACTCAGGGCATGTTTCTTCATCACAATGTTTCACAGGAAAATCATATATTTCTTTTTCATGAAGCTCTTTATTGGAGTTTATATATAAATACAAATGCTATCATTACTACAATAGTATCAGAAAATATACAGTATCATATAGATTCATCGCAACACAGCTCTAGGCATTGTGGCTGTATCCACACCTAGGTTTGCTCCACACAGTGTCCGGACTCAAGTCTCTAGTGCTGGGTACACCACAGCATACCTTAGCCCGCATAGCGAAAGCAACAATGAGATCTCGATGGAAAGGGAACACAATGAGAACTCTAGGAGAGGTTTTGTGTTTAGCAGATGGAGCTTTAGTGAGATATTACAATGGCTTCCAATACAGCGCAGAGATACTCCGGTTGGAGTCGATTCCAGCGCTATAGAAACCCATAAATAAATAAATAAATAAATACATCTGAGATCTCGCTTCAAGGCGTTATGTATTGTGTTCAAAGCAGTGAATGGAATGCGCCCGGAGTTTCTTATAAATAAGTTCTCATGGTATATTCCAGGTAGAAATCTAAGGTCCACAGGCTCTAAACAGGTGAAAACTCCCTCTTTTAAGAGAACAATGTGGGGGGGGGGGAGGGGTAGGAGCTTTGTTTTTGGTGCCTCCAAAGCCTGGAATGAATTGCCCGTCACTCTGAGAAGTATTTCTGACCTCACCTCCTACAGGAGACACCTTAAGACATGGTTCTTCTCCCAGTTCTAGATCCTTCCCTGCAGGTATTCAGTGCTTAGCGCCAGGACACCCTAGGGTAATTGTGCGCTCTACAAGCTTTAATAACATAACATATTATAAACAACTGTTAGAATTTGGGTTCCTGGTTGGCAGAGGTATACAGCCTGTCCAAGCAGGAACCACAATCCTAGATAAGGTAAGTCACAACACTCTCTAAATTATCCCATGCTCACCCTCTGGTAGCTTGGCACAAAGCAGTTAGAATTAACTTAAGAGGCTTCAAACAGTAACACAGAGAAAACAATACAAAATGACTCCATAATGAGTTAGAAAAATAGAGAATAATCCTACAAAAATACCAAGATCTAAACCACAAAAATCCAACAGGTAGAAGTCAACATATGAATGTTAAAAGAATAATTGTAAAATAGCTCTTAGAAGTACTAAGCACTTAAATAAATTATCTGGTTGCGCTGGTCGGACTGCAATGGAATACAGACTGGATACAGGTACCTTCCTGGGCCTGTGAATCAATGTACCTTGATCCGGGATGTGGTGCCGTTGACAAAAATGCAAGGTGCAGCCGAAGCAAAGCGTTGGTGTTGAGCCACCCTGTGGATGAGACTCACGGATTTTCTCCATGCAACTGCGGCAATGAGTCAGTGCTGAGTGCGGAGCATGGCTTTTGAAGGCAATGCCTGGCAGCTGCTCCAGCAGTGGGTGATGCATCATTTCCAAAGTCAATGCACTGGTTCCGAAGGCAATGCGCTGTGTCCACTCTACGCAATGACAAGGATGTGCTTATTCCGACTCACAAAAATGCAAATATGCCCCATTTCTGATGCCGATCCCGGGATCAGGATTTAGAAGCACCTTAGGTCCCACTTCCAAGGGTCCTGAAATGGCGTGACACTAATTGGAACAGCAGAATCACAGCTTGTAAGTCTGGATGAAGATATAGGCAGTTGAAGTCTTTGATATCCCTGCGACTCAGTAGCGTAGGCAAACCCATAAGCCTTTGGAGTCACTTTCGGTTCTAGTGGACAAGAGTCCAATAAAGCAGCAGTCCAGCAGTGTGTCAATCCTTTCAGCAGCACAGCAGTTTTTTTTTTCCTGGCAGAATGGTCACAGGTCCAGAAGAGTACTAAAGTCATAGTGTCAGGGGTCCAGTACGTATACCCAGTTGTGTCTTTGAAGTGCATAAAGGTCTTTCCTTTGTGCCGTGGCTCCAGACTCACTACAGGGGGGTAAGGAGCTCTTTGTGTGTGGATAGGACACAGCCTTTTCAGGTGTAAGTGTGAGGTTGTGCCCAGCTCCTCCCTCCTATCTCCCAGGAAAGCCCATCAAGACACACCTAAACTCCCTTTGGGTGAATATGTCTCAAGGGAATACACAAAGCCCAGCTGTCACCCCACCTAGACTTAATGGCTAAAGTAAGCAAGATGCCAACTTTCTAAAACTGTTTCCAAAAGGACACGCGATTGCGCTCCCAACTGTCGCACTGCAGGAATAGGAATATTTCCATATCATACACAACTTTTATTTCTTTTTGCTGTTTACCATAATCTTCATTTTCAAAGTAAACCATGCTCTAATCATGAAGCCTTCATCCACACTTAATCGACACTTGCAACATCACGGCGGGAGCAGCGCAATTCCAACATGATCCATTATATTTATATATTCAAATGTCTCCTGCATGCCCTCCGGGCCTTCAACAGCGACACGTTGAAATGAATCATACACGACAAGTTGGCTCATCAAAGGTATTTATTTCTTATCACCCAATGGATTTCGGCCCACAAGGGCCCTTCGTCAGGGGTCACTGAAAAGAATGATAAAACAGACATCTCAACCATCGAAATATTTCTGCATTAAAATAATAGTAATACTGCATTAAAATAATAATGTGGTTTAAACTACACACCCCAATCGTTTTGCCCTCTGTTCACCCTTGTTTGCAATCAAAACCTAAAGTTGCACGTGCTCAATGTGTACCACCACCCCGTAAACCCCATACATAAACTCAAAAGTTCAAATTAATCCAGCGCGTGAAAATTCTGTTCTATAATAAAACCCCAAAAACCTGGCCTGTGCTGATGTAAACATCTTCACGCTGAATAAAACCCAAAACCTTGCACATACTGACATAAACAGCCCAACGTAAAACCCTTTCATATAAGCTCCCACTTAAACTGATACCAATCCCTTTCAGTGCAATGTAGTTTATAATCTAATAAATCACCTAAAACTGGCATGTGCCAAACTGTAATTTAAAATGCAACTTCACCATAAGTTGTGATTTTAAAATTCTGAGTTCAGTGACACCAAACATGGAACGTCCATCTCTTCACAATTCGGAATTGCACTTAAAAGATGTATTAGGCCCGGAGGGGCTAGAAAAACGACAGCTTCCTCCGCTTCGCGGGACGCGCGCGGGCGACGCCGGGCTGAGCCCGGGCGGAGGGCGGGCCGTCTGTGGCCGTCCGGGGCCGGAAGAGACCGGGCTGGGCATACTATCTGCAACTGACATCAAGACAAGGTACTGTGTTTAGTGGCATTTGCTAGATAGAATCATGGTGAAAAAGAAGTCCACTGAAATTAAATCAAATGGGGTGGTAGGAGCAACCCTGGACTCATATCTGGTCAGAGCTGCTAGTGTTTTGTCCGAGGAAATAGAAAGAACGGAAAGGCGCTTGTCGATGGGGGTAGGGAATAAGACATCAGCCATCATCCACGACAACCCTGACACCCCAGTCTTAAACCCACAGCAGCATTCACCAGGCATCCCCAGGGATCTAGCAGATCAGCTAGAACACATGCCGTCTCCACCATATACTATTGAACATTGTGTGTCCACCTCTTCAACCCATACCCAAGAGCCCCCAGTTGTAGAGGTCTCCCCTTCCCCCCCGGTCTCAATTCAGACAAGACGTACTAGAGCGGGGGTCTGGCTCCAGCTGGGCAACTAAAGAAACAGCCTGCGGGCCGATCTGCTAAAACAGGCTTGGGTCCCCAGCCTCAAGTGGAGGTCTTACCTAAAAACTCTGGGCAGCAATTAAGAAAAAACTGGATGGTATATTGGCCCCCATTACTGATAGACTGACATCAATTGAGGCCAGATTATCTTCATTGGAAGTGAAGCTTAGAGCCATGCCATCAATCACGCAACATTCTACCCTGGAGCTGTCGGAAGCAAGAAATCATGACCAAGTTCAGTGCTCTGTGCCTGTGCTAATGAACGAAGCCTCTTCGAATGCTGCCTATTTGCCCCCTCCAGTGGCGGTAGGCCCTTCTACTCACATACTGATTCCAACATCAACTATGCCTACCCAAAACCCCCAGATTGATAATGTTTATAACAACAAACCTCCTCCTATCGACCCTACCCCTACTACGAATGTGAACAAATCCTATGCAGGAAAAGGTCTCCCGTTTGTCAGAGAGGCCATCCCTTTGGTTCTTGTCCTTGCCAATGTTCCCCATCTAAGACCAGGCCAAGCAGAGACAACAACTGCGCTGATGGATAAAGCTCTACATTGGCTTAGTAGGAATATGAACTTTGGAGGAGTGGGTGGCCAACAACAACTGGCAAGAGAATTTATAATGGCCAGACGTGTTCCATGGCTTGGTAACAACGCAAAAAAATTTGGGGGTGACTGTGTTGTTATAAATTTTGCTACTATGTACATTGGAATTTTTTATTGGTAATCCCAGATCCCTAAGACACAATGTGATGCCAATATTATTTAATGGTCCAAATGTAGCTACTGGTAGGAGGGCACTTTTAAGTTTCTCTAGTGATCTTAGGCTAGAAAATAGATTTAATGCTTTGACTGATCTGGAGGAATGCGATTGACATAGGGGGAGTGACAACTACCCTACTCAAACGCATCCCCAAGTAAATACGCTGATCAGTGACAAAAGTCTGGATGAAATAACTGCCTGTACCGGCACTCGAGTTGTCACGTATACCCCCACGAATAACCACCAAATAGTGGTATCTGTTTGTAATAGCCCATTTGAACAAGTGATCCCCTCTGGCAACATAGTAATTAATTCCTTGGCAAGCGAAAGGAGTAGGTCCCTGCAAAATACTCCCAATAGTGGCTGCAAAATATCCATGATATCATGGAACATAGCAGGTATTGCCCAGAAAATGTTGTCTCCTGATTGGGGCAACTTTATTGACAAATATGATATTTGCCTATTTCAGGAGTCATGGGCTGTTGATCCTGTGTTTAGGGATGGATATCTAAATTTTTATATTCCTGCAAAAAAAAACCCTAAAGGGCGCCCTGTAGGTGGCCTTGTGGCCTGGGTTCGGCAAAACCTAGACTACAGCGTAGAATTGTTACAATCCCCTGATAAAGATATTCTAGTGTTGAAACTCAGTAGGGCTTATGAGAATACCCTTGCCATCTTTAATGTGTATGGTAGGGGTCAGAGGGGAGGACTCAGCTCAGAGACTATAACATCTCTGGACTCACAATTAGAAAATCTTCCCATTCACATTATTCCTATTGTAGCAGGGGATTTCAACACCACATTTGAACCATTGGGTAACGAGGTACAGGACTTATCATCAGAGCAAGACCTTAGATGGGGAATTCCAAGGCTTGACTTACCCCCCGTTAAAAGAGGGTCAAATGCTGCAATCCAACTTAAGGCGCTGTGTCTTGAAAGAGGCCTTAGGGCTGCAAATGAGCGTACCAGATCAGATCTGAAAGGAGAAATTACTTTTGATAATGGGCGCTACACTAGCCATATCGACTACATATTGATTGATCTTAGGATATGGCATAGACTTGATGACATGAAGGTAACATGGCGGATCTAAAGTGATCACAACCCTCTATGTATTGATTTGTGGGTAACTATCAGGAAGGGAACAGTGACACAAACTGAGGGAACTATTACCTCGGATTTAGTGATCGCAAATGATAAACGCCATGTAAAATGGAACAAAATAGTTGAACATCCAGAAAAGTTGGAAGCCCTTAAAGCTGAAGTAGTCAAGAGTACCAACTTCCTTATGTCAAGAGTCAATAGTGATGATTTCCCACAAATTGTGTTAGAAGCCCATACTAGTCTATTTGATAACTTGAAAACCTATTTCTTAAAGGATGTTAAGCCAGGGAGACAGGCTCTGAAAACTAATGATGCTAGCTGGTTTAATACTTCATGTAGAGTGGCTCGCCAGAAGCTGAGTGAGGCTCTAAGATCAAGAGACCAATCGGGGGTTAGGGGTGCAAGGGATCATTATAGGGATGTGCAAAAAAAAGCTAAAAAAGCCTGGGACGAATCGTGGTGGCAGGACTTGAGAAGTGCCTGTGCAGCAAAGGATTCGAGAACTTTTTGGAGCATAGTCAACTGGGACAGAGGTGGTCGCCCGGAGCCCCCCCAGAATAATGTTCCCCAGGCACAATGGGTTGAATTTTTTGGACCTCAGTATGCTAGTAGAGCAACCAGTGAAGAGGTTTTACCACCACATCTTGAAAAATTCTATTCTGGTACAGTGTTTTGTATTAAGGATGTTGAGATAGCACTTGACTGCGTGGCAAGGGGAAGAGCTCCAGGTATGGATGGAATTCCGGCCGACATATTTTTAAGTGATAAGCCAACTTGGTGTCAGTATATAGCCCTTCTTGCTAATGCAGTGGCTAATGGAGCTCCAGTGCCTCCATCTTGGAAAGGTGCTGAGATAATTCCTGTTTTTAAGAAAGGAGACAAATCCCTCCCCAGTAACTACAGGCCCATAAGTCTTATCGACTCAATACAAAAGGTTATGGGCCGTTTAGTTCTAGGAAAAGTACAGACCTGGGTAAAGGATGCTAACATTTTGTCCCCATTCCAAGCGGGGTTTCGTTCCTGTACCAGTACCACAGACCACATTTTTCGGTTTTTAACTATTTACTGGAGGAACGTACTCCTGAACGAGGGGTCACTCTACGCTGTTTTTGTAGACCTTAAATCAGCGTTTGATTTGGTCCCTCGGAGGAAATTGTGGGGTGTGCTTGGTGACCTGGGGATGGCTCCGGAATTGTTAACACTTCTCGCCCGCTTACATGAGGGCAATTTTGCAAAAGTTAGGTGGGGGGCACAAGGGGAGGCTACCGACTCCTTCCCTGTTGGGCGGGGTGTCCGACAGGGGGGTGTGTTGGCTCCTACCCTGTTCTCCTTATACATCAACGGGGTAGTTGAGTATCTCTCGGCGGCCCCCACCGATGCTCCCCTTCTGGCCGGCAACCATGTCCCTGTCCTCATGTTTGCGGACGATACTTTGCTCATCTCCAGGACTCTGAGCGGTCTCCAAAAGGCCATCAATGCATTTGTAGAATTTTGTACTTTAAGAGGGCTGGAAATAAACACCTCAAAAACCAAGTTGATGGCTTTTAATCAGCACAAATCTTTTAGAGGCAGTATTTTATTAAATAATGAGCCCCTAGAACAGGTGAGTGCGTTTACGTACCTGGGTATTTCTCTTCAAAAGGATATGGGCTGGAACCACCACTTGGATCTTACAGCTCTTAAACTACATCAGCATATAGGGTGCATAACCAAGAAATTTAAATCCTCTTTCACCAAACCAGTCACTCCTGCATTAGAAATTTATAATGCTAAAGCAGTGAGCTCGGCCCTTTATGGAGCTGAGCTCTGGGGATTTAACGATATAAAACAGCTTGCAAGATTAGAAAATAAATTGCTGCGTAATCTTGCAAATGTCCCCCAAAGCACTCCTACGATCCCGCTCCATTTAGATTTAGGGAGAAAAAATATAGCGGACCTAGCAAAGCTTCGGCCACTCCTCCACTGGAGGCGTCTATGGGTCACTCCAGAACTTGTGCAATACACTCTGGGTTTTAAGGATGTGATCTTGCGGGACTGCTTCCATAGAATAGGTTGGCTAAAAGAGATTAGGTCCCTACTCATTAAATTGGATTTAGAGATACTTTGGAGCAATCCCGAGACGGCAGTCTTTCCATCAAAGGTGCAATTGAAGCAGAAATACTGGGAAATGGTTTATGCATCTGTAGGTCACTCCAGCATTCCAACTAGCCTCGCAGGTCGCTTTTTGGATTTTAAATCGTGGCCAGTGTGTGAGGCCTATTGGGATCTGATCGAGAGGCCTATTGACCGAAAACTTTATTTCCAGTTCAGGATAGGTAGCTTGCCTATCAAGTCCTATACCTGTAAATGGGCCTCTAGAACTGATGATAAATGCCACTACTGTTTGTCAATGGCAGAGACCATTCCCCATGTTTTCTTTGTCTGTCCGCTATATGTGGCCCCACGGCGGAGATGGCTGAGGCCGATCTGCAGCCTGTTGGGCGTTCGGAGTTGTGTTGTTGCACTGAGAATTTTAGGGTCTGACTGTAGGCCTAGCATAGCTATAGCAGTTGCCAAATTTCAGGGCTGGTTTTGGATTATACGCACTCGCACTTTAAACAAAAATACTGCTGTTATCTTCTCCTAAGATTACTTTTTAATCAGGATCTGCTTATCGTGCTGTCTCCTCTCTTTTAATTGTTCTTAAAGGTTTTTAGACATTTGACAGTATATGGAATTTAATAATCTTTTATCCTGTAACTATATTGTATTATGTGTTATTTATTTGTGTGATATGTGTTGTATTGTTGTGCTTTTATGACAAACTGTCGAAATAAAGCTTTTGGAAATTGCACATTTTCAATGTATTAAGGTAATCTCAATCTCAATGTTATCCTATGGGAGCGATAGGCCTTGCAGTAGTGAAATTCGAATTTGGGAGTTTTTCACTACCAAGACACGTAAACTTAAAAATACGTGTCTTGCCTTTTAAATATATACTCCACGATGCCCTTCAGCAATCTAGGGCTTACCTTAGCACTGACATCCATATATAAAAAGGGACGGTTTAGGACTGGCAAGAGGGTTACCTTGCCATGATGAAGTGGCAGTGCAAAACTGCATATACAAGCTCTGCAGTGGAAACCCTAAGCTATGGTGAGAAGGATACTTAAGTGGCTGGCACAATGAGGGCTGCAGACCCACTAGTATATACTGAATAGTAGAATGAAGGAAAACTTAAATTATTCCTCCCCCCGAGATTCACTCTCTCGATTAATTTACTGTCAATTTAAATCATGGAAAAAAAGCAGTTCAAACAAAAGTCTTGAAAAATTTTCAGCAAAACCTTTTATATATATATATTTTTGGGATTTCTCTATGTATGCATATATACAATTGGGTTAAAAGGGTTACCCCTTTGATATAGTGGCAGACCCACTAGTAGCATGTAATTATGGCCTGGGCACATGCATTGCACTTTACTAGGGGCTTTTAAGATACTTAAATATGTCAATTGGGGATAAGCCAAAGTTGCCATGTTTAGGGAAGAGAACACAAGCACTTTACTACTGGTCAGCAGTGGTAACGTGTGAGGAGTCCTAAAACAAGCAAAAACAATGTCAGAAGAATGGAGAGAGTCAGGTAAAAGTTCGGGTAAGACCACCCCAAGGCTGTTAGTTCTAACAACAAGCTTGTAAAACAAATCTAGATCTGTTTGTGTGTGTGGGGTGCTCAGTGGGAAAAATGCAAGACCAATCTGACATGTTGATCCCAGGGGTGAAGAGGCCAGGGGCTACCTTAAAGGCACAGCCCTAACTTTGCTAACAATCAAAGTTTCCCGTAGGCAATCTCGCAGGCAAGAGCCCACTCCCCATGCCCTCAGCATTGTGTCAATGGGGGCTCGATAGTAACTAGTCAAGCATATTCCGTGGGTCTGATAGAAGGATGTGTGAACCAGCACAGCTCTCAGAGAGGTCTCTTGTTTGCTTAATCATGTACTTTAGCAATGTTAGCATCCCAAGCATCCAGCTGGGATGCCATCCCATTGCAGGGGCTGTGTTCTCCATGATGTGCTTCAGCAGTCACCCACTTTACAAGATGCCTCAGCCAGGGTTCTAGTGGTGGTCCAGGCCATAACTATACTGCGCGTCAATAGTGTGAATGCCAGGTCAAGAAACTTGACTGCATGTCTACTCTTTCATGTCCGAGTGGTCAGCCCGACGAAGCAGTGCAATCAATCGCACTGCAATGGATGGTCGATAATGTCTGTCAAGGATGAGTAGCGTCCTGCCAATACTGAGTAATCTTGAGGAAGTCTCATACCATATGGTAAAAATCAGCACCGGGACATGGGCATGGAGTGACCCTGATGGAGCAGGTGAAAAGATGCAGTGTAGGCACTTTGGTTTCAAATACGTTTGGTGGACATAGTTATGTTGGGTGTATTTGAGGCAAGAGCTTCTAGAGAAGGGGCGTGGCCGAGCCGAGCTGCAAGATGGCCGCCGTGTAACGGGGCTCTGCCGGCCGAACGCCTAATCCGTCAGCCCATCCGAAGTATGCCTTCTAATTTGCGCCGCTAAGCTGCGGCGGGGGCTGCCTAGCCGAAGAGCAATCGAATGCTGCTCTTCTGACCGAAATCGGTTGAGGCTATCCGGAGCGGCGACTCCGTATCGACCCTGCTGCCGGACTGCGCCGCCCTTGATGGCGTCTGCTGCTACGCGAGTCCCCGGTCGCGGGCCGAGGACGGGAGCGCGCGGTGGGGACGCCGCGTTTGAAAGCTGAGGGATGCCTCTCCTGCCCTCGCGGCCCGAGGTGACCGGAGGGTGATCTCGGATGACATGGGACAGCCAGCATAACAACAGTGCGATCTGTGTACCTGCGATGCTGCTGATGCCGACTCGACGCGGATTGCTTCCCCGGCTCTCCTATCGGCGAGGCTGCTGACTGCGACACCCTGGGGGAGCTACCCGAATACCTCGTGCCTGTAAGGGCCATGGGGACACCCAGGAGAAACTACTTCGCATGGATAAAGTCCTGGAGGTGATACGGGGGCGCAATGAGGATTTGGAGGCCCGCTCCCGAAGGAATAACATACGAATTATTGGTATTGCGGAATCCACGAACACTGGAAATATGGAGAACTTTGTTGAGGGGATGTTCCGTGACCTGTTTGGTGAGGCCCTGTCGGCCATGTTTCTGATCAAACGGGTGCACCGTACACTGGGGCCGCGCCCGGTGCCGGGGGCGCCCCCGCGCCCGATCCTTGCCCGAATACTGAACTATCGAGACAGAGACACGATATTGCGGCTGGCACGTGAAAGAGGTGAGCTCAAATTTCAAAACATGGACATATCCTTATTTCCCGATTTCACGCAAGCTGTGCAGGCTGCACGGCGCGAATTCCTACCGGCCAAAAAGATATTCCAGAAAGTGGGGACTAAATATGCCATGCTATACCCTGCCAAGTTGCGGATACACCACAAGGGGAAGCCAATGGTCTTCGCGGTGGCTGCGGAGGCGCTCAAGTTCGCGCGACAGACGGAGCGGTCACAGCGAGAACGGCGAGAAGGACAGGAGACTCCACCGATGGGCCAGCTAAGTGACATTGAGTAGTGAGGACATAGTTGTGCTGGTTTCCCCGACCGCTGGTGCGACAGGGCACCGGTCAGCGTGATTGCTAAGTATACCACTTGCTGATGCATTGGGGGATCCTGAGGCCTGCGTGGGGCGAGGGCGGTGCAGGGGGACGGTGGGGAGATGGTCGGACTTGTTGCAGAGGCCATTTCTGATCTTTGGCAGAGTTATAAAGGGAGAGAGCTGCTGGGCTAGCCCCGCTGTAAGCAGACAGACTGAGTACATATAAGGCGGATTTGTTCGGCCACCCTATCGCCTTTAGATAGGGAAGTATGCCGGTGACCCCATGCCCTCGTAGGGATAATTCCCGGGATGTTACTACAAGACTGTTGTTTTTGGGATGGGTGGGGGGGAGCAAATGAATCTCAACCTGATTGGGGGGTTGGAGTGGGTGGCGGGGGGGTTTGGTTCTTGTTGGGTAGTTATCTTCCACTGCACTATTTTACTGTACCACTGTATGCTGATGCAGCCCTGCCGCTGACTGATGCCATGTTGTTATTGATTGCTGTCCATGATGTACGGGAGGTTTACATGCAGGCCCAGAGCGGGACACAGCGGATGATCACACGGCTGCGTAGGCCAAACCCATATGCGCCTCCATGACCGCGCTGCGTTGTCTTACCTGGAATATTAGAGGTCTAAATGACCACCGCAAAATACGACTGACCCATGCACATTTGGCGCGGCACCAGATTGACATCTGTTTCCTACAGGAGACACACCTGACACAGACTGCCGGGGAAAAACTTAGGAACACCAGATGGGGAGAAATCCACACCTCAGGTTGCTCCAGCTACTCCAGAGGAGTGGCGATTCTAATTCGAAGGGGCCTGCCCTGGCGCACCTTCAAGGTGCATGTCGATACTGATGGGCGCTACGTAATATTGATGGGGCAGTTATTTCACATACAGATAACACTAATTAACACGTATGGTCCCAACACGGACGACCCTGATTTTTTTCGGCATGTCTGGCAAAAGGCACAATCACTAGGAGGGGGGGCATACATATGGGACGGGGACTTTAATGTGGTGCTCTCGCAGGAGTTAGACAGGGTAGGGGCTGATTGCATACATCACCCACATGCGTCAGATCTCATCCGAGGCCTCATGGCGGATTATCATCTGTTAGACTCGTGGCGAGCGTTACATCCAGCGACCAAAGAGGGCACCTGTTTCACCCCACACAGGGGGGCCTGGTCCAGATTGTATTTTTGGCTCTTGACCCCACACATACATGCATGGGTGTCCGAAGTTACTCACAGGGCGCGAACCCTTTCTGACCACTCCCCGGTTGAGCTGACGTTACATGTACCAAAACCATATATAACGCCCTTCGCGTGGCGATTACCGGCACAGGCCCTGACGGATCAGGTATTTAGGGAAGAAATATACCAACACATAACTGAATATTTTGAACAGAACACAGGTTCTGTGCAATCGATGGCGTCCTGTGGGACGCATTTAAAGTGGTGGTGAGGGGTCATTGCATCGCGGGGCAGGCCGCAGTCCTGAAGGCAATCCGGGGTACACTAAAGCGGCTGGAAGACCACATACATGATCTAGAGGTGCGGTATTGCTCGGATCTATCGGCGGCAACATTGGCGGACACACGAGCCAAACTTACAGAGTACCAGGCTGAAGCAGATAGGGAAATTAAATTTTTGACTAAACACACGGTTGCCCGCAGGTATGGGGAGGGAGACCGCCCGGGTAGAACACTCGCCCTCCTGCTGAGATCACAAAAACCTTCCCCCTTCATATCCTCAGTGGAGACACAAGGAGGTGGACAGGTGCATACTCCTCCAGAAATCCTAGACACCTTTCGAACTTTTTACAAAGACCTGTACCGTGCCCGGGGAGTACCTCCGATAGAGGAGTTGGCTGGATACTTGGATACGATACAGTTAATTTGGTTCAATGCGTACCAAAAAGGGTATTTTGATCGCCCCTTCACGGTCGAGGATGTTAGAGAAGCAATAGGATCTCTGGTGGCCGGGAAGGCGCCAGGGCCGGATGGTCTACCGGCACAGTTCTATAAGGAGTACGCTGATCTCCTGGCCCCCAGACTATTGGCAGTATATGCCGAGGCGGTCGAGGGGGGCATGCTCCCAGCATCGATGAGGGAGGCTGTAATCATTGCCCTCTTGAAACCTGACAAGGACGCCCTGCATTGCGATTCCTATAGGCCGCTATCTTTGATCAATACTGATGCGAAGATCTTTGCAAAAATGCTTGCAACGCGGCTACAGCCGGTGCTGCCGCTTATGATACGCCCGGATCAATCGGGCTTTGTGCCGGGCCGCTCGACCTCTCATAATCTTCGAACACTCTTTGGAGTACTACACTATTTGGCCCCACATGTTACGGCGGTGGCGGTGCTGCTGGACGCCACAAAAGCGTTCGATTCCCTGGAGTGGGGGTTCTTGTTCCCCTTGCTGCAGCGAATGGGTGTAAGTGAGGCTTTCATTAACTATATTAAATTACTGTATACTAACATCACTGCTCGGGTTAGAGTAAACGGGCTTATTTCTGAGCCCTTTGCCATTGGGAGAGGTACGAGGCAAGGCTGCCCGTTATCGCCCCTGCTGTTTGCGATCGCCACAGAGCCCTTGGCGGCCCGCATTAGACAACATCATGCAGACAGAGGCATTGGTTTTTCGTCAAGGGCACTAACCGTATCCATGTACGCGGACGATATCACTCTATACATGATAGACCCGCAGGAAAATCTTTCCCCCATGACAAATGAACTGTTGAAGTATGGCCGGCTGTCGGGATTGACCATAAATTGGGAAAAGTCGGTCATCCTGCCTCTGACGGCCGGGACATCATGCTTTACTCCGGACTGCCCGCTGAAGTGGGCTGACGGGCCGGTTAGATACCTGGGGATATGGATAAGCGCGGATATGCAGCAATTATGGTCCGAAAATTATGGCCGGGTGTTGCGCTGGGTGGAAGAAAGGGTCGGCCGCTGGAAGCATCTTCCCCTTTCGCTGGCAGGAAGAATTGCTGTGGCCAAAATGGTCATCTTACCTAAGCTCTTGTATTTATTTGTCAACATACCGATGCCCCCGGGTGCTAGCTTTTTGCGCCAAGTGCGCTCGCGGATGGTGGAACTGGCGTGGGGGGGAAAACAACCGAGGGTGTCCTGGGAGACCCTCACTCTCCCGCAACGACAGGGGGGCTTGGCGGCACCGGATTTCTCGCTCTATGCATACTGTGCGCAGGCACAGTTTCTGCACTACTGGGTGCACCCCACGCCGCTCGCCGTGGCTGTCTATGCACCACACAAACATAGATGCACCGAAATCGACCCGGTGCATGCAATTCGGTGGGCCTGGGATGGACTGAAGCGTAGGGCCGGGCTGGACCTTCTATACACCAGATCGATGCCTATACGAGGGAATCCGGTGTGGCCCCCGTTGCAACACATGCGAACTGGGGAACGGGCTGCAGCGCGTGGACTTCACACAGGGGGGGATCTGTTCCCGGGGGATGCCTTCCTCACACAGGAACAGTTATGCGGGGAGGAAGCCCCAACGATGCTTGACACACTCCTTTATTGCCAGCTTCGCCACACATGTAAACAGCTCATCCCTACATTTCCGGCACCGCCGCCGGATTTCCCTGCCCTGGAGAATGTGCTGACGGTGGAGTCGGGACGCAAGCTCATATCCCGACTTTACCGGAGTCTGCAGTGCAGCAGTCCCGTGGTGAACCCGACGGTGCGTGGCATGTGGCCCGCGGAACTAGGTGCCGAAATCTCTGATGCACACTGGGATCTGTGTTGTGGGCTCCTTGAGATCCCATCCCCCAACTACAGGCTTCGCCTGATCCATTTCAAATATGTCCATATGATGTATCGCACCCCTAGCCGGCTGCACCGCATGGGCTTGAGAGAGACAGATGCTTGCTGGCGATGTAGAGCGCGCGGGGCCACATTCTTACATATGGCGTGGGACTGTCCCACACTGGCGTCCTTCTGGACCAAGGTGATAGAGCTCATATGCACAATAACTGGCCTGTTGATCCCTTGTACACCGCAAGTTACACTACTAGGCATTCTACATATGGTCAAACCCAAGCACCGGCAGCTACCTGCGATGCTACTCCTGCTGGCCAAGCGACAAGTTGCAATGCATTGGGGGGTGGCCACGTCGCCTAGTATAAGGGGATGGGTACAAAGTGCTGTATATTGCCAAACACAACTCGCTTTGTACTGGGAGCTCATGCCGGTGCGTTCACGACCGAAAGACATATGGGAGCCTTTTATACACTGGCTGGCACAAACTACGCTCCAGGCGCTGTGAGATAATGCTCCTTGTGGGATCAGACGAGACGCAGATGTGATGCGAGTAGACGGTGAGACATGTGGGTGTATATCGGGGATTTGGATGGTGCATGGGTGGCGACAAAGATGCGGAGGTTGGATCTGGCGAATGCCGCACCTGCATACTGAAGTGGACAATGCTGACCCTATAATTGGCTGTGGGTTGGTGGGGGGCTGTATCGTCAACAATATGACCTATGTTCACAGCAGTGAGTTGTGTTGTTATTTGTTGTTTAAAAATGCAAATAAAAAGAATTAAAAAAAAAAAAAAAAAAAAAGCTTCTAGAGAAACAACCTGCTCCAACACACTAGGCCATTGCACATCCAACCACTTCCAGTCCAGGACCAGAATCCATATGTCCATGAGAGTCTGGAGAGACTGGATACGGAGTTGAAGCAGGCCGCCATATATTAGCGTAATTGCATGTTTACCAGTTCCCTGTCCAGCAGCACCTGAAGCAATGAGGATTCAGCCAATTCAGAGCTGTCTGGACCCCACACGGCCCCTATGGTTGCCACCAGGAATTCGCCTTCATGTATCAAGCTCCTCTCCCATAACTCTAAGAGGTGATGTTCATACATAAACCCAAGTGAGGGTATGGCTGCCTGCGTCCACATACATGTGTCATGTTGAACTGCTGTTCTCATGAAACGTTGAGAGCATTCAGAGTAGCAAGGCAGGTGTATATAGCACCGGTCTGCAGTAAGGAGTCACATATTTATTTTTTCCAGCAGGATTTACCCACCCTTCCTTGACACCCCTCGCACAGAGCCCCACATTGCCAGCTCATGAGCAAGTCCAGAATGCACCCATCCCTAGTTCCCTCTTTGCACATGTTTCCTTCCTTAGCTTCGTATCAAGTCTGAGAGAAAGGTATTCATTTTGTTAAAGAAAATGTTTGTGCAAAGACACTGGCAAGGCAGTGAAACAATATAATACCCAGGGCAGCATTGTGGTGCTGGATACTTTGCCCATCAGAGAAAGCCGCAAAGAGGGCCAAAATGTCAGCAAGAAGCAAGCCCCCACCAGGGCCCTGCCCAAGTTGCCATCTACCAAATGGTAAATATTCACTCCAAAGTAGTTAAAGGTGTCGTAGTGGCAGATGAGGCCGGAGCACAGAGGGCCCACCCACTCTGCCTCATTAAGCATGTGCAGCGGGAAAATACAGAACTTAGACTGATTCAATAAGAGGGCAGACTCTTCGCCAAAAATGTCCAACATCACTATCACCTTGTGGCGATCCCAATTGTAATCCTGCAGGAAAAACAACTCATTGTCTGAATATAGTGATATCACCTCACAACTACCATCACTTATCACTCCCCACTGAGTTCCCTATTGGCAGAAGAAGGCCACCAGCAGTTCCAGGACCAATCTGAATATGATGGGAGCGAGGGAGCACCCCTGCCTGGTGCACCTGCACAGTTTTTAGGTAGCGGAAATGTCCTTGTCAGCATGTACTCTAGCTACTGGTTCTGTGTATAGCAGATCTATCCATTTCAGTATCTCTGGGCCAAGTCCCATATATTGTAGCACCCCTCGCATATAGGGTCAACCTAGGGAATCAAATGCCTTTTCAATGCCCAATGACAAGTTTACCCCCGGAAATGCCTCCTGTGACTGCTCGTCAATACTCTGTAATAAGCGACAGATTGAGAAAGCTATTCCTCCCAGGGATTTAGCCACTTTGGTCAACGTGGAAAAAACTAGGGGTGCAACAACAGATGGTTTGCAACGATCTTTCCCAGGACTTTACAGACCGTATTGAGCAAGGAAAGCGGATGATATGATTGCACCTCCAATGAATCCTTATCAGGTTTTGGTAGAACTGTGATCAGCTCCTCAAGCATAGATGTGGACGTATGCCATCATATCTGGCAGACTGGAACACCTGCAGAAGCCCCAGGGCACGTGTGGCCCGGTACGTGGAATAAAACTCCACTGGGTTTCCGTCGGTACACAGTGTTTTATTATGCACAATCTGGACTAGAGATGGGCCTCTGCGAGTGTCGGGGTGCATCGAGAGTGTTTTGGTGAACACGGGCCAAGTAGGGGTTGGGTAGGCCTTACAAATACGTTGATAAGACTGGCTCCTTCATACAACCATCCTCTTCTTGCAAGATTCTATAATAGTTGAAGAAGGCCACATTAATGGCAGATTGCGAGGTGAGCATGTCTTTTGTGGTCAACCTAATGGCTGTCAATAGGGTCTCTCATTTTTGGAATGAAGCAGCCAGTCCAGACCATGTCCCGCCTTGTCTCTTTCTGTGCGTTGTTTGGCAGTGTATTCCAAAAATCCAGTCTCCCCAGCCTGTCTGCCATAGCCTGTGATCCACGTGGTTGTAGGACAGATCCTTGAGTTTCCAGCACCAGACCCTTTCTCAATTTCAGCCATTTGTGTAGCATCTTCCGCTGCCATCAATATTGTGAGTGACCTGATTAGGATCACCCGGGTCACTCACTACCACCTCTTAGCCTTCCATACAAATGAAAAGTCTGTCAGTCAGTAAAGAATACAAACCAAAGTTAATTTATTAGTATTCGCTCGAGCAGAGTCCAGTCTGACCAGCCTCCTTTGATAGCTGCTGAGGGATTGACCCTCACCAATATAACATCAGATATTATATATTAACAAAAGAGGCACAGAAGGATGAGCTACCATCCCAAGACCAGGAACACACTATCTTAGTTTCAAGGTTACTCGGCCCGTCTCTCTGAGAATAGGAGCAGGGCTACATACGAAGAAAGGTAGGCAAACACAGAACGAGCTATTCATTAGTTCAACCTTGAAATAAAAAAAACCAATCAAGGCTGTTTTCTGCTGAAGCAGATGGTGTGAGACAGAAGCTTCAATCAATCAATCAATCAATCAGGGGTTTATAAAGCGCTCTACTCACCCGTGAGGGTCTCAAGGCACTGGGGGGTGGAGCTCCGGCTCAGTCGAAGAGCCAGGTCTTGAGGTCCTTCCTGAAGGTGTGCAGGGTTGGAGAGCATTTGATGTCCACACGGAGCTCATTCCAGGTCTTGGCAGCGATGTAGGAGAAAGCCTAATTTCAATCATGGCACACAATGGTGGCTGAATACAAAATGGTGTTGCAAGTGCTAACTTACCTTGCACAATGCTAGACGAAGTCACCTAGACATATTTTTCAGTCCAACATGCCTCAGCGACACTTTCACACCATACTCTGTTTTGATACAAAGGTAACGTTGAATCCCTTTGAAGGCATCCCATTCTATGCCCTGGTCTGGAGCAGTGTTGTCATTTAGCTTAAAATCCTCAGTAACATGAGTACCCATTGGCCCATAAAACACTGCATCCTGCAGTGTGGAAGCAGGCAGCCTCCAGGTGGGGTTTGGAGTCCAATATTTACTACATGTCAGCGCTACCTGGAGGTTATTGTGGTCTGACTGGGTGCCATCCAGATATTCGGCTATCCGAACAAAGGGGATCATCACTGAATTACTCAGGAGAAGGTCAATTCTGATGTAGAGTTGATGAACTTGAGAGAATTGGGAGTATTCCTGTGCCACTGGGTTCATGAAGCACCAGCTTTCATGGAGCCTGCTGTGTGTCAGCCAGTCAGTAAGGGAGCACCCCTTGTAAATTGCCTGTGTACCTTGGAGCAGAGGGGTAGAACTATCAATGCATGTGTGGAAAACACAATTAAAATTGCCCCCATCAGTCAAAGGGATGTGAATTTACAGGAGATCTTGGAACATGGGCTACACTACTAAAAACATGCACAAGGGTTAGGATGTGTAGGATGAAAAGGGTACACAGTTCCATGACATCGCACCCTTCAGCACACAGGAGCACTCCCAAAGGGGCATGGGGGCAACTGTGACTTTTTTGAGTTCTTTATGACTACTGGGCAACTATCGCATTTCTTTTCTCTGGGTCCACCCCCTGACGCACCAACTGTAGGTATGCATTGGTGCCACCCATATCAAAACCCCCCTGTGCGTAAGCTGAGTAAGCAGTTCCCACTTCCTGACCCCTCCATCTGTGGTGCAGTCATAGTAAAACCACTGCTGTCATGTGTGTCTCCTGAAGGTATGCAATGTGAATATGCCTGGGTTTCAGGTACGGAGAAACCTGACTGCGTCTCTTAGGTGTCCCAATCCACCGCACATTGCAGGTTAAAAAGTTATATATAGGGGGAACCAACATTTCCTGACACCATTACAAGACAACACTGTTCCCCCTCTCTGCAGCTCACCCCCATATAGCGCCCACCTCCTCCCAACCCCCCACCACATATCCACATTCATAGACACACTGGAAGGAAGAGATATGGTGAGATCAAGAACAATGACTTTGGCAGCAATCCCAACTCCCTTTCCAAGGTCAAAGCAGGACGGAACCCCAGGCCATAATGCAACCAAGGGTTGGGGGAATACACAAATGGGAAAGAATTGTGTGTAGCCGGACATCCTGCCACACTCCAGAATGTGCAATACCCCTGCTTCCACATTAGACATTAGACAATTGTCCCATATCTCCCCCCTCAAGTAGAGCAGTGAATACAAAAATAAATC
Organism: Triturus cristatus; assembly: GCF_964204655.1. Classification (NCBI taxonomy): domain Eukaryota; kingdom Metazoa; phylum Chordata; class Amphibia; order Caudata; family Salamandridae; genus Triturus; species Triturus cristatus. The sequence continues at coordinate 767,029,664 of NC_140584.1, read as the reverse complement.
ACACATGCACGTTTTGGCTTGACCTAAATAGCATTTGACATCTGTACATGCAATATTGGCTCTGCATTCACTGCCTGTAATATTCCACCAAACGAAGGTCAGAAACACACTGTCAAATGTCTAATCAGACTATGCAATTAATCAATCAATAGCTTTGTTTGAGCATTAAATATGATCATACAATCAGATACAAAATAATAATACATAATAATAAAACCATAAAAACATTACATTGAAATCCTGGACCCTATTACACCTTTAGTTCCAAAAGGCTTAAACCTAGCCACCCCTAAACCCTCAATCTTGGGATTTAAAAGAGTCTTGTAAAACATGGATAAAATCTACAAATCTGCAATAGCATCTTGGGGGAACTTTAATTGCATGGACAAACAAAAATGAAAGAGGAGTCATACTGCCCAAGAGGAAAAAATAGCTGCCATCTAGTATACCCAAGCCTGAATCTGGTGAAGTGGATCCTGTCCAATGTGCTAGTCACAGATTCCAGATATGGCTCAAGCCCTAAAGTAGTTTTGACTAAGATATAATCCTTATTCTGGGTCTTAGTTAATTCACCCTTTTTCCTTGCTCACTGTCTCATTTCAAGACGCAATTGTTTGTAGCTGGGATCTGGCATCTACACAATAAACAACAGATCCGATTTATGTAACCCGGCGATGGAATTACCAGACCGTTGCTGCAAGATAGACAGTCTTTAATGATATCCCTGTTAAGCGAGGCTTGAGGATTGCTACGTAGAGACAACCACAGCAGCAATAAGGTCAATTTTTGTTTTTTAAACTGTTTATATCATTGTGATTTCAAAAATGTGAGCATTTCCATTAATTACACATTATTGTCCATATTAGTAGCACATTTTGTGCACTACTTCTCTATAATGCTTCCAGAACTGTATCACAATAGCAATTCCACATCCAACTGCTCCACCTCTGACCAGCAGGTACCATTCCTACCTTAAAATCTACAACACCTTCAAAAAACAACCTTTGCCCCCACCCAAATAATCTGCGAACCTCCTCTCGGAAGAAGCAACCCACTCAGGTTTGTTACAGTAGACTCCCTCTCACCATCTCAGCCCTGTAACCATTTCACCCCATGCGCAATGTATACCCGACACTCCGTTGTGGGCATCCTCACCTGTACTATTCATCCGTCTCAGAAGATGTTTGTCCTCTGCTGTGTCCTGGTCACCAGCTCAGTGACATACCATGTCTGCCCAGTCCCAAAGGTCCTCTGCTACCTTTCTGTCCATTTATCCTTGCTTGAGGGGGACCTCTTCCACCAGTGCCCACACCAACATATCCTGTCACCATTTGTCCACTCTGGGCCCACCCTATGTATTGCACTCATCGCTTTGGCATCTGGAGGCCCAGCTTTGCAAATCTATACTGTATCATTTTGGGTCTGGGGATCATGCCCAGCAAACAGTGCCACACCATCAGCTGGACACCTATGCCAGTCACTTGGGCCAATCTCCCAGTCACTTGTTAGCATCCTGCATTTCCATGTCTTGTAGATGAATGCAGTGCTCAGTTCGCAACATTTAGGACAATCTGGTCAATGATTATGATAGATCTCAGGGGTCATGTACATCCTGTGTAAAACATGGGGTACTTTTAAACTAGGCGTTACTGGTGATTTCTTTCACTTGAGCACAAGCCACTGCAAACTCTGCATCAGTTAGGGGGCTATGCAAGTCTGTATCCCACGCCCGTCGTGCCTTCAGCAGTGACATGAGCAGATCCTCTGTCAGGGCCTGGTACATTCTGGCAATTAGTCATCGTCCCTGGCCCCACTCAAAACATCTCCAACGTCTGGGATACTGGTGGTATATTTGGAAAGTCCATACTGATCTCCCTAATGGTGCACGCTATCTTCACAAATTGCAAATGGTGCTCTGCTGTGACTCCAAAGTTTTCTCTGGCCTCTTCAAATGTGATGAACATCTCTGCTAGCTTTAGGTTTCCCAGTAGGAGTCAGCCCCCTGCCATCTATTCGCCCAGTGTCATGACATCCTTAATTTGTCGGTACGGCTGAAGCCAGTCCAGTGAGAGAGATCTACTGAATGGTGGGCATCTGAGCACTCTGCAGACTACCCTATCCCATACTGCAGCAACCGGCACCACTGCCACTGGCACTCCCACTGCGTGTTACTAGGCAGAAAGGCAGTGCATCCGCCTCCAACAAGCCATTCAAGAGACACATCTCCCAGCTGGGATCAGTGGCGCACCACTGCACCTTGTGCTGCAGCTGCGATGCCATATAGTAAAGCTCTAGATCCAGCAGGCCCAGTCATCCCTTCTCTCTGCTTAACTTCAGCACCTCTGAGTGGACCCTGTTCCCCGGTCCACACTAAGGAAGTTAAGAGTCTGTCCAGTTCCCAAAAATGATCTAAAATGCAATGGAAGATCGAAGCCCCTACGATATCCGTTCCAGATTTAGCTGGTGATACCCCGCCACTTCATCTGTCACCCAAATGCTAAGATAATGAAACGTGCCACATTACCCTGCAATCCCCTCCTCAGGCAAGTCAGTGCTACACACAGTTAAAGCACTGCCCTTGTCTTATTGGCTTGCAGACCTGATTCATTTTCAAAGGTAACCAATTCATTGAACAACAGCCAAAGACTTCATGGTTAGCAGGGACAGTGGGCATCCTTGCGGGGAACCATGCTCCTTAAACGATAGTGGTGAGAACCGTTCACCTGTGTGAAGCCTCGCCATAGGGCTAGTATACAGAAGCCACACCCATTTCAAGATTTGCTGACTAAGTCCCACCCTGGTCAAGACTTTGAAAATATAGTCCCTGTTTAGGCAATCAAATGCCTTCCCAATATCTAAGCATACCAGCGCCTCACCTCATGGCATTTTATACAGAATTGAGGATGTCCCTGAGGAGCCACAAGTTCATCAAGGTGCTCTACCCTAGGATAAACCTGCATTGGTCCTCGTGCACTAATGCTCTCATGTTAGGGAAAATACTGTTTGTAAGCACCCTAGCTAAGGTCTTTGTGTCTCCATTTAACATTGAGAGAGGTCCTAAGAGAGTCTACAACGGGCCACTGCCTCAGTAACCATGGCGGCTGCACCACAAGTGGTGGGGCGCTACCTCTAGCTACTGGGGACAATTTGTTGCAAAGTAATGAACTAATGTGCACTGCTGATTTTGTCCAGTGATGGTGTTTAGGCACACAGCCTCTCTGCTAGTTAGGTGATGTGTACACTCTATAAGTGGATACTTTAGTGCACTGCCGATATTGGTTATGTCTAGTATTTTCATGCTACAAATAACCCTAATATGTAATGTTATGACAGTGGCCTGATTGGCCTAATGATTTATGCAATCCCTATAAAGTCATGACAAGTGCCTGGTGGCACAGTGTATACATGTGATTATGCTCTAATGTGGTATATGGATAATACAAAGGCTATTTTCATATAACCTTGTGTGCAGTTTCTTTTGTTCTATCTAAGAAGTCCGTTTGGCTCAGAGAGGGGTGTGTCCAAGGTACAGGTCAGCGTAAAATCGCAGGAACTCTTCAGCCTTTTCCACATCAGCAACTTTAGGTGTCGTACACACGCAAAAAATCTCTTTATTGTATTCTCTTTCTTTCCTACCTCTCAGAACCCTAGTGATCTGAGTGCCCACCTTATCCTCTACAATATAGGAGTTTTTTTTAAGGTGGAGAAGGAAGAGCGCTGCCCTGTTGGTAACATTTATAGGCAAATGACCTCTGGCTGTAACTGGTGCATGGGTGATGCCACTGAATTTCCCTCTCAAACTGTTGGACCGGTAGCTGTCAGAGCCTAGCGTTCTGTGCTGTGGCTGCTTAATAACGTCTCCTAATCAGTGGCTCAAAGGATTCCCGGACCCCAATGGGGGCAACCCCTCTCATTTCATTGACTTCAAACTATTCTCCAAATTGCTGACCTCTGTCATCCCTGATCACTGGGTCCCTCAGCAAGGAGGGATGAAGTTGCCAAGGGTATGAAGGGTTCTGCGTTCCCATCTTCAGCCAGACAAGGACCGGGGCATGATCAGACACTCTATAGACCCAATCTCTGCCTCCTGCACCACCCCTAATCAAGGCATTGCTCCCAAAATAAAATTGATGTAGTAATGTGTTCTGTGGACTTAGCAATGTATATCTGGAGGATTTCCTCCTTTTTCAGAGAAAGAGTGGAATTTGACAAGCCCATCACAGGGTTTCTGCTGATGGCCTGTTGTCTGTGACACTCATGGTGCCCTCTTTCGACACATATCTCAGGGTGTCGTTCACCTCGAAGAGAAGAAAGCATCCCCACAATGAGTATTTCAAGATTTGTGGCAAGGAGCTCTTCGCTCAGTTCTTGAAGCCATGGGGACTCCCTCCTTTAGCGGTTCTCATGGTCCTCCAGCTTCTCTATCAGTCCTTTAAGTTGCTATGCTATTGTGGTGCTCGTTGCAGCTTTTGCAAACCGGTCCACTTCCAGGGCTATCTATGAGGGCTTTTCACCAAGGTGAGCTTGAAGATACGCAGCGTGACCCTCTTATTGCTTCCTGGGTTTGCTCCTTGATTGGACACAGCAAGGAGAGTGTTTTGTCTGTTCACAAGTTGAGGTTGGGAAGAGATGGGGAGGGAAGGGGAATAAATGGCAAAAATGGGGACCCAGCTTATTTATAGTTTGACAAATACTGTAGGCCTGATTCACAGAAGTAATCTGAGACAAAATCCTAAACTTTCTACTTTTGGTATTCACAGAAGGCATTTAGTAGTTAGTAGATTTTGTCTTAAGTCTGTCTTATGTCTGTCTTAAATCTGTCTTAAGTCTGTCCTAAGTTTACCTTAAGTTTGTCTTAAATCTGTCTTAAGTCTGCCTTAAGTCTGTCTTAAGTCTGTCCTAAGTTTGTCTTAAGTTTGTCTTAAGTCTGTCTTAAGTCAAACTAAAGACAAAATCCTAACTTTACTACTACTAAATGACTTCTGTGAATACCAAAAGTAGTAAGTTTAGGATTTTGTCTCAGATTAGTTCTGTGAATTGGCCCCTTAGTATTGCCCTGATTACTAGAGGTAATCCTCATTACTCCTATTCCTACTCGTCCTCGACCTAGTCATTACAAATGAGGTAATATTCCAACTGACAGGAAACAAAACAGGAAATGCTTTTTAGGCACCACCAACCCTCCTGTAGAGGACGAGGGACGTAGAGGTAATGCCTGATCAATGCAACCCCTAAAACAATCTTTTTTATGCTACCTATCCTGATCTGTGAAGTTTTTGGTCATTTGGCCTGCAGCATGTACCCCTCCAACCTGAAAATTGTAATAGAAAAAAGATTTACACAAAATAATCCTAACATAAGGGTGAATGATTTAATGCACTCTGTAATACAGAGTGCATTAAATATCACCCATCTTGAAATCCCTGCGCAAACATGGGCTTGTGCAGGGGGTCGAAAAACACTAACCAGCTTAGAATAGGCCTAAGTGCAAACTAACAGTAGTGAAGGACATCCAGCCTAAGGGGACAGCAACTACCACAACCCCACACACCAGGAGGTGCTGACACCATCTATTTTGCACTCAGAGACGCTGATAAGCACTTAGCATCTCCCGCAGCGTGTGACGCGTGCAGGCATTCGTGGGCCAAGGACGGGCCCTTCTGCGCCCGTCATCGCCTGGAGGTGGCTGGGCTGGGCCACCCCCCCCCGATAGCTCCAGCTCGAGAACTTGGGCTGTGTTATTTCTAAGGTACTATTTGGCATTTTGACTTTAATCTATCAGTTGCCCCATAATTGCTACGCATAATTCTTCATTCCATCCCCTGCAGTATTGATTTATAGACTTATTGACTGCCTGGCGTGAGGAAAAGGAAAAGGACTGAGGCTCGGTTGGGAGGTGCCTCAAAGAAGAGATCCAAGAAACGGTCCCATGCTCCAGGGCACAAAATTGGGAATAAAGGGGTGCATGGGGTAAACGTGCTAGATCGCATTAAGAACATCATTGCAGACTGCGAGGGGTTGCTTACAACGCCGGCTCCATCTATTGACACCCCCGCCCCTGCACCCCCAACTATGGCTTCTCACCCACACACCTCCATTGGGTCCACCAATACAGGGTATGGGAACATACCAAATGTATTTATGAAAGCGGCTAACAAAATACATCCAACGCAACTCCCGGAAGCCCTAAAAAAGTGCACTTGTAGCCTTTTGTGTCCTTCAAATCCTGATTGTTGTTATTCCAGTCGACCTCCCCCTGAGTAATCTCTTTGCCCCTCTTGCAGAGGAATTGGCCATAAACAATGCATATAGTGACCTGGAGTAGACTATTATAATAGACATGGGGTTAAATACAAACTTCTCCCAGAGAAAAAGGGTGGCTGCAAATGAACTTGTACCCTCCGCTTTAGATCTCCAGAGGGAAATAGCAGCCCTAAAAGGTTCTATTGAGACTTTGACCATCTTAGAGTCCAAACTCTTCCATAAACTAGAAGAATGTAGCAGACCCTATCCCCCCCACCAGCGCCTACCTCAAATAATAATGCAAACTTGAGGATGGGGCCTGCAACTCCCCCTGCATGCAAACTGCCATAATGCTTTGAACATTAACTCTTCCCCCCAGTTTGGCCTACTTGGCTGCAATGATAGGGCACATGGTACCTAACTATCTGCCCATGGCAGGTATCAGGAGGATCAATGCTGGAAATATGGGGTTGTACCACTAGACCTTGCTGTGCATGGGATCCTGACAGAGATTGAACACAGGTTGTAGTAGGGCATCTTTACTTTTCCAACCACTTCACCCTATGCACATTGCTCCCCTGCCCACAAATAACTATATGACTAATATCCCTAAGGTGGACAACAACAGCTTCAAACATGAGAACTGCGAAGCCTTAAAAACAAAGCAATACATTGATTGAGGCACACCAGGGGTTGCAGATCTATAATAATGGATGACATTGTGCAGGCAAAAAGATGCGTCCTTAAAAACAGCTTAGTTGATGCAATAAAGCTTACTGTAGTCACTGAACATCTGATGCAGAATCTAGTTGCCCTGGAAGCTAGAACCTATCCATCACCTGTCACAAACATCTGGCTGAAGCTAAGCATCCCTACTACGACCAAACGAGCTAAAGCTGACCCACAGCACCCTGGGGACACCCCTATTTCAACTTTGTCCCAGAACGATTGACTACCTCTACCTTCTGCTAAGGAACCCATGTTCATCTCTAGTATAGATTATGTCCGCACTTCCCCCACAGCATACATTCACCAAGAGGGCCCCTTTCAAGAGCTCGAGAGTATGACATCAAACTCACAGCCGGCGGCCTTAGCTACAGCCATAATGCCAGTGACGAGAGATCATTTGCAGGCCAGTGGTATAGACACACTTAACTATCCTTCAATAAAGCTGATTGATCCAACTGCCCTACCAACTCTTCAGGCTCATTTCCCGATGACAAACTGCAGGATGTTGAAAATAGTGTCGTGGAATGTGTCAGGCATAAGGGAGAAGCCAGATTGTCCTCACTGGCTTGAGTTTATCAACCAACATGAGATCTGCTTACTGCAGGAAATATGGAGCCCGACCCCCACATTCATTCCCGGGTTCATGACATTTCATAGACCGGCTATTCCATCTAAACATGGCCGGCCGTCAGGTGGGTTGCTTATTTGAATTAATATCTCAATAAATTGTGACATTAAGGAGCTGGTCACCAATAGCCCAGACATCCTTGGGATTAGGCTAAATAGTGAGAAGGGCAAGTCCATTGATATTTACAATGTTTATGTCAGAAGCACTAGAGGAGGTAGCACCCCAACTCCCCATGGACAATTTTATTGGACGCCAGGCACAACAGCCACCCCCTAATAGTCAGTGATGACTTTAATGTTACAAACGAGCCACTCTACTGGGTTGACTCCTACGAGGTGAATGAGGAGGATAAAGCATGGTTGGTACTGCCCCTAGAGCTCCCGCCTGTAAAAAAAAGTCGCAAGCAGCACTGCAGCTGAATGCTATATCTTTGGAATACAGGCTAAGGGCCACCAATGGGAGAACCAGCTCCAATAAAGGAGGGGGGGTGACCTTCAGTGGACTTAATGGTTTGAGTAGGTTAGACTACTTACTTGTGGATCTTACACCATGGCCTCTAGGACGGGACTTGGTCATTATCCCGTCATGTGATTGTAACCATAATCCCCTCAGCCTGACTATTGAACATCTATGGCGTGAAAAGGGGAGGGTCTCTCCTATTCCATTGAGCACTAAGGAAGTAATCCCTACAAACGATAAGCTTTGTCTCAAATGACCCGCTATCACGGCAGATGAACCGAAGATTAAATTAAATAAAAATGAATTAGAAAAGCATTTGGAGATTCTGTTACTAGCGATCGATGACCTGACTACACAAATTAGCTGCAGCACTCTACATATGGACTTCTTCGAACACTTGGCCAGATCCTTTTTTGTTTACGCTCATAAGGATAGATCTAAGCAGGGGAGATCATTAGGAACACATTTGTGGAGTGTAGGGTATTGAGAGGGAGACTGTCTGTAGCCATCAGAAATAGGGATACTTTCATGACACGTGAAGCCAGGAGGGAATACAAACAGGCACAAACTAAAGCCAAGAGAGAATGGGACAAAAGGAGATGGGAAGATCTTGGGGAAGCCATCCTTCACCCAAATAGCAGGATGTTTTAGTCACTTTTGTCCTAGGGCAACTTTGAAAGATCGCCCCCTTTGGCCAATAACATCCCAGGTGGGAAGTGACATAAGCACTTCAGTGATCTGTATTCCATTACTAACATCCACAGATGTTTTTTGACATAGGTCACCCAGTAGGTAGACTCTCATATACTACAGAGGAAATCCTGTCTTCCTTGGATGCAATCACACCTGCAAAAGCCCCAGGCCCGGATGGCATCCATGGTGACCTCTTCCACTCAGACAGGGGCAACTATGCAACATACTTCATGACACTGGCCAATGACATAGCTGGCAGGTGGAGGATTCCAGACTCATGGAAAGGGGCCGAAGTAATACCCATTTTCAAGAAAGGTGATAGGTTGGGCCCTCCAACTGCCATCCGATCAGCCTGATCGACTGTGCCCAAAAGGCCTTCTGCCGTTCTCTCCTAGGTAAGATCCAGGACTGGATGGATGAGAATCACATCCTCTCTCCACTCCAAGTAGGATTTCGGCGGAAGACTGGCACTACCAATCAAGTTTTTTGTTTTGTTATGCTGTATTGGAAGGTGCTTGTGTTGGGCAAGGGTAGTCTTTACCTTGCCTTTATAGACTTAAAAACAGCCTCGACCGTGTGCCTAGAGACACACTTTGGCGGGTGCTTAGGGATATGGGAATACCCCAGGCAATTCTGGAACTCCCAATCAGGCTGCATGAAAAGAATTTTGCCTGTGTGAGATGGGGGAACCAGGGATAAACCTCTGAGCCGATTATGATCTGCCAGGGTTGTGTTTTAGCCGCAACCTTTTCTCCTTGTATGTCAACCAAGTTGTTGATCTCTTGTACTCCATTCCAGCTGATCCTCCATCTTTGGCGAATCACAAAAACTCCACACTATTATTCGCTGATGATAGCCTCCTGGATTCTAAAACCCCCATGGGCCACCAAAAGTTATTGAATCAATGTAAGGCTTTCTGTGATGAGAGGGGCTTGGTTATTAACACCACTAAAACCAAGGTAATGATGCTGAACCCTCACAAGTCCTTCAAGGAAAATTTGCTCCTGGACAATGTTCCGCTTGAGAGGGTCAGCTCATTTGACTATCTGGGCATTAAGGTGTCTGAGGGAATGGCCTTGAAGAACCATCTAAAGAAGACATCCTTGAACTTCTGCCAGCTATCTGGGGTTCTGAGGCAGGATCATCGCCTATCATATACTAAGCCAGTAGCACCGGCTCTTAAATTGTATAGCTGTAAGGCTGTGAGCAGTGCTCTTTATGGGGCCGAGTTGTGGGGCACAGCAAATTCAAGTGATCTCTCAGTAGTGGAGAACAAGTTCCTCAGAAACTTGGTATCCCTTCCTCAAAGTACTCTTCTCCTCCCACTTAAACTTAATCTGGGCAATAAGCCTATTAATGATCCTGCGAGACTTTGTCCACTGCTGTTTTGGCATAGATTGGTCACCACTCCTGATCTGGCACCGTATGCTGCAGCTTTCATTGAGGTCTCTGCTTTGGATATTACCAAAAGATTGGCTGGATCAAACATGTAGATAGTCTTCGGTCAAGCATTGGCTGCCCAAATCAGGTTACCGGTTATCCACCAACCTATATCAGAGGCCAAGCAAAGCTATTTTACTGGGCATGGGTTGAGCAGAATGCATTTCTGAAAATCCAACAGTAGACTAACAGATGTTTTCATAAACTGGAAAACCAATTGTCTTTTAGAAAGCTATTTTTATATTATCAAGGTCCCGACAGGAAATTGTATACCCAGTTCAGGCATGGTAGCTTACCAATCAACGCTTTTACCAATTCCTGACTCTGTTGAATAGCCTCCAAATGTTCACTCAAAGAGATGGATAATTAGATCTGATGTTTATGTGGAAACATTGGCTCTTAAATACATATACTGTGAATAAGGGCAAAATAGATTTGAGAAAAATGCACCACCCAAGTCTCGTTAGGAATATGCCAGCTAAGCAAAGAGACATGGCTACTAGGTGTTGTAGTATAATTTATAGTATCTCAGAAGGCCTTTAAGTCTTTTTGAGATGCTGCAGATACTAGATTCTCCTAAATCTTTGTTGCAATATCTATTTGCCTGCTTTTAGTTGATAATTTATACTGCCTACGGGATTCTGCTATAGCTTTAGAATCTCTTGGTTTAGCTCCGAGAGCTTTTAGTAGCTGTCTGTTTGCTAAGGAGCAAGCTTTGTTGAACCTCCTGTGAATTTTCGGTTGGGTACTTACAGGTTTTATGAGGGCACGTGTAATATGATTACAAAGATCTTCAAAGGAGGTGACAACCAACTCCATCCTTCCCTCATCCTCAAGGCACCTTAGTTATGCTTTCTGCTAGTAGGGTATTTAGAAATTGAGAGGAATTTTGTACCTTACGGACTAGTCTGACCCCATTTGGGGTGGTTTGGGGAAACAATCAAAGGGCTCTTCTTCTTCCTTATTGATCAAGACAAGGTTGCCATGAGAGAGTTGTGTTCACCATAGATTGATTAAATGGTTGTGCATTGTTCTAAATAATTAAGTAAACTCCTGGATATGAAGATATAATCAATAACAGAGGCAGCACCGCTGCCTTGACATGTTGGTGTGGATTTACAGTATTTATCAAGTACTACTGAGTGTTACACAGGTTGTGATCTGCAAAGTAGCCCTTAAATTCTGATATTCTCAGGTCCTTGATATCCAATAATGGTTACAAAGCTGCACTATTCTCAATAGTTTCATAATCTTCCAATCTAACATTAAAATCATTGGCAAGGATTATATGAGGCTACCGTCCCAAAACGCTATATCTGTCCTTAATGATTTCCAAAGAGTAATTTGATGTTTGGAAAATCCATAAAATTAAAGTTGAAATGAATACAGTAAACACAAAAACTAGTAGTGACCATCAATTGCTACTGCTTGAAAGTAACTGTTTTCGTTGCTATAGTCTGGGCTTTGACTTCCATAAACAGATGACTCCAAAGTGATAAATCCCCTGAAGCACGCCCATAATAGGGTGGTGTAACCGGTGTGCGAAAGCACTCATGGCCACCAAAATCCACAGGTATAGAGGCCCAGTGTAGAGCGAATTCCAGCTACATTCCAGCAAAGAGACTATCATACTACTAGATGGCGAGCAGAAACGCATTTTTGCAGATGCCCTTTGTAAGAAACATGGGCAGGTTGCAACGAGGCATCCTCGCAGGACACTGAAATTGTGGGACAAAGTCAGTAATTCTTTACAAGATCAGATACATTTCATATCTATTCTAGCAAGTTCAAGAGCTGCCCCTGCGATGTATGCATCAAGTGTGGCTTTGAAAAGAAACCGAGGGAAGGATAGCAATCTTGCTATGCTGAGGCTCAGAAATCCCCCGATAAATAAACTAGCACGTTTCTTGCGTAGATTAGTTCCTTGAAATTATCACAATGAACTCCTCTGCGATATTTTCCCTAGAAAGTCCCAGCCAAACGACCCTTTTGACTAGTAAGATCTATCACAATGGGCCATGCAGAATCCTCTATTTTTGCACAGCGTCCAATGAATAACTTTATTTTAAAGCTGGCTCCCTCATTCTGCCTGGTGTTCCCTTGAGGGAGAACTCCTGCCAGCACCAAAACATAGGGGTTGGAAGACGGTGGAAGGTTAATGACAGTGATATTTGGGGATTTGTCATGCTCCGATTATCTAAAGAAGTGAGGTTTGCTTCAGTTTCGCTATTCTTGGCTGGATTGAGTGGACAACAGAAACATCAGCGCATCCACGTTCCTCAACAGTATGAACAGACTGAGTGTTCTTACGGGGATCTGATACAGAAGCAAATGTGTGCCAGTCGGACAGGCCATGACTGGTAGCAAGATTCTTGGCGGGTGGCCAACATTAATGCCTTCCCTAATTCCTTGATTGTTGGTACACGTGCTCGGTGCACAGAATGGTTCTTTAACTGGTCAGAGCTACTTTAAGTTCCTCGAGCCATGATTCGATTAGTCACAGTTGTTCACAACGAGGTTGCAGTTGTTCTTGAAGAACAGAGACTAACCTACGGGCAATTTACATGAGTACCGGATTGAAGGTTTCTCCCACCATCTCCCATGGGATCATGGGACGTACCATTCTTCTCTCGGCTAAGCTGTCAGCGAGAACATGCCTGCCATACTTGGAGGAATGTCGGAACTGGACACATTTCTCATTACTGCCCCACTTCCTGGTTAAGGCCGCCATCTTGGGGGTTAGTGCTAGAGCTCCCTATCCATGTGTCTATATTAAAAGCATGCCAGCACGGAAGCTCTACATGACACCTTTGATTTTCACGCTGATAAAAGCTTTTTTAACATTTTGGGGTTGTGATGGGGAGAGGGGTGTTTTTCTGAGTTTTTGTGTCGTAATTAGGAACCTATCTGCCATAATTCAACTGTTTGAGTGGGAAGGGTTAGGAAATTGTGATTACTGTCACACTTCCTGGTTGAAGCCGCCATCTTGGAGGTTAGCTCTCTAGCGCTCCCTGCTCATTTGCCTATATTAACAGCATTCCTGGCAGATGCGCCAAAGGCAAGCCTGTCTGTGTCTGCCCGCGTCTGGACGGTGCGTAGAACCTTGGCGGTTTGGAGTCAGCCCCTATTCAATACTCCAAACAGGAGCTGCTGAGTTGGCCACTGTCCTGCCTAGCATTGTGAGAGACCGCCTCAGGCCCAACCGAGCCCCGTGAGAGGGCTCCCGGCCCAGCCCTGTATTGTGAGAGACCGCCTCAGGCCCAGCCGAGCCCCGTGAGAGGGCTCCCGGCCCAGCCCTGTATTGTGAGTAACATGTTCAATGCCCAGCCCTGCAGGGAGGTGCAGCGCTGCAGTGCGAGAGCTCTCTCCTGACTGATGTAGCCCTGACTTATCAGAGATCTTTCTGGGTCAGTCCCTGCCTTGTGGAAAACGTTTCAGGGCCCAGCCCTGACTTATGACCAGAGCCACTGGAGTGGGTCTCTTCTCGCTGTGAGCTTACTCTCTTACCTGACGCTGCCGGGACTTCGGAGCTGCTCTCCTTTCCTGGGGGCGCCGGGAGCCTTGTTGTTCCACCGTGAATCCGCCCCTGCTGCCGTTCCCCCCGCCGCGGGTGGGCGGGTGCTGCTGCAGAGCGGGGGGAACTGGTCAAACTACACCATCCAGGATTCCTCGGATTGCCACGCCCCCAAACACGGCCGGAGGCGCTAGAAAAACGCGCCGCACCTCCCGCCTCGCGGGATGCCGGGCTAAGCCCAGGCAAAGGGCGGGCCCTCTGTGGCCCTCAGAGGCCCGAGGAGACTGGGCTGGGCCAGTGACCCTGGTTCATTAACAGACTAAGGATAAAGGAACTGTAAGCCAATCACATTACTTATTGTTTTGATATTTCGCAGTTCTCCTTTCTTGGGACCCCTTGATATTGTTTGACAGTATATCTTGTCAGTCATAACCCGTGGCTTCATTCGTATGCCCTTAACTTGTATTAGTAGATATTAGTATTTATCACCTTTAGTCAGGATAGCTTTTGCCCACCAGACCTGTTTTGCATATGCTTTAAAAACTGTTTTGTCTGAACATACTCCCTTTCCCTATTGTGTAATCTGACATCTGCATCCCATATAAAATGACTACACGGGAAACTAGAAGTAAGGCTGCGGCTGGGGGGGTAAAGTTGACGGGAACACTCAATGACTTCATAGTACGCACTAACTCTCTGATAGATCAGGGGATAGTACTAATGGAGAGAAGGGTATCCCAAGACCTAGCATTTGCTAAGAGGTCGTCCTTGGGCCACATAGCCGTGGCACGTAGCCCTGAAAATGCTTTATCTGAATCCATCCCCCTGCAGACACATGCGGAGGTACATAATATCGCCTGTACTCAGCCTGCTCCCCAAGATCTGATCCCTCTTGATCCTCAACCATTATATCCTATGGAAAATACTACGACCGGGGAACACTTAGACACTCAGGCTGAGACTCTAAATAGTCAAATGAGAGGAAAAAGGGAGGGGGCAATCCCAAAAAATAAGCGCGCCAACAAAAATAACTTAATTGGCAAGAAAGTAAAAGTAAAAGTAGCTAAGGTGGGTGGTATTAGGGAGGATAGTAGTAAAGAGGCAGCGGGGGAAATTAATGGGCTTGACTCAGAGAAAGAAGAGGGTGGGCACAAGACAGTGCCCCTGACTATTCTAGATGACACCACACTAGATGATACATTAGCTGACATTTTTTCTAACAGTATTACAGCTAATAGTATAGGCGTACGAGCAGAAAGGGAGGATCCTTTAATATGTACCTTGACAATGTTAATTAAATCCTTACTCACTCCCTTAGAAGAGAGGCTCCATGGGATAGAGAAGCTATTGCAGGCGTTGCAGAAAGACATAAAAGCACAGTATAGTAGCCAGGAAAAAAGGGTAAATCATGCAATCTTACCGGCTGATAAACCACCGACAATCAATAATAAACGGGCGGAAGGGAAAAAATCAACCCCTAAAACCCCCCTCCCTAAACCCACGCAAAATACCACCTGCTCGGTAGTAAGTACAGATGGTCCCAAATCAACCCCGGCTACCGAAGCAACCTTATGTACAACAGTTACCCCCAATGCACCCACTCATAATCCCGATAAAGCCCGACATGAGAAGCCCGAATAACGTAGAAGCATCAATTTACCACCAGATGCATGCCCCTACATGGTAATCTTGACTGGGGTTCCGGAACTGGCTCCTGAAACTACGGAACCCTTTTGGGCACTCAGAAATAAGGTGATACATTGGTTAAATTCTAATCACCCTCTACCTTCAGCATTAGCCAGTAACATCTTAATGGTTCAGAGGGTTCCATGGGTGGGTTATAATAGGAAAAGATCACAGGGGGACTGTGTGGTCATAACTTTTGAAAACTCGCGAACAGTAGATCACATCTGTCGGGGTGTTCCTAGAAATCATGGTTTGTCGATCATGGCTCGACCTCTGTCCTACTTTTATACGCCAGCTGAACAGCCAGATGATAGATGGATCTGGACTAGGGACGTGAATTGTCTCAGGGAAGGGAGGAGGTATGATATGTATAGGGATCCAAATCCAAATAGCTGGGGAGGGGGTGGAGATGACAGATGGACCCTAATACAGCGGAGGGCCGGGAGAAACCAACAGGGTGGCCTGCAGTATTGCGGAGAATGGCCAGGCGTACAGTTGGGTCCACCCTTCATCCCATGTTATAATAGGTTTAGCGCATTGGAGGCGGTTGACTGACGCCCGGAGCATGAAATATTTCTTGACTCGTTGCCATCTTTAACCCCTTCCCCACTCATGACGGAACCGCTCCGTCATGAGCCACGGTTGCCGTGTGCTCATGACGGAGCGGTTCCATCATGCCACGACCGTTGGCGGCCGCTCCGCCCACGCGGCGCTGTTTCCCCGCCTGTGCGGGGGGACAACGCAACTGGGCGGAGTCATGACGGAACCGCTCCGTCATGAGCACAGCTCAACCGTGGCTCATGACGGAGTGGCTCCGTCATGAGCACAGCGCCACCGCGCTGACCCCCGCACCCCCAGCGCTGCAGCGGAATTCCCGCCGCAGCAAAGGGGTTAAACATTCCTTTAAATTCATTAGTGAATAGTTTATCACAGGAAATGTCTGACACGATTATTAGTAATGTGAGCAATAAGAGGGCGCCAAAAAGTAATGAATTGGCTAATTTGACCAAAATGTTAGTGGAGGAGTATGTTAAATGCAAAAAGGGACCATGCCTTAAAAGTAGCCATAATCAGATCCCTGGGCCGATAGAAACCCCGGGTAAAACTACATTTGAAAATAATGGGAATGATAGGGGTCATGTTGTCATGGATGAGACAGCAATAGCTGGACATAAAGAAGCCTGTACCGTGATGTTTTGGAATGTGGCAGGCTTAAAGCAGAAAATCTCTAATCCCTCCTGGGAAACTGTCATAGATAATATGGATATTGTGGCCTTGCAAGAAACCTGGACCATTGAGCCCATACATTTAAATGGCTATAAAACTTACTGTACGCCTGCAGTAGGAGGAACACACGGGAGACCTAAGGGCGGTTTAATTACGTACCTCTCAAACTGTATACCATATGAGAGGGTACGTTTTTACTCAGAGTGTAGATTTTATCACAAAGTAGTGATAGATACTAAGACTGGAACTAGTTTCATTATTATTAACTTCTATAACAATATCCCAAGCAGCGCAATCCAGGATATTGTGAAAAGGTTAAATGATGATTTACAAGGTGAAATAGACAGTAAGGAGAGGGAAGTAATGATCCTATGGGGGGGGGGGGATTTTAACTGTCCTCTTTGCAATAAAGGTCAAAAAGGAATTTGCGGTTTAATGTTAGAGCAAGACATTAACCTCACACATTTTGATCATACTTTAACTGGGGATTTGTTAAATGAGATATTATTTAATTGTGATCTGGGATATGTAAATAAACTGGCCATGCGACCAGCACCATTTGTCCCGACCTTTATTGGTAGGGGAGCATCGACTACCATTGATTTTACTATCTGTTCGAATAGTTATGGATAGAGGATCTCTAGTTTTAAGATCCATGAGTCACCAATGAGTGATCATCTTCCACAAGTACTTGAAATTGATATCCCATTTACGGCATGTCAAAATGATAAGTCCCAAATACAGTCAGCCCCGGACGTTACGCTGGGGAGACAAAATGGGTATACGCTTAAGTGGAGCAAGGTGGCCCCAGATGAATTCTTAGCCAACCTGGTTAATACCTGTACAGATAGCTTTAGAATTTGCCTGGACGAATACTCTAAGAGTGAAAATATAATAGAGCATTTTAATATTATAGCAGCCACCATTAAAGAGAGCCTGAGGGCGGTTTCTAGGAACAGGCCCAAGAACAGTAGAAGATGGTTTGATAATGCATGCACTAAGGCCCTCACTGAGCTTAAATATGCCATCCACCGGGCACCCCGGGACCCCTCCTTAATAAGAGACTTAAGGAAACATTACAATTTGGCACTGAAACAGAGGAGGAACGCCATAAAGAGGGTGGCTTGGGAAGAACTATGTGAAGCCTCACAGTCTAAAGACACATCTGCTTTCTGGAGGGTGGTAAATGCCCCCTTCCTCTTTAATAACACCAAGGCTTGCATGGAAATTGCGATCAGTGAAGATGACTGGGTCACACATTTCTCCACCTTGTACATGCGCTTAGAACAAAGTCCCGAAAAAGTTTCCAACTTAACATGCGAGAAAGGGGAGGATGCACAAAAAGTAGTGGTTACCCTGCCTTAGGTTTTATTGAGTTTGAAAGCTACGAAGAGTGGAAAGGCAGCAGGTCCAGACGGGATCCCAGCAGATCTGTATAAAGCTAACAGTGACATCTGGGGCCCCATTCTGGTACAGCTTTTTAATGCAGCATTAGCGAGGGGTCTAAGTCTGTCATAGTTCACATCTACCATTGTACCTATCTACAAGAAGGGAGATAGGCAAAATTGTGCATGTTACAGGCCAATATCCCTACTCGACTCATCTATAAAAATCCTCGGTAGAGTTATTTTAGCCAAATTACAAAACTGGGCGGAGGATAATGGGGTAATAAGCGATCTACAATTTGGCTTTCAAAGGGGCATAGGAACTATCGAGCAGTGCTTAAATTTATTTTTTGTCCAGCAGAAGTACATATCGATAAAAAGGGAGCGCCTATGCCTTGCGTTTGTCGACCTTACCTCGGCTTTTGACTGTGTGTCTCACAAAAAAGTATGGGAACTGATGCAAAGGATGGGCGTGGAAGATCCAATTATTCATTTCTTGAGGGAGCTGTATTCTGGGGCTACTGCTACTGTTCGTTATGGAAGAGGGGGGGAATGTAGTAGATCATTTGGGATAGGGCGCGGAGTACGCCAGGGATGCGTCCTGGCGCCTTCTCTATTCCTGATCTACATAAATGGGTTGGAGCCTCGTCTACTGCAGGAGTGCAGGGATATGCCTATGGTTGGTAAAAGATCTATCCCTGCACTCTTGTATGCGGACGATGCTGTTTTAATGGCGTGAACACCCATTGCCCTCCAAAACTTGATAGCATTCTTCAATAAGTTCATGTTCAGTTTAGATTTGAAAATAAACTGTAGTAAAACCTTTACCATGAACTGTGGAACACGATCTAAGAAGCAAATGAAAACCATGTTTATAAACAACGCTCCCCTAGAAAACACGCCCACCTTCCCCTATTTAGGCATCTTGTTTCATGAGACTGGTTCATGGACAAGCGCTATCAAGGCAAGAACTCTCTTGTTTTCAAAGATAATAATGGCCCTAAAGAGTTTTATAAAAAAGTTGGGAAAGAAACCCATAAGGGAAATGTTAACCATTTACAATGCAACATGTATATCGGTGGCTCTGTATGGATCAGGACTTTGGGGGTACGCTAACATAAAAGCAATGCAATTAGTTGAAAACAAGTTCATGCGGTACATGTTGTCTGTACCCGATAGTATTGCAACCCTTAATTGTCATGAGGAGCTGGGGCAGTCGTATATCTCTGATATAATAAGAATTCAGCCCATCTTACTGTGGCATAGGGTATGGACTGTTAATGAGTGTGTAGTAAACCGTGCCATACTTCAGGATGTTTTACAACTTGAAAATCTCAATGTTTTTAAATGGTTAAACTATGTGAAATCCTTCTTGACAGAAATTGACTGTCAACAATACTATGAGGATCCACCTTCAATGGCACACATATCCAGAAAATTATTGAAAAACTGTGTATGGAACACCTCAGGGAAAAAAGATTGTTAGAGGAAATAAAGAAAAAAACGGTTTTCTCCCATCAGTTGATACTAAGCGGAGTTAAATTACAACCATACTTAAGCCTCCCTGTGTCAAATTATGACAGATTTTGTCTTACACGTTTTAGATTTAATATTGTTTTTAGATTATTAACATTCCCAGTAATGAACTCCTGGTCTAATGAATTGTGCTTATGTCCATGTGATGAATTATCTCTGCAATCGGATATTCATGTGCTGTTTTTCTGTAGATTTTACACTTTGCCCCGTAGGAAATTTATTGTCCCAATCCTGAAAGAGATGAATGTAAATAGATGCCGCCCAGCGTTTTTAGAATTGCAAAGAATGGACACTGTATTTATTGTTGCATCACTGTCAGAATTTTTTAAATATGTTTTTAAACTCCGAAAATCGATGGATGGATACATTTTAATTGTTTTTATAGAAACATTTTGTGCTTCCCCCCTTGTTACAAAAACTGTGTATTTAGCCACTTTAATTGTAGTTTTTACTTGTTGCTTTTATGGTTATTTAGTTTTTAACCGAATAAAGTACTAATGAAATGAAAATGACTAGTAAGATCTATCACAATGGGCCATGCAGAATCCTCTATTTTTGCACAGCGTCCAATGAATAACTTTATTTTAAAGCTGGCTCCCTCATTCTGCCTGGTGTTCCCTTGAGGGAGAACTCCTGCCAGCACCAAAACATAGGGGTTGGAAGTCGGTGGAAGGTTAATGACAGTGATATTTGGGGATTTGTCATGCTCCGATTATCTAAAGAAGTGAGGTTTGCTTCAGTTTCGCTATTCTTGGCTGGATTGAGTGGACAACAGAAACATCAGCGCATCCACGTTCCTCAACAGTATGAACAGACTGAGTGTTCTTATGAGGATCTGATACAGAAGCAAATGTGTGCCAGTCGGACAGGCCATGACTGGTAGCAAGATTCTTGGCGGGGGGCCAACACTAATGCCTTCCCTAATTCCTTGATTGTTGGTACACGTGCTCGGTGCACAGAATGGTTCTTTAACTGGTCAGAGCTACTTTAAGTTCCTCGAGCCATGATTCGATTAGTCACAGTTGTTCACAACGAGGTTGCAGTTGTTCTTGAAGAACAGAGACTAACCTACGGGCAATTTACATGAGTACCGGATTGAAGGTTTCTCCCACCATCTCCCATGGGATCATGGGATGTACCATTCTTCTCTCGGCTAAGCTGTCAGCGAGAACATTCCTGCCATACTTGGAGGAATGTCGGAACTGGACACATTTCTCATTACTGCCCCACTTCCTGGTTAAGGCCGCCATCTTGGGGGTTAGTGCTCTAGAGCTCCCTATCCATGTGCCTATATTAAAAGCATGCCAGCACTGAAGCTCTACATGACACCTTTGATTTTCACGCTGATAAAAGCTTTTTTAACATTTTGGGGTTGTGATGGGGAGAGGGGTGTTTTTCTGAGTTTTTGTGTCGCAATTAGAAACCTATCTGCCATAATTCAACTGTTTGAGTGGGAAGGGTTAGGAAATTGTGATTACTGTCACACTTCCTGGTTGAAGCCGCCATCTTGGAGGTTAGCTCTCTAGCGCTCCCTGCCCATTTGCCTATATCAACAGCATTCCTGGCAGATGCGCCAAAGGCAAGCCTGTCTGTGTCTACCCGCGTCTGGACGGTGCGTAGAACCTTGGCGGTTTGGAGTCAGCCCCTATTCGATACTCCAAACTGGAGCTGCTGAGTTGGCCACTATCCTGCCTAGCATGTCCTAGACCTTGTCGTGGCAGAAACCTACTGCAAAAACTGCAGGTTTCGATTTCTGGATTCACTAAAGACCAACACAGAAGTCAAGATAATTCATACACCTCAGGCTTCCGCTAAGTTTTTTTTCCATTTAACCGCATGTCAATTGTTAATCACAAATATGAAGTGCATAATTTTCTGCCAGATGCAGTTTTCCTAATGGAAATGTGGTTTAAGAGGATGGTTCCCCTGACCTTTTAGCCATCTTTAAATTTTGTAAGGTTTTGCCATTATGAGTCTTGACAGGCAGGGGCAAAGAGTTTTAAGCAATCATTACAGTGCACCTTTTCAGAGATTAGTATTGAAGCAAGTGAAGCAGCCTTTTTCTCTCCCGCATTGACCTGTAACTGTACAATATCAGGAATTCTGATTTATTGTCCGCAGTCCTGCTTCTAAATTTGTGTCATCATTAGCAGATGTCTTGTCCCCGCTGGCACTTCGCTATTCTAACTTTACAGTGGTTGAAGATCCTAATTTGCATTTTGATAGTACTAATTGGCTTCCAACAATGACTCTGACCACAGATCTGGAGAGATTGCAGCTCTTTCAACTTGTTGCCGCCCCCACACACAGACTGAGATACAGTTTTGATCCTGTCTTTTCAAAATTGACTAGTATAGTGATTGAGCAGCCTATTCCACTTATTTGGTCCGACCATTTTGCTATTTCTTGGTCTCCTATGAGAAAGCGCATATTAGTGACGCATCTGCTCATGCAGCACTGGCACAGCGGTGGGCTAAAGTTCCCCGGTCAACTGGCCTGTTCTGGAGAGCTGTATTGATACAGCTGACGTACAAATGCACACGTGAAGTGATGGAGCTTTAGATCAAATAGCTCCAGTAGTAAACCAGAACTTCCACAGACAAAAGCCATCAGCTGAGTGGTTTAATGCATATCTGATAGTTTAAAAAAGAGAAGTGCAAGCACCTTGAGTGACTTTGGCACCAGAGCTTAATTTGTAAAATATTAAGTGCCAGGACTCTGACCAGGAGGCCACTGCAGATTGCACCACCCATCGCCCTTGTCATCGCTGCCAAAACAACTACTAACCATCTCTCTCGCATGTAAATGCAATAGTTCAGATTATTCCCGGTCCCCACAGCTAAAGGAATGGCTGGGGAAGCAGGCATTAGTAATTTTAATTTGTAATATATTCCTAAACTACCGTTGTTCTTCACATCTCTAAATTAGATGAGCAGCGCCACCATGTGTTGGACTGTTCTAAGTATGGTGTTGACAATTAAGTACCATTGCCGAGCACCAGAAACCAATTAAGTGCTGGTGCTGAGCACCGGAAAGCACCAGCTCAAATTAAGCACTGTTTGGCACAGAGCGTGTGATCCTGCCTGCAAAATTGGTTATAAGGCAGCACTTAAAAATTACCACAGTCACATCAAGACATCTCGTTGTAACTTCTACACTAATAAAATTCAGATTGTTAGAAGCAATTGTGAAGTCACTTTCCTCATTATCATGAGTCTCAGCATTGACCGAGTCATCAGTGGAAGCATACAATGTGTTGGCCAAGCGCTTCTTGGAAAAGGTGGCAAAGATATATGCCTCCTTTCCGGCAGAAGCCAGAGATGCACCTTGTATGAGTGCTTGGTTTAACTGTTTGGAGGACAGCTCTAGGTTGCTGAACTTCAGACCCATCAAGCCTGAAGAGCTGACCATGCTATATGGTACAGTGAAGTCAGGGTCTCCACTTGACCCAGCATCCCAGTCCATCTTAGAACAAGGTGGGGATGTGGTCCTCCCAGTATTAGGTGAGCTGATTAACTATTCCCTGGCCTCTGGCCAGGTATCTGGGTGATGGAAGAATGCAGTGGTGGTTCCACTTCTAAAAAAACCTTTGCTGAAAGCCACCAAGCCGGAAAAGTATCGCATGGTTTCTCTGCTACCATGCATCTCTGACATTATGGATAAGTTTGATAATAAGTGTGAGAAGTTGGCATGGTACATGGTGTCCACAAATTAAAGTTGGGCTGTTCCCATGAGGTACAGGTTCAGACTGATTTGCATATGGCCATGTCTGAACTGGTGTGGCGGAGTGAGCTAAAGAACGGTGATGGATTAAACCCAGATCAGTTACTGGGGGTGAGTACTTGCAATGTTCAACACTACGTTCATCATCCTCTTTGGATTTGCTTTTTTTGCCCTAAGTTGGCAGGGTATGCCCAGACGTGGGTCCCTTGCTCACTTTGCCACTGGATTCAAGATAGCAGCTTGTTTGTGGTCCAAGGAAGACATGGCTTGGCAGTTCCGGCTGTACTGTTTCCATGAGGCACAGGTTCAGACTGATTTGCATATGGCCATGTCTGAACTGGTGTGGCAGAGTGAGCCAAATAATGATGATGGATTAAACCCAGATCAGTTGACTGGGGGTGAGGGCTTGCAATGTTCAACACTCCGTCCATCATCCCCTTTGGTTTTGCTTCACTAATTAAAGGGGGCACCTTGCACCAGTCCAAACAACCCTATGGTGATTTTAGAGGTCAAAGATAAGCTTAGAACGCTATCCAAGTGGTTGCTGTTGAGAGCAGCCTTCAGGCTTATTCTTGAAGGACTATTAAGCAGCTTGGTTTACCAGAATGCAACCATATTGTATTGGTTAAATGAAAGGAGAACCACACAGTAGTTATAAAAATATGTATTTATTATTATAACACACCTTAAATACCTCACAGTATCTGCTACACACAGATAAACACTAAGCACACAATACTGTAGCACAGTCAAGTCAAAAAATACTTTTATTGACTCTTTAAAAATCATAAAAGGATGGCAAACCATCATAAAATACAAATTCTGAACATTAAATGAGCATATGTGTATAAACAATATTGTTATTAAAAAATATATCATTTTTTTTTCTTTCTTTTTTTTTTTAAAACATTGATCAGGAAGAAAACCATAAAAAAACCATGATCACAGTAAAGGGTCAGTCAACGGGTTGTATAATTACTACTTGGCATGAGGAAATTTTGTCCAATTCTTTTGCTGCTGTTTTCTAGAATTTTATGGCGCTACAGGAGAGTGGAGTAGAGAGCCCTCCAAAACACTTAATGACAGCAGCTCTACATGTTCTGATCTGTTCTTTCCTTAAAATCTCCCGAAGAATGGTTTTGCGTTTTTTTAATAAAAAAGGGCATATACATAATAAATTTAATAGTGACTCCTCCCCTTGACAGCAAAGGCGACATTTCTTCGATGGCCATACAAATTTCCATTGTGGGGTTAAATCTTTTAAGGGGAATGATCCCAGTCTTAGCAACATCAGGTAATGCTTTTTATGGTAAGAGATATGTTCAGTCAGGTACCGTTGCGGTTTTAGCCTCTGATATGTCTGTATCATAGCCCAAGCGTGGTATTTTTAAAAAAAAGTCTTTTTATCAGTTAGTAGGGAGTTCCTCTTAATTGCGGAATTCACCGCATTTTTAAATCCAGAATACATTACTGGTGTTGACCAGGCCTCCTCTAGCTGTAATGCCGAAAAGGATTCCTGCAGGATTCTCGTCGTCGAGTTAGCTTGTCGAGCTTGACTTTCAATCTCAACCCAACAACGATGGGCTAGAGTATTATCTTCTGCCTCCCTCATCCTCCAGTAGTACTTCACTAAAGCACCTTGTCTGGCCATGATATGGTTTTTTAATCCAAATTCTAGACGGATTTGGTCTTGTGAGATATGTGACGGGATTGAAAACAGTCTATTGAAAAATACGGATTGTGCTTTATTTAAGGTGCATCTTTGGTATTCAAGATTTCTGAGCCATACGAGATGGAGGGTAAAAATGTTGCGGCTATCACATGTAGCAGGTGACTGGTAGAACAACCTAAGAGCTTTTTTTTCAAGACTTTGAAGGCGAACAACAGTTGTTTTGCTTTTATACTTCCTTGTTCCACGTGTTGTTTAAAGTTGAGCTTGCTATCTAGCAAGAAGCCTTGATATTTGTAAGAGGTAACGCAGGCCAATGGTTGTTCGCCCAATTTCCAGGAGAAGGTATACCTGGACGATGTTTTATTATGTTTTGAAAAATGCATTACTTTAGTCTTTTTGTGATTGATCGTAAGTTGGTTTGAGGTGGTGTAGGCTCCTAGTCCCATGATCAGTTTCTGCAGGCCAGCTGGTGTTTGTGCTAGCAGTACTATGTCATCTGCGTACTGAAGGCATGGCGTTGGTATTTTGCCCAATTTTGGGGGGTCAGCTGGAATTGACTGAAGGCATTTGTAAAGATCTGACGTGTAAATGTTGAACAAACAAGGCGCTAATACGCAACCTTGATTTAGCCCGTTTAGTGTTGGGATCTTGCCGGCGACCCTTGACCCGTCTCCTTTCTTGATTTGCAGCCAGGTATAAGAGTACAGGTTGATAATGGCCTCCAAGAGTCTAGACGGGACCCCCCAGGCCTGCATCTTAGCCCATAGAGAGGCTCTCGAAACTTTGTCGAAGGCCACCTTAAGGTCCACGAAGCAGGCGTACAGGGGCCTTGATTTTACGAAGGCCTGATTAGCTAAGAGAGTGACCGCAGAGATGTTCGTTAGGGTGCCCATTCCCGCCCGAAATCCGGTTTGCGTGGGAGGTATTTGTTTTTTTAGACTAACCCAGGCCTCTAGTTCTACTAAGAGGTTAGATGCGTAAATTTTCGCCTCTACATCTATCAACGCGATCAGTCTGTAGTTAGAGGGGTCCGAACGGGGACCCGACTTGTAGATTGGATTAAGGATACTTCCTCTCCAGGACTCGGGGATCAAACAATCTGCTGTAACTTTAGAAAAAAGAGGAGTCAGGACTTGGGACCAGAATGCAGGGTCATGTCGAAACAGGGCATTTGGTAGGCCATTCGGACCTGGGGCTCCCTCCGATTTTAGGTTCTTTATGATTTTTAGCACTTGAATTTCTGTGAACAACACTGAATCCCCAGGTGGTTCGAAGTTATTGATACCATTAACTTGGTCTCGGCCTCCTGCCTCCTTCACTATTAGTGCTTCACAGTTTGGAGCCGATCGAGGTACAGCTCCGTTGTATAGGAGTTCAATGTGGGCTCTCCATGTGGCCTCCAGTATATCCGAATGATGATGTTGATTCCGGCCATTGGTTAGTTGGTTTATTTGTTCCCAAAAGAGCCTGGAATCCCCCAATTTGCAGGCGTAGTGGAGTTTGGCCCAAGTATGTTCTTGATGCTCTTTTTTTGTGAGTTTTATGACATTTTTTAGCTGTTTTCTAGTTTTTGCGATTAACAGCAGAAGTTCCTGGTGGCATTCTGGTCCCCGAGATCGTAATTGTCTGAGGTATTTGTTTAGTTGTTGTTTTTGTTTCCTCAGATTATTGTTGAACCAGACAGCCCCTTTTGAATTTCCAGCTTTGCAGGCATGGGTATTTTTTAAAAATATATTGTTAATTTAAAAAATATGGTTAGTGTTTCGGGATTGGATTTTTCCAAAAGACTGGTATAAGTGTTTGCGATGGCCTTGATGTTTTTCTTATTCCAGCAAAGGCGTTTTAAATTATAGCATTGTGTTAAAGATGATAGCGCATTTACTTTCGCTGAGATTTTGAAAGCTATTAATAATGTAAAAGATTGTGGCTGATGATCACTTTCCGCCCTATCTTTTATCTGAAAATTCGTGATGTGTGGAAAAAGATCGTAATCTGTAAAGGTGCAGTCTATAGTAGAGCGTGTTTTTTGTGTAACCCTGGTGTATGCTGCAGGCCGGTCGGCCGGGCCTTGGCCATTGAGTATGCACATTGAAAGGTCTTTCAAGCGAAATGCGCAATTCTTGCCAGAAGTATCCTGTCGGTTGGGGGCTTGTATAGGCCCCTTTGTTCCCTTACTCCTATTGTATAGTAAATTCATATTAAAGTTGCCCGACAGAATAATTTTAGCATCTGAATAGGCAAGTTTTAATGTTTTTATTGAAGTAATTAGTTGTTGAATTCTTAACTTCTTTAGTTTAGATGCAGGGTGAATATAGATGTTGAGGATAAGCAGGGTATAGGTCTCCGGGACGTCTATTTTGACGCACAACATCCAGGAGCAATCTAAATCTACAATGGAAGCCTGCCATGGAATTTCTGTAGAAATAAAAGTAGAGAGACCTCCTTTTGCTCTTCCATATTTGGTGGCTCTCTAAGCTGGGTTCAGAAATTCCTTAAAACCTATTACGGGGGATGGGGTTGTCTGCCAAGATTCTTGGAAAAGGAGAATATTATATTGAGTAATAAAATCCATGAAATCTGGGTCTTCTAATTTTGGATGAAGGCCGTGCACATTCCAGGAGCGTATGTTACATCCTTGGTGTGAGTGGGAGGCTTGTGTTGAAGATGTTCATGCGCTTCCCAAGGATGTGCCTTCTCTATTTAATACCCAAGGTGTCGAAAGCTTGCCAGCTTCAGGGTACTCAAGAGTGATAGTAATTTTCCTGGCCTGGTGCTCTTTATCCCTCGTTTGACTTTGATAGTCTGGGCCTTTTGCCCCTTTTAGGAGACTCGTGGTATTAGGGAGTGGTTGTAATGGGCTGGGATAGCGCAGGGGAATTATCTTTTTTAACTCTATTCCCCATTTGGCAAATGTGTCCTTCTGCTGCCAGATGAGGTCGACATGCGTTTTATTGGAAAATGTGGCTATTGTAACTTCGTGACCTCAGGTTTTGATTAAATTCAATACTTTCGATGTCGTTAGTGTTTATGTTATTTAGGGATGGGAGAGCTTGGAATAATTTTAGCAAGACATTTCTATTTAATATGTCATGCATTCCCCTTGAGACATATTGTGGATTGAAGATGACTTTGTTATTAACTGGGGGATCGTAGTCCAAATCATTATCCAAGATCTTTTCCGTATATTTCACCACCATTGGCTCTCGTGGGGTCTGAGATGGATCTCGAGGTTCTGATTTGTTTTTTTGTCGGTGGTTTGTGCCTCCCCCATTTGTTTCCACTGGTCGCCTTACGTCGGTACCGGTTTCTTCTGCCGAGGTGGACGCGCCCTGGTTTATTTTCCTTTCTGCCAACTTGCGGCATCTCACTGATACTTGTGTTGCATGGGTTTTAGAATTGTATTTTCCCTTCCCAGCTCCAGATTTGAATAAGCTGTATAATTTCCTTGGCGGAGGCGACTCCCTTAGGTTTTGGTTCGAGGTATTGAACATGATAGGTGAATTTGGGGAAAAAGTTGATTGCTCCTTGGGGGTTACCGCTTCCGTACTGCTATGGGGTACGATAACTTCTTGCGATGTTCTATTTTGAATTTATGTTGCCAGGGACTGATCTGATACCTTGCTTGTTTGTTTGCGCTTTCTGGATTTTCTCAGATGTTTACGTTCCCGCTTTGATAGAATCGTAGGGGCTTTTAGCTGTCTTTCCAACGATTTGTTATGTTGATCTTGAGATGGACAATCCTGGGCGCTTAAGTTGTCGGGAACACTTGGTAGATTAAGTATAGGTACAGTTGACTCAATTAATTTGCTCTGTATTGGTGTTGATTCTGTTACGCTACATTTTTGGCCTACAGAAGGATTGGGACATTCTAGGTTGAAACCCTTGGTGGCTAAGTTTTCTTGCTCTGATGTTTTTATTTCATTATTCTTAGTTGGGAGTGTAGGCTTAGTTGCAACTTCCCTTGTTGTGTTCAGTAATTCAGTAAGTATGGTTGGAACTGAGGCTAGTTTGTCAATTATTCGGGTACAATGGCAATGGCACATTTGGAAAGTAGTTTCCCGATCTTGCTGTACCTTCAGGATCATCTCATTGAAACTTTGCAGTTATTGTTCGACCCCTTGAACATGAATTGCAAGGATATTAATAAGGTCTACTTGAGTATCTAATTTATCTGCGTGTAAAATCATTGCTTTACCAATTGTATCCATTGTACTTAGCAAGTGGGGCCATACAGAGAATGTTGATGGAGCTGAGTTAGAACTGTAGTCCGAATGGGGCAATTGCCCTGAGGGTGGTTTGCTTAAACGAACTGGGGAGTTGATGGGTGATGCCTTTTTTGGTTTTGTGGTATCTTGGAGGCTGATCCCGTGTAATTTAAATGGTAATTCGATGTATCATTTTGTTTATCTGGCCAAGGGTTTTCTGCCATTTCCGACGTGTGGGAGAATGGGTCGGCAGGGACTTGGATGTCAAAACTTAATTTGGCTATCCCCTGACTAGTGGGGTTATCGCCCCCCTTCTGTGGATTGGACGTGCCCGTAGGACTGAAAGTGATTTTATTGTACTGGTTTTTTGAGTTACTTTTGCTGTGGTGATTGGCTTTGTCACTGTGACCATTATGACCACAGTATCCTGGTGGAGTTTGATGTTCTTGAGACTGGTATGGAGAATCCGGGTGAGATTGAGATTGATGGTAATGAATTAGAACCTCAGTTACCTGGGAATTTTTCCTTTGATGAACCTCCAGGGGAGGGAGTTTTTTACAAGATGGTTGTTGGAGGCTCTGGTTTTCTTGATTTTCAGCACCCAAGATGACTGAACCCACATATTTCTTTTCTTTCCATTCTGTCTCAGTATTTATTGTATTTCTATACCCTGGATAGGTCAAGTTTGATTCTTTTTTAATTGGTGAAGCTTTATCGGTTTTTATTGAATTAGTATAATTGGTTGCTTTCATGACATGACGACTCCGAATTTCCTCCGTTGTTTTGGTAGCTACTTTTAGGAAGTCCGTTATCAATACCCGTTTGCTGCTATTTGGACAGGAGTTATGCCTATTTAAGGTCATGCGGTTTGCCTTCTTACTATTGATGCACTTAGCTTGTGAAGTTGTTTCTATTGTTTCCAAAGTTTTTGCCATGAGGTTTGGTACGTCAATTGTTGGTCCGCACTCATGCCGTACTCCTCCTGCTTCGATGATATCTGTTACATCTTTGCCCTCTATTTTTTGTGTGCCCAAATCTGCCGAGGAATTATCAGAAGGATTACACATTTGAGCTGTGGTATTGGTCGAAGTTCCTTCCTGGTCCTCGTCTTTTCCATTTTTGGCTGGGGGTGGGGGTTGTTCTTCTTTCTTATCCCCTCCTCTTATTTTCCCTGACCGCATATCTGTTTTTTGTCGATTATATGGGCCGACACTCTAACAGACTGTAGAGTCTAACCAGCAGCGGCTAACCGTTTTGGCGGTTTTTGGAACAAAGCATAGTATTACAGAGTGTTTGCTTTTAGGAGAGAGAGACCACCAGATATGCTATTTTAAACTTTTATGAGCTTGGACGCATTTAAGAATTGAGAGTTAGGATAACTAATTTGCTTAAATTCAATCATACGCCTGAGGGCGGTCCCACAATGTGACGCGGCTTCTACTTTTATTTACAGTTTTATTTACAGTTACTTTCTGACCCCAGCTCTCTTTGCACTCTTTGCTCACCTCTGCTCTTCCTCAATCCACGGCTTTCCTGGTGCCTTTAGCTCCACACTCCCCTGGGCTGCTCTTGTGGCTTGCTCCTTGCTCCTTACTCCAGTGACTTCCCCCTCGCTTCCTCTCCTGCTGCTACTGCTGCAGGGGAATCACTGCTCCCCACCTGCTTGCCGCTTCAGATTATGCCACCTCCTGACGCTACGGGGGAAATGCTTGAGGGCTCCCTCGTCCACAATGTCACAGCCTGCCAGCCGCCGACACCAGCTGGAGCCAAATCAAGCTGCTCCTGTGCAGGCTGCTCCTGTGCAGCTCAGATGCGGTAATAGCAGTAGGCAGCGGGCGGCAGCGGTGAAGACAGCAAAGTCACGGGCACCACCGGCGAGGGAGATTCTCCAGCAGCGCCCCGATGCCTGATGCCCGGGCGGCAGGTGGGTGCCGGCAGGCGTAAGCTTTCAAATAAATTACGGAGCAAAGCAGGCCTGGGCGTCTGGCATCCGGAGCTCCGCTCGGCACCAGCGAACTACATCCCGGCAACTGGAGCATCAGCGGCACTCCCGTGGCTCGCTCACACAGCAGCTCATTCGGGGGTCAGTCGGGGCTATTTCTTGATCACCCGCAGATTTTCGCCTCACAGCGGCTCTCCGCCACCACTCATGCGGCGCTCTGGACCTCCGGAGCCCGGAAGCCCAACCTCTGCTCTCCTCTGTCCCGCTGCTCAGCCTCCTGCCGCAGTGCTCCATGCGCTCTGTGCTCCGCTCTGCAGACTGCACCAGTCACCGCAAAGAATCCACCTCCCATGGCAGCCGATGTCCGTCACCAATCTCGCCGGTCCTGGCCTCTGCCTGATCTCCACTTGCTCTGCTCCTGCAGCTGCTCACCTCACACAGGGCTGCACGTAGAGCTACCTTGGTTTGCCTCGCTCTCCCGCTCTCTTGCAGTCCACACTCCCTCCAGTGAGCTCCGCCGAGCCCCCACCGCCAGCTGCAAGGGTCTCGGACACCCCAGGAGCAGACAAGTCCCTGCGAGGGCAAAGCTGAGCGAAAGCAGAGAGCAGAGCGGTGGGGCCGGCGTCCTCCTCCCGGCACTCGAACTCGCTCACTCAGCTCCTGGCAATCCTGCAGTCCGTAGCACAGAAACAAATATAAGTAGCACTAATACACAGTGGGCTCTAGGGGAGATCAAACCATATACTAAAATATGGGTATAAGAACCATGACTCAACTCAAAACGGTGTCTACAGGATGTAGAATCGCTGAGACCCCAAGGAGCCACCCAAAGTGAGGAAGTAGAGACCCCATGGAGGACGGGTGCAGTGTGAGAACACGGATGCGTGCTACATGCAATTCAATGGGAGAGTTGCAGTTGCAGTTTTTTAAGTTTAAGGACCCTTCCCAGTGGATTATGAGGAAACCCTTTGGAACATAGAAGGTTGGAGATCCACCCCACCCGTGGATACTGAAGAACCAAAGTTATCTATCCCAGGGAAGCCGGGTGCATAGGTCTGAAGTGGCTCGAAACCGCCATTGTTCTCAATGGGAGTCTTCAAAGAAATGTCAGTGCTGGAAAGAAGAAAAGTGTCTGGTGGAATCCGTAGGTGGAATCTTTATGGAGGGAACCTGAAAGCAGATGAGACAGAGCATGGGTCAGTCCGGAGTGACCAGGGGCTTTCTAGACGAATGCCCACCATGTTGGGTGCTTCAGGTGTGAAGAAGGAGACCTTGACTCTACAGCTGAAGGGACCAGGAAATGTTCAGGACAACCAGGAGCCAGATACAAGCTGTCCCATGAAGGATGTCGAGTGCTGAGGGGTCGGTGTCCGGCAGGAGCACCAACAAGCTTTGGCAGCAGCACGCCACAAAGAAGGTCAAGAAAGGTTACATTCTGACCCAGCAAGGAACAGGGGCGTCACCACAGCAAGGAGAGTCAGGGCAGGCTTGTGGCAACCAGGGGAACCTAAGAAAATCAGATTATCCCTCAAATGGGCCCACAAGCTGAAGGCATAGGAGTAGCAAGGGGACCTCTAGCAGTTTCACAAAGCAACAGCTTGCAGGGCACAGAGTATGAGGAGGACCAAGTCCTCTATGCGAAATGTGTGCAGAGGTGAGGGCGATCGACAGCCCGATGCCCAAAGTTGAGAAACACCAACAAGCATATGCAATTGCAAAAGTACAGGGTGCACAGGGGTTCAAGTTATGCGGTCCCCACGAGGGGTACTGGCCTCAAACATGGTGAGAGGGCAGCTCAAACTCAGGGAATATAGAAACCTGCCACCTGTGTTGCTGGAGGCTTCGGCGTCCACAGGAGCTCAGGATAAGCAGACTGGTCAGTTGCATTATGGTGCCTACAAACGCAGGGGAGTGGCTCCTTCACTCCAAGGGAGATACTTCAGTTGTAGCCTGTGTGGTGCATGGGGAAAGACTATGCTTTGGCTGGAGAGGGAGACGAAGTCAGGCCCAGTCGAAGTCCAGCGAAGTCCAGAGTGCCCAGACAGTCGAAGGTCAATGGTTTCATGTTCAGAATCTTGTCCACATCGAATCTAGGGTCCTACAGCCTGGTAAGCCCTTGTGTACCCATGGGAGAGGGTTGAACAGTTTCAGGGGACCCTCCGAGGGGAGGTTCAGGATAGGGGGGAGGTTACACCCATGTCCCCTGTCCAGTTTTGCACCAGAGCAGGAGCCAACAGCTCCCAAAACGGGTTTGAACTGGACTATGCACAGGGACACCAAATATGCCCCTCGTGCAGACTTTCAGGCACTTTGGAAGTGCACCCACCCAGCCCCAGTACACTCAAGCCTGTCTGGGAGGTGGTCACACCTCCCTGTGACAGGATGCCCATTGTGCTGCCTTCCTCCGCTTGAGCTTGGCTCAGCAGCAGGAGGGCAGAAATGTGTCTCTGGTCGGCAGCATCCATTATGTGCTGTACGGGTTGAGAAGGCTCGTACCGGGAAGATCAGTGACCTACAGAGGTTGCTTCTGAGGGGTGGAATCATACCTCGCACACCGGTTAGAGGCATGGAGGTATGAACCCAAGGTGTTTGATACCGAATATGATATGGTTTGTTGCAGCCGTTTTCGAGATAGCATTTTACGCGAGTATATAATGCACCTCTACCTATATGTCGGGCTGCGTCACCGACATACCTGGAGAATGCTGCTTTGGGTGCTCTGCTCATGCAGGGGCACCCTCTCATGTAAAACCAGCATCCTACCTTCAGGATTGTCAAGGCCTGCTATAGGGATGATTTATAGGTTTTAAGTGAAGTGACCTATGGATATAAACCTATATCTAAAGTAAGTGGTGCATGCACCATCTTACACAGGCTGCAATGGCAGGCCCGTAGTTCCATTTTGCATGGCCTCTCACAGGTGGCATAATACATGCTTCAGCCCATTGGAGGCCTCTGGGGTACCTATGCTCTGGGTACACATGTACCATATACTAGGGCCTTACAAGGGTACCCCAGTATCCAATCTGAAATGTACCTCAGTGCATGTCATAACATTTTAGGGAGAAAGCAGATAGACTGGGGTCCCAATTAGCAAGATCCCAGTCAGACTAGTCAAAAACAGTGTAACATCAAGCAAAAAGTGGGGGTAACCATAAGAAGCAGAGCCTACTTTCCTACAATAAGCAGCTTTCTAATTTTATTGGGAGGCATGAGCTACTACACAGGATGCCATCAGCCTTTCATCCCTCATGCAGTACTGAGTCAGCTTTGTTGCTGGCAACATTCAATCCGTTGGATTTTGGTCGATGGTTTATCTTCGGCACCCCTTTTTTTTGGATCTCAGAGATGCTTTCAACACTGTTTCCCATAATAACTTGATTGAGAGACTCTGGAACAGTGGGATGGGCCAGAAAGTGCTGAGTTGAGACACTTCTTTTTTGCAGGGGTGCAGCTTTCAGGTATCTCAAAAATCTTATCAATCAAAAGTGGTGTCTCTGAAGCAAGGAGTGCAAAAGGCCTCCTACTTGAGTCCGACCTTGTTTAATATGTAGATGCGCCAGCTGGCGGAAGTCATCAAATGCTATGGAATTTCCATCATCTCACATGTGGATGACACACTACTTATCATCACGCTGTCACATAATTCTTTCCACACGGTCTCCTCCCTATGCTTCTGCCTTGCAGAGGTTACCAGGTGGATGGATATGAATTGCCCTAAGCTCAACATAGGGAAGATCGAGGTTCTGACCTTGGGTAATCATTCAAACATTTCTTCCACTGCATGGTGGCATAAGGAGCTGGGCCCAATACCTGCTCCAAAGCCCAAGGTTAAGAACATTGGCATCAATGAAAAACTGTCTTTTGAGAGCCAAATAACTGCAGTGGCATGAAGATGCTATGGATTGCTAAAAATGTTGAGGAAAATCTTGTGTCTAGTGCAAGAGTCGGCAAAAGAAACCAGTGGATTAGGCCCTGATTCCATGTAGGCTTGACTATTGATGTGTTTCATATATTGGAGTCATGCAGGGTAGGATTCAGAGACTACAAAGAGTACAGTATGCTGCTGCATGTCTTTTAATGAACCTGCCTAAGCGTGCGTTGACAGGGGCTTTACTTAAGAAGCTTCACTGGCTACAGGTGAAGCAGAGGTTCTCTTTCAAAGCCTTGTGCTATTTTTACAAGGTATTTGCCAAAAAAGTTCCATGGTACCTTCAATCTTTTGTCAGATCATATATTCCTCTGAGGAATCTGAGATCGTCAGGGGCTATGTTCTCAAACGTTCCCAAAGTAATGTAGGTCGGAGTTCTTTCAGTTATTTTGTGCCGAAATTGTGGAATGCTTTTTCCCTGACAGTTTGTCAGGCCCAGTCGGCATGTCAGAAAAAGACTCAATTTTTTATTATCTCAGGTTGTATGGGGGTCTAATAGCTGCATTTAGGCTGGCAGATACCTGTACCTCGCTCCGGCACACCTCATATGATCTAGCTGTGCGCTCTAGAAACTGCATTATTATTATTATTATTATCATTGCTACTGCACTGCTGCAGCTGGCAACCAGTCTACAGGACCGGACTGGGAACCAAAACCGGTCCTGGCAAACTTCTTGGCTGCCACCCCCTGGGGGGTAGTTGGGGTGTGGCCAAGCTGTTTGCTACACCAAATATTTCTGAAAATTAGACGCATAGGGGAATCTAGGGAGATGTGGCTTGTAGTTATCTCAGTAGTTTACCCCAGAATATTTCATAATGTTATTAACCCCTTCAGTGCCCATGACGAGATAGTCTCGTCATGGAGCGCGGTTGCGCTGTGCCCATGACGAGACTATCTCGTCATGAACCCCGCCCGCTAATGAAACGCCCAGCACAGGGCGTGGAAAGGGCGGGGCACTAAAGAGGTTAAAACAATCACTATTGTTTCTCTTTTATGCAATAGAAAACTCCAGAACTTCAGGCAAATAACACATTTTCTACTATCCAGCATTTTCACACTTTTCCTCCTTAAAATGATTACCACATTTGGAAGTAGGTTAACTGCACAAGAGAAGAATTGCCAAAATTGTTAACCACATTAACACTATATTCACTTCAGAAGGTTACATTTTTGGGATGCTTATTTCACTTAAGATACATCAATTCATGTGAGGTACTGCTTTTATTGGTGGACATGTGATAATACCGAGTGGTAGAGATTTTGCTGTTCTCCACACATTTTGGAACTATCCATAGTAGAAATATGAGGACATCTTTTTGTTTATAAATTGTTTACCTGTGTAGAAAATTCTTGGTAAGATAAAATGCTGGCAACCTCACACACTCTACTATCCATGACTCCTCTAAGTTTCTAGTTTTCAGTATTGTCTAGGGTTAGTGCCTCTCCCTAGGTGCCAGACAACAACTTGAATTTCATTCTGTCACAATACTTCTCTCTACGACACTCCGCTCTGCTATTCCACTAAATGTCACTCCACTGTATGTCACAACACTGTATGCCCATAAACTAGATGATATTCCACTCTACACAACTGTACTCTCTGCTATTCCACTGCACACCAGTCCACTCTACGCCACAGCACTGAACACCACTTTACTGTACGCTATTCCACCATATGCTGCTCCACTGTACGACTCTCTAATATACACCACTTCACTTTATGCTACTACACAATACGCAAATCCACTCTACACTTCTCCACTGTAGGCAACTCAACTGTACAACAATCTGTTCTGTGCTATTCCACTCTATGCCACTCCAATGTATGCCTCTCTATATATGCTATTACTTTGTATACTACTCCACTCTATAGCACTCCATTTTACGCCACCCCTGTCTATGCAGCTCCAGTTTACACCACACCACTGTATGGTTCTCCACTATATGCTTCTCCACTCGCTCTATTCCATTCTACGCCACTTCACTGTATGCTACTCCACTGTACACCACTCCACTATACGCTATTTAACACACTCTAGTACACTCCATTCTTCACCACTCCACTGTTTGACACTGCGTTGTACACTTTTCTACTGTACACCACTACACTCAATACCACTGCATTATACAACAACCCACTATATGCTCTTCCACTCAATACCACTCCACTGTATGCCACTTAACTCTATGCTACTTCACCGTATGCTATTTCAGTGTATGCTAGTCTTCTGTATGCTATTCCACTGTATGCCACTCCACTTTATGCCACTTCCCTGTAGCCACTTCACTGTATTCTATTCCACAGTACACCACTGCACTCTACCCCACTCCACTGTATGCTACTCTATCTCTATGCCAATCCACTATGTGCCTCTTCACTGTATGCTACTCCTTTCTATGCCACAGCAGTCTACACAGCTACCCTCCATGCCACTCCACTGTGCTCTGCTCAGCAACACCATACTCCACTCAACAACAGTCTACACCCTTCTACTCCTCGACCACACTATACTCTGCTGTATAGCACTATACTGTACAACAATGCACTCCTGTCAATACCACTGTACAGAAATATACTATATAGCATCTTATGACACTGCACTCCAGTCTATATCATTCTGCTCCTCTCCCTCTCTGCTCCTCTCTATGCTGCTCCATCCCAGTTAATATACGCTACTCTGTGAGACACTACTCCACTGTACTCTGCTACTGCACTCTATGCCACTCCACTGTATGATTCTCTATGCCATTCAATTGTACAACAGTCTATCCACCTTTACTCCACCATACTGTACCACCCTGTACGGTATGCAATGCCACTCCACTGCACAACACTTTTATCAACTCTGAAACTCTACTCCACACTACAACACTTTCTGACACTCTCCAGAGGACCACTCCACTGTACCACTCACCACTCCAGTCCACTCCACTCCACTCCACTCCACAGCACTGTACAACGCCATGCCACTCTACTGTAAAACACACTATTCCACTCTATGCAATGCTACTCCACTGAACTTCACTCCACTGTACAACATTTTACCCCACCCTACACTGCCTCACTGTGCCACACTCTATTCCATTCTATGTAAATCCAGTCTACAAGAGTCTGCTACAATGTGTGCCACTATACAACACTGTTCTCCACTCTATGGCCCTTCACTACACTGTACAACCCTCTACTCAACTCTATGCCCCTATACACCAGAGAGTAACACTGTACTCCAGACTACAACACAATACAACACACCACTCCACTCCACTGTACGGTACAAGTCACCACTCCAATTTATAACAGGTTACTTGACTCTACTCTACGCCTGTCCACTCTATTGCACTCCATGCCACTATACTATGCAACACGCCACTGCACTATATAACAGTTTGCTCCATAGTATGCTGTGCCACACCCACTCCCTCTACTCTTCTCTACTCTACTCTACTCTATGATATTCAACTCTACTAAACTCCCCTCCACAATACTTCACACAACTCCAGTCTGCGCTGTTCCACTGTACCCCACTCCACAGTAACACACTGCATGTTACTCTACTCCATTTTACTCCACTGTATGACAGTACACTCTATGATATTACACTGTCCGTCACTGTCCTCCAATCTACTGTACCACACTCCACTTAATTACACTTCACCCGATGATGATGTTCATTAAAAATTAGGAAGAAACATTGAAATTTAATGAACAAAACAAAGGTTAAACTTTGTTATTGTTAAGAAAGCTTTATTTATTCTTTCTATACAAACCAAACGTAAAATACCCAAGCATTACGAAATCTAAAGTTATAGTTATACCTTCAATTTATACATTACACAGCACATTTTAAATTAATATAAGTTTATTTAGTATTTAACTACAAACCCAAATTAAACTTCACAAAAATTAAAGATTGAAAACCTTAACTCGAACATTTAATTTATTAATTATGCAGCACCTTCAAATTATTATAACTCATGTACATCCCTGGACACTGTATTCAGCTCGATAGCCACACCACATTGACTATAACTTACCACTCTACCATGCACTGTATTCTCACATAAGATGTGATTTGCAATGTAGTACCTAATATTGTAAATACTATTTATTTTATGGAATAAGTGGAATAATATTAAACGGTATAAGCAGTGAATGGAGAAGGCATGAGTTATAGTTAATGTAGTGTTCTGTTTATGTTAAAAAGAAGAAGCATTTTCCTCATTTGTGTGCACTCACATGAGAATTAAGCAATTACAAGCTTAACAAAGCCAGAGATTGCTTATGACTCACTCTCTGGCAAAGGCATCTTAATTGTAATTCGTTATTCCAATTTTCTCATCTTTACAGGCTAATTCTTTGTTCTTTTACTATATTTTAAAGCATAGTCATCTTGAATTCACAGGGATTCATAAAGCACAGTGAAGGTACCCGGAGAACTAGGGATCATATTTGGTTTTACAGTTCTACAATAGAAACAGAATATTCAGAAATTAAAAATTCCGATGCTCAATATTCCCAATAATAATTTTTAAACTTATAGCCAGGAGCTTCTGATTTCTTCTCATTTTTCTCTGTACAGTTATCAATGCCAGAGGCCATTTTTTGCTTTCTGTCTCTGAAGTGATGTGTTTAGACAGCTAAATCCATTTCTAATGGATGAAATCATTTCTATTCACAGCTTCCACTTTAATGACAGATTTGCAACACATGAAAATATGTTTTTATCCTCCTTACTTCACAATCCATGTAGTCTGCAGGGAGCCTTGGAAGAATGGCTTAATTAGATAACTTTAACATGCTCTTTACGATAAAAGTTGAACTAGCGGTGATCTTTCTTAAGTGACTGAGGCAGCGAATAAAATTGTAAACATCATGCAGCTGGTAAAATTATTTTCAACTGTGACATTTCCCTTCACTTGTATTTTCACAGTTTGACATTCCATTATATTTTTCAGTGTCATGCTCTGCTCCACATTAGTGCTTTTTTCTGGTGACATTGATGTTCAGTCTATTGGCAATGCTTTGGCAAAGTTAAAATGTGATTTGTCTAAGTGAGACTAAAATAGAGAAGAGAGACATTGGTAAAATTATTATCACATTCTTAGCAACCAATGTGCTCAAACACAATGTCCTTGTAATATTGAAGACCTCTTCTAAGCATCAAAAATATCTCTAGTTAGGATCTATAGAGACCCCATACTTCTAGTCAGTGGTACTAAACCTTTTGACTTCTGTGGATACCACATCCACTTAATCATTACTGGATGTGTGGACCCCCACTGAGTCATTATTGGAATCAAACGATCCCTGCCTAAACAATTTAGATGATTTGAACCGCGAAACAATGCACAAAATACAGAAATGTGCATTCTTTGAACAAGTGCACAAAAAAGTTTTAATGGGTAGGTTGGAACTTTTCTAAACTCCATTGCCACCACCCATTGTTCATACTATATTTTGTTTGACGCACTTGCACAGCACCCACACATCAATCAGAGCATATCAAGTTAATTTTTAGTTTCCAAATTCAAATTACTTCACATTTTCAGAACATTTTGAAATTTTCATTTTTTCATTTTGCTCCTTTATATATGCGTGATTATTATGTTAATGCAATTTTATTTTCTAGGCAATCACTGACCCCTGAGTAGGGTTTGCGGACCCCCTAGTGGTCCCCAGACCACAGTTTAGGAATCACTGCTGTAAGTAATAATGGTAGAGGTTGCAAGTTGGTGCATGTCTGGAGAGGACCCACAGTGACCCACTTTTGAAAAAGGCAAGTAAAAGATTTCACAGCAGTTATTTCTAATTCACATTGCCTGGATTCTTTTTAGGTCCCTTGTCTTTGATGTAATCCTTCACTGAAAGCATATTCCACATTCTTATGGCAGCTCCTCTGTATAGTCCTCATATTAGGTTATTGCAATCTTTACACAAAAATTAATTTACCCCTCTATAATTTTTTCACACCTTGTCAATCACAAAGGAACGTACAAGAAAACTGGCATGGTGTTATGGGGTAGGCCCTCTTTCACTGACTTCCTCTCCACAAACCATTCCCCGATTCCTTCAGCCTTCCGTCAAATGCTGTCCAGTTACCCACTCATTGTTCAACTGTGAGAGGACGTATCTGGACATCCAGCTTTTGTGTCTTGTTCAAGAATCTTGAAATTCTGTCGGCAATCAAAATTGTCCTGCATATTGGTGAGGCTTCTCCAAGTGAATGGATGGATCCCTGACTCAGCAGAATAGCCGTCGTGCCGCCTTCTCTCGCTGCATCAGGGAAGCTGAGGCATGGTGGTTACCTCTACAGGAGAATTGTACCCACTACAACTACTATCAAGTGTATACTGGTCAGTGGGCGATTACTGCCCCCACCAACCACATGAAGGGCGAGAAGGAAGCAGAGAGAATAATTTCCACAAAGTTATAGAAAGCCATGCTGAAGGATGCTGACTACTACATGCAGAGGTAAGCCATCAGCCCTTTGCTAAATGATTGTTCTTAGTGTCATCCCAGATGCCTTTGTAATATGTCAGTATTTGAAGGAGTGCCCCTCGGTCCTCAATATAGTCTCACGGATTGGACACCCAGCCAGCAGTTGTCTGTGTGCAAGGGCACATCAGGAGGACATTTTCATCCCAAGCCTGCCTAATGACATGCTCCTTACCATATCAGAAATTATATCAAGATCCAAGGAGATTAAGGGCCTTATTTAGAGTTTTGCAGACAGGTACTCCTTTAGAAATGTGTCAGATATCCCACCTGCCTTAATAAAAGTGCATCATATGCTATGGCACTTGTAATAAGGTTGGCGGGATAATTATCCTGTTTGTGTTGAAGTTCCCATCTGACAATCTCTAAATATTTCCCTTAGTATGAAAAAGTGTTTCTTTTTTTTAAATGCCTCTTGAAAAATGTCAGTTGAAGTACCTCTCCAAATCATACAGGCACCTCTTATGGCTCATCAACCAAACGACTACTGGAGGAGCTTTATAGTCAATGATGGAGTACAGATAGTGCTTACAGTTCTAAACATGCATTTTAGGATAACATGACAGGTAGATAACTGTTAAACAGTTGACGACATTTATGTTCTTTGGATATTGTTTTTTTTTTTTTTTATTTGTGTTTACCACCGGTCATGCAGTACACAGTCCTTACATTTCTAGAAGACATAGTGGAGATGATGTACTGCATGTCGCATTGCAAGCATCCCCAAAGCTACCTTTTTATTTCTGCTGATTAAGAAATGCAAGCACTGGCTGCACCCACACAGGTGGCAAACAGTTGTATGACAGAGGCATGCATGGCTAAAACACGTGTCCCTTAACCAAGCAGTCTGAACAAAGAATGTGTCTAAAAAATGCATTATTTTACCACGCATGCCTTTAACACGCATGCCTTTACCACACAACTTTATAGTAAAGGCATGATATTGTAAAGGGATGTGTGGTAAAGTTCACACCCCAGTCCCTCTTCCTTGACTCTTAAAACCCTGGCCCCTACCCTATACCTAACCCCTATACCGCCCCACCCCAAAAACCTCAAACTTCCCTGACACCCTGTCTTGAGCCCTGAAAACTGCCCCAGCCCTGAAAACTGCCCCTTGCCCCTGCCCTGTGCCATAAAACTAGGCCCCTAACCTAACCCTAGCCCCCTGCCCTGAG
Organism: Triturus cristatus; assembly: GCF_964204655.1. Classification (NCBI taxonomy): domain Eukaryota; kingdom Metazoa; phylum Chordata; class Amphibia; order Caudata; family Salamandridae; genus Triturus; species Triturus cristatus. The sequence continues at coordinate 766,986,979 of NC_140584.1, read as the reverse complement.
CCCTAAAACTTGCCCCCTCCCTTGAATCCTACACCCCCATACCAGCCTTAGCCCCAGCCCAACTTACCTCGCCACGTCCCTGTCCTTCTTGCAGGTCCTTCCTTTCGGTTCCTCTCCCCACTCTCCTAGACAGTTAGAACGCCGACCACCTTAACCACACATATGCTTGGTTAAGGCATATGCATGGTTAAGGCAAGCGTTGTTTAGCTTGTGAGGAGGTGGCACGTGTGCTTAAGGCTGCATTGTAAAGGCCATTTCCGGTAGCAAACACCTTTCCACTTGCAAGTATTTTAAAAACAAACAGAAGTACATCTACCAGAGTGCTATGGAAGAGCTGATGCTGAATTGCTGGCATCCTCTTTTCTCTCCTGGCAAAAATGAACACACCCCAATTGATTCTGATAAATCAGATGAAAGATGACTTAAAATATAAGGGGCAGAAAGAGTCTGGGATGGAGAAGGAGGAAAAGCAACACAGTTAAAACACACTCTTATTGAAAACCCTCTGCTCATGAATACTTAAAATCAAGAAAGCTATTTTTCAGTTTCTAATGTTGAATGAGAGGGAAAAACACAATTGAGATCTTCAATTGGGGGTCAGTGTAGAAATGCAGGGCATAGATCAAGTGCGGTGTGGCCAGTACTTACTAGTCAAATATGTCACAGTCATAGTGCCTTGGAAATCAGCTGACAAGTAAATAGCAGTAAGGCCATTACAGGAGATGCAAGTTGTGCAGAGATGGCCCAACCCATTGAAAGTGATTTGTTATTATCTAGGGTAGCAATTACAAATACTACAAATCGAGTAAATCAATGAACCATTACCCCAGAATTGTCGACGTGGATGTCAGAAAACTAGTAATTTGTTTTGGATATATAGCAAACAGTGCTTCCAGTGACAACAATACACTTTGCCTTGCACAAGAGAAAACACAACAAGAAAGATAGTTTAAGGGGTCTACACTGCATATTGTCCTGTTTTTTGGAACATGTTAAGGAAACACACAATTTGCAGCATGCTATAACTTAGTTTCTAAATAAAATAAAAAAATAGTAGAAACTGAATGGGAAATTGGAAAGTTTTTTAACAGAATGGGAAAATTTTACAAAAGCCTATTGGATTTTGAAAGACGTTTTTATACAGACAAAAAGCCAAGTTAGTGATCTGAGTAACAATTAACAGCAATGATACAGAAGCAAGAGGATCTGAAGAAGAGGGCGCATCGCTGCAATTTACATAATAATGGTGTACTGGAACACTGAAACTGCAGAGCAATAGTTCTCAGGATGGGTGAGACCCTAAATAAGTACTCTGTGATCCCAGACTTCAAAAGTGACTTATCCGTAAGTCATGTCTATTGAGTTCCCTTTCAGTCTCCAAACAAAGTGTAAGATCTCATCCAATGTTGGTCAATTTCCAGGTATATGGATTCAATCAGGAAGTTTTATCTAAAGCTATTCCGTCAAAGTCATCCAGAATTAATAAAGAATTTGAAAGTCTTTTTTTCATAACGATAAATTGAAATTTTGAAGATGAGATGGGAATGAAAGTAACTGATTTACACATTTTCAAGCTACTAACATGATATCAATGATGATTTAGGCTGAACTGAAAGTATTAGGGCCTTATTATGACTTTGGTGCAGTTCCACTAGCTCTCCACTAGCACGGCAGCGCCAAAGCCGCACAAGGACCACCAGCATGATTAGGAGTTCAACTCATGCAGGCAGGTGGTACTTTTGCCTTTCTCATGGTGGTTCCAGAAAAACATCCATGCAATGCTAGAACCAGAGGTGCTAGCAGACAGGGGGCACATGTCGTGCCCCCCTGAATGCATCCCCATGGCAGGGGCCATAGGGGCCCTATAGGGGCCCATATGTTTTTATACTTCCGGCCTTTTCATGGTGGGGAGCCTGCCATGAAATGGCTGGCAGTAGAGTAACTCGCAATATGCTAAGCAGGACTACACCAGTCACACCCAGCATGTTATATTGAGCAACCCCCACACAACTGCCAGGAAAGGGCAGTTCCCTGGTTCAGGCAGCGGTCCACCGCCATTACAACTTTGAAATCCAGCAGACAATGGACCACCACTTCTGCGCCACTATGAGAGCATTGGTTGGAAAAGTACCGCACTCATTATCAGTCCCTTAATCACAGGCTAAATTGACATTTTTTTATACTCAAAGAGGAACACACATTTCTGCTAGGGCTTCCACTCCTGCCACATAATGCAAGCATAAAATGCCTTGGGGTATCCTATGCATTTTAATTTTTTTGTTGGTCTTTTCTTATTTAAAAAGTAACTTATTTTTGATATTTAAGGACATAACAAGATTTATTGTTTCTAAAAAGTGTAACATGTACGCAAAATGTTTATGATGTAAGCAGTGGAATCTGTAGACATTCCGATTCCGGCCGCAAAACGAACCGACCGACAGGGACCCGGACCGAATACCGACCGACACGGACCAGTGCGGTACGACCTGTGCAGTACGATGCAACTCGTGTGAAGTCCAACCGACACGTACGGAATACAAGCCATACGACCGAGTCGTAGGGAAAATAGTGATCCGACCAGAAAAACAACGCGAATATCACCGACCGACACGAACCCGGAATGAAGCCGACCGACCCGTACCCGCGATGTACGATTTGCATAGTGCGATGCAATGCGTGTAAAACCAGACTGACTCGCACGGAGACCAAGCCGCACAACCGACCCGCACAGACAACCCGGCACACAAGCAATAGAGACTGCCGCGACCGACACATACCAAACACAGAAGATAGACAGCGTGAACGAGGCGGAGAAACCCACACGAGACAACAGCAGCGTCCGTTTCCGTCACATGAACGTCTCCTTCATACCTACAAAAAACAAAGGAAAAAAGACAAAAAAAGGACCAAACTAGCAATGACAAAGCCAATAAATACCACAAAACAAAACATGGGACAAAGACACACCCACCACTCCAACTATTTAAAGGACTACAATCACTACCATCATCCCTTGCAAACAGGAGACACAGCCAGCAGCAAACACCAGTACACAACAACCACAGACGTACTCACAACTCACCCATCACACAACTCACACACCCTCAGCTCCTCATACAAAAGCACACATACATACACCCAGCAAAACCAACACCAACCCACCATCACTTGCACCCTCATACACACATACCTCACCACCCATCACCATGCCCCCAAAGAAGAATCCAAAGTTCACAGATAGTGAGTTAGAAGTGCTGATAGACGAGATAATCAGAGTAGAGCCACATTTGTTTGGTACATTGGTCCAAAGGACCCCCATCTCACAGAAAACCAAGATGTGGGCGAGGATTGTGGACAAGGTGAACGGACAAGTACCAGCAAGGCGCACAAAGGACGATATCCAGAACAGGTGGTATGACGTGCGCAGGAGGGTCAAGAAACTCATTGAAAAAGATCACGCCCTGAGTCAGTGCACCGGCGGTGGCCCTCCTGCTAAACCAGTCTACTTCAGGACCTGGGAGGAGAAGGTGCGGGACATCCTACCGCCAGAGAGGGTGCATGGTGTAACAGACATCCCAGAGCCTGGTGAGTACACAAATAACATACCCAACATTGTGTGGCAAGGGGACAGTAAAACCATGCACCGCAAGCAAAGCTACACTAACCAATAGATAATCAGCCCAAGATGTGTATGCATGTCAGATAAACACAATACCTGCCATCTCAGAGTGACTGGGAACTGTGTCATGACATGCACCAACCTACAAACAAATAGAGCAAGCCAGTAGCACTAAGCCAAATAGACCCTGCCAGACAGTGTGCCACCACAAACACACTAACTCACAGTGCAGCTGACTGTCAGGAAGGAATAGTGGGGATGCAGGTGAAGTGAGTGTAGCCAAAAGCATGATGGGGCCTGTAGTCACAGATAATGCTCCCCTTCCTGATTGGCCCATCAAAACCTCTCTGAAACATGCCCACATCACAGGGAGTGGAAAATGACTGACAAGATGGCTGACACTGGGTCCTGCTGTGGGGAGCACAAGGCCCTGCTAGGGCTTGTGTGCTAATCAGAAGCAGGACACCACTGACTGACATCCTGAAAGACAACTTGCACGCCCCACAATGGAAGCACGTTTCATGATGGGAATGAGGACTGACAGCGCTGACCATACTTATCAGCATGGGGAGACACACACCCCTCAACACAAACTCCACACAACTCACCGGGTACAATCATTGACACACACCTCATTGAAATATCAGCAAAAGATACCCCGTACTGGGTGCTGCTGTGTGAAGTACAGGGGCTCACTTTGGACTTGTAGCCAAACAAACACCAGGATTTCACAGTCAGCCATCTTGCAATTGCTGTCACACCCCCTCACAGGGAGGCAGAGTCAAGAGGGAGGAAGTATGGACATGCTGGGAAGGGGGGTGTAGCCAAGAGTGTGATGGAACTCGCAGTCACAGACAACCTACACCCACCCACATAGCCCAGCAAGATCAAACTGAACCATACTCGCCTCACAGGGATTGGGAAGGGACTGACAAGATATCTGACACTGGGCTCTGTTGTGGGGAGCACAAGGCCATGCTGGGAAATGGCCAACAACAAACATCAGGACTTCACAGTCAGCCATCTTGCCATTGCTGTCACACCCCTCTCACAGGGAAGGAGAGTCCAGAGGGAGGAAGTATGGGCAAGTTGGGAAGGGGGTGTAGCCAAGAGTATGATGGGACTCACAGTCACAGACAACCTACACCCACCCACATGGCCCAGCAAGATCAAACTGTACCATACTCGCCTCACAGCGATTGGGAAGGGACTGACAAGATGTCTGACACTGGGCTCTGTTGTGGGGAGCGCAAGGCCATGCCGGGAAATAGCTAACAGCAAACATCAGGGCTTCACAGTCAGCCATCTTGCTATTGCTGTCACACCCTCTCACAGGGAAGCAGAGTCAAGAGGGAGGAAGTATGGGCATGCTGGGAAGGGGGTGCAGCCAAGAGTATGATGGGACTTGCAGTCACAGACAACCTACACCCACCCACATGGCCCAGCAGGTTCAAACTGAACCATACTCGCCTCACAGGGATCGGGAAGGGACTGAGAAGATGTCTGACACTGGGCTCTGTTGTGGGGAGCACAATGCCATGCTGGGAAATGGCCAAAAACAATATAAAACTCTGTCCGTGACAAGCTGGGAAAAAGTAGTGTACAGGCAGGCATCTGTTTGAAAAGTAGAAAATGTCATGTTTGTGAACCAACGATGCATGTAGAAACATAAATCACATTGTGTGTCTCTTCCAAACACAGGTGGTGCTGGGCACCCAGCACCAAATGATGAGAATGCCCAGTCCCAGACTCTGTTGGACACTGAGCTCTCTGGTCTGACTCTCTCACTGTCCTCATCGGATGACGACGACTAACCTGGCCGCCTCCGGTGTGAGCCATCATGCAGCACCAGCAGCATCAACATCTTCCCCCCTCTACCCATGCCTCCAGCATCTGGACACTGACAGGGCACCCCCGCAAACACGGACAGACCAAGGACAATCAACACCCACAGCACAAGGACACAGGACCCCCTGGAAGCTACAGCCAACACCACCAGCAACACCACACAAGGAGTCCCAGTGTCACCTGTGTGTCCCGCCGCTGGTCCTGCCCGTGTGGAGATGGGTGCTGGGAGGGGTGGGAGGCACAGGGCACGCCTTGCAGAGGGGTCTGGACTGCATGATGACCCCCCCGGCACGCATCTTAGATGCGTACCAGGATAGCACTGGAGGATTTGGCCAGGTAGTGGGGATCCTCAAGGACATGCAACATGAGCAGGTTGCCCACCATGCCCGCATGGAGGCCAAGTGGGATGACATCATGAGGTGCATCGGAACATACTACAATGCCTCCGCCAGATCAACACCAACCTGACCACCCCCCTTGTGTGCCCACAACATCTGTCGCAACACCATCTGCCAGCACCACAGGAAGGGAGGAGGACTCTGGCGGAGAGTCCCCTGCACCGCAGAGGCCTGCACATGAGGATCTTCCCCCCGGAAGAAGAGGGGTCGTCCGAAGAAGGACATTTGAGAGGTAGATGTCCCAACACATCTCCCAGGGCCTCTAAACCTGTTCTGGACAATGTTCTTTGTGCGCAACCCGTTCACCTTGTCCAATCGCACTCAACTCGCCCACATGTCATGGAGGGTTCATGTTGGGCCAAAGTATCAGATGACTGTGGACTTTACTCTGGACATTTCATCTACCAGCACTTCGAACTCCAATGTGAACTTTGGATTCCCAAACCACTGTACAGCACCCACCATCCTGTGCACTTCCCTCACACATGTTTGTAAATAAACTCACCAGTACACCATACTTGCCTCTGTTGTGATTCCAACTTGTCATGTTCAGGGAGATGTCGATCTGCTACACAACACAGTGCATGTCAAATACTGCAACAATGTGACCAACGTAAGGTGAGTCATGGGGATGTGACACATGTGAGGGAGACACACCACTATGGCAACACAAAACATACTCACCATGGCCATGTTACTCATCACACACAATGATGTTGACCTGAAACACATTGGCATGCACAGACACAACACCAAGCCCAGTCAGTGGTAACAAGTCCACAGGTGAGGTAAGCAGATGTCACTCAGATGTGGGATGGCAGACAACACACATAACAAAGTGTAGCACAGGTTCATTACACATCAGCAACACGTTTATTCCACACTAGTTGCATGGTAATACTATGTAACAGTGGACACACGCTCACAATGTGTTGGAGAATGGAAGTCCAGGGATGTGTGGTACATCAGTTGATGGGAATTGTCAACTTCCACACTGGTGTTGGCCTCTGGGTGTTGGGGTCAGTGTTGACCACACAACAGGCAAAGTACCCTCGGATAGATAGACAAGACACAGTCAAAAGCACAGAAGAACAGGAGAGAAATGCAATACACATGCACAAAACATGTTGCAAGACACCTACACAAACACTAGTTAGCAGTACTACCCTATTGTGGAGTACACACCACCTGAATAGACACATCACTGCACGCATCCAGTCAAGTGGCACACAGACACACTTTGACAGCAACAGAGCTGGCACAACACATTCCAGGCTACCTCCATACATTCACATAACAACCATGGAAACTCACATTCAGGTGAAGAAGTTGTTGATGAGCTGGGAGCGGACGTCACCTTCATCTTCATAATCACTGGCATCTTGGCCCAGGCCGGGATCCTTCACAGGTGCCGGACGTTGGTTATCGTCATCGTCATCCTGGATGAGAGGCACCTCCTTCCGCACCGCCATGTTGTGTAGCATGCAGCATACAAGGATTATTTTGCACACCTTTGCAGGCTCATATGGGAGGGTCCCTCTGGTCTTGTCCAGGCAGCGAAAGCGGCTTTTCAGGAGGCCGAATGTCCACTCAATCACCCTCCTACTCCGACCATGTGCCTCATTGTAACGCAGCTCGGCTGGTGTTACAGAGTTCCTGAGGGGTGTCAGCAACCACAGCATGTTGGGGTATCCGGAGTCACCTACACACACAAAAATGAACAAGTAGCTGGGTTTTGTCGGAGTGCGGAATACAACATTGACAAACACACACAATTCGAAACAGTCAGTACACACCGACAAGCCAGGCATGCTGAGCTGGCATCTGTGACATCAGCGTTGCAATGCGACTACTCCTCATGATGTAGGCATCGTGCGCAGAACCAGGGAACCGTGCACACACATGTGTGATTGACATGTCAGCAAGACAGACCACCAGAGCATTGATTGAATGGTAGTGCTTCTTGTTCTGGTATGTCTGCTCATGGGCCTGTGGTGGTATCAGAGCATCATGTGTCCCATCAATAGGTCCGATTACGTTCAGCATCCTCCCCAGTGTATAAAAGGCATCCTTTATTTCAGGAAGTTCAGCTGTGCTTGGGAACTTTATATACAGGTCGAGGAATTGCAACAACCCCTCCAAGATATCACGTAGCACCCGACTAAACATCGTTTGCGACATCCCACCAGCAGTAGCCACAGTGTACTGGAAGGTACCAGTAGCAAAGAAGTGCAGGGCTGCCATCACCTTCACCTCTGGGGTCAGTGCTGTAGGGCATGTCTGGCCAAGTAGCAGATGTGGCGCCAACTGCTCTGCCAGCTCCGCAATCAGTGGCCTGGTGAAGCGGTACCGTCTGATGCAGTCGCGTTCCTGCATGGTTGCATGGACTGGGTATGGCTGATGGACAGCTGGTGCCCTGCAGTACAGAGATGCAGAAAGGAAGATTGTCAGTTCATCCACCCATGTGGCCATGACCACGATCAATATCACATGCTAGTTCATGACATTACACAATGTACTAAGGTGTGTGCTGTTGGTGATGGACACATATGTCACCTACAAGACCACCACATCACATCTCAATTCCACATGTCCACATGAGTACCATGTAGTGCAATGGCCAATAATCTGGCTGTGTCACACAACTTATGTGATGCTGCAACGTTCCAAGCACACACCACAGTGACAGTTGAGGCCTCATGTCTCCCAGGCATCACAGATCTTTGCCATGCAGAAACCCAGGCTCCCTGTATTGCCACATCAATACAGCAATGGACATGGCGTAGCACGTACACACCACAAGGCAAGCGTAAGTCCCACAGGTAGTGGCCACTGTTGTTCCTGCCGGCCCAACATGTACGTCTCTTAGACACTCACCCCATCAAGGTTGATGCATATACCACATGGATGTGGAGACTGTCACCCATTGGGAACATTTGATCAGACACATCTGAGACACAACAAGCACACAGACTGTGGGTGCACATCAGTATAGTGGCTACAGGTATCACTGTGACGTACATGCCATAACCCTCAGGACTCAGGGTGTATGTGACCTTTCCTAAACATATCCAGCCTGACACTGTGTCCGTGACTCATGCCCATTACTGTCCAATTGCACATCACAGTGGTAATGTGCACAACACACAAAGGATTCTGCCCCCATGTACACGTGCACAGCCTGGGAGTGGCTGCACAAAGTGCCAGCCAAAAAAACAGATATGGCCCCCCCAAACACCCAGGGAATGCAGTCTTACATGCCATGGGACACTGTGTGCCCAATTCTGTAGTGTGGTAGGTGTGCAGAGGTGTCCCTGGCTAGTAATTATGTGTTGAATCCGTAGAATAGTCACACCAATGAGGTCCGACGCGGGCAACAATGCAAACACATTGCACGGGTCATGTCCGAGCCATATGTACGCTTTGTCATTGAATGCAATGAGGACCGACGCGGGTGATAATGCGTATGCATTGCACGGGTCATGTCCGAGCCGTGAGTACGCTTTGTCATTGAATGCAATGAGGACCGGCGCGGGTGACAATGCGTATGCATTGCACGGGTCATATCCGAGCCGTGCGTACGCTTTGTCATTGAATGCAATGAGGACCGACGCGGGTGACAATGCGTACGCATTGCACATGTCATGTCCGAGCCGTGCGTACGCTTTGTCATTGAATGCAATGAGGACCGACGCGGGTGACTATCATGCATACGCATCGGACAGGCATGGTCCGAGACAGGCATTCGCCTTGGCCATTGAATCGTATGGAGACGGGTACATGTGTATATTCAAAATACGCGTTGTACAGTCAGTTGAACGAGCTGGGCGCACCCATTGGCTCGGAGACGGATGCGGATTCAAAAGTTGTACGAGTTGTGCACTGAAAATTCAGTTGGATACCTACAACAATGTTGCAATTTCATGTGTTCCATGAAGGTGAAGATTTGAACGATGCGGAAGGCATGTACGAGTCGTACTTTTAAATGGATTGGCCAGATTCATAGAATGCAACCGTGTTGGACCTATCACTTGGGACACATGGCACAGAGTCTACATGCTCCTGGACCACAATGCTGCTACCACTGCTGCTGTCTATGCATCCTCTGGCTCCTGCTATGGCACGTGCTCTGGAGAGGGCCCCAGCCTTCACTGAGGAGGAGAACCAGGCCCTGCTGGACGGGCTCCTTCCACCGTACAGCAAGCTCTATGGGAAACCAGGGGAGCAGGTGAGTGTGCAGTCCCTGACTTCATAATTAGGCATATCGGCTGACTAGCAGTACTAGCAGTGTGTACACCAGTGGAAAACATTCTCAATGGCTACTTGCATCCCCCAAAGTTTGTGGGTACACGTAATGAGTAGGTTTATTGCTGCTAAAGTGCATTATTGCAAGCTTAAACTATCCAGGCATTGTTAACATGTCAGACATGCAGGTGATTTTCCAGTGTAATTCATTTCCCTTTGTGATGATGACATGTATATCCAAATGTGTGCTGCACAAATCTGGGGCATGTGCGTTAATGTACTTTTCTGTTTTCTGTTTTTGAAAACTTTATTCGACAATTAAGTCATGAAATGTACTTTTCACTTTGTCATCCTCACAGGTTGATGCCCAGCAGAAGCAGGAGATCTGGCTGACCATCGCCCGGGCTGTTCATTCGGTGGGGGTCTACAAGCGCCGGATCCGCAACTATCAGAAGAGGTGGCAGGACCTTCGGGGCTGGACCCGGAGGATAGCTAGAGTCCAGCTGAAGCTGTCACCTCCATGCAGGAGGGGCGGACACTGGACACTGAACACTGACTCCCCACATGCTCCGGATACTGGCAGTGGTCTTCCCGGACCTGGATAGGCAGCTGAAGGCCAGACAGCAGCAGGAAGGGGGTAAATCCATGCATAATCTGTGAACTATGTCTGACATGCTAAATGCAGTCTTTTGGCCTGGTCACACTTCCACATTACGTAGGTCTTGTAGTCTAATTCTCAGGTCCCTCAATTGTGTGATGCACCCTCCTCATCTGTTCCACAGATGTGGCCCCTACAGTCTGTTGCTTGTGTCACTAGTGCACTATGTCCCTGCAGTCAGCTATGCTTCATCTACCGGACAGCATCTGTTCCCGTGACTCTGTTGTGTGTTTCATGGGTGGGTCAATTGTTTACACAATGCCTGAGATCTGACATGTGATCTGTGTGTGCCCTTGAGACGTGTTCCAATTGCTGGTCTGACTCGCAATATGTAGCTGGGGTATTCCAAACAAACCCATGCAGCAGGGGACTCCAATTTTGGGGCATCAGGAGTATGTATAACAAGTATGTCACACTTGCTTAGCCACCTGACTACTGTCCAGGGCCAAACACTGTTTAATATAGACCTGGCCAGTCATGGCTCCTCAAGGGCATTTAGAAACACTCTGTAATCCCACTCCTGTGTATGAAATTGCAGGTTGTGCTTATTGGCATGTGCCCTCAGGTGTCTGCCTCTGTGTCATTAGGGTGTGGCTTGTTGTTATGTACAACTGGGGTGTCCATGATTCAGGGTGTCAGCATAACATCTGAGATGTGACTGTGAGAGACAAGACGTGTGTGACATATAGGTGTGTGATCATCTCACAGCGTACAATGGTGTATGCAACTGTGTCCTTCATGCAGCTGGGTTACATGAATGGCAGACTGTGATGTGTTAGTGCACAGGGATTTGTGTTTGCAGAGACTCATATGTATGATTTGCATGATGTGGGGTCTTCTGGGTCCTGGATATGTTGTTTGCATGGAATGGGCAAGTGCGCTGGCCATCTGCAGAGTTAGCTTTACCCCTGAGCTAGGGTTGTGAGTCAGTGCATATTGTTGTTGTCTGGATGCCCTGCCCCTGTGACAGGAGACAGTGTTGACTGACTTTCAGGTCATCCCAGTGCCTTGGCATTTAACTTGCTTCGAGTGACCCTGCATTGTTTTCAAGTGTGCACCATGCACCCCATTGTGGCATTGCCCATAAGGACATGGGTACATCATAGTGAGTGTTGCTGGCATGCATCACAAGCTTGTGAAATGAGTCTCTGCCCATCCCTTCATCCGGACATCTGTACTGAGTCAGTAGCAAGAGATGTGCTGTGTGTATAGTGACAGACTCCTACATGTTCACTTGCATGTACAACTAATGTGTGGGTGGTGCATGTTGACACATTGGGGTGTTAGCATCCAACATGCAACGGACATATGTGTGAAAGTCAAGGAGGGATATGTTTGCCATGGTTGATGTTGAGAATGACAATTGTCTTATTCTAAACAGTGTTGGCAGTTTGAGCTGTGTTCATCTGAAGATGCCAGGGCTTAACCTGTGATGTGATGTACTCACTGTGGGGTGTGCAGTCGGTGCAGGTGACTGATGTTGTTCTCTTATTTCCTATTCCTATCCAGATACATCCACCGGCACAGGAGGGGAGAGCTCCACGAACCAGGAGGAGCCACAGAGCCTGACAGGGACAGAAGGAGAGGAGTCGGATGGACCCAGTGGCACGGAGGGCGAGTGGAGCCACACAGAGGAGTCGTCAGCACCATCCACCCCAGCTGAGGGTCACAGCAGCTCTGAGGATGACTCCCTTGTGGAGGCGGGTGTCAGCAGCCATCAAACCCCAGTTAGTGAGGCTGTCCCTGCCACCACCACCACCCTCTCATCGGCTCCCATCCCAGAGGTCCCTGTGGGCTCCCGTGTTTGTGAGCATGTCTCCTTTGTGCCAGGCACTGCACCCTCTGCCCCTGTATCCCCTGCTGCCCTGAGTGAGGAGTCTGTGGACTTACTTCGACAGATCCATGTAGGGCAGACGTCGATGCTGAAGGTACACCATGCACACACAGGTCTATTGACACAATTGGTGTCATTCATGGAGGGCATTTCCTCGGGCATGTCTGCCCTACAGAGGACCAATCAGTCCGTGGCTTCCTCCATGACGGCAGCAGTGTCCCTCCTCCAACAGTCACGCACCCCTCCTACCCCTGCAACACCCACGATTCCTAGCACCCTACCTGTCCCAAGCACAGACACCCCAAACCAAGATCTAGACGTGCACACATGCAAGCGCAGGGGACTGATACCACACTCGCAGAGGTTGGTTTGCAGACACACACACAGTCATCCACAACCACTCCACAGTCCTCCAAGGCCTCTCCCTCCCAGCCCCCTTCCCTTGCCTCACCTGCAACCCCATCCCCCCAGAAGCTCTTCCTCTGTGACCTTGGCTTCTTCCCCACCAACCCTGCAGATCCTGATTACAAGGGGAAGATGAAGTCCCCACACACAGAGGGGAGTGCCCCTCACATCCAGACACCCTCCCCCAGGTGCAGTCAGACAGAGACCTCCACCTGCAAGTCCCCCCGGCACCAGAAGAACAAGACCCCCCTCCACCACGCAGCTCCAAGGCAAAGTCTATGTCCTTCATCCCCCAGACCACCACTCCAGAGGATCCCCCGCCACTCCCTGTAGCACTCACCCGTGGGGCAACCGCTAGGCAGGCACCACTCAGCCCAAAAAAGGTTCATAATCCAGGAGGTTGGTGGAGAAAAGGCCCGGGATACTACATGTCCCAGCATGCCGTGGGCCGTCTCAAAAGGAGGCTAGGACAGCCCCTGTACATAAGCACCACCTCCTCAAGAGGAAGGTGCTTGACAATCTAAACCGAGAGGATCATGGCGGATGGTGCTCCCCGCCGGATACCAGCGGGAAGCATATGCAGCGTCTCTCCTGTCTTCTAAGCCGACCCGCGCTTTCCATAAGAAGAAAGAAGCGGAGAAGTCACAGGTATTCGGAGGAAGTGCTGCCGCGCTGCTTTCTCTGTTTCCCTCTACCGCGGTTGTGAACCGCCTTCACGTTTACAAGGAACCCAGGGTTTACGTGCAAGACCTTGTATACAAACGTAACCCCCCTCCCGAAGTGCAACAGAGACCGCGCATTAGCCCGCGCGTACTTCTTCCTTCCCGACTCGAGGATTGCCATGTCCGCGTTTAGCCGAGGGATATCGTTGAACTGGCACTGCTGAACTATTGCAGCTTTCCGGGGTATAGCATAGCGGTGATTTAACCGCTCCTTAGTTACCGGAGAGCTGTCGATCCCGATCTACGTTGAACCACCAGTTTTCTTAAACGAACAGTACCCGTTTTTCAGGAGACAAATCCTATTTCGTTTATTTAGTTTTGAACTGGTATGGACTCCGCACATTGGTACTGGTTATGTTATTGCGTGACATTCAATGTGTGGAATTGACAGTGACTCCACACGCATCATCTGGCATTAGCTCTACCAGGTGACCTCAGACTCTTATATATTGGCGCTCTACCAGTGTCACTGAAGTGAGCAACGTCCTGGTTGCAGGGAAATCCTGGTGAGTGGTGAGATCAAGATATATAGAATCACACCAGGGAAGTTATTCACAGAGTAGTTAGGATAACTCCTCTTTCTTGTTGTCTTCTTGTTCCCTCCTCCAGTGAATCCCAACAGGAAGATGTCCCTAGTCTTCTAGACCAGACCAGGGAGAATACCACACCTGCAACACACTTTGTTGTTTTGTCCCTTTCCCCATTTCCCCCGGGCGCAACCTCACACAGTAGGGTGTCTTCCTTCTGTGGAAGAGGGCGTTTAAGGGAGGTGGGGGTCACACAGCTACTATCGTTCCTGCTGAGTACCAGACAAAGGTTAGTGGCATTGATATATTTAGTGTCACCAATCGAACCCTGACAGATTGTCAAGCCCAAGTTTACAGCTCAGCCTGGACGATGGATACCAATGTGGTGTTGGCCTCACTGTTGAAGAGCCTTACCGCTCTGCAGCAGGAAGTTCTAACATCTCGCTTAGAAAACCAGAATCTACAAAGGGAGATGGGCTCATTGCGCAGGGAGGTTGCAGGCCTCACCCGTAGGGGACAAGGGGCGTATATCTGGGAAGCTACCCTGCCCCCTCCAGTTCGTACGACACCAGCCCCGTCTCCTGGTGCCCAAGGTGGTGGGTTCTTTGCCACTGCTCCATCCCCTTCACAGACAACGGATGTTGTCCCTACAGTCCATGTAATACAGAACACCGGCATACCCCTGGCACCCCCAGAATGATTTTATGGGGAACCGAAGAAATTTGAAACCTTCCTGAACCAGTGCCGGCTTCATTTCCTCTGCAAGCCAGCTGTGTTTCAAGACGACACTGCCAAAACGGCCTTCGTGATGTCCTATATGGGTTGCAACGCAGCCAGCTGGACCATCCCACTAATGGAACGGAATGATCCCGTCTTACATCGGTTCGTGTACTTCTGCATGGAGATGAGGAAGCTCTTTGACAGAAAGTCACACATGATGACCCTGGACTGGGAGCTGCTCACACTGCGGCAAGGATCCCATGATCTGTTGTCCTACATCACGTCTTTTAACCATCTGGTAGTAGAGACGGACTGGCCCCCGGAAAAAAGAACCACGTTATTCTACCAAGGACTTCGTGGGGAACTAAAAGATGTCCTGGCCCAAGTAGTCCAGCTACCCCAGACCTGCGAAGAATTAATAGACATAACGGTCTAGCTCGACCATCGCCTCCAGGAGTGAAAAGGGGATAGGAGCAGAGGGGACACCCGCTTCATCACCACTCGTCCACGGAGCTCAAACGAGGAACATCCCAAAGCCTCCGACGGACCTGAACCTATGCAGATAGGGGGACTCCGGGGGCCCCTTACCCAAGAAGAAAAGGAGAAAAGAAGGAAGATGAAATTATGTCTGTACTGCGGATAGGGAGGGCATTTCATCTGAGAATGTCGAGCCCGGACGCCGATCCCGGGGAGAACCACCGTCCTGCGGGTACAAGCCCTCCTGCGGCAAGAAGAATCGTCGGAAAACTAAAGAGCCCGAATCAGGAAGAGATCCCCGGTTTGGGCAAACCTAAAACAGCGATCTCAACAGTGCTTGCTGATACCCTCCAAACCGCTGTGGCTCATTTGAGCGTAAGGGTGACTCTCATGGTTTCAGCCAAAGACCCGTTGGACGTAGATGCCTTGCTAGATTCCGGGGTGACCGGTAACTACATCGACCACCAATTCTCCCTTCAGATAGGAGTGGACAGGGAAAAGAAAGATGCTCCCAAACACGTGATGGCTGTCGATGGCACCGCCCTGTCCTCAGGCCCTGTGAAGTACCGCACCATACCTCTCCTGATGAAGTGTGGTCTGGAACACCACGAATATATCCAATTTGATATCATCGATGCCCCCCAATTCCGGCTCATTCTAGGCATGCCGTGGCTGACATTACACGATCCGGTGGTCTGTTGGGCGGCACGCACTGTCACCTTGAGTTCTCCCTACTGCAGGTCGTATTGCACACAGGAGAAGACTCTTCAAAGGAATGAAGAGCGAGCTGCTTCTATACACCTGGCGTCAGCCTGCATACAACCTCCACAATGTTGTTCAGCCGCCCTGCCTGAGTATTATCACGACTACCAAATTCTGTTTGATAAGCAGTAAGCAACCCAGCTACCATCCCATCGGATGTATGATTGTCGCATTGAACTGGTACCAGGAGCCAACATACCCTGTATCAGGGTGTATGCCTTGACGGAGTCGGAAACACGTTACCTAAAGAACTACCTTGAGGAGAACCTGGCTTCCGGGTTTATCACACACTCATCTTCCCCAGCCTCGTCCCCTCTTTTCTTCATTCCGAAGAAAGACTGTGACGAATTACGTAACTGTATCGATTACCGCGCCATAAACAGGATAACCGTAAAAAATCGATATCACTTGCCACTCATTCCGGTGCTTCTGGACCAGTTGAAAGGGGCTCGATACTTCACTAAACTCGACCTTAGAGGAGCCTATCACCTGGTGCGCGTAAAGAAGGGGGACGAGTGGAAGACCGCGTTCCGGACTAAGTTTGGTCTCTTTGAGTACAGGGTGATGCCTTTTGGACTATGCAACGCCCCAGCGGCCTTTCAATTTTTTATGGATGATGTATTGCGGGGCTACCTGGATAGCTTTTGTGTAGTCTACATTGACGATATTTTGATTTATTCGTCAACGCTCCAGGAACACGTGGTTCATGTGAAGGCAGTCCTAGACAGACTGAAGCAACATTGATTATATGCCAAGTTGGTGAAGTGTCTCTTTCATGCCCAAGAAGTGGCCTTTCTGGGTTATGTCATCAACGCCCAGGGGTTTCAGATGGACACCAGTAAGGTCGAAGCTATTACAAACTGGGAAACTCCGCAAAATGTGAAGTCCGTACAAAGCTTTCTTGGATTCGCCAATTACTACCGGCGGTTCATACAGAACTTCTCGAAGATAATTCATCCCATCTCCAGCCTACTCCGAAAAAACACCCCTTTTGCGTGGGGTCCAGAGGCCTCCCGCTCTTTCCAATTGTTGAAGAACAAATTTACCCATCCTGACCCTCAGCTCCCTTTTATCCTGGAAGCAGGCGCCTCGTCTTATGCAGTAGGAGGGGTTTTGTCTCAACGACACCCGGAGACTGGACAATTGCACCCAGTCGCCTACTATTCAAAGAAACTCACTCCATGTGAGGTGAACTACACCATCTCAGACAAGGAGTTGCTAGCCATCAAGAGAGCTTGCGAAGAATGGCGACATTATCTGTTGGGTGCGCTCCATACAGTGGAAATTTACACCGACCACCGGAATTTGTTGTTTCTGAAGACAGCCAAAGCCTTGACACCTCGGCAGTTACGGTGGGCACTGTTCTTCTCTGACTATGACTTTGTTATAAAATACAGGCCAGGACCACAAAACGGGAAGGCAGATGCCCTTTCCCGTAGGGGAGACCCGGAGGACCAAAACCTAGAAGAAGAGGCGGAACGGCCCTTTATCTTGTCGGAAGCAGCCTTCCCCGAACAGTCCATCAAGCTAATTACCTCATAGGATTTCCTTGAGGATTTACGCGTGTCGTTAGCCGAATGTGACGTCCAGGCCTGGGTGAAAGAGGAGCCCGAACACAGAGCGCTAGTCAGGGACTTGGCGTACCATTACCATGCATTGTACATCCCCGATAAAACGTTACAACAACAAGGACTAGCATGGGCCCATGACTCCACGCTGGGAGGGCATACTGGAATATTTAAGACAATAGCCTGTGTGGAACGGTCCTTCTTGTGGCCATTACTGAGGAATGACGTCAAGACCTACATAGGGACCTGTGCAACGTGTGCACAGGGGAAAGCCAGTCACACCAAACCCTCGGGTCTGCTTTGAAACCTCCCCATCCCTCCACGACCCTGGCATACAATCTCGATGGATTTCATAGTGGAAATGCCCCCCTGTGACGGGAACAGCATTGTGCTGGTGATAGTAGACCACCTTACGAAGATGGGGCACTTAATAGCACTGGCACACCTACCCACATCAGTCGAATTAGCCATGGTGTTCCTCCGACATGTGGTGAGAGCTCACGGAATCCCCAATACAGTGATCACAGACGGAGGTACACAAGTCACGTCCCATTTTTGGAAGGCCCTCTGTAAGACAATGAGCATCGAGGCCCGGCTCTCCTCCAGTTACCATCCTCAAACGGATGGAAAAACGGAGCGCCTAAACCAGACCCTGGAACAATATCTTCGCTGTTTTACCTTGCAAAACACTCTGAACTAGTCTACCTTGTTATGGATGGCCGAATTTGCCTACAACAGCGCTGGGGTGTTCTCCTTTGTCTGTAGTTATGGCTACCATCCTAATATGCTCCCGTTTGAATGGCCCACCAAGTCGAGACTGCCCAGTATCCACGAACATGATGCCCATCTCCGGGCAGTGTTGATTGAGGCCAAACTACATCTTAAGGCAGCCCAAGTCGCACAAAAACGTAGTGCGGATGAACGAAGAATGCCTGAACCCATGTATCAAGTGGGGGACAAGGTTTGGTTATCCACGAGGAATTTGCATCTGAAAGGAATAACCAAGTTGGAACCAAAGTACGTAGGCCCGTATTCCATCGAGGGAATCATCAATCCCGTCACTATGAGACTGTCGCTGCCTAGTTCCTGGCACATTCATCCTGTTTTTCATGTTGCCCTGCTCCGGCCCTGCCCTCTAAAAATGAGACTACCCGATAAGCCACTCCCCGTAGAGATAGACGGGCAGGAGGAATACGAGGTTAGGGAGCTCCTGGACTCCAGGTTGGTAAGAGGGCGGGTACAATACTTGGTAGATTGGAAGGGGTTCGGAGTGGAGGACATAACTTGGGAACCTGTAGGTAACCTCCGTTGTCCTGAGCTGATGGACCGGTTTCATGCCGCTCACCCTGGAAAACCAGGACGACCGCCGAGTCAACGGTCCTTGAGAGGGGGTACTGTAGCGCTCACCCGTGGGGCAACCGCTAGGCAGGCACCACTCGGCCCAAAAAAGGTTCATAATCCAGGAGGTTGGTGGAGAAAAGGCCCAGGATACTACATGTCCCAGCATGCCGTGGGCCATCTCAAAAGGAGGCTAGGACAGCCCCTCTACATAAGCACCACCTCCTCAAGAGGAAGGTGCTTGACAATCTAAACCGAGAGGATCATGGCGGATGGTGCTCCCCGCCGGATACCAGCGGGAAGCATATGCAGCGTCTCTCCTGTCGTCTAAGCCGACCCGCGCTTACAGCGAAGCAACCTTCCATAAGAAGAAAGAAGCGGAGAAGTCACAGGTATTCGGAGGAAGTGCCGGCGCGCTGCTTTCTCTGTTTCCCTCTACCGCGGTTGTGAACCGCCTTCACATTTACAAGGAACCCAGGGTTTACGTGCGAGACTTTGTATACAAACGTAACTCCCCTCCCGAAGTGCAACAGAGACCGCGCATTAGCCCGTGCGTACTTTTTCCTTCCCGACTCGCAGATTGCCGTGTCCGCGTTTAGCCGAGGGATATCGTTGAACTGGCACTGCTGAACTGTTGCAGCTTTCCGGGGTATAGCATAGCGGTGATTTAACCGCTCCTTAGTTACCGGAGAGCTGTCGATCCCGATCCACGTTGAACCACCAGTTTTCTTAAAGGAACAGTACTCGTTTTTCAGTTCATTTAGTTTTGAACTGGTATGGACTCCGCACATTGGTACTGGTTATGTTCTTGCGTGACATTCTGTGTGGAATTGACAGTGACGCCACTCGCATCATCTGGCATTAGCTCTACCAGGTGACCTCAGACTCTTATATATTGGCGCTCTACCAGTGTCACTGAAGTGAGCAACGTCCTGGTTGCAGGGAAATCCTGGTGAGTGGTGAGATCAAGATATATAGAATCATACCGGGGAAGTTATTCACAGAGTAGTTAGGATAACTTCTCTTTCTTGTTGTCTTCTTGTTCCCTCCTCCAGTGAATCCCAACAGGAAGATGTCCCTAGTCTTCTAGACCAGACCAGGGAGAATACCACACCTGCAACACCCTTTGTTGTTTTGTCCCTTTCCCCAATTCCCCCGGGCGCAACCTCACACAGTAGGGTGTCTTTCTTCTGTGGGAGAGGGCGTTTAAGGGAGGTGGGGGTCGCACAGCTACTATCGTTCCTACTGAGTACCAGACAAAGGTTAGTGGCATTGATATATTTAGTGTCACCAATCGAACCCTGACACTCCTTTCCTCGGGTTCCCCCACCCACAGATACACCATCCCCAAAATGCTAAGGCCATCCCCCCTACCACTTGCTCCTCCACACCTGGTCAGACAGTTAGTGCCACTGATGTGGGGACCGTGCCCCCCCCTGCCCTGCCGACCTCACCTGTCCCCCATTCCGCTTCCATGGATGTAGGCACTGCCTTGGAGTCCACAACCACCCCGTCTGACTTGGTCACTGCAGTGGTGAGCCAATCCACTCATCGGACCTGCCCACTGGAGTTGTGCCAGCACCCACCCTATCTGACTTGTGCCCCACAGTTGTGACAGCACCCACCACTTCAGTCAGCTCCACTGCAGTTGCAAGTGTCTCGCCTGCATCCACCTCCTCTTCACTGCCTTTTTCTGCTGCGCCCTGATCCTGTCCCTGCGGTGCCTGGCCTGCCTTCATGTACGCCCCTCCGAGGGTATGACCCCGGTCCTTAGCAGTGTAGGCAAGCAAGGTGTGAAAGTTGTCACTCTAATTCACTCCTTGGCATTTGGACATGGACTGGCCATTGGCTTTTTGTTTGCCCAGATGTTTAACTTTTAAAATGCTGAATAAAGCTTTTTTCTTTCTCCCTCTGAAGTAGATTGAGCTGCACATTATGTTGATGATGTTTAACATGCCCATGCATCTGTGATGCTTTGTTTACAATGTTGAACACTGATGTGTTGCTGTGAGGTACTCCCTGTGGTCCATGAGATATGTATCCTATTCTGGTGGGTATTCATGTCATCCTTTGCAGCTACCTGGGTGTGTCAGGATCAACTATTTGTGGACATCTCTCTGTGAGCATTTCATTTGCATGGTTACATCTCTAGCTTGCACCCATGCACATATGATGTGCTTCCCATTGTCCAATTTGTCACTTCCACATACTTTGTGCTCATTAACACTGGACCTACAGGTGTGGGCATCATTGTAATAGGAGCAACTGGGTCCTCTGTGCAACTTGCTAGACATATGTTTTGGGTATGTGCAGATGACTTAGGAGAGACTCACGTACCCAGGCTATTGTGACCAGAGCCTTCATTGTGTGGTAATTGATGGCTGACTGACAAAGTGTTCTGCAGACATGAATGAGACTTGCGGTGAATATGTTTGGCACAGCTGGGCTTCCACAGGAGTTGGGTCACCTTAAGTAAGTGTGTTGTCCAGTGACATGGCCTGTGCTCATGGTGTGTGTTGTATGAGCATGTGTGTGTGTCCACATACCTGTTCATACACAGACAGTGTTCCCTTGATATGTTCCTGTTGTTGATGCTTGCTGAGTGGTACTGGGTTCATCCCACTACTTTTCCAATGGGCTACCAGATGTGTGGGTGCATGACACACTACTGTTAAATGGTGTATCATCATTGGGATTTGTCAGTTCTGAGTGGTGATGATGTTGTCAGACACAGATGGGACACAGTCAGTGTTCCTCAAGGCACCTGTTTAGTTGCTAAATCTTGTAGTTGTCCCTAGGTGGTAGTTTTCAGTGATTGAGACATTTGTATGTGTGTGTGACTGCTCCCACTTGTCGGGTTCATGTCTGCAATGCTGGCAGGTGTCAGCATGTGTGCCTTGTGGTTCTCCTTGGCTCCTGCATTGTCCTGGGACTGTGGCAGGGATTCTGGAGGTTACGTGAGTTTTGTGGTCATGGCCATGTACCGCATACTGTGCAGTATGTCTGTCATTGCCCAGGGTTGTAAACTGTCCTTGTGTGATGTGTCTGTGCACCTTAGTTCCTCCCAACATTCCTGTGTTTGTCATGGGTGCATGTGCAATGTCACCTGTCCATGTGGGCTTCACAGATACACATTGTTGCAGTTCAGGGTGTGTGGTGTTGAGGACTGATGTGTATGTTTGCATGGATGGCCCCCTAGCTCCCGTTTGTCTATGGATGAGGGGCCATGCTGAGTGATTTGTGTTTGTGTATGTGTGATGTACATTTGTGGAACAGGACACATGTCTGGGTTTCCCAGTTTGTATGACATCTGTCTTTGTCATCACCGTGCAGGTGTCATGCATGCTTGTGTCACCCCAATGTCTGGTCCCTGGGGATAGTGCTGTTGTGTGTCAGTCTCTTGCTGTGTTAGTTGGTGTTCATTCCAGCTTGTGTGGCATGTGTCTGTTGTGCTCCCTCTCATCTCCCAATGCCTGATTGCCCACTGAGGGTGTCCCATTGATGGTTTACTTTTGTATGGCACTGTGTCCACATCTGTGTCACTGTGGTTCTGCCCCCCTAATGTGTTGTGTAGTTGCCTGGGGATACTGTGACACACACACACACATGCTGTGTCAGATGTGCAGTGTGAGATTGCCTGTTTGTGTTTGTGCATCTGCACCATTGCATTGGTATTGCTGTTGTGGGCCTTTGTCTGGATGCTGTTTCTGTGATTTTGCCTGCTGTCCCTGTGAGTCATATCACATCATTGTGCACATTCATCCTGGCTGTTAGGTGCCATTGCTGGCATGGAATGTGAGTGTGTGAGCTGACACCTACAGTCTACACCTGTTGTTTTGATTGGTGTGTCTATTTTCGAGATGTGTGCATGCTTGGTGATGGTCACTTCTGCTCTTGTGTCATTACACTGTATGCATTGTCAGCCCCCATGTGTGATCCTTGTCTGCACATGGCCGAGAGTGTGTTATGTTTTCACAGCACTGTTAGACTGACCACATCTCTGTGGGAATGGGACACAACCACTAGTTTGTCCCAGAGGTGTTTAATGTGTTGGGAGCAGGGATCAAACATGCTGTTTGTTATTTGCAGCTTTGACCATGATGACACTTACCTTTTGGGCACTGTGATGAGGGGGGGTTTAGTCCCCATCACCACAATGCTCAACATCTGCTGCATTTTGGAAGCCCACACTTAACTTCTTTTCTACACAGTGAGTGGGTGTTCTTTTTACATTGCCACAGTGCTATGGTGATACTTGCCTTGTGTATGTCACACTCATGTGTTGGTCACACATGTGCTGTTACTTACATTGTATGTTCGTAGCCATAATCACTGTTGTGGGCATTTGTCATAGACTACACACTGTTGACATGATGTTAGGGGGGGATGTATTTTGTGGACATACCTGTTGTGGCAGTATGATGGATGTGTTGCGCATCACCCATTCTATGGCTGGGGGTGGCAGGGGTGATGGGCAACAGGTCCCCTGTGAGTGGGGACAGCAGGGGTGATGGGCAACATCAGCCCTGTTGCTGGGGGTGGCAGGGGTGATGGGCAACAGGTCCCCTGTGAGTGGGGGTTGCAGGGGTGATGGGCAAAATCAGCCCTATGGCTGGGGGTGGAAGGGGTGATGGCCAACAGGTCCACTGTGAGTGGGGGTGGCAGGGGTTATGGGCAACAGGTCTCCTGTGAGTGGGGCTGGCAGGGTTGATGGGTACCATAAGCCCTATGGCTGGGGGTGGCAGGGGTGATGGGTAACATCAGCCCTATGGCTGGGGGTGTTAGTTGTGCTGGCCATGCAACCCCTATGGTGGGCTGTTGTTAGTGACCAGGATGTGGATCCCCTGTGTATGTGTGCCATTTTGCGGGTACATGTCGTTTGTTTGTGTGGTAGGTGTCTGACTTACAGCCTGCGCAGTCAGCATCGGTTCCTTAGCCGGTCTTAGATGTAGAGTACTGGTATGACCTGCGCGATGGGATTCATGATGTGTTCGTGTCGTACACGCTGCTTGTTGCTCCATCTCGTACCCGCTGCAAGCTGGTCTGTCTCATAGCCATGGATTGATTTGTGGCGCGAATCGTAGCTGATATGCTTGCTTTCCGGATGTTGTGACGTGCCGTACGTGGCGACCCGTCCAGCGCGTAGGAAGTACGCATCGACGTTGCCATGCCGGAAACTGCTATGGATACTGCTTCCGGGCGACTCGGTTCAGCGTTAGGAGGTACGGCTCGGACAGAGACTGGAGCTTGTTTCAGAGCCTACATGTCGGTCGGGTTTTTGGCAGTTATGCGCATCATACTTACTCTACAGGACGGACCGGCTACGGGTACGTGTCGGTCGCACGGTGCGGCTACGGACAGCTGTCCGACCGGCTATCGGAATCGGCCCCAATATATGTAAGACATCATGGATCCAAAGGAAAAAAGTAGAGAAGCTTTGTCAGGTTGTCAATTGATAACTTCAAGTTACATTCCCAATAGTGTGACAACACTGCACCAGGAGGAAAGGGAGCTACTTTTGGCAGGGCAAAAAGTTGGTTGGGTGCAGTGACTTGTGGACAGGAGTGGTCACAATAGAGGATAGAAGGGAAGGGAAGAGTGAGTAACAGTGAGCGCAATAAAAAATGAGGTATGAGGATCCCGGAGGGGACAGATTCATGGCCTAGACTTCAAACTGAGGACTAACTGAGGAGTTAATTGATCGGTTAAAAATAGAATGTATTATGCCAATAACATAAATAATATTAGAGAACAATGAGCCATTATATTTTGGCTAAAAGATTTCAACTCCACAATAATTTAATTACTGGAAAATACTTTCACTCTTCAGATACAATAGAATTTCAAAATTAACTGGACTAACCGTGATCTTTCTCATGTTCTTGTATAGCAGAGTAACACTTCTTGTAAAAACAGGGGCAGAGATTTAAATTACTTCCTCTGTAACAGATTAGACATGGTGAAGGTCCTGGATGCAGTTCAAATTGACTGAAAGATTCATAGTCACAAGTGGACAGATTTATCAAGCTTTCACACAACACAACACATCACAGCAATACACCTTGCTGCTATGCATGAAAGGAAGAGGGCAGGAATGTCGCATATTTCCAATAAATGGCTAATTTCTGCTCTGTGCCTGGGTTGGTGCACAATGTGGTTCTGGCACCAAGCAGGCAACCTTGCACCGTGGTGCAAGAGTGCCTGCATTATAGGCAAGATTATTTTTGTGCAGGAAGGTGCGCCTCCTTGCACAAAGTCAATCCTCAGAGGCATTGTCCTCTTTCTAAGTGTGCTGCAGAATGCAACACACTTAGAAAGGAGAAACAACAAATAGAAATAAAGATATCTTTCCTTGTCATGCTTCTGGTGGAACAGTGTACAATTCTGATGCATGCCCATGTCTACCAGTGTTGGTAAATCTGGGAATGTATCGAAATGCATGGGTGAAAGTGTGGGAACACCCATGCCCCACCCATTGAACCCCCGCGCTACGCAATGTCATGCAAGATAATGACTTGTGGTGCAGTGCATACACCAGATTTACAGAGCCACGCAGTGCCATGCAGGGTGGGCTTGCATGGCTTGGTAAATCTGAATCTAGGTTTTGCGTTGCCATGCATCACCTTGCATGGATCAATGTATGGGACGCAGCATTAACTTTGTAATGTCCCCACCGTTTCCTCAAATATGAAAAGAGAACATATAAAGCCCAGGACTCCAACAGTAATTTGATTTGTCCTCTTAAAACGGATCACTGACATAATATCATCAGTCAGAATATCGAGGTACCAGAATATCATGTTCAAAATATCAATCGACAAAATATCGACTTCCTATCTCCATAAAGGTAAGTACCAAAATATCGATACTAAAATATCGTTGTTAAAAATATAGTTGTATAAAATATCGATTTTTGTAATGTCTTAAAAATAATATAAAATTAATTACATTATAAATATAATTAAATAAAATAGAATTATTTTAAAAAATTGAAAATTAATAAATAATAAATGCAATGTAAAAAACATATTAAGCATGCATAATTATTTTTTTATATATATATTAGCTTAATAATATTAATAAATAATTATTTATTTTAATTATTAGGGTGCCGATTCCGATCCTGTAAAACCCGGGTACGAATGGTCGTACGGAGCGTATTCTCCAAACGACTCGTACCCGGGAAATCCACCTTACAAAGCAGCAAGTACGATTCGTACAGAAATACCATTTCCATACGATTCATACAAAACTACGTGCGGCGAAAAAATACCCACAATTCCGATCCGGGACATCGTGTACGTGACGTCCGGACGGAGTCAGGCAGCGTTTTACGGACCAGCAAGTACGATTCGTGCCTACGTCACTCCGCACGTAGCATTTTTTACGGGAGCCAAAAACTGCCGGGAAATTGAGGACGACGCGAAAAAGGAGCACCGCTACGCGACGGACAGCCATGGACCCCATCCTACGTGTCATCCCGGCCCTCCTAGCCTATGACCTGGTGCACCGAAACCGACGCAGATGCCGCAGAAGGTCAGAACAACACCCAGGGACAAAGGGGTGGGGGGGCGAGGGGCAGGAAACATAGCCCCCCCAAGTTAAAACGTATATATCCTGCACATAACTTACCCCCATGGTCTGGTCACTTCGGGGGGTGTGTCCACCAATCCCACGTACCGCCACAACGGAAGTGGAAGTGGACGCATACCCGTCACCACTACAATGGTGGTACGGCCCGTACCCACGCTCTGGGGGGCGTGGGTACGGGCCGTACCACCATTGTAGTGGTGATGGAGGTGTACGCGCCGTACCCACGCTGTGGAGGTGTGGGTACGGGCCGTTCCACCATTGGGGTGGTGATGGAGGGGTACACGCCGTACCCACGCTGTGGGGGCATGGGTACAGCCCGTACCACCAGTGGAGTGGTGATGGAGGGGTACGCGCCGTACCCACGCCCCACAGCGTGGGTACGGCACGTACCCCTCCATCACCACTCCACTGGTGGTACGGACCATACCCACGCCCCCCAGAGCGTGGGTACGGCCGGTACCACCATTGTAGTGGTGATGGAGGTGTACGCGCCGTACCCATGCTGTGGGGGTGTGGGTACGGGCCGTACCACCATTGGGGTGGTGATGGAGGTGTATGTGCCGTACCCACGCTGTGGGGGCGTGGGTATGGCCCGTACAACCAGTGGAGTGGTGATGGAGGGGTACGCGCCATACCCACACCCTCACAGCATGGGTATGGCGCGTACCCCTCCATCACCACTCCACTGGTGGTACGACCCATACCCATGCACCCACAGCGTGGGTACGGCACGTACACCCTATGAATGCGGGGTTAGGGTCCGTCCCACCTGTACCCCTACGGCACCAGTACAGAATGGATACAAGGCGTACACACGCCAGGAATGTTGGCATAGGGCCTGTTGTAGCATATAAGCAGTATATTGGTGTGTGTGTATGCACAGGGCAGCAGTGTACTTTACCAAGGGGGCGGGTGGGTTGGTGGGTGGGTGGCTGCAGAGGACTCCCAGCAGTGGTCAGAGACATGGGGGAGGGTGCATATCACTCCCAGCTGTGCCCAGACATATGAGGGGTGGGTGCATATCACTCCCAGCAGTGCCCATACATATGAGGGGTGGGTGCAGAGGCATCCCAGCAGTGCCCAGACATATGAGGGGTGGGTGCATATCACTCCCAGCAGTGCCCAGACATATGAGGGATGGGTGCAGAGGACTCCCAGCAGTGCCCAGATATATGAGGGGTGGGTGCAGAGGCCTCCCATCAGTGCCCAGATATATGAGCGGTGGGTGCAGAGGCCTCCCAGCAGTGCCCAGACATATGAGGGGTGGGTGCAGAGGACTCCCAGCAGTGCCCAGACATATGAGGGGTGGGTGCAGAGGACTCCCAGCAGTGCCCAGACATATGAGGGGTGGGTGCAGATGCCTCCCAGCAGTGCCCAGACATATGAGGGGTGAGTGCAGAGGACTCCCAGCAGTGCCCAGACATATGAGGGATGGGTGAAGAGGCCTCCCAGCAGTGCCCAGGCATATGACTGGTGGGTGCAGAGGCCTCCCAGCAGTGCCCAGACATATGAGGGGTGGGTTCAGAGGACTCCCAGCAGTGCCCAGACATATGAGTGGTGGGTGCAGAGGACTCCCAGCAGTGCCCAGACATATGAGGGGTGGGTGCATGTCACTCCCAGCAGTGCCCAGACATATGAGGGGTGGGTGCATGTCACTCCCAGCAGTGCCCAGACATATGAGGGGTGGGTGCAGAGGACTCCCAGCAGTGCCCAGACATATGAGGGGTGGGTGCAGAGGCCTCCCAGCAGTGCCCAGACATATGAGGGGTGGATGCATATCACTCCCAGCAGTGCCCAGACATATGAGGGGTGGGTGCATGTCACTCCCAGCAGTGCCCAGACATATGAGGGGTGGGTGCAGAAGACTCCCAGCAGTGCCCAGACATATGAGGGGTGGGTGCAGAGGCCTCCCAGCAGTGCCCAGACATATGAGGGGTGGGTGCAGAGGACTCCCAGCAGTGCCCAGACATATGAGGGGTGGGTGCAGAGGACTCCCAGCAGTGCCCAGACACATGAGGGGTGGGTGCAGAAGATTCCCAGCAGTGCCCAGACATATGAGGGGTGGGTGCAGAGGACTCCCAGCAGTGCCCAGACATATGAGGGGTGGGTGCAGAGGACTCCCAGCAGTGCCCAGACATATGAGGGGTGGGTGCAGAGGCCTCCCAGCAGTGCCCAGACATATGAGGGGTGGGTGCAGAGGCCTCCCAGCAGTGCCCAGACATATGAGGGGTGGGTGCAGAGGACTCCCAGCAGTGCCCAGACATGAGGGGTGGGTGCAGAGGTTCCCAGCAGTGCCCAGACATATGAGGGGTGGGTGCAGAGGACTCCCAGCAGTGCCCAGACACATGAGGGGTGGGTGCATGTCAATCCCAGCAGTTCCCAGACATATGAGGGGTGGGTGCAGAGGCCTCCCAGCAGTGGCCAGACATATGAGGGGTGGGTGCATGTCACTCCCAGCAGTGCCAAGACATATGAGGGGTGGGTGCAGAGGACTTCCAGCAGTGCCCAGACATATGAGGGGTGGGTGCAGAGGCCTCCCAGCAGTGCCCAGACATATGAGGGGTGGGTGCATATCACTCCCAGCAGTGCCCAGACATATGAGGGGTGGGTGCATATCACTCCCAGCAGTGCCCAGACTTATGAGGGGTGGGTGCATGTCACTCCCAGCAGTGCCCAGACATATGAGGGGTGGGTGCAGAAGACTCCCAGCAGTGCCCAGACATATGAGGGGTGGGTGCAGAGGCCTCCCATCAGTGCCCAGACATATGAGGGGTGGGTGCAGAGGCCTACCAGCAGTGCCCAGACATATGAGGGGTGGGTGCAGAGGACTCCCAGCAGTGCCCAGACATATGAGGGGTGGGTGCAGAGGACTCCCAGCAGTGCCCAGACATATGAGGGGTGGGTGCAGAGGCCTCCCAGCAGTGCCCAGACATATGAGGGGTGGGTGCATGTCACTCCCAGCAGTGCCCAGACATATGAGGGGTGTGTGCAGAGGACTCCCAGCAGTGCCCAGACATATGAGGGGTGGCTGCATATCACTCCCAGCAGTGCCCAGACATATGAGGGGTGGGTGCAGAGGGCTCCCAGCACTGCCCAGACATGTGAGGGGTGGGTGTATATTGAAGCATGTATTATGCCACCCCTGGGAAGCAGAATAAATCTGACACCACAGGCCTGCTATTGCAGCCTAAGTGAGGTAGTGTTAGCACTCCTCACTGAGATATAGGTTCCCTCCCCATACTCATACAACACCTGTCTCTTAGTCTCAAAGGTCTTTGCTGCTTCCTTGCTCCAATGATTATTAACCTTGGCCTGAAATCGCGTCACCTCGGCTGATGTCTCATGGGTGTCCCTATTATGAGCGATGTCTTGAGTCAGCAACTCCTCCGCCTTGCCTAAATCCTGGTAAAGCTCCTGTAGTTTCTTTCGCAGCTGTTTTTGAGCGTACAATCCATAGCTGAGCACCTCGCCCCTAAAAGCTGCTTTGAACGTATCCCAGACTATCCCAGCCCCTGCACTTCCCCTATTTGAATTAAAGAACTCTCGGGCCCACTCACTCATATATTTTTGAAATTTAGCATCCAACAATAACTTACGATCAAAAGAAAATTCACGGGGCTTGCAGGGTGGGTATAGTATCCGAATAGACAGCACTACTGGCCCGTGATCGGAAGTCACTCGGGGATAAACCTGTATTAGTGCATCGTGGAGCAAATTGTGTGAATCTAAGAAATAATCTAGGCGAAATAGTTTTTGGTGAGGAGCCAAGAAAAAAGTATATCCGGGATCAGTCTTCCTGAGATAGGCCCAAGCGTCTGTTAGCCCATGTGCATTCACCATAGATCTTAGCGCCCTGTATACCTTTGGTTTCCTACCTACATACATATATTGATCACTACCTAATGTTCCAGAATGGAGATTAATATTCAAGTCCCCACAGAGAATTAGGGGGGCGGGCCAGGTTGCTAATTCGACATTCAGGTGTTCCAGGACTGCAGCCTCATCAAAATTTGATCCATAGATGGAGCAAACAGTACATTTAAAAGTTCCTACATTACATTCCGTGATTGTCCACCTACCAGCACTGTCCTCTAAAACTCGTCCACCATCAACCAGATTTTTCCTTGCTAGTATAGCCACCCCACGAGTTGTAGCAGACTGCTTAGTACTCACCAGCACACTATACCCTAGATCACTTAAATACTTTTGCTTAGACCATGCTAGATGTGTCTCTTGAAGTGCAATAATATTGCAGTTAAGCCACTGCAATTCCCGAGCAACTCGTTGCCTTTTATTTAAAGCATTCAGTCCTCTCACATTTAGCGTACCTATTCTTAGCATTCTAGCTGCCATCTGACTCTAACTCTAAAAAAGAAGAAACACTCTGCTCCCTGTCCTGCATTACTTCCACATAATCAGTAAAGAATATACCGGTGATCTCTGTTTTTCCCTTTTTAACCACCCCCCTCTGGCCCACCCAACCCCGCTGGCCCCACACCGAGACCACCCTCCCTTTCCCCCTCCCCACTTCAACCACTCCTTGTGAGCAAAAGGACATAGTCCTTAGTGATACGAGTGTGCAAGATCCACCTCGGCAAAGGACCTGCCAGGCCGTTGCCCTCTCCTATATTTATCTGCTATCTGTTCTTACTAAAGCGACATATTTCTAATCATATTTTCTAACCTTCTGTATGAGCATCCTTCAGAGCGGCACCTTATCCCATTACTCCATGTATACTTTTAATTGCATAGTCAAGCTCGAGTGTCGCTCACTAAACAGACCTGCTTTTCTGCTCCAAAGGAAAAAATTAACTAAAAAAGACAAAAAATACACAGATAGCATTGCAAAGCCAAAAATGTCCGATTGGTGCAGGCTGATGCTGCCTCTCCTCCCTCTATTATTTAATTCACCTCTAGTAAACAATACACCCCACACATTGAAGTAACACTATATCTAACTGTGTTTTTTTTGTTTTCTTTTTTTCCCCCTTTTTTTCAAGGTGCTCCACCATTGGTGTCAATAGACTTCAGATATGCTTGCGCCTGAGATTCCGAGGTGAAATATTTAGGTTGCTCCTTATAAATCACCTTGAGTTTAGCAGGGTTCAAGAGGAATACCTGCGCGCCCTTAGCTTGAAATGGCTGAAATAGTTGTCGAAATTGCCATCTTAAAGACACAGTTGCTGGGCAATAGTCCGGCCTGACAAAAAAGTCACATCCAGAACCGTTGCGCCGCTTGTCCGGGCGAGCAAGATCATATAGTGCTTCCCTCAGAACAAAATTATTCACACAAATTAATATCGCTCGTGGAAAAGCTTCAGTACCTGCCGGGGCCTTTGACTCCCCGTGAGTCTTGCGCAGTACAAATGGATATCTATGTGCCCTAGTAATCTCGTTCTCCCACTGCCATTCAGCTAACTCTGGGAATGCTTCTGCAAAAGTCTCAATTATAAACTTTGAACGTCTTTCCCTTCTTTCATCTCTGGAATTCCCAAAACACGCAGATTATTGCGCCGAGCGCGGTTTTCCAGATCCGTCATTTTCCACTCCATATCCACTCTAGTAGCCTGCAGAGTCTCTATCGCAGATTGTTGCTTAGTGAGTATATCTTCAGTGCTCGATATGCGTTCCTCTGTGTCTGTCACCCGCGTGGTAAGTTCGTTAATGGACTTAACCATCCGCCGCATAGTGTTCTGTAGTTTCCGTACTGTACCCTGAGTGCGATTACTTTCAGCCTTGGTCTCAACCCGGTGAGCCATAATGCTCTTATATATTAAGTCAGAGTTACTCCATTAATGCCTTGGTCTTGGTCCTGCTCCTGTAGTTGAGACTCATTTCCCCCCGATGCCCACAGCGGTTGTACAAGAGGGGTCATTTCCTGTGAGACCCCTTCGGTTTCGGGGTTTCGCCGGACCGTGTCTTGATAATCCACCAGCCCACTCATCTGTGTGGGTGAATGAGCTGTGTCACCGGATTCCTCCGACAAGTATTCCTCGTCTGTAAGTGCCACCTCATCATCACCCCGCTCGCCTTGCAGACTGTTACCGTCATCCTCCGATACAGCGAATAGATCTGGCATTGAATAAAATTTGCCATCAAACAATGCAGAGTCTGTATCTACCAGGTCCTCTGTAACTGTTCGTAGCCCATTCATGCCCCCTTCTCCATTCCTGATAATGCGCTCAGAGGGGGTCGAGCCGTTGGTATCAACCCCATAACCTCCTCTCGCCCCTACAAAGGGTCTTATGCTAGTGGCAACGCCTTTTTTTTCATAAAAATTGCATGTAGCACAGGTGTTTTTGCAGCATCCAAATTCCTAGGTGTTATAGTAGTAATAGGGGTGTTGTTACTAGCAGTCTGCTCACTGTTATCGCTGTTACCACTGGTCAGGCTGACCCCTACTCCTCCCCCACCGCCACTCAATGCTGTGACCTTCATATCAGTTAGTTTGGAGGGGAGGGCCGCACTCCCAGATGTATTTACATTATTACTGGCACTGGCACTGGCACTGGCGCTGACACTGGTTGCATTATTTATGTTAGCACTGGTATTGTTAGCATTATTGGCAACAGATTTTTGTGTACCTCTACCTTTCGGCGCCATGCTTGCTTACTTGTTGCTTACTTGTTTGCAAACTGTTCACTTCTTGCTGCGGTGAAAAAAAAAAAGCCTTCGCACGTTTTTTTCAGGGAATCCGGGCACTTTTCAACCTCTGAACCTCTCAACCACGGCTTAGAGCTCGCTCGAAGGAGTCCCACCGCAAGCTTGTAACAATGTGACAATAAAGAAATCTCCGCCGACCGGTGGAGCAGAGCAACAATTGCAACAGTTGCAGCCTCTCTAATTGATTGATTGATGTACTTATAGAGCGCAGCTATCACCCTACGGGCATCTTGGCGCTTGCATTGAGAACCCGTCCTGGTTTTTCCCTGTAAGATAACCCGTACTGGGCATCCCCAAGGTGAAAGCCAGGCATCCCGCCGGGATTACTAAGTTCAATTTGTGTTCAGTTCGTGCTCATGTCCGTGTCTCCACAGTAGAAATCTCCTCCACTTTGCCTCTTAACTCCTGCTGCAACTCCAGCTCCAACTCAACCCCCAGCTGCCTGCAATCCGATGCTGAGTTGAGGCAATGTCCGCCTCCGCCTCCACCTCGAGGCCGCATCCGATTTCCTCCGAACGCCGCTTAACCTGCGTCCTTTCCCGCGTTCAACAAGCCCTCAGCAGCAGCGGCGGGATTAAAGCCGGAAACAGCTGAAAAAAGTCCTCCGAGGTGAACCAGAAAACTGCTAATACCATCCCCCATCAGCGACCGGCCACACACCCTTCAGGCACGGTAATCCTGGCGTTCTCCTCTGCCGAGGTGCAGAGCTGCTCACTCACATGGCCGCGCGGCCGCCATCTTGCTCCTCCTGGGGAGGCAAGTGGGAGGTGTCTGGCCCAGAGAGTGAGGACTAGGGAAGCTGCTCAGCGAATTAAAAGTATGAAAAATGAAGCTGGACAAAATGAAGAAACCGAGAGTGGAATGCTAGAAGTCTTCAGAAGTTTTTATGCCCGTCTATATACAGCAGAAGATATGACAGCAATAGAGCTCTGTCCTTTCTGGGGCAAAATGCCGGGCAAAAATTAGATGAAGGATTAGCAGATATATTGGAGGCCCCTATAGAGATGTTTGAATTGGAAGCGGCTATTAAAGCATTACCAGTAGGAAAGGCTGCGGGTCCTGATAAGCTTCCGCTCGAAATATATAAATCTTTTTTTCAAGGTTTAAAACAGGACATGTTAGCCACATACCGGATGGCGCAGAAAGGGGAGCATCCTATAACATGGGGCGAAGCGAGTATAGTAGTGTTTAGAAAAAAGGAAAAACTGCCGGATTTACCAGGCTCATATCGGCCTATCTCATTATTAAATACAGATGGAAAAGTATATTCAAAGATTCTAGCTACCAGACTTTCAGAATTGATAACCCCTTCGGTTTCTATTTATCAGCATGGGTTCATCCCAAAACGCGGCACAACTGATCACGGTAACCAGGTGATTACTCTAATTGATCACGCAAATGTGTCGGGGAATCCACTGAGTCTCATATTACTGGATACAGAGAAGGCCTTCGACCAAGTGTTGTGGGCCTTCTTATGGGATTTGATGAAACTTCAGGGATTTGGGCCAAATTTTATTAAATCAATTCAGGTGCTCTACCAACAACCTAGTGCACGGATCAATGTAATGGGGCTTCAATCAGCAGTGGTACCAATACAACGAGGGACTAGGCAGGGATGCCCATGCTCTCCGCTGCTGTTTGCTTTGTATATAGATCCCTTTTAAAAAATGATAGGAAAAGTCAGGATACAATCTCAGCAGTATCGTGTATTGGCGTACGCTGATGATGTAGCCGTGCTCTCACCAAGACCGTCTATGGCTATGCCCGAAATTGAAGATCTCGCAAGGGCATATGGATCGGTATCGGGGTACAA
This sequence comes from Triturus cristatus, assembly GCF_964204655.1. Taxonomy (NCBI): domain Eukaryota; kingdom Metazoa; phylum Chordata; class Amphibia; order Caudata; family Salamandridae; genus Triturus; species Triturus cristatus. Next base: position 766,951,789 of record NC_140584.1, on the reverse strand, counting down.
GTTAAATACCGCTAAGACCCAGATACTATGTATGAATATTAAGTCTTACGATGATCCACGAGTCTCAGACGAGGTTATTTATCTGGGAGTGCAGATTAGCGCTCGAGCTTTGACTACGGTAGAAGTCAATTGGCAGAAGCTGATACACGGGGTCCGCAAGCAGTTGGATCAGCTAGAATGTTTACATTTGACACTGGTTGGTAGATGCAACATCCTGAAAATGATGGTATTACCTAAGGTGTTATATCTTTATCGGTGTCCACCATTAGCGATTGCCTGTACACTTATTTCACAATTGCAAGCAATTTGCATGAGGTTCATGTGGTCCCAGGGGAAAGCGCGTCGGGCTAAGAAGTACATGATGCTTCCTAGGGCAGTGGGTGGCTGGGCAGTCCCTGATTTTCTTTTGTATTACTATGTATGTATGTTGCAGCGAATGAATATTTTATTAACCGGTCAGGGACCTGTGGAGCCAGCACTGCAACCTTCTATATATTCTTTGCTTTTAGGGGCCGAAGCTTGGAACCGTCTTTTTATTGACATCGATTGGAACTATTACAAGCGCACTAGGTTCAAAGTGATCGCCGCTGCGTATAAGGTTTGGAAGGTAATAAGGAAGCAGTATAATATTCGAAGTGTGTCTATCTTTACCCCTTTAATTGCACTGATATTGCATCACAGTATCTGCTGGGATCGTATAGTGGTTATTTGGCGCTCAAGAGGCCTAATTACAGTAGGAGATGTCTATACATCAGATGGGTTAAAATCTTTCTCCCAATTGAAGGAACAATATCAGCTGTCCACTTCGCACTTTTTTAAGTATCTGCAGTTGCGTGAGTATTTTGTTAAACTGAATATTGTGAATGTGTCTAATCCTCTTATTGAGGCAAATAAAAGCGCGCTCGCATAGGGGTACTATATAATATAATCATTGAGGCAATGTCTAACGACTTGGAAGCTCATCGCATGAAATGGGAAGAAAGATTAATGTGCCCTGAAATACCGCTGGAGTTCTCGATTGAATTGGCTGGCCGCTTATTCATGTCTGCCAATCTTAAGACACAACATTATAAGACTCTGTTCTATCTTTATCGTACGCCTGATAAAATTGCAAAGTGGGGTGGGGATCCAGATGGAAAGTGTTTCAGATGTAATACTCTACATGCTGATGTAGCACATATCTTTGGTACCTGCGTTAAATTATCAGAACTGTTCAGACACATAAACAGTGTTGGACCCGGCCTTGTGGCGTGGTCCTTACCCCCGTGGATTGTGCCCGTTCCCCGCCCCGGCCTTCACGGGCCACCCTTCCGAACTGCACCGAGACCCCTCATCCCGAGCCGCACGAGGTCGCATACCCCTCGTGGCTCCGCCATCTTGTTGGCATCCACGTGACTCTGTGCACCAGCCGGCGAGACCCCGCTCAACCCGGCCTCGGCCCCAGCGAAGCCCCGACATCGAGGCACCACGAACTGGCCAGGGGGTGCCGCAGGAACCATTCACCGCCCCCGGCGGAGGACAGTATCGATGAGACCCCCAACTGTCCTCCCATCTCTAGGTGTGATCGCCCTGCAACTCTCTTGGGCCTGGCGCCTCTCCTGCTGGGCGTCTGGCCACCTCCACCCGGCCTCTCCGCCCCCCCCGGGCGCCAGGGTCCGGACATCAAAGGGCTCCAGACCTATATCTGGGGCGACCCCGCCACAGATCGGCAGTTGTATCCCGGAGTCGAGAGCCCTGCTGATTGAATCGCGGCTGACCCTACGGAGAAGAACTCTTGTCAGAACCATCACGAGCCCTGCAGACTGCGTCGCGGCTCCTTCTTGTGAACACTTTGAAGCCCCCCGGAACATCGGGGCCCTGCTGACGCTGTCGCGGCCCAACCTCGCTGAAACCTCCCTCGGAGCCCTGCTGACGACGTCGCGGCTCGAGCTGAGCAGAAACCACCTCGAGAGCCCTGCTGATCTGATCGCGGCTCTCCACGAACTGTACGCCAGAGCCCTGCTGACGCCGTCGCGGCTCGACCCCTCCGAGATCCGGAGGTCCTCCATCTTGAGGATAAGAACTGGGCCCCAGGTACCCTCGTACCGAGCTCCTGCCAAAGACTGTCCCGCTACCCCTACCCTTCCAAAGAGACACTAAGACTTTTGGTGGATCCCTCGATCCCTTCGTGTAAATATTGATCTCGTAACCTTTTAGTGCTGATAAAGAATTGCTCGTCTTGAGACAACCTCCTTGAGTCCTGTGTGGTGGTGTTACTGTGCTAGTACGTGATAGGAGAAGGATCTCTCAGGAGACTTCTCGGCAGCGCTCGGCTACTTCGTGCAGTGTGAGGGCCCCCCTTGGTGGTCTCGCCGACTCCTCGGGGTCCGCCTTCCAACATTTGGTGGCCAGCGACGGGATCCGAGCCGAACGCAGTACGTACCAGCCAGTACCCACTAGCTACCCATCCAGGCGAACAGAAATTATGAACAGCCAGGAAAACAACGCGACCATGGAGTTCCAGCCCGAACGGTTGGAGGAATATACGCACAAAGAATTAAAACAGTTCTGCAAAGACAAAGGCATTGCAACCACCGGCCTAGGTACCAAAGAGGAGATGCAGAAAGCTCTGAGGACCTGGCTGGAGGCCGAGGCAGGCCACTCCCAGGACGAAGGTCCCTTGCCCCTGACTGAGGCCACATCAACCGCACTGACTCCGGCAGCCGGAGGAAGAAAGAGCCTAGAAACCGGCCTCTCCGAAGAGTAGATACGAGAACGGGAGAAGGTCCGGAACCACGAACTAGAGCTCGCACGACTGCGGCTGGACGGCGAACTCCAGCTGGCGGAAAAGAAACTGGCCCTAGAGCAGCTACGGCTTCAAGAGGAGATAGAAGAGAAGAGACGACACCGAGAGTTGGAGGAAAAGAAACTGACCCTTGAGCACGATCGCAGTCTTAAGGAGCTCGAAATCAAGGCCAAGAACGGGGGGACCAACACCCCCAGTACTAGAGACACCCTACCGCCTTCCGAGACCAAGGTACATATCCCGAAAGAGGTCGTCAAGGAGTACTATAAGAATGACGACATCCAACAATGGTTCAAGGCCTACGAGGTGGCCATGACCTCTCATCGGGTGCCCCGAAAAGACTGGGGCGCCGGCCTGTGGGGGCGGTTCCTGAGTGAGGGTCGAGACACACTGCTCCAGCTGCCGGAGGAGGTGATGACCTCCTACGATCACATGAAGGAGGCCCTGCTCACCCGCTACGGGCTAACCGCGTAAATGTACCGCCAGCGGTTCAGAGACTGCAAAAAAATCCCGGATACCACCTGGGTGGAATATGTGGACTTTTTCAGTCGGGCCCTAGAAGGGTGGATCAAGGGTAGCAAAGTCACCACCTACGGGCAGCTGGTCGACCTCATCGTGTGGGAACATCTCTCCAACAATTGCTTCGTGGAACTGAGACAACACCTCCTCGACAGCAAGATGACCGACCCACGAAAACTCGCCGTCGAGGCCGATCGATGGGTCAACTCCCGGGTCCCTCGGAACTCAATGGGGGAGTACCAGAGGAACCCCACCGGACCCCCCCGCCAACGCGGTGGAGGGGGAGGGCCAAACAGGAACCGGGACCCCCCCGCCGGGGCCCCCAGGAGCCCCCCTCGAGGGCCACCGCAGCAACAACTCTCCCCGAGCCTAGCCCGAAGGGGGGCGCCCCCGTCCAGACCCGGACCACGGCCACCAGTAACATGCTACGGCTGCCAACAAACCGGACACTATGCCAGCGATCCGGTCTGCCCCCTGAACCGAAGAAACGGGGCCGGCGGGCCCCCACCCCGACAGCTGGCGGCCGCCGCCCTGGGAGAGGGAGAAGAGGAAGAAGAGACTCTCGACCGAGGGACCACCGAATGGGAGCCGGCAGCCATGTCCCTGGTCTGCCTGGGTAGCCGAGAAATGGTACCCTGCACCCCCATCCCAAGCAACACCCAGAAGTACAGGCAGCAGGTCACGGTCAACGGACAACGGGCCGAAGCCCTTCGTGACACCGGCGCCAGTGTCACCGCCGTCCGCTGCCACCTGGTGACCCCCGAACAGATCCTACCCAATGTGCTGTGCCCCGTCCGGACGGCCGACAACAGCGAAAGCCTGTGCCAGATGGCCCTGGTCCCCTTCGAGTGGGGAGGGGTGACGGGCCTGCTAAAGGTGACGGTCCGCGATGACGCCCCCGTAGACTGCCTCCTGGGGAACGACTTGGAGAGTTCCCCCTGGGCTCAAGTGGAGCGACGAGAGCACCTCCGAATGCTGGGACTATCCGACTGGGCCTGCGCCATCACCCGGTCCATGACCGCCCGGGCCCCCCGCTCGTCCTCGGCCTCCGGTGCCGCCCAGCCCGAGGGGCTCGCACCCCCCCCCACCGGCGGTGAGGGGGAGGCGGACACCGACCCTGGACCTAGTGAATCCTCCCCCGAAGAGATTGCTTCCCCGTGCGCCCTACCAGAGCTGACACAATGGCGACACAAAGGGGGCCCCACCCGGGAGCAGTTCCAGCAAGAGCAGCAGTCCTGCCCCACTCTCGAAGGGGTCTGCCAACAAGCGTCCGCCCAAACCAACGGGGATCAGACCGGCACCCACTGGGTCTACAGGGCCGAGGGCCTGTTATACAGTGAGCAAAAAGTGGCAGAACTCGGGGCCAGCCGAGTGTTGGTGGTCCCCCTCCGCTTCCGGGAGTTCTTGCTCAACCTGGCACATGACGTGCCCCTCGCCGGACACTTGGGGCAAGACAAAACTTACAGCCGTCTGGTGACCCACTTCTACTGGCCCCGGATGCAGAGAGACGTGGACAACCACTGCCGGTCCTGCCAGACCTGCCAAGCCAGCGGGAAGATGGGGGGTCGGGTCAAGGCCCCCCTCCAGCCCTTTCCAGCCGTCAGCACCCCGTTCGAACGGGTCGGAATCGATATCGTGGGGCTCCTGGACCCTCAGACCGCCCTGGGCCACTGCTTCATCCTGGTCCTCGTGGACCACGCCACCAGGTACCCGGAGGCGGTCCCGCTAAGAACTATAACGGCCCCCGTGGTAGGCCGGGCCTTAATGGGGATCTTCTCCCGAGTGGGATTTCCCCGCGAAGTGGTGAGCGACAGAGGCATAAACTTTATTTCCAGATACATGCGGTCCCTGTGGCAGCAGTGCGGGGTCACGTACAAATTCACAACCCCCTATCACCCTCAGGGGAATGGACTGGTTGAGCGGTTCAACAGAACATTAAAGGGAATGATCCAGGGCCTGGAAGAGCCCCTCAGGCGGAGATGGGATGTCCTGCTGCCGTGCCTCCTGTTTGCCTATCGGGAGGTCCCATAGAAGTCCCTGGGGTTCAGCCCGTTTGAACTATTGTACGGACATCCAGTCTGCCGACCGCTCAGCCTGGTCAAGGAGGTCTGGGAGACGAAGCCCCAAGGTGCCCCTCCTGACGTCTACCGATACCTCCTGACCCTCCGAAACCAGACCCGCAAGTTCCGAGCCATGGCCGAAGCCAACCTCGAGGCCAGCCAGGAGGACATGAAGCGGTGGTACGATCGGAACTCCTCTACCATCGAATTCGAGCCAGGCCAGAAAGTATGGGTCATGGCCCCGGTTGAACCCGGCGCCCTCCAGGACAAGTGGACCGGGCCCTTCAAGGTAGTGGAGAAGAAAAGTCCCGTCACCTACCTAGTCGACCTGGAGTCCCCCCGGAACCCCCTCCGGGTTCTACATGCTAACAGGCTAAAACCCCACTTTGCCCGGACCGAACTGAGCCTGCTACTGGCGACCGACGAGGGGGGCGAGGACGACTCCGAGCCCCTGCCCGACCTCTTGCAGTCCAACGTCCATGACGGATACATCAAAGGTGTCCAACTCGCCTCTTCCCTGACCCCGGAACAGCGCGACGACTGCCAACAACTGCTGCAGGACTACGCAGCCCTCTTTTCCCTCACCCCGGGGGTGACCCACTGGTGCGTCCACGACGTCGACACCGGGGAGAGCCCCCCCGTGCGACACAGAGCCTACCGGGTACCCGACCGAGTGCGGGCATGCATCCAGGCCGAAGTAGCAAAGAGGTTGGCCCTGGGGGTCATCGAACCCTCCGACAGCCCGTGGGCCAGTCCTGTCGTCCTGGTGCCAAAGGCCGCAGCCCCCAGCCACCCCCCGGAGTTACGATTCTGCGTGGACTACCGAGCCCTGAATGCAGTGACCAAGACGGACGCCCATCCTATACCCCGGGCCGACGAACTCATCGACCGCTTAGGGGCCGCCCGCTACCTGAGCACGCTGGACCTCACCGCCGGGTACTGGCAGATCCAGCTCACCCCCGGCGCCCAAGAAAGATCCGCCTTTTCTACCCCGGATGGGCATTACCACTTTCGGGTGATGCCCTTCGGAATGAAGAACGCCCCGGCCACTTTCCAAAGACTGGTAAACAAGGTTTTGGCCGGGCTCGAGGCCTTCAGCGCGGCCTACCTAGATGACATTGCCGTGTACAGCAACCACTGGGTGGAGCACCTCCTTCACATCAAAGCCGTCCTGGCCGCTCTCCAGCGGGCCGGGCTCACGATCAAGGCCAGCAAATGCCAGATCGGCCACGGATCTGTGACCTACCTGGGCCATCAAGTGGGAAGCGGGCAGGTGGCCCCTCTCCAGCCAAAAATCGATGCCATCCAGGCATGGGAACCCCCCACTACCCAGACCGCTGTCCGGGCCTTACTGGGTCTCACCGGATACTACCGGCGGTTCATCCGGGACTATGGGAGCATTGTTGGCCCCCTCACAGAGCTCACATCCAAAAAGCAGCCCCAGAAGGTGCACTGGACACCCCGCTGCCAAGCAGCCTTCGAAACCCTAAAGACAGCGGTGTGTACTGCCCCTGTGCTGCAGGCCCCTGACTACAATAAGGAGTTCGTGGTGCAGACGGACGCCTCCGAGTATGGGATCGGGGCCGTCCTGTCACAGGCCGATGAAAAGGGGCTCGACCGACCAGTGGCCTTCCTCAGCCGACGGCTACTGCCCCGGGAGCAACGATGGAGCACCATCGAGCGTGAAGCCTTCGCTGTAGTGTGGGCCCTTAAGAAGCTCCGGCCCTATCTCTTCGGTACCCACTTCCGGGTCCAGACCGACCACCGGCCCCTGCGGTGGTTAATGCAAATGTGGGGCGAGAACCCCAAGCTGTTGCGGTGGTCCATCTCGCTGCAAGGGATGGACTTTGATGTGGAACACCGGCCCGGCAATGACCACGCCAACGCCGACGGCCTGTCCCGCTTCTTCCGCCTTGACGAGGAGAATCCCCAAGGAGATGGGTGACTCTCCATGCCTTCGGCTGGGAGGGACGCCTGTTGGACCCGGCCTCGTGGCGTGGTCCTTACCCCCGTGGATTGTGCCTGTTCCCCGCCCCGGCCTTCACGGGCCACCCTTCCGAACTGCACCGAGACCCCTCATCCCGAGCCGCACGAGGTCGCATAGCTCTCGTGGCTCCGCCATCTTGTTGGCATCCACGTGACTCTGTGCACCAGCCGGCGAGACCCCGCTCAACCCGGCCTCGGCCCCAGCGAAGCCCCGACATCGAGGCACCACGAACTGGCCAGGGGGTGCCGCAGGAACCATTCACCGCCCCCGGCGGAGGACAGTATCGATGAGACCCCCAACTGTCCTCCCATCTCTAGGTGTGATCGCCCTGCAACTCTCTTGGGCCTGGCGCCTCTCCTGCTGGGCGTCTGGCCACCTCCACCCGGCCTCTCCGCCCCCCCCGGGCGCCAGGGTCCGGACATCAAAGGGCTCCAGACCTATATCTGGGGCGACCCCGCCACAGATCGGCAGTTGTATCCCGGAGTCGAGAGCCCTGCTGATTGAATCGCGGCTGACCCTACGGAGACGAACTCTTGTCGGAACCATCACGAGCCCTGCAGACTGCGTCGCGGCTCCTTCTTGTGAACACTTTGAAGCCCCCCGGAACATCGGGGCCCTGCTGACGCTGTCGCGGCCCAACCTCGCTGAAACCTCCCTCGGAGCCCTGCTGACGACGTCGCGGCTCGAGCTGAGCAGAAACCACCTCGAGAGCCCTGCTGATCTGATCGCGGCTCTCCACGAACTGTACGCCAGAGCCCTGCTGACGCCGTCGCGGCTCGACCCCTCCAAGATCCGGAGGTCCTCCAGCTTGAGGATAAGAACTGGGCACCAGGTACCCTCGTACCGAGCTCCTGCCAAAGACTGTCCCGCTACCCCTACCCTTCCAAAGAGACACTAAGACTTTTGGTGGATCTCTCGATCCCTTCGTGTAAATATTGATCTCGTAACCTTTTAGTGCTGATAAAGAATTGCTCGTCTTGAGACAACCTCCTTGAGTCCTGTGTGGTGGTGTTACTGTGCTAGTACGTGATAGGAGAAGGATCTCTCAGGAGACTTCTCGGCAGCGCTCGGCTACTTCGTGCAGTGTGAGGGCCCCCCTTGGTGGTCTCGCCGACTCCTCGGGGTCCGCCTTCCAACAAACAGGTTTTTATCCGAGATTCTGGGTGCTCCTATACAATTGTCAATTAGTGAGATTTTTTGGGGTATAGACACTGGTGGTGTGCGCACAGACCCCAGTAATGAAGTTTGTTATTTGATATTCATGGCAGCAGCAGTGCTAAGGATGTGTATTGCCTCAGCGTGGTTACAAACTGAGGCCCCCCCATTTGATGTGTGGAGAACTCGTTTTCTGTTCACGTATAATATGGAATACAATTTTTATATCTTGAAGGGGAGGTGGAAAAAGGCATTGGGGCAGCGAATATGGGGCGCTGTCACGGCATATATGGACACGTAAGACTGAGGTGTTAAGCTATTTAGCATACCTACTTTGCTTTTGTTCTTCTCGGCTCTTTTTCTTTTCTTCTTTCTTCTTTCTTCATTAATATTTAAGGGCAACTTAATATAAACTGATTAGTCATATATCTGTTTGTGATCTGGTAGGACCTAATGGAGGTGTTTTGATGTTGTTTTTTTTTACTAGATCACGTCAATGTTAGCAATGAATGATACAAGGGAACTGTTTCATGTATCAGTAGTATAAGTTGTCTTTTAGTCTGAAATATGCCGAATACTACTGTAATTAAAACTCTGTGAATTGACACTACATTGCTTAATTAATTATAATTGAATGTTTGGTTATTTTTCTTTTTTTTGTTTTTTTTGTTTTGTTCCCGTGGTCTCTATTCAATAAAGCAATTAAATTAAAAAAAAGAGATATAGGTTCCCTATATCTCACCTTACACACATATATAAGCCTATCAGTCACCCCTAAGGCAGGCCCTATCAATCCTGAGGGCAGGGTGCTTAGTTTACATGTGAGGGGGTGCCTCTGCCTAAGCAGGGCCCCTCTGCAGCCCCAGAGTCTATTCTCTGTGTCTGTTTGTGGATGCGGTTAAACCATATACTCTTAAGTGCATTATAACTTTGCGGTAAATGCTAACTCTGGGATGGCTGCATCAAAACATGTCGTGTTTGGTGTCAAACGCTTTGAAATCATACCCCCACACCAGTAACTGGTGTGGGAGTATGATCCCACCCTTCTACAGGGGTAGACATCTACCTACTGTGGAAACACGGTAGAATCCTGAAAGAGCCCTGGCATCACAAAATGGATGCCACCAGCACAGAAACTGGGCTGCCCTCCTGCTGCTGACCGAAACTCGCAGTGGAGGAGGCCCAACAATAGGCATCCTGTCACAGGGAGGTGTAACCACCTTCCAGACAGGATTCAGTGTATTGGGGCTGGGTGGATGCACTCCTAGAGTGCTTTGAAGTCCTGCACTGGGGGTGCAGTAGGCTCCTCTGTGCATATGCCAGCTCAAATCGGTTCAGGGGCTACCTGCCCCTGCTCTGGCACGAAAATGTACAAAGGGAAGTGGGTGTAACCACCCACTGCCCTGACCCTCCCATAGGAGTGATCATTGAGCTAGTCCCTCCCTTTCTTTTAGTATAAGTTAGGGAACCCTTGCCATTGCAAACTAGATATTCCTGGATGATGCTCTGAAGAAGAATCCTGGACCTTTGACATTCCACTACCTTTGGAAGACTGAAGAAACTCCCTTGGAGTCAAGGAGTGACTCCCCTGCAAGGCAGGCACCAAAACTTTGAGTCAACGGTCGCAAACTTTCCCACTCCCGCTGGAGTCCGATGTCCCTGCAGCCCCAAAGGTAGATCTCCTGACTTCTCCAAGGCCGTCATGAGTCTCCAGTGAACCTGTGGCAAGTGGTCCCCACAAGGGACGAGGAACAGCAATACCTGGGTACTGTGCACTATTGTCGAGTGCAATCCCTTCACGACATTCTACAAACTTGTGCTTTGGACCACATGCGGTCCAAGCCTCCAGCAGGATTTCCACAGAAGATCAGAGGCCTACCTTGTCCCGAGTGACCGTGGGCTCCTGTGAAGTGAATCCTCACAAGGCGTCTTCGCGATCAATTACCCATTGGCTTGTGGGTCCCCTGAAGACTTTTCTACCAAACCAAAGGGCTCCCCTGCTGCTCCCTCCAGGCCTTCTCTGACTTACCCTTGCTGTGTGAGTCCCTCAGACCTTGCTGATCTGTACCGCTGACTTTCTTCACTTTCCACAAGAGTTGCTGTTGCCAAGGCTTGTTGGCTTCAATCCGGTTGCCGACACCTCAGTAAGCTGCAGACTTTGTGGGACATGCCAAATCCAGCTCCTGGTTGTCATCGACACCTCCTGGACCTCGTGGCTGAAGAGTCAAGACACCCTTGATCACCTGCAATCACCCGACGGCTGTGGGCATCCATCTTCCTGGGCCCGGGTCACTGGCAAGTGACTTTGAACACTGTCTCCTCTGGTTTCAGGTCTTCTTTCTTCTGAATCCATCCTTGTATCCCACCGGACACTTCTCCTGTCTTCAGAAGCAGCAAGTCTTCTTTGGCTCCCATTGAAACCGATGCCGCGACCTGACACCAAAAGACACCTATGCACCCGCCTTCCCTGGGTGAGGTAACTCCAGCACCACGGTGCTCCTGTGTGTGTTGGCTCTAGAACTACTTACCCTGTAAGTGACTTGCTTGTAGACTCTCCTGAAGTACCCTAAATCTTTAAAATTCCAACCGGGACTTGCTCCATTGAAGTCTATTGGGGTTCGCGGCTGTGTTCTCACACTGCATGCGTCTCCCGTGGGTCCTTTACTTACCTGCCTTGAGTGGATTAGTGTGGCCCCAGCACTTCTGAAGGCCCTAGGCCTTCTCCCTTCTCAAGTCGTTCTTTTATACCTCTTTTTTAGTATATGGTCTGGTATGCCCCTAGGGCCCCAGCCATATAAGTGCTTAATTTGTTGTGAAACATTGATTTGTGCATATGTTCCTGACTTCTAATCTCATAAAGAGATTAGTAGAGTGTGTTAGAAATAAATACATATATATTTTATATATATACCTGTGTGGTGTCCTTTCATTTAGTAATTCAAGAGATTATAAGGTACAACAAGCTGCTTTACATTCCTCAGAGACTTAGCCTGAAGGCTGCTCTCCACAGCTACCACTAGGATAGCTTTCTTTAAAAGGTTGTCTTAAACCTATCTACCATAAGAGTCGAATTGGACTGGTGCAAGGTGGCCACTTTAACTAGTGACCAGCATATGCCAGGCCAACTTCTCACATTGGTGGGCAGCGTGTGGGATTCCAGCTTGCCATTGTTTTACCAGAAAATCTCTATTTGAATTACTAACTGAAAACCACTAAAGGTACTCAAGGTACATATAAAGTCAAGCTTTGTATCAACAAGTTCTACTGAACTTAGAGCTGTGTGTGAACGGATAGCACATCCTTGCTACAGCTCAAGCTAGGATCAGTAGGCCACCAACTAGTGTAGGTAGTACAACACTGCACAACACTAGAATGTCCTTAGGGGCTGGAGCCAGTGGGTTCACCCAACCTCAGTAGAAGGACATGACTTTCTTTGACTTGAAAGCCATGTGTGCTGCAAGGCACCTGAGGATAGGACAGAGTCCCTCCACACTACACCTGATAGATCTGTTAACAACAGATGATCTTAGATTGGCTCTAGGAGCTAATATATCTGAGTCAGGGGGTGGGTGAATCATAGTCTCTGGGTCAGATGATGAAAATCAAGATGACCAGGACTCTGTGGTTGAAGGGACAGATCCACAGGGATCTGTAAAGGACAGAGGAATACTCCCTAAGAGAACTGAAAAAGTGGAGGAGAGGCCTAGATCCCCTTCAAGGGAATCTGACAACTTCTATCACTCTGGCAGAGAATCTGTCCAGCAGAGGAGCTTATACCTTCCTAGAAGGGAAACTTCCTCTGAAAGAATGTACAAACTGCTGCAGTATGAGGAAGCAAGATTTACCCTCAAAACCAAGCAGTTGGCATTAGATAAGGAAGCCTTTGAGCTCCAGAGAGTTTCTAGAAGAGAGGGTTTATAAACCCCTGGTGGCAGCAACAGTGTCCCTAGAGTCAGAGATTACATTCCAGATCATAGGAACCTGTCCTCCCTACCAGAGTGGGGATGATATCCACAAATGGATAACTGCTAAAGAAAGGGCCTGTAGAGTACAACAGGTCCCCCAAAAGCAGTGGGCAGCAATCTTGTGGCTCTCCTTTTCTGATAAAGGCAGAGACAAACTCCTCACTGCTAGAGAAGAGGATGCTGATGATTATGATGTCCTGAATAGTACATTAATAGATGGGTTTGGCTTAACCACTGAACAGTACAGGTTGAAGTTCAGAGACACCCAGAAAGCACAGACTCAGGACTGGACTGACTTTGTAGATTGTGCAACCAAGGCTCTGGAGGGTTGGCTGGTTGGTAGTAGAGTTACTGATTTTAAGGGATTGTATAATCTTATGATGAGAGAACAGATCCTTAATAATTGCCATAACCAGTTGTTTCATCAGTGCCTGGTGAACTCTGATCTGACATCTCCCCAAGAATTGGGAAAGAAAGCAGACAAATGGGTCAGAACCAGGGTGAGGCAGAAAACCCAGAACTAAGGGGGTGACACTAAGAAGCAGGATTTAAGGGCTCTGAGAAAGGTGGGGATAAGTCAAAAGACCAGAAGTCTTCACAAGGGCCCCAAAAACCTGCATCTGGTGGGGATTCACAATCCAACAAAGGGAAAGGCCAAACGAAGCCCTGGTGCAAATTCTGTAAAAAGAAAGGGCACTGGACTTCTGAATGTAACAAGTCCAAAGACCAAACCACCACCACTCCTTCCCCTAAGGCAACTGTTCCCCCTAGTTAAGCAACTGGTGGAGGTGGTAATCAGAATAAGGGTGTAGTAGGGTTGACCCTGGGTTCTGAAGTGGACTCTGGCCTAGTCAGAGTACCCACTCAGGCATTGCTGATTGGTGATGGAGACATTGATGTGTCCTTCCTAGTGAGCCCCAGTAATCTGGGCAAATACAAACAGCAGCCTGTAATAAATGGCAAACAGACGTTGGCATTTAGGGACACAGGTGCTAGTGTCACCATGGTGGCAGAGGATCTTGTGGACCCTGGACATATCATCCTGGGTGAAATGTACCAGGTTACCAATGCAAGCAATATCAGGACCATCCATAGCCTGGCAGTTGTGAATTTCTCCTGGGGAGGGGTAACTGGCCTTAAGAAGGTTGTAGTCAGTGCAGACCTCTCTGTTGAATGTCTATTGGGCAATGATCTAGACACTTCAGCCTGGTCTGAAGTAGAGTTATGGACTCATGCTGAGATGTTGGGCATACCTGCAGAGGTATTTGCTGTGACCAGGTCACAAGCCAAAATGCATCAGACTGAACCAGCTCTGGATCCTGAAAGCATGGACCAGGTGCTACCCAAGAGGAGGAGCAGTAGGGTTAAGGCAGTGCCTTCCCCTCTGTCTCAGATCTCAGATTCCCCTCCTGAGGGAGGAGAAGCAGATCATGAAGAAGGAACTGCCCCAGAGGGACTTGAGCCTGATCAGGTTGGGTTCTTGGGGGCAGGGGGGCCCTTCTAGGGAAGATCTGAGCAAAGAGCAACAGTGCTGCCCCTCTCTTGAACCCCTCAGACACCAGGCTGCGCTGAGGCTGCTAGGAGTGCTAGTGGGTCCCATACATGTTATTGGGATGAGGGGCTACTATATTCTGAAGCTAGAGATCCAACCCCTGGAGCCACCAGGAGGTTGATAATGCCTAAGAAGTTTAGGGGGTTCCTCTTGACCCTAGCACATGACATCCCTTTAGCAGGACACTTAGGCAAAAACAAGACCTGGGACAGGCGTGTTCCACATTTTCATTGGCCACATATGTCAGAGGACACCAAGGAGTTTTGTCGCTCCTGTGTCACTTGTCAAGCCAGTGGCAAGTCAGGTGGTACAACAAAGACCCCCTGATACCACTACCTGTGGTGGGGGTACCCTTTGAAAGGGTAGGGAGTGACATTGTTGGTCCCCTTGACCCTCCAACAGCATCTGGGCACAGGTTTATCCTGCTGGTAGTGGATCATGCCACCAGGTACCCAGAAGCAATTCCCCTGAGGACCACCACAGCCCCTGTGGTGGCAAGAGCGCTCATTGGAGTTTTCTCCAGAGTGGGTTTCCCAAAGGAGGTCATATCTGACAGAGAAACTAACTTCATGACAGGGTATCTAAAAGCAATGTGGAAGGAGTGTGGTGTAACTTTTAAATTCACTACTCCCTATTACTAACAATGCAATGGGTTAGTTGAAAGGTTCAACAAAACCCTAAAGGGAATGATTAAAGGCCTCCCAGAAAAGCTTAGGTGAAAATGGGACCTTTTCCTTCCCTGCCTTTTGTTTGCTTACAGAGAGGTTCCACAGAAGGGGGTTGGCTACAGCCCATTTGAACTTCTGTTTGGGCATCCTGTAAGAGGCCCATTATGTTTGGTGAAGGAGGGCTGGGAGTTACCTCTCAAACCTCCCAAGCAGGATGTGATGGACTATGTACTTGGTCTCCGCTCCAGGATGGCCGAATACATGAAGAAGGCAAATAAAAACCTGGAGGCAAGCCAAGAACCACAGAAAACTTGGCATGACCAAAAGGCTGTACTAACTGTGTACCAGCCAGGACAGAAAGTTTGGGTGTTGGAGCCTGTGGCCCCAGCAGCCCTCCAGGACAAATGGAGCGGCCCCCATACAATTGTTGAGCAAAAGGGAGAAGTCACCTACCTGGTGAATCTTGGAACTCCCAGGAGCCCCCTTAGGGTGCTCCATGTCAACAGATTGAAACCATATGTTGACAGGGCTGACATGGGCTGACATGGGCTTGCTCATGGCAACTGATGAGCAACAGTAGGAGGAGAGTGACCCTCTCCCTGACCTGCTCTCACAGAACCCTGATGATGGGTCAGTAGATGGTGTTGCTTTGGCAAGAAGCCTCACTGACCATCAGCAAACTGAATGCAGACAAGTTCTGCAACAGTTTAGACATATGTTTAGCCTGACCCCTAGTCAGACTTCCTGGTGCACCAATGAGGTGGAAACTGGAGACAGTCTGCCTGTCAAGAGTAAAATCTACAGGCAACCTGACCATGTCAGGGACTGTATCACGACTGAAGTCCAGAAAATGTTAGAACTAGGTGTGATTGAGCCTTCAGATAGCCCTTGGTCTAGTCCAGTAGTCCTTGTGCCCAAACCTCATACCCAGGGTAGTAAGAAAGAAATTCAGTTTTTGTAGACTACAGAGGCCTCAATGCAGTCTCCAGGACTGATGCCTATCCAATTCCCAGGGCAGATGAACTGATTGATACTTTGGCTTCAGCCAAGTATCTGAGTACATTTGACCTAAGAGCTGGCTATTGACAGATCAGGTTAGCTGAGGATGCCAAGGCCAAAACAGCATGTTTTGGCCTTGGCATCCTGGTGATGCCCTTTGGTTTGAAGAATGCACCTGCCACTTTTCAGAGGTTGGTGAATAAAGTTCTGACTGGAATGGAAACTTATTGCTCAGCTTATCTTGATGATATTGCTGTCTTTAGTTCCTCCTGGCAGGATCACCTGGTCCACCTCACAAATGTTTTGGAGGCCCTGCAAAAAGCAGGCCTCACTATCAAGGCCACTAATTGCCAGATAGGGCAGAGTCAGGTTGTGTACCTGGGCCACCTTGTAGGTGGAGGCCAGGTTCAGCCTTTACAGAGAAAGATCCAAACCATCATGGAATGGGTTCCTCCAACCACCCAGACACAGGTGAGAGCCTTTTTAGGCCTGACTGGGTACTATAGGAGGTTTGTTAAGGGATATGGATCTATAGTGACTACCTTAAATGATCTTACCTCTAAGAAAATGCAAAAAAAGGTTCAGTGCACAGCTAGCTGTCAGAAGGCATTTGAAGACCTAAAGCAGGCCATGTGCATTGCCCCCATCTTACAGAGTCCAGACTACAAAAAAATGTTCATTGTCCAAACAGATGCTTCTGAGCTGGGAGCTGTACTATCTCAACTGAATGATGAAGGTCAAGACCAACCAGTAGCTTTTATAAGCAGAAGGCTGACCCCTAGAGAGAAACGTTGGTCAGCTATAGAAAGGGAGGCCTTTGCTGTGGTGTGGGCCCTGAAGAAGCTGAGGCCATACTTGTTTGGCACTCACTTCATAGTTCAGACTGACCACAAGCCCCTCCTATGGCTCAAACAGATGAAAGGTGAAAACCCAAAACTTTTAAGGTGGTCCATTTCCCTACAGGGGATGGACTATACAGTGGAACATAGACCTGGGACCCAACATGCCAATGCAGATGGACTCTCAAGGTATTTCCACTTATAACACGAAGACTCAACTGGTCAAGGTTAGTTTAGTGTCCCTGCGTTTGGGGGGGTTGTGTAGGAGAGAAGGTTCTGCACTTATGTTACCCCCACTTTTTTCTGATGTTAACCCTGGGTTCTGGCTATAGTCTGGCTGGGTCCCTGCTAATCAGGGCCCCAGTCTCTCTGTTCTCTCTAAACAACTTGGAGTGCATATTAGATGCACTAGTGATTGGATACTGTGGTACCTTATGAGCCCCTAGTATATGGTACCTTAAGTACCCAGGGCATAGGAACTTCACAGGCCTACCAGGGGCTGAAGCATGTATTATGCCACCCTGGGAAGCAGACTAAATCTGACACCACAGGCCTGCTACTGCAGCCTGAGTGAGGTAGTGTTAGCACTCCTCACTGAGATATAGGTTCCCTATATCTCACCTTACACACACATATACGCCTATCAGTCACCCCTAAGGCAGGCCCTATCAATCCTGAGGGCAGGGTGCTTGATTTACATGTGAGGGGGTGCCTCTGCCTGAGCAGAGCCTCTCTGCAGCCCTCAGAGTCTATTCTCTGTGGCTGTTTGTGGATGCAGTTAAACCATATACTCTTAAGTGCATTATAACCTCGCGGTAAATGCTAACTCTGGGATGGCTGCATCAAAACATGTTGTGTTTGGTGTCAAACGCTTTGGAATCATACCCCCACACCAGTACCTAGTGTGGGAGTATGATCCCGCACTTCTAGAGGGGTAGACATGTACCTACTGTGGAATCACAGTAGAATCCTGAAAGAGCCCTGGCATCACAAAATGGATGCAAACTCAAAAAGAAAATTTCCGCTGTTCCTCAAAGTTGAAAGGAGGGAGAAGAGTCAGGTGGAAGGCTAGAACCAATTGTACCCGCTTGGTATTGGGAATTGGTAATCCATTTGTCGGATAATAATGCCCTCACACACCCTTGCAGGTGTCATGCTTCATCATATGGGCTGCTCCTCGTCGGGCCGGCGGTGCAATGCCCGACGGGCTCCCTTTGTAAGGGGCACTTTGTCGGAGATCTTCAATCCGACTGCCGTATGGTGAAGTGCGGGTGAGGGGGCCTAAGTGGTGTAGATGTGCCTAAGTGGTTTAAAACAGGGTATAGAGTGCCGGCTGGAAATCAATTTATTCTTGGGGCCTCCTTCCCTAATTAAAAACGTGAAAGTATGGCACTCAACGGAGTATAATGTCTCATGTGTGAGTGAACTAAAAAATGGTCAACATGTTTCTCGCTATGAGTTTGTGTACTCGCGATTCTTCAGGACCTCAGCAAAACACTATCTACAAAGGAAAATAACAGTATTCTCAACTAGGATTTGTCACGTCAGTGGTGACTCTTATTAAAATACCTGTCAGTGTCTGGTATTACCTGTAAAGGAAATGTTGCCAGTTAGAATAGAACACCGTTGACACATTGGTACAGGAAACTAGTCAAAAACGTGACTCTTCAACCATGCTAAAGGTAAAAACTGTGGTGTTTTCCTAAAGCAAAAATTGCATCTAAACAAATACAATGGTGATGTGTCCCAAAGGTGAACTAGAAGTGGCTATTCACCTATGTGGACTATATTAAAAAGCAGTGGGAAATACTTGTGAATGGACTTACCCTATTCGGTATAAGATTAGACAGCAGCAGTACTCGGTGGGTTTACATCGAGCTAGAATTTCTCATAAAGTAGAACTATACATGAAACCAAATAATGATGTCGGTAAAACAACAATCACGAACAAGCACTGAGACAGATAGTACAGTTGTGGTTACATGTATTAGCAATCATATCCCTATGGGGTAGATCATATATCAAGGTGACAACAACCGATCTAAAAGAAGTCCTACTCTAAGATATGGCAATTGTCTCCAGTATGTAAGGAGTCAGCATGATACTGGGGTTGTATGCATAGAGTGTTATACCTGGCGTCTGTGGAGTTTAAACTACGCCAAGGCAGTTAGGTGGAGAGAGCCCTCATGTGTGTAATAAGTGTTGAGGGTCGTGTGTCTGCATAGTTGTCCTATGTCAAGGATCATTAAATCGGTAAGGCCGAAGTTACAATAACCTGAGGTGAGACCCGTATGCTTAACCATGCTGCAAGTTGATTGGATGGGTCACCGATGGAGGGTGTGACCAATCGGAAGGACTAGTATGGGTAAAAATTGTATACAAAAGTGCCCCGGGTTGTTTAGTTAAGACCCAGATACGCCGGCGTTCTTAACCCGAGTTCTGGGGGGGGAAAAAAAAAAAAAAAAAAGGGGGGAGGGAGGGGAGAGAGAAGGGAAAAGCAAAGCAGAGCAAGCCTCAAAGAGGGTTAGCGGTAATATGATCAGGGCTTAAAGCTACTTACATTGCTTGCCGCTCGTGTCAGCCGTATTGACCTACCCTCACCACCGAGTCCGGAAGGTGACTCGTACATCAGAGTGGTGGAACTTAAAAGAGGAAAACATAGTCAGGTGACTCTGGACGGGGGTGGAGCAGTAGTAGGAAATGGCGGCCATCATGGATAGGGATAAGATCTCGAACAGTAGACCCGGGAATCATGTGAATGAGGCGGCCATCTTAAGACGGAGGATTAGAAATTAGCTTGTATAGTCACTGCATTGTGGCTGGGAAAACTGGTGGAAAGGAGTCTGATTTAGGAACCCTCGGTTTGGTTCTTGAATGTATTTATTCGGAAGTAAAAAGTAGTTAATACACGTCAAGTTTGGAAACGTGTGGTAATATACTATAAAGTAAAATAGGGGGCTCATACTAGGACTACAGACTCAACCAACTTGAGGGTCATATTCCTGTTACAATATGGAAAAGCTCAGGTTTTTATCGAGCTCCAAGGGATATCATCGTTAAGGCCCCCAGTATTAGAGGATAAACGGTGTATCCATCGCTGCTCTCTTGCAAAAAGGCTCGGTTTGGTAAGCAAGGGATTGGCTTCTAAAATCAGCCATTTTACCGAGTCCGGTGAGTGTCCCTTTTCGTGAAAGTGAGCATATAGTTTGGTGTTGTTTTTGTGGCAGCGGAAACTACTGCGATGCTCAGAAATGCGCAATTTGATAGGGCGAGTCGTCATCCCCACATAGTAAAGATCGCAGGGGCAGATGAGCAGGTAAATGCAGTTCGATGTATTGCAATTTGTGTGGGTCCTCAATTCCCAAACAAAAGTGCTGTTCAGTGTGACTGTCTTATGTACTGAAGTAAAAGTACAAGCACTACATGTGCCACAAGGATGGTGTCCCTTCACTGGTGGTAATTGCCAGAGTGTGCGTTGTAGGGACTTAATCTCAGGTTTAGGCCTTGTGCGTATGAGCATATCCTTGATGTTTTTGGATCGCTTATATGCAAAGCGTGGTGTTTCAAGGTGTAAGGTTCCTGTATTGAGGATATCCCAGTGTTTCTTTAGCACGCGAGTCAACTGTGTGGAAACCGGTGTGAAAGTAGTAACACAAGTTAGTGTTGGTGAAACATTTGGCTCATTTCTATGTTCCAAGAGTCCTTCTCTGTTGTTGTTACGGGCACGTTTCTTGGACAGAGTGATGCTCCTCTGTGGATAGTTCCTAGCTTTAAGGTTCTGGGCCAGGATTGCTGATTCACTTTTGTATGTATCTAAAGTGCTGCAATTCCTTCTAACTCTTAGAAATTGCCCAAAGGGCAAATTTTCTTTCAGTGATCTGGGATGGTGACTCTGGAAGTGTAACAGGCTATTACGGTCAGTCGCCTTCCTGTGCATGGTTGTTGAGAAGTGACCCTGTGTCAACTTGATGGTTAAATCAAGGAAGGCAATCTGTGTGGGAGACGCAGTTATAGTGAACTTTAAGTAGGGATTTAGGTTGTTTATCCATGTAAAAAACTCAGTGTAGCTCACGCTGTCTCCTGTCCACAAGATAAGAATGTCATCGATAAAGCGCTTCCATAGGCGGATGTTATCGCGATATGGATTGGTGTTACAGAAGATGTGCTCCCCCTCAAAGGAAGCCATATACAAACAGGCTACACTAGGAGCAAAGGTACTCCCCATGGAAGTACCTTGTGTCTGGTGATAGAGCTTGCCCTTGAACTCAAAAAAGTTTTCAGTTAGTGCTAGTGTAGCGCAGGCTGTGATAAAAGATGGAGGGGTGAGTGACTCCCAAGGGATTGAATTCAAAACTTCCTCAATAACCCCCAGTGTGGCCCTTTGGGGGATGTTCGTGTAGAGGGCCACAACATCTAGGGTAATGAGGAAGTTGATGTCATCCGTCACCTGAATCTGGTCAAGTAGGCGTAGTACATCAGTTGTATCCTGTATGTATGATGGGGTGTCTTTCACCAAGGGTTGCAGGAAATGGTCGCAAAACTGCGAGAGGGGTTCCAAAATGGAATCAATGCCAGACACTATGGGACGACCAGGTACTGGTATGACCCCCTTATGGATTTTGGGTAAAACGTAAAAGTAGGGGGTTTTTGGTTCTTTCTTGACGAGAAATGAAGCCTCATTCTCGCTCAGCCATCCTTGGCTTTCGGCTGAATCTACCAGGCTGGTAATGGATTTTTTCAGACGTACTGTAGGATTTATGGAAATAGGAGTATAGTATTTCCTATCCCCCAATTGTCGTAGGCATTCAGTGTCATAGTCTGTTGTATTCATTATGACAGTGGCCCCACCCTTGTCGGCTTGTTTAATGGTGATACTTGGGTCATTGGCCAATGTCTCAATAGCCAATCTTTCCTTGTTGCTGATGTTCTTGAAGGTTTGCCGTCCTTGGATTGTTTTCACTTCCTTAAGTACTGCCTGTTCGTAAGTCAGGACCTCATTTGGTACCATCCCCGCGTGTGGGGTGAAAGTAGAAGGATTACGAAGACCCGAATCTGTTTCGGGTATCCTTGCTTTTCCTTCAAAGAAAAATCTGAGGCGGATCTTGCGAAAAAATTGGTGTAATTCACAGATCTGCATGAATGGATCAACTCTGGGAGTAGGGACAAAACCTAGTCCTTTTTGGAGGACATCATCTTCTGTCTGTGTCAATCGCCTGGACGATAGATTCACGACTAGGTTTGTTTCTTGTTGCTGTGGCTCCTGGTCTCCATCCCTCGTTGGGGAGGTTCTTCCCACTGTACTCTTTTCCCTTCCTGCGAGGACCCTCTTCTTCGCCCTCGCCCTCTGCCCCAACCTCTGCCTAAAAAAGGCTGGCTCATGCCTTGGGGTACAAATGGGGGTGGGCAGTGTTGTCCAAATTGTGGGGGGCCTTGCTGGTACAAAGGGTATGGCCAGAAGGGCGGTCCTTGGTACATAGGCGGGGGAAAGGTATTGTATCCTTGTCTGCCCTTCTTCCCTCTGTATTGATTAGGTCTTGAGTATTCAGTGCTGGAGTCACTGTTGGTCGAAGACCCTCTTCTGGAAGAGTTGGTATCGGTATCTGATGAGTAGTTGGTGTTGGATGGGACATAATCGGCTTTGAGATATGGGTATACTTTCTCTTTCTCAAAGCGTTTAATATCCTTTTGTAACTTTGTAACTTTCTGTTTCATCAGATACTCTTTATGTTCAGCGATCTCGTTATTAAGTTCGGTCAGTTTGGACTTGAAACTTGAGCCAGGGTTGGATTGTTTCAACGTGCTTTCTGCTGCTTGAATCCGTACTAGTAGCTCGTCCGCTAGTCTTTTGGCTGTGTTAACAATGAGGATGAGGAGATCTCTTGTACACTTCCAGGAGATTTGGGACCATTCAACTTTGAATTGCCCATCCTCCCAGAAGATCCTAGGGAAATTTTTAACAATAAGGCCATTAGGTGAAATGTTAGCCCTAAAGTATTCCGTCATCAGGGCACCATGTAATGTAATCCGTACCCACTCTCGTTTCATATCTGATAATGATTGCCAATCGGCCGATTGGCTTCCTGTAGCAGTCTCATAATCGAGACCCAGAATAGAGGGGGTCCTAAGTATTTCCGCTGCATGGTCGTCCCCATAGCTCAAGCCCTGGCCCTCCATGTGTGGATGGGTGGAATTGAGGTAGAGGTGTAAAATTAAAAGACAATAGTATCGTCGAAATTTGGGGGATAGAACAGATCTTACCCACCGGTAGGGGTCCCACGGGTGTTTAGGCCGTGCAAAGCATGAATTACAAAAAGGAGGGACTTTTTGTAATTCATCACAAAATGGATGCCACCAGCACAGACACTGGGCTGCCCTCCTGCTGCTGACCGAAACTCACAGTGGAGGAGGCCCAACAATAGGCATCCTGTCACAGGGAGGTGTAACCACCTTCCAGACAGGATTTAGTGTATTGGTGCTGGCTGGGTGCACTCCTAGAGTGCTTTCAAGTCCTGCACTGGGGGAGCAGTAGGCTCCTCTGTGCATATGCCAGCTCAAACCGGTTCAGGGGCTACCTGCCCCTGCTCTGGCATGAAACTGGACAAAGGGAAGTGGGTGTAACCACCCACTCCTGAGGAACTTCAATTTCTGATCGCGATCGAAGCGACCCGCCATTTTGTGCTCCGCCGCCATTTTATGTTGCCATCACTCAGGCAGCACAGCGAACAAAGTCTATTCTGCTTGTTCTGCAGCCTGATGTCGAAACACGCCTTCTGCCTCTATTTGCAAAGCTGGTGTTAGACCTAGCCGAGTACACTAATCCCTGTCTGGCTTTTCTAATCCCCGTCTCAACTATCTGTTGGTTCACACTATTCTTTCTTGACCTTATCTTATCGTCTGGCCTTCACTGTCTTCTGCTAGCATTCTCTCGTTTCACAACTGTCCTCCAACACACACAAACGTATCTCGCCACCTGCAAGTTAGTTATGAGTCTGTTAATAAATTAGATTGAGGGTGGGGTGACAAACATAGTTGGAGGAGAGGTCTCTTCGAGTCATCCGACACTTTTGTTTTCAAACCTTTCCTATTGGTTCTATCTTGTTTTCTAACTTTTCTTATTGGCTCTTTCTTGTGTGTTCTGGGAGTGCTTTTGGTTAATAAACACGAACATTATATGGTATTTAACCCGGTGCGCCACAGAGTGAAGTGGCAGTCTCCTGAGAACCTACTTTGTGTACTTCTAGGATAACTGTACTAGCTGCAGCTAAATAAATCTGATCTTCTAACGCCGACAGAGTGTCCTGTGTCTCTGTGTAGCTAAGCAGGAGAACTCCGGAGACTTTGGGCGTACACTGCGCCACCAGGCCCAAAAGGTTCTGGTTCTTCAACTGGCGCCCAATGTGGGGCGGCTTCAGTGGTACCGGTTCTGCTCGAATGTCGTGAGGAACCCCGCAAGAAAATTCCGGAGGGTTCACGAGCCACATTAAGCGATCCCTGTATGTCGAAAGTGGTCCGAAGGTCTTTTGCAGCGCAGTTACTCCTTCCTGACGGCTACTGACGACCGCTGCCCTGACTGCCGCGCTGCTTTGGCCCTTCCTTGATGATGTATGGTAAGGCGAGATGATAAACGGGCCTCTGTTGGTGGAAGAAGTTGTCCTTAGTTAAGTAATTTCGTGGGTCGCGGCCACAATTTTGGTTCTTTGATTGATTTCTTTGGGTACTTAGATTTATCCATTGCAATAGATAAAGCCAAGGGTAAGTGCATTTGTGCTGCGTAAACTGAGTTTTACTCCCTTGAAGTTTGTGAACAGTCCGGAGACATCTCGAGATGCCTGGTCTGACTAAGTTTGGAAGAATTTGTTGTCTTGGTTGTAATAGGGATTCCCGACTTGAGGACTCTTGTCCGATTCCTTCGGTTGGAACTCCCACATAAGAGCTCTATTCAAAACATGGTATCGGCCCCATTGCCTTTAACGAGACATGGACCCGATACACAAAGAAAGATGGTGTTCTAAAATGGCCAGAAAATGGTAGTTTTGATCCTGATGTGCTAGATAATTTGGAAGCAGTTTTATTTAAAAGAAAAGCCCAGCTGGCAATGTTTGACTCTTTCCGCCTTTGGTGTAAGGAAGCCAAACAGAAAGAAATTAAACAAGCAAAACGAGATAGGAAAGCACAGGGTATGACAATTATACAGGCTGCCCAACGATTTAAAGACGATGAAATTGACAATACGACTGCAATTTCAGAAAGACAGCATCGTAGGGCGATAGATAAATGCTATCCGGTGTTGCCTGTTTCTCCTTCTGATAATAAGAAAGCTATAGAAGAAGATCCCCTAATGTCCCACTTATTAAGGTTGCCTCCGCCCTATGCGCAAAGTGCCAATGTACCTCAGCCGTTCCAGCCTGTGCAGCCGCCAGCGGTACTTCCGCCTGTTCCGGCTCTTCTGCATTTGCCTCCTCCAGTATTACCGCCCTTGCCGGTTTTACCATTAGCCTCAACTTCTTTGCCCTCATCTCCTGATCTTAGGTCTCCTTTACCTTCTGCTCCTCCTGCAATTACCAGTTCCTCTCTTGTCAGTTCTCCTAATACTTTGTTTCCAATTCTCATGTCTAATTCTCCATCTGTGCGTAAGCGTCTCACAGACACGGTTACTGGTATTCTATCTCCTTTCTTTGAAGCTTTAAATGTGTCTCCGGCTTTTTCTTGAAGACAGTCTTGTAGTCAGTTCCCAGATTTTGAGGAACGAGAGAGGTTAGACTCTCTTGCATGAAAATGGATCAAGAAGGGTCCACAATACAGTGTGCTTAATATTATGCCTACTTTTTTGCAATGGAATGCGCCTACGCAAAGATATGTTTTTAATGTAATGTGTGACACTCTCATTAAAGAATGGGAAGATGTGAGTTCGAGTCCGATCCCACAAGGTCTGTTAAATGCTAAGACTGATTTTGATAAAGGACTTATTGTGGGTTCTAAGGTTGAGGAAGCTGTAAGGACGCTTATCTCTTATAGATCCTTATTGTTTTCTCAGACATTCCTTGATTCCGATCCGTCGGTTAGACTGACGTTGAAAAATTATCCTATGAGAGAGGTTCCTCCAGTATGGAAAGAAGAGGTTGCAGCAGTAGGTGCTAATGCAGCTATTCCTGCTCATTTCCAACGAATATGGGTACATGTCCCTTGGAAGAGATCTGAAGTTTTGGCCCTTAAGCAGACTCTACCGGATCCTCGTAAAAACCCTGCAGGTTATTATAAAGAATTATCACAGACAGTTGATGCTTGTATTATGAACCTAGCAGATATTGACATGCTAATGGGAAATGTAGTCCCACAGACAATATGGGCTAAGATTCGTAGAGAGGATCACGCGCAGGAACTAGGTCCTACTTGGGATGTTATAACTACTGCAGATAGGGACCAAGTGGGTGGCGCAAAGCCTGACGCTCTGATCTCGGAACTCCCTGGTAGAATCATTACGTTAATGAAAACTACGATGCCTGCATTGAGAGTTAATTGGGATAAACTAGCAGCATGCAAACAAAAGAAAGATGAAAGTGTCTCTGACTTCTTTACTCGTTTCGAGGAGACATTTATCGACCACAGTGGTCAAGACATGGCTACAGAGGGTGGACAGCGATTGTTTGTGGACAAATTTGTATTCAATTTGCTTCCCGAGCTGTCACACAAATTAAAAGATTCAGAAAGTTCATGGGCTGTTTCTTCTTCTGCCCAGATAATGGCTACTGCACAATATTATGAGAATAGGGAAAAGGAAGAAAAAGAAAAGCAAGAGAAAAAGACGAAAGATTTAAAAACAAAGGTTCTCTTGCAACAAGCCTATCCGCCACGTTATGCTCAGCCTCAAATTCAGCAGCCCCCGCAGTTTCAGAGGTTGTATCAAAAACCTGAGCCATACAATCCACGACCTTTGTTAGGTCCTAATCAATGTGCCTATTGTAGAGAGGAAGGTCATTTTAAGAATAGTTGTCCGGTTTTATTGCAGCGCAATGGAGCGTTATCTGCTCCACGAGGTCGTGCTGGCCTTCAGTCAGCAAACAGAGGTAGAGGTCAGGGTGTGTTGACTCAAGAACAGCGTGCCCTTTCTTCTCCCAATTCCATGAACTACTTTGATCAGCAAAATGTGAGGTCTGCACAGTCTTACAATGAAGACCATTACAATATATTGTTAACGAAAGTCTTCATGCTAACTAGGACAGCCATGGACAAAGTAAGGGAGTTGTGCCAATCCCAGTAGATCAAAATGGACCTTATGTTAACGTCACTATAATGGGTGTTTCAGAGCCATTTCTTCTGGATACAGGAGCAATGAGAAGTTCTATCATTCATTCTAAACTCCCTGGGGCACCTTTGTCTGGCTTAACAAATGTTTCTGTAGGATTTTCTGGTGCCCCTGTTCGCAATCCCGTTTCTTGCCCTTTGCCTATTTCAGTTGGTCCTTATGATTTGGAAGCTCCACTTCTGTTGACGAATAGTTGCGGTGAGAATCTGTTGGGTCTAGACCTATTGAAAAGAATGCATGCTACAATATATTGTTCTCCTTCTGGCGTACATCTTACTTTAGGACAGAAATTGGCCTCCCCAATGTATTTGTCCAAAGATTACTTTCTCTTCCAGCAGCGCTTTGGGCCACGGGTCCGAACGATGTGGGTTGTCTTGAGATTCTGCCTTATGTTGTCACTCTCAAGCCCAATGTTGAATTACCGCGCATCCCACAGTATAAAATTTCCACTGAAGGTGAGAAAGCGCTTTTGGGAATCATTCATGACTTGATTCAGAAGGGTGTGGTTAAAAGAACAAGAGGTAACACATGCAATAGTCCTATTCTTCCTGTTCTCAAACGCACTGATCCTTCTCAGCCTCCTGTGTATCGTTTCGTAATTGATCTGCGGGAGGTAAACAAAACTGTTGTCCCACAATTTCCTGTTGTTCCAGATATCACTGCTCTGTTGACAATGATACCTTCCACAGCGACTTGGTTCTCTGTTATCGATCTAAAGAATGCCTTCTTTAGTATTCCCATTGCAGAAGAGAGTAGGGACATTTTTGGCTTCTCTCTTGGAGGCCGAAGCTTCCGGTTTAAGCGCGCACCTCAAGGCTATTGTGAAAGTCCCTCTATTTACAGCCAAGCTTTAAAATGTCATCTTGATACTTTTCATTTGCCGTCTGGTGTTACTCTTATCCAGTATATGGATGACTTATTAGTCGCCGCCGATTCAAAAGATATCTGCAAAAATGTCACTATTGCATTGTTACGCTACTTGTTTAAACTGAATCACAAGGTTTCACCTTCCAAACTACAATATGTTTGTCGAGAGGTTACCTATTTGGGTCATCTCCTATCAAAGGAGGGACGACGATTGACACCCGAAAGAATTCAGGCGATTACGCGAATGTCTGTACCATCCACACAAAGGGAAGTACGTGCCTTTCTGGGTATTACTTCTTATTGTAGACAGTGGACCACTAACTTCTCTCTAATTGCCAAACCTTTGTTGGCACTCACTTTAAAAGATACGCCTCACCCCCTTCCTTGGACTGATGAGTGCCAAAAGAGTTTCACTGACTTACGTACCGCTCTGTGTTCTGCTCCTGTACTAGGCACTCCAGATTACACTAAGCCTTTTTCGCTCTATGTTCATGAGAGAGAAGGTTGTGCATTGTCAGTTTTAACACAACAATTTGGAGACAAACAGCGGCCATGTGCCTATTTTTCGGCTACGTTAGATCCTGTAGCTAAAGCATTGCCTAGTTGTCTCAAAGCGACAGCAGCAGCAGCAATTTCTATTCGGCAGTCTGCTGGAGTGGTGTTGGATAACACTCTCATTGTCATGGTGCCACATGCAGTGGATACTTTACTAAACAGAACGAAAACGCAGCATCTCACGAGTGCTCGTCTAACTGGATAAGAGCTGACGCTTTTGGCTAGTCACGTACACATCAAACGATGTAATACCCTGAATCCAGCTACTCTGTTGCCCCTTCTAGATGAAGAAAATGTTGAAGAACAGCATGATTGTTTCTTCTGCACTGAGGAAGAGACAAAGGGAAGAATTGACCTGAGAGACACACCGCTTGAGAATCCAGATGGAACCCTATGGGTAGATGGTTCTTGTTTTAAAATGCCCAATGGAGATACAGTTTCAGCCTATGCTGTAACTACTTTACATACTGTTGTGGAAACTGCACGCATTAGACACAATTCAGCGCAAGCAGCAGAATTGATAGCATTAACAAGAGCTTGTGTATTATCGAAAGGGAAAAGAGTGAACGTATACACTGACAGCCAATACGCTATTGGTGTAGCGTTCAACTTTGGGCGTCTCTGGAAGGAAAGGGGTTTTTTCACTTCACATGGCACCAAAATACAACATGGTCAGTTAGTGACTGATCTCCTCGAATCACTTGCCTTATCCACCCAAATAGCGATCGTAAAGTGTAGTGCGCACAAAAAGATTACGGATGATGTTGGTCGAGGAAATACGTTTGCAGACGAAATAGCGAAGAAGACAGCGAGAGATTCAACAAGTCGAATGTATGTGGCAGGTCCTGCGAATTGGGTCAGAGAGAGAGGAATGTATGAGAATACAGTGGAAAGTGTAAAAGCGATTCAGAAAGAGGCTTCAGAGAAGGAGATAAGAAAGTGGAAAGAAAGTACGGGAATGTTAGATGAGATGGGTTGTTGGGTGGAATTATCTGAACATCAGCGTTCGCTGTTACCAGATGCCTATGTTCTCCCAGTGGTTACTATGGCACATGGTCCAACCCACTTAAGTGCAAAAGGTATTTGTAAACTTCTGGCTCCAGTGTGGCAGAATGAAGGTATCCCAAAATGTGCAGACAATGTAGTGAAGCACTGTATTGTTTGTTTAATGTACAACCCGGGAAAGGGAACCCCAACACCAGCGGGTCACTTTGCTCCTCCGACATATCCATTTGAGGTGTTGCAAATCGATTATATTCATATGGAGCGATGCAACAACCTCAAATATGTTCTGGTGGTAGTATGCGCCTTTTCAAGATGGATAGAAGCATACCCTCTAAAAGATAACACAGCCCTATCCACAGCTAAAATCCTTCTAAAAGAATTCTTCCCCAGGTTTGGTTTGCTGCGCATTGTCTGGAGTGACAATGGGAGTGAATTTGTTGGCCAAGTCATGCAGAAAGTTTGTGCAGGTCTTGGTATCAAGCAAAAGTTCCACGCGGCAAATCATCCACAGTCAGCGGGTTTAGTAGAATGTTACAACGGAACCTTGAAGTTAAAGTTAGCAAAGGTTCAAGCAAGTACAGGACTCAATTGGCCTGATGCTTTGCCGTTAGCTCCGCTATCCACCAGAACTGCAGTACACTCTTGTTTGGGACTTAGCCCATGTGAAGTGGTTTTTGGTCGTCCGGCTAACGTATGGGGAATCCCTCGCCCTAAGAAATACTCAGACTTGCCATATCCAATGTTGATTGACTATCTGCATGATCTTACGACTAAATTGCGTGTTCTCCATCAACAGGTTCAGAGTGCTCTGCCGAAGGCTTCCACAGACCCAGGTCACTACATCCGACCAGATGACTGGATTTGTGTGAAGAATTTCCAGAGGACCAGCAATTTGGAACCCAGATGGCGGGAGCTCCGAATGGTCCTTCTCACCACGAGGACAGCAGTTAAAGTCGAAGGAAAGAAAAATTGGATTCACGGTGTGCATTGTAAGAAAGTGCCTTTGCCTTTGCCATACAATCAATGGGTACGCAGAGGTGTTGGTGACTGTGAAAGTGAAAGAGTTCCACGATTCGTACCCTTCAGCGATGCACACCTGAATGGGACACTGTCTGAGAAAGAGGACGACGACATTTTACAGGAAGCAATTCCATCAAATCGTCGCTTGGATACGACTAAACCACGAACATTGTTCCAAGACCAGAGTGTTCCGGGGAAGGAACGATACGATTTACGACCTAGACTAAAGAACATTTAAAAGATTTTTCTCTTGTGTAGAATTCTGTCCTGGTTGCAGGGTCACGGTAGGAGTCTGAGTCACGACCTGAGTAGTGGCAATAGGCCTGCAGGATCTACAGTGTCATAGGACGGTGGAACATCGTGATTTAGCGATTGAGGAAGATGGCCGTGAGCATCCATTAGAAAGATGGAAACTACAATAGGCAAAAGAGAAAGAAAAGATGAAATGAAGAAAGCATCCTGTAAAATAATGTACAGTCGTTTCAGCATAACTCTATGTGTTATTATATAATTGTGTATTGCTTTAGCATTTGTTGGTTGGATTATTTATGCTTTGCAGCCAAAAGTTATCTCCCCTTTTCCCTCTTTGTCTTCTCCTACTATCTCTCCACATCTCTTTCATACTCTTCCTCCACATGAACTCATTAGAAGAACTGAATATTATAACAATTCCTTTATCCAGCTATTACATCAGCATCAGTTAGTGGTCAATACAACTGACTGTTGGGTGTGTGGACTTATGCCACACACCACAGAGAAATTAATGCCATATTTAGTTCTCCCGTTCTCTTATGAAGGTTCTGCTTGAGCTTACTTCGTCATTTTTTCTAATGCTTATCAAAGCAAATTCAGACGATCCGTTAGTTCACATGTTAGTGATCCGGATTTTAGTCATAGTTCTTTGATTAAGGGTATGGTAGCTATGGCTAAAATCATGGAAAATAGTAAAATCTCCATTGATGAAAGAAAAGCGTACACTAACTGGAACGTCACTCAATATATGTCTAGTCTTAGTGACAAAGTTAAGAAAGGAAAGTCTTCGCCGATTTGGACTATACCACATCAGGGTAACTTCTGCTTACAGATAAACGATCGCTCTTCTAATACCATACAAAGGAATAACTGCTCCTACACGTACGTTTATTCCTCTTAGAACTCGCCTCCTCTAGTGCCGTCTCAAGGCACCTATTTCATCTGCTATAATAGAGCTTATACTTGGTTACCAACGGGTTTCTCTGGTACATGTTATATAGCCTTTCTTCTTCCCCCTACTTACACCGCTTCCGCAAATCATCATCGAACCCGATACGGCAGAGGGATTATTGATTCAAAGGACACAGCAGGACAAGATAGAGGAGATTTCCTTAAAGGATTTCTTCCCTTCTGGGGTCCATTGGCTAACAGCAGAAATATAAGGCAACTAGTCCGTATCCTAGAAACTACAATAGACATCACTGTAGGTGCCTTGAGAAACATCATGGCAGAACTACAGGCGGATCGTCTTATGACATTACAAAATCGAGTTGCCTTAGATTTTGTTCTTGCCGATCGTGGAGGAGTGTGCAAATTGATCGGGTCAAGTTGCTGTATTTTCATACCTAATGACGCTCCGACAGTATACCAAGCTATCTCCAAGTTGCACATAATCTCTGAGTCTATTCATCAGGATGAAGGAGATTGGTCTTTTACGGAGTGGTTTTGGGGACTACTGTCCAAATAGGGTTGGAAAGCATTGGCGTTTCTTGGTATAATTTTGACCATTATTTTCTCCAGTTGCCTTTGTATGCACTGTGGTCCCGCTATCTGTGACCTCTGTGCTACTATGTGCATCCCAAAACCCAAACCACAAGTAACAGAAAACATAAGAATGATGTTACAGCAACAGCTCGATGACCTCATGGCTATTGACGTGGACTCAGATTAGCATGAGTCTATCTTGCCTGAGTTCTGGGAAAAGGAGGGTCTGAGGAACTTCGATTTCTGATCGTGATCGAAGCGATCCGCCATTTTGTGCTCCGCCGCCATTTTATGTTGCCATCACTCAGGCAGCACGGCGAACAAAGTCTATTCTGCTTGTTCTGCAGCCTGATGTCGAAACACGCCTTCTGCCTCTATTTGCAAAGCTGGTGTTAGACCTAGCCGAGTACACTAATCCCTGTCTGGCTTTTCTAATCCCCGTCTCAACTATCTGTTGGTTCACACTATTCTTTCTTGACCTTATATATTTTTTTTTTTTGTCCTCATCTCACCTGATCAAGCGGCAGCGGGTTTAATAGCCAACAAATAAGGATGGAGCGGTGGGAGGCCCAGTAGCTTACCGCGCTTGCTTGGGATCACCAGACCCATCCCTTCTGATGTTTCTCAGGGATATGGTGTAATCATAGGACTGATGGTAACAGGCTCAATGAGCGACCCCAACTCATTAACGGGTGCCAGATATTTAAGACCTTGTCCACAGAGCGCTCATACTCCAGCCTAGCCATACTGAATGCCGCATTCAGCCAATCCTCTCTTTTTGGGGGGAGTGGATCCTTCCATCTCTTGCAGATCTCTCTCCGTGCCAATAATATCAAGTACATTAATAACCCTTTATCCTGCTCGGTGGCAGAGCTAGTGAAATGCCCATCGGCTCCAAAAAACACCAAAGAGAGATTTACTTCCACCTTGAATTTAAAAATGTCCCGGAGGGATAACCCCACTTCATTCCAAAAAGCCTCCAGATTGTGACATTGGAAAAAAAAAAGGGTCATCGTTGGCTAACGGGGTATGACACCTTGGACATTTCGGAGGGGGACGGGGCAAACTTAGCGATCTTGTAGGGAGTGTAGTAGAGTAGATTTATAACAAAAAAGTGATTTTTCTTTAAGCAGGCTGGCTTTATAAATTTATAAAGAGTTTTTAAGGAAGGCTCAAAGAGGGCGTCGACTTGGGGGGCCAAGTTGGAGGAAAACCATACCTCAATCGCCTTGGGTATTTTGATGTCATCTGCCGCTAGAAGTAAATTGTACCAGACCGAAATCTCCTTCTTTAGAGGCCCTTGCTGACACAATCTCTCAATTTCCCCATTTCCTTTTATCTCGTCCTTCTCCTTTTCCACCCCAAACCAAGAAGTTATCTGGAGATATTTGAATCTAGACAAACCTGGACCTATGTTGATTCTTAGGTATTCCCAGGGTAAAATACCTTCACCATCCAGCAGATCTGACCAGACAGAGATACCAGCACACTTTATTGGGATGGCTAGGGCATCCTTAAGCCAGAGAGGAGTGCCAGGGGAATCCCAAATAGGAGCCAGGTCTGGGAAAATAACCAATCCCCCAACTTGATCTCACCTTATACCATACCTCTAGAGCAGCCCTCAATATCTTTAGTCTAACCCGCTTGAAAAATCTAGGAGAACCAAATTTGTAAAGAAAAGCCTCTCCTACATCCCCTCCCTCAGTTCTCACCATGTCAGCTAAAAGTTTGCCCCAGCTAGACTCATCCAGCTTCCCCAACAACATTCGTATGCTCCTGAAATGAAAGGCTGCTGCATAAAGGCTTAAATCTGGGAGAGCCAATCCGCCTTTAAGGAGTCTACGCCTGAGCTTTTTCCATGAGAGCCTTACTCCCTTATCGCCCCATATAAAACTCCCGATCCTACCCTGTATTTTATTAATACCCTTCAATGAAAATGACAACGGAATGGTGGAGAATAAAAAAGAGAGTTTAGGGAGAATGATCATCTTTACAAGGTTGACCTTGCCAAAAATCGTCAAAGGAAGATTTCCCCATTTTTTTAAGAGACGGACTATTTCCTTGGAAACTCTATCTAAATTGATTTGCGGGATTCTATCCAAATCTGCGACCACTGTAATTCCCAAGTATCTAAACTCAGAAGAGACCTTCCCACTCCAGTTGTCTATGTTCCAGCACATGACCTCCGTTTTGGAGCTATTTACTTCATACCCGGAGACAGCACCAAATGAGGCCACTAGATTCTCTATAACCGGAATTGTGATTTCCAGATTACCAGTATATACTACTAGGTCGTCCGCATAGAGGGCTAATTTCGAGCTATAGGGGCCAGATTGAAAGGGAACTATTAGATTATTTAACCTGATCGCTTGCGCCAATGGTTCAATATAAATATTAAACAACAATGGGGACAGTGGCTGGGTGCACTCCTAGAGTGCTTTCAAGTCCTGCACTGGGGGAGCAGTAGGCTCCTCTGTGCATATGCCAGCTCAAACCGGTTCAGGGGCTACCTGCCCCTGCTCTGGCATGAAACTGGACAAAGGGAAGTGGGTGTAACCACCCACTCCTGAGGAACTTCAATTTCTGATCCCGATCGAAGCGACCCGCCATTTTGTGCTCCGCTGCCATTTTATGTTGCCATCACTCAGGCAGCACGGCGAACAAAGTCTATTCTGCTTGTTCTGCAGCCTGATGTCGAAACACGCCTTCTGCCTCTATTTGCAAAGCTGGTGTTAGACCTAGCCGAGTACACTAATCCCTGTCTGGCTTTTCTAATCCCCGTCTCAACTATCTGTTGGTTCACACTATTCTTTCTTGACCTTATCTTATCGTCTGGCCTTCACTGTCTTCTGCTAGCATTCTCTCGGTTCACAACTGTCCTCCAACACACACAAATGTATCTCGCCACCTGCAAGTTAGTTATGAGTCTGTTAATAAATTAGATTGAGGGTGGGGTGACAAACATAGTTGGAGGAGAGGTCTCTTCGAGTCATCCGACACTTTTGTTTTCAAACCTTTCCTATTGGTTCTATCTTGTTTTCTAACTTTTCTAATTGGCTCTTTCTTGTGTGTTCTGGGAGTGCTTTTGGTTAATAAACACGAACATTATATGGTATTTAACCCGGTGCGCCCCAGAGTGAAGTGGCAGTCTCCTGAGAACCTACTTTGTGTACTTCTAGGATAACTGTACTAGCTGCAGCTAAATAAATCTGATCTTCTAACGCCGACAGAGTTTCCCGTGTCTCTGTGTAGCTAAGCAGGAGAACTCCGGAGACTTTGGGCGTACCCTGCGCCGCCAGGCCCAAAAGGTTCTGGTTCTTCACTCCCCTGAGCCTCACATAGGAGTGGTCATAGAGCTTGTCCCTCCCTTTCTTTTAGTATAAGTTAGGAAACCCTTGCCATTGCAAACTAGATATCCCTGGACGATGCTCTGAAGAAGAATCCTGGACCTTCGACGTTCCACTACCTTTGGAAGACTGAAGAATCTCCCTTGGAGTCAAGGAGTGACTACCCTGCAAGGCAGGCACCAAAACTTTGAATCAATGGTCGCAAACTTTCCCGCTCCTGCCGAAGTCTGAAGTCCCTCCAGCCCCAAACATAGATTTCCTCACTCCTCTAAGGCCATCGTGAGTCCCCAGTGAAGCTGAGGCAAGTGGACCCCACGATTGACGAGGAACAGCAGTACCCAGGTACTGTGTACTATTGTCAAGTGCAAGCCCTTCTCGACGTTCTATGAACTTGTGCATTGGACCACGTGTGGTCCAAGCCTTCAGCAGGATTTCCACTGAAGATCAAAGGCCTACCTTGTCGCGAGTGACCGTGGGCTCCTGTGAAGTGAATCCTCATGAGGTGTCTTTGCGATCTCTTGCCCATTTGCTTGTGGTTCCCCTGAAGACTTTTTTACCAAACCAAAGGGCTTCCCTGGTTGCTCCAGGCCTTCTCTGACTTACCCTTGCTGGATGAGTCCCTCAGACCTTGCTTTTCTGCACCGCTGACTTTCTTCACTTTCCACAACACTTGCTGTTGCCAAGGCTTGTTGGCTCCAATCCAGTAGCCAACACCTCAGTAAGCTGCAGACTTTGTGGGACACACCGAATCCAGCTCCTGGTTGTCGTCGACACCTCCTGGACCTTGTGGCTGAAGAGTCAAGACACCCATGATCACCTGAAATCACCCGACGACTGTGGGCATCCATCTTCCTGGGCCTGGATCAGTGGCAAGTGCCTTTGAACACTGTCTCCTCTGCTTTCAGGTCTTCTTTCTTCTGAATCCATCCTTGGATTCCACTGGAGACTTCTCCTGTCTTCACAAGCAGCAAGTCTTCTTTGACTCCCATTGAAAACGACGCCGCGACCCGACACCAAAAGATACCTATGAACTCGGCTTCCCTGGGTTAGGTAACTCCAGCACCACGGTGCTCCTGTTTGTGTTGGCTCTAGAACTACTTACCCTGCAAGTGACTTGCTTGTAGACTCTCCTGAAGTATCCTAAAACCTTAAAACTCCAACCGCGACTTGCTCCATTGAAGTCTATTGGGATCCGCGGCTGTGTTCTAACACTGCACGCGTCTCCCATGGGCCCTTTACTTACCTGCCTTGGGTGGATTAGTAAGGCCCCAGCGCTTCTGAAGGCCCTAGGCCTTCTCCCTTCTCAAGTCGTTCTTCTTATACCTCTTTTTTAGTATATGGTCTGGTACGCCCCTAGGGTCCCAGCCATATAAGTGCTTAATTTGTTGTGAAACATTGACTTGTGCATATGTTCCTGACTTCTCTCATAAAGTTATTAGTAGAGTGTGTTAGAAATAAATACATATATATTTTATATATATACTTGTGTGGTGTCCTTTCATTTAGTAATTCAATAGATTATAAGGTAAAACAAGCTGCTTTACATTCCTCAGAGACTTAGCCTGAAGGCTGCTCTCCACAGCTACCACTAGGATAGCTTTCTTTAAAACGTTGTCTTAAACCTATCTACCATAAGAGTCGAATTGGACTGGTGCAAGGTGGCCACTTTAACTAGTGACCAGCATATGCCAGGCCAACTTCTCACAAGGATCAAATGGTATGCATTCGCCAAACGCCCCCAGATGCCAGACTCCATTGGAAACTGTTGATTGACTGCTAAACGAGACCCAGTCACTCCAGGCCTCACAGGTTACTTCCCCAGTCACTGATCATAGCCCTAGAAACAACTCAATCCCTTATCTTGATCTCGAACCATCATTAGCCAGCCCGGAATTTGTTACTCAAACTCCCCACCATATGGACATCACGAGTGCCCAGAAGGCAATTGCCCTAGTGGCCACTGATATCCTTGTTTTGCCGCTAGCCCCAGTACACACTCCCAATATTAAATAATTCATGACACAGTCCCTCCCCAACAGCTAAAAATCATTTCTGGAACATCGCTGGTCTTAGCAGTAAATTATCTTTGCCCCACTGGAATGATCTCATGACATCTGCACTTTCCAGGAAACGTGGATCTTGGTTCCTTTACACAAATCAGGCTATAGTTGTTATAATATACCGGCTACTACTACAGGGAAGGACCGACCCTAGGGAGGGCTGATCGTATGTGTTAACATTGCTTTGAATTGCAGAATTTCCAAACACCAAAGCTCGAGCCCGTACATTATTAGGCTTTCGATTAAGGGCCCAAGGAGGGTGAGAAACAATGGATTTATTCAACGTTTATATAAGGGGGACTGCAGGGGGCAAACCGGTACCCATTGTTACACTAATAGAACAAGGTCTGTCGGCTGCTTGTCCCAATTCAGAGTTGTGGTTGCAGGCGATTTCAACTGCACTTTTGAGCCTCTTATCACAGAGGACAAACTTGGGATAGAGGAAGATGATAGAAAATGGGCCGTCCCTCCGCTAAGCATACCACCTGAAAACAGATGGTCACAGATAGCAATTCAAATGAATGCACTGACTATAGAACTCGGTTTGTGGGCAGCGAACAGCAGGGCTAAATCTGTTGCCAAGGGGGTGAACACCTATAATAGAGCTAGCTGCCCATCTCGTATTGACTACGTCCTATTAGACGTAAGTCTTTGGGTGCTTGTAGTGGACATGGAGGTGGGGAGCACAACTGATAGCGACCACAACCCTCTATGCATGTCCATGAAGTCCCTAGGGCACCTCCCTGCCATACCTCGAGCATCCATATGCTATCTGCAACCAACAAGGTGGTTCCCTCAAACTCTAGAAGAACCCTCAAATGGAACAGGGTTGCTCTACAAGATGGAAAGCTAGAGGCCATTAGACAGGTGCTGAGTAGGAACACCATCGAGCTAAGCAAAGCAACAACAACTGCAGTTGGGCTCACTGATGTTCCTACTATCCATTTGCGCACAATAGAACAGATTAGTGTACACTTTGAAGCATCCAAAAGGTCTATCAAGTCCGCTGCGCAATTGAGGAGCAGGCACTCATGATATAACAAGAGGAAGACTTTAGCAGCAGCTATTAGAACTAGGAATTGCTCCGCGATCAAAGCTACAAGGAAAGACTATAGAGCGGCCGTGCTTCTAGCGAAGGTAGATTGGGATGAAACCCGCTGGCAAGACCTAAAAGATGCCAGCATAGCAAGGGACACTAACTTCTTTTGAACTCTTGTTAGGCGGGCAAACGCGGGAGAAAAAGACCAAATCCCCACCCACATTCCATCTCAGGTCTGGCATGACCACTTTGGGGAACTCTACTCTGGGTCCAACGATGTAAGCATGGATGGCCTACGTGACTTTTCCCTGATTTATTCTGGGGATGGCATCAGTGATCCATTCACGCTGAATGAAGTAGAGTCTGCTATAAGCCGGATAGTCCCCGCCAAAGCCCCAGGACCAGATGGTCTCCCTGGAGACTTGTTCCTCGCAGACTGCCAAAACTGGGCCGAGTATATTTTGCTCCTCATCAACTCTATCTCTAGTGGATGCCCAGTTCCGGGATCTTGGAAGGGTGCGGAGGTAGTCCCAATTTTTAAGAATGGAGCCAGAGAGGACCCTGCCAACTATAGACCAATCAGCTTGATTGATGCAATTCAGAAGATAGTTGGCAGGGTCAAATTGCAGAGAATTCAGTCTTGGGCAGAGGCAGAAGGCATCCT
This sequence comes from Triturus cristatus, assembly GCF_964204655.1. Taxonomy (NCBI): domain Eukaryota; kingdom Metazoa; phylum Chordata; class Amphibia; order Caudata; family Salamandridae; genus Triturus; species Triturus cristatus. The sequence continues at coordinate 766,912,663 of NC_140584.1, read as the reverse complement.
CTCCCAATACCAGGCGGGATTCCGGGCCAACACAGGAACTGTGGAACAGGTTTACAGGCTCCTTTTGATTTATTGGAAAGTGGTAGTGATTGGCAAGGGCAGTCTCTATCTCGCTTTTTTTGACCTACAGACTGCCTTTGATTTGGTCTCTAGGAAAAGGTTGTAGGAAATATTGAGACATGAGCAGCCCACCACAAATTCTCAACCTGCTAATGCGGCTCCACGAGGGCAATTACGCACTGGTTAGATGGGGGTCCCAAGGCCACCTCAGAGAAAAGATCCCAAGTAAACAGAGGAGTACGCCAGGGCTGCGTGTTGGCACCCACCCTGTTCTCTTTATATGTGAACCGGGTGGTTATATTCTTGCAAGAAACACCAGCCGGTGCCCCGGCCCTGGCGGGAAACAAGGTACCAACTCTCCTGTTTGCATATGACACATTGCTGATCTCTAAAACTCCAGCTGGCCTGCAAAAACTACTGAACAGATTTCAGCTATTTTGTAACTCTCGAGGGCTGGTCATAAACACATCTAAGACAAAATTTATGACATTAAATCCCCATAAACCGATCAGGAATAACATCACCCTAGACGGGTTACGCTTAGAAAGAGGCAGCATTTTTACTATCTTGAGATACGACTCTCGGAAAAAATGCAGTGGAACCCCACCTCGATAAAATGCTTCTGAATCACAAATGCGCCATCGGGGCACTGAGAAATGAACATCGCTCTTCATTAAGTAGACCGGTTGCCACGGCACTTGTTATTTATGGTGCAAAGGCAGTCACCACGGCCCTTAATGGAGCCGAGCTTTGGGGTTTCAATAATGTACAAGAGATCAGCAGTTCAGAACATAAGTTTTTCAGGGACCTGATCATGTTACCCCGGGGTGTCCCTCTAATCCCCTTGAGACATGACTTGGGCAGGTGCTCTTTTGGCGACTTGGCTAAACTCCACCCATTGCTTTTTTGAGCTCGCCTAAGGCGTACCCCAGAACTCTCGATCTATGCAAAAGCATTTGTAGAAGTAAATAACTTAGACACCAACCTGGGGGTTAAATGGATTTCCAATGTTAAGGCTTTCATGATAACTCTTGGTCTCAAGGAATCCTGGGACACCCAAAACACCCTAGCAAGGCGGAGCTTAAACGCATCTATGGGGACTGGCTAGATGGCAGGGATCTCAATAATCCAAATATGGGAAGGCTTACGGAAGAATTATTCCTGCACAAGCAATCTAGAAGCCTTGAACCATACTTGGATATAATCCAGATCCCAAGAGACAGAGTACTTTATACCCAATTTAGATTTGTCTCACTCCCAGTCTACGAATTTACCGCAACGTGGTGCCCTCCATATCAGACCACTGAAGAATGCCCTTGCTGTTGGGCATTGAGAGTGAGTGACGCTCATCTTGTTTGCTTTCCTTGGGTATGCAAATGCGATGTCTAGATGGCTTGAGCAAATCTGCGAGCAACTAGGCACTCTCAAACTTCGCGTTGCCCTGCAAATACTAAAATCTGATGCGAGAACCCTCTTTGCTTGCGGAGTCGCCAAGTTCCTACGCTGTGCATTTATTATCCAGCATAGAGCCATACGAAGGGCTACCTAATCTAACCTCACAAGTTCCATGAGCAATACAGCTTGAGCCTAAGATGAGGACCAATGTAAAGAGAATTTCATGCTATGCACTGCCATTTGCAAATAGTACTTCAAATATTCTCATTTTTAAGTAAAGTTTTATCGCTTTTAATCCAAAATGAAATATTTTAGTCATGATGAAATGTTTTTATATTCTGACTATTTTTAACTCATGTATTGTTATGTTTTGAAATGCAATTTTTAACTGAATAGACTGTATTTTGTTTCCTCTTATACATTGAAGGATTGTCTGATGCTTTTATGATGCATGCTATCGAAATAAAGCTATTTGACTTGACTTGACTTGAAAGAGGCAACAGGGTGCAGAAAGAGGGTAGATGGGTGGAGAAAGAGGCAAGGGGGTGCAGAAAGAAGCAAGAGAGCTGCAGAAAGAAACGGAAGAAGTGAAGAAAGAAGGAAATGGGGTGCAGAAATAGGCAAGAGGGGTGCTGAAAGAGGGAAGAGGGCTGCAGAAAGAGGCAAAAGGGGTGCAGAAAGAAGTGAAAGGTGCAGAAAGTAACAAAAGAAGTGCAGGAAGAAGGAACAAAGGTGCAGAAAGAGGCAAACGGGGTGCAGAAAGAAGGGTGTGAAAGAGGCAACAAGGGGTGCAGAAAGAAGCAGGAGAGGTGCAGAATGCATCAGAGTTGCAAAAAGAGGGAAGAGGGTGGAGAAAGAGACAAGAAAATTGAAGAAATGAGCAAAGGAGATGCAGAAAGGGGAAAGAGGTGTGGAGAAAGAGGCAATTGTGGTGCAGAAAGAAGGAAGAGAAGAGGAGAAAGAAACAAAAGAAGTGCAAAAAGAAGGAACAGAGGTGCAGAAAGAGGCAAGTATTGTGCTTTATTGAACATTTAAAGAAATTGCAGAAATCTTATTGAATCACCATTGACCTTTGTCCGGGGGACATACCCCATGTGTATGAGGATGCAACCAAATTGATATTAATTATGCTCCGGTTCAGAGAGCGATATCCTGGAGCACGGAACACCTCAATAATTTGTCCGTCAGAAACAGACTGTGCACGTACTGTCTCTGAAAATATACATTACTGAGAGGTTGGCACAGGCCACGCCCCCTTTTTTCAATCCACTCTGCAAACACTCCTCCTGGCACGCTCTTGGTTGGGGGTTGAAGTCTCCTTGCCTCCTCAGGGTCCCTGGGAGACAACTGGCCCTCCTGTTATCTCCAGTAAACCCCACACAGCCGGATTGCTGAGAGTGGTCCTAGGCCATACCCCCTTTTTACTCCACTCTGCAAACGCACCGCCTGCCGCATTGCTGCTCGGGAGATGAAGTCCACTTCAGTTCTGAGGACTCAGGACACAAGGGGACCTCATCACCCCACCAGCAGTGCGCCAAGAGGCACGTTTGCAGGTGGTATAAAAAGGGGCATGGCCTCGTACCACCTCTCAGTAATCCTACTGTGTGAGGCTTACTGGAGGTTCCAGGTGGCCTAGTTGGCAGCCAGGGACCCACACTAGCAACAGAGACCTAATCCCCCAATGCAGATTCATGCAGGGAGGGGGCAGGGCCTCCAGTGAGTTGCTGTTCTTTTTTATTTTGATTTTAAGAAGGGGAGCTGTGTGGCCCCCTTCTCTTGAGCCTTTTTGGCCCCGGGGACCCCATCCTCTGGGACCTGAGCCATTATATTTATTATTCAAAAGGAGGGGGCGCAAGCCCCCTTCCTGTGGCCAATTTTGGCCCTTGGGATCCCATCCCCCGGGGCATGACCAGCCTTTCTTTTCTTAAAATTGTTTGGAGGGTGGCCAAAATTCAGCATAATTCAGCAAAATTCAGCTATAACTACTGACTGGCAGCTGCCAGTAGGTAGTTATAGTTAGGACCTTGTTACTATTAAAAACGTGTTTCTTCTTTTGCCAATATCTTTGGCGTAGTTTGACGAATTGTTGCGAAATTTTCAAAAATAATGGCACGCTGAGGTCAACTCCTGTCTTGAAACTTTCATTTTTTTTGTCCTCATGTTACCATGGCATTCTGCAAGTCTTGGACCATTTTCTGGTGCCCTTGTTTGTCTCATGATCCATTGGGTTCACTCGCCTGAGCCTTTTACAAGACTCTTATTGCTTCCAAGAGGTAGAAATTTACCTCCCAAGTTGCCATGGTCTGGTGTAATCATAGGACTATAGGAAGATTTATTTTATTTCATTTCTTTTCACCACTGCCCAGTTTTTGTGTCTCCATACTATCTTGACCATTTTATGAAATCCTGCCAAATATAACTCGTCCTTAGTGGGTTACAGACAGTGTCTATCCAGCGTTTACATATCTCCAGTCTAGCCAATAGTAGCAGGTAAAATATCAGACCCCTCTGCTTCATATCCAACCAGGTTGAAGAGTCATGATCTACCCCTAGAAGTACCAGGGCTGCTTACAGGGTTCCTGACAGGGTTATGGGTTCCCCCAAGATGTCTCGTATTGTGGTTTCTACGACCTTCCAATATTCCTTTATTGCAGGGCATGTAAAAAAGATATGCACATCGTTAGCTTTTTGCAAGTTGCTTCTGTTACATCTTGGAACAGGCTGTAATATGAACTTAGTAATTTTTTGACGTGTCCAATATAGTCTATTTATTACAAAGAATTGATGTCTTTTAAAATTATGGTGTGTGACTATTTGATATAGCAGTTTTAATGAGTCTATCCATAACAAGTGTAGATTCTCCTCCCTAAGTACGTCCTGCCAAATAGCATGTGGAGTCTCCAGTTTCATTTTCTCTGAATCCAAAAATTGCCCATACCACTTTGAGACTTCTTTGTTTTTTGCCTTTATATCCTGGATAGCAGTCTCAAAATCCCATACCCCACCTGTTCCCTGAAGGATTGTTGAAGACCATGACATGAGCTGTACATATTTGAATCTAGATAGCCTGTTACCAGTTTTCGCACTCAAAACTTCCCAGGTCAGCAATTCGCCTGCTGATATCAATTCACCCCACTTAGACAGCCCAGCTTGCTTCAAAGGCACAGTCAATCCATCTTTTAGACATTATGGTGTCCCTGGAGAATCCCATATTGGTGCAAATTCTGAGTAAAAGCCTATATTTAGCATCTTTCTCACTGCATACCAAAGATGTAACACTGTTTTTAGGACTTTCAATCTTACTTTTTTAAAGAACTTCTGAGAACCAAATTTATATAGAAAGGCTGTTGTCCCAAACTCATTAATCATTTCCCTAAGTAGGATTCCCCAAGTAGATAAATCAGGCTCCCCAATAAGCATTCAAAGGTTTTTAAACTGAAATGCTTTACAGTAAATGTTGAGGTCCAGCAGGGCTGATCCACACTTCTGTAACCGATGCCCCAACGTTTTCCATGAGAGTCGTATTCCACGTGAAGCCCAAATAAAATTGGTTATTTTCCCTCATACTTTATTAATTATGTCTTTGGAAAATTTCAACGGGATGCAGTGAAATAGATATCAATTTTGGCAAGATGGACATTTTTACCAGGTTGACCCTCCCATAGATAGTTAATGGAAGATTCTTCCACTTAGATAAGGACCTATCCACCTCCTTAACCACCCTATTTAGATTCCGAAATGGAATCTCATTAATTTGATTGACTATGATGATCCCTAGATATTTTATCTCATCACACACTTTGCCTCCCCATTCCTCCAAATTCCAAACCATCACCTCTTTCTTAGCAGTATTCACTAGATATCCAGAGACTTCCCAAAATTCTTTTGTTAACTGCTCCACCATAGGTAGTGTTCTGGATGGATCGGAAGTATAGATTATCAAGTCGTCCGCATATAGTGCTATTTTACTGTAAGCGGGGAATGAATGGATAGGTGTTATCTGATCGTCTTTCCTCAGGAGATGCACCAGCGGTTCAATAGAAATATCAAAAAGGAGGGGGGACAACGGGTAACCCTGTCGCGTACCCCTCAAGATCTTAAAACTCTTAGTCAGGGTGCCATTTACTAAGATCTTAGCTGTGGGCCATTCATAAAGTTTTTTTAATGCCATAATATAGCCTCTATCAAAACCCATTGATTCCAGCACCGCCCATAGGAAAGCCCAGTTAACACGATCAAATGCCTTAGCAGCATCGATGGTAATTACCGCTAAGGGGGTCAAACGTGTAATAGCTAGATCTATAGTCCCAATCAGAGACAGGGTTAGTTCTTGAATTTGTCTTTTTGGGATGAATTCCTTCTGGTTTACATGTATTAATTGTGGGGCTACCTTTGCTAGTCTCCCTGCTAAAATGCCAGTATAGATTTTATAATCAACATTTAGCAGGGAGATGGGCCGGTATGGATCTGCATTTCTTGGATCCTTTACAGGTTTGAGGATCAAAGTTATTGTGCATTTCCCTCCATGAACTTGGGATCTTCTCTTCCCCTTATAGATTAAATTAAACAATAATTCCATTTCTGAGACTATTTCATCGGTAATTAGTTTATACAACTCCACTGGCAGTGAATCTGGGCCAGCAGCCTTCCCGTTCTTTAAATGGGCAAGTTGCTCTCTTATTTCACTCTCAGTAATTGCGACATCCAATATTTTCTTACCTTCCATTGAAAGCACTGGAAGTTCTAACTTATCCAACCAGCGCGTTAGGTTCCTCTCGTCTGATCGTACTTCCTCCGTGTATAATTCAGAGAAGAGTGAGACCAGGCTAGCCTGCACCTCCTCTTCCTTATTTGAAATCTCAGCATGAGTATTAATAATTAATTCTCCTATATGGTAACATGACCTATCAGCTCTTGACTTCCAAGCTAACAATGCTCCTGCCTTTTCTCCATATTCAAATTGTTTCATACGTCCCGCTGTGCACTTCCCACACAATTTGCTTCTAGATTAATTTTATAATTTAATCTCGCCTCTTCCAGTTGTTTTGCTATAGTCTCTACCTCTTGGGTGGGTCCTGTTGCTATCTATTATTTAGCCTCTAACACCCCACTTTTTCCTCCAGACTCTTTATTTCCGCTCTGTCTAACTTATTCTTATATATAATTTGACTTTGTAAAACCCCTCGTATAAATGCCTTAAAGGCATCCCAAATTATTCCTATAGAGGCTGAGTCTGCATTATCTGAAAAGAAATCCTTTGTTCTTTTCCTCAAGAGGATAGACACATCTAAGTTCAGTAGGATGGATCTTTTCGGGTCCATCTCGCACTCTGGCATGCTCTCAACCTGATAAATTTTACACTAACCGGAGCATGGTCCAAAATGTGGGACAGCAATATATTAATCTCTTTTAATCTCCCAGCCCAAATTCTATCCAATAATAAGTAATCCAGCCTGGAAAAATGGTTGTATTTTTTACTGTGGAAGGTATATCCACGTTTTTGCCCTTTTAAGTATCTCCATGAATCAACCAAACCCATTTCATATAACATATGTTTCAGAGCCTGCCTTGTCCTTGGTGCTTGACCCTGGCCTCTCCTCCGACTGGAAGATCTATCTAAGGATGGATCTAGTAAAGTGTTGAAATTGCCCCCAATAAACTATCGGGTTGGTTACTCCTGCAAGTGTTAGTTGTAGGTCTACTATATACTGGGGATTGTCTACACTGGGGCCATAGAAAGCCACACAGACAAATTCTGTACCGGAACATCTGAGAGTCGCAAAGACCCACCTCCCAGAACTGTCTGATTTAGAGGAGATTAACTCAACTCCTGAACCCCTCCTGACGAGAACTGCTACCCCTTCACAGTATTCTAATTGGTCAGTAACCGCGTAGCTCTCTATCCACCTTCCTTTTGGATAGAGTTCTTTGCTTTTGCTTGCAGTTAAGTGGGTTTCCTGCAGAATGGCTACTTGTGCTTTAGATTCATAGTGACCCAAGGCTGAATTAGTAATACTGACATTGAGGACTTATTTTTTTATTTTTTTCCCCACTGCTCCCCACCCTGTGCCCCACTCTCTAGCTCCATCTCCCCTCTCCTACCCTTGGGAACCCTCCCTTGAATTTCAGGCATATAAATGCCTTTTGGACCACCAGAGAGGAGGAGTTGTCTCCATAGATAAACAAAAGTGCTTCCCCTACCCCCCTTCCTTCACCCCCATGCTTATTCAACCACCCCCTGTGCTCGTGTAATTTCTTAAATTGTGCCATATATTCAATTCTTAACTCCGAGGGCTATACCTTTCAGGATATTCCGCTCTTTTTTATCATTTCAATTAAATTGTCTGCCTCTTCCACTGTCCGAAGGTTTTGCATTGGGTTATCCCACATGACACGCACCCTTTCAGAATATGCAGATGAGCTTTGGCTCCAAGTTTATTTAGCTCATCCATCCTTTTACCTAGCTCCCATTGTTTCTGATCAGTAACTCGGCAGACGTTGAATCTGATGGAGTAAGTATAATTCTGGACCATTTCTCAAGCCAGCTGTTAAGATCATTTCTTTAACTGTAAATGAAAGGAAGTTTTCAAGGATTTTTCTTGGATTCTGCCTCTGTATATTGCGTCTGAAGGGGTCTTGATGGACAAGTTGTATCTTACTGTTCAAATGTATGTCTGGCCTATCTTTTCAATATGGTATCTCTTAACAACTTAATTACAAATGCCTTAATGTTCTTCCCTTTCTCAGCCTCCGGAATATTCAGGACTCTCAAAATATTTCTCCTAGAGTGGTTCTCAAGTCTTTCCAGATCTTCCTTAAGCCCAATATTCTCTTTGACCAGTATTCCCTGCCCCTCAGTATTTTGTGCAAAGTCTTTCCTCATCAGCCCTACCTCTTCCTCTAATGCATTTGTCCTTGCTGCCACGTCATCTAATTTCTCTGCCAAAGCGGTGCAGGAGGCTTGTATATCTGCTTGATTGGCTTCAGATGTTTTAAACCTATTTCTGATCTCCTCTTTTAAACCTGAGAGGATGGAAGCCGAAGGGGTTTCAAGATGTAGATTTGAACCCCCTGTCTCTGTCACTGTGTGGTCCACTTGTCTTGTTCCTCTCTTTCCATCAACATCATCTCTTACTTCCAGGGCACTGAACCTATTCTGTGTTGGCATCTGAAATGCCTCTCCAGATGATACTCCACATGCACTAGTGATCTCAACACCACCCACAGCTACGCAGGCTATGTTAGCCTCCGTTGAAGCCTCTCCCTTCTCTCCCTTCTCTCCCTTCTCCAACTTCCCTTGGGACATAACTGTTGTTTTCTCACAACCTGCCCCTAATGTTGTTGTACGGGACAAAACCTTATAAATGGTTTTAAGGGAAATGGGTTACCCAGGCCTGGGGGGGGGGGGCAAGATTCTTTTTTCCCTTCCCTGTGGGCTCTTTCCTGATTGCCTTACTAACTTCCCTGCCCTCAACGGTTTTGTTTGAACAGCCTTATTAGTGGTGGACTTGTTTGGGACCTCAGAGACTAAAGGCAATTGTAGGTCAGAACTTACCCCTGATTTACCAATTGCTCGAGTGCGCAGGGTATACCTAGATATCGTGCCAGGCAGGGTACCTGTTTTTGCCAATGCCGATGCACTTGTCTCCATATGGGCGCTTTGCTGTGGTTCAGGATCTCCTTGGCCTCTTATGCCCCGCTCCAATTTTTATTCTTGGGCTGAGAGGCCACAGCACCGCTTATATCCAGTGCTCCCTTTGCGTTACAGTCTCCAGCTTTTACACTCCATCCATCAACACCATCAACACCGCCTGTGCTGCCTCTGCCGCTACGTGAGCGGGCTCGCGCTGCCCGAGAATGCCACAGCTGCTCCGCTGCTCTCCTCCATGTCGAGCTCACATTCCTGGGCTCCAAGGGAGTCCTATGATCCTTGACGCTCCTGGACCTCCAATACATCAGTCCCACTAAACCACCAAAAGCACACGCCAGTGCGGTGGGTATTTTCACCGTTATTCGAAATTTTACATAACTATGGGGTGGAGGGGGAAGTAGTGTGCTTACGCACCCATCCTCCTCATCTCCTTTCCGGCGGTCCGCGGCTGTTTACCTCGCAGCCACCATGTTCCCTCCGCTAGTTAGGGCCTTGTTTCTATTAAAAATGTGGGTTTTTTTTGCCAATATCTTTGGCGTAATTTAACGAATCTTTGCGAAATTTTCAAAACGAATGGCCCGCTAAGGTCAACTCCTGTCTTGAAAGTTTTGTGGTGATTTGTCAAGTGGGGGCCAAGAAAAAAGGGGGGTCCCAAAACATGTTTTTTCCATCTGAAAATTTTGTTGCAGCTACAGACCGAACTGCTGCACGGAAAAACACCAGATTTGGCAGAGAGGTTGCTCTTGGTCCATAATGCACCCTTTTCTCTACATGCTGTCAATCCGTTCAGTAGTTCCTGAAGACAGTTAGAAAGGGGTGATATGCCACACCAATAGAAATGTGTTTCACAATTTGAAATAATATAGGAAGCAATTTGATTTGTTACTTACATTATTTGTGTGCAGAAAGATATGGAAAGTTTGCCATTACTTGTTTTATCTTGTTGATAGTGGTGCATTACATTTATTGTGTGCAAAAGAAAATCTTTTATGAATTTCTGATATTTCATATTCTGCAATACTATTTCTAAGGTGAGTTACACATTTGTAAGGTGTGTTATGTATGATACAGTGGTGCTTCACTCTTTGTAGTGATATTTTTATATTTTAAAAGCATTATTATCAAAGTTTTGAAATTATTATAGAAGTGTGATGTTTGAAATATATTATGAAGTGTACTGCAGTTTTTTTTAAGTTACTGAAATGACAATTGAAATAGTTTGTGCATAGTAATATGTGGACATTGGTAGATGGATTAGTGATTATGGTAGTTTGTATGTGTCTGTGGAAAGGTGCAGTTGAAGTACGCCACATACATGTAGGTGTTTCTTTGAAATGGGAATGGTAGTCTGTCAAGTTTCAAGGTCCTCATGGTCTTGTGACTGAGGTATGTCTCTACTTGCACATGTATTTGTCACATGTGTTATGCATCTGAAGATGTTAGATGTATAAAACAGAGGTATACTTATATTTGTATGTTTCTTTAATACATAATAACACTTGCAAAATGTACATACACATGCAGGCATGCTTTCAGTAGTATGGTGAGACTTATATAAGAGACATGTGAAGGGTCGGTTGTTTATATTTGCCTAGGCCCAAGACTCTGAGTTGTCGCAGAGTAGTGAAGCTGCAATAGAAAAGTGAGGCTTTTGACATGTTGGCACAGGCATTACTGTTTAGGGTATTTTGTATGAGTCTGGTGAATGGTACAGTCTCATAATTGTAGGTGTCTTCTTGAAATGGGAAGTGCAGTATGTCAAATGTTACGGTCTGCTTGATCTTCTGACTGTGGTATGTCTCTACTTGCACATGTATTCTCACATGTGTTATGCATCTGAAAATGATTAACAAGTGAAACACAGGTATACATCTATTTGTATGTTTCTTTTATATATGATGACACTAACAAAAGGTACTGGCACATGCATGTATGCTTTTAGGAATATCGTGAGACTTAGAACAGTGCCATGTGAAAGGTTGCTGGTTTATACTTGGTTAGGCCCAAAACCATCAGTAGTTACTGAATAGTGAAGCTGAATCACAAAAGTAAGGTTTTGACATGTTGGCAGAGGGAATCATGATGAGGCTACTTCATATTAGTCTGAAAAAAGGTACACTTAAAATACACCACATAAACGTAGGTGTCTCTTTGAAATGGGAAGTGCAGTCAGACAAGTTTCAAGGACTTCATGGTCTTGTGACTAAGGTATGTCTCTACTTGCACATGTATTCTCACACGTGTTATGCATCTGAAGATGTTAGATGTTTAAAACACAGGTACACATCTATTTGTATGTTTCTTTTATTTATGATGCAACTATCAAAAGGTACAGACACATCTATGCATGCTTACAATGAATATAGTGAGAGTTACAAAAGACACATGCAAAGGGTTGCTGGTTTATATTTGGCTGGGCCCAACACTCACAGTAGTTGCTGAATAATGAAACTGCAACACAAAAGTGAGGTTTAAGATGTGTTGGCAGAGGAATTAGTGATTAGGTTACCTTGTATCACTCTATGGAAAGGTACACTTGAAGTACGCCACATATATGTTGGTGTCTCCTTTAAATGGGAAGTGCAGTCTGTCAAGTTTAAGGGACTTCATGGTCTTGTGACTGAGGTATGTTTCTACTTGCTTATGTATTCTCACACGTGTTATGCATCTGAAGATGCTAGATGTATAAAACACAGGTAGACATCTATTTGTATGTGTCTTTTATATATGAGAATAGTGAAGCTGCTGCACAAAAGTGAGGTTTATGACATGTTGGCAGATGGACCAGTGATTAGGCTACTTTATATGAGTCTGTGAAAAGGTTAACTTGATGTAAGCCACATAAATGTAGGTGTGTCTTTGAAATGGGAAGTACAGTCTGACAACTTTAAAGGACTTAATGGTATTGTGAGTGAGGTATGTCTCTACTTGCATATGTATTCTCATACATGTTATGCATCTGAAGATGGTACATGTGTGTAACATATATATATATATGTATTTGTATGTTTCTATTATGTGTGATGGCACCAGCAAAAGGTGGAGACACATGTATGCATGTTTTCTACAAAAAGGTGAGACTTATAACAGTAACATTGCAATGATTGCTGTTTTGCATTTCTGATGTTCTCTTGGTTCTTTCTAGACTTCTATTGACTGTTTCTGCACCTCTTTTGCATCTTTCTGCATTTATTTTGGCTCTTTCTGCACCCATCCTATCTCTTTGTGTACTTCTGTTGATTCTTTCTGCACTTCTCTTGTTTCTTTCAGCACCTCTTTTTCTTCTTTGTGCAACCCTCTAACGTCTATCTGCACCACTCCTTCCTCTTACTACACCTCTCTTATCTGAGTGCACCTCTCTTGCCTCTTTTTGCCTGTCTCTTGAGTGTTTCTGCATCTTTTTTACCTCTTTCGGTACCTCTCTTGTCAATTTGAGCACCTCTCTCGCTTCTTTCTATAAGTGTCTTGTTTGTTTCTGCAGTTCTGTTACTTTTTTCTGTACCTCTTTGCCTTTATGTCCACCTCTGTTGCTTCTTTAAGCATTCCCATTGTCTCTTTCACCATTGTTGTTTCCTCTTTGTGCACCTCTGTTGCTTGTTTGTGCACCTCTCTTGCCTCTTTGTGCAACTCCTTTGCCCCTTTTTGAGTTTGTTTACACATTTTTTCCTCCTCTCCTGCCTTTTTCAACTCTTGTTTTCTGTCTTTTTGCACTTGTGTTGCATGTTTTCCTAGTTTTCTTGCTTTTTTCTGTTCTTTTCTCGCTTGTTTGTATTCTTCTTTTGACTATTTCTGCACCTCTTTTAGTTCTTTGTACACCTGAGTTGCTTGATTATGCAAATCACTTGCTTCTTTCTGCACGTTTCTTCCTCTTTCGGCAGTTGTGTTGCTTCTTTCTGCACTTTTGTTGCTTTATTTTAACATCAGTTGTTTCTTTTTACACTTTTTTTTGCTTTTTTCTGTTCCTCTCAAACTTCTTTCTGCACCCTTTTGGCTTTTTTTGCACCAGTCTTTCCTGTATTGTACTTGTTTGCCTCTTTGCACCTGTCTCTATCCTGTGTATGCACATGTCTTGTATGTTTGTGCACTTCTGTTTTATCTTTGTGGACCACTGTTGTTTCTTTCTGCACCTCTGTGCCTTCATTGTGCATTTCTCACATTTTTCCGTAGCTGTGTTGTTGTTTGTGTATTTCTTTTTGCTGTTTCTAAACCTTTCATTTTGTCTCTCTTTCTTACTTTGTCAGCACCTTTTCTTCTCTTTCTGCAGTTGTCTTGCTTGTTTCTACACTTTTCTTTTTTTGTTATAAATGCAATAGCAATGTAATTGTAAATATTTGCTTACTAATTATTACCAATATAGAGATGTAATTAATTAAAAAATCTTAACTGATGTATCAAACTATTCTTTGTTTCTTAGAAAATATTTTGTTTGGATTATAAATTGAATTGATAGTTTGATTCCAGTGGCATGGAGAGCAAGGGACCCACATCTGGGCATACCCTTCCCACTCGGGGTGACAATTGCAAAAACAACAATTGATGGACAGAATGCACAACAATGTCGTACATTCACCCCAGTACAGAGATCTGGGCCTAAATCCATCGTTTTTTTGCTCACCGTGCCATTTCAGTTTGAACCCAGCCACATTCAAACCAGTCTTGACCCTGTGCCTCATGGGAACAGTCCAGCCGGAACTGCCAAGCCAGGTCCTCCCTGGACTGGAAACAAGCATCCTAGGACCGGTTTTGGGGTTTCACCGCTCTTCAGCCAGGATATCTTGATTCCAGTGGCATGGAGAGCACGGGTCCAACGTCTGGGCATACCCGTCCCACTCGGGGTGACAAATGCAAAAACAACAGTTGATGGACAGAATGCACAATGCCATACATTCACCCCAGTACAGAGATCTGGGCCTAAATCCATAGTTTTTTTGCTCACCATCCCATTCCAGTTTGAACCCAGCCAAATGCAAATCAGTCTTGACCCTGTGCCTCATGGGAACAGTCCAGCCCTAACTGCCAAGCCAGGTCCTCCCTGGACTGGAAACAAGCATCCTCGGACCGGTTTTGGGGTTTCACTCCTCTTCAGCCAGGATAGCTTGATTCCAGTGGCATTGAGAGCATGGGACCCACGTCTGGGCATACCCGTCCCACTCGGGGTGAAAAATGCAAAAACAACAGTTGATGGACAGAATGCAGGACAATGTCATACATTCACCTCAGTACAGAAATCTGGGCCTAAATCCATCATTTCTCTGCTCACCATGCCAATCCAGTTTGAACACAGCCATATGCAAATCAGTCTTGACCCTGTGCCTCATGGGAACAGTCCAGCCTGGACTGTCAAGCCAGGTCCTCCCTGGACTGGAAACAAGCATCCTAGGACCGGTTTCGTGGTTTCGCCCCTCTTCAGCCAGGGTAGCTTGATTCCAGTGGCATGGAGAGCACAGTACCCACGTCTGGGCATACCCGTCCCACTCAGTGTGACAAATGTAAAAACAACAGTTGATGGATAGAATGCAGAACAATGTCGTACATTCACCCCAGTACAGAGATCTGGGCCTAAATCCATTGTTTTTTTGCTCACCAAGCCATTCTAGTTTGAACCTAGCCAAATGCAAATCAGTCTTGACCCTGTGCCTCATCAGAACAGTCCAGCCCGAACTGCCAAGCCAGGTCCTCCCTGGACTGGAAACAATCATCCTAGGACCGGTTTCGGGGTTTCAACCCTCTTCAGCCAGGATAACTTGAATCCAGTGGCATGGAGAGCACGGGACCCACGAGAAGGGAAACATACCCCAGCTGACAGAAGAGGCAAAGGATACAACATCACCAGCTACACCACACACAGCACCACCACTACTTCTACACCTACACCACTAACCCCCTGCACAATACACACCATACACATCAAAACCATACCCACCACTCACACTCCTGCACCCACAACCATGTTGCACACCACACACCATGGCCACATAGAAAATGCCCAAATTCACAGAGAGTTAACAGTCCTGGTAGATGAGATAATCAGAGTGGAACCACAGCTTTTTGGTAGCCTGGTCCAACAGATACCATTAGCCACAAGGACACAAATGTGGGCAAGGATAGTCCAAAGGGTCAATGCAGTAGGGACCACCTAGATCAAAAAAAGATATCATGAAGCGGTGACATGATCTGAAGAGGGTGGCCAAGGAGAGGAGGAGCAAGAACTGTGAGCTGGCTCAGAGGACTGGCGGTGGCCCTCTCATTCCACCAAAAACATTCACACCATGGGAGGAGAAGGTGCTTGCCATGCTGCATCCAGAGAGTCCCACTGGAGTAGCCGTGGGAGTGGAGGCTGGTAAGTACAAACAAATGACTACCACCACTCTGCTATGTACTGTCTTGCACAACTACAAAGGTACACCACCTAGGACAAATTCCATCCATCTGCACCACACACTCACACAAACATACTCACAGATCCAACATTCATCCACTCCCATTCAATCCAAACGTAGCTACCAACATTACCATGTGGGCATGTGTACAGGCAGACAGCACTACAACTCCCACCAGGCCCCCTTGTCCCACTGCATCAGCAAGATGGAGCCCTCCACCCACCCCACCCAGAAGCATGTGTCAGCGATTACACAACCCACATCAAACGTACAGGTAGGTAGCCATCTTCCCTGGGAGGATGTTTGTGGGTGGGAGGCCTGCACTACTACTCCCACCATTCCCTCTGTCCCACACCTGAGCAGGATGAAGCACTCCCCCACCCAGAATCAGTTGGAAGCCATTGCAGTACACCAAGCAAACTAACAGGTTGGTAGCCATCTTCACAGTGAGGGTGTTTGTGGGTAGAAAGCCTGTTCCACTACTCCCACCATGCACCCTGACCCCCCCTCAGTAGGATGGAACCTTCCCCCCCACCCAGAAGCATGTGTCAGCCATTACATTACCCTCATCAAACTTACAGGTAGGTAGCCATCTTCCCTGGGAGGGTGTTTGTGGGTGGGAGGCCTGCACTACGACTCTCACCATTCCCTCTGTCCCACACCTGAGCAGGATGAAGCACTCCCCCACCCAGAAGCAGTTGGAAGCCATTGCAGTACACAAAACAAACTTACAGGTAGGGAGACATATGATTCTGGACCGTAACCCCACTGAGCAGGATGTAAGCCGCCACCGCGCACACACACACATGTGTGACATACCAAACCCAAATGTGGGCACATTACAGGCAAGTAGCCAGGACGTGCACCCACCCATTGGTCACAAATTAAATGGTGTCACATGACAACACCAGCCCTCTCATTGCACAAAGAGGCATACATACCCCATTGCCAAGCAAAGTGTGCACACAGGTAAACTAAGGAAACTGTCACAGCTACCAAAGTATGACACACCAATGCACAAGTAGAAAGTCAGGGCACAATCATGCACAACACCTATTTACATGTGAATCGCCATGGGGCAAGTGTAAGAAGGACTATTCGAAAAATATGAAAGCATGTGTGGTGGTACAAATCAAGATATGCACATGATAGGACAAAGGTTTGCCAGTCCATGGCTAGATGTGACGTCTGCCAGGTCAGACAAATAAACAATGAACTCTCAATTAAACACATGTTGTGCCAGGCCCTAGATGGCAACAAGTCCCTGTAATCCTTAATTGTGCACGGGTCGCATGGTATGCCTTGACACCTCAGACCATGGACAAGTAATGCCTGTACCACTGCATCATGTCAGGAAGCACGGTAGTGCACATAGTAAACAATGTGATGATCTGTCAATTGTGCAGTGTACAAAAAGTGAATGACACACACCTAACACAAAGCTTGCCGGGTGCACTACAATGGCCATTTACCATCTGACCCACAGGTGACCAAGAACTCACTGCAGAGGACAACACCAGCAACCTGCAGAGCCAGTCTCCCCCCCAGTACATGGACTCTCGGATGTTGACTCCCAGGATTCCATGGACGATGAGCTCGAAGTCGACCCATCTGGTGTGCCAGGGAGCAACAGGTCCCAGGACCCCATCTTCCCCCCACCACATCTGCTCAAACAATAACTTCACAGCAGACCCCTGCTGTCATGGCCTGTGTGGCCACCACCACCACCACCACCACCACCACCAGAGCTGCCTGCAACAACCTCCCTGTCCCAGAGGATGACCAGCACACACCACCGACGGAGGTGGGCAGGGAGAGGATGCGAGTGCCCACAGTGGTGAGGCAACAGGTCCGTGGCAGCAGGGCAGGTGGGAGGGGCAGGGTCACCCACGGACACCAGGAACCTGGCACCCAATCCCTGGAACACATCACCAGAGATCTGGGCGCATACGAACAGGCCCAGGGACGAACAGGCCGGTCCGACGAACTGTTGCACGAGCTCATCCTGCTGATGAGGTCCATCGACACCTGAATGGGACAAATCGTGGAACCTCTTGGGTCAGCAATTGGAGGTACTGAGGGACAGGCATGCACCACAGACAACACCTCCACCTCCCTCTGGTGGGCCGCACAATGACAGTTCATCATCCTCCCCTGCGCCACAGAGAGGGGCGAGTCCACAGACCCCACTGGCCCTGCAGCAGGGCCCCACTGCCAAACAGCGAAGGGGCCGTCCCAAGAAGACCCTGGGAGTATCTTGAGGCAAAGCACCTGCCAGACGCCAGTCACGGAGCCAGCCATGATGGCAACCCTCTCCACCATTGCATTGACTTTTTGGACTGTCATTCCCCACACTGCCTTGTGAATTGCATCTGTCTGTTGGACTGGGTCACCACTACTCGATTATCTCATCTACCACAACTGTGAACTCACTGCTCCACCCCACCCCAATGGAAATGTACACACCCCTCGCATCTCAACATTGGAAATAAAAAATCCTTACACACATGTTGTCGTGTCTGCCCCATCTTTGTTGCATGATGTACAGTCTTCAACATTATCACAATGTACCAGGAGCGTGGGCTGTATGTAGGCAAGGAGAAATCGAAGGCACCTAGGGAAACACAACAGAACTACTTTCACTGGTCCGGGTGTGGCATCACGGACATCACACAACCCCTACAATCAGGATAACCCAACATGCACATGTCACAATGGGCAAAAAGGGTCAACACCCCTGAGTCTACAACTGGCTGCTGCTACAATTCTCACATGCCCCTTCACGACAACAGTAATATCATCAGACAATGGGCATGTTTCACATTGACACCCACCTTCAAGTGAAGTAGAGGGTGATGAGCTGTTCACGCAGGTCAACACCTTCCTCCTCTACACTGTCCTCATCACTGGACACGGCTTGGTTTGCAGGCTGGGGCCTTGGGTCCTCACCATCATCCAGGAGCATGCGAATCTGCTTGCGAATGGCTAGGTTGTGGAGCATGCAGCATGCCACTACACTTTGACACACCTTCCCGGGCGAGTATGCCAGTGCACCTCTGGTCTTGTCCAGGCAGCGGAAACGTGACTTGAGCAGACCAAAAGTACGGTCCACCACACGATGTGTACTCCCATGGGCCTCATTGCAGTGGACTTCAGCCGGGGTCCTGGGATTCCGCAGTGGGCTCAGCAACCAGGGACGGTTGGGATATGCAGAGTCACCTATGTATGACAAACACAACTAGACATTGCAATGTCGCAGAGGCTGAGGGCAGCAGTTCACACACCCAGCACGCCACATCACTAGGCATACTCACCCACAATCCATGCATGCTCGGGAAGCAGATAAGCCATCAGCTGGGGCACAATGCTGTTCCGCAGGATGTAGGTGTCATGGGCCGAGCCTGGGAATTTGACACACACGTGGGAGATGGTCATATCTGCCAGGCACACCACATGCACGTTGATAGAGTGGTAATGCTTGCGATTGCGGTAAATGCGCTCACTTGCCTGTGGTGGCACAAGCCCGACATGGGTGCAATTAATGGCACCAACAACATTGGGGATGTGTCCAAGGGGATAGAAATCTCCTTTCACAGGTGGCAATTCAGCACCCCTGGGTAAATGGATGTATCTCTCCTTGAAAAGTATCATGGCAGACAGTACATCACGCAGCACCATGCTGAACATAGGTTGTGACATCCCACCAGCGCTGGCCACTGTCTCTTTGAACAATCCAGTGGCAAAAAAATGCAGGGCCGCCATCACCTTATAAGTAGGGGTGAAAGCTGTTGGATATGTCCTGCGAGGCTGCAGGTGGGGCTCCAACAGATCACAAAGGGTTTTCAGGATGGCTCTGTCCAGGCAGCATGATTGTAACATCCTCCATGTCCTCCAGCACCGTCAAGTGATGAATCAAATTTGGCCTCCTCCTATTGGAGATGATAGTGAACAAATGTCAATGCAATACATCATGAGATGTGCACAGCACATCACGTTCTGGATGACACAATGACAACAATGACTGACATCAATCTTGACTAACAGACCAGCTCTCATGTAGGCACACCTTCATGTACACAAAGGCCACACCTGTCAACTTACACAAGACAAGTACCTCAAACATCACCTTGGTCAATGTGAATGCACATAGGGATAAGGCCACATTTCAAATGTGCACGCCTGTGAGTATAGCATCCAGCATATGTGACACTAATCACACCCACTGTCTCATACCTAGATGCTGTACCTGTCAAACCTCAATGCGTCTTAACAACCTGGCACACATCCACCACACAATGACCAGAGTTGGTGCTGGGATGACGAATGTGAAACAACGGTTCCTGTGCACTCATAAAAAATGATTCAAGCAATATAATTTGCACAATCGCAATAAAAAGAGGGTAGAATAATGTCAGAAGGCAAGGAACCACCAACACATTTGTACAATTATGACTTGTTTTATAAACACAACAGACTTATTATATACATTGTTTAAATTTACAAAAGAGCAGATATTTGTGCACTGTGTCCCAAAGTGAAAAATGGAACCTAATCGTAAGTGACACAGTGTATATTTATATACAAGGTTTCCATAAATCTTAAAAGGCGACCATTCTTGTATAATTTCTTTGAGGAGACCAAAAGGCACAGGTCTAACATACATACATGGAACTACAAAGTAAGCCACACAGAAGTTGAGTTCACAATACTTACTGAAGCCAAAGTGCATTGCATCAGTCAGCCCCTACCTGTACACAAACAATGCCAAAGCAACTTCTGAGCATGAAGTGCACACATATTGGCCAATGTGCCCACGGATGTCAGTTGAACTGCGCTTAGCATATAGTCTGAATCAGTAGCAAGATTACAATACAAGGGTGTCATCACTATGAGACAATGCGAAAGTTGAAGCTGGGATGAGTGGCTATGGCACTGTTGGTACAGGGAGAAATGCAGCATGTCACCACTTGTGTGCTGCAGAACTGTGTATCTGCAAACCAACATCATCAGGTCCCAAGGCATAACTGTAATGATTAAGTGTGTCACAAAAGCAAGAAACTTGAAGTTAAGTCTGTATTCCGGACAGTGCTAATACTCCAAGACACCTGTGAGTGACCTCTATTCCAAACTCATTACTGAGTCTCATTTAACTCATGTGACTCACTAACACTGTTGTGCCATGTGACGTTAACAATGGACCCACAAATGACCAACAGCATGCATGGAATGGAGATCGATTGGCCATGCTCAGGAACATGTGAGATGTTGGAGTTCACAATGAACTGTCACTAGAGTAGGCCGTAAACCATATTTGCTAATCTATCAGACATGTTACGTCATTGTGCTCACATCTAAGGTATCTAGCCTCAATCAAGAGTGACAGGTCACGACCATAGTTACATATACAATGATTACTCCAGTGATGGCATGAGTTGCACACAAAATGGGGCAAGCCCCACTCCCCCGCATCAGCCATGATATAAGTGCAAGCAGAAATCTATAATTAACAAGATTTATTACACACACATATATATATATATAAAATATCTCTAAACTAATCTATGTCCCTAACGCTAGCCCTACACTAACTACAATTATTTCTTCTAACTAACACTATCTTACCTAACTATTTACAAACACAGAAAATGAATAGATACATCAACCCCCCACCCAAAGATAAATGAAACCTATCCTCAAATCCTATAACATTCAATAAGTAAAAACAGTCTAAAGCTAACCTTAACTAAGCCTACACTAAAACTATGCTAAATAACACACACAACTATGACATTAGACAACATAATAATAAAAGGGGGACAGTGGGGAAGGGAGAAGAGGTGGGGGGTGAGAACAGGGGCAGTGTTCATGGCAGTCCGAGGTGGGCTCGGATCTCGTGTATCTGCCGGTTTAGATATAGGAACTCTTGGCAGATGTCCTGGAGGATGTTTGTGTGGCCCTGGACAATCCACATAATTTGGGTCAGTCCAGGATCCATGGGGGCCGGTGCGGGTGCTGGTGCGGGTGCTGGTGCGGGTGCTGGTGCTGGGGCTGGTGCAGGTGGCGGCACATGGTGGCCTGGTACCGGTGCGGGTGTGACAGCAGGGGGATTGACATGTTGGGATCCCACAACGACACCTGAGGTGGATGGTCTTGAGCCGCTGCCAGTCATGATGCATTCCGGCAGTGACGGCCAGGTCCCTGCCTTCTTCTCAGCCCGGTACCTCCTTGCCATCAATCTGAAACCCTTATGTACCTTACGCACATGGAGGTACCTGTCCTTGGCGACCTGGAACCGGTGCTGTTCCTCAGGTGTCATGTTGTCTGAGAGAAAAAAATCTATGTCAGTTTTCTGTCCCCTACACTATGTAACCGTCCAACATGAGATCTGTATCACAAGTTAAAAACAACATGAGAGGCAACGCATCCGCTTCACCCTGTTAAGTCAAGGACTGACCTGTTAAACCCAATGTCTACACATGATTAAATAACTACATGCTGTTGAGACTGACATGACAGTGCATGGCATGGTACATGCACTGACACAACTGAAAGCTAAGGATACGCTACAAACATGGCACCATTGGACAACCGGGCTGCGGGTGACCTGTACAATTGACTTCATTCGGGAGGCATAACCCCTACATGTACAGCACAACCCTTTCCCATCCTGTGACAGACAGCTGCATCAAAATTACAATGCACATGTGCAGCCATGTGTGTCCCCCAGGAACTGTGTGCAGTACATCAAGTCAGTGCCAAGACAGGCAAGGGTTTATGTGTGCAGGTGTGAATAACTACCTATTGTAGTTTCACACTACATGCACAATAACAGGCTTGGGACTGCCCTAATCACACTTGTAATCATGCTGCATCATGCCGCACACATGGAAACATGTTTGGGGTATGAATGCTGACTTAGGCACTTACTCACTCCAACATTACTATGCAATTGGTGATAGTCATACACTGCGAGTGGGATACATCATTGACCCACAACTGCCAGTCATGCATGTGTTGTAAACCCCAATCTCACTCCATAGTAGAGATGAACACGCATGCATCAACTACGCAAACTGTTACAATGGATTACACATTGTAATGGCATCCTGGGGTAATGAGGGTTGTGTAATTGTTATGGCTAATGTGTACACACAGATTTTGTTTCCGCAGTCCTGATTTGCAAATCTATATGACATCAAATGATGCATAGCTAATACATGGGCATGAAATGTGTGTTAAGTGATGTCACCAATTGTGTCAGATGAGTTGGTACACATGATCCTGATTCCAGCATGGAATATCTACACGGACATAGCCTGTCAACACCATTGCAGTGAACAAATATCAGTTCTCAATTGACGTACACATCTATGAAATGTGTTTGTGTAACACACCACTGACAATATTGGATCTGAGCTACACCCTGCCACTTCTGCTTCTGTGCTATGCAGCATACCTTAGGTATCACTGTGCCAAGATGTCTGACCTTGTACGGGCATAATAGCACTGCCCTATTGTGCACAATGCTACACCCACTGCACGCCCCTTGGACGATGTCTACCGCATGTAAGTGTGCCATCTTGACTAGGCTGCGCAAATGAACATGAGGGTAAATGCTAGTGGCCTATTGCCATCACAACTGCAGTGTAAATGCCTAGTTGGCAGCATTATTTGCTCGGAAATAGGCACATACATTGACATGTGTATCAATGACTGTTGATGGACAAACTCACAACTCTGAATGAGATGCATTGCACCCCTTTACAGTATCATATTAGACACAGTTCGGAAAGGCTGAATACCTCTGCACATCATAGGCAATTGACATGCAATACACACCCATACTGCTAATCAACAACATGCCCTGTGCAATAGCTCACCCTACTACGGCACCACAGTCCATGACAGATTTTACATGAACCACATCCGCAAGCTGCAGAACATCTCAAATGCAACCACAGGACTGATCCTCACACTGCCAGGACCCTGTCACACCTCCCACCACCTGCGCACACTCCACTGTCTCCACATCAAAGCTAGAGTCACATTCAAGATGTGCACCCAGGCTCACACAGCCATCCACAACATTGGGCAAACATACCTTAACGTACAACTCTCTTTCCATGGCACATCAAAGGACCCGACGATCCGACCAGCTGGCCTATGCCATGTTCCCCCGCCCCAGAGAGACGAGATTGTGAGTCTGCTCCTTTTCCTATCTTGCAGATATGGCTTGTGGCAAACTTCCGCTACACCTCTGACAGGCAACGTTGCTCCCCATCTCAAAGCACTAACTCTGAACATTGTTCTTCGACAGACACACCCCTTGCTATACTTCAACATGCAAACACCGCCACACCCCTGCAACCCTTCCTGCTGAGTATTCTCTCACATTAAGCATGTGTATTTTGGGATGTTTAACACCGGTAAACTCCATTCCTATGTGGTATTTCCAGTGGCAAACATAATCTATGCGGTCATTGAAATGCCAATCGTCACTCCACCTTGCACTGCATGGCGCACATCAATAATGTGTATTTTGATTGACTATCCCAACACCTTCCATACTGTTGCACACACTGTAGTGGGAAGAGTGAGCCATACAAATACCATGTCAAGGCCATCATGCGCAAGTATTTTTCGCAAGTCGCATTGCATTAACCACGTTGTTACAGTGTCACGGTCTTGGGACAGCATTAAGACATCTTATCTTCTTCTCACACACATCACTCATTTATGTACATACCATTAGTTGTGGACAACAAGGGAATTGGTACTTACCACCCTGGATGCCAGGCATGACTCCGGTGTAGTCTAGCAGGTCCGCCTCCCGCACCAGCATGTCCTGTCAGTGGTGCTTCCACTGGCGCACGGTCCTGTTCACCTTGAAGCAGCGGAGCATCTGCGCCCGCACACACTCCCACTGCAACTTGCGCACAGCCACACCATAGCCCTGGAGGATACGTCCTCCCCTCTCCAGCATCAGAGGCAGGTAGCACCGCACCAGCCACAGGAAGCCCCCCAATGCCCTCTCTGACATCCGCCCTGACCTTCTCACCGTCAGCATCTCCACACACCCCAGTTCTCACCCCAGACTACAAAAAGGAAACCCAATAATGACAATAAAGGAAAATAATCCACAACACACACAACAAGACTGAGGACAGTAGACAGTAAAAAGTAATTAAAATGTGAAATAATCCAAAAATACACGTTAGACAGGACACAGCAACACAGCAACACTCCAAACTACATTCTCCACCAGCACAATCCCAAAAACACCTCCTCACTCAGCCAAATCCAACAAAAGAGCTCAAAAGAGAAAGTGAAAGTGAATGCCACACAAAAGGAGACAGGAAGCAGGCATACATCACTTCCTGTGTGTTAGAGGCATTTTTTTGTACAAAGCGACAAGAAACTGCACGCTAAGGGGCCGCTAATGTACTCTGGCTGATACTGTAATGTGTATGCGGCCCGTTTTATGAAATGCAATCATAATCTGAACGCTAAGGGGCCGCTAATGTCATCAGGCTGAATAGATGTGATCAGAATCTGCACGCTAAGGGCCCGCTAATGTCCATAGACCTACTGTAATGTGTATGCGTCCAGTTTAATGAAATGCGATCAGAATCTGCACGCTAAGGGGCCGCTAATGTCATTAGACTGAATACATACGATCAGAATCTGCACACTAAGGGCCCGCTAATGTCCATAGCCTACTGTAATGTGTATGCGTCCAGTTTAATGAAATGCAATCAGAATCTGCACGCTAAGGGGCAGCTAATGTCAACAGGCTGAATACATGCCACCAGAATCTGCAAGCTAAGGGCCCGCTAATGTCCATATGCTTACTGTCATGTGTATGCGGCATGTTTCATAGTTTGCAATGGGTTTCTTCACGCTAAGAGGCTGCTACTGGCCTGATGCTGATACAGTATTGGGGAGTGTGTCCAGCCATGTCCTTTTAAATGCGCGGCGGACATATCATTGTGTTTGCGATGAGAATCTCACGGCCCGGAATTTATATAGCAATGATGGACATTCAGGCCAAAACTCTGGTCACAGCACAATAAGACAATGTGAAGATAGGTTTGCACAATGAAGGCCGACTCCATTTTAGGGTTACCTATGTTTATAGGAAGGCAGGCTAATGTGGCAAACCCAGCTTGCTGGCTACATCCGGATGTCGGCGATGCAAGCGTTGTGGGCATTTATACAGCGTTCAAGCCGCAACCCGGAGGCCGGACGCATACCGGAAGAGCAAACAAGCCACTAAGAGCGTATACCATTTTCCAAAGAATTAGCATCTAAAACAGAGAAGTGAAACAATCAAGAACAAGGTTGAAAAGACACCCTTCCCCCAATAACCCTCCCACAACCCCACCTTCCGCACTGGTTGCAGCATACACAATATGTGTGGAAGGTAGCCCCCTCGTCACTCCACTGGTTGAGCGGCGGAGGATGATTGCCCCATCGGCGTCAGACCTGCAAGTACTTTGAGCATGTGACTTCCCTCATATCTCTCAACAATGAAATCACAAAGGGGCAACACGGAGTTGCAAAATCTCTCACCCTTCCCTCTGCACCCCAAGACAGACGCTCCAGAGCTAATAGGTTCCTTAGACGTTGTAACCAGGACAGTCGCCCTGGAACTGCCACTGTACCCCACTGTGCTAGGATAACCGGCCTGTCCGCCAGCAACGCTGGGACTATTTGCCTACCCCTGAGGGATGTTAGTGGGAGGGCCTTCGGATGTGAGAGGCCAAGGAGAGTGTACTCCGGTGCGCCGGGCATTGTAATGTTGCACGCCGTATCTATGTTATCTAAGGACTCACCCCAATATCTCTACAATTTTGGACGATGTAAGTGCACAAGGGTACCAGTCATCCAGCCTCCCCGACAGCAGCGATCTGGCTTGCTTTTATCCCAGACATGTAGTTGCACAGGTGTGAAACACCAATGAGAGCAAACCTTGAAGGGGGTTCCAGCCCCCACTACACTGTGCGCAGTGTGTTGTGCGCAATACAGGATACGTTCCCATTCCTTGGTTTAAATTGTCCTCCCCAGCTACATTTCCCACAAAACCTGCACTTTTGTGCACTGACCACTCAGACTGGTGAGAAACATTTTGTACAGCTCAGATATGAGGGAATGTTTGTCCTCCTTACGCGCTAACCACTTTGCATACGACGTAACCAACGTAGAGTCCCGTGACCTAGTGTGTTATTTGGCATTATGAATACACAACAGCAGCAGGAAATTCATAATCCTGTATGGGCCACAGATATGGCACAAGCCCTTCTAGATCAAAGATTGACCCTATGATCTTGCAGCCCTGTTTTTGCCAGTGATGCGATATTGCTGATTCCTGCTCCGGGGGCAAGTCCGGGTTATCCACGTTGTAGTTTGTCGGTGAGGGGATAAAGGCCCACCCCTTCCATACTGCCACCCTATCCAAGACCTTGTGGGTGGGCACCCTAACCGGCAAAGAGTACAAGCCCCAGGGCCAGTGCTTATGGGCTTGCCACAGTTAGATCCAGATGTTTTTGCCCGCCACAGACTGGTCCATGAAGTTACATTGCTTCTCCCATAGCAGCCTATTCCATTCAACTATATATCAAAGGCATGTGGCTTGTTAGTAGCCACCAACGAGGGGTAATCTCACGGCAACCTTGAATTTTGGGCTGTGTAAGCTGCACAAGTGAAAGGCAAGTCCGCTTGCCCTCCCTGACAGACCTAGTTATGATGGCTTGCAATTGTGTGAGTGCACGGGGGTGGGACACCATGTGTCCAAATTGACATACATAGGAAATGCGTGGAAGACTCAACATTTTCCCTCCCGCTATGCCTCGAAACCATGTGAGGCTCAGTTTTGAGCAGGCGTCCAGCGCCTTATCTGTCTCATCCAACAGTGTTGGATATTTGATCTTCCCTGTACAGTCGGAGCACGTTGTATCCCCTGCAACCAACAGAATGGGAATTGTTGTTCCATAGCCAACACTTCCTCAGGGGTATACACACACTACCTTTTATGTTCCAAGACAGTCAACACCCAAAATGGCATCCCCACATCTTTTGGTAAGTTCACAGACATTCATTCAAAAAAGAGATGTGAATTGTAAGGGTACTTCTCCGCTGGGGTGGTCTGTAGGTGATGAGTATGTGTGCAGATCAATCCGACAATAAGGGTGGGCATGATGTGCCCTACTCACACGTGAGGCTCCCAAGTCGCTGTGGGGGAGTGGGAGTGCAGCTCCACCTCAGCCAAATAGCCATGTCTTGTTGTCCCGCATGTAAGCATGCTGGGTGTGAGATTGTTGGAAGTTGACTTTCATCTCGTCCATGGCTTTGCTGGCGGCGTAGGTGGCAGCTCTTCCTCTGCCTTGTGATTTTCCGATCCCGGTCGAGTCTGCAAGGGCAAGGTTTTCAGAGCAGCAGTTCCTTTTGGGGATGTTCAGATTGTCTCTCTCATGGATATCTTTTTGGCTGATGATGTGTAGTGAATTGTATGTGTGTGTGTGTAGTTGGTGGCTTACTTTCTCCTTGTTGGTGCTACATTGGATGTTCTGTATGTGTTGCCTCTTGTGATTGGGATTTGGGTTTCTGAAGACAGGTGTGTCTGCAGCGTTCAGGCTGTGTTAGAGCTTGTGTAGTGGCGTTTTGTATCTCCCTGCGTAGATTTTGTTGCAGTAGTCCAGTCTGCTGGGGATGAGTGCATTTGTGCCAATTTTAATTCATCCTGTGGTTATCCATTGTGATGGATTTGGTTCGATCTGTAGACAGCTGTAGTATGCAATTGAGTAGATCTGGCTGGGCAGGATGATGGTGTACTTGGGATGATGCCAAACTTAAGTGCATGGTCTGTCAGTGAGGGCAGACAACCACCATAGGTTGTTCCATGCGGATGTGGATGGAGCGGAGATGAGGAGGTCAGTCTTCTCACAGTTGATCTTTATACAGAGGTGTGTCATCCAATCTGCTAGTTCCGACGTTCATTCCTGGGAGCTGGCTTTTGTGTCTTCTTCATTATTCGTGAGGGGGAGGATGAACTGTGTGTTGTCTGTGTGGGATGATATGCTTACCCCGTGCTGTCTAGCAATGGCAGTGAGTGGGGACATGTTCATATAGCAAAACGTGTGTCTTAGTGACGCTCTATGTTGTACTCCAGGAGAGGGCTTTTCCTCGTATCCCCTTGTGGTGGTGTCTGGCATCTGGGGTGTGGTGTGTGAGAGGGTGTTTGTGGCTGCATGGAGGTGTAGTAGGATGTGTTGTCCACAATGTGACACAGGTCAAGTGGCATGCATATTTAAGCATTGTCAGCATGGTGTACACTCTTGGTGCTGTACTGGATACCCAAACAAGACTGGGAGTGGTCCATGATGGAGTTCTCTTCAATGTAGCCAGTCAGCTGGGTGTTTATGGGTCTCTCAGTGACTATGTCCACCACGGGGTGCAGGGAGATGGTCAGATAGTTTGTCTTGTCTGTTGGGTCATACTGCCAATGAGCTGATTTGTTCAAAGTAGAGACAGGTCTTGACGGTCTTCCTGAAGGTGTCCAGAGATGGTGTGCATGTGAGCTCTGCTGGTGGCTCATTCAATGTCTTGGATGCATGCAGAGATATATTTTCTGAATTGGCACCATTTCACACCCACTTTTCACATTTGCACCCAATTTAGGAACCATATTTCCGATTTGAGCCCCATTCAACACCCACTTCTCAGATTTGAGCAACATTCCATACCCAGTTTTCAGATTTGTCCAGAAAATGTGACACCGAATTAACCATGAAATTCATTATTTGGCACTTACAAACCCATAAATTTCAATTTTTAATGATAAGTACACCCTGTGAATCATGATTTACATGCTATTTGACACAACCATTGATGAATTGTGTGCCTGATTTTACTCCTTGTAAAGTCAAGTTGTGCACGATTGACACCCTATTAACTCTCTGTGATGATGAAACATACACACCAGGATTTTATTTTTGGACTCTTACTTGCAATTATTGTACAATGGTAACATTTCATAGTGATATACTGATGCAGGAAAGTAACTTGCGGACAGGGTATGTGTGTTGAGTTTGCTTATTGTCACAAACAGCTCTTGAGGTAATTTTACATATACATGTCTTTGTTTTTGTCAGTCACAATGTGATGTGCTCAAGTGAAGTAATTGTTTATTATCCTGTCCCTTCGGGCAATTCCAGCAGCATTGGCAGTGGTGTGTGGTCCACCTCATTGATCTTCGTCATCATCTTGGTCATCGCCCGGTGCTGCAGGCACTTCGATCCAGGAGGCATTTGTGCGGACACAAATGTTGTGCAATACACAACATGCTAGTATTATTTTGTTGACCATTTCTGGGCTGTACAGCAGTTTGCCACCTGTAATGTCCAGGCAATGGAAACGTGACTTGAGCACGCCGAATGTACGCTCCACGATCCCAAGTGTGCGTTGATGTGCAGCATTGTACTGCCTCTGTGCCTGGGTGGTGGGGTTTCGTATTGGTGTCATTATCCACGGGCAGAGAGCATATCCTTGAGATGTAATAGGGAGATGTGTACATGATTCATTAGGCATACTTATTATTATATTGTATTATATTATATATTATATATATTATATATTATATTATATATTATATTATTATATTATTATTATATTATTATATTATTATATTATTATATTATTATATTAGGAAGTGTTGACATATTTTTCTATTGTGATTTTTACTATTTTGTGACTTAGGTTAGACATGTGTTGCTTCTGGCTATTTAGCGGCATCAATGCTGAGTACATTGCCTCAGTGTTGCTCCTCCGACCATCCTTTTTGCTGGTGTTTGCTGCACGGTTGCATAAGTGTCACTGCAAGTGTCCAAAATGGGAATGATACCTGCACAAAAATCACAGACACCAACAGGCAGCCTGGCTCTCCTAACATCTAGCCATGGCACTGATCCACACTTGTTGCAGTCACCGCCATGTGACATGCATCTCATGCTGATGGCAGACCTGTGACACCATACAAGCCATGCAATTGTATGTCCAGAGCTAAAACGGAAGAACAGACCACAGCCACCTCACCTGCAGGGCCCACTGGGGACAGTGAAGGTTGGCACACACCATCAACAATAACTTGTGACGTAACGTAAACATCTGTCACTAGCAGAGCATAAGACTCACATGACACAACTTCTCACAGTCATTTTCACTGTGTGGTTTATTTGACAAGATCAGACTGTCCACACACATCACCACACTGATACACATGGCATGGCTCACCTTTGCACACTTCTTAGCATTTGTAATGGATTAGCATTTGACAGATTAATTAAAACAAACAAGTAGTGACCGAATACAAATCCACTTACTCATCGGGAAACCACATGACACACCAT
This sequence comes from Triturus cristatus, assembly GCF_964204655.1. Taxonomy (NCBI): domain Eukaryota; kingdom Metazoa; phylum Chordata; class Amphibia; order Caudata; family Salamandridae; genus Triturus; species Triturus cristatus. The sequence continues at coordinate 766,881,773 of NC_140584.1, read as the reverse complement.
ATAACAGGGTTGAGAATGAGAAATATGTGTGGCAGAGTGAGAGAGGAGATGCTACTAGACACCATCAACAGCAGCACCAACAACACTGCAGTCAACACCAATGGCGCTGTATGGTGGTTTCATGACACATTTTCTGGCCTATGCATGCACATTTGCCACACTCTGCACTTCCTACAATCAAAGTGCATTGTTACAATCTTGGTCACGACAAACCTCAGACTTGACACACTGATTGTACATGTGTGAGTACTTTTGAAACGTTGGCTCACCCTATTAAGTCACCGGTCACAAGAACTGCAACATGATCATCTTCATCAACAATGCGACCACACACCGGACTGGGATACCAGTCTGGATGACTTTAATTAGGTAAATAGATAGCCAGGTACTGGGGGTTACTCTGCACCATGGGTACTCACATACTTTCTCTCTGGTCCCAAATTTGTTGTGTTGTTTGTGTCACTGTGCCACACGGGTGGGGGCGGGGTCAGTGGGGAAGGGGGCAGGGCTAGTGAGTAAGGGAACTGACCATGTGGTTGGACACAGGTCCCTGGTGCGGACACCCTCGTTCACTGAGCCACCAGACCTGGCATACACACATCTCTCTCTCTCTTTCTCTCTCTCTCTCTGCCTCTCTCCCTCGCTCTGTCTCTCCATCCCTTGCTCTATCTCTCCCTCCCTCTGTCTCCCTCCCTCTGTCACCCTCATCCCTCTGTCTCCATCCCTCTGTCTCCCTCCCGCTGTCTCTTTGCCTCTCCCTCCCTCTGTCACCCTCTGTCACATCCCCCCTGGCAGCCTGGGCTGGGACGGCTTCCTGGGCACACACACACAACCACACCCCAGTACTTCACAGGTCTTTTATAGACCATTTACTTGTTAACGAGTTTTTGTTATATTTCACCTCTTGGTGCACATGCATCTCCACTCTGACTATCGCTGGACTCGCACAGCCCCCATGGTGCAGAGTCTCTCGGAGTCCGCGCTGTTGCGCCAGTGTTTGGTGGCACTCTTATGAAATCTGCAGACATGGCACACAGGTACAATGTCTGCAAGGCCCACGGCCCAACAAGAAAGGCTTACCAGGCCGCTGGTAGCACGTGGGCCATACTATGAGTAGCCGTGCTCTACACAGTGGAGCCTGTATACCTCATCCTCGTACACAATACATCAACAGGTGCCCATGCATTTTGTGCACCCCTCCAATCAGTACCTAGGCAATGTATTTACATCCTCCCTCTAGATGGGTCAACATGATTGTGTTTTTTGTGCATGTGGTGTGTTCAGTTGGTACTTACCAACAAGCAATGCATTTCCATATGTGCCATCCTGGAAGCGCTGGTTTATGATGCATTGTCGGAAGATGAATGCATCATGCACACTCCCTGGAAATTTGGCAACGACATTTGTGAACAGTCCACGGTGGTCCACTTTTGCCTGCACATTCATTGAATGGGTGTGCTTCCTGTTGCGGTAGATGTGTTCGCTGTCCGCAGGGGGCACAAATGGTACATGTGTGCAGTCAATTTCACCAATCACCTGTGGTATGCCAGCAATGGCATGGAATCCTTGCTTGATGGCAATCTGCTCCTGCACAGTGTTGGGGAAGTGTAGGTGCTGAGGAATCAGGCTGAGTATGCCATCCAAGACTCTGGCTGTTGTTGGTTGGAATGTCCCAGAGGCCAAGAAGTGCAGCACAGCGAGCAGTTTTGTCTGCGGAGGAAAATTGGTTGTCCGCTGTGTTGGTGGCGTCAATCTGTGGGCAATGAGGGTCAGGATATGCTGGATGGATGTCCTTTTGAGCCTGTAGTGGGTAATGACTTCCTCTGACCTTAAGTCTGTGAGGTAGACACGTCTGTGCAGTGACCGCTGTCTTCTTCGTCGCTGCATGGGTGGTGGTGGTCCTGGTGGTGGTGGCATTGGCGGTGGTTGTTGTTGTTGCTGCATTGATGGGACTCCAAGCTGCATGATGACTATCTCCATGGCTTCTGTGGCTGTTCTGGGAAGGCTCGGGCCAACTCTCCCTTATATACACCCACTTATCTCCAGTTTAAGTCAGGTTTTTATCAGGTGTTAAAAACTGGAGTTAGCGGGAGTTTTTTGTAGCTAGGTGTTTTGGCGATCAACTTGTTAATAGGGAGCAGCTGTGCTAGCGACTTTTTTCGTGGGATTTCAGTCAGGAACGCCTACTTTGCATGTCATTAGCGATAATTATCGCTGGCTTGAAAGGCGATAAAATTCCGGTCGCTATCGCCGAAAAAGTAACGCTAACAGGGGTTAGCGTCGCCTTGTTGATAGGGCGATAAAATTATGGCTGCTTTATTGCCGCTAAAGCTAAAGGGGCGATAAAAATTTATCGCCGCCTTGTTGATATGCCCCTAAGCGGTATACTTGCACAGGATAGACCTCCAATCTACACCTACCTTGTTTTCAAGGCCCTTTCCATTATAGACTACACAATTGTCACCCTACCGCTGCTAACCCAATTAAAGGCAATTTCGATCATATATACCACTGACAGCGACCATTGGTGCCAACATCTTGAACGGATAACCTCCTTCCCAAGGCATACATAAGCACCAACTAAGGTAGGGTCTAAAACAACGATAAACTTCAAACGCTTAAGATGGATAAGGAGCACACTCTCTCAAATTGCCTTGAGGTCAAAGGAACTGATAGCAACTCATGACTTACAGAAAGGCTTGGTGATAAACTCTTGGGGCACCTTTCTAACAAACCTATTACAGGAAGCCCCGACAACAAACTCGTACAGAAGCATAAAGGGTAGCCAATACAGATTCCTGAGTAGAACAGCTAGAAACTTAAGGAAAATGGTCAGAGGCCCGATCATATCTATATGGGGCCAGAATGCATCTAAAATGACATGGGAACAAATACAACCACCTAAGAAGCAGTATAAAAATCAAATCTGGGAAGACAATAGAACACAACTTAAAAACGTTTGGTCCAAGCTCCTATGTAATGCCAAACAATCAGTTACAGTAATGTAGGATCTTCAAAAATCATAAACATAACCTGCGTTACAGAGTAACTTGGGCACATCGCTTAATTACCACCTTCTCAATAACAGCTGAAAAAAAGACATCTGTACAGGAAACACCAAACTACTCCCTTGTCAAGGATCAGAATATAACAACGCAGTTGAGATCAATAATTGCAGCAGAACACGCATTGCCCTCAGAATTAACAGACCTATCAAAGCAGACAAACTGAGTACACACAACACTCATGACCTCTAAAGAGTTAGGAAGTACTTTGAAGGGCCACACGGTAACAGAACAATCACTAATACAATATTCTAAAGAATAAATATCCAAGTTCATAGCCAAGGGTAGACTAGATGGGGCGCCAGGCCCAAATGGCATTCCCCATGCAATTTATAGGCAAGACCCTAACTTCTGGGTGGTCCCATTGCCCCACCTGTTTCATGAAGTGGGCACCATAAACAGTCTTCCAGACAGCTGGAGAGGTTCAATAATCAATCCAGTATATAAGGGTGGGGAACAAACCGACCCAGCTAACTATTGACTGATTGCCTTAATAGATGCAGAAGCAAAATACTATGCCTCACTGATCCTAGAAGATTTAATAAGCTGGTCCAAGAGTAACAACAAAATCCCTGTCAATCAGTCGGGATTCCGTAGGGGCACTGGCACCGACCAAAAACATCCTTTCCGTAGGCTTAATGGCAGACAAAAAAAGCCATGTTCGACAAAATTAACATAGGCTTCTTATTGCGCAAGTTGAAGCAGTGGGGCCTTCTGGAAACAATACTGAGACCTATAATGCAACTATACACTAACACATGGATGCAAGTTAAAATAGCCGATGGAAAGAGTCTCACCAGGAAAATCTACACAACCGAGGCCCAAAGCAAGGCTGCGTTCTAGCGCCTCACTTTTTCAACCTTTTCATGGCTGACCTATCGCCAAGACTCGATGAGACTAGATGAGACCAACTCACATTGTCCACGCTAGGGCACACTGCTACCTATTACATACCTATACTATGCTTGATGACATAGTGCTCCTAAGTCAAACATGAATTATCCTGAAAAGAGTGATCAATGAACTGGGGAACTTTGCCAAGATGAACTTGTTAAAATAAATGCCACAAAAACTAAAGCCATGATCAAAAGCCGCTGCATCCACAAACAATCATCATTCAAAATCAGCAACACAAAACAAAGACTTTGGACAATCAATTACTTTTCAAAAGCAGAATGCGACCTTATTAAAAAAGGGAAATGGTCTAATATTTGTCTTCTGCTCAATATCAAAGATTCTAAAAGGACCATCGTTCGCTCCACTTTTACCAGTAATTAAAGCAAAACCTCTACCGAAATTCAGCATGTGTAAGACGTGACGATCCTGGATAACCTTCAAACACGGGTATACAAACCTGCAATCTCCCTACCCTGTAATTCCTCACCAACACAAGTCCACAATTTGGGCTGCAACAGCAGTATCTTCACAGAAGATACGTAACAATAAAAACCTTGTACAAAGTCTGGTGTAACTGAGAATATCAGATTAATAATGCCCTCTGGCAGGCTCTACAAGTTGATCCCCATTCCGCCTACACCAAGTATCTAAAAACATCTTTAAAACTTACCAACATGGTAGACATTTGACAGCAGAACCTATCCTTTACTTCTTTTTTCTACAAATACTAAAGAAGGCTGGAAAGCAGTATTCGTTATTAGGGGACAAAGCCAGGCTAGGCAAGCGAGGCCATGCATGGATGTTCCTGCAATTGTATACAAAACTGCAACCAGCAACATATCTGGGTCTGTGTTTTTCCCCTTATCTAAAGACTAAGGGGTATATTCACATGAACGTGTGATAACTACCGCAAGAGTAGCTTAATGCAACTCTCAACATCGCAGCCTATCGTGGGGAAATTAAGCCATGCCAACAAAGTATCCACAACGCGGCGGTTGCATGCGTTAGTCACCAGACAACGTGTCAAATGGGCACGCAAAAATCAACGCCTCACCACAAAAATGCGAAACGCGAATGCAAAAAATCATGCGATGAGGCCAATCGCGGTACAAAAAGTAGCAAAAAACAGCCACAGGGTTGCAAATCCCATGCGTCTGGCGGGAAAATGCACCATAAAAACCACAGAAACAACACACCAGAAACAAGCCAAAGCATGTAGCAGCATGGATGCACCCTGACCGAGTGCAGAGGCCAACGTGAACCCCACAACCCCCACAGACCACCAGCAAGGAACAAAGGGGACGGCCAAGGAGAAGAGGGAGAGGAAGACGGGGAGCAGTCTGCAGCAAAACCAGATCAGCGTCACAGGGGTGACAGAACACTATCAGCAACTGACCCACAAGTAGACCACCTGGAATGCAGTCGGAGTGCCGAGGAGGCCAATCGAGGAGGCCAAGAGGCACTGGCATGATGTTGAGGAAATGTGAATTTTTATGGTCAATTGTGTCCCCTATCTTAGACCCCAACGGCTCCATGTACATGCTACAAGTACATGTATGTTCCCTCCACTTCAAGCTACGAAGACGCAAATACAATTGTGTCCAACGTTAATATGTACTCTTTCATATCTGCCATGAATAGGCCAGATATTCCGTTCCCAAGTATGATTGGCCACCGACTTTATATGGTACACTTTTTACGTTTTACAGCTCTGGCAAGATAGGCCCTGAATTCTGCCATCAAGCCTTTGCCTGCTTCTGCCTCTGTAATGCTCCAGCCTGGACCTGCATCCGTGTCCATGAACTTTGTCTTACTCCCTGCGCGGCTAGCGGTGCCTGACGCGGCCTGTTGCCTGCCAAAAACTGTATTCAGCCTTCAAGTTATCTGCTCCGCTCCTCATCCAATGCATTCCTGTCTAGTAGTTTAGGTAAACATCCTTCTAGCTACCGAGCAAAGGGCCCGGCCTCGCTGTCTTTATGCAAGTAATTCATAGGCCCATGGAAGATTCTTGCCCCCTCGCATCTCATGTAGACACATAGACGCTTGTACACGCACTAACAGTCAGTATAGAATAGGATCTGTCCGAGAAGACCTTTCCTTCCAGATAATATGGTTCCTTAAACACAAGATATTAGATACGATTTAGGACTAGGTTGTCCTGACACCCCAGACTTCTGTCTCCATATGTAGAGCTAAATGTCAATTCCCCTTCACCCTCTAGTTGCACGTCAATCACACGTCATGCGGCTGCGCGCGCATCTCTGCCAAATATTTCTGCTGACACTGCAGGATTCTCTTATGGATCCACCCACTTGTGACATCATTTTAAATGACGTTTCTAGTATACGCCTGTATTACGCCTATTTTTCATTACGTATGTGTATTCTTATCTGTATTATCAGCTGTTACGCCTCCTGCATCTGTCTTAATGCAATGCTTTTCATATAAATATTGTTACTTGTCAATAATGTATTGCTGATCCCTTCCTGAACCTTCGTGGTGATGGAATATGATTGCCTGGTTCGAACTATAATTCCTTTGTAAGGAATAAAGCCCTTTTCAGAACCTCTAATACCACGGATTCTGCCTCTTATTTTGACTGAGTTATTCTTACTAGACTTTACCGCATAAAAAAATAGTACAGGTAATTTAAATATTTACCACATAAATTGGCGCCCGAACAGGGACACTTTCTCATCTCACGCGCCGGAGGTGCGTTGCAGGCCCGGTCCCCTGTCACAGCTGAACGGACAAAAACGCGTACCCGCAGGATTTCCTGTATCTCCCTCCGGCCAAGCGGGGGTGACTGAGGCTGCGATCAACACCCAGACGAGGCGGTGAGAAGTGCGAAGTATCCCGACCAGAGCCGAGCTGAGAGAGCAAGATCCGAGGTATACAGAGGCCCACCAGGTTCCGAAGTTCCGAGTCCAGTCGAGTCCAGTCCGGTCCAGTTCAGTTCAGTTCCGAGGCCTTCCGTTCCGTGCTACCCGGTGAGTACCGTTGCTGGGGAGGCAGTTAGACGTGCACATTAATTTGTGCCGGTCCTGACGGGTTTGGGTACACAGATCCGGTCTGCACTGTTTTAGCAGTGTATCTGTACTGTTTAGCAGTATATCCAGTATGTTCATGTATATAACTCAGTATTATCTAGTATTAGTATTATGTCAGTAACTAGTTTTCTTCTAAATTATCATTGTTCGTTAAAAGTTAAATGTTAATTGTTAAATGTTTTACTGTGTTCAAAAATTGTGGTATGAATGAGTGTTCATTATTGTGTTTATTGTATTAATTGTGTTCAAGTCCAGTTCAAGTAAGAATCAAGTAGCAAGGTTTAAAAATGCCGTTCTTTTCAAAATTAAGACAGATCAAAACTAGAAAAGGAGTACTCGAAGAAGCTGTTCCCATTCCACCTAGGGACACTCCAGGGTATTTCATGTATCATAAACATGGTCTAGATGCAGTATTATATCTTGATTTATGGGTGGACTACACCAAGGATCTAGCAGAAAGTCAGAGGTGGCCCGCAGCTGGGACATGGGATGCAGATTGCATCATGAGAGTAGAAGAAGAATTATGGAAAAAGAAAGCCAGACAGTCACAGAAAGATGCCATTGAGTTATGGCGTAAAGAATCGCATAGGCGCACAGAGAAAGCGCTCAGACTGGAAGAGAAAAGTAGAGAGAACTCAAATAGAGCCCAAGAAAACGTATTAGTTGAGGAAGGTATCCGAGTAAAAACAGAACAAGTAGACAGACAACGAAATGCTCTTATGAATGGTATGTATCCTCTTTTAGCCGAAGGTTTACCTAAGGCCACCCCGGGAATACCGAAAGATTTGCCACCCCCATTACTCCCGATTAAAGCACATCCCAAGACCGCAAAAGATATTTTCCTTTCCTCCTATTTAGACGATGTAGCTCCGGAATATGTTACTGTTCCACCACACACGCCACCTGTCGATGGTGCTCAACGCCGAGAACAAACTCCCCCAACTCCGCAACCACAAACTCCTCCGCACAATCCCACGGGTCCATCTGTTTCCGCCGCTTTTCCTGCATCCACAGTCTCTACCTTACATCCCACGAATCCTTTCGTGCCTAGCACCTCAGAAGGTGCGACAGCAATTTTTGCCACGCCACCATCACGAAGTAAATCATCTCTTAGAGATTTAGCCAACGAACGTACACCCCAAATAGCAACGTCGGACATGTTTAAAGAACATCTTGTAGATTGTAGATATGATCCAGTGCCCGGTAAAAATGATAGAATGCTGCTATCATCACTACGTATACGACGAGCTTCACTATATTTAACGACGCTACCAGGAATGATTAAACATTTAGACAATATATATCGCTTTGTCCAAACAGGGCAAGGCCCTGAAAGTATTGACGAAGCCATGGAATACCAGAAAGCGGATATACAGAGACAACTGTTACGTTTCTTCATAAACTGCTTGATCAGAGACAGAGATAGGTCCGAGGTAGACCAGGATGAAATGCAAGTACTTACCCGATGGGGTCAGAATATATCAGAGGGAAAACATGATAAACAGACATGTATAGTAGCTATGTGCCGAAAGATCCGCAAAGAAGTAGAACGAATACATAAAGCCAGATTAGAGGCAGACAAAACTGAATCAGAGGGAGAGGAGGAGGAAGAATCAGAAATGCCCACAGGACAATTAGAAACGATAGCTTATGTAGGTAGGGGAAGACCTTGTAACAATACCAGATACTTTAATGACCCGATACGTCCGATACGTCCAGAATGTAACAGACGTCTTCAAGCCCTTATGCTAAATACGAAGTCCCCTGAACACTTATTCCAGGCTGCTGATAAATTACTCCGAGACCGAAGGGGGTATCATATGCTCGATTCTATGGATGAACAAGAATTAGCCAGGTCAGCAGTACAATGGGCTGACAGTTCTGAAAAATACAGTGATGATGCGTTGGCACACACGTTTTTGAATCTTACCCCAGACGAACAGCGTTTAGCTGGTATATACATGATACAACATCTCGTTATATTATATAGAAGCCAACACTCCGATCCCGGTCCCCTGCCTGATATATTGATAGAATTACTCACGAATAAATGGAGAGGTTCAGGTACTGATTTAATTAAAGAAATTCTGGAATATCGACACCAGTACATTGTCTTCATATGCCCAGAACATGTTTCAGTTCCCCCCAAGGAAAGAAAAACGTATCACATAGACAGACAGAATCCCTTACGCGAAGTGCACCCAATGAGAGGTGAGGACAATATTTTTAAACGCGTGTTTGTGTACGCGCCCATAACTAAAATTGAATTATTAGAAGTGAAGAAAGTAGTACCTAGCCATGACAAAGACCCAGCAGGTTTCCACCGTGAGATAAAAGACATGTTACTCATGGGAGAGTATACTTATCCTGACATTATGAAAATATTGAAAGTTTTATTGCCTGCCGGTATTTACGAGAAACTCAAAGAAAAGGAATGGGAGGTGGGAGACCAAAAGATAGATTGGACAGCATTAGAAAACGAAGAAAAGGCCCGAGCTGCAGGTTCGGGGCTTGGGGAAAGGACTACAGCATTACCAGGATTATTAGTGCAGGTACTACCACGTTTATTAACTACGAAAAAGGAAGACTGGGGTGCAATCTCAGCCTGTAAACAAAAACAAGATGAAGACACTAGTGATTTCTATTCCCGATTTGAAAAATGTTTTGGTATTAATAGTGGCATAAAAGCTAGTAGTGAGTCATACCCACATCTGTTTGTGACAAAATTAGTTGAAAATTCTCTGCCCCAAGTTAAGAGTAGAGTATTAAAATTCGAGAGTACTTGGCAAGGTAACACACCGTCACAGATGTTACAAATGTTACAATATCATCACAATAGAATTAGAGAAGAACAAGAACATGAACAAAGACGTATGAAAGACACGAAAATGAAAATGTTTGTTGCCCAGTCAGTTCCAGCTGACGGTCATAAAAAGGGTACGACACAGTCCAATGATTCAGTAGGTCCTGTTAGAGGGACATGCAACTATTGTAAACAGCCAGGTCATTATATACACGATTGCGCAGTTCTAAAACACAATATCTCTACGGGTATAACGAAAGAGAGATCACGTCCGCCTAGACAAGATCAGATCCAACAACAAGTACCTCAGAATATACAGCCTATGCCAGCTGTACAACAGACCGCACCACAACCACAACAACAACTACAACAACAGCCACAGCCTATTGCTGCAACACAAAACACAACACAACAGATGTACCAGTATGCACAAAATGACTATCCAGAGTATCAGCGCTACACATGAAATAGCCTAGAGAGGGAAGTTGGCTTACCCCTTATTGAGGTTCCAGTAGATCAAGAGGGTCCTTATGTACAGAGTCAGTTATTAGGGAAAGACAGAAAGTTTCTACTCGATACAGGGGCAAGCAGAACCACTATCCGTCACAGCGAAGTCCCAGGGGTACCCCTCTCAGGCTCACAAAATATTTCCCTTGGTTTTTCAGGAAAGCCCACTATTAACGAAGTATCACAACCACTTGCATTTAAAGTCGGTCCATTGACACGGACTACAGATCTATTGCTTACGAAATCATGCCCCGAAAACTTGTTAGGTATAAAAACATTGAAAGCTCTAGGAGCTATAATATGCTGTTCTCCGGACGGAGTACGACTATTTTTGCGTGACTTTAAAGGTCACTACGTGTCTAGAGACATGGATCACCGGTTACAGAATCTACCTGCACATTTATGGGCACAAGGCCCCACTGATGTAGGTTGTATGCACATTACACCATATCGAGTCACAATCAAAACAGGAGTGGTACTACCACGAATACGACAATACAAGTTACCCCCAGATGCTGTTGTGGCTTTACTGCAAATCATTGACGAGCTCATTGCACAAGGAGTGGTTGTGGAAACCGACTCCAATGTATGTAATTCCCCGATAATTCCGGTTCTTAAACGAACTGATCCAAAAGCACCACCAGTATATCGATTAGTTATTGATCTGCGAGAATTAAATAAATGCATTGTACCACAATACCCCGTGGTCCCAGATATCTCTTCATTGCTAACAGCCATAGATTCAGAAGCAACGTTCTTTACTGTAATTGATCTCAAGAACGCTTTCTTTAGCGTCCCAATCGATCCGGAAAGCCAATATTTGTTCGGATTCAGTTTAAATGGACGAAGTTTTAAATTCGCACGCGCACCTCAAGGATTCACAGAAAGCCCCAGCATCTATAGCCAAGCACTAAAAAGAGAACTTGACAGTATCCACATGCCAGCTAACACTGCCCTGCTTCAATACGTCGATGATCTGCTGATCACCGCCCGAAGTGAACCTGAATGTGAAAAAGCATCACTGACGGTTTTACATTTCTTAGCCGACAAGGGGCACAAAGTGTCCCCTTCAAAGCTGCAATTCTGTGTCCAGCAAGTTGTGTACTTTGGGCACTTGCTGTCCAAGGGGGGAAGACAGCTTACACCCGACCGTATCCGGTTAATTGTTAACATGCCGCCACCTAAGACACAAAAGGAGGTACGGGCCTTCATAGGCCTCACTTCGTACTGTAGGCAGTGGATCCCTCAATATGCATTTCTAGCGAAACCACTCATTCAATTGACAACACAGGAGGCAGCGACATCGACTGTCCTCCCTTGGACTCAGGAACATACACAAGCTTTTGAAAGCTTAAAGAAAGCTTTATGCCAAGCACCTGTTTTAGCAACGCCATGTTACAGTAAACGTTTTACACTTTTCGTTACAGAACGTGAAGGTACTGCTTTGTCAGTACTCACGCAGGAACAAGCAGGATCACACAAGCCATGTGCTTATTTTTCTAGTACATTAGATCCCGTAGCTCAGGCTCTTCCTGCGTGCCTGAAATCAGTCGCAGCAACAGCTTTAGCAATCAGACAAAGCGATGCCATAGTATTAGGACATAAATTGACAGTACAAGTACCACACGCAGTAGAGGTTCTCTTGAACCGGACCCAAACACAACACTTGACTATAGCAAGACTGACGGGTTATGAATTGACATTGTTCCAGCCACACATAGAAATCAGACATTGTAGTACATTAAATCCTGCCACACTTTTGCCATTAAATGGAACAGACCCATTGGCACATGATTGTATTGAAGTCATTACTATTACGACGAAACCCAGACAAGACTTGACAGATATTCCATTATCAGACCCAGACCTGACATTGTATGTAGATGGTTCATGCATGAGAACAAATACAGGAGAGTTAGTGGCCGCTTATGCAGTCACAACAGATACTGAAATTATTGAAACAAATTGTATCGATACCTTGTCAGCTCAAGCAGCAGAGCTCATCGCTCTGACACAAGCCTGTATTCAAGCCAAAAATAAGAAAGTCAACATATACACAGATTCACGTTATGCATTCGGAGTCGTCCATGACTTCGGCGTGCTTTGGCGAGAGAGAGGTTATTTAACTTCTCACGGTGCCCACATCCAGCACTGTCCCCTTATTCAAGCTCTGTTAGATGCAATACATCTGCCAACTGCAATATCGATTATGAAGTGTAAAGCCCATACAAAAGTGACTGACATTATTTCTCAGGGTAACGACCTAGCTGACAGAACAGCTAAACAGACTGCTCAGAATCAGACTCGTCCAACTGACACGACAAAGACAATAGTTCCGACACCAACACACTGCATGACAGTTAAGGATCCCGCCCTTGATGTAATTGACATACAGACACATGCTACACCAGAAGAAATAAAGAGATGGACTGAATTAGGAGGGATCCAAACGGATCAAGGATGGATGACGAAAGGAAAATCTATATGGTTTCTCCCCGACTCAATGGTTCAGGTCATCATTAACACAATACATAGTCCAGCGCACCTAGGAGAGAAAGCTATGCTAGACAGTATTCAACACATTTGGTTCAATAAACACTTGCGAGCAGCAGCTAAACAGAAAGTACGTACCTGCATGATTTGTTGTCAGTTCAATCCAGGAAAAGGCGTACCTGTAGAACAGGGTGGATTTCAACCCCCCGATCACCCTTTTGAAGTCCTCCAGATGGATTATATCCAGATGGAACGATGTCGAGGATTCAAATATGTCCTCGTAGTTGTATGCGCTCTTTCCCGGTGGACAGAGGCGTATCCCGTCTCAGATTACACTGCCCCGACTACTGCCAAACAGTTAGTTCGAGAATTCTTCCCACGGTATGGTTTGCCCCGTATCGTGTACTCAGATAATGGCCAGCCATTCTCATCCGAGCTAATGAAACATGTTTCACTTCTGTTAGGTTATCAATGGAAATTCCACTGTGTCCGACATCCCGAGGCAGCAGGTCTCGTGGAGCGACATAATCAAACTCTGAAAATTAGACTGTCCAAAGTATGTAGAGAAAAAGGTGTCGACTGGATAGTAGCTTTACCGGTTGCGCTCTTTTACATGAGAATGGTAGCACACTCTCGAACAGGGCTATCCCCGTATGAGGTGATCTTCGGTAGACCACCAAATATGTGGGGGACGCCTATACCTCGTAAAATAACTGATGTTGATTGTAATATGCTGACAGATTACCTGGCTTCCTTGATGTCTGCACTACAATCTTGTCGTTCACAGGTAGCTGCAGCTTTTCCCGATAACACTGAGGTGAAGCCCCATGACGTGGTTCCAGGTGATCTGGTGCTTATAAGAAATTTCGACAGGAGGAACCCGCTGGAGCCTCGCTGGCAGTCGCCTAAACTCGTCTTATTGACCACAAGGACAGCTGTGAAGATTGAGGGACGTAAAGGGTGGTTGCACTCGAGCCATATAAAAAAATTTCATGGACTACCTACTGAATCGAACTTTCAGCCCTGCATTCCCTCACAGACTCACTCAAAACTTCCCCTGGTTGATGAACCAGAAAAGGAGAATTATAAACTGAAATTAAGGTCTAGCAAGTCAGACAATTTGATTGTTTAAGTCCTCTCCAAGGTGAATCGGTTGAATTTGTCTCTGACATGTATCCTCTAGACCGAAATAGAGAGAGAAATAGACAGAAACATGCACACTGTAAATCACTTCGCAGTCACTGCATAGTGACATTGTTAATTATGTTTTTTCTAAGTCTTCTGATTATCATTGCCAGTACATTATTACACACGTATTACCCTATTTCCAAGCGTGCTTCCAATGCTACTGCCGAACATTCTTTTAGCGAATTACCCCCGCATGAGTTGTCCTATAGATTTGCGCTGCGCAACAACACATTCATTAGTATGTTACATCATTCTCATCAGACCAGCAATGCTACAAATTGTTGGATATGTGGCCGACTCCCTCCCTATCAGAAATATAGGGGAGTTCTGCCCCTCTTTCCGTATCCATTCACACACAATGGCTCCTGTGGAGCATGGTTTAGTTTGATTAATTCCCTAGATTCAAATTCAGTAGTTTATCAAGACAACTGGGTTTGGGGAAACCTGAACCTAGTTTTACTTAAAGTCTGCTACCCTAACAAGGAGGGACTTCCCAAAAGAACAGGAACTTATCTAGAAAATGAAGTATATGGACTAGGTAACTTTACACTTAATCTCATGATCCTGAATGTTGAATCCGAAGCTACACCAATCTTGCCCGCTATGTCAGTATTTCCAGTTAGAGGCAAATTATGTGTAAGAAAGAATGGTTCAATACACATGGGCCATAGTAAATGTACCACTGTAATAGAATTCAGTGATAAAGGCAAGTCTACATTTAGAGCTTCTCGTCACTCCTACTTCATTTGTGGTCACACCGCATACATACGCCTACCCTTAGATTGGGATGGTACCTGTTACATTGCATTCCTTCTACCACCTGTTTTCTTAGCCCCGCCTGATTACCATAGGAATACCCATTTAGTACACAATAGACAACAGAGAGATCTCCCGATTGCCGATTACACCGAAACAGCATGGGAGCAATACACAGATTTCAATAAAGGTTTCTTTCCCTACATAGGTACAGTCACTAATAGTAAGTTGATACGTAGATTAACTAGAACCCTTGAAGCAGTAGTGAATGAAACTACTTCCGCCTTAGGCAACTTAACAGAGGAGCAGTCTGCGATGCGGATTGTTGTTCTTCAAAATCGTCTTGTCCTTGACGTCATCCTGGCCGATAGGGGCGGAGCCTGTAGGGTCATCGGATCAAGTTGCTGTGTTTTCATACCAGAAAACGCGCCGTCAGTATATAAAGCCATAACTCGACTTCATAAGATTGTAAGCCAGATACACCAGAATCCAGGCACCTGGACTTGGTCCGGTTGGTTCTGGAGCATGTTGTCAGCCTGGGGATGGAGGATCCTATCCTTCCTAGGTATTGGCTTTCTTATACTATTCAGTTGCTGCTTGTATCTACAATGTGGGCCAGCGATTTGTGGTCTGTGTGCCACATCGTGTATCCCGCCTTCAAATTTTCATTCAAGATCCCGGAAGAAGAAAGAAGAACAAATGATGCTATACGAACAGATTGATGGATTGATGAAGATGGATATTTCATGAGGGTCCGTAGGGGACAAGGAGGGAATGAGGAAATGTGAATTTTTATGGTCAATTGTGTCCCCTATCTTAGACCCCAACGGCTCAATGTACATGCTACAAGTACATGTATGTTCCCTCCACTTCAAGCTACGAAGACGCAAATACAATTGTGTCCAACGTTAATATGTACTCTTTCATATCTGCCATGAATAGGCCAGATATTCCGTTCCCAAGTATGATTGGCCACCGACTTTATATGGTACACTTTTTACGTTTTACAGCTCTGGCAAGATAGGCCCTGAATTCTGCCATCAAGCCTTTGCCTGCTTCTGCCTCTGTAATGCTCCAGCCTGGACCTGCATCCGTGTCCATGAACTTTGTCTTACTCCCTGCGTGGCTAGCGGTGCCTGACGCGGCCTGTTGCCTGCCAAAAACTGTATTCAGCCTTCAAGTTATCTGCTCCGCTCCTCATCCAATGCATTCCTGTCTAGTAGTTTAGGTAAACATCCTTCTAGCTACCGAGCAAAGGGCCCGGCCTCGCTGTCTTTATGCAAGTAATTCATAGGCCCATGGAAGATTCTTGCCCCCTCGCATCTCATGTAGACACATAGACGCTTGTACACGCACTAACAGTCAGTATAGAATAGGATCTGTCCGAGAAGACCTTTCCTTCCAGATAATATGGTTCCTTAAACACAAGATATTAGATACGATTTAGGACTAGGTTGTCCTGACACCCCAGACTTCTGTCTCCATATGTAGAGCTAAATGTCAATTCCCCTTCACCCTCTAGTTGCACGTCAATCACACGTCATGCGGCTGCGCGCGCATCTCTGCCAAATATTTCTGCTGACACTGCAGGATTCTCTTATGGATCCACCCACTTGTGACATCATTTTAAATGACGTTTCTAGTATACGCCTGTATTACGCCTATTTTTCATTACGTATGTGTATTCTTATCTGTATTATCAGCTGTTACGCCTCCTGCATCTGTCTTAATGCAATGCTTTTCATATAAATATTGTTACTTGTCAATAATGTATTGCTGATCCCTTCCTGAACCTTTGTGGTGATGGAATATGATTGCCTGGTTCGAACTATAATTCCTTTGTAAGGAATAAAGCCCTTTTCAGAACCTCTAATACCACGGATTCTGCCTCTTATTTTGACTGAGTTATTCTTACTAGACTTTACCGCATAAAAAAATAGTACAGGTAATTTAAATATTTACCACAATGTGACAACCTAAACCAGGCACAAACCCGCTGCCAACAGGAAGGCTGCAATGGCGACAGGAGGTGGCAGTCCTGCGCCACAGGAGGAGCTGGAGGAAACCAAGGCCACAGTCATCAGTATGGAGACGGTGCAAGGAGTAGGGAGTATGGACACAGCTCGAGAGGACCTGACACAACATCAACAGGGTGAGTAACAACCAGGGACTGGGAGGACGGGGGAGATGGACACAATGGCACACATGCACAATGAGGTGTAGCACATTGCACACCCACAATTAACCTGGATCATGTCCTTCATCCCCTTGGCACACTGCAGCACACACACGTAGCAAGAACAACACACCCACATTGACGATAAAGTGGTACAATTCGCAATGCAGACACTGCAGAACAGAGGACACAACTGGCTCCGCACATGCACAGAAACATGCCTACTACATCTGACAGAGCAGGAAACTGTGACATGGAAATGTACGCGTACGACCTCACATCCGTCATGTAGTCCAAATGTACACTGTCCCTCAGCAGAATTCAGCACCTCTCAAACAGTCACAATGTACATTGTCATACAGTCTGCGTGTAACCCAGAACAATGTGCCAACATACATGTCAACACAATGTCAACATGCATCTCCCCTTTACATTGCAGAGGGGCACACAACACCTCCAGCAGAGCTCAGAAGACAACACATCTGTGATGCCGGAGAGGACCACCACACCTTCGATACCAATGCCCTACAACAGCCCATGGAAATCCCACGCAGCTCACCACCAGGACCCAGGCAGCCAAGATACTTAGAGGAGAACACAGAGCCTGCAACAGACCACACAGCAGGAAGCACCCATAAGCACAGCTGGCTCACAACACTTCACCCACCCACACTTGGCACACCATGTGTAGCATGCCAAAAGGAGGTGGCCCAACAGGTGTGGGTGGGCCCCGAAACCATGGAAGGCGAACTAGATCACATACGTTGGTGTCTATTACCCTTCAGGGACCACCTACACCCCACAAAGGAGACCCACACTGCCACAGAGACACATGCAGATGCACATTCACAGTACACAACCACACCCACGGGCCCGCACATATCAGTCTCACACCCACGGTGGCTCTGCGTATGATGGCCCAGGCCACTCCCCTTAGGAATTGAGTAGGTGATGTCCAAGCTCAAACCCGATGCCTGCGGTGACATGCCTGCATCGGCTGTATACAGCACAATGTAATGTTGAGGGCCCTGGGCCTCATGCATACAACACGACCACAGGGACACACGTAGATATTATGTTGAACTGGCTATGGGCACGTGCACCCGTCCCCTTTATTGGCAGAGCCACATGTACAGTGATGCCTATGCTGGATGTGTGGGGGGTGGGTGCAAGCCAGCCCTCAGGGAGTTGTTGGTGTTGGCAACAAATACAACAGTTAACACAATGAATACATAAACAGACAACACCAGCATCACAGGGACAACTGCGGAGCATCATGGAGGTAGCCTGTCCAGAGGGTGCACAATGAGCAAACATAAGTGTCTGTGAGTTGCAGTGCACTGAGGTTGGGGCACTACAGCTGAGCACACCCATGTGAAGAAAAAGTCTCTGATTGTGTCCCTTCAAGATATTCTTGATGCAGATGCAATGGGGTGTGTTAGACCTGCATCATCTTCCTCATCAGCGTCCCAGGTCTCCCACACTGCTTGAGGTGACATCGCTGCGCAACCTCTCCACGGCACAAAACTCAATCAGTAACGGACAATGGCTTGTAATGCACTGAGTCAGTGGCACGTGAAGTGCCTAGCAGGGTATCATAAGTCTGTCAAGACCACCGTTTCAACTCTGGCAGATGGTGGTTGGAGGTGGTCCTGGCCGTGGTGGCGTGTGCCTCCTGCGGTGATGCGACGTCCGGGCTGGTCAAGACTCCATTTGTTGTGTGAGATCTGGTGGACCGCAGTTGAGGCCAGAGGCAGCGGACAGCACAGGGCCACAGACACATGGCATTGACGACCCTAAGGCCATCGCCTCAGAGGCCATTCAATATCTCAGAAGAAGGGGTCCCGGACCTGACAAGCACAGAGTTAGTGGCCCCGGATGAACAGCCGCCGGCACAGGCACCCTGCCACGGAACGGTGACTTCCAGTGCACTGAGGTGGGTCCACGTGCAGTGAGCGGGTCCTCATCGATGTCGAAGGTGAATGTGGCAGGAGGCTTGCGGGGGACAGAGAATAGTGTCCTCCAGGGCATGATGCGGAAGGTCTGATGTTATCCATTAGCAGAAAATGGTGGAGTGGAAAGCGACAGCCTCGTTTTCACCACCAATTCGATATCAGCTACATGAGGATGAAAACGAGCCCCTAGTCCACAGACTCAGACACCACCAATGTATGACCAGAGAGTGTCCATGAATGTCGGGGAACAGTCTTAGTGGCACCAGTGCTGAGAGGGGATGCAGTCTGCGATGATGCCTGTACACTGATATGAACTCCGCTATTGCTAAATCAAGACTCTGTGACCTACTGGACCACAGTGTAGGCCGGAGGCAGTGGTCAGCAGTGGCCCAAACCCACCTGTCATTGGGATGCTATGCACATGGTTGCTGCCACCTGACCAAAGGGAATACAGTGAAGTAGAATCTTCCTTTTTGTGCGTACACGGACAATGTATGATCAAATCTCAGTTCCAAATGTGTGACCCACTTGTCCGTAGTGTGAGCCGAAGGCAGTAGTCAGCAGTGGCCCACACCCACCTGTCGTTGGCCCGCGATGCACAGTTAGTGACACCAGGACAGTTGTCGGTAGTGTCCGATCACTTCCGTAATGATGATCCTATTCCCTTTGGACTGGAACGCGTCATCCTCTTACGCCTCTCCTTGCGTGCGATGATATGTATTCTGCCATTGAATATTCAATGTTCAGTTCCAATTCTGTGACCTACTCGTCAGTGGCTTAACGAGAGTTGAAGAGCCCCCCCCTGCAAGGTACACAGAAGGGCCCCCGTTCCGGCTCTAATCCGGAGCTATCAAGCATGAGTACTGTCAGGGCCGTAGCCAGCAATATTTATTTTGGTGGGCACGGCAAAATAGTGTATGTGGAGAGGAGAGGCAGGCTTGAAGAGATAGCATTTGAAACTGGTGCTGTATTGACAATGATATTTTAAACCACAAAAATTGTTTTCATGCTGTTGTTCCTTCTCAGAAGTGAAAAAGGGTGACAAATGGGTCATTTTGAAGCCACAACTGAACATAGTTCAAAAACATCCATACAGCAGAGATAGAAATTACCCTCATGGAACAAGTGGAAACGGAACGTTAGTGTCAAGTGCTGCACATAATAGCACATTGAGCCAGTAAACTTGGCCAAAACCTGATAAGATTGAAATGTAAGGAGGTTTGGAGTTTTTCCCACAATGGGCTCTTATCATGAGTTGTGGCATATGGAAAATCACGATCAAATTGAATCAACCACATTAGCCAAAATAAGCCCCAATTTAACTACAGTGTTATAGAGGATTTGGTAGTTCTCTACTCAGGACAGTTTGAGAAAATTGGTGCCAATTACACATTTCGAAGTACAATTGTCAGAACATTAATATAAATGAAAACTGGATAGCAATAACAAAACCTTCCTTTAATAAATGCTTTACAAGTATATTGATTTCAAAGTCATAGGTTCTGATGGAGAACTCATGAAGTATGCGAGTTCATGGTGTGCCTAGCAAGTCTGGCCTACCCCTCGGTGTTTCTAGCTTACCTCCACCAAAAAACAAGGAGAAAATGGAGTAAAAAGCTTGCATTTCCATATCCAGTTTACATATCAAATGTCCAGCGCACTTTAAGGGATAGATGCATTTTAGAAACCGCACATTCAAAGGGTGTATTAATTCTTATAGCATTTTTCTTTGCTTCTGTTTTCTAC
This sequence comes from Triturus cristatus, assembly GCF_964204655.1. Taxonomy (NCBI): domain Eukaryota; kingdom Metazoa; phylum Chordata; class Amphibia; order Caudata; family Salamandridae; genus Triturus; species Triturus cristatus. The sequence goes on along the minus strand of NC_140584.1, from coordinate 766,861,137 downwards.
TTAACTTTCATTTTTCCATCTGCCCCTTTCGAATCTACTGCACAAAGCTCACAATCTCAAGCTGTAGAAAGCAGAATTACACGTTACAGCCTTGTAAAGCAGAGCTGTATATTTTGCAGACCTACATAATTTATAGACCCAAACAACCATACAACAGAGCTACTGCTTAGGTTACAGAGCCTTACATTTGAGGCCAGTACTCACATTACTCCAATCGTACAAGCTACGGTCTCAAAAAGAAGTTATGATTAAAAATCTAAGTTGTAAATATATATTTAGATAATAAGACTTACCTTGAGATACAGTATTTTAGGTTTACATCTGTAACCGAGGAATTCAAAACTTAGATGCATAAAGTCTACAGGCACATTCTTTTCTTCTGCGGTTGCGGTAATACAAACACCAGTAATATCTTAATGAATTAAAGAACGAAGAATAGTGGTCCAAATGGGAGAAATAGGGATCCAGTCCATTTCAATTGCCTATTTGATTGATGTTATGATTAGTTTGAGTTTGTTAAGTTATGCATTAGGGATTTCACCAAGGGATACCTTTTGCACATCCACAAGTTACAGGTGTGTTCCGACACATTTATGTATTCTTTAAAAACAACACCCAGAAAAACCAGTAGGCCAAGTCTGGGTACTGTGCATTTAACAACAGAGTGGCAGGGTAGGAGGAAGCTAACGAGTGTTTGCAACGTGTCCCAGTAGAGAATGCTCAACCCCACATGGATAACTTTTTTTTAAATGGTAGCTACTTTATTGGTGGATCGGACATTCACTACCAGTATGGGTATATATGTCCCAAACAAATTGAATGTCCAAACATAAGAAACTATTTAAAGGTGCTTAAAACAGTGTGCCACACCCTACCACCATTCAGGTGTAGATCAGATTGAACAATTACAATCCAGACACATACATATTATTTAACACTGGAGCATACCCAAGTACTGTAATTTGTTGACAAAGTATTATAAAAGAGGCAGTCCATTCATTTGTCATTATGTTCCTTTTATTTTATTCTCTGTGGCTGTTGCTGACACTCTGAAAAACACATCTGGTACTTAACACATGTTTTGTCTATCAAGACTTTTTTGAGGCTGCAACAGATGTAAAATATACAATTGTAGTGAATCTGTCCCATAATAAAAAACAACACAATATATTCTACTCCTGTCAATGCCACAAAACCAAAGTAAAACTCAAAAATAGATAAGAATGAAACACCACAGGAACATCCGTAAACACAATTCAGAAAACAAGTACCTGACCTCCATTACATACATTTGTCTGTTTGCCATTTGAGTGCATTGCTGTTGGACAGAGCTACAAGTACCAAAGGGCCAAATCATGGACGATGAAAAGAGATGTAAATCTTAGTATAATTTTATGGTGAGTTGTATCAGAAAAAAAACAAGATACCTAAAGTAATACCGAAGACACACAGTCACAGTGAAATACGATAGTAGTCCCATCAACCATAATGCTTCCCTGTTCCTAGTAAAATGGACAAAAGAAACTAAGTCAAAACAAATTTAAATAAACAATATAAATCTATCTCCAAAAGGGAGAAATTAAAAAAAGTAATGAAAACTCCCCCTAAAGTAGAACCAGTATACAAGAAACTGTGCCGTGTACAAGCAAATCAAGTGCTGTTCATCAATATACAAAGAATCCAATTGAACAAGCCCACAATTTGGCAAGCTAAATGTTTTTAGCCTTGATAAGCTAAAAAAGAAAAACAACAAATGGATTAATTGAAAAAGCAGCAAATATATGAAAGACTGAATACGGTGTCAGAAGAAAGGTTGAATCCAATGTAGACTGCCCAGCAATGTACGAAAACCAAATTAGTATAAAGCATCTTTGGTGTCTGCGAGTAAAGATTCTAAAAGAGCATGATTCTGGAAAACAAAAGTAGGACCAAAACAGGAACAGTACCAAACTCCCCAGGTGTGCCACCATTTCTGCCGCCATTCTGACATGGTGGAGAAAGGCACAGAGGTGAACGGGAAAACATGAAGTGCTATCAGGCAGTAGACAAATAGGACAATGAGTCTGCCCTTTACAAAGAAAAGCCAAGCAAATCTGAAACAATTGGAAACAAAATTAAGATAAAAACTGACCCAGTATGACATATCCATGTGCATAACAATAGAAATGGGAGGAATCACGGTTCATAAAGATAGCTGTCTTCTCCATCTTATACCAACGAAAACCAGAGGCATTCAAATGGATAGGCATAAAAATCTATGTAGGTTAATAACTGTTCAGCTTCCATCTGTGCTGCTGCCAGAGAAAAACACTACAAATCATCTACCTGCTTAAGACATTTCAAAAGCATTACAATGTCATGTGGGAACCAGGGGCGGCTCCTCCGCTATGGCGGAGGAGCGTCGTCCCACTGCTTGCTCACAGTACTAGAAGCTCTGCGGGCGGGCAGGCTGCTCTGATCCCTGTGCAAGCCAGGGGAGGAGTGGTTTTCCCACTCCTGAGTGCGCAAAGTCTGTTTGGTCGGCACTCTCAGGTCTCCCAAACCACTCATGCACACTTGGCCCTTCTCCATGCAGGCTGCATTGCAGCCTGCATGGAGAGTATGCACACCCCTCTAGTCCCTGACTGAGATGAGCGCCATGTCACAGTGCTCCAGACCAATCGGAAAGCTGCATGCAGCGTTTTGATTGGCTTAAGGGAGGGAGCCTGGCTGCCTGCTTCCTGTCTCTGTCGGAGGCAGGAGAGCAGGAGCAGTGAAGATGCGGGACCCAGCGGAAAGTTAGGTTTTACTTTTTTTTTTTATTATGACCCCTCCTCCCTGCGCGTGCCCCCTTCGCCCGCCCGCAAGCCATTCCGGCCACTACTGGTGTGAACACTTAAAGTTCAAGCTCATTTGGCTAGATAAATAAATAAAATGATCACAGTTGTGTGGAGGGGAAGCATTTTTTTGTGAAAGGACACAACGGCTGCTCAATGAAAACATGTACTCCTCCCTACAAACTTGTGGGCACAGCCAAAGCCCCTCTCCTCATGATTATCTGATTATTATCTGGTGACAGCTGCCCTGTCTAACCAGACTATAAATATTCATATATAATTTTGGCTAAACATGTTAACGGGCTCATCTATAATGCTTACTACTACGGTTAATCAAATGTAGCTTAAGGAGAGGTATGGGGAAAGAGATAAAATCGACCATAGTCAGACTCCAAGAATCACAATTATATCAAAAGTGGTAGTAAACAGTCAGGCATTACTTCATGGGAATTTAATTCCAGCTTCAACTGGCCTGGCTGTGGGCAGCAGTTACTGGATCATGTACTATGTGGTGGTCCTCACTTCAGTCCATTTGTATTGGTCGTTTCAGCTCCAGTCTCAGCTGCACGCATTCTGCTGAAAGCAGGGATGGCATGCCTTGCGAGTGAGCAGCCCACTGCTAGGGAGGTGGTGGTCAGGGTCCATGACCAGGCTGACTGCAGGCCCTTCTGTATTTCCTCTCACGCTGTTTGACTGGACAGCTGACAGGCAGGTCAAGTAGGCCTGTGACTAGTGGACTAGACTTGCCGCAGTAGTGTTGCAGAGTGCAGAGATACTGGTCAAGGATGCTGGTAGCTGGCAGCAGCAGGTCCCACGTGCAGGTGACACCAGTGGCTAGCTACAACTGTGCAGCTAACAGCTTAAATCATTAGGTGCTGCACCACTATCTTGCACTGTAGAACACTCTGCAGGAGGCAACAAAGGCCGATCAGAAGCTGATGATGCCCCAACATGACATATGTCTAGGTGGCAACAGCAGTAAACTATATATGCATGAACCCCACATTGCTGTGCCAGCGAGAGAAAGAGTGGCTCTTCTGGTTGTGAATGATCAAATAGTCCATAGTTGCAGAGACAGACAGGGTCATGCCTGGACAGCCACTTACCTTACCATTTAGCCTCCACTCTCTGTCTTGTCGTTTCTTTTCCTGGTTAAGGGGTGCCCTTGGCGGACATGAATTTAAGAACATCCTCTCATAACATTCAGCTGAGCAAGTAAATCCAATTGTTTCCAGGGTATCTGAGAGGTCACCTACAAACAGTCAGGGTTTGTGATCTTTAAAAGTACTTGGAGGTAAATACTGTCTGGAAATTTGACAAAGCGAGTAAGCTTGGCTCCCCATAGAAGATAAAATGATGTTCTCCCTTTTAGAACGCTTTGAAAATATTAGGCCAAATAGGTTTTTTATAGCACTAATCTAACAAAAACTTCCAAAAATACAATTGTTTCTGAAAGTGGATTACTTAAATATTCCAAAACTTATATGGTGTGACAACCACGGCTAACTCACCTCATGGTGGTCAGTGTTCACTAGCCTCAAAGCATTTAAACAAAATGGTGGCAAAGTGGTAACATTCTTCAAGGAGCAGCTCTCTAATAAAGTCTAAGGTGCTATATGTAATAAAGGCAGCCTGGAAGTTGACTTTTGCATAACCCATCATTGTCTTAGCATCTCTCATTGCTTCTCCATTTGTATTACTTGACATTTTGACAACATGCCTTTTTTAGAGAGACTCTGAGTCACTTCTTTTGACCGAAAAACTGCTATGAAAGTACAGAGCACAAAAAACAAAAAATACACACATCTCTCATTCTAAGGCCAGAGAGAAGAACTCCAGGCCTAAGTAATCATTATTACACAATTATTTGTTTCATATATATTTGTGTAAACATATTAGTTTTCTGCCCAAACATCAGCTTTTCAATCTAAAAGAATACATGAATTATGCTATTTAACACAAGCTTTAAATTTTAGAACAATACCATTTATTAGCCTGTTAGATGAGCAGGTTGTTGAAATTTGGGCAGAAATACCAGCTTTTCAATCTTAATAAATGCTTGGTTCGTGTCTACATATCAATTTGCCATTTTCCTCAAATCACACATACTGCTGCTGCACATGGAATGATTCTGTGTGCATCTCATGTACCCCTACTGCATGCTATGGCAAACAAAATATGCCTGAAATTACCATTACTCCAAGGCCAACATTATATTACAGTTTGGCAGTGAGCACATCACCTTCCACATATACATGCAAGTTTTAATTAGGTTCCTCATCTGACAATAAAATGCTTTTGTACAGTGCTGAGAACTACAATTCTGCCACCTCTAAGCACTGCCCACATCAGGTGGCATTGATACTTAATTGATAGCTAGGTATTTCACTGCTCTCAGAAGGTAGATGGCGTTGTCGCCAGCCTGAGATTAGAATTTATGACTATGAGTACTTTCACAGATGTCAGAGTGAGCATTTAATTCACTAATCTACCTTTACAGCATTTCCACATTTTTAATATAAGTCTATTTCTGATGCACGTCAGCAATATTGTATAGTTTGCTGTGACTAGACTTTTTGTGAAAGTTACCATTCTTATGTTTCATAAAGAAATGGGGCAAGTCTTCTTTTACACAAAGCTCATGCATTTCTGACGTGAAATACAAAACTGGTAACCTTCTTAAAAACAGTATACCTCTTTTGAAATGCATCAGGAATACCGCTTCAGTTAATGTGGATATTGTAGCAAGACAGAAATCTGATAACTAGTGCTGAGTTCTTTACTTTGAGACAAACCTTGCACTTCAGCGGCAAACATGTTGCTTTCATATTTGTCTCTTCCAAGACAAATATTTGCATTCTTGTGTTTTTGTAGCACACAATAGTTAAATGCAATGACCATTAAGTTAACTTAGGTATGGAAGTGATATAATTGATTTGCAGAATGAACACAGAAATTTCCCCAACTCTGAAAACTTTTCACCCCAGCCCACTGAAAGCACTGCTCCACCCGTCCTGGCCCAGAAGAAATAACTCCTAATCTCGCCTGTTGTCTAAAATGCATTCACCAAGACAGGGCTGTTGCAGTAGAAGAGATCTCACCAATAATATCCTCTGCCAAATGAGACAATGGCGGGGCCACCAGGGCTGGAAAGGGCAAGCACATGGGAAAGAGAAGGACACAACAGACCCAGTCAAACATTATGGTGTAACTCCTCTCTCCAGACAAAGATAAAGCAGCCCTCCATGAGCTCTCTTCTCCTCACTATTCTCCCACCATTTCCCACACCAGCAAGGTATGCTGCACAATTACTCTTCACAGACATGCGCAGTCATAGTCACTATGAATCTGAAAGTAAAATGCATTTAAAATGCTGCAGCGGCCTGTTATGATAAAATACAGAGGCTTACTGCAACATGTTAATTACTTGTTTTTATGACCCTTTGGAGAAGGTGAAATTGGGTGTAATGATAATGCTCCGTGTGACCAATTGCATAATCTCGTTTACAATTATCAAAAGTTAGAGGGTAAACGTTGTGAAACAGGTGCGTCAGAGCTAAGCAACCTCCCTTCCTCCAGGCATCAAAGGGGGTCCCTCATGTAGGGCCGGGGGGAATGCTGGGTTAAAATGGATCGGCATAAAGGGGGAGGGAAACGAGGTCCACCTATCGTCACCCGAGACTGAGTCCCACACCTTCAGGGTGGTACGCGTGGGGGTGCCAATGTAAGTGTTTTTAGGTCTGTCCTGTCTAGGGCGCCAAGCCAAGTCCCAAATTGTCCGTCCCGTTACGCTGCGGTCCATATGTAGCCAATGTTTTTCAGATTCCTATTGTGACCATTCTACCAGGACTCTCAGCTGTGCCGCTTTATAATATAATTGAATATCTGGGAGACCAATACCCCCTTCTTTGCGAGAGCGACGCAACAAGGAGTAGGAGAAGTGTGCTCGGCTTCCCTGCCAGAGAAAGCAGATAATCATGGCCTTCACTTTCCGAAAGAAGTCACCCTCAAGCTCAATAGGCAAGGCTTGAAACAAATAAAGGTGCTTAGGCAAGAGAGTCCTCTTTATGGCGTGGATTCGACCTAACCATGACAGGAAAAGAGGTTTCCATTTCGTGAGTTCTGTTTGAATGCGTGCAAGAATGGGAGGAAAATTGGAAGCATAGAGTCTCTCAAGTCTTGGCGTTAGTTGGACCCCCAAGTATTGGATGGATTCGCTATCCCAGGGAAGGGAAGTAAGGGCCCTGAGTCTGAGGACTTCCGTCGGCGGGAGGGTGAGATTGAGTATATATGATTTGTCTACATTTATTTTAAAGCCTGACACAACCTCAAACCGCTCAAGGTCTGATTGTAAGTGGGGGAGGGAGGTTGCAAGGTCAGCTAAGGACAAAAGGACATCTTCCGCGAATGCACAAAGATTTTGAACAGGTATGAGGGTGACATCTAAAGGTTCAGCAGTCATAACACTATCACCTTGCCACAGCATTTTGCCTCTCTCCACTCTCAGGGACTGGACTTACTCAAATACAAATGTGTTTGCTCTCTTAGGACAGATTTTTAGATCTACGAGCTTGGAAGTCCTAAAACAGCATTTGTTCAGCCTACTGAGCCACAAAAGGAATACAAAATTCCATGTGACTGGGACAATTCACCATCCTGTTTGTTTCACAAGACATGTACAAGAAAACTGCCAAAGCTGAACAAGTCAATATTCTAACAGCTGAATACCACAAAGCAAGGGTTTTATGTACAGGAAGAAAATGGCGCACACATTCAATATACGCAATATTAATACAAAAACAGTTAAGGTATGGTGCTAACAGGGAGGGGGAAGCCCTCAACCCCTCAATCCGTATGGGAAAACCCACACTTAAAACATGAAAGAACAGTCCCGTGCACTCATACAGATATCAGTTCCACAAAGTCTGTGTGTCTTTGGTATGACATGAAAGTGCTGATGCTTCGCGATTTTTGTGTATCCTTTAATGGGTCATCAGGTGAGAACACAACAAGCCAGCCGACACGTGTTTCGTCAGAGAGAAAGTCACACTCTGACTCTTCAGGGCTGGAAACAATACAAACACATAATTGGCACAATACGGTATACATTCTCTTTTTACATTTCTTGAACATGACACAAAAATACTGAGAATGAGAAGGAAGCAAAGGAAAAAACAAAAGGGATAGGACACCATAGATCCCACATGGGTGACTAGTGTCACAAAAAAGATTCTCAACTGGTGAATAGTGCCCTATCGGTTGATCATGTGTAGAACAATAGAAGAAACCACTGCCATTCCCATGAACATGTGTTGACATGCCACCACACCTGGTGAGTACCCAGTAGACGCCAAATGATGTCAACACTGAAACAACAATACAGATGAAAAAAGACCAAACAACACACTGTTCCACAAACCGAAGAATCTACATAATCCGACATCTTACCTAAAAGACAGGAAGTAATCCAAAATATCACGGAATGTGTAATGCTCATACGTCCCATCAAGACACGGATAGTCGTTCAATCAGCCTTGTTAGATAAAGGACTTCATATATAGCTATGGTCTACAATCCTGCAAATAAAAATAGAGGTGTAGAAAACCTTTGCACAGGTTCAGCTGTCCCAAAAGGCTTACCTTGTGCTGTGCTCCTGCAGTCTACCTCCTCCTCCTCTCTCTCAGTACACAGGTAACAGCATTGGATGCCTCACTTCCTGGTTGTGATGTCCTCATGCTGCATAAAAATCCAGGAATCGCTATTAGCGATTCTCTAATTGAGGATTCACTATTTTGCAAAACGCAATTTGGCAATCCCTTACTGTGATTGCAATTTTTACTGATTCGCTAAAATTATGCAAATTTTTCGATGCATAGGAATTTGCAATTACCAAATAGCGATTCCTAAAAATAGCTATTTTGTAATCGCAAAATAGAAGTTTGATGCATGTGCCCCTAAATCTTTCCATAAAGGGGACGTCATCCAGTAACTTTGAGTGCTTTAAAAAAGTTTCTGAGTGTTAAATATCCATACCAAGGTGTATTGGTGAATCAGTGGGTATATGAGTGCCTGATTGTATGATTCAGTGGGTGCGTGGCTAACTGTATAAGTGAGCGATTCGGTGTCTCAGTGACTGTATGGGTAAGTGACTGGTTGTGTGAATTTCTGTATCTGTCTGTCAGTTGGTGTCTAAGTGGGTTTATGGGTGTTTGAGTTGGTATGTGAGTTTCTGCATGGGTGAGGGATAGGTTGTCTGAATACCTCTATGGGTGTCTATGTGACTTTGTGGGCGGGTGAGGGTGTGTATGACTGTCTGTATGGTTGAGTGACTGGGTGAGTCAGTGGCTCTATGGGTTAGCGAGTGTGTGTGTGAAGGGCTGTATGGGTGAATGAGTGTGTGTATGGCTGTGTTGGCAAGTGAGTGCATGTGTGAGTGGAATATGTGTGAGTAACTGGGTATGTGAAAGGCAGTATAGGTGAGTGATGGGGTATGTGAGTGACTGTTTGGTTCAGTGAGTGAATGTGAAAGTGGTTGTATGGGTGAGTGAGTATGTGCTAGTATCTGTATGAGTAAGTGAGCCTGTGTGTAACTGTATAGGTGAGTAAGTGGATGTGTGATTTACTGTATGGGCGAGTGAGTAGGTGTGTGAGTAACTGTATGGGTGACTAACTCAGTATGTGACTGGCTGCATGGGTGTATGAGTGGATATGTCAGTGGCTGTATTAGTGAGTTAGTGGGTGTGTGAGTGCCTGTAGGGGTGAGTGAATTGATGTGTGTGTTGATCTATCAATCAGTGCACAGATAACCCCAAGACTTTCCGTGACAAACAGAACCTACGTTGACACTTTTTGGGGAACATTTCATGTATATTGGTCAAATGACGCCAAAGTTATAAGCAAGTAAAAAATTGCTTTTCCTATGGATACTGGGTCCTTCATATAACTACCTACCGGCCACACACCCTTTCTCCACCACTCTGCAAACGCAGCTCGTGGTGCACTGCTGCTTGAGGGATGAAGTCCACTTTACTCCTGAAGGACCTTGGGGGCCAAGAAGCCCTCCTGGGACCCCCTGCAAGTCCTACGCAGCGGGATTCCTGAGAGCTGGTCAAAGACCAGACCCCTTTCTCCACCACTCTGCAAATACGACTACTAGTTAAAAAATCATAGAAATTCACTAAAAAAACAAAGGCTACAGGGAAGTTATAGTTAGGAATTAGCATTTAAAAAACCTTGAAAATTCACTGAAAAAAACAAACGCTACAGGGACGTTATAGGTAGGAAATGGAATTTTAAAAACCTTGGATAATTCACCTATAGTACCTATTGAATATTGCCACTCTAAAGTGCCCCAAATTGTTTTATGTTTTTTAATATCGATTCTAGGTCCTAGATAGCCCCCACTATGTACTTGTCCCACACACAGCCACGGCTTACCTACAGAGAAGAGATAATTATCCACGTGAGTCACGCTCATGCAGAATATGTACTTCACAGATCCTTCAAATGTATTTCAATCTCTAGAACACATAAAACAATATATATACCAATACGAATAGGCATATCCATCTGAAACACCACGTGTGCACCCACACCCTGACAAGGTAGCTGCGTGAGCGCTCTGCGCGCATTTGCTCTCACCTTTGTGATTTTTAATAACTTTTGTGTGTTATTTGTTTGCATACCTGTTTTTAGATAGCGCCCTTTACCTGCACTTTAATTGGTCCCCGCACTGCCGTTTTGGCGGATTTGGCTCTGGGGTGGGTGACATGTTCGTTTTGGCAGCCATTTTGGAGTGGGGTGTGTGGATAGAGGTGTCTCTACCCTCCAGCGCTTCAGTGCGCAGGAGCAGCCTGGGAACACCTACTTAAGGCGAGTCCCTCCTGAAACCGCCCCTGACAAGGTAGCTGCGTGAGCGCTCTGCGCGCATTTGCTCTCACCTTTGTGATTTTTAATAACTTTTGTGTGTTATTTGTTTGCATACCTGTTTTTAGATAGCGCCCTTTACCTGCACTTTAATTGGTCCCCGCACTGCCGTTTTGGCGGATTTGGCTCTGGGGTGGGTGACCTGTTCGTTTTGGCAGCCATTTTGGAGTGGGGTGTGTGGATAGAGGTGTCTCTACCATCCAGCGCTTCAGTGCGCAGGAGCAGCCTGGGAACACCTACTTAAGGCGAGTCCCTCCTGAAACCGCCCCTGACAAGGTAGCTGCGTGAGCGCTCTGCGCGCATTTGCTCTCACCTTTGTGATTTTTAATAACTTTTGTGTGTTATTTGTTTGCATACCTGTTTTTAGATAGCGCCCTTTACCTGCACTTTAATTGGTCCCCGCACTGCCGTTTTGGCGGATTTGGCTCTGGGGTGGGTGACCTGTTCGTTTTGGCAGCCATTTTGGAGTGGGGTGTGTGGATAGAGGTGTCTCTACCCTCCAGCGCTTCAGTGCGCAGGAGCAGCCTGGGAACACCTACTTAAAGCTCCTCCCCTAGCGCAGCGGGATCGCGCAGCGGGCGTGTCCTCGCGTGGCCGGAGTCGTGCCAGAGTCCTGCCCGTCTGCGCCCGTCTGCGCCCGTCCGCGCTAAGGACGCGCTGGACGTCGCGGTACTCTGTGTAAGGACTATTATACCATCCTGGGTCCACCATGCTGACGTACTCGCGGGATTGCCTGTTTGCCATCGGTCAGGTAAGCCGCTGTTGCACCCTTCTACCGGTACACCCATTGCGTGGCCCATATCATTGTCCTTGTAATGGGTGGGCTCTCGATTCTCCGCATCCTCTCCCAAGGTTTATCTCCTCGGAGACCCGCCGTACTACAGACACTCGCACTACTCTGAAGATCTTGAATTTAAACGTCAGGTCTGCGCTGAAACACTATCAGCATATCTATGACCTCATTAAGGAGGAAGCTCCAGACGTATTTGCCATGACGGAAACATGGCTACAGGATGCTGATACCGATATTACTAATCTAGCCTGCCCACCCGGCTATTCTATGTACACTCTGAATAGGCTGTCTAGGGGTGGAGGTATCGCATTAGTGGTAAAATCTATCTATCCTTGCGTCTGGGGTGCCCTAAACATCTCCGGGTGTGAAAGTGCCATGTTCAAGGTCTCTGTCAGCCCTGAGTTTACCCTGTCCGGGATGGTCGTCTATCGCCCACCCGGCAGTGATGTGGCGTTTAGAAATGCTTTCCCTGACACTGTTGGCCCTTTGGTCGCCGACTGTGCTAACTTCTCTATCATGGGTGACCTAAACCTACATTTCGACACCCTCTCTGGCCTGACAGTGCGTTCCATCTCTTCTGACCTGGAGGCCTTTCAACTTCCCCAGATGGTTTCCCAGCCTACCCATCTGGGGGGGCATATTTTGGATCCCCTGTTTACCAATCTGTTGGGGATTCAAATTACCTCTGTCTCTCCGGTGGAATGGACAGACCACTTCTTGGTGTCCATCCTCTGCCCGGTCTCGGCCACTCCTTCCATCTCCACGGCTAGAAGGGTTCAGAAGAGGGCTTGGAAAAAGCTTCGGCTAGAGGACTTTCATCGTCTTCTATTAGAGGAGCCGCTGGGCCCTTTGATGTGGAAAGGGGGTATGACCTCTTCTGTTCATGGATAACGAGGGCCTTGGACTCTCTGATACCCATCGTTTCAACTAAAATTAATTCCAGAGAGACGAGTCCCTGGTACGATGGCACTCTCCGGGCCCTAAAGGGTGCCTGTAGACGAGCAGAGAGGGCTTGGAGGAAAACCTATGGGGCTGATCTAAAAGCTGCATACGCCAAGTCCGTTAAGCTCTACCATCGAGCTATCTGCCGAGCCCGTGCGGCTTTTTATGCCATCGAATTCCGGAACAGTCCGAATCCGTCAAAAGCTATCTTTAAGGCCGTAAAAGATCTCACAGCGAAGCGGACTACCTCTACGACCGTGAGCTCCCTTTCCCATTGTGAATCCCTTGCATCTTACTTCTTGGGGAAGGTCCAAGCTATATATAGGACATTCCCTAGCATAGGGTTCACTGAGGAAAGTATAAATGGGGTCCATCATCAGACTACACTGCTTGTTTTCCCCCCCCTTACCTTGGATGGTTTTGACAAACTTGCGCTGCAAGTCAAATCTGGGTCCCCATCCGATCCAGTAAGGCCTGCTCTCTTCCGAGATCAAGCTTTTATGGGGCGTACAGCCGTATGCTCCCTTGTCAACCTCTCCTTGGAAACGGGAACTGTTCCATCTAAGTGGAAACAAGCGGTGGTGTCCCCGATCATTAAAAAGCCCACCCTGGACCCTTCCAAGCCTGAGAGCTATCGCCCCATCTCGTTGTTACCCTAGCCAGCCAAGATCACGGAGGCCCACGTCAACCTGGCCCTGTCTGAACATCTGACTCGGACCAATGCCCTCGACCCCACACAAAACGGATTCCGTGCTGGGCACAGTACGGAAACTGCGCTACTTGTGATGGTGGAACATCTCCGGGCAAGGTTGGATGCTGGTCAAACGGCGGCGCTTATTTTGTTAGATCTTAGCGCCGCCTTTGATACGGTAGACCACAGCATCCTCCTGCGTCGGCTCGAGGAGACTGGCATTGGCGGTCAGGTGTTACAATGGTTCCGCTCCTTTTTAGATGACCGCTCCTTCTGTGTTGCCATCCCTCCCTTCAAGTCCAACTACCAACCACTGGCCATGGGGGTTCCGCAAGGGTCCTCGCTGAGTCCCACGTTGTTTAATCTTTACGTGAGACCGCTGGCGGATGTCGCTAGGCAGTGGGGCCTTACTTTGGTCTCATATGCTGACGACACTCAGCTGGCGGTTACTCTCAGTGGGGATGCGGAGATTGAGGCCCCCAGGTTTCAGTCCGGACTGAAGGCGGTGGCTAGTTGGCTGACAGGCAACTGCCTTCAGCTAAACGCCACTAAAACAGAGGTGATGGTCGTCGGGAAGGGAGTGGAGCTGTGGGGTGACCACTGGTGGCCCTCAGAGTTGGGACCTACTCCGATCCCGGTATCGGAAGTGAAAAATCTGGGGGTATGGCTGGATGCGGGCCTCTCCTTTGTAGGCCATACTAAAAGAACCGCGGCCTGTTGTTTCGGTCTCCTGAGGGGCTTGAGACCTGTTCTCAAGTTCTTTGACGCCCCGACCAGGCAGCTGGTGATCCAGGCTACTATCATCTCCCGCCTGGATTACGCCAGCTCTCTCCTGGCTGGGGCTAACCAGGCTGAACTAACCCGCTTACAACGGGTTCAGAATGCTGCGGCGAGGGCGATCGTTGGCTTGCCCAGATTCTGCTCAGTTACAGGTGTCCTTCGCTCCCTACACTGGCTTCTGGTTAGGAAGCGCATCCTCTTCAAGGTATTGTGCCTTGCTTTTAAAATCTTGCGAGGTACAGGCCCGGAAATCCTGTCGAGTTGTCTGTCTTTCTATGTCCCTGCCCGTAGCCTTCGCTCTCAGGGTCTGGCCCTTGCGGTGGTTCCCAGATTCAGGCTTAGCCGCATGGGTGGCCGCTCGTTTAGGGTAATGGCTGCGTCAGCATGGAACTCCTTGCCTGTTGAAATCCGCGTGCTGGAGGACCTGCTGACCTTTCGGAGGGCTATAAAAACCTTCCTGTTTTAGTTGTCTCTTAGTATCTGTTTTTAGCCTGCGGTTGTGTTACGTGCTACCTTGTCTCTGCGCCAGGACGCTCCTTGGCTGGAGTATCTGTGCGCACAATAAATAGTCGTAACATAACACCATATGTCCCCTTAACAGGGAAACTTACATCTTCCGAAATCACAAGGTTCTTAGTATCGCTAGGAGACACGTGTGCATGTCTACCTACACCTGTAGAGGAACCCAAGATAAAAAGCACACAGACTCCAATTAATCCTCTGACCCATATTACTCAGCTAAAATCATCGTCAAACGACCAATTTAAGCTAAAAATTGAAACAAAGCTGCTCAGAAGGCAGCCCGAGTGTCGGAAAAGTCACTCGGGCTGCCTTCTGAGCAGCTTTGTTTCAATTTTTAGCTTAAATTGGTCGTTTGACGGTGATTTTAGCTGAGTAATATGAGTCAGAGGATTAATTGGAGTCTGTGTGCTTTTTATCTTGGGTTCCTCTACAGGTTTGGGTAGACATGCACACGTGTCTCCTAGCGATACTAAGAACCTTGTGCATGAGCGTGACTCACGTGGATAATTATCTCTTCTCTGTAGGTAAGCCGTGGCTGTGTGTGGGACAAGTACATAGTGGGGGCTATCTAGGACCTAGAATCGATGTTAAAAATAAAAAAAAAAAATTGGGGCACTTTAGAGTGGCAATATTCAATAGGTACTTCAGGTGTTAGGTTTTCTACACCTCTATTTTTATTTGCAGGATTGTAGACCATAGCTATATATGAAGTCCTTTATCTAACAAGGCTGATTGAACGACTATCCGTGTCTTGATGGGACGTATGAGCATTACACATTCCGTGATATTTTGGATTACTTCCTGTCTTTTAGGTAAGATGTCGGGTTATGTAGATTCTTCGGTTTGTGGAACAGTGCGTTGTTCGGTCTTTTTTCATCTGTATTGTTGTTTCAGTGTCAACATCAATTGGCGTCTACTGGGTACTCACCAGGTGTGAAGTGTGGCTCACTGGTTAGAGGTGGCAGACCCGTAAGCAGAGAATCGGCCAGGGACCAGGGTTCAATTCCCAATGCGGCAGGGTCGTGGACCAGGGTCAAAAAACGGACTCAATAATTCTCGCCTCGGTACCTACTCTAACAAGGAACACACTCGGCAACTCTGGGCATTAAGCTTGCCTCATCTCTACAATGGCCCCCCACAGATGCCGGGGATGCCTGGTTTCACCTTGGAGATACCCAGAAAGGGACCATCTCACAGGGAAAGCCAGGACGGGTTCCCCAGCGGTCTTCAGCGCCAGGATACTCTATGGAGTCACAGTGCGCTTTACAAGTACACCTACATTTACATTTACATGTTCATGGGAATGGCAGTGGTTTCTTCTATTGTTCTACACATGATCAACCGATAGGGCACTATTCACCAGTTGAGAATCTTTTTTGTGACACTAGTCACCCATGTGGGATCTATGGTGTCCTATCCCTTTTGTTTTTTCCTTTGCTTCCTTCTCATTCTCAGTGTTTTTGTGTCATGTTCAAGAAATGTAAAAAGAAAATGTATACCGTATTGTGCCAATTATGTGTTTGTATTGTTTCCAGCCCTGAAGAGTCAGAGTGTGACTTTCTCTCTGACGAAACACGTGTCGGCTGGCTTGTTGTGTTCTCGCCTGATGACCCATTAAAGGATGCACAAAAATCGCGAAGCATCAGCATTTTCATGTCATACCAAAGACACACAGACTTTGTGGAACTGATATCTGTATGAGTGCACGGGACTGTTGTTTAATATTCTAACAGCTTTGAAGCAAATATTTATGAAAGCTGTAACACCGGACCAAAATCTAAAAGAGCAACTTCATCCAGTTGTGTACGTAGGATTCGACCCCCATATAGGCGGGATGTGAGAACCTAAAAGTGGGAACCAGCTACCACAACAGGTCATAGCTCAGGGAATATGCCTTCTTAATCCATGGAATTTAGCAAGTATAGCAGTCCTATATAACACTCCCATGGCTATCTCCATCATTATGTATCAAGGTGACATCATGGCTGAGAAAACTGCAGTTTAAAACAGTCTTATGCCCCCAAAAATGCCCAGTGCAGCGAAGAAGATGGAACCTCCCCACATGACTACATTTCTGCCCAGATACCATTAGCGAGGGTGCAACAACATCTTAAATAGGGGCCATATCCTCAATCTGAATATATGCTTACATGACCAGGGGCATGTTATGTCAAAAGACTTACTGGAGGTGAGATTCCGACCTTCAGAAAACACCAAATAATGTGAGTCAACAGAGTTGTTGGGCAAGCAAGGAGATAGCATTAGGCCATTCAGCATCCTAACAAAATGGGGTATAGCAGTAGCCCCCAATGTGGATGAACCCAGGAATTCTGGAAACTGAAAAAACACCTGTCCACCCTATCGAAGTAGTCTGCAACTACCAAGTATCATGCTGATCCGTGTGCCGCCCACCTACAAAATATCTGGTGCAAGAAGATCTATGTGACTTAAAAATCTGTGCACGATAAGAAGGATTTCATCTAAGAATGAGTGTGGTGTTAATCCAATGTCTCACTCTCAAATTAGATGATATGGAGATATCAGGCCTGGGCGCAGTTTGTGGAGTTATGCTACGCAGAACTCCCCGAAGTGACAAATAAACTCTGCAAAGTTCTGCAAGTGGTGGAGTGCTGTGCAAACTGCTGTTCGCGCTGGTCTTTCTGCCGCTTGGGTAAAAATTCTACCTGAGCTGCAGCTCGTGCTCGTGAACTTACCATTCGTGAGCGTGAGCAGGGAAAAACTCTGCTGCACTACGTGGAGTGTAGTTTTCTGTACTCTGTGAGCTCCGCTGAGCGCGGAGTGCAGAAAACTCCGCAAACTCCGTGAACGGAGAAGAGTTCACCGCCCAGGAAAAAGAAGATATATGTCAAAGTCCTGAGGTTATCCACACTTGTGATCAACTTGAGTTCCCCCCAAAGGTCATCTGCAGGCCTGGTCTAGACTATACACATCTTGCAACTTATTAGTTAGAATATTGCTGGGTTACCAGCAAAGCTACAGAACAAGGAATTGGTATCGACATTGCAAAGGTATATCAAAAGTACATTTATAATTCAATTAAGCACCACTAAAATAGACTGCTTGCCAGCACAGATCAGAGACTCCAACTGTTTCTGCTTTGAATGACTACCATGGAGACCTACAACATTCCTGGCATGGGCTGGCACCCTTAAAGGTATACAGGAGATTACAACACATCCCCTTTACCCAAACAACAAAACAACAATATATAAAAACATGAAAGAAAACTTAAAGTAAAAAAACAATTCGCAACAAACAAAATAAGGAGACACTCATTACTGCATAACGTAATCATCAAATCTTATAGGTACTCTTCTGGATCTTAATAAAGAAGCTTTATGCAACACATCCTTGGAATAAACCCTAAGAAACAGTCACCACAATATACTGTGCCATTGCCAGGCTCGAAAGTACCTGGTGTGTTACCTTTGTACTTGAGAAGTCGGGAAATACTCCACGTACAACCAGTGTTCACTACATTCCTCTTTCTGGCAGTAACAAAGAAGGGGCCCATGAATCGGGACACACCCTTCCTTTCCTGCCTCAGCTTCTTCACAAAAACCCGATCCCCCACATCCCATTTCTTACATCTGATCGACTTCTTCGCATTATACCTCCTTTCATATTTTTGTTGGTAAGAGCAGAGTCTCCTCACATCTATTTCCACTTTACCTTCTCTGTTGGCAGGCAACAATACCGGATTCAAGTTGGAGTTGGCCACTATGCCCCTTAATACCTCGAAAGGGGACCTCTAAGTGAGAAGATTAGGAGCAGTACAATGCGCCCACCTTGTCTGCCTCAACACACTTTTGAAAGGAAGCCTGGTCTCCAATGCCCTTTGTGCACAACTCTTTATCACTCTATTCAGTCTCTCTGTCAAACCATTGGCCTGCGGTGCATAAAGAGCTGTTCTAG
This sequence comes from Triturus cristatus, assembly GCF_964204655.1. Lineage (NCBI taxonomy): Eukaryota > Metazoa > Chordata > Amphibia > Caudata > Salamandridae > Triturus > Triturus cristatus. The sequence continues at coordinate 766,842,731 of NC_140584.1, read as the reverse complement.
GGTGTATTATGCCGAGTTAATGAAGGAATTCCTGCATCTCCTCTGACACAAATTGTACACCATTATCGGTCACTATATATTTAGCCACAAATTTGCTCATAAAAATATCCTTAAGAAATTCAAGCACAGTCCGGTTATTGACAGCACTGACTCATTTTTTCTCCACCCATTTGGATGTATAGTCCACCAAAAGAAGCACAAACACTGAGCCGAAGGCAGCAACTCAAAAAGGCCCATGATATCTAGACACAGCTTAGACCAAACATCTTCCGGTAAAACAACCCGAGATAAAGGAGCAAAATTAGCCACATGAGTTTTGTCATTAGCCGCACAGAGATGACATTCCTTAACCACCTCCTCAACCGTGCGGTCCATACCCGGCCACCAGTATCTTTTCCTCACACAAGCTTTAGTGAGGCTTCTCCCAAGATGTCCTTCATGACCAAGAATAATTACCTAGCCTTTCTGTCCACAAGGAGGAACAATTCAGTCACCTCTCATGAGATTACCCTGGCATAACTTAATTTCATTCCTTACTGACCAATAAGGTTTAAGTCCTTGATCCAATGACTTATACTCCGACCACCCCTTCACCACAGATGAGCTGAGAATGGGAAACAAGGCATCCTCCTCCACACACTTCGACCACTCCTCCACCAATAAAAGTAAAGTTGGTTTTATAACCCAATTCACCCACTCAACATCCAAATCATCTTGTTTGTACTCTAACTGCAGCCATGATAAACAGTACGCCAATTTGTTCATGGACAGTGGAAGATATTGTACATTAAAGTTTATCTCCTCAAGACCCCCACTCCAGCGTTTGAATCTCAGAGGCAAATGATCACTATGATGATAAGAAAAAACCTGCACTGGGGCCAATGATCTGTCCTTACTAGGAAAGAAAAATCTCATAAATACAACTTGAAATGCCTCTCAGCCCAAAATATGCCCAAAGCCTCTCTCTCTATACATGAGCAATGTTCTTCCGCACCTTTGAGTACCCATGAGACAAAAACAATCACTCTTTCCTCTCCCTGAACTATCTGTGAAAGCACAGCACCCAAACCCCTGATGCTGGCATGTGTGGTGCAGGTTATTTTAAGTTTGGCATCAAAGTGCACCAAAGTGGGCATCTTTCCAATTTCTTACTTAAACGCTACAAAAACCTCTTCACACTCCTCAAACCAGTTAAAATGCACAAACTTCTCCAATAACATCCTGATGGACTCAACCACACTCGCAAACTCTTTCAAAAATTTCAAATATAGCTCTTCAAGCCCTAGGAATAACCTAACTTGCTCTTTGTCACTAGGAGTAGGAGCTTTTACAATACTCTAAGCCAGTTCAAATTTGGGTTGAGTGTACTTACCCGAAATACCGTCCCAAGTGAGTAACCAACGTCACACATTTCCGTTTCTTCACATCAAGCCTAATTTCGCCCAATCTCTTCAACACTCTCTTCAACATATTCTCATGCTCACCTTCATCTTTACCATAAATCAGGATGTCATTCTGGAAAAAGAGGACATTGGTAAGGTCCCCCAGTATCAGCTTCATAATTCATTGTAAATAAGCGTCCCCCGAGGCCAAACTAAATGGCATTCTTATAAAGTGGTAAGCACCAAAAAAACTTACAAAATAAGTCAAGTGTCTTGAATCCCAATGCAATTTCACCTGATGATAAGTTGACTAGAGATCCAAGACACTACAAGTGTTACCTCCCTTCAACATACTGATGGATTCCGGGATATCTGGAAGCTGTTGACGGTCCACCCAAATTCACTCATTCAGACGTAGCAAGTCCATAGAATTTCTGATGGTATTACCAACATCCTTGGGTGCCAAAACCACTGGCCCCAACCACTCAGAGGTCTCAATCTCCTCAATAACTCCCAAATCGAACAGCCTTTTCAATTCAATTCTGAATGGTTCAACCATCCTGTTCAGCACTTTACGCACTATATGCACACAAGGTCTAGCCCCACCTTTTTAAAATAATACGATGTTCAAAGCTTTTGAGTAAACCTAACCCATCACTTAATTCATCAGGAAAATCTTGGAAAAACTATTCACCATCCCCTGTGTTGTCAATAAGCATCAACTGATCTTTTGGATTCCAAGGGTTGGGATTTAAAATAATAATAATTCCAAAATCACATTGGTGCCTCCACCCCAAACGATTGTCACCTCCCTCTGTCACGCATACCTTCCTAAAGGTTTGCCTATCCTTAAACTCAATTTTAGTCACTACGTAACCTAGGACTTTAATACGTGGCCCACATTTTTTTCACCCCACTGCTTGTTTCCAATCATGGCGAATGGTGAACCTGAGTCTGCCTGCACTGCATATGTTTTTCCACCAACATTGATTGAACCTCTCCTTATACAATATGGCTTGTTTGATGTAAGCTGAAAATTTCATCCCTCCTAAAGCCACAATATAGGATTCAAATAACGTTCTCCATCACTTTCAGGGCAAAAGAGGTTCACCTTTCTCAGAGAGAAAAGCAGGATGTTGTGACATACTAGTGGTCATCATATTGTAAGGCGAACAATGAGCACTATGTGCCACAATGAATGTCACTATAATTTGGGAAGTAAAAGAAAGAAAGAAAAAACCCCACCAAAATCTTCTTAATTGTTTGCATCAAGAGTGCAAGAGTCAAATGTTAGCGGATCCAACAGTAACACATTGCAGAGCTACGAGAAACACTATGCTCCACAACCAATATGGCAGCATGTCGCTATGAGCATGGCATCATTGCATCATGTGTATCACAACATCACGTTGTACAACAGCTACCCTCAAGATCTGGAAAACTGCAGCTGCCGGCATGCGCTGAGTGCATTAGGGAGCTCAAGAATAAGATGTCACTCGCTCTCGTGCAGCAGTCCAGCGCAAAAGAGCACAAGGATTCAGGGCTAGAGCTAATTCCAAAAACCTCTGAAGCTCCCAAAATATGGCCCCACCCAAATAGGTAATGCCCCAAAGGTATGTACTCACTTTTTTTGTGGCTGCCATCAATACGTGTGCCTTTATTGCTCAATGTGGCTCTCTTTAATCCTTTACTGCACAACACAGGTCCAAAAGAGAAATTGGTGGTACAGGACGCCTGTCCCAATCAAGCACAACACATCGCCAGTACTGAAACCGACTTGCAGAGGTAGATCAAAAGTACTTTTATTGTTCAATTAAGCACCACCAACATACAGGGCTTGCCAGCATAGCTCAGGAACTCCAACTGTCTCTGCATGGAATGACTACCATGGAGACCTACACGATTCCTGGCATGCGCTAGCACCCTCAAAGGTGTACAGGAGATTACAACAGTATCCTTTATAAAACTTCATCACATTGTTGCCTACTGGAGTGCTGGACTCTGGAAACCCTATGGCTAGAGATGTATGTTGCTTTTGGTGTCCTACAACCACATCAAAGAGAGGAAGAACAAGGTGAGTTCTAACCGTATGGGTGTCTATAAGAGATGATATCCATCAAGGAGAACTAAAATAACATTTTGGGATTTGGCAAGATGGGACAGTGAGGACATAAAAAGGAATATGGAATCTGTGATCAATAGTGCAACCTAGGCACATCAATTTGCTTCAATTTACCAACAAGGATTCATTAATCCCACACATAGATTGTGTGATTCTCTTTGCCTAGTTTCCACCCGTGACTCCACCATTAAACCTTTGAGTTGTCTTGCCTAAATCCTCCAGCATTTATGGAATAAGAAATGTGTAGAGCAATCCTAAGCCAGAAAATGTAGAAAGGCATGTAGTCCTGATAAATTGCCCTCTATCATCTTCAGGAACAAACTATCAACATAGGTCCTAGTGTTTACAGATGGATTTAAAACTGACACAACAACATTTACAATACTATAGAAGGAGCTTGCAATATGTCTTTTTTAAGTTTTTGGGTGGAAAATGTCAAGAAAGGTAAATCACTAATCAGAAGACACTGTTCACATTGTCTAGGATGTAGGCATGGTATCAGGCCAACTGCAACGGAGCAAAAAAAGCCAGACAGACAATGCAGTTCATCCTGCTCAATTTTTTACCTTCTGACTTAGGTGATGCAACACTCCATTCCTAATGTGGCGGATGTGGCATCCACTGCAATACAAGTGCATTATGGCCTATGGCACTTGTAAAACGGTGGATGGGATATCCAACATCTTACGATGGAGCCTCCCATTCTTCAATCTCTAGATAGTATTCATCTTACTCCTGTGCGGCTGGTTACATTGCCACAGGAATGTTTTCAAAAATCTTTTATCATTCTATTCCTAAACAATGTTCCAGCATACCAATTTTACTCTCTGGAGGGTATCTATCTCTAACTGGTGGTTCTCCGGGTAATTGTAGAAATGGCAGAGGCAGGTTTATTGACTTCTGAAAAACAGAGATAAAATAATAATCATTGAAAATTATTAATGAGGGAAAATATGGTATAAATGAATTTTGTTACAACATGGTACCCAACTGATAACTGCTAGAATCAGTTTTGGAGCATCACAAATCACATAGTTGCTATGATCATTTTTTAAAAAAATGAACTTACTGACATGGAGAAGAAAACACAAATGAAATCCTCATTCACTATAGCTGCCAAGTTAGAAAGAAATGGGCAGGAGCATCAGTCCTGATTTTCATTTGAAGTAAATTCCAAGGGTAAAACTCCAATCCGCTCATAGAATTTGCAGAATTCGTGAATGTGCTCCGTGGGGGAATGCTGAGTTTCTGAATTCCACCTCTGAGGCACGAAGCAACGTTTTTTTCCATTCGCTTCCAAAAGTTTTGTTTAGGCACTCACTCACTGTGGTGGGTGGTTTGCACCTTCGGTAGGGGCCTAGTTATGTTTTTGCATGCAATTTTACTTTTTTTTATAAAGGAAAAATGATGCAAAGGTCAGTACATTTTCTCCATGTATTTTTAATAAGTTTGCAACATTCATTTAATTAATTATTTGGCGTAGTCGGACATTAGGCCTTCCTACAAGTAGGCACGTATTAGTCATGGATGCATGAAACAACTGTTTCTGTGGTGTCTATGAATTAAAACATTATTTAGTCTATTGATGGCATTGGAATAAATTAAAAAATAGTTCTTTGGGGATATTTCATGTTTTTTTTCTGCAAACAGTCTCTAGATGGGGTAATTATATGTGATGCCTTTGGAGGATATGTGTAGTTGTAAACTTGCTTTGCCCAGTTAATTTACTTTTTTAGCATTGCAGAATTAATGCTCTTTTTTCTGTGTTACTAATCCATGGCTCCTTTGTCTGGCCAGTGTTTGAGTGCATTTGTCATAGAACACCATTTGTCTTCGTTCCCCATGTCATGTGTCAGGGGTCATTTTGTATAGTCAGTGTCCATAGGCCTGCATGAGTGTCCTTTGTTTGTGACCATGCCTTCTTGCTTGGTGTTGTTGTCACCAGGCTGCTGGCGGCCATTTTATGTAGGCAGCCAGTGTGCTTTTGCCATAGGCCTACATGTGTTCTCTGTTCCCCATGCCTTCTTGCTTGTTGTTGTGACCATGTGGCTGGTGGCCATTTTGTGTAAGCAGCCAGTGTGCTTTTGCCATAGGCCTACATGTGTTCTCTGTTCCCCATGCCTTCTTGCTTGTTGTTGTGACCATGTGGCTGTTGGCCATTTTGTGTGACAAGCCAGTGTGCTTTTGACATAGGCCTGCAAGTGTTCTTTGTTCCCCATGCCTTCTTGCTTGTTGTTGTTGTGACCATGTGGCAGGCAGCCATTGCATGTGGCCAGCCAGTGTGCTTTTGCCATAGACCTGCATGTGTTCTTTACTCCCCATGCCTTCTTGCTTGTTGTCTTGACCATGTGGCTGGTGGGCATTTTTTGTGACAAGCCAGTGTGCTTTTGACTTAGGCCTGCAAGTGTTATTTGCTCCATATGCCTTCTTGCTTGTTGTTGTTTTGACCATTTTGCTGGTGGGCATTTTGTGTAGGCAGACAATGTTCTTTTGCTGGTGGCCTGCATGTCTTCTTTGTTTCCCATGCCCTCTTGCTTGTTTTTGTGACTATGTTGCCGGAGGCAATTTGGCGTGACCAGCCAGTGTGCTTTGTCCATAAGCCTGCATCTGGTCTTTGTTCCCTATGTCTTCTTGCTTGTTATTGTTGTGACTATGTGACTGGCGGTCATTTTGTGTAGACAGCCGGTGTACTCTTGCCATAGGCCTGCATGGCTTCTTTGTTTCCCATGCCTTCTTGCTTGTTGTTGTGACTATGTGGCCGGTGGCAATTTGGCTTGACCAGCCAGTGTGCTTTTGCCATTGGCCTGCATCTGGTCTTTGTTCCCTGTGCCTCCTTGCTTGTTACTGTTATGACTATGTGGCTGGCGGTCATTTTGTGTAGACAGCCAGTGCACTCTTGCCATAGGTCCGCATGTCTTCTTTGTTGTGACCATGCCTCCTTGCTTGCACTTGACCAAGTGGCTGGCGGCCATTTTGTTTTTTGGCAGCCAGTGTGATTTTGCCATAGGCTTGCATGGATGGTTGGTATCTCAGATTGATAAATGATATGCTTGAGGATAATTTCAATTATTTATATATTTTTTATTTCCATATTTTAATTTTAGGTTTTTCAATTTACATATTTGTTATTGTTTTTAATTTTTTTTCAAAAAAATGTTTCTCTATATTGTTTAAATGTTTTTTTATTTATTTATACTTTTTGTTTTCTTATTTGTATTTTTTTTCGATTTTCCTAACATTTCCAACTCTATGTCTGCTATAGGCACACAACAGCATTCATTGTCTAAGTAATATTCCATTGTCACCTGCACCTCCCTAAGTGCCACATCCTGACTTGATGATGCACATAAAGCAAACAGTCACATCTGTATGTTATTTTTGCTCTTTCTTAACCCCTTCAGCGCGGCGCGGATTGCCGCGCCGTGCTGAAGGTTCCGTGTGAGGGTGGAGCCGTGACGGAGCGGTTCCATCATGCGCACAGCTCAACCTACGCGCATGATTGAACCGCTCCGTCACTCGCATCGAAGGGGTTAACCTTCCTGAGTGTACACCAAGAAAGTTCACACTGGTGTGGTTTTACTAACGTATACACTGTATTGTTAATTATTTATTATAACTTAAGTAACCACACGAAATAATATTGTTTGTTTGTACTATTAATTGAACTGCAAGAATGCTACTTTTTAATTATGTTCTTCTTGAGTCGTTGCTTTTAAGTGCACAAGAGAAAAGACATCATCCACAGTACCTCCAGAGAAGGCTTGTGCATGACGTGATGCGTTACTGACTGCTAACCCTGGGCGTTTGCGAAGTGGTGCTCCGCGTAGCTACCCAAAGTGCACTTCGCACTACGCGAGCTACGCGTAGCTTCGCAAACTGCGTAGTGCATTTTGCAAGATGCTGTTCGCACTGATTGCACAGTGCCGGATGCTTGTCCGCACTGTGCAATCAGTACAAACTGCATCTTGCACAGTGCAAGCGGTCGTTTTCTGCCTCTCGAGTAGATTTCTACTCGAGTGGCAGCTTTTTCAACCCAGACTGGTAGTTTCCCATCGCGAGCGGTCGACCACTCGACCACTCGCAATGAGAAACCTGACCTCTCCGCGTTGAGAATGTCGCCGCGAGATTTTTTATTTCCACAATCGCGATCGGCAACTTGATGTTGCTGATCGCAAACGAGGAAGAAGTCTTGCAGGGATGTCATTTTGCTTGCTCGCAGTCACCATCTTGACGTTGAGGACCGCGAGCAAGCAAAAAATGACCGCTGCACTATGCTACACTACGCGTGTTTGCACTGTGCTACGTGGAATTCACATAGTGCGAAGTAGCGCAAACTTCGCAAACTACGTGAGCCTAGCGTAGTGCTTTGCCCAGGCTTACTGACTGCAGAACACTGACATTTCTTCAGCTTGTGAAGCTAAGTGCCACTGGCAACTGACAGCTTCAAGATTGCCCCAAAGAAAGGTTCTGCCAAGGAAGTAGCGGTTGGGGAGGAGAAGAAGCAGATTTCCACCACTGATGTGCCAACCAGAACATTTTTTGGCATTTTTTGGCAAACTTGTGCCTGCCACACTGGCATTTGGGGAGCAAGCTGAGAGCAGCACTCCTGCACCATGACCACCAGCCCAACCTATGACCAGGACAATGTCTGTCAGTGAGGCAGCCACTGCAATCCTGTTGACGCCGACAAGTAGTGACATTGAATTGGATTTGTCCCTTTCTCAAAGTAGTACAGAGTTGTTTCAGGAAACAGAGAAAAGTGGACAGCAGCCAGCAACAGTACATTTGCCTGATTTTTTTTTTTGGGTGGAGTTTCATATAGCGCAAACTAGCCCCGAAGGTATCAAAGTGCTTTCCATGAGCACCAGTTACGTTACAGATGGACACATTAATTTATTTTGTTAGGCACGGGGAGATTAAGTGATTTCCCCAGAAACACACCTGTTTACCCAGCTCCTAGGTCGACCGCCCTAGTCGTTAGGCCACATTCTCTCACCATTTTGGAGCAGAACATGAGGATAGGCTTCCTTCCGAGCAAGAACCTCCTCTTTTAGAATCATTGGCTCCCAGATCTCCAGCAAGGGTACTACTCCACCACCTTCTCGAAGCACCACCTCTGATGATGATAGGGACATGTGGTGGATCCCGGCACAGACCAGGAGGCAACAGGAGAAGCAAGGGAAAATAAATGTTTCTGAACTAGACTTATGGAAGGGGATGATGAGGAGCAGGATGACGACGATGAGGCAGTCATGGTGGATGGTGACACAGAGGAGCTTGACATTGTTATACAACCTGCTGCAAACTATGTGACACAGGTAGCACTCCCACCAGCTCCCATATTTGCAAAGACCCAGCTGAGACCTGCACCAATCCCTACCTCACGAGAAGGAGAGAGGCAATCGACAACACTCCTACCTACCTCCAGTTCTTCTTGAGGCATTGGCAGTGGCACAGTAAAAAAGTATTCCTCTCCAATGTAGGACTTTTTTTACAGTTAGCAAAGAGGGAGGACACAGTGCAGTATGCACCAATTGCCACTGAATGTTCGTTGAGGTAAACCTAGTACACATTTTGGTATTGGAGGCCAAACAAACCATATGAAAAAACACCACACAATCAAGTGGAATGAGCACTTTAGAATTTTTCTGAATGAGGTTGTGGTAAGAGCCAGGGATCATCAGCTACAAGTCCAATCATGGTAGAAGAAGATGGTGACATCTTCATGCAAAGTAGCCCTGTCCCCAGCAGTGTTCAAGAGACGCCTGTGTCAGTGGCCCAGAAAATAAAAAACACAGGCTACTACTACGGGTATGATTAGGCAGGAGGGGTCCTATGAGTTGAACCACACATGTGTACAATGGGAAGCTGACAAAAATCTTAGCGCTGGACCTCCTTCCTTTATCTTTTGTGGAACAAGTGGAAGCCGTCGCCAAATGGATGAAAAACAGCTGCCTACAACTAAACACCAACAAAACGGAAGTACTCATCATGGGCCCAATCCCAGATGCCTGGAACGACACCTGGTGGCCCCCTGCCCTCGGAAGCCCGCCCACCTCCACGTACCACGTACGCAACCTGGGAATCATCCTGGACTCAGAGCTCAAAATGGACCCCCAGATCAACTCTGTCTCGTCTTTCTGCTTCCACACCCTCTGCCTCTTACGTAAGACCTTCAAATGGATCCCCTCAAACACAGAAAGACCGTCACTCACGCCCTGGTCACCAGCAGGCTCGACTATGGCAACACACTCTATGCCGGAATAAACAAAAACCTCACCCGCAAGCTACAGAATATCCAGAACGCCGCCGCAAGGCTGGTCCTCAACCTGCCAAGACACTGCCACATCTCCCAGCACATTTGCACACTCCACTGGCTCCCCTTCGAAGCTAGAGTCACCTTCAAGATGCTAACCCACGCTCACAAGACCCTCTACGACATCGGACCAGCATACCTGAATAGCCCACTCAAATTCCACGCACCCCAAAGGACCCTACGATCAGCCCAGCTCTCCTACGCCATGGTCCCTCGCACCAGAAAGACCAGATCGGGAGGCCGCTCCTTCTCCTTACTTGTGGTCAGAGCCTGGAATGCCCTCTCCCTCTCCACCTCAGACAGACAACATTTCTCCCCAACTTCACAAGAAACCTGAAAACCTGGCTCTTCGACAGACCTCCTCCTTGATGGACTGGAACCTGCAACCCCCCCCCCCACACCTCCCAGCGCCTTGAGACCCTTACGGGTGAGTAGTCGCGCTTAACAAACACCTGATTTGATTTGATTTTTGGGATTCTTAAAATGTGCGGCAGCCATCTGCCTGAAATGGAAGGTACCAAGTCTGACCAATTTTTCCATAGTTGCTGTTCCTGCACTGCATCACGATATGCTGCAGTTGGTTGGACTAAATTTGCAACAAAGTGTTGTTCAAACCATTCACCTGACGACATACATGTGTACTAGTTGTCAGGCGACTGATTACATGTGCATCACCACATACTGGATCTCTTTTGTGGGGGTAAAGTAAAAGATAACTGCATGCATCAGTGGCCATGTTCACCATAGAGAAATCACATACAGCTTTAAACATCTTGGAGGAATTTAACAGTAAGTTGTATGAATGTCTGTGACCCAGAGGTCTCAGAATTGGAGTTGTTGCCATGTGCAATGGCAGTAAGATTGTCAAAGCCATGTCAGATGGAGGCTATTTCAGGATCCTGTGTTTGGCCCATTGCATCATCAACCTGGTGATGCAAGACTTCCTAAAAACAAAAGACATAGTCAGCAACATACTGGCCACCTGCAGAAGAATCTGCACTCATTTAATCAATTGTTTAAAGCCCGGATTTAGTTGCAGATTGTTCAGCGTAATATTGGGCACCAGTTAAAGCCCTGATATTGGTGGTGCTACCTTGCTGGAGCTCGACCTATTACATTTTACAACTTCTGTTCAAGCAGTACAAACAGATCAATAACTATGTCATTTAGGGGGATTCAGTTGGGAAAGCTATGACCATAAATGCAGACAAATGGGGCCTAGTCAAATGCCTGACACAGATGCTACTCCCTTTTGAGGTTTTCACACGGGAAGTTAGCAAGGAGGACAGTATAATGGGCCAAGCTATCCCATTGTTTTATCTTCTATATGACCGAGTAAAGAAGTTGTCTGAAAGATTCGGCCGCAGGTGTGAATTAAAACACAGATGCACATGCCTTGGTTAAGACCTCAATCCTTCGCTTTGCGTGTAATGCAAGGCTGCAACATGATGCAGTCACTTCAAAAGAGAACATCTGTGCCACACTACTTGATCCATAGTTGAAAAAAATTCTGTCCACTTTCATCCCTTTTACTGAAGGGGATGTTTTAAAATACAAGAGGTGGATTGTAGTGCAAACCGGAGACTTGGAAGAAGAACAGATGAAACGTCAAGTCCCACCCAACAGTTCTGGGGTGCCACCATCAATTTCCAGACAGGACAGCCTTGTCTCACAGCAGAAAACAATACCATCAACCAGAACACTGACAACAACAAGAACAAAAGGACCAGACCCAACCTCTGCATTGTATTGGTTTCATTGGCAGGGCTCAAGTCCAGTGCAGAAGCAATGGCAAAACAGTTGCAACTGGTGTGGTTGTTACAGTGCTTAGGACCAGTCTCTCACCTTAAACCTTGGAGAGATTGTCTTTGATCAAAATGAACCTGCACTTTATATCACACAATTACACCATTCCGGAAATAGCACAGGAGGAGGGGGAGGAGAGTTATTGGTCAGAAATTGAATTGAATGTATGAGCTGATCAATTTCTGGGTGAACCACTTTAATTTTAGGACGAACTCTACTTCCCAGACTAAGTATGCCAGTGCCCCACAAACCTTTTTAATAATTTCTAATTGAGCATCTATTTTCTGCCCAAACAATTGCTTGTGGAACATTATTATTTTTTAGTCAGTTTTATGCTGCCCCACCATTTTGTAGTCACATATTTTGCAAGACTGCAGTTTGACCAGTGTGTTATCCTTGTGTTGCAAGAGTAAAGGGCACACAAAGAGAGATACGAACAATTGCCACTCCTACAGCACCGCCACAGTACAGGGTAGAAGAATGTCCACAAAAAAATGTCCCTCACAGATTGGTCCTAAAGCAGCCAGAAAGGGCAGTTCGGGCTGGACGGTTCCCATGAGGCATAGGGTTAAGACTAGGGGTGGGCGGAATTTGGGAAAGTGACTTTCGCAAGTTATCGCAAAAATGTTAAAAAATCTCCGCAAACACGCGGAAATATCGCGAAGAGGCGTAAGTTTTTTTCCAGCCCGTTCGCGGTATTTTCTGCGTGGTCCCGGCTCGCCAACTTACCCATGCAGTTGCTCGCGGGCGCGGCCAATTTGTTTTCACTCTTCTCGCGGTGCATGATCGCGAGAAGAAAGACGTGATCGCGCGACCAATGACATTACTGAGGGCGCGAACTGTCGCGAGACAGCGCAAATGGCCACCAACAATCCAACATCTCGTGGAGAACGCGACCGGATCGGGAAAAATTGTCGGCGAACGCGGGGATACAGGTAAGGCGATCGCGCACGCGCAAGAATGTATTATTTTACAGCGCGAGCAAGAAACAAATTATCGCTAAGCTGCGGAATGCGGAAATTTGGACATTTTCGCGCTCTCCGCGGAACGCGAAAATGTCAAATTATCGCAATTTCCACGAGCGGAACGGAAATTTAGCCCAGGCCTAGTTAAGACTGATTTTCATATGGCTAGATCTAAACTGGGGTGGCATGGTGAGCAAAAGAATGATGGATTTAACCCAGATCTCTTGACTGGGGGTGAATGATTAGATTTGCTCTGCATTCCGTCCATCAATTGTGTGTCTTTTGCTTTCTCGCCCTAAGTGTCTCAGGTATGCCCAGACGTGGGTCCCGTGCTCTCCATGCCACAGGAATCAAGCTATCCTGGCTGAAGAGGGGTGGAACCCCGAAACCGGTCCTAGGATGCTTGTTTCCAGTCCAGGGAGGACCTGGCTTGGCAGTTCGGGCTGGACTGTACCCATGAGGCACAGGGTCAAGACTGATTTGCATATGGCTGGGTTCAAACTAGAACAGCATGGTGAGCAAAAAAACGATGGATTTAGGCCCAGATCACTGTACTGGGGTGAATGTCTGACATTGTTCTGCATTCTGTCCATCAACTGTTGTTTTTGCATTTGTCACCCCAAGTGGGAAGGGTATGCCCAGACGTGGGTCCTGTGCTCTCCAGGCCTCTGGAATCAAGCTATCCTGGCTGAAGAGGAGTGAAACCCCGAAACCGGTCCTAGGATGCTTGTTCCCAGTCCAGGGAGGACCTGGCTTGGCAGTGCAGGCTGGACTGTACCCATGAGGCACAGGGTTAAGACTGATTTGCATATGGCTGGGTTCAAACTAGGACGGCTTGGTGAGCAAAAAAACGATGGATTTAGGCCCAGATCTCTGTACTGGGGTGAATGTATGACATTGTTCTGCATTCTGTACATCAACTGTTGTTTTTGCATCAGGTATAACAGCAGCACTGAAAGAAGTAACCTAGAGAGTGCACAACGCCGAAAACAGAACTCTCAGAATTTAATCTGCATTACATTGAATTTCCAGAGGACACGCAAGGATAATAGCCCTGATCACATGGCTCAAAGACTCCCTTCCGGCGGCGTAGTTTTCAACCAGTTTTATAATCAAACTAGCCCACAGGATGCCTGGTGTGCGGCCGCCACCCGGGGCACCTCTGCGGCCACTGATTGCAAGATTTCTTTACTTCCAAGACCGAGATTTAAAAACTCCAGAGTTGAGGAGGTTTGGAGAAATTAAACACACCAATACCAAGATAATGGTGTTTCCCAACCACTCCAGTGAAGTGGAAAAACATTGATGCACGTTTGATTCGGTCAAGATGAAATTCAAGACATGCTGCTCTTTCCAGCAAAACTCAAAGTCATGTTCCAAAGCCACTTACATTTCTTCCAGACACTTGAGGAGGCATGGGCTTGGATTGAGGGGCGCCCTGTTGAGACAGACAAGGAGCAGGGGATACCCCACACATAGACGCTCATAAAAGAGCAGGCCCCAAACGGCAGAAGGAGAAGAAGAGATACCTACCTGCTGTTGCACATGATGCACATACGGGGACCCGCTTCAGCACACCATCCCAGGCAAAATAAATATCTCAAATCTCTGACTCAGATAATGACTCCACATATGTTAAAAGTAGAAAGAAACAACCCAGCGATAGGGAACAGAACACCTCCAACCCTCCAAAAAGGGAATGCTCAGCCAATGGAAATACCGACCACCCACTCCTCTGCAACATCAACCTTATGGAACAATTGAGCGCGGAGGCCACCAACAAAGAGACTTTACAGCAAGAAACTAACAATTGGCAAAGAAGTATGAGATGTGGGACAAACCGACTGCCAAGAAATAGCAGAATGGTGTAGAAGGCCCCCAAAGGCGACTACGTCAAGCCCTGGTGAGCATATAGACTGGTTTTGAGTGTATATCCTTTTCACTGTTCATAACAGACTGACCTAGGGGGAGAGAGGGGATACGGACCCCTAAGGCTTTACTATGCCACTGGTGTAATGTTGACCATTGGGGAGGGAGGCGTGGGAAATGGGACAGTGTAAGGAGGAGGGCCAAGATGGAGGTTAGGGGATACATAGTAATGCATAAGAGACAATTTGTCATGTTTTCATCCAGTCACAGATGTAGGAAGTTGGCTCTGAATATAGTATACCAAAGTAAGGTATAGTGTGCAGTGTCCAATGGATCCCCAAAGGTAGGCGGCAGTAAATATAGATAATACTTTACTCTCTATTTGTGGTACTGTGGGTGAGCTGTAAGGCCTTATGGGAGGGTAACGCTCAGCATTTATTGTACAAAAAATGAATTCACACACTCAAGGACTGAACTATTACCAATTGGTTTGTATAGCAAAACTTATTATTTAGTTTTATTTATTGTCTAGAACCAAGCCAGGCCTGGTACAGGTAAGTATTAAAATACATTGCAAGCATATGCAATTTAAATACAGTTCGGATGCAGTGAATTAGTTTACAGTAGAACTATTTTGTGTTTGCAGATAGAATTACTTTGCAATTACTTTTCTTATGCAGCCAGGTATCTCTAGATGCAAGGCTGGTGCATTTTCCTGAGGAAAGGAAAAAGGAGACAATGTGTTTTGCAAACTCAACACAGGTTTACAGTACTACTCAGGAGACACATTTAGTCCTGAGAAGGCAGAACTGTGTTTACGGGCCCGTGTGTGAGATTTGGTCAATTGAGCACGCGAGCGGCACAGAGGTGGCTGGGTGCGGAGTACAGGGACCATATGTTAGCCAACAGGCTCTGCACAGTTCTGGGTTTGACGACTGCTGCAAGCATGGGGTCGAGTTCAGCGCTGATGGGCCCAATGGCCAGCACAAGAACTACACCACCAGTGGCACGGGGGAGGCCGGGTGTAGAATGCAGTCTTGGCTGATACTGCAGATTTGATTACAGTTCTCTCGGAGTTGAACAGCTGCTGCTGAGGTGAATGGGGTCTTTGGGAGGTGACATCCTGTGACCCCAAGTGGGTGGTGACGGAATCGTTTGGACGGTCGTGGTTGTTCTTTCTGGGCCACTTTGGTTATGGAGTCAGTCCCGGTGTCGCCTTTATTTGCGGTTGAGGAGACCTGGTTGTTGGCTGCAGGTTGAGTCTGGGAGCTTGTTGAGGTTCAGGGGTCACTGGGATCCAAGCTAGGGTTGCTAGGAGAACCTTCTTAGAGGGCTGGCTCACTCAGGCACCGAGAGCGAAGAGATGGTGACTCACGAATTTGGCTGGAGTCAGAGTCAGTTACTTTTGAGCAAGTCCGGTGCTCACGCTATACAAAGTCCTTTTTAGTTGCAAAGGCAGGGCAGGTTCACTGGGTCTTCGAGGACTGCTGGCTGCAGAACACACCGAGGTTCTGTTGGAGTAGTATAAGGTTGGGACAGGCCGGTAGGACTGGGGGCAGGTCAGTTGGTGTCCTCCTCTTCTTCTCTCCGCACGGCTGTTCGGTCCGTCTTCTTCTTGCTTCTTATTCTCGGCTCGGGTCTGAGGAGGCAAGGTTCAGGGTTGCCCCTAAATACTAACTTTAGGGATGTATTAGGTAGGTACAAGGTGGGACCAATAGGTCCCTTCCTTGCGGTGAGTACATTCCCTATTATGCCACCCTCCAGTTGAAAAGGGCATAGGCATCACTCTGGTTGGCTGGGTACCCCCATCTGCAAGATGGCGGGCACTGAGAGTTGTGCTTCACCTCGCGTCCACCAATTGAGGGGTGGGGCTGGAAAGGTGGGCATACCTCTCCTCCTAACTTGGGTTTCTTGCCAATTCTCCCACCCAAATTGGGGGTAAGAACCAGTGGGGGCCAGTTACTGGGTAGCTCACAAAGGTGGCTGGCCTTTGAAGCTTCCCCTTCATGGACCCTGCCCATCCTGGGGGAGGAGGCTTGGCACCTCGTCTCAGGATATGCTTTGTTTTAGGACCCAGAAAGCAGGCTCTCAACCCAGGGGTCCAGAAACATGTCTGGTGGTGGCAGCTGGTAGGCAGCCACTCAGCCAGGACACTATGTTTAGGTAGTTTTTCAGGGGGCATCTCAAAGTTGCCCTCTGAGTACATTTTTCATTCAATCCCACACTGGCATCAGTGTGGGTTTAATATGCTGAGAAGTTTGATATCAAGCTCATCTGCCCTAGGGATTTGATGGGCAACAGTCCTAGTGACTGCATTGAGACCCCTGTAGTCTACACAAAACCTCATCTCTCTCTTGCCGTCTTTGGTGTGAGATTTAGGCACTAAGACTACTGGACTAGCCCAAGGGCTATCTGAGGGTTCAATAACTCCCAATTCCAACATCTTCTGGACTTCACCCTGATACAGTCCCTGACATGGTCAGGCTGCCTGTAAATCGTATTCTTAATAGGCAGACTGGCCCCGGTGTCCACTTCATGAGTGCATCAAGTATTCTGACATAGAGTCTGTGAAAACATATGTCTAAACTGGCTGAGAAATTTTCTGCAGTCAGTTTGTTGCTGGACAGTGAGGCTGCCTGCCAAGGCTACACCATCTACTGATCCATCATCAGGGTTCTGAGAGAGCAGGTCAGCGAGTGGGTCACTCTATTCCTCCTGTCCCTCATCAGTAGCTATGAAAAAGCCCATGTCAGCCCTGTCAACATATGGTTTGAGCCTATTGACATGGAGCACCCTTTGGGGGCTCCTGGGAGTTCCAAGGTCTACCAAGTAGGTAACCTCTCCCTTTTGCTCAATTATGATATGGGGCCACTCCACTCATCTTGAAGGGCTGCTGGGGCTACAGGCTCCAACACCCATACTCTCTGCCCTGGCTGGTAAACAGTCCACACAGCCTTTTGGTCATGCCAGGCCTTTTGTAATTCCTGGCAAGCCTCAAGGTTTCTAGTACATAGTCCACAATATCCTGTTTAGGGGGTTTGAGAGGTAACTCCCATCCCTCCTTCACCAGTCACAATGGACCCCTCACTTAATGTCCAAACAGAAGCTCAAATGAGCTGTAACCACCCCCCTTCTGTGGAACCTCTCTGTAGGCAAAGAGAAGACAGGGCAAAATTATGTCCCATCTGCGCCTAAGCTTTTCTGGGAGACCTTTGATCATGCCCTTGAGGGTTTTGTTGAACCTTTCAACTAACCCATTGCATTGTAGGTGATAAGGGGTAGTGAATTTATAATTCACACAACACTCCTTCCACATAGCAATCAAATAACTAGACATGAAGTTTGCACTTCTGTCTGATACTACCTCCTTAGGGAAACCCACTCTGGAAAAGATTCCAAGTAGGGCCCTTGCCACCACAGGTGCTGTGGTGGTCCTAAGGGGAATACCCTCTGGATACCTAGTGGCATAGTCCACCACCACCAGTATACATCTGTGCCCAGATGCTGTTTGAGGATCCATGGGACCAACTATGTCAATCCCAACCCTCTCAAAGGGAACCCCCACCACAGGTAATGGTATCAGGGGGACCTTTGTTGTACCACCTGCCTTACCACTGGCTTGACAGGTGACACAGGAGCGACAAAACTCCTTTGTGTCCTCAGACATGTGAGGTCAGTGAAAGTGAGGGACAGTCCTGCTAAGGGAATATCATGGGCTAGGGTTAATAGGAAACCCCTGAACTTCAGAGGTATAGCCAAACTCCTGGTGGCACCAGGCTTGGGGTCTCTACACTCTGAGTACAGGAGTCCATTATCCCAATATATCTTATGGGTTCCACTAGCATTCCCAGCAGCCTCATCAGCAGCTTGCTTTCTGAGGGGTTCAAGAGAAGGGCAGCTCAGCTGCTCCTGGCTCAGATCTGCCCTGGAAGGGCCCCCTGTCCCCAAGAACTCATCCTGGTCATGTACAAGCTCCTCTGGGACAGTTCCATCTTCAGGACTGAGATCATCTCCCTCAAGAGACTGATCTGCTTTCTGAGTCAGGGGGGAAGACACTGTTTTACCCCTACTGCTCCTTTTCTTGGGAGGCACATGGTCCATTCTTCCAGAATCCAGGGCCTGTCCAGTGATAGACATTTTTGCCTGTGACCTGGTCATAGCAAACACATCTGCAGGGATTCCCAACATTTCTGTATGGGTCCTAAGCTCCACTTCAGCCCAAGCTGAAGTTTCTAAATTATTGCCAAGCAAGCATTCAAAGGGAGGTCTGCACTTACCACAACCTTTCTAGGGCCAGTTACCCCTCCCCAGGTGAAATTAAAAACTGCCAAGGAATGGTCTGTCCTGACATTGCTAGCATTGGTCACTTGGTACATTCCCCCAAGTATGATTTGCTTAGGAGCCACAAGATCTTTTTTCACCATTGTGACACTTGCTCCTGTTTCCCTGAATGCCAAGGCCTCTTTTCCATTTATCAAAGGCTGTTGTCTGTATTTGCCCAGATTAATGGGACTGACAAATAAGGAGGCCATATCCATGCCTCCATCACAGATCAATACAGCCTGACTAGGCCAGATTCCATATCAGATCCCAGGGTTAACCCTACTACACCCTTATTCTGAGTACCAGCACTTGGAGCTGAATTAGGGAGACCAGTTGCATTAGGGGCAATGGTGGCTGGATTTGAGTCCTTGGACTTGGTACAATCACTTGTCCTATGGGTTTTCTGTTTACAGATTGTACACCATGGTTTCTTTTGGCCTTTTCCTTTGTTAGATTGGGACTCCCCAAAAAATGCAGACTTTGGGGCCCTTGAGAAGACTTCTAGTCTTTACTCTTTTCCCCACCCTTATCAGAGTTCTTAGAATCTTGCTTCTTGGAGTCACCACCTTGGTTCTGAACCTTCTGCCTCACCCTAGTCCTGACCCATTTGTCTGCCTTCCGGCCCAATTCTTGGGGAGTGGTCAGAGCAGAGTCCACCAGGTACTGATGCAACAGCTGATTTTGACAATTATTAAGGATCTGCTCCCTCATAATCACAGTGTACAATCATACACTTCACTGACAAGTAACCAGCCTTCCAGAGCCTTAGTAGCACAATCTACAAAGTCAGCCCAGGCTTGAGTCTGTGCCTTTTGGGTGTCCCTGAACTTTAACCTGTATTGTATAGTGGTTAGGCCAAACCCATCAATCGGTGCACTCTTGAAGACTTTGCAATTGTCAGCATCCTCTTCTCTAACAGTGAGGAGCTTGTCTCTACCTTTGTCTGCAAAGGAGAGCCACAAGATTGCTGCCCACTGCTCCTGAGGGACCCTCTGTACTTTACAGGCCCTCTCAAGTGCAGTTATCCATTTGTGGATGTCATCCCTACTCTGGTAGGGAGGAATAATCTTGTTCAGATTCCTATGGTCATGGTATGGTATCTACCTCTAGGGACAATGTTGCTGCCACCATGGGCCTCTAGCCCCCATCTTTGTGAAGCTCTCCGGAGCTTCAGGGATTCCCTATCTAATGCCAACTGCTCTCTATTCATCCTAAGCTTAGCTTTCTCAAACTCAAGCAGTCAGCATTTCCTCTCATAAGAGGACTCCCTTTTCTGAGAAATAGAGGTCCCTACAAATGTACCAGAATGATTAGATTCCTGAGCAAGAGATCTAGACCTTCTAAGTACAATGTTAACCCTTCCAGGTGGAGTTAAGAGGGGACCCCTTGGGTCCTCTCCCCCACCCTCAGGAAAGATTGGATTGTCAAGGTTAGAATCATCTTGATCCTCCTGGTCAGCTTCAGATTCTAGGTCCTGGGTGATTTCACTTCCAGGCCTGTCCTCGTCTGCTGCCCCACCCAACGTGCCTGCCTCATCAGAATCTGGGGTCTTTTTGAGGTCATCTAAAAGCAAGACCTCTATGAGGTGTTGAGTCCTAGGGTTCTTCCCTGTCTTCAATTTTCTAGATGCACACATATTTCTCAATTCCTGAAATGAGAGATGGTCATACTTAGTCAGCAAGGAGCCACTGGCTTCTACTCTTGAAGACATACTAGTGTAGTGAGGTGTTGCACCTACCTAACCTAGTGGGAACTCCTAAACTCTATTGAGTTGTAGAAAGGGTGTGCTAAGCCCTTGACACACAACTCTAAGTTCAGTAGAACTTACTGTATTCTAAACTTGATTTATATGTACCTATATACCTATAGTGGTTTTCAGTGAGTCACTCAAAGAGATTATCTGGTAAAGCAATAGCAAGGTTGAATCCAACCACTGCACACCAATGGAAGAAGCTGGCCTGGTATATGCTGTTCTCTAGTTATAGTGGGCACCTTGCACCAGTCCAAACAACCCTTATTGATGATTAGGTTTAAGACAACCTTAATTTAAGCTATACTAGTGGTAGCTATGGAGAGCAGCCTTTAGGCTAAGTCTTGAAGGAGTGTAAAGCAGCTTGGTTTACCAGAATATAACCTCTTGAGTAACTAAATGAAAGGAGAACCACACAAGCTATATATACAAAATAGATGTATTTATTTCTAAGCACTCTCTAATAACCTCTTTATGAGATTCGAGAGCAAGGCACACAATAATACAGTTCCAAAATGACAGTAAATCGCAAAATATCCAATGGGCTCCAGGGGGAGACCAAACCATATATTAAGAAAGTGGTATAAGAACCACGACCTGACTAGACACAGTGCCTAGAGCACGTAGAATCACTGGGACACCAAGGAACCACCCAAGGTATTGACACATTACGCGTGCAGTGTGAGAACACAGCCGCAAGCTCCATACAATCCTAAGGGAAAGTCGCGGTTGGAATTTTAGAGTTTAAGGACACTTAGGAGAGTACTTGGAGAAAACCCTTTCAGACTTAGAAGGTTCTACGGCCAGCACCCACGTGAGCACTGGAGTACTTATGTTACCTAACCCAGGGAAGCCGGGTGCATAGGTGTCAGATGGTGTTGGGAATCTTCGATGTCGTCACTGGAGAGTTGCTGCAAAGTGCTGCTGCCGTGGTAAGGAAAAGTGTCCAGTGTGATCCAAGCCTGGATCGAAGATGTGAAGAACCTGAAAGCAGAGGGCACAGAGTCTGGGTCACTTGCCAGTGATCAGCAGCACAGTAGACGAATGCTCACGCGGTGAGAGTAAAACGACTTTGGTGTGGACCAGCAAGGTCCTGTGGACTCCCCAAGTGATGGAGAGTCAGGGAATGTCTGGAGCAACCAGGTAAGCCAGTTGAAAGTCAAAGTACCCTTCTCAGGGACCCACAAGTTGACGGACAAGGGATCGCAAAGGGACATCGAGAGGAATCACGAGATACCAGCCCACGGGTCACTCGAGGAGTGTAGGCCAGCAATCTTCGGTGGAATCACTGATCGGGGTCTGGACTACGAGTAGCCTAAGGCACAGCCTCAGGGATTGCCAAGAAGCATATGCTGCTACAAATGGTCGCGCTGTCCAGGGGTTCAGGTTGCACAGTCCCCACAACGGCTTGGAATCTCAAGTTTGCTGAGAGCACAGATCGGCCTTGGAGAAGCTTGGAAACCCACCTCCTGTGTTGCAAAATTGTTGGAGTCCTTCAGGAGCAGCGTCGATGCAAACTGGGCAGATGCGTCTTTGGTGCCTGCCTTGCAGGGGAGTAACTCCTTTACTCCAAGGGAGATTCTTCGGTCATCCAACATCGTGTAGATAGTAGAAGTTCTGGGATTCTGTAGCAGAGTTTCGTCCAGGTAAATCTAAAGTCCTAAGGCCATGGGTTCCTACTTTATATTATTCATTTACCTATTCATTAAACACTTTTTAAAGCAAGTGGTTGCACCATCTATGCTATGTATAGGTATGTTTCACCAGTAAAAACACTTTCAGCAAAAGGAGTGTCTCCAAACCCAGATTCTGTGTCTCTATCACCCCTAAGTGATGAAATAAATGATGAAAAAAGTGTGGAAAATGGAGTGATGGTGCCTCACGGTAGCACCACCATGGAGGATAAAGCAGGAAGGTACTCGCCTGCTACCTCAGATCTCATCATCAGCTACCACCACTCCAGAAAATGAAAAAGTGCTGGGAGAAAATGAATGGGTAACAACCCACAAGACAGAGTGCTAGGGTATGTGAAAGAAAAAGCTGTGCTGTGACAACTATATACAACTGTGAGCTAGTACACACTGGCTTGCTAGTTTATTCTGTGCTGTGTGTCTACTCTTATAAAAATGCCGACATGTTTCATTGCCTAAGGGTAAACTCACGGCAATTTCTTCAGGGCATGGGGTATGAACAATCCACCCTGGACCATCACTTGTCTTGTTAAAAACTCTGTAAGAGACACACGAAAGAAGACGGACAACACATAGGAAGGTTAGTTGTTCACTGATTAAAAACATGAGAACAAGAGTGGTATATACTGTGTCTAAAACCACTTCTCCTTCAAAACATTTACCGGGATAATGCCCAACGCGGGCATACCTTCACCCTGGAGCATATGTGTGTGTCACTCTGATCACTCTTTCAAGGCTCCTTCTGACAACTCCTACAGTGAGTCTGTAATGTACAAAAAAGATCGTGAGAGATATTGTTATCACATGGCTATCATTATCTACTCCATGAGGAGTTATTCTCGAGTGATTCTGTGTCCCCTCTAGGTGTCAATCAGAGATTCCCCAATATACTCTTTTGTTAAGGTTACCACCCCGCATTGTGGTTAGGGGAGTCCTTACGATGTAAACCAACCCTCGTAATGACCCGGTATAATAGCCTTCTATCCCAGACACTCACTCTGGTTCTAGAGAGATGCTAGGCCCTGGGAGTCCTTTCCCCTTGACAAAATCTATTATCAGGTTCGTTCACAAAGCGCAGCTCACCGTGAATATGTCCGTGTCCGGCTTCAGCTCGGCACCGTTTTTCCAGCGTGGTCTGTTTCGTCTCTATGAGCAAAACGCCACGTCCCACGTGATCGGGCTTGAAAAATTACCCGCCCACCTTAGGGAATCTAGCTATTAGGGCCGTCATCGTCGCCGCCATCTTAGACTGGTAACCTGATCAGTGTGTTCTACAAATTATAACCCGCGATAACGTTGATGTAGAGATGAACATGGCACTAGGTGTTTCATTCAGCTACACAGATGATATGTAGCTTAACACTTCTAACGCCACTAATATTTTTGTCAGGCGTAATCCTTTTTTATTTTATGTAGAATTTCATAAGATTATAGCGAATTCTAATGGTCGGAATTCGAACTCAATCGCTGAAAAAGGTATTTACGCTATAGTTGGTGATTGATTAGATGTTCGGCACCTATGTAGTTTGCGCTTGTGTGGACCCCCCGACAAAGTCAAAGTGTAGGTGCATTGATTATTAACCTGTAATCACACTGCTGCAGCGGCAGGGGAAATATTACATCTTTCATGCATAAACATATACTGCTGTGTGGACACTGTTGGGGAAACTCAGCAGACACGTAAACCGCTCGAGCTACATGTTAAATGAATCTACATAGGCTTGGTGGAAGTCCCTGTAAGCCAAACCCGGTTGGTCCACTCACGTTATTAGCACATCCTGTGAGGACACATGGGGCCATGACACTAATGGGTTGGACCTGTCATTAGTTCTCATTAACAGTGGGTACAGATCATATAAGCCGTCCCAGAAGAAGGGCAAAACGGCGGAATGGACTATAGGGTTACTTTATTCCATTCAATAAGATCGTTCAATCCAGTTTGGTCTGTACCCTCCTGGTAAATCCAGCGTGCTTCCCCTGTGCTTAATCTGGATTCCATATTAAATTGATCCCCCATCACCCTCTCTAGGACCACCCACCGTACATCCCGGGGGGTGTGTTTGTGAGATTGGAAATGTTGTACCAATCTGGTGCTTAGTTTGCCTGCACGTAGTGTACTAAGGTGTTCTTGTATCCTCATTTTAACCTTTCTGGTGGTGAGGCCAATGTAATGGAAATCACAGGGGCATGTCAATCTATAGATGACATTTGGTGTATTGCAGTTGCTGAATTTATTGAGGAACCAAGTTTTGTTTTTGGCAAGAATGACACTTTTTGTGACAGATGTCAACTCGCATACTGAACAATTACCGCACGGGTAATGTCCCTGTGGAATGTTGCTCTCCCGTAGATCTTGTTTGGGTCTGGTGTGTACCAAGCGGTCACGGATGTTAGCTGATCGCTTGAAGGCAAACCGAGGTGGAGGCATTTTCATGTTTGTAGTGTTCAACAGGTGCCAATGTTTACGGATAACTTGTCTGATTTTGGTGGAGAGGGGGCCGAAGGTAGTGACCACCGGGATACAATCGCCCTTCTTCCTTGGAGTTTTTTCCAAAAGAGCAGAACGGGGCGTATTGTATGCTCTTTTCCTTGCCTGCTTTATCACCTTTTTGGGATATGCTCGATTCTCTAGTTTACTGGCCAGGACACTGGACTGTTCAGAGTATTGTTGTAAAGTGGAACAGTTCCGGCGATATCTTAAAAACTGTCCCACGGGTAAATTGTCCCGGAGGGCCCTGGGATGGTATGACCTATAGTGCAGCAAAGAGTTTTTATCTGTTGGCTTCTGGTGCACTTTTGTCACTAGGCCATCAAATTCCGCCTGGATATCAAGGTCTAAGTAGACAGCAGATGTCCTGCTCACCGACCACGTGAACTTTAAACAGTCATCCAACTCATTAATCCAGTTTAGAAACTCATAAAGTCTCTCTTCTGTTCCCTCCCATATACATAGTACATCGTCTATGTACCTCTTCCAGAGAACAATGTTCCTCTGGAAGAGGTTGGTGTCGGGGTAGATGTAATGAGCCTCGAACTGGCCCACATAGATGCAGGCCAGACTAGGGGTAAAGGTGGCCCCCATCGACGTACCGGACACCTGGAGGTATATCTGGTCCTTGCATGAGAAGAAATTGTGAGTTAATGCAATCTCTATGCATTGTAGGACAAAGGTTTGGGGGGTGTCATAGAACCATTCACAGTCCCTCAGGGCGCGTGCTGCTGCCACCAGCGTGGCTTCCTGAGGGATACTGGTGTACAATGATTCTATGTCTATGGTCACAAGAAATTGATTGGTGGGGTCATATGTTACATTCTCCAGCATTCTCAGGACATCAGTGGTGTCTTGGAGGTACGAGGGTTGGGTGATGACGCATTCTCTCAGGAAGAAATCGGCAAACTGTGAGAGTGGTTCGAGTAAGGACTGAATGCCAGATACTATAGGGCGTCCCGGAGGTGGTCGTTGTTTCTTGTGGATTTTTGGTACAATATAGAATGCCGGAATTCTCGTTTTGGTATTAATCAAAAATTCGGCTTCTCTATATGTAACCCATTTCTTTTCCTTAGCCTCCGTTACCAGTTTAGTGATGGTCACCTGCAGATCTTTAGTGGGATCCCGTGCCAAAGGTCTCTAATTACCATGGTTACCCAAGAGTCTGGCCACTTCAGTGTCATAGTCTTGTGTGTCCATCACTACCACTGCGCCACCCTTGTCGGCTGGCTTAATAGTGATAGCTTGGTTACTCTGAATACTTTTCAATGCTTGCCAATCAGTGTGGCGCATATTGCTATACACCACAGCATGAGTCTTTTGTTCCAGTTGAAGAATGTCTTGTAGGACCTTTTGTTCGAACACCACTGTCTCGGGGCCCACTGTGTGATTGGGTGGACAAAATTGGGAAGGGCACCGCAGGTTGGTTGAAAAGAGCGAAACATTCTCCTTTTCCTTTCCCTCAAAAAACTTTCTAAGTTTTATCTTCCTCATGAGACCGTGGAATTCCGCCCGAAGTTGGAACCCATCGTGTTGAGGGGTGGGTACAAATCCTAACCCTTTATTTAGGACTTCAAGTTCAGTGTCCGTTAGTTGGTATTTTGAGAGATTGACCACAATGTTGTTATTGATCGCAGTTATAGGGGTGTTCTGCCTCTGCTGCGTGTGATCCTGGGGGAGGAAGACTGCCAGGTTGGATTCAGATTCTGACGGGCCCGGCCCCTTCCCCTGCCCCGGCCTCTGTGATTAAACCCTCTTTGGTCCACCGGGTTGTGAGTTTGTTGCCCTAAAAAAACCCTGAACATGGCTCCCAGGTCCTCATTAGTTCTGTCCTGGGGGTTAAATGTGACCCTCTGATTGGTGGTAACAGGTGGGGCAGTGAGATCCTCATCCTCGCTACTTGTGTTCTCAAAGGTCCAATTATTGGGAGTTCTTCTACCCTGACGGCGTCCCCCTCTGAAAAGAGCATACAATACGCCCCGTGCTGCTCTTTTGGAAAAAACTCCAAGGAAGAAGGGCGATTGTATCCCGGTGGTCACTACCTTCGGCCCCCTCTCCACCAAAATCAGACAAGTTATCCGTAAACATTGGCACCTGTTGAACACTACAAACATGAAAATGCCTCCACCTCGGTTTGCCTTCAAGCGATCAGCTAACATCCGTGACCGCTTGGTACACACCAGACCCAAACAAGATCTACGGGAGAGCAACATTCCACAGGGACATTACCCGTGCGGTAATTGTTCAGTATGCGAGTTGACATCTGTCACAAAAAGTGTCATTCTTGCCAAAAACAAAACTTGGTTCCTCAATAAATTCAGCAACTGCAATACACCAAATGTCATCTATAGATTGACGTGCCCCTGTGATTTCCATTACATTGGCCTCACCACCAGAAAGGTTAAAATTAGGATACAAGAACACCTTAGTACACTACGTGCAGGCAAACTAAGCACCAGATTGGTACAACATTTCCAATCTCACAAACACACCCCCCGGGATGTACGGTGGGTGGTCCTAGAGAGGGTGATGGGGGATCAATTTAATATGGAATCCAGATTAAGCACAAGGGAAGCACGCTGGATTTACCAGGAGGGTACAGACCAAACTGGATTGAACGATCTTATTGAATGGAATAAAGTAACCCTATAGTCCATTCCGCCGTTTTACCCTTCTTCTGGGACGGCTTATATGATCTGTACCCACTGTTAATGAGAACTAATGACAGGTCCAACCCATTAGTGTCATGGCCCCATGTGTCCTCACAGGATGTGCTAATAACATGAGTGGACCAACCGGGTTTGGCTTCCAGGGACTTCCACCAAGCCTATGTAGATTCTTTTAACATGTAGCTCGAGCGGTTTACGTGTCTGCTGAGTTTCCCCAACAGTGTCCACACAGCAGTTTATGTTTATGCATGAAAGATGTAATATTTCCCCTGCCGCTGCAGCAGTGTGATTACAGGTTAATAATCAATGCACCTACACTTTGACTTTGTCGGGGGGTCCACACAAGCGCAAACTACATAGGTGCCGAACATCTAATCAATCACCAACTATAGCGTAAATACCTTTTTCAGCGATTGAGTTCGAATTCCGACCATTAGAATTCGCTATAATCTTATGAAATTCTACATAAAATAAAAAAGGATTACGCCTGACAAAAATATTAGTGGCGTTAGAAGTGTTAAGCTAAATATCATCTGTGTAGCTGAATGAAACACCTAGTGCCATGTTCATCTCTACATCAACGTTATCGCGGGTTATAATTTGTAGAACACACTGATCAGGTTACCAGTCTAAGATGGCGGCGACGATGACGGCCCTAATAGCTAGATTCCCTAAGGTGGGCGGGTAATTTTTCAAGCCTGATCACGTGGGACGTGGCGTTTTGCTCATAGAGACGAAACAGACGACGCTGGAAAAACGGTGCCGAGCTGAAGCCGGACACGGACATATTCACGGTGAGCTGCGCTTTGTGAACGAACCTGATAATAGATTTTGTCAAGGGGAAAGGACTCCCAGGGCCTAGCATCTCTCTAGAACCAGAGTGAGTGTCTGGGATAGAAGGCTATTATACCGGGTCATTACGAGGGTTGGTTTACATCGTAAGGACTCCCCTAACCACAATGCGGGGTGGTAACCTTAACAAAAGAGTATATTGGGGAATCTCTGATTGACACCTAGAGGGGACACAGAATCACTCGAGAATAACTCCTCATGGAGTAGATAATGAAAGCCATGTGATAACAATATCTCTCACGATCTTTTTTGTACATTACAGACTCACTGTAGGAGTTGTCAGAAGGAGCCTTGAAAGAGTGATCAGAGTGACACACACATATGCTCCAGGGTGAAGGTATGCCCGCGTTGGGCATTATCCCGGTAAATGTTTTGAAGGAGAAGTGGTTTTAGACACAGTATATACCACTCTTGTTCTCATGTTTTTAATCAGTGACCAACTAACCTTCCTATGTGTTGTCCGTCTTCTTTCGTGTGTCTCTTACAGAGTTTTTAACAGGACAAGTGATGGTGCAGGGTGGATTGTTAATACCACATGCCCTGAAGAAATTGCCGTGAGTTTACCCTTAGGCAATGAAACATGTCGGCATTTTTATAAGAGTAGACACACAGCACAGAATAAACTAGCAAGCCAGTGTGTACTAGCTCACAGTTGTATATAGTTGTCACAGCACAGCTTTTTCTTTCACATACCCTAGCACTCTGTCTTGTGGATTGTTACCCATTCATTTTTTCCCAGCACTTTTTTATTTTCTGGAGTGGTGGTAGCTGATGATGAGATCTGAGGTAGCAGGCGAGTACCTTCCTGCTTTATCCTCCATGGTGGTGCTACCGTGAGGCACCATCACTCCATTTTCCACACTTTTTTCATCATTTATTTCATCACTTAGGGGTGATAGAGACACAGAATCTGGGTTTGGAGACACTCCTTTTGCTGAAAGTGTTTTTACTGGTGAAACATACCTATACATAGCATAGATGGTGCAACCACTTGCTTTAAAAAGTGTTTAATGAATAGGTAAATGAATAATATTTTCGCCGAGTGAACAGGTCGATTATTGTGTATCAATGCTTTGAGTGGGGGAAGACCTGTTCTCTGCCCCTTCAGCTCCTTTCTATGGTCTGTTCCTACTTTATACCCAAGGAAGGGTTGGACAAACTCTGGGGAGCCACCTATGGGAGGGTCAGGACAGAGGGGTGGCTACACCCATGTCCGTTGTCCATTTTCATGCCAGATCAGGGGCTGAGTGCCCCTGCAACCGGTTTGAGCTGGACTATGCACAGGGACACCAAATGTGCCCCCAGTGCAGACATCAAAGCACTCTTGGAGTGCACCCACCCAGCCCCACTACACTACACTAAAGCCTGTCTGGGAGGTGGTTACACCTCCCTGTGACACGAAACCTATTGTCCAGGCCTCCCCTGCCAGAGTGTCATCCAGCAGCTGGAGGGCAGACTCGTTTCTGTGGCTGGCAGCATCCATTTTGTGATGCCCGGGTCTGTGAAGCTGGTACCGGGTGTACCGGTGAAGTCATGGTTCTCCCTCTAGTAGGGTGGAATCATACCTTCCACACCTGTTACTGGTGTGGAGGTATGATTTGACACCAAACACGACATGTTTCTGTGCAGACATTCCAAAGTTAGCATTTATTGCGAGGTTATAATGCGCTTAAGAGTATATGGTTTGGCTGCATCACAAACAACCCCGGAATAAAGGTTCCGAAGGCTGCAGAGGGGCTCTGCTCATGCATGGGCACCCTCTCACATAAAACCCAGCACCCTACCTTCAGGATTGATAAGGCCTGCCATAGGGGTGACTGAAAGGTTTATATGTGCAGTGATATGGATAGATATAGGGAACCTATATCTGAGTAAGGGGTGCATACACCACCTTACACAGGCTGCTGTAGCAGACCTGTTGTGTCATTTTATGTTTAAATGTATTTATTGACGTTTTCAAGAAAAACACAACATACAGAAGTAGCCTGAGAATAGACAGCGTGAGAGTCTGGGTAGCCTGCGGATGTAAGCGCGGCTGGGAAGAGTCTGTCGGTGGTATAATGCATAGAAGACAATACGTTGTTACCCCAGTACAGAAACAGCATCCCCCAAAAGGCATACTCTGTAGAAAACCAAAAAACAATAACCCCCACCCCCCACCCCGTCTGGTAGCTTCTGCGCCCTGAAAAGGTCGCCGTATTGTAGGTGCTGCTATTTCGTTAGTGAGGGTGCCTGAGAGGGCTGGGTAGGGCTCCACAGATCAGAGAGTCGTAGCACTCGAAGATATTTGGGCTGAGTGATCTCATGGAATTCAGACGAAATCAATTTCAGGAAGGGGGCCCAAACGTTCTGGAAGGAATTAGTACAGTTAGTTAGAGCAACAGAAATGTGCTCCATGCCGAGAATGAACCAGAGTCTGTGCAGCCACCCTGTATGATTAGGCAAAGTGGGGGTGCCCCAGAGAGTCAATATGGTTTGCAGCGCTGCCCCTAGTGCCATCCCCATTTGTCGGCCTCTCATACTCTTAAGTGGGTATGTAATTGGATTTGGGAGCCCTAGGACAACGTATACCGAGAGCCTCGGGATCAGTGTATCGAAGAGCTCGTCCACAATGTCAAGGATCTTGGTCCAGTAGGGGGAGAGCAGCGGGCAATCCCACAAGATGTGCAGTTCCTTCGCCGCAATAGCCCCTCCACCAAGTGGAGCTCCGCAGGGGGTTGCACCTGTGAAGGCGCACTGGGGTCAGATACCAATAGGTAGCGATTTTCATGGCAGATTCTATGCTGGCTACATTTCGGGCTGTGTGCTTCGCCCTGTAATAGATCCCTTCCCAGTCTTTCTGTGTAAGTTCGCCCCCAGCGCCCTCTCCCACCGTCTTCTGCTCTGCGTGTCCCGTGGGTGTGTGTTGTGTCTGAGCATTTCATATATGTTGGAGATCAGTCCCTTATCACTAGTCTTGGTGATCATCCATTTTTCGAACTTAGTTAATCAACGACCCCCCTCCTCCCTCATTCCTGGCTGGAGTACCCAATGGCATATCTGCAGGTAGCGGAATCTCTCTGTTTCAGGAATCCCGTATTCCTGTTTCAACTGAGTGAAGGAGAAGATCCCGGGTATATCAACGAGGTGTCCCACTGAGCGGCATGAAGTGTCACGCCACGCCGTGTACGTTTTGTCTGACCAGCCGGGCGTGAAATCGCTGTTTCCGAACAGTGGAGTCAGGGGAGATGGGAATGTAGTAAGTTTCCTGGAGACTGCTGCCCCGTCCCATACAGACATCACTGACTTGGTAATAGGAGATTACATTAGGCTAGGTGGTCGCTGCGTTTTCTTTAAAAAGGGGAGCTTCTAAAGAGGTACACCCGCCAGGGCCCTGTCCTGGAAGATCCACTTCTTTGTGGACTCTGGTCTTGCCCATTCCACCAGATACCGCAGCTGGGCTGCCTTATAATATCCGAGGAGATCCAGTATCCCCAGCCCTCCCTGCTCGGGCCGCCGATATCCCAGCGCTTTGCTCATGCGGGGTCTCGCTCCCGCCCAGATAAAGCGATTGATGTTGCGTTGCAGTGAGGTTATTGCCCCAGGGGGTGGCAGGGCTGGGAGAGTCTGAAACAGAAAAAGTGCTTTGGGCAGTAAGGACATTTTTATCACAGCTATTCTTCCAAAGAGGGATAGCTGACATTTGCTCCAAGTTCCCAAGTCCCTTTTCACTGAGGGAGCTAATTCCAGCCCTAGGTAGGGTATAGAGTCCACCACTCAGATGCCACACGTGCGGCCATCTCGTAGTTGGAGCAAGGTCGACTCCGGGTTTAGATCTAGAATGAGTGATTTCCCAACATTAACTCGGAAGCCAGATACCCCTCCGAATGCCTCCAGCTCCTCCATGAATGGCGGAAGAGAAACCCTATGCTCCATTAACACCGCTATCACATCGTCCGCATAGAGACTGATGGGGTGAGTCTCACCTCCGAATGGTATGCCCCGTATGGCGCGGTTGTCTCAGATTCTCTGCGCGAGGGGCTCGATGTACAGGGCGAAAAGTAGAGGGGACAACGGACACCCCTGCCGGGTTCCCCTCTGTATCTCGAAGGGCTGTGAAGATAAGCCGTTCACTCTGATGTGGGCTGTAGGGCCGTTGTAACAGCATCCCACCAACTCCCGGAATTTCTCCCCCAAGCCAAATTTGGGCATCGTATGCCCCAGAAAGCCCCAATCTACGCAGTCAAACGCTTTTACGGCATCTATCGACAGTAGGATCACGTCCATTTGCGTCTGATGGGCTGTGTCAATGAGATGCAATATTCACTTAGTGTTATCCCCACATTCGCGGGTTTGGACTGAGCATGCAAGGGCCCAACCGGGTAGCAAGTATGCCGGTGAAGATCTTAAAATTGACGTTAAGAAGTGATATGGGGCGGTAAGAGCCGCACTGCTGCCGATCCATGCCTGGCTTTGGCAGAACCACTATAGCCCCCAGCATTGTGGCGGGAATCGGAGCCTCCCTTCCAAAGGAGTTGAACAGTCGCAACAGAAGCGGAGCCAGGATGTGGCAGAATTTCTTATAGTACACGGCTGGGAACCCGTCGGGCCTGGGGACTTAAGCAGCTTAAGACGTGAGATCGCTGTGATAACTTCCTCGATCCGAATGGGGGCGTCCAGCTTCGCCACCTGATCTGGTGTGAGGGTGGATATTTCAACGTAATTAAGGTAATCTAGGGACACCTTATCTGAAGAGGTATCAGCAGGGTACAGAGTCAGTTAAAAGTATTGGAAGGCCCGAGCGATGTCTTGGTCTCCGGTTGTCTCCTCCTGTCCGTTGCCGTACAGCGAGGACACTTGAGTCCGATGTCTCTGGACCCGAAGCCGAGCAGCCAGAAGGCAGCCTGGGCGATCTCCCCCCACGTGATAGGAGTGTTTCATTCTGACCGCCGCATACTCCACTCTATAGAGGTCCAAGCCCGCCAATTGTGCCCTGGCGGCCTTCAGTTGCCTCCACACTCGGGGCGCCCCAGTCCTAGTGTGAACCCATTCAAGCTGCCGCACATGAGCGGACAGCGCCGTGCTCTTTGTTATCTGCCACCGCTATGGCTATTAACTCACCCCGAAGCACCGTTTTCTGCACCTCCCAAAGAATCGCGAGCGTTATGGCTGGTGTGTCATTTAGAGCTTGATAATCCTGAATACATTTAGTAAGTTGTTGCTCCACTGCCTGTTTGTGTAACATCATTTTTCGAAGCCGCCACTGGCCAGTCTGACGGGGGCCCATTGTGAACAGCATAGTCACCACTACTGCCTCGTGGTCTGAGATCGTGGCCGGTTCGATGCGCACAGATCCCACCACCCCAGTGACCTCCCTCGTACCTAGAAGGTAATCAATACATGCATAGGATATATGTGCACAGGAGAAAAAGGTGTATTGATGGGAATTCGAGTGAGCCTCCCTCCAAAGATCTACAAGACCCATCTCCCGCAGCCAGAGTTTCCCATCTCGTGAGAGTTCCCTGCTCTGTGAGTATGTGGATTGTGTTCTATCTTTGGCCGCATCCATTACCAGGTTCAGGTCGCCCCCAATAAGATTCATGCGGGTCTGTGAAGTCAATGCGTCAGTTAAGGCCATCTTCAGGAAAGTTTCCTGCCCGGAGTTAGGGGCATATATGAAGCCGAGCACCATGGTGCGGGGGCCAAACTGCATAGTGTAAACTAGCAATCTACCTTTTATGTCCACCACCTTCTCGAGCACCATCCCCGGGCAGCGATTAGATACGAATATAGCAACCCCTGCCTTCTTCTCCCCCGAAGATGAGAAGTATTGGTGTGGGAATGTCCTTGAACGCATGCGATGTTGATCTCCGACTAGGAGATGTGTTTCCTGGAGGACACATATGTCCGCCTCTGCATGCTCTAGGTAGGACTGTACGGCCCTCCATTTGACTGGGTTGCTGAGCCCTTTGACATTAAGTGTAAGGACCTTTACCTCCTTAGTGACCATGACCGATATTAGCTCTGCCTGCTGTTGTGTCCCCGTAGGTGTGCTCCCCACCCCAGCCCAAGAGCGGACACTATCTCATGAGGAAGAAATAAGCAAGCGGGAGGCGGAACCCAGGGTCCCTTGGAATATGAATGTGGGCCAACCATGGAACCAGGCCCTTATCATGTCATACCTCAAGAGCACCATCTGCTAAATTAACCAAACAACCAACATACCCTACCCGCACCCCACCCTGCCTCCCAACTTCTCTCGACCCTCCTCCCTTGTGTATACCAATCGTCCCAGGCCCCCCGCCCCCAGCAATACCAATGCTACTCAGACCCTATCGTAGGGATTACAGGTGGGTTGTTGCCGCAGTTTCTTTCTGGATGGTCTCTAGGACTGCCAGCTTTTCGCGGGCGATAGTGCTCCGATCCGGGGGTCATTCTGGGGTGGGTGAGCGTCGACGTCCCACCACCTGCCATGCATTGCTTGACATGGGGGCATATGTATCAACATCACCATTTGCGAATCTCAAATAGCGATTTTTAAGGAATCGCTATTTGAGAATTGCAAAACGGGATGTATTTAAAAAATTGCAATCTTTTTGCGATTACTTAAAATTCCTTAATTGCGATTAGCAAATTGCGAAATCGCAATTAAGGAATACCTGCCCATTCATTCCTATGGGCCAGGAGACCCATAGGATTGTATGGGAAGTAATTCTCAAATTGCGAATCGCAATTTGCTAATCGCAATTTGAGAGTAATTTCAAAGGTGCAAGGGTGTCAAGATGACACCCTGATACACCCCTGAAATTAGCATGTGTGGTCATATGGCGCACATACATGCCCTAAGGGCATGTATGTGCGTCAGGTGGCACTTTGTAAAATTACAAAACGTGCATTTTTAAAAGAAATCGCAAATTAACACCAACTAGTAGTTGGTGGTAATTTGCGATTTCTTAAGGATTAATCGCAATCCTTTGGTGAGTGTTACATCTCATTTAAGAAATCGCAATTTGCGATTTCTTAAATGCTTACGCAAACTTAAGAAATCGCTAAATTAGCAATTCCTTAAATTTGCGTTGGGAATTTGTCTAATACATCCCGTTTTGCGAATTTTTAATCGCAAACGCTGTATTTTGCGAATCGCAGCATTTGCGACTAAAAATTCGCTTGATACATATGCCCCTTGGTCTGTGCTTGACTGGATGATTCCTCGGCGTCACGATGCTCCAGCCCACATACCGAACAGGCTTTCTGGAGAGAACCGAGTTGATGGAGCTTGCCGTTCAGCTTGAAAATCAGTCAAAAGAGGTGGCCCCAGGAGTATGCCACCCCTTGGTCCCTCAGATGGGCAGTCACTTCCCTGAGGGCCTTCCTCCTTTGCAGTGTGATGGAGGCCAGATCTTGATACAAAGCAACGCGATGCCCTTGGAACTAATAGGTTGTTTTGAGCTGGCCTCTCTCAGTATTCTTTCTTTGAGAGGAAAGTCTGGCAAGAAGGTAAGGATGTCCGGGGGAGGAGCCAGTGCCCGCCTTGGCAGTCCAACTCAGTGGGCCCTGTCTATTCAAATTTCAAAGTCTTGGGGCTCTCCCAAAATGTCTTGAAACAGTCCCTGCAGATATTGGGCTACATCCGGCCCCTCTGTTTTCAGGGGGACGCAGATATTGTTCCGCCGGGAGCGGTTCTTGAGATCCTCGTTGTGTGCTTGTAAATCCAGGTGTTGGTCACGCAGGCGGATCACTTCTTGTTGGAGTTGCTCAATTTCTTCTCCCCTGGTGACCTCTCTGTCCTTGAGTGCCGCCACTGCACTTCACCCTTCACATCCTCTTTTAGCATTTGAAAGTCCTCCCTGAGAACATTGAAGAGGGATTCTAGGAAGGAGCGCGTAATATGGACCTCTCCAGCGCCCGGGGTCGCGAGTGTCTTCGGGCTGATATAAACTCTGCTTTCCTTGTCCCCGGGGGGGGGGCCTTAGTGAGCATATCTTTCAGAGAGCGGTCCCCTCTCTTCTTCACCGAGTCCATCCCTAAGACTCTCGTCTAGGGGGGTCCGCCCCACGCCCCTGCTCAATGGGATCTACTGATCGTTGCTCCGCGGGAGGCTCAAAAAGATAATCCCTCTTGTGCCTGTGGCATGCAGTGGACTCCTACGGCCGACCCCCGCTGCCCTCCAGACGCGAATCCCGGTTGCCGTAGCCTCAAGCCCCGTAGCCAACGGGCCCAGTCAATGTCGTCCCTCGCCGCCAGCCGAGTTCCATGGCCGAGTGTCTGCTCTGCTCCCGTGCCACCCGCACACACCAAGCAGCTCAGTCTGTATGCAGGTGAGCACTGCCTCTGCTCGCTGAGGAAAGGGTCTGCGCCAGGCCCCACACGCGGGGGAGTAACCGTGCCGGGCCCTCCAGAGTTCCAATGCCGATCGGCCCTTGGGATCGATTGCAGGGCAGCTCAGGTCAAGGGGCCTCCCCTCCTGTCTCCGGTATAACGTCTGCCATGGGCCCCTGCATGTGGCGGGTCAGGGCTCCGTATGGCAGTGCCGGGGGGGCTCGTGTTGTGTGTCCCAGGGGCCCTCCTCTACCCAAATAGTGCTACTTCAGGCAGCCTCTCCTGCCGGGCCGGCGTCCCCTACGCTCCGCTCCAGCACACGTCTCCTCACCTTTCAGGTTTGACTGGGCGCCTCCGGCCGGGCCGCTGGTAACAATCCGAGAGTGGGGGCCTCCACAGCGGTGTCCAGCAGTAGTCCCAGGAGGGGCTGCTCCCGGAGGTTCGCACAGGCATCGCCCGGTCACTCGGTCAGCTCCAGGGGCAGGTGGGCAGCGGCCGTGGAGGTCCTGTCCGCAGCCAACTCACGGTTCCACTGTCAGTAGTGATGCTGGAAGGCCCCGGAGGCCTCAACGTTGATCTCTGGGCTAGGGGTTGCTCTGGGCCACTCACTCTCCACAACTCGTCAGGGCCACGAGCTAGGAAGGCCCACCCTGCTCCACACCTGCACTGGCCAGCCAGGCCCCGTCACGCGCCACCCGGATACCCTTCGCCGTCCGGGCCGCCCCCGCAGGCAGGCCGCCCGGGCCAATCTCCGCCGTCGTCCGGCTAAAGTTGTGTCGGAGGTGCAGGTCTGATGGCCGATTACCCCTCCGCTTCACCGCTTCCACCTTGATCGCTCAGGACCCCAGAGCAGTCGACGGGGCCTCCTCAGTGCTGCTTGTCCACCATTTTCTTTCTCTGTCTCTCACCCGCTTTAAGCCGCTCGGCGGCGCAGAACGGGGCCAGAGCCCTCAGGACGCCCTCCTTTCAGCGCACCACTGCCCAGGACATTTTGTTGCACAAGCACGGTATTCATGCTAGGGTTAACGGCTGTAACAGTACCGGGCAGGAGAGCCAAGGACGGGGAGCCGCAGGGATTTGCGACCTACCAGACCGCCATCTTGGCCACACACCCCTGTTGTGTCATTTTAAATGGCTTCCCAGGGGTGGCACAATACATGCTGCAGCCCCTGGTAGGCCTCTGGGGGTACCTATGCCCTGGGTACATTGTATACCATATACTAGGGACTTATAAGGTTACCCCAGAATCCAATCTGGAGTACACCTAAAGTACATTGAATCCATTTAGAGAGGAAGCAGGTAGGCAGGGGCCCTGAATAGCAGGGTCCCAGCCAGACTAAAGTCGAAAAACAGTGAAACATCAGTAAAAAGTGGGGGTAAGCATAAGAAGCAGATCCAACTCTTCTACATCCTTCTTTCCCAATTATTGGGGAAAAATTAGACCTAGGTCCACCAAATGTTGATGTAACTTCTTATTGGTGCAATTACTCAAAATATGTTCCGTCGTAAAAAGATTGTAAAGTCCATTGAAATCATGCACATTGTTTCTACTTAACCATCCATCTAGTGCCTTAACTGAGTAGTCTACACAGTCAATCCAGGATTGGTTTTGGGTTTTGTGAGCCTCCCTGAATCTAATCCTATATTCCTCAGTTGCGAACCCAAAGCAATCAATCAGAGTGTTCTTCATGAAGTAACAAGACCCAGCATCTGCCCCTGGGAGGGTAAAGAATCTGTCCCTGCAGTTACCAGTGAACAGTTACCAAAAAAGTGCCCCCCATTGTGACTACCTCACTGTCCTCATTTCACAAGCCCTCTCAAAGGCTATGAACCATTTGTTGATGTCATCACCTTCCTCAAAATTGGGGATAATCCCTTTGGGGATTTTTGGATCATAAAACTGCCCTTGATCCCTATTTAGTATGTTGCTGCCACCATTGATGGGAGCTAAGCTCATCTTTGCTCTTATTTGCTCCAGAACCAGCAGTCTGGTCTCCGGATCGCATCTTTTGGTCAACCTAAATAAGTGGTTGGTCTCCTCATCAAGGCTGTCCTCAATGAACTCAGAAGTACCTGACCCACCTATGTGGGATCTAGGTGCTGTGAGTTGTATTCTTGGAGTCAGGAGCACAGAGACTCTGTTCTCCCTCGGACGTGAGGGGGATTGGAAGGTATCCTCACCCCCTCTA
Source organism: Triturus cristatus (assembly GCF_964204655.1). Taxonomy (NCBI): domain Eukaryota; kingdom Metazoa; phylum Chordata; class Amphibia; order Caudata; family Salamandridae; genus Triturus; species Triturus cristatus. The sequence goes on along the minus strand of NC_140584.1, from coordinate 766,804,011 downwards.
TCCTCTTACCCCTCTGAGAGTCTTCACCGTGCTCAGAGGTATGGTCATTAGCATACCCAGCCAAGAACTCCAGGAGCCCTTGTTTGAAGGGATGGGACACCATGGTAATATCTTTAAGTTTACATAGAGACCTTAACTCCTTAAATGCTTAATGAAGAGAAGGGCTGAGGTTGTGCTCCTCAACCATATTCTCTATGTCATTGGTGATGTTTTCACTAACAGTTGGGCTCATGTTAAGAGACATTTAAAAAAAAATCTAGCCCCTCTTAATCCTAACTATAGTGAGCTTTTATTATTCTAAAATTCTAAATGGATTTAAGGCCCGAACAAGTCTTTTAGAAATTTTGGAAAAATTTACCAATTCAAAAATCCGAATTCTAAAGACAATTTAGGAGTTCTGTTGTGGGACCAGGTATTGACCAAGTCAGTCCAACAAATTAAAAGTTGTATATCCCATCACTGATCCACCAATGTAGGAAGCTGGCTCTGTATATGCTATATCAAAGTAAGGTATAGTATGCACAGAGTCCAATCGATCGCTGAAGGTAGGTAGACGTAAAAGTAGATAATGCCTTGTTCTCTATTTGTGCTAGATGGGCGAACAGTAAGACCTTATTGGAGGGTAGTGCTAAGCATTTATTGTACAAGTCGGGCAAGAAATGATTTCACACACTCAAGGACTGAACTCTGACCAATTGGTTTATATAACAAAAAATATTATTTAGTTATATTTATTGTCTGGAACAAAGCCAGGCCTGATACATGTAAGCACAAAAATACTTCACAAGCATATGCAATTTAAATACAGTTCGGATGCAGTGAATTAGTTTACATTAGAACTATTTGGTGTTTGCAGATAGAATTACCTTGCAATTACTTTTCTTATGCAGCCAGGTATATCTAGATGCAAGGCTGGTGCATTTTCCTGAGGGAAGGAAAAAGGAGACAATGTGTTTTACAAATTCAACACAGGTTTACAGTACTGCTCATGAGCCACATTTAGTCTTGAGAAGGCAGAACTGGGTTTACGGGTCCGTGGGTGAGACTCCATAAATTGAGCAATTGAGTCGCAGCACCAGGGGCACAGAGGTGGCCGAGTGCAGAGTGCAGGCACCACACATTAGCCAACGGGATATGCACAGTCAGGGTTTGAGGACTGAGGCAAGTAGGCCACCAGGGCGGGCAGAACAAGAACACCTTGGATTTGTGGTTAGCACTGAAGGGCCCAATAGCCAACACAAGAACTACACCAGCAGTGGCACAGGGGCGGCCGGGTGCAGGATGCGGTCTTGGCTGATACTGCAGATTGGGTTATGGTTTCCTTGGAGTCAGTCAGCTGCTGTTGAGGTGAACGGGGTCTTTGGGAGTCATTGTCCTGTGACCGCAAGTGGTTAGTGACGGAGTCAGTCAGAAAGTCACATTTGCTCTTTCAAGTAACCCTGGACGTAGTTCACGTAGTAGCGCTACGCGTAGCTACGCGAAGTGCACTTCGCACTACATGAGATACGCGTAGCACTACGCGAACTGTGTAGTGCGCTGTTCGCGATGATTGCAGTGCCGGATGCTTGTCCGCACTGTGCAATCATTGAAAACGGCATCTTGCACAGTGCAAGCTGTCGTTTTCTGCCGCTCAAGTAGATTTTTACTTGAGCAGCAGCTTTCTCAACGCGGAAAGGTTGTTTCTCATCGCGAACGGTTGCGAGCATACGCGACAACTCGCAATGAGAAACTAGACCTCCCTGCGTTGAGAATCTCGCTGGGAGGTTTATTTTCCACGCTCTCGATCGGCAACTTGATGTTGCTGATCGCGAACGAGGAAAAAGTCTCGCCGGGATGTCATTTTGCTCGCTCGCGGTCGCCAACTTGACGTTGAGGGCTGCGAGCGAGCAAAGAATGCCAACTACGCTACGCTACGCGATTTTGCACTCTGCTACGTGCAATTCGCGTAGCGCGAAGTAGCACAAACTACGCAAACTTCGCGAGCGTAGTGTAGTTGTCCGCCCTGGGTTACTTTCAAGACCGCTTCGGTTACGGAGTCGGGTCGGTCCGCGTTTTGCCTTTAGTCGTAATTGACAGTACCTTCCGGTGGTTGGCTTTAGGTTGGGTTTGGGAGTTAGTTGAGATTCAGAGATATCGCTGGGATCCAGGCTAGGATTGCTGGGAGGACCTCTTTAGGGTGCTGGCTTACATGGGCTTGAGCGCCGGTAGCGAATGATGGAGGCTCAAGGAGTCGGCCAGAGTCAAAGTCGGTTACTTTTGAGCAAGTCCGGTGCTCATGGTAGACAAAGTACTTTTTAGTCACAAAGGCAGTGCAGGTTCTTTGGGTTTTCAAGGACTGCTGGCTACAGGACACAATGAGGTTCTGTTGAAGGAGTCTGAGGTCGGGACAGGTCGGTGGTCTGGGGTCAGGTCAGTTGGTGTCGTCCTCTTCTTCTCTCCGGCTGTTTGGTCCTTCTTATTCCTGCTTCTTCTTATTGGCTTGGGTCTGAGGAGGCAAGGTTCAGGGTTGCCCTTTAATACTACATTTAGAGGCGTTTCAGGTAGGTACAGGTTGGGACCAATAGGCCCGTTTCTTAGGGGAGGGTACACCTCCTATTATGCCACCCTCCAGTGGTAGTGGGGAATAGGCCTCACTCTGGTTGGCTGGGTCCCCCATCTGTAAGATGGTGGGGACTGAGACTTGTGCCTCACCTCACCTCCCTCATCTGAGGGGTGAGATTAGCAAAGGTGGGCACACCTCTCTTCCTAAATTGGTTTTCCAGTCAATTCTCCTGAAAAGAATGGGGGTCAGAACCATCAGGGGCCAGTTGCTGGAAACAGCAAATGGCTGGGGTAGCTCACAAAGGCAACAGGCCTTTGAAGCTTCCCCTTCGTGGACCCTGCCCATCCGAAGGGAAGAACCTTGGCACCTTTTCCCAGGATTTGCTTTGTTTCAGGACCCTAAGAGCGGCAGGCCCTTGACCCAGGGGTCCAGAAACATGTCTGGTGGTGGTAGCTGGCGAGCAGCCCCTCAACAAGGACACTAGGGTTAGGTTGTTTTTCAAGGGGCATCTCTAAGATGCCCTCTGAGTGTTTTATTCATTTAATCCCACTCTGGCATCATTGTTGTTTTAATGTGCTGATAAGTTTGATATCAAACTTCCCAGTTTTCAGAAAAGCCATTATGGTACTGCGAAGTTTGTAATGACAAACTCCCAGACCATATAATTTTTATGGCATTACTGCACTTACAAGTTAATAAAAACCTTTACAAAAGGAAGTTGTTCAAGGCGAAAATTCATAAAAAGAAGTACACTACAATTTCATCATTAATGCAAACAATAAAAGAGAGGGCTTTAGGACAGTTTTGCCTAGCCCAGCATTTCCTATTCAGCAGGCATGTGCCTTCCTGTGACATAATGTCTATTTCATCTAATCAGCTTTGGTTGGTCCTTAGTCCCAAACATGTGATATAAAAACATGAGTTTAAAAGGAGCTTATGTGTGGGCCGGGGCTGTCCTCGCAAATGGAACAGGGTTTGGGGAAATTGGAATAAATTCCGGGGATACATATGTGCGCCGCCAGAAATACAGGAGGACGAGGGTACTGAGGATGAAGATTAGGCTGGGGGACTCAACTGTGGGTTGCTGTTAGTCACTATTACGGAGTGTTAGACGATGAACCAATGCTGTCAGAATGTTTAATGCTGCAATGTAACATCTATGTACATTGTTTAAATGATTTGTGCCTTGTTTTTCAAGATTATAATAAAAAAGAATTTTAAAAAAAAAGGAGCTTATGTAATGCATTTATAAAAAAATAGCAAGATTGATAGTGTCATTTATCAGATTTGAGTCAATTATTATAATAGTAATGCTAGAAGTCTGTGGCCTTTCAGATGTCCAATAGTTTCCAAAGTGGTTAAAGGAAAGTTTTTTGAGTCAGGCCTTTCTCCAGTAAAAGAAATCAATACGAGAGAATGGTGAGTCCTCAATTAGAGCTGTTTATGTTGCGCCAGATCTCATCAATTTCACCTCTACTGCCCCCATGAATTGGAGGGACCGGCATGCCAGCTGTATGTCTCCTCCTCCAAGTCAAACCTTCAATGCTTTCCTGCAGGTTCTTATCCTCTTGATGTTAAAGATTGATTTCAAGAACAAACGTCGTTCTAGGTCCAGACTGCGGCAGATGCAAAGAAGATGCGTGATGCTCTCTTCTGCTTTCCAGCAGAGGCGGCACTTAGTTATTTCTCTGGATCGCTTCCATGGTGGAAGGTGCGGCAGGACAGGAAGAATTCCCAGTCGGAACCAGAAATATTTCTCTTTTAGTCTTCTACTGAAACCAGCACACATATAATTTTGCGGGCCAGGCTTTGTATAAATCTGCAGCACGCACCAACCGTGAGACCTTCCCCTAAGTGCTTCTTTGTCTTCCAGTGCTGAGAGCCTTTTTACTGTCTTATTTACCAAAGACTTGAAGCTGTTCTACGTTCCCATAGTTGCCCAGAGCTCCTTCAGGCCTAGGCGGTTTATGGATGCGGTCAGGTAATCTCTTGGGGTGCAGGCTTTGCTTGAGTTTATCTCTTTCCATAGATGGAAATTCAGAGAGCACTTATTGGCACTTCTGATCCTAAACCAGCATTTCACATAGGCGGCGTTTCGAGCTATTTTTTGGGACTGTAGACCAAGCTCCAGCCTGATTTGTGCGGGAAAGACATACTTTGGTAGACTGAAGATAATTCTTGCTGATCTCATCACGGTTTGTTCCAAAGTATCCTATCTTTTCCCCTGAGGAACTCGCTCCCGTAAGTGATAGCTGGGATTAACTTTGCTTGTAAAACTTGTTGTAAAGGGTAGAAGCTTGGCCCGGCAGTTTTAAGTTTCAGAGATTTTACAGCTCCTGCTATGGAGTTTCCACTCATTTTATGGCTTCTTGTTGCAGCTTGAAAGTACCTTTCTTGTCAAGTATCACCCATAAGTACTTGTATTCCGTCACAACTTCCATGGGTGCACCTGCCAGATTCCAGTGAAACCCAGTTGTGTTCTTTTTTGGGTTAAAGAGCATAATCTTTGACTTGTTGATGCTTAAACCGTTAGATGCTGCATGATTGACAGTTGTGTTTAGCAAGTGCTAGAGGGGTGACTTACTTATTACAGGCAAGTGGGTTGCAGGTATGACACACAGGTATGTGTGCCATGTAGACTCTTCACTTTGTCTGCACCAAAACATGCAGCCTGCAAAGGCAGTGTGTGTGTGTGTGTGTAAAGGTACAGGACCTCCAAGGGTGGCACAATACGTGCTACAGCCCTTAGAGGCCTTCCCTGTTGACAGTGCCCTCAGTACCTAGGATACATTTTACAAGGGGCTTCCATGTGACAAGGGAGTTGCCAATAGGGTTTTGCAACAGTATAGTTTTAGGGAATGAACATAGGCCCGGCTACCTGGTTGGCAGAAACCCAGGGCACATTTGGTCAAAGTACATCAACATTAGGCAAAATGTGGGGAGCAACCATAAAAAAAGGGTCACTTTCCTACAATAGGGACCCCAAAATCACTTATGAGCAGATGAATACTCAGAATCGACACAGGCATATCCGAGCAATGACCGAGAGACCAATGGGTGAGAGAAGTTACTCTATGCTGACGTGGATTGTCGATAAAATTGGGGATAAGGTTAAGAGGGGATTGGTTTACTAGGTACCTTAAAAGACTTAAACCCGACATTGTCCTTCAACAAATCAAATCAAATCAAAATGAGCTTTATTCGATTAGAAAGATAATCATAAAAGTAGATTCAAAATTCAGTACAGTCAAGGGCAGAAACACAGGTTACTAATAAAGAAAAAGAGAATGGACCACAAAATTAAAAAATGAATTTTACAGTACAGGTTCTTATATAAAAATAGACTTCCTACATTTAGAAACAGACTTTAAAAACGATGTAACTGATAAAGTTATGAGCTGTTCCCCCAGTGTTTTTCAACAAGAGACACACCTACTCGGCGCACACTGTGCTTTCCAGAAAATGGATAAACCCCAACGGCACATTAGTCGCTGTACAGGGGACACGGGGTCAGAGGGAACTTACCCTGATTAGCGTTTAAGCCCCACCACGATTACAGAACCAAACGCTCAGCAAAATTGCAGAGATATTCCTAGGGACTGGCCCCTCCACAAATATAATTGGTGGTGACTTTAACGATGTGCTAGACCCACACATGGACCGATGCAAAGATAGTGCTGGAATGAATAAACCTACCCCATTAACTGACTTTCCATACTCCCTCGGACTAAATGACCTCTGGCGTCGACATCACCTTATGGATCGCAATTGCTCATACTTCTCAGGTACCCATAGAGTCTTCTCTAGGCTGGACTACCTCTTTGCATCTGCCGGAGAGGTGGAGACAATAGAAAGGACAGAGTGCCTAGCTAGAGGTATATCGGGCCATTCGCCTCTTTGGCAGATGGTGGTAGGGGGTGCATTTAGGCCTCAATCGGAATGGAGACTGAACGCATGGGATCTACACGACCACACAGTAGCTAAGGAGATCCGGAGAGACACAAAGTTATACTTTTGGGAAAATTAGGGTTCTCTACCCTGAGCAGTCATTTTGTGAGAGGCATACAAGACAGTGCTGCCGGACAGAGCGCAACATTTAATAGCCCACAAATGAAAGGAAGAGACTTGCCTGGTTGAGGCCATAGAACATAAACACCTAGACCAGGAGAGACATATTGACCCTGACACAGCCGTCCACTTACTTCGCCTGATCGCGATAACCTGAAGGGAATATCGGAGCATGAAGTGCGAACCCAGCTCCAGGCCACACAACACTGACGTAATGAGTCTGGAAACAGAGCCAGGCAGCTCCTAGCCTGGCTGGGTAAGAAAGCGAGAGAAGCAAGGTGGGGGGTTATGATCAGCGAAAAAGAAACACACACAACAGCATCTGCCATAGCAGATGCCTTCACCCGCTACTACAGGCACCTCTATAAGGACAAGCCCCTAGCAGATGACACTCAAATAAATAATTACCTTAACATCATAGCCATCCCCACTCTTACTGATGAATCTTGGAAAAGACCTCGCACTACAGGGAGTGATGGATGAAATTAATAGGCAATAACTCTGGGTCCAAATGGTTTGCCATCTGAATTTTTTAGCTAACTTGCTAGCCCCACATTTCCTGAAAATGTTTCGGGCAGCACTGGAGGAAGGGACACTCCCACCAGATCTTTGTCATGTGACCACAGTTGTGATTCATAAGCCTGAAAAGCCCCTCATGGACTATGAATCATATCAACCGATATCACTACATAAAGTGGAAACAAAAATCCTGGCCTCTATCCTGGCTGCACGTTTGCTGCCAGTGATCACATCCCTTATCAAAAGTGACCAATCTGGCTTTATAACTAAACACGCCACACACTTCAACCTCTAACGCTTGGCCAACTGGTTAAACACGGTCAAGGACAGGTCTGCCCCCATGTACTCCTCTCCTTAGATGCAGAAAAGGCATTTGATGCTGTACACTGGCCATTCATGTGTCAAGCCCTGCTAAGGTTTGGATTTTGCCTTGCCTTCATGGCATGTGTAGAACTGCTTTGCACCAATCCAGGAGCCAGAGTGCACATTAATGTGGTGATGTCGGCAGAATTCCCAATGAAGAGACGTACTATACAGGGTTGCCCCCATCCCCACTATTATTCGCTCTGGTACTAGAGACACTTGCGTGCCTAATCACTGCTCACCCAGAATTGAGCTGGTTTAGTGATGACGCAGGCCTCCTCAGGGACGAGTGGATTTCATTATACGCAGACGATATATTATTATATGTCACTGACTCTAACAAGACACTTTCTTTGATTTTGCAATTATTCAAAGACTACGGTAGCCTTTCGGGATACAACATCAACTGAGACAAGTCAAGCCTTTATGTGGCTGGGGTTCGCTAGATACATACAGGCAGCCAAGGCAACTTGCAGTGGTCAAGGAGGACTTCCAATAACTGGGGCTCTATATTTCCACTGATGAATCAATGTGCCTCAACTGCAACATCAAAGGAATGTAAGCAGAATTCCGTTAAGATGAGAGGTGGAGGCAGCTCCCTTTGACACTACTCGGTAAAGCCACCCTGTACAAAATTATTACAGTCCTGAAATTGCTTTATGTGCTACAAAACACATACTGCAAAGTACCTGAGACATTCTTTGCCACCATTAATGAGGAACTATGCACACTTCTATGGAATGGGGACCACCACGAATCGTGTTACAGACACTACAGTGCAACCAACATAATGGGGGAATCACCCTGTCCGACATACAGTCCTACTACCGGGCAGATCAGCTAGTCGTCATCAATGAATGGGGACACATAGCCGGTGACCACCCCCCTTACACCTTGGAAAGGCTCCAATTCTGACACCACACATATCTTCATTACACATATGGGTGCAAGGGAATATGCTGATTATTGCCTGCCACCCAGAGCGCTGTAGAGCCCTGGAAGGGGGCAGAACAGCAGATGAAATGGGACAAGACACTGATGAAGGAAACACAACTCTGGGAGTACACCAGATTACCAGACATACTTAAAGAAGGGAATCTGATTTCCTTTGACGCTCTCCAATCTAGATACCAGCTAAATAACTCCCAATAATTTAAGTACCTGCAGGTACAATACGCCTGGAAACCAGAGGCGATAGACACCACCAACACCCCTGAATTTGATTCACTTGTAGGCAGACTATTGCAGGAAGAAATTACTGAAAAATATGTGTACTAGACATCAATAACATCCCAGATAAGCTGCTATCCCTTAGGTTGAAATGGGAAACCACCACAGGGAAGTTGGGAGATATTGACGAGGAACTCATCTTAATGTACCAGAGAGAAGCAGCGATCAGGCTATGGCCACGCTTGGCACAGTTCAAAATCTTACATAGAGTATATTTTGATGCCTGCAGTGTAAAACAGAACACAGTCCATATATACACTCACTATGGGAATGTCAACATTTAGAGAATTTTTTGCCCCCGATTCTAAGGGAGTTAAATGGGATATTAGGGGCCCAACTTCACATGGATGCCAAACACATACTGCGAGGTGTCTCTGCAGAAGTTGACCTCCCTTGCAGAAAACTCCTGCTTTGTAATTTAGGGCTGGTGGTGCAAGAGGGACATTGCTCGGTACTGAGGAGCACCTGATCTCCCCACGTTGGCGGAGTGGAGCGTGAGTATGGATCTATATATGGTCGTAGAAAAGGTGACATATAAAGCCAGGGGATGCCTGAAAAAGTTTACCAAGATCTGGGCCCCCTGGTTGAGCTACTATGGTCTTGAGATTCAGAGTGAGGAAATGAGAGATAGTCACCCATGTGCCTGAGCCAGAGATTTAGGAGGAGACGGTGGTGGCCAACCTCTCCCTGGCCCACAGCCTCCACAGCATAGAGGAGGGTGAGATGATGCTTTGTCTCATGCTTGACAACCTGCTAAATGGTTTTATTTACACTAATGCTGCTCAATAGTGCTGTAATCCATTCCTGAAACATCACATTTACTATAGGGGTGGGCTGAATTTGCGTAGGCGCGCTACGCAATGCTCCGCGAAACAGTAAAAAATCTCCACGAACATGCAGAAATTCCACGAACACACAGAATTGCTTGTTCGCGATGCTTTTTTCCTATTCGTGATCGCTGTTTGCATGCTCAGGGGGAAAAATCTTGCAAACACGCATTTTGAGAACGCGAACATGCAAAAAATTCCGCGAAGACGTGGAACGCAGAATATTGGGCAATTCTGCGTTCTCCGCGGAACGCAAAATTACCCAAATTCCGCGAGCGGAACGGAAATTACCACCCAGCCTAGTTTATTACATGCCTTGCATACAAAAGCATTGACTGTATGGCAGAAAAGTACTAAAAGGCAGAATAATATCACCAGATTTAAAAAAACAGTAATTTGATTATTTTTTTCTTTTACAGGATTTTCAAGTAAGTAACATAGACAGCATTATACATTATTTGGAGTACAAGTTGTATGTTGTGATAAAATAATTATGCCATGCTCATTGATAGCCAGCGCGTCGAGTAGTTTTCTACTGTCTGCAACAGGGGCAGCTGTAGTTAACAATTATCTATTTTTAATTCCAATGGCCCTGCTCTTCTCCAAAAGCACTTCTCTTTCTACCCCGCCTCCAAAACGGCAGATGAATAATAAATAAGATACCACATCATACACGTCATTTTTTAAATGCAGATATTAATATTATCCTGTCTGCCAGAAGTAAACATTGGGAAAAATGAATCTGATGGACTGCACTACAAGGAAAGGAACAAGCCATATAGATTGTATTTGGCACATTTATCACGGTGTATCCCATATGCCAAACTTGACATCAAATCATGCACTTACTCCCACTTTACTCCGTGGCATCTCCCACCACCACGCATTTCCAACAAATTAATTCGCTGGACAGTGAGCAAGGAAAATAAAGGAAACTTGATTTACTCTACTGCAGGAGGTAGGATAGAGGGATTTGACAGGTGGTGTAGAGCTTTTTTGTCATACATTGCTATACAATAGAGAGCCACTACACTGATCATCAAGTCGTCATCATTGGCTTATTCAGTCAGTGTACAGTTTGAAAGTGAAACATCTGAACAAGTGTAAAATTAAATCTGTTATGTGAAACCATGAAATGTATTCTGGAAACACTTCATATAGCTATGAAATAAAATACAGCACATGCCAAGAATAGATTTTCCAATTTGATATGCTGGGATGGAAGAACGTACGAAAAATTAATAAAGGAGTGAAGTACTTAGAGGTGACTGAGTGGGCGAAGGGTAGCAACACACCATTTGTGTTCGGTTTGCAGTGCATTGAGAACATTAAAATGCCGCATTAACTGAAGCAGATGCAAATTGCACAGCCAAATGCCATGGGTGGAAAGGGGGGGATGATGAATGATCGGTGGGATACATCTGGCTCACTTAACAAATACAGCGAGTCAAGGTAGTAGAACAGATAACAAAAAATACCCCCACTTAGAACCATAGCTTTGAATGATAAGCCTATATAAGCCAAGTGAGCACGGTTTGTGAGCAGCATGCTCCTCATGAGAAGAGCTGCCTTGCTTAATCATCCAAACAATCCAAATATGTATTCATCCTTTCATTCTAATTCTACCATAGCCACCATGATTAAACTTTACCTTCTCTCATCCAGATTTCCAGTCCATTTTCCATCCATTCAATAGCCACCTTTTCTTCAAACTGTCCATTTGCCCATTCATCCCTTTACCCACCCATGCACCCTTTCACCCAACCACCCTTTCACTCATATAGCATTTCTTTTCTTTTAACCTTCCGTTCTTTCATGTCTGCCTCAAGCCACCAACGCTCATTATGTAAGCTTTTGCTGAGTTGCCGATAGAAGATTCCATAATTATAACTCAACCACTGATGTAGTTGGTAAAGCTGGGGGGGCTCACTTTACAGTCATATGTTGATGACGATGTCTTGGCACTAGGTAGTGAGCATAGTAATTGCAAGAAATGATGTGAATTACAATTGCCAGACCCTGCTGCTGCTTCTTCCACTGCAACTGACCCATCTCCTCCTGCAGCGACACTGGAGCCGGCATCACGGAACTTCTGTGTGGCTAGAAGAAAACATTGTACATAATTTAGATGCCAGATTCACAACCCCATATACAAATGCAATACAGCACTACAGTGCAGTTAGCTCTGCAGTATCTTCTAAATATCACTTTGGGCATTTGATTTGTTTGGTTGACAAAGCTTAGACAAGCCAGTGGTAGAATAATGGTCAATGATAGAAATATGGTGTTGGTTGACAAATGCAATGGGAGTGAGACTGCATACTTTTTTTTCCAGCCATGCTGAACTGTCATGGGAATCTCTTTGACAATATTTGGAGGGCAACCTAATTTCCTTATTCACATTGAATTTTCCAATTGCATGTATCTGTAATCACTCTTTTGTTTTCAATTACTTTCCATATCTTGTTTTTCAATTAATTTCCAGATATTGGTGTCTTTTTCCATAAAGTTCTTTTTATTAAGTATCCAATTCCATCACACATAACTTAAAACAGACCCAGCCAACATGTTTCATCCCTTATAGGTACTTCATTAGGGCAATTTGATTTATTCTTTGTCCCATACTTCTTCTTTTTCATTCATTCCCCGTTTAAATGTTTGTGCTCCTTCGGCGTGTGTGTCCTAGTCCTAGCTGATCGGTCCAACATCACTCTTCATGCCCTTGAGTGCTGAGGTAAGAAATTAAAAAAATATAGCTTAATGATTCAGTTAATATTCAAATCAAATGTTATGACAACCAAACGCAGTAACATTGTACTTCTCTAAAACAGATCACCTATAGTACTACAAGTTTTGACTCGAGTCTATCGACAACCGATGAGTTGCCCATACTAATCGTGAAATCCCTAATCCCTATTCTCAACCCTATCGATGGACCAGCTCAGTCTTCCTTTCTTGCAATGCATAGATGCATATTACACTTCTCTGTGAAATAAATACCTTGGGTCTGTACGAGCTATTTTAACAAGGTCACAGAGAGAATACACTGATTCACTATAGTGACAGGAGAACTGTCTGCAATAGCTTCTCAATTAATGAGCAAAGCGTACAAAATGATGAGTACGATTAGGTCAAAGCAGCCAGGCTAATCCTGTTAACTGAGCACCTGCCGAGCAGAAACTAGAAACTGGATTACACAATAATATACTAGCATAAACTAAATGTAACTTAACTCTGAGTGTGAGCAGCATTCTGTGTGGAATTTTATTTTTTAATATTGTAGAACACAAACACAACAAATAATTTATATTCACTGAGCCCTGGAATTTTTACACCTAGCAGGTCGAGGAGGTTCTGTTCCTGGTCTAGAATATCCACCCAGCAGTGCGTCAGCTTCTGCGCATTGCCTCAGATCTGGCTGGTGCACTGCATGCACCGGAGCACCATCCCCCAGCACTGCTGATGCTCCAGCAGGGGGTATCCACTACCCGGCCTGCCGTCTCCTCACATCATTGAGGGGAGGTGGTGCTGCGCACAAAATATCAAGCGCTGCCACCTCCTCCTCTCCAAAGATTGCCCATGGCTGTACACCAGGGAGGCAGCGCCGCCCACATCAAACCCATCCTCTGACATGCCGCGGGGAGGGGTAAAAGAATTAATATACAAAGTCACGAAAAGCACACATTTAAAAAAAAAAAAAACATAAAATACACTGAGTAAAGACACAGTACTATAAAAATAAAAATGAGGGGTCGATGCGTTTTGAAGGAGGAGGATTACAGAGATTATAGAGAGATTAAGATTTAGGCCCAGCACCATAACAGAAAACATAAAAACAAGATGGCCGCGACCATGCCACCCATATGGTACTGTTCGTTCGCGATTATGAATGCAAGAACTCACTGGAGAACTAAGTATTGCGCGTTCACGCACAATTTGGAGTGCGAGGATGCACTCTGCATTCCCATCACAACACAAACTGGAACACCCTCAAACTCCACCCATTAGCGGAACTTCACCTAGCACGACAGAGTTATTTTTTTTACTCTGCAGAGCTTGACCGGGACAAAGTCAACTTTTCAAGGTGACCGTGATTGAGCCCTGCTCGGATACCCCTTGAGATAGGCTTCGGTCGAGATTTTACCTTAGAACATAGAAAGGTTTTTGAGCTTTTTCTCCCAGGGTCCCACAATGCTCTTCACTAGGCTGGGTTTGGTGAGGGTTTGCTGGCTTGCTTTCCAGGGAGCTCCCAGTCAAACTCTGGAAGTATGACATCCGGAGCTTTTCAGTGGGAAAAACCAGCAAGCCAGGCTGGCTCGTGGTTCAAGGTGGGCAGCTTGGCTCTCGCGGTTAAGTCGGTCCTCTTATGGAGCTTTTTTCTAAAGTTGCTCACAAACTTCTCCAAACTTCTGAACATTCTTTCTGAAGTTCCTCTTGAGGGTCCAAAGTGTCCAAAACACAATCTTAGAGTCTAGAATCTCCACGATTGTCCTTGAAAGTTTGAGGACCCCAATGCCCATAATGCACCTGGCCAAAACCCTTAAAAGTCCACTGGATGCACTCCAGGCAGGAAACTCTAGGCAGAGTTGATGCAGGTGAGCTCTGTTAAACTGTAGCTTGCAGGGAGCCTACTCTTTATTCCTCTTGAAGCAAGGTACATCCAAAGGTCTATATTTCTGGATAATGCAACAGGCGCAGTCAGTCAGAATTCAGGGCCTGATTGTGCAAATAAAGTTGTCAGCTTGGCAATCCTTCTTCTCTTAGTTTCAATCAGCAAAGTTGAGCGGATCTACACCTTTCACTTATGTATTCAATGTTCTCTGGGGTCAAGCAGGAGAGCACTCCTGTCTAAGAAGATGCAGGGCAATACCCAGAGCATGACCATTTCCTCCAAAGTGTGGCAAAACCTTCTCACATAAAGCACTATTCCTCCAAAATTTAGTATGGCTGAAATCCCAGCAGAGTAGCAAGAACTAGTTAATCCAACCTCCAGTATGGCTCATTTCCATAGCTCTCCTCCCCCTACCATCTGCAAATTCCTGCCTTAAGCCTGCCATCTGGCTGGGTCATAGGGGCTGGGAGTAGAAGGACCTTGCATTCACTGCCTTTCCAATTCCTCCTTTGAAGCTCATGCTTTGTGACCCTCCCCCCTGCTCTGATATTCCTGTGTATAAAAAAGACAATGTCTCAAGGGGATTCGTTTGAAGGGGGAATTGTTAAAGAGCAAAATAAATTGCTGTGGAGGGGCATAAGGAAACACAAGAATGTAGAACAAGACAGTTATTTGAATAAATGATTTTCATATATATTCAAGTAAGTATTATGGTCAATACAAAAACAAATGAATCCATAAACAAAATGCTCTGTGTTACATTAAATGTCATGTAACCTGTGATAAGGTGGGTAAATGCTTGTAAATGTATGGATTCTTATATAGCGCTGATCACCACTACGGGTATCTCAGCGCTGTATTCATACCACTGAAGGAACCCTTCCTGGCTTTCCATGTGAGGTGTCCACTCCTGGGCACCTCCATGGTGAAGGCCAGGCATCCCAGCGCTGTTGGGGCCGTTGTGGAGATTAAGCAAGCTATTGCCCAGAGTTGCAGCGTGGGACCCATGATTAGAATAGGCACTGAGGCGAGAATATCCGGTCCGCGGAAATTATAGCCCGAGACCCTGCCGCGACGGGAATCGAACCCTGGTCCCGGACCAGTGCTCTGCATCAAGGTCTGCCACTCTAACCATTGAGCCACACTTCTCCACAAGGTGAACGGCGAAAGTGATGCCTGTACATTTAATATAACTATGTACAAATTGGATCTTCTGGACAATCACAGAGAGGGCGTCGTAAATTACACTGTGGGAGTCAACGGTGTTTCGACCTGTATGCAATGTTAGGCCATCATCAGGACTAGGTTACAAAATTTCAATACAGTGATGGTGGGCGCCACGGACTAAATCCAGATGGGCAGCGTATCACAATCTAAAGCGGGGGAGCGCTCGTCCAGGAGCAAAATAAATCAATCGGTGCGGACTCAGAAGGGAAAAATTTCATAGGCAGTCAGAGTGAATCCAGGACCGCAAGTGTGAAATCAAGGGGAGGTGCGCCTTCCAGTGATAGCGTGGAACCGCAGAAACAATCCGAGTCAAACAGAGGGGAAAGGAGCAGCTGGGTTCAGTCTACTTCAATTACGAGCGCACATGGTCGAGCCGGCCTGAGTCCACTCCAACAGATAGCCTGTATCTAGGGGTGCCTCTTATCACTTCATCAAAGCAGCCAGGCTAATCCTGTTAACTTTGACCAATAAGGGTAGACCACAGGAAGGCTATATTTTATTGCATAGACAAGAAAGTCTTATAACTTCTTTTCTGTATACTTTAGGATAAACTAAGCAATAGCATATTGTTGGATTTCTGAATATAATTCCCCTAAGGCCTTGAATTATATTTTCTTTGAATACTAGCATTAGCTGTGCATTCATAAACTATTGCAATGTTAACCTATCTGGCTGGGGATCTACAATGCGGAAAATGAAATGTGCAATTTCTCCAACACCAGGGCATATAAAACATATTTTATAGAGACCCTGATTATAGTTACTTGACACCCCGTCCCCTGGGACACCTAGGGGAGACTTTAGGTGTTCTGAATATGCAACAATAGTGTAGATCCTCACTCCACAGTGCTCCTAGCACCAAAGTCATTTTTAAGAGGCACTTTACTACAGTAGGACAGTGAAATGTGCAATTTCTCTATCCCCAAGGCATTTTAAACATCTTTAATAAGGACCTTCCTTATAATTACATGGCCCCGCACCCCTAGGACACCTAGCGGAGACCCTAGGGGTGCCTATTATGCCAAATTATTGTAGATTATCACTTTGTCAGTGCACCTTCCACCAAAGTCGAGTTTGGGCACAATTTACTTTCAAAATACGTGATGCAACAAAGGACTGCTTTTAAATGACCTCAGGCTCTCAGCAGTGCACACATTCAAATTTAGATAGGGCTGCTGGCTTCTAAACTGCCATGCCCTAATATATACTAGGAACCTATAGGAAGTTTTAATCCCCCTGCCCTTTTATGTACTAGGGAATTATAGGGGAGGTCCTGCTAATTATGCGTGTGCCCAAAATATGGTGTACCCTCATGTATGCATGTGTTTTTCACTTTGTTTTCAACATAGGTGTGACCCTGGGCCTGGGTAGACAGAGCCCAGGGACAGTCAGAGTCAGTTACCACCAGTACCAGTCAGTAAAATATCGGGGTGCACAGAGCACACAGGATGACTTTGCAACAGTTGTGTGGAGGGAATGGCTTATCTGCTGAGACCTCTCTCTTTAATGATAGGTGTGTGTAGTAGGTTGGGGGGAGGGACTGATGTAGGAAGGTGGAATCTGACTATATGGTTGCCGCCACTTTTTGCCTGGTGTTTTGCTGGTTTATGACTTAGTTGGACTGGGCTACTGCTATTCAGGGCCCCAGTCTATCTGCTTTCTCTGTAAAATGGTTTCCATGTACATTAGGTACATTTACAATTGAATTCTGGAGTGCCTTATAAGCCCTTAGTATATTGTATACTATGTACCTAGGGCATACGTACCTCAGAGGCCTACCAGGGGCTGAAGCATGTAGTATGCCACCCCTGGGAAGCACTCCAAAATGACACCACAGATCTGCTACTGCAGCCTGGGTAAGGGTGTGCTTGCACCCCTTACTGTGGTATAGGCTACCTATATCACTACCATTGCACACACATATAAAACCTATAAGTCACTCCTATGAAAGGCCTTAACAATCCTGAAGGCAGAGTGCTTGGTTTTTATGTGAGAGGGTGCCAAAGCATGAGCAGATCACCTTTGCAGCATTCGGAGTATCTCCTCTGATGCTGTTTGTGGTGCAGCCTGACCATATACTCTTAAGTGCATTATAACCTCGGGGTAAATGCTAACTTTGGGATGGCTGCACGGAACATGTTGTGTTTGGTGTTAAACGCTTTGGAATAATACCCCCTGCCAGTTCTGGCGGCGGGGGTAGCATTCCACCCTTCTAGAGGGTGAGACATTTTCACACTACTCTAACTCGGTAGGACTTTCTAAAACCCTGGCATCACAAAATGGATGCCTCTGCCACAGACACAGGTCTGGCCTCCTGGTGCTGACCGAAACTCTGGCAGGGGAGGCCTGGACAATAGGTTTTCTGTCCCAGGGAGGTGTAACCACCTCCCCAGACAGACAGATGTGTATTGGGGCTGGGCGGGAGCACTCTCTGGTGCTTTGAAGTCCTGCACTGGGGGCACACTTGGCAACCTGCCCCTGCTCTGGCACAAAACTGGGCAAAGGAAATGGGTGTAACCCCCCCTCTTTCCAAACCCTCCCATAGGAGGGTCCCTAGTGTATGTCCAAACCCCAAACTTAGTGTAAGTATGGGAACCCAGTCCTTGCGACTTTAGAGTACCCTGGACGAAACTCTGCAATATATATCCTGGACCTTCAACTTTCTATTTCGACTAGAAGATGGAAGAAATCTCCCTTGGGGTAGTGACTCCCCTGCTTGGCAAGCACCAAAGAAGCAACTGTCTGGTCTGCAATTCTGAAGCTACAGTGGGATGCCGAAGTCTCTGCATCACCAGAGGTGGATTTCCTAACTTCCCTGAGGCTACCCTGAGTTCACAGCAAATCTGAGGCCCGTGGCTATAGTGGGTGACGAGAAACCGTGACCCCTGGGCACCGCATACTATTGCTGATACATCAATTTCCTGTTCATCCTTGAAATTCTACTTTGGGCTCTGAGTGGCCCCAGCCTTGAGCACAAACTGCACCAAACATCTCTGGCCTCCACTCCACGAGTCACCCGTGGGCCAGGTTCCAGTGCGACCGCTCGAGGCTCCTTTGCGATCGCTAGCCCATTGGCTAGTGGGTACCCACGAAGGCAACTCCTCTTCTGCTTGGGATTCCCTGGCTGCTCCAGATGTGCCCTAACTTACCCTTGCTGGGTGAGTCCCTCAGACCTTGCTCGTCTTTGCCGACGTCCTTCTTCTCTTTCCACAAGACTTGCCGTTGGGTCCAATCTGGTCGCCGACACCGCAGCCCTCAACAGACTTTGTGGGACAGCTCGAATCCAGCTCTTGTACTTTGTTGACGCCACCTGGACCTCGTGGCTGAAGAGTCAAGACACCCATCAACTCACCTGAAGCACCCGATATCTGTGGGCATTGGTCCATCATGCCCTAGGTCACTGGCAAGTGACCCAGACTCTGTCCCCTCTGCTTTCAGGTTTCTTGCATCCTAGATCCAGGCTTGGATCTCTTCGGACACTTCTCCTCTTCAGCAGCAGTTCTTCGCCAGCTTCCATTGTAATCGACGACGCGACCCAACACCAAAAGACACCCATGCACCCGGCTTCCCTGAGTGAGGTAACTCGAGTAATTTGGTGCTCTCATGGGTGCTAGCCCTAGAACTTCTTAAGTCCAAAAGGGTTTGGTCCTGACTCGATTCTAAGTGTCCCTAATCTTTAAATTTCCAACCGCGACATTGCCCATAGAAGCTAATGGGAATCCGCGGTTGTGTTTTCACACTGCACACGGCACCCGTGGGATCTTTGTGTCACTGCCTTGGGTGGTTCCTCGGTGTCCCAGCGATTCTACAGGCTCTAGGCCTTGTGTCTAGTTCAGTCATGGTTCTTATACCACTTTATTGGCATATGGTTTGGTACGCCCCTAGGGCCCAAACGTGTATTTGTACTATTACTGTTGATTGCTAACTTGTTAATTAAGTACTTCGAACTCCAGTCTCATAAAGAGACTAGAGGGGTGTGTTTTATCCTAAATACATATATTTTGTATATATACCTGGTGTGGTTGTCCTTTCATTTGATCATTCAGGAGATTATAGACTGGAAAAACAAGCTGCTTTACATTCCTTCATGACTTAGCCTGAAGGCTGCTCTCCATAGCTACCACTAATATAGCTTTCAATAAAGGTTGTCTTTAACCAATTCACCATAAAGGGTTGTTTGGACTGATACAAGGTGCCCACTAGAACTAGTGGACAGCATATATCAGGCCACCTTCTCACAACTGGGCTCTCCTTTCAGACTCTATCTCAGATGATGGGTGTGCAATACAGGGTGTTTGAATGAGCTTTAACACTACTCACAACTCTTCTCAAATCAATGAACATAAATAGTAGAGGCTGATAAACACCATCTCCAGTAAGACTCCTTCATACTGAAAGAACTGTACATAGCAGAGTGTATTCAAACATCACCTACTCCGTCCTATTTTTCACGATCCTGGGAGAGTCTTGTGGGATCACAACATTTAATTTAAAAAGAATTAACCTTTTAATCATCACAATACTTATCTTTTACCCAAGTAACAACAAGTAACGTACTTATTCTTTTATACTATTCGTGATTCCAAGATAGTCCCGCAAGATCATACAAATAAGTTAGAATTAATATCCATTTATTTTGTTCACTGTAGTTATCCCTTTGACACCTCTTCTCTAAATTTAGGTGGGACAGCATACCTTTTTCTCTTCCCACATATATAGCTTTTTTAATTCATTTTCACGCAACATTCAATTTTTCACACTAAACAGCAACAGTGGCCATTTAATTTCTACCATTCCAACAGCCAGAAAATCAGAGTGCGTGCTTGCTTGCTCTCATGAAACTCACATGAGCCTCTGGCTCCCACAAAAGCATTAAGGCTCACAGAAAAAACGGGCCCCTCAACCGATCACAGTGCTCCATTTTTTATTTTACACTCCCATGGGACACCCTTGGTAACTCTTGGGAGCCCAACTGCCAAAATATTCAATCATTTTTTTACCCTTAATATCTCAAAAACTACTGAACAGATTCACACCAAATCATGTACAGCACAGTCTTCAGACCATGATCTAGCTTCCTGCTGAATCTGGTGTAATTCTGTTCTGCAGTTTTGCTGAAAACTGTCTTAAAGAAGTCTGTGGAAAATACATGGAAATATTTAATTTTGGGACCCACTTTTTTCTCTGTGCCCACTGGACGCATCACCCTGACATTTTCCTGGAAGAAGCTGAGGTGAATGACCTATTATGGGGAATGTTTCATGGATATTTGTCAAACTGGGTGAAAGTTATTAGCACTATACCTACCTACTGGCAACCTGTCATATGCTTCCGTTATAAAGGCATGCGTAATAAAGGCATACGCTTGGTTAAGACTTGCATAGTAAGGTATAGGCATTGCATAGTTAAGGAAAGGACGCATGGTAAAGGCATGCATGTTAAAGGCATGTGTGGTTCAGTCATAACTCCATATCACGACTTTACAATGCTTTCAAATGTAAGTATGAATCATTGTGCATCATTTGATTCATTTTGCTGTTTTCAGCAAAAAGAGAACATTTAGAAAACTGCTGCGGACTTGGAGAACCATTCCAAATCGAGTTATGAGGTTGTCTTTATTTCTAATGATGAAAGGAAACATTCTAGTCTCTAGATCTAGGTCAGTGAAGAGATGGGTAAGATGGACCTAAGGGCCTTAATAATTTGAGAAGAACAATACATTAAATACATGTATAACAATTAATCATAAGGTAACTGGAAAATCAGTTTTGTGAAATTTAGGTTTAGTAATCAAATGAGGGCCAAGGGTGATGGCTATGGTTGGTCCCTTTCCATAATGACAAGATGAGAACAAAAACAATAGATTGGAATGCTTCCACACGATTTGTCAGTGGTTATGATTTATTCAAATATTTCCGTCTTGAGCTTTGTCATCATTGAACTATAATGGCCGCTCAAGCGATGTTTCAGGATGCTTTACAGAACTGCCGCTAACACCGATGGATAAAGTAAATATAGTAAGAATACTATATTATAATACAAAATATATCGTTATCACAGTTAAAACGCTCCATTTGGGTAAATTGCTTTAAAAAAATCTTAAGGGGAAACCCACAGTATATTTTTCCTCTTTTTTTCATCAGTGGTCTTTCTCTTCGATTCCTTTCACAGTGATTAACTTTGTCACGGAGCTAAGATCATGGCAGGAAATACATGATTGTGCCCCAGATGGAACATTAAAAATAGATGGAGGGCTGCTGGTGGCATTTGCCTTTAATTGACAGTTGCCATGGTCCTAGCTTGACAACCTAGATGTTATCTTGATATTACCTGTTATAACTGTATCCTGATATTTTTAATTGAGCCATTGACGATCCTAAACCTTCAGAACAGGTTACTTTCAACAGTTTAATTATCTGAAAGTGAAATGCCTAGGTTGTGAACACTCAGACCTTTCAATATCTCTCCAGGTTTCTTTTTACCTTGGATACATGTAACAAGGATCACCATTCTCATGTGCCCTTGTAGAACACTTGGGGGTATATTTAATACGTTTTTTCACTGTGCTTGCAATACAAAAGTGACACAAATCGATACGAAATCTTTTTTTACCATTTTACTTTCCAGCACAAAACTTGTTTTGTGCTGCAAAATCATTTGAAAGTGCATCCCTTTGCACCAAGGGGGCGTTCAATGGGTGATGCATGGGTGTTCCATTGCAACCACCCAAAGAGTTTCCCACAAAACCCTTACAGCACCCATTTCAAATAGGCAGTATCATGAAACGATGCTTTTATTTCTCGTTTCTTTCCTAACTTTGCATGTGTGCTGCACTGCAAAGTACACATACAAAGTGAGGAAAGTTTTAAAGTTAGTCTAAGCATAGGGGCTCATTTATGATGAAGTCACGCTGTGCAGGGCAGCAAATCACCTTGCTGAGCTGCACTACGTGACAGGGAAAGGGCAGGAATCCAATGGCATAACGAAAGTTGAGGGACCCCCTGCAAGGAACCTAGAGGGGCCCAACTCCAGATTTAAACCGAAGCTCTCAGGTGTGAGTACCATGCTGAGGGGGGGCCCCTGCAGCCCGGTGGCCCCCACCTCAGGGGCTGCGGGGGCCTGTGTTACGCACCTGCAGGAATGCACCATATTTAAGGCAATACAGCACATTTCTTACCTTTCCCATGTGCTGGGACCCTTTTGTCTTCCTAGCAACAATGCAGGCATCCTTCCACCATGGTGCAAGAGTGCCTGAGAAGCATGCAGGTCTGTTTTTGTGCAGGAAGGACAGCTTCTAGCACGAAACAATCCTGGGAGTCATATTCCTCTTTATATGTGCGGTTAGAACTGGGGGTCTCTAGTTGGCTGAGGTAGGTACCTTGGTCCAAATAGGGACCCTTGCTTCTAAATCAGGGAAAGGAAGGACAACTTCTCAGATAGCCCCTGCTCACCCCCTCAGTAGCTTAGCACGAGCAGCCAGGCTTATCTCCAAGGCAAATGTGTAAAGTATTTGCAACCACGTTCTCAGTAACACAGTGATAACACCACAAATGGACTCCACACGAGTTTCATAAAAACAGTTATATGTTTATATAAAAAAGGTATACGATGAGACCACACGATAAAAATCCAACATATGCGTATTTGTAATAACTCACCTTCCCGGTTATTAGGCCAGCAAGCACTGGTAGGTTCTTGCAGTATTAATGAGCAATTCACGATGATCTAATGCAATCCTAATGCAATGCTATGCAGTTCGTAATGCAAGAATCAGGCAATTCGTAATGCAAAAATAATGCAATTCGCAATGCAACAATCAGGCAGTCCGTAATGCAAAAATAATGCTATACGTAATGCAACAATCAGGAAGTTCGTAATGCAAAAATAAGGCACTTCGTAATGCAACAATCAGACAGTTTGTAATACAAAAACAATGCACTTCGTAATGCAACAATCAGGCACTTTGTGATGCAAAAATAATGCACTTCGTAATGCAACAATCAGGCAGTTCGTAATGCACAAATAAGGCACTTCGTAATGCAACAATCAGGCAGTTCATAATGCAAAAATAATGCACTTTGCAATGCAACAATCAGGCAGTTCGTAATGCAAAAATAATGCACTTCGGCAACGATCGCGGTGCTCTGGACGGTCTCTATGCCACTCTTACTGACCCGCGGTCAGCTACTGCCAAATATGCCCCTAACTCTGTTATGATGGAAAACAAAGTGCCGCTCCACACCCCGGACCCGGTACTGCCACTCCTGGGCAAGTACGGCCCTGAGCAGAAGCTCCCACTGCAAAGATGGGAAAGTCCGAGAGCGTTTCTCTCATAGTCCGCACCCCACCCCAGGGGGCGACACACGCACACTTGCTGAGCGTTACCTGTAGGGGGGTGATCTCACTCTCCTCTCTTCACGGCTTGGGCCTCTGGTGCGACTTTGTTGATCTTGGGCAGTGGAACTCGGACCTCCGACGGTGATGGATCGAGGTCTCTCCTTGGCAAAGG
Organism: Triturus cristatus; assembly: GCF_964204655.1. NCBI lineage: Eukaryota > Metazoa > Chordata > Amphibia > Caudata > Salamandridae > Triturus > Triturus cristatus. The sequence continues at coordinate 766,780,114 of NC_140584.1, read as the reverse complement.
CAGGCTCGGGCCGGCGGCGGTGAATTATCACAGCTCCTCTGGGGATGCCGGTTTGGACCGATGGCAATGATGATCGCAGCACTTCTGGTCACGCCGTTGATCGAAACAGAGTACAAGACTGCTCCGGGACACACAGTCAAGGGGCAATTTCACACGAAGGTCTCAGGCTGCAACAGGGCACACGCACACAGCATTGCTGAGACTCACTTGAGCTCCGGGTGCACACAATCACAGGGCAATCCTCACGAAGGTCTCAGGCTGCACGAAGCACACGCACACAGTGTCGCTGCGACTCACTTGAACTCCTGGTGCACTGATCACGGGGCAGTTCTTACGAAGGTCTCAGGCTGCACGAAGCACACAGCGTCGCTGAGACTCACTTGGACTCCGGGTGCACACGATCATGAGGCAGTTCATACGAAGATCTCAGGCTGCACGAAGCACACGCACACAGTGTCACTGAAACCCACTTGGAAACTTTTATGTTCCTGAGTTTCCACAAGATGGAACCAGATCTCCTTGGGCCCTTGGGGACAAGTTACTTCAGGACCCAACACACACCAAAGTCCTTTCAAGCAGGGGTACACAGCAAAGTCCCTTAGCCTCTCCTTAGTTAAATCAGCAAACTGCAGGCCAGCCCCAGAACACACAGCAAGGGTCAGTCTCTTCAGCTGTTCTTCCTTGGCAGAGGTTCCTATTGACCGTGAAGTAGTTTAAATCCTTTTCAGTCTTGATCAGTCCAACGTCCAGGGGTTTCAGCTCTCATAGCTATACCCCTAAATGTCTTTGTAGTCTTTTTGTTCAGGGGGCACTGACCCTTGTCCAAACCGGTTCTGGGTGTCTCCCTGCCAGTGACGTCTTATTCCTTTAATAGTGGGGGTCTGGATCCTCAGTCACTCAGCAGGAGATGGAGCCATTGTTTTATGGCAGCAGCCCAGGTCTCTTCACCTCCAGGGGCTACTCCTCCCCCATACACTCCAGATGCAGGTCAGATGTGGCTGTCTCACCTACTCCTCCCCTGGGTGAAGACATTCCCCATATCCTATCACATTCAAATCCAGACAGCCAATCAACAACCAGGCAAAGACACACAGAATTGTTAGAACAAAAAAACAGCTACTTCTAAAAGCGTGGTTTCTAGACACACAATTCAAAAACGACCTTCAAAAAAAGATGTGTTATTAAATTGTGAAATCAAGCACACTAAACATCACATCTCCATTTTAAACCTTTGGGAAGATAGGCTGGAAACATATTACACAGCCTCCCCATTCTGTCCTATGGGCAAGATGGCCTTGCAACAGTGAAAAATGAAATGGAGGGTATTTCACTGTCAGGACATGGTACACACCTTGGGCCTACCATAGGGGTGTTGGATGTGCATGAAAAGGGAAGGGTAAGGCCTGTCAAGTGGGTACACTTGTCAGGACAACAAGGCAGTTTAACAAACTGCATGCAGGCACTGTAGTGGCAGGTCTGAGATCTCTTTTCAGGGCTACTTATTTGGGTGGCACAATTAGGGCAGCATTTGTATTACCAGCCGTGGCACACATAGTGCACTATACTAGGCACTTTACTAGTAAGACAAACATGCCAATTATGGAAAACCAATTTATAGGAGAGTAGGATCTGCTTCACATAGGTGCCCCCACTTTTTTCTGGTGTTTCACTGTTTTTCGACCTTCGTCTGGCTGTGGCCCTGCTAATCAAGGCCACAGCCTAGCTGCTTCCTCTCTAAAATGGCTTGCATGTACATTAGGTACATATCTAATTGGATTATGGAGTGCCTTATAAGCCCCTAGTATATGGTATACTATGTACCTAGAGCATAGGTACCTCAGAGGCCTACCAGGGGCTGAAGCTTGTATTATGCCACCACTGGGAAGCACTCTAAAATGGCACCACAGGTCTGCTACTGCAGCCTGGGTAAGGGTGTGCTTGCACCCCTTACTGTGGTATAGGCTACCTATATCACTATCCTATACAGACACATATAAATATATAAGCCACTCCTATGGCAGGCCTTGACAATCCTGAAGGTCGAGTGCTTGGTTTTATGTGAGAGGGTGCCCAAGCATGAGCTGAGCCCCTCTTCAGCTTTCAGAAATACTTCCTTATGACTGTTCTGTGATACAGCCCTACCATATACTCTTAAGTGCATTATAACCCCGCGGTAAATGCTAACTTTGGGATGGCTGCAACAAAACATGTCGTGTTTGGATTCAAATGCTCTGGAATACTAGCCCCCGCCAGTGGTGGCGGGGGTAGCATTCCACCCTTCTAGAGGGAGAGACATGTTCACACCTGCTAAACCCGGTAGGACTTTCCTGAGCCCTGGCATCACAAAATGGATGCCTCTGCCACAGACACGGGTCTGGCCTCCTGCTGCTGACCGAAACTCCGGCAGGGGAGGCCTGGACAATAGGTTTCCTGTCGAGGGGAGGTGTAAGCACCTCCCCAGACAGGCTGATGTGTATTGGGGCCGGGCGGGAGCACTCTCTGGTGCTTTGACGTCCTGCACTGGGGGCACACTTGGTGTCCCTGTGCATAGTCCAGTTCAAACCGGTTGCAGGGGCAACCTGCCCCTGCTCTGGTGTGAAACTGGACAAAGGAAATGGGTGTAACCACCCCTCTTTCCAAGCCCACCCATAGGTGGGGCCTTAGAGTTAGTCCATCCCCTAAACTTACTATAAGTATAGGAATCCAGTCCCTAGGACTTTAGAGTACCCTGGATGAAACTCTGCAACATATATCCTGGACCTTCGACTTTCTATCACGACTAGAAGATGGAAGAAATCTCCCTTGGGGTCAAGGAGTGACTCTCCTGCTTGGCAGGCACCAAAGAAGCAACTGACGGGCCTGCATCACTGAAGCTCCTGCCGGACACCGAAGTCTTTGCATCACCAGAGGTAGATTTCCCGACTTCCCCGAGGCTACCCTGAGTCCACAGCAAAGCTGAGGCCCGTGGCTGTCGTGGGTGACGTGGAACCGTGACTCCTGGTCACCGTGATCTTTTGCAGCAACACTATCTTCCTGGACCTCCTCGAAGTTGTGCTTTGGGCTCCAAGTAGCCCCAGCCTTGCCCACCTCCTGCACCAAAGATAGTTGGCCTCTACTCCGTGGGCCAGCTTCAAGTGCGACCGCTTGAGGCTCCTTTGCAATCACTAGCCCGTTGGCTAGCAGGTCCCCACGAAGGCAACTCCTTTTCTGCTTGGACTTTCCCGGTTGCTCCAGACGTGCCCTTACTTACTCTTGCCGGGTGAGTCCCTCAGATCTTGCTGGTCTACACCGCAGTCCTTTCTCTGAATTCCAGTGACTTGCCGTTGCCAAGGCTTGTTGGGTCCATTCTGGTTGCCGACACCGCTGTACTCGACAGACTTTGTGGGATAGCTAGAATCTGGCTCGTGGACTTCATCAACGCCTCCTGGACCTCGTGGCTGAAGAGTCAAGACACCTATCAACTCACCAGAAGCACCCGACATCTGTGGGCATTGGTCCATCCTGCCCTCGGTCACTGGCAAGTGACCCAGACTCTGTCCCCTCTGCTTTCAGGTTCCTTACATCCTAGATCCGGGCTTGGATCTCTTTGGACACTTCTCCTCTTCACAGCAGCAGCAGTTCTTTGCAGGCTTCCATTAAAATCGACGACGCGACCCGACACCAAAAGACACCTATGCACCCGGCTTCCCTGGGTGAGGTAACTCGAGTACTCTGGTACTCTCGTGGGTGCTAGCCCTAGAACTTCTTAAGTCCAGGAGGGTTTGGTCCTGACTTGATTAGAAGTGTCCCTAATCTTTAAATTTCCAACCGCGACATTGCCCATAGAAGATAACGGGAACCCGCGGTTGTGTTTACACACTGCATACAGTCTCCGTGGGTCCCCTGTTTAACCACCTTGGATGGTTCATTGGGGTCTTAGCGATTCTACAGGCTATAGGCCTAGTGTCTATTCCAGCCGTGGTTCTTATACCAAACGTGTATTTGTGCTATTACTGATGATTGCTATCTTGTAAACTAAGTACTTCGAACTCCAGTCTCATAAAGAGACTAGAGGGGTGTGTTTTATCTTAAATACATATATTTTGAATATCTACCTGGCGTGGTTCTCTTTTCATTTGATCATTCAAGAGATTATAGACTGGTAAAACAAGCTGCTTTACATTCGTTTCAGACTTAGCCTGAAGGCTGCTCTCCATAGCTACCACTAGGATAGCTTTCAATAAAGATTGTCTTTAATCTATCACCATAAGGGGTTGTTTGGACTGATACAAGATACCCACTAGAACTAGTAGACACCATATATCAGGCCACCTTCTCACTCAATTACCATTACACTTTACACAGGGAGCACTCGCACTTTGACACTGATCAGCAGCGGCAAAGTGCCCAAAGCATCTAAGTTAGCAACACCATGCCAGAAAAAAGGTCTAGGGGGAAGGCAAAAAGTTTAGGGAACTTTAGCCGAAATGAGCCAAGTCCAACATGTGTGCTGCCGAAAGAGGGAGAAAAGAGAAGAAATACTCCTCGTTATGCCTCCTTTGGGAAGGCGTAGGATTGTGACGCATTTCCAAATTTACTAGCTGGGATTGCATCAAAATCCATGGGAGTTGTGTGGAGCACCCACGCAGCACCAATGGAACGACTTCCCAGGGCAGAGTAATGTAACGTAGCAATTTGCACTGCTTTGCGTTACTCTCGATCTATGAAGTCACTCAAAGCCACACTAAGTGGCTTTGTGTGGTTCCATAAATGTGACTTAGAGGTCCACGTCACGCATGTATCATGTTGCATGGTGCAAACGCGATGCAAGTCTCCTCATAAATATGTCCCATAGTATTTTTTACTGGAAAACTATACCTCCAGCACAAACCCTATGCTAAACTCACGTTGACACCCTTGTACTATGGAGCAAAGGTATGTGCATGGCGCATGGCAGCAAATTCAAGTGCCTATGATAGGGAAAGGGGAGGAGAGTGCCATATTTCTGAAATTATAGTGCACTCCTGCTCTCTCCTTCTCACGCAAACAGCACAGTAGTTTTGGCTGCTACACTGCATTGCATGAGATTGTAGTAAATCAGGGCCATGTTCCTCAAACTAAAACTCTGCTTTCCTACTTACGTTCAGAGGCTGCTTAACAACCTATTTACCCCCTCGCATTTCGAAGAATGTGCTACTTAATCTCTGTTATGACGAATTATTTAATTCCTTCGATTTAAATCAGTCACACAGGTAATGGACACAAACTGGATTTTTTTCTGCCACGAACGATATATGCTTTCAGCAAAATGCTAAGGGGCAGATTTATGAAGCCCTTGCGCCTCATTTAAGCCGCCGTTGCGTCACTTTTGTGACGCAGCAGCGGCGCAAATCCTGCGCCATGGTGCGGGGTATTTATAACGTGACGCATCTGGGAGATGCGTCACGTTGTAAAGCCCTGCTCCACATGTAGGCGTTCCAGGGCAGGTGGGGGCGTTCCGGCGCAGGAACGCCTCCTAAAAGTGGCTGAGTGAAATCTACAAGATTTCACTCAGTCACTTTTGAGCCCATGCTGCGTCAAAACCCTGCGCCTGCTTAAAGCAGGCGTAAGGATTGATGCAGCATTGTGCAGATAGGGCACCCCCGAGCCTTGCTGGAGCTGCGTCGCGCTTGCGACGCAACTCCAGCAATGCGCCACTTTTACGGCACAGATGCGTGACGCATCTGTGCCGTTTTTGCCCCATGGTGCGCCGCATTATAAATGCGGCGCATCCATGATGGCGGAGCTGGGGCGCAAAATAACTGGCGCATCCCTGCTGATATGCAGGGATGCGTCAGTTATTATAAATATGCCCCTAGGTTTTGCGTAGGCCCACATATGTGATATCACTTCATGCTGTAATTCTTTTTTACGAGTGGGTTGGTAATGTCATTGCCTTACTACCGAAGCACTGCAACTTTGAATAATATATTTTGAAAATTACAAAACGACTCTTGGAATATTACTGATCATTTATCAATTGGAAACTCCATAGTAGCAGTTTTCAGTACACATTTCAAAAGAGCATTGCACAATTTCAACTTGTCGTCATCTCATCTCAGTCTGTAATTACCTCCGTTACTCGGGAGCAAGGCTCATTCTTAAGTGTGGCTAAATCCATTACCGCCGCGATGGAGCCGCGCATTATCCTCCTGCACAGTATCAGTTGCAGAACATGTCTAATTTATATGTTCCACGAAGGATTGTGGTTTGAAATGCAGTCGTTTAACTACTTGCCTCAAGTGCATTGCTATTGCTTAAGGCACTTATAGGGCTAATAACAGCTGCGACACTAACATGCCAACATGCTTAGCAAAAGACTTTGTTGAAAACCTCATGATTTTGAAAAGAGTTCTTTTGACATCCAGACAGACCACTGATTGGGTGAAGGAAGGAACTGTATAGCTTGGATGATTGTTATACACCTAATACATTATTCATTCTTATAAGACAGCTATTCTGACGAAAACCGTTCTAAATTTGTACTGAATTGTGCAATTGAAATGCTGCCCGCGTGTGTTGTTTCGACTGAACTTCACATAATCAGGGAATAATAGTAAATGTTCTGTCGATGTTCTTTCTAGTTTAATGAAACACTGCAGTACAGATGTATGCGCTTTAAATCTATGTAGCTGATTAGGACTGGAGGTATAAAGGTTTAATAATTAGGAACCACGGAATCAGGGAGTTTACTATACAAAAGCAGAAAATTCGATTACATAGAGACACGTACCCATCAAATATTTCTTCTTTCCAGCGTGAACAACCATTTGCAATGCAATAGGTCTCGCATTTACACAAGTTTGAGCTAGAGGCATTGTACATGACAAAAACTTTTATTTATGTTTTGTTATTTAAAACATAAACAGAAGGCATTGTCATATACAATGCGAATAGCTCAAGCTTGCGTAAATGCGAGACCTTTTGTGACTCAGGCAAGTGCGGTGCTGGGATGTCACCAAGATGATTTTTTGTTGTGTTTTGGACAGATTTTTTTCTGATTCTTGTAGCCGGCACTCAGCCAGGTCAGGTCATGTGTGTCCGGAGGTAGCCAGAGGCCTGCGCTTTTGAGAATGAAGGAAGTAGGGGTGTGACGGGGTAACACGGTGAAGGCAGAGGGAGGAAGTGGCGGTGCAGTGTGTCCGCAGCACCGTGGGGACTGGTTCATGCGCTTCTAGCCGCTGCGGGTCAGAGAAGGGCAGCCCTGCGCCGCCGGTGTTTAGGACTCGGATGGCCCGTTTGGGCTTAAATGGGAACTTCTGACTCAGGCAAGTGTTGCATCGGAGAGGCGCGGCAGGCTTGGGCCATGGATGGAACCACAGATTGGGCAAGGCCAGTGACAAGAATCCCCGCGAGGTGAAGGAGAGCATACAGGCAGACCCGAACCTGACAGGAGCCTTAGAGCGGGGGAGTCAGTGACCTGAGCCTGGCAGGGAGAGACTGTGCGCGGGTATACGCCATGTGGCAATTTCTCCTGCAAAGGCTGCTAAGTAACAGTGTAAATTATCGGCTTTATCACTGTGTAACCCCATAGAAGGAGAAATCACAGAAGCCTGCTCACTTAAAAGCTGGGTGAAGTGACGCGCGTGCCTCATTTGCAGAAAGACAAAACGCACAAAACGCCGCGAGCTGTACACGTGCACATCACCTGTCCGGGCACATGCACATCTCCTGTCCCCCTTCCAAAGCTAAATCGACAACAAAAGATCTCGCCAAAGCGAGCAGCGCATGCGCTGCATTGATCGGCGAGACCTAAACAACACAAGTTGAAGACTTACTGAAAGGACGTATTCGCCAGTAGTCACCTTCTCAAATTAGAATTACAAACCCAAGCTGGGGCCATGGACAAGGGTCACGGATCTTGTGTTTTGGGCGACGAGCTCGGTTCCTAAAATTGATCAGGAAAAGCCAGGCTCCTGAAGAAGCCCACGCTCAAATGTCCATATTCTAACTTTCCTGGGTCGTGTGGGTATATTCAAGCTCAGGATCAAAGGATTATGATCACTGAGTATACGGGAAAGTCTGTCTATCTTTACATAGGAGATCATTGAGTTAGAGGCAAAAAAGTAATCTAGTCTCGCGCAGACCTGATGAGGGGCAGAGTAGTATGTAAATCCACTATCCCCATTTTTTAGCTTCCCCCAGACATCTGACAACATACTGTTTCTCACAAGCTCTCCTAGTGCTAAATGTACTCTTTTCTTTCTTCCCTGATACCTCCCATATGATCCTGTCTCTACACCTAGCCCATCTGCACCATTTATATTAAAATCCCCTCCCAGTATAATCCAAGGTACCCAGGAGGATAATTCTGCATCTAAGAATTCAAGACTCTCTGGATCGTCCTCCGTTGACCCGTAAACTACCCCAAGGGTACACCACTCTCCCTCAATAAGACATTCAATTAATGCCCACCTACCCATTGGTCTTCTAGCTTTTTTCTGGTATTCACATTTCTACTCTTTGATAATATTGCAACCCCTCTGTGTTTAGAGCCTTGTTTTGAGTATGCTAATACTTGAAAGCCTAATTGATCTAAAAGATATGCCTGTGAGGCCATGATATGAGTTTCTTGTAGGAATATAAAGTCGGCATTCATTTGTTTTAATGACACGGCAATCCTTTGTCTTTTCTGGCGATCGTTCAGGCCACTGACGTTCCACGTCGCTACTCTAATAGCCATTGTAGATCAAATAAGATTGATATTCCCAAAAAGAGACAGAAGTTAAAGAGACTTTGCTTCAAAGATGTCATTGCATTACATCTAATACTGTTTTCTGATTTCTGCTCAAATGATTTGCTCTCTAATCTTAAAGTACAAAACATTCCTAATCCTTCCCATACTTGCATTTCTTCAATTGTGCAGCTCTTAGTTTGTCGTGCCCTGCACCCCTTCACTCCACCCCCCCCCGGTCTCCCTCCCCTACAAGCCCTCCCCCCCTTACTGGCAAATAGGTCAATCCTGACCTATGTATGGCAACCTAAAACCTAGGATGTCCGTCTCCTCCCCCCCTCTCACCTACTACCCTTTTCCTACCTTAATCCCATGTGCTACCACTATAACCACCCGTTTATCATCCTTGTTACCCAGTTTGTGCTCATGCCTACAGATTAATTTAGTTTATAAACATCCTATTGTTCAACTTATTAATCAAATTGCATCTGAAGTAGTTGTTTGACTTTTTTGACCCCTTTTCTCCTTCAATGCTGACAGATATTCCTGAGCCAGTACCTCAGAGAAAAACACCCTGTGTTGCCCATTAACTACTACTCTAAGACGGCAGGGGAACATCAAATAGGCTTCACATCCTGCATTTTGAAAGGGAGTTATTAATTGTCTCATCCGCAACCTTCTTTCGACGGTAGTGTGACAAAAGTCTGGCCGTGCAAAGAAGTGTATATCCTTATAAGATCTCTTGGCCGCTGGCTTTGCCTTGCTCATAATCTCCTCTCTTGCCAGAAAGTTGCCAACATACACGAGAATCGCCCTTGGTTTACCATCTGTATTTCCTCTTTTCTGGATTTGAGGAAAACGTTGGGCCCGCTGAATCTCATTTTCCCAACTCCATTTAGTAATTTCAGGGAATGCACCCCTAAACAGCTCCACCACAAAGGCCCGAACGTCCTGGCCTTCCTTGCCTTCCTCCATGCCAAGGAGTCTTATATTGTTCCGCCTTTGCCTGTTCTCAAACTCCTCAAATTTCCAATGGACATCTGTTACTGTTTTCTCCTGTACATGTTTATCTTCCTGAAGCTTGGCAACTACATCCTCCAGCTTCCCAGTCCTCTCCTCTACCTCTGTGACTCTACCAGCCATATCTGCATATAATTTGTTCACTTTCCGCAGGGATTCTTCTACTTTTTTATTAGCCTGTCTAGCTCTTCGACCTTCTGCCCTTGCTTCGCTCTGCATCTGTTTTAATGTCCCAAGTAGCAAGTCAAAATTGGGGTTCTGGGTCGTTAACTGCTCCACTTGACAATGTTGAACAGATTGTTGGTTTTGAAAGTGAATGGTTCCCTCATGATAAACCTGTGATGTAGCTGAGTAGTCCCAGTCCAGCTTCTTAGCCACTTCCCGCTGCGTAGGGCTCGATAAGTTCTGTGCTGAGTCCTGTACTCTTACATGCAACCTCTTTCTAGCACTCTTCGACCTCCGACATCTGAGGTCTCCACTCCCCATTGTCCTTTCTACTTCTACTTCTGACGTTTCAATCTCAGAGTTTCTGGTCTGATGTCCCGGTGAAAGTGAGGGTGAGCCTGAGTCTGAATATGAGTCAGATCTATCCGATCTTTCGCTTAATTCTGAGGCTGACTCTATATTTAAGTCCGTGAGGGAAGCGCCCTTGCCCTTATTTTTGCCCGCATCATCCTCCTGATCGTCATCAACTGAATAAAAGTATTCATCAGTTGGTGAGCCTGGGATAGTTACTCCCTGCACAGTGAGGTCATTAATGCCCCGAATATCTTCAGTGTCATGACCCTTTGTTATTTTTAAAGATTGTGTTATTTGCTTGCCATCAGTAATAGTCTGAGCAGGTTCAATTAAAGACTCATCTAAATTTTGCCTATCACCTGTTTCCCCCATAGCAGCAGCTCTTGTGCCCAATTCGGTCATAGGCTCAGTTTCTATAGCTTTGCAAGGCAAGTTAGTAACAATTTCTGCTAAGGGCCCTCCATGTGCCAAATGTAAACTCACATTTTCGCTGCCCCCCCGTAGCTGTGTCTGTACCTGGGTATTCATAGGAGCGTTGGCAGGGAACAGATCGGTTTCATTCTCGTGTTGCTGCTGCTCCAAATCCAGCACTGTTGAGTTCTCAACACCCCCACCGATAGGCATCTGCTTTACGCTCGCGCTCTGAGCTCCTGATGCGTAGTCCGTGAACTGCGTTTCTGGCTCGGCCGATAGCTCACCGCTCGTCTTCTCACCCTGCATGCGTGAGTCTGTGTTGCTGCCAGCGTTTTTTTCGGCAGCATCGACGAGGGGCGACGGAGGAGAAAATGCCTTTTCTTGATCCTGGACCGATCCCCAAGGAGCCGGTATTACTGTTGTTGAGGCGGAAAAAGCTTCCATCAAGGTAGGCTGATGAAGCACCGTATCTTTCACTCCTTCGACTCCAGACAACCCTGTCCCTGTGTCGGCTGATCGCTCTTTAGAGGCTCTCTTGCCCGGTAAAGCCTTCATTTTCTTAAGTTCTTTTTCCTTCTTTAGGGCACTCCCGGAGATCTTCTCGTTTCTCTCTGCACCGGTATTTTTCCCTCAATCCTTCTGTACCTGAGGCTGAGCCTGGGTTTTCGGGCGAGTCTTTGCTCTCAAATTGTCTGCGGGGGCACCGGGGTCGCTATGTACCAGGCTATCGTTCTGGGAGTCTTTCTCTTTTTCTCCGAGCTCCCTTAACCCCCTTGCAGCCCGCTGATTTTTTGAAGCCATTTCCCTGATTTTGTTATGCCGATAGACAGCAACCCAGATAGTGGTCACAGTCAGCTGGTTCCCACTGCTAAATTCAACAGAGTGCGTCCTTAACTTCAGGGTGCCCAATTGTATCTGTGAGCGTCGTGTCTTCACGCGTCTCATAGTTCTTAATTTCGCTTGTCCATATTGCGCACCTGAATGTAGTGTATAAATCAAAGCCCACTGCAGGGATCAAAGATAAAAACTTTTAGCGCAAGTCGTCGAGATAGCTCAGCATTTTTGGGGAGAGAAGGGAGTAAGCGACTATCCCCTACGGTCTCTCGGCAGCCATCTTGCCTCCCCCTACGGTCTCCGCCAATATGGACATTTGAGCGTGGGCTTCTTCAGGAAAAATAATAGAGGCAGTGCAGAGACAGGAATAGTTTGGGATGCTTTCAAGGCAGGGATACGTGGGGAAACTTTAAGTTTTAATACCTTTAAACGAAAACAGGAGCAATTCAGATTTAGAGAACTAACTGGGGCAGTCTTGGATGCGGAGGAGGAGCTGCAACACTGTGTCTTAGTAGGGGCTTCTTTAGATCAGGCTCTTCTAAAATTAACAAAGGCAAAAATGGATGCTAAAGAGGTTATTGCGAATAAGGCAGCTAAGATATACTTGACCAACAGAGAGAGGTGCCACGGATTTAGTGAAGCAGCTGGGCGAACATTAGCTATTCGTACAAGACAAAGGACTGCTTTAGATGAGGTAAGAGAAATCACAGACTCTGAAGGTAATTTGCGCACAGACCCAGATGAAATAAGAGAGGTATTTAGAAAATTCTATACCTCGCTATATGATGAGCAAAATGGTCGGGATCTGGATGAGATAGGGACATACTTGGAAGATATCCCAGTGGTGCGACTGACAGAGGAAGAATCAGAGCGGTTGGAAGAACTATTGGACCTAGAAGAGATTAAAAATGCTATAGCGAATCTTCCTTCGGGTAAAGCGTCAGGCCCTGACCAAATACCAATTGAATTTTATAAAGTATTCTGGGATGTTCTTTCTCAAGACCTGGCGACAACGATGCAGAAAGCACAATCTGGGGTCTCTATACCAGGGTCATGGGGTGGCGCTGAAATAGTGGTAATTTTGAAAAAAGGAAAGCGTCCCACCATGCCGGCATCATATAGGCCAATCACGCTCATGAATTCTGATGCCAAAATTTATTCAAAGATATTAGCAACAAGATTTGCTCAAATAATAGGTTCCCTCGTGAGAAGTAACCAGCATGGGTTTATTCCGGGTAGGGGTACGACTCACCATACTCGCAAGGTTATCACACTGTTTGACGCCATGGAGGTCTCAGGAGACCCGATGGCTGTAATATTACTAGATGCAGAAAAAGCAGTTGATCGGGTCTCCTGGAACTATCTGTGGCATACCTTGAAAAGAGCAGGTTTTTAAGATGGATACATTAAGGCAATCCAAACACTATATATTTCTCCGAGCGCTGTAATCCGGATTAATTCAGGCTTAACTAATTATTTCCAAATTAAGAGAGGTACCAGACAGGGCTGTCCTTGTTCTCCGCTTTTATTTGCGATGTATATCGACCCCTTGATCCGAAGATTAGAGAGATGCGATAGGATTTCCCCAGTGTATACGCGCATAGGATATTGTAAGGTGCTCACATATGCTGATGACGTGGCAGTGATTACATCTAATCCCAAAGAGGCTATAGGGCAGGTTGAAATTGAGGCCACTAGATTTGGACAGGTATCAGGTTATAAATTGAACTCCAATAAGACACAGATAATTAAGAATAAATATGTAGATTGCTCTGATTATCGAGTGGTACAGGATGGGGTGTATTTGGGGGTAATTATTTCTTCCGATTTAGACACTCTGGTAGAGAAAAATACGACACCGGTTTTTGCTAAAGTGAGAAAGGATTTAGATAGGCTTGAGAATCTCCATCTCTCAATTGTGGGGCGCACTAACATCATAAAGATGTTGATCCTACCTAAGTTTTTATATCTCTTTAGAGCAATACCACTACTTTTTGAATCAAGATGGTTTAAGGGATGTGAATATATGATCAATAGATTCATCTGGGCAAAGGGAAAGACAAGGCGAGCTCTTAGGTGTATGGCATTGCCTCGGGATAGGGGTGGATGGTCGCTTCCGGATTTAAAATTATATTAATGGGCAGCGGCCCTACAGAACATGGTGGGCCTGATAGGAGGGGCAGAGATCGAAGGACAGGACGAATTTGGCACGTTAGCAATCTATGGCTTAGTCATGGGGGTAGAAGCCGAGAACTTATTTTTGAAACATACCGATTTTTGTTACTTTAAAAGGACGCGATTCAAGACGATTTTAGCGGCTTATAATATATGGAAAGCATTTTCAAAAAGCTTTGGTTTGGGGAAATATAATGCATACACTAGAATGAATGCGAACCCTACTTTACCAGTAGATATTTTTACAGGTTGCGTTTTTGGAGAATGGGGAAGGAAGGGGATAAGGATGATGGGAGACATTAGGACTACACAAGGGATATTGCAATTCTCGGAGTTACAGGCAAACTATGGTATAGAGACAAGACATTTTTTTAAGTTCTTACAAATAAGAAGCTATATTGAAACAAAGAGGGGGGGTCTGACTGGGTTTGGTAGGATTCCAATTATGGATTTAGTACAAGCAGGTTCAGAATGCACTATTAGGAGGTTCTATTCGGAATTGATAAAAGCTAAACAGGATGACAAGGATAGAATGGCGCAGAAATGGGCGACAAAGCTAGACATAGTAGAAGAGTGCTTTCTTGTATCGCTAGAGCTGGGACAGAGTATTTTATGCTCTGCATCCCTACAGGCACAGCACTATAAAACTATTTATCATCTCTACTATACTCCTGCGAGAATCGCCCCGTGGGGAGGGATCTCGGGGATTAGATGTCCCAGATGTGGAAGTTCAGAGGCTGATTTGGTACATATGCTCGCAACATGTATTCATCTGCAACCAACTCAAAAGAATATCGAGGAATTTCTTTCCAGAGTGTTGGCTGTTGAAATAACCTTGTCTCCATCGATAATTCTTCTTGGTGTTAATCATTACGATATACACATGAAGGGGGGATATCTTATATTTGTTGCAATGGCAGTATTAAGACTATGCATAACTTCCGCCTGGCTAGATCCTATACCGCCAACGTATCATCAGTGGCTAGCTCGATTATTGGCAATATACAATCTAGAGAATGCAATATATGCTAGAAAGGGGATAAGAGGGAGAAAACTAGGGGAAAAAATTTGGGATCCAATTAAGCAATGGAAAGAGGAATCTAACTTTCTCCTTATCTGAGCTTTGAAACAATAAGAGTAATTTATAAGATTTGTCTTTATTTTGTACAGAAAGGGTACTTATTTGTAGGCCTGGGCGGTAACTTCCGTTCCGTTCGCGAAATTTGCGGAATTTGGGTAATTTCGCGTTCTGCGTAGACCGCGAAATTGGCCAAAATTCCGTTTTCCGCTACTTCGCGAAATTTTTGCTTGTTCGCATTCTCAAAATGCGTGTTCGCGAGATATTTCTCCCCGAGCACGCAAACAGCGATTGTGAACAGGAAAAAAGCATCGCGAACAAGCAATTCCACGTGTTCGCGGAATTTCTGCGTGTTCGCGGAGATTTTTTACCGTTTCGCGGAGATTTGCGTAACGCGATTACGCAAATTCCGCCCACCCCTACTTATTTGGTTATTGTTTTGCACAATATTTCATTTCAAATGTGGCGTGCCCTGTTTATATTTATATATGTATATCAGAAACTCAAATAAAAAAAAAGGAAAAGCCAGGCTCTGAGCTCGAATTTAGCAATAGAATAACTCTTGGGTGATATTAGGGAAATCACTTCATGTCCCTCCCAGACATTGTGAATACGCGAAATGATATAGCCTATACGTGATGCTCTGTCAATTTAGTGCCCCTCGTTCATTTCCTTCAGCACCGTGCGGCCACTGTGCTGCCTGGCACCTAGACTGCCACGTACAGCAGTCCTGGTAGAAATGCTTTGTTCGCAGATGCATCCCAAACAGAAATGCTTTCTATAGTTCACACACACAAGGTGCGCCACAGATAATATTGGCAAAAGCTATGTGCATAAGGGTGACTTCTTAGCAGCATGCTGTAGCATGGTACATTATCTTTACTGTCAATTAGCTCGATTTGGATTCAAGGCATCATTTATCGTGTTGAATGATTGGTTTTGCAACGTGGATTGCACCAGGGTTTTTCAATAGTTTATTTGCACATAATGTTTCAATGCCTGGCTGAGCTAAACCTCGTGCGATGTGATGCCATGCCATGCCTTTAATATCAGTGCTGGTGTTGAAGTGACAGAGAATGCTTCATCATGTAGGAGCTGAAACGAGTTGGGTGGAAGCTCATGAACAGCACTCTTGTACTCAGTTGTCATGAAGATGTTTTAGTACTAGTACCCCTTGGGGAGCTCCTCTGTTAACATATGGCTTTCCCAGGCTTATCCTGAAAGGGGCTACAGGTTCCTGAGACCATGAACAGTTTGAGTACACCTTAATGAAATTCTCGGTTAGCGTCCAGAAGTGGGCCATGCAGCAGCTAGTGCCCAAGTAAACCATTCGGATTCCATACAATTTGCAGCACAAGAAGAACAGCATTCTTATGTTTTTCCACTTATGGAAACTACAACATCCATGTAGGACTCAGACTAAGTGAAGAATGACTGAACTTTGTAGAAAAATGTTTGATAGTAGGCACAGTGAGTGTATAGTCAGTCACAGTATACCGATAGATTAGTGATCAGCATCGTAACAAAAAATGTAGGTCTGTCAAGACAGCAGAAAATCAGGTTAGTTTGAAAGAGAAGACACTTAGGGGCTGTTTCACAAAAGTAAACAAACATTTGTGTAAATATACGAGTGTTTGCTTTTCACAAAGGTACTTTACTAGTAGTATTTATATCACTGCGGAGTCTCCGCACATAAAATGGGGGTCTCTAGTTGGCAGGTTGTTACCCTGTCCAAGTAGAGATCCTTCTTGCCAGTCAGGATAAGGGGGATACACTTCTGAAATGACCCCTACCCACCCCCTTGGTAGCTTGGCATGAGCGGTCAGGTGTTTCTCAGAGGCAGTGTGTAAAGCATTTTCACATAATATACAGTAATACAGTGAAAATACTACAAAAAGACACATCAGTTTAGAAAAAATATCCAATATTTATCTGTGTAAAACAAGACCAAAACAATAAAAATCCAACATACAATAATCAAAATATGCACATTGCGAATAATATTAAACATTTCTCAATCTTTTGGTTAGTGTGAAAACACTAGCCGAGTTAAATTGAGAAATCTTGACAAAGAGAAAAGGTGTGGTTCGACATGCATGCGCAAGTTGTAAATCTCAGGTATTGTCTCTATGATAATCGTTACAACTAATAATGTTGTCTCTATTTCAAAATGTGATCATGCATAGAAAGGCGGTTGTGCATGAACAAAAGGACAATGTATCGGGGTTCCTCTGAGAGGGATTTTAAGATAAGCCTATAACACCACTTGAATATCACGCGTGAAAGTGGACGTATGAGAGGTGTGTGAATACCCCTACCTTTACTTTGTAAATCAGACATATCAGACCTGCAAACATATGAAAGAACCAAAATGTATAAAATATATTATAAACTAGGCAGAATCTCTCACCAGTTATAAGTCATTAAGGAAATGCAAAGGAGAGCACATATCATACAGCCGGGCTTACCTTAAACCTAGTTGTAATTCCGACCCAGCGGGTCCTAAGAAAACACGATCGGTCCAAAAGTAACCGGTGTAGAGCAGTGTAAGAGGAATTTTGTGCTGACCTAGTAAGTCAGTTGGGGTAGAGCCGATGTCAATCTGTAAAAATGTGTAGTCAATTATTACTACTAACGCTAGCCGGGAAGTCATTGAAAAGTACACCATCAAGAGATGTAACTCTTGGGATTAATTACGCAGACCAAATTACCCATGTATATACACACTCCCAAAGGTACACAAACAGCTCACCTTCCCTCCGGGCAGACCTATATTCGCAGGAATTGGGGGTCCCACTGAGAGATTAGCAGAATACGTTGATCTATTTTTGTCACCACTAGTTAAAAACCTACCATCGTACATCAGGGACACGAAACACATTTTGAACATCCTGTCAGACTTGAGATGAGGGCATGATTTTGGTCACAATGGATGTGGTGTCCTTATACACCAGCATTGAGCTAGATCTAGGCATCACAGCCATAGAAACCACTTTGTTTAGAAGAGCTGCTTCTCAATGGAAGCACACGGAGATGCTGGTTGACATGATGCGCATTATCCTCCAGAACAATGTATTTCTTTTCAATTCTCAATGGTACAGGCAAAAGAAGGGAGTAGCAATGGGATCCAAATTTTCTCCTAGTTTTGCTAATTTGTTCATGGGTAAATTGGAAGAGGATTGGATTTGGGGACCCGGAGGAGGCAGGTTTCATGACTCTATACTATTCTGGGGGCGCTACATTGACGATTGTTTGTTGATATGGACGGGCACCCCAGACAGTTTGACGGAATTCTTTTCATACCTAAATTCAAACACCTCACATATGCAGTTCACACATGAGTGGAGTTATACATGTATTACATTTCTTGACATTGAGATCCTGATCAAGGACAATAAACTACACACCAAACTGTACAGGAAAGACACTGCGTGCAATGCAATTTTACACGCAACCAGTGCACATCCACTGCACCAAATCAATGCTACGAGGGCTAGACGCAATTGCAGTGCAGATTCAGATTTCGAACTATGCCTACACAACATGAAAACCAGATTCACCCAAAGAGGCTATAGTGAATCCACTATTCAGAGAGCAGAGAATAGAATCAGGAATACAGACAGAATCAATACCATCATAGATAAGGAGAAGAAGCCAATGGATACAGTAGTCAGATTAATCACTAATTTCGATGATTTTAGCAAGGCCCTGTCTAAGAGCATGCATAAACACTGGCACATTCTAACTAACGATTCTTCCTTAGTCAAATTTGTTTGTAGAACACCACGGATCACTTATCGAAGGGGTAAAACACTCCGTACCCGCCTTAGCCCCAGTTACACACATAACGAAACCTCAGACACATGGTTGGCATCGCGGTCTAAGGGATTTTATAACTGTGGGTGCTGTGGTACATGCAGATGGGCAGATGATAAAAAAAAGGTGTTCAAAGGCCCTAATAAATCCTATGACATCAGAGTCAACATAAAATGAAACACCAAATATGTAGTCTATGTGTTAGAATGTACATGTGGAGGTAAATACGTAGGTAGTACTATAAGATGCCTCAAAGAGAGAATTGGTGAACATGTTCGGGCTCTAAAACAAAAGGATCTGAGATACCCCATGGCGACACATATCTGGGAGTGTCCCACACTAGACCCCAATAGAAGGTTTAAATTCTATGGTATAGACACATGCAAACAAAACCCCAGAGGGGGGAACAGGGAGCTTAATTTGAGAAAAGCTCGAAGCGTTTTGGATCATGCGTTTACGTACACATGACCTAGGTTTCAATAGTGACAATGAGATGCACTATTTTCTAGGGGATTAATAACTACATGTACGTATGGCCCCAGGTATTTCATCTGATGCTTCATAAATTGCATTAGTGTTTTAACCACTTCATTTACAAATAGGGTAAATATGTGTTACCGGAGGTATATGTGTACCATGCACGCAAGATTAATATGTCTTTTACATCAACCTTGATACCCATTATGAAAATATTTTGATATACATGAGGCCGACAGTTTTGGGTTATATCAGGGTAGGGTGATAATGACAAATCCAAATATGTCTTGTATTCGAACATTTTACTTCCAGAAATGTGGAAATCTATTGTATAATTATTTTTAATTTACGTAACCACTTGGTTGACATCTCTGCTTTAACTGTATACCCTCTATGATTAGGGATTTATTGACTGACTGCAAGTGTTTTCCGTACCCGATGATTTTGCTTACATACATCTGTTTTAATTGTGCCCCTCTTTTGCGTGGCCCTTTTGATTCGCTTCTCTTGTATATTGTTCGGTTTTCTTCGGTTTTATCAATTTCCTGTTATCACCCTCTGATTCAACCTTCAAGTGTTTTCTCAACATTATATTTTTAAATAAAACTTTATCGTTAGTTGATATTTCTTGACAAACACCGGGACCCGAGACACGACACTCTACGCATGCGCACTTTAATCTAAGTCCAAATACACACGGTCTAGTGGTTTTCCCGGAACTCACTATATAAATCACTTCCGGGCATGCACACTGCTCACATTCGGAACTAAACGCGGGGAGGGACAGGCTGTGACTCATGGATGTACTCATCATGAGGTAAGATATAGTTAATTAATCCCAAGAGTTACATCTCTTGATGATGTACTTTTCAATGACTTCCCGGCTAGCGTTAGTAGTAATAATTGAGTACACATTTTTACAGATTGACATCGCATCTACCCCAACTGACTTACTAGGTCAGCACAAACTTCCTCTTACACTGCTCTACACCGATTACTTTTGGACCGATCGTGTTTTCTTAGGACCTGCTGGGTCGGAATTACAACCAGGTTTAAGGTAAGCCCGGCTGTATGATATGCGCTCTCCTTTGCATTTCCTTAATGACTTATAACTGGTGAGAGATTCTGCCTAGTTTATAATATATTTTATACCTTTTGGTTCTTTCATATGTTTGCAGGTCTGATGTGTCTGATTTACAAAGTAAATGTAGGGGTATTCACACACCTCTCATACGTCCACTTTCACGCGTGATATTCAAGTGGCTTATCTTAAAATCCCTCTCAGAGGAACCCCGATACATTGTCCTTTTGTTCACGCACAACCGCCTTTCTATGCATGATCACATTTTGAAATAGAGACAACATTATTAGTTGTAACGATTATCATAGAGACAATACGTGAGATTTACAACTTGTGCATGCATGTCGAACCACACCTTTTCTCTTTGTCAAGATTTCTCAATTTAACTCGGCTAGTGTTTTCACAGTAACCAAAAGATTTGGACTTTTCTGTACACTACCCATTCTCACACGGTGAATGATTTATGTCAATATGTTTTAATGATGGTAGCATGTCCCATCGCGCATTGTTGGCACGTAAGATTGTACATAACTTGAGAGTAACAATGTTGTACATCTCTGTGATGCGTACCCCAAATATGTTTTTTTTCTCAGCCCTGAAGAAGTCAGGGGAGACTGTGCCCCGTGACGAAACACGTGTTGGCTGGCTGTAAATCCAAATTCATCATAATACAGAAGGATAAAACAGAAATCAGAACATTGTGGTCCTTCATTGTCATTCGTTGTTTAATTGAATTGATTTGTTTGAAACTAAATGCTATGAAGCATGTTACACGGATGTTAACGTGTGCACAGTTTTGATTTGTTTGTACAGTGGGCCGTGGCCCACTACTAGAGGGTTTAGGGGTTTTATCCCTCTCCTGTAGCACCGTTTTGATATATACCTAATAAATACTATACGTATTAACGTATTATAAAGAGAGCGCCCTGAAACAACCTGGCAGATAAATAATAAACCCCCCCCTTTTTGAAAGTAACATTAAAAATGTAGTTCCTTGAAGTCAGTAGGTCCATCCGGTGCTAAAGCGGTGCTGAAAACAACTGAATCCAACAGTTTCCCTCAACCGCGTTGGTGTGGACAGCCATCGGTGTCAGAAGACTTGTAAACAGTACCTTTTGTTTCGGCCGACCGCGTCGCAATCATCGAGGTTGTGGTGTGAAGTGGAGTGGTGCGGCATTCATTGCCCTCTCAGCGCGGTGCAGGCAGCAACTCGGTGGTGGTCGTCCAGCAACGTCAGTGAGACCAGGGCTGCGTGACGAAGTGAGGTGGTGCTCATCATGGTGCTGACAGTCACGGTGCGAGCTGCAGTTGTCGTCGAAGATTGAGGTTCGATGGGGCTGGCGTCAGTTGGACTGCGACTGCGGTGAGGAATGGGGTGGTGCTACATGTAGCTTCCAAACACTGCAGACCACAGCAGTGATGCCAGCTGGCAACAGGTTAGGCCAGGTTGGAGGAGATAAGCAAGGCAGTGTGGAGTGTGCTGCCCACAAGTCGAGGTGCAGACATGGGGCTTGGTGGTGGCGGCAGTCATCATCGATGAGACCAGGCTTGTGGTACGAAGTGCGCGGTACCCTCTGAAGTGCCTTCAGGTCACAGAACCGCCGGAGGTCTTGATGGCAGCGCCCAATTGCAGTTTCCCTCCATGGCAAGTGAGACCGGTGGTCCTAGAGGAATGGGAAGTATTTGCTGTTCCTGCAACTTTTTGAACAGGGGGCAAGCTCTACCTCAAGCCCTTGGAAAAACTCAAAGAAAGAAGTCACAGAATGTTCAGTCAATCGTTTCTCTGCCCAAGAGAGAAGCAGCCACTGCAAGCCAACACAGCAAAGCAAACAACAAAGAAGTAGTTCCTCCTCAGAGCTTCTCCAGCTATTCTTCCTCGCAGGTTTCTGAGTCTCTTGTGGCAGAGAGTGTCTGTGCTCAATCTAGACGAGGTCTGTCCTCTCTGGTCCAGCTTCCTGACAGGAGGTGAGGACAAGATTGTGTAAGACAGACCAGACCAGTTCAGGCCTATTCAGGTGCAAGGAAATCTCCTTCCATTACTCTAAATGCAACCCTGTGACTCACATGTAATAAAAGAGAAGGTAAGGGCTTGGCAAGTGGGTGCATGTGCCAACTCGACATGGCAGTAAAAGCTGTGCTCTGACACTGTAGTGGCAGGTCTGAGATGCCTTTATAGGGCTACTTCTGTGGGTGACACAACCAGTACTGCAGGTCCACTAGTAGTATTTCATTTACAGGCCCAGGCACTCCCAGTGCACCTTACTAGGGACTTACCAGTAAATCAAGCATGTCAATCATGGAAACACCAAACCATAACATAATTTACAGTAGGAGCACTTGCACATCAACACTGAACAGCAGTGAGAAAGTGCACAGGGACAATAAACCAGCAAAAACAGAGTCCAAAGCAGGAGGTCAGAAAGCAAGAAGACAGGGGAAACATGCTAAAAGATGCAAGGTCTAACAATTGGTAAATGCATTAGGTTTCACCTATGTTATTAATACGCAGTTTTTTGTTGTAATTTGTAGCTTGCTGAGTAGTTGTACAATATAAGTTACAGAAAGTCAATTAATAGAATTAGTTGATGTAATAGAAATATTATGTGTTTAGACAACTTTTGGGCCTGGTGCCACTGCACCCGCCACTGCACCCGCTGCACCATTTAAATCAAGCTCCTTTTAACTGCAAGGTAACAACAATTGTGACTGCCTGTATAGTAGTGCTTGCTAGATAACTGCACCTATTACTGCCTGCTTAGTTGTACAATATAGCAATATTAGGCATTTGGAGGAGTTCTGACAACTACAACTGCTGAACCTTTCGAATAATGGCACTTTTGCCTGCAAGATAACTGCAATTGTGTCTGCCTGTTTGGTAGTAAAAAATAGCAATAGTTGGGGTTTAGTGGAGCTATGACAACTATTGGCCCCGGTGCCACTGCACCTTCTGCACCATTCCAATCAAGCCCCTTTTAACTGCAAGGTAACTGCAAATGTGATTGCCTGATTTGTAGTTAAATATAGAAATATTACATGTTTAGAGGAGTTCTGACAACTTTTGGGCCCGGTGCCACTGCCCCTGCTGCACCATTCAAATAATGACCCTGTTGCCTGCATGATAACTGTACTTGTGACTGTCTGTTTAGTAGTAAAATATAGCAATATTCGGTGTTTAGTGGAGTTATGACAATGTTTGGCCCTGGTGCCACTGCACCTGCTGCACCATTGAAATCCAGCCCCTTTTAACTGCAAGGTGACTGCGATTGAGACTGTCTTTATAGTTGTAAAATATAGCAATACTAGGTGTTTAGAGGAGTTCTGACAATTTGTGAGCCCGGTGCCACTGCACCTGCTACACTATTCAAATTATGACCCTACAGTCTTCAAGGTAACTGCACTTGTGACTGCCTGTTTAGTAGTAAAATATAGCAATTTTAGGTATTTGTTGGGGTGCCTAGAGCTTTTGGTCCTGGTGTCATTGCAACTGTTGCACCATTGAAATCATTGCCCTGTTGTGTGCAAGGTAATTTGTGGCTGCCTGTTTAGTTTTAAATTTCAGCTTAAATCGAGGTTTAGTGGGGTCCCTAGAGCTTTTACCACGGTGCCATTGCACCTGCTGCACAATTCAAATTAAGTCCCTTTCAGCTGCAAGGTAAGTGCAATTGTGAATGCCTGCTTAGTAGTTAAATATAGCAATATTATTTGTTAAGAGGTGTTCTGACAACTTTTAGGCCTGGTGCTACTGCACCTGCTGTACTAGTCAAATCATGACCGTCCTGTCTGCAAAGTAACTGCACTTGTGGCTGACTGTTTAGTTGTAAAATATAGCATAGGCGAAAGAATCTGCTTTACGCAACTAAGGGCCTGATTCCGTTCTCATACAAAAAGCAGTGCTACCAACTCTGTCCTGGAATGCTTTCCAAACGAGTCGACGCGAGCTGTCCGAATGACTGAGTACGATGCAATGGATGCAAACTCCAACCAACACGTTCAGAGTACGATTAGTATGACCACATCATCCAGAAACAAGCCTGATCCGACAGAATGATATGGGAATGCTGAAACAGCATTACGGGCATGAATCAGACACAGTTAAAGCAGCGAAGAGATGACAATGCGTACGAAGCAGTCTTTGAAACGTGCCGGCTTGTGACTGAAAATGCAAATGACTCGTTTAAGAACACTGAACATAGCATTGCGGGCATGAATCAGACACGGTTAAACCCGCAAACAGATGACGATGCGTGCAAAGCAGTCTTTGAATTGTGTCGGCTTGTGACAGAGAATGCAACTGACTCATTTAAGAACACTGATCATAGCATTGCGGGCATGAATCAGACAAGGTTCAACCCAGGAACTGTTTACAATGATGCGTATGACGCAGGCTTTGAAACGTGTCAGCTTGTGACAGAAAATGCAACTGGGAAATGTAAAATATTAGGAAAGCCAGCATTGGCCACGCCATAAATTCAAAATCATTAGCCACACCCACCTATATAAAGGGCAAAACAGAGGACCATGATCCTTTGCAACAACTGAACTGCTGAGAGTACACAGACATGGCCACAGATTTTCTGCCTCATGCACTCACACTTCACCCGCCACACAACTTGCACACATTTTTATATTTGCTAAAGTACACTCTCAAACACACACTCTTTTACTTATTCACACTCACCCTCACCTCCAAACTCACCCTCACCTCCATCATCACCCTCACAATGCCCCCAAAGCGGGCACGTTTCAAAGATAAGGAGTTGGAAGTACTTGTAGATGAAATACTCAGAGTAAAGCTACAGTTATTTGGGAACCTAGTCCAACAGCTCCCCTGCCTCTGAGAAATAGAATATGGGAGAGAATAGTTGGCAAGGTGAATGCTCATGTACCTTGCCTGCGTACGATGGACAATGTCAGAAACAGGTCCTATGATGTGCAAAGGAGGGCCAAGAAGCTGATTGCAAGAGAACAACCCTTGAGTCAGCGAACTGGCAGTGGCCCTTCTGCACCATCCGTGCACTTCACTTACTGGGCAGAGAAGGTGTCTGCCATCCTTCCGCCAGAGGGTGTCTTTGGAATACCAGGAGCACCAGAGCCTGGTGAGTACCTACTCAACTGTCTAATAATGTTATCAATTACACATCCATATACATCTCTGTCAAGGATACAGTGATACAAATCACTGTTAGCAAAAGCCATAACAATATGGAGCAAATTACCATGTGATTTCTATGCCACGTTGACAAACAAAATACCTGCAAAGTCAGAGTACATTTAAATATGTTATAACATGTACAAACATCTAATAAACTCACAGCTTTGTGCTCATGATTCATCTGGTGATTTCCAAAGTTCTGCTTTACCCAGACTGCTACCAAGAACCCTAATATATTTAAACCAGGGTAACTTGCAGAGCCCGGGTTATTCAATATCACTTTAAGCTCAGTTCGATATGTGGCCAGTTCCGGGGTCACCCATAGCTGCCACCAGTAGGTAAGGGGTCTCAGGGGTATCTCTTCACAGATAGGCCTAATGCCCAAGTCCAAGCATAGGGGAATGAGAGGTGTGCTGAGGGGGAGTCCTAACAACTGCCTCATAAAGTTGTTCTCAACTTTATTCAAGCTGATAGTAGAGCAATGACCCCATAATTCCGCCCCATACTTTGTGGCACCCATGGCCTGGGTTTTGTAAATTTCAACCACTGGCCCTGCAGGTTTAAATGTAGATGATCTGTGAAGTTTCATAAGCCCTCCCACTGTCTGTGCTAGCTTATGGCTTGTCTTAGTCATCTGGGGCCCCCATTCCAGATGCTCTGTAAGAGTTACTCGCAGGTAAATCAAAGACCGACACTCTTTCCAGTGGAGTCCCGTGTAAAGATGGGTTGGAGTGAGACTTATTGGCAGGGTTGAATACCATATATTTGGTCTTTGATGTATTAATCTCCAACCCCCTGATCTTACAAAAAGCGTCAAAGCTGTCAAGAATATGCTGGATTCCCATGGGCGACTTTGAAAGAAGGAGGGTATCATCAGCGAACATCATCGCTGGTACCCTACCAGAAGCTAGCCTAGATGCATCATTATCCTTCACCTCCCTGAGCTGCTCAATGAGTCCGTTGATGAAGAGGCAGAACGGGTAGGGACAAGCACATAGCCTTGCCGCACTACCTTACCAACAGGAAAGCGAGATGTTAATTCGTCATATTTTCCAAAACCTAACTTTGGCAAAATTATTTACATGAAGCCTTACTAATATACTGAGGAGGTAAGTTGGAATCCTCAAGTCTCTAAGCACATCCCAGAGTTTGCTCCTGGGAACAAGATCAAAAGCCGACTTCAGATCTACAAATATTATATAGAGACTGCCACCCTCTATGGCCACCGTTATCCAGAACAGATGTTGGAGCCTGAATAGCTGGTCAACGGTGGAAGTGTTCTTTCTGAAGCCGGCTTGATATGGACTCAGGATTTCATTGTTGCCGCCGCCACTACCGCCGTTTGGCTGAGGTTCGCACTGAGCTTGGTCCAGCTCGCTCACCTAAGCCTCCAGCCCCCGGCCCCCAGTCCCGGACCCTCTGTAATTGCCCTAAGGTGGTTAGTTCGGCGGAGGGGCTGGTAGTTGCGTCCCGGCCGCAGCGGCCGTGGCAGGGAGCGGAGGACCGAAGCTTCCACTGCGGGGAAAAACAACTCTCTGATTCCAGCGTCCGGTGGAGGCAACTGAAGGCAGCTGAGAGGCGTGCTCGAGGTAACGAGCCATTACAAAAAATGGGGTTTTCCCAAGAAAATCAGAGACCTGGGAATCGAATTGATACAACAAACAATGGTCCTGACTCAATACTTAGTGAATCAGCAGTATGTCATCCATTTAATTCTTTGTTAAGTTTAGAGCTAAATAACATTTCGCCAAGCTCAAAAAACTCAATTTTGACACTTCACCATGAAGCGATACAACATCCACTATTTGATTAAACAATATTTATTTATTTATAACAATTTTTGATTATATAAAGTTCGGCGCATGGTTGCTCCAGAGGGAACGTGCATAAGATAAGGGTGCTAAGAAGTGAATGTGTAGGAAGAGAAATTCCAAAGAGCGATGAAGAATAAGGTAAGTAACAAAATACACGGTTTACAATTCACCGTACAAAGTGTCCTGGTCACGTATCAATAAATACAATCACAATTTTATGTACAGAATTAAATTCATATTTTAGCACGTTGGGTGGGGGGACGTGTACCAGGCTCAGTTATGAGGGGGTGTCGACGTTTCGACCCGTCTTAGGGTTCAAAGATAATTTGATGCCTTGACCATGCGGGTCTTCTTCAGGACAACAAGGGAGGTGGGCAACCTGACGAGTTCCTCAGCGGACTTAAGGATCTAGAACAGGGGGCAAAACAGGTGATCAGGATGTTGTATCGCAGATGTGATTAACAACTGCCAAGGCGGGTGTATGCTTACCTAGCTGGAATCCAGGGGTCGTTCAACCATGGATCGCTAGTGGCAATAGTGTACTGACCATGTGTGTGGTCTGGTCGGATTATGTTTCACAAACACCGGAACTGAAATTAGACAATTGAACAGTGTAAGGGCCAAGCGGCAACCTGCTCGCTCTAATGCGAATATAGGGACTTGAAAGAGGGGTTTAAAAACAGTACCTGCGACGCGGACTCAATCCGTTCTGCAGTGTTGTCACAAGGAAAAGGACTTCAACTTAAGCTTCTCATTTCCAGGGCGCTGACCATTCTAGGGGACAAAGTGAGTGATATAAGTACCAATTGGCCAGCGTTGTGTGCTAAAACACCAAGAAGGCCTGCCAGCGTTCTTACCTGTCTCTAGTACAGAGTGTGCTTCTCGTGGCGTCTCAACCGGCGTCTCAACCGGAGGAAATGCGGGCGCATGCGCTCTGGATAAAAAGCACCGGGGAACCGTACACGTAGTGACGGTGCGTCGGTAAGAGTCAGAGTGGAAAGACTCACCGAAGCGTTAAGCTTGTAGTTCCAACAAGGCCTGTGGTGTCTATCCGAGGTCCAGAAAGCGCCGTATGATTTGACTATGGTCTACAGTACCAAAAGTAAATAGTGACTTAAAATTAAGGGCAGAACTCGTGGTTCGATAAAAGCAACAATTCTTAGTTCTGTCATACAGTGATGAATTATGACAAACATGTTAAATTATGACAATCAAGGCTCCATTAAAATGAGTGTACAGTTCATGAGGGAATATCATTTCTTAAAATACAATGAATGATTAACACCAAAGACTAAAGACGACAGGCAATAGAACAACAGTTCCAACGTATATACAATTAACCATACATACAATTACATACAATTGGACATCCATAGGTTGTCAATGTAGAGGCCAAAATATTACAGTATTGACCAGTTGTAATCCGTGGCACTCTACCGAGGGATTGACAGAACGGGCCACATTTACAGTATTGATCAGAGGTAACGAGCGGCGGATGCTGGGGGGAAGCTGGGGCTGAGGGAGAGAACCGCTTTGCTGCCTGGGCCCTCCCTCCCGAGCCCTTTGACTCTGATTCTGGTTTCTCCTGGATGAAATCGCCCGGGCAGGTGCGCGACAGTTCCCTGCTCAGCTCACTCCCCACTGCTGACTCGGGACGCTTTCAAAGGGAGCACGTGAGGGCAACGGCAGTCTTCATCTCACCTGGTCCCGGTCCCGGACGCACGGACAACCAACCTGCCATCAGTACAGCAAACCTGCCCAGAGCCCAACTACAACTCCCAGGTTCCTCAGAGCGGCGCAGCAGGTGACGTCAGTGGCAGGCGTCACCTGCCTACATCTTGGCTGCACGCCTCCCGCAGCGCGGGACGCTTTCAAAGGGAGCACGAGTCTGGCTGTTTCGTCAAAGCCGTGAGGGCAACGGCAGTCTTCATCTCACCTGGTCCCGGTCCCGGACGCACGGACAACCGACCTGCCATCAGTACAGCAAACCTGCCCAGAGCCCAACTACAATACCCAGGTTCCTCAGAGCGGCGCAGCAGGTGACGTCAGTGGCAGGCGTCACCTGCCTACATCTTGGCTGCACGCCTCCCGCAGCGCGGGACACGCGCGGGACGCGCGCGGGCAGCGCCCGGGCCAAGCCCGGGCCAAGGGCGGGCCCGTCTGTGCCCGTATGAGACCGGAACGGGCACTTCCTCGTGGACTCGCTGTATCGTCTCCCTTAGCTGCAACAGAGGATTCCTGAAGGTAAATTCTATTGTATCGAGTCAAATAACTCCGGAGTTCAAACCCGAAGTCTTGCACTGTAGCAATTAGTTAGAAAACGGGTAAATAAGTCGTTAATCTCTGCCGTCCCTGTCAACCAGCAAGTCCCCAAAGTATGGGTAAAAGGAAAGCATTGAGCAATGACTTACATGAGGGCAAGGACATTAAGAAGCCCAAAAAGCAAACGCAAACACTTTTAACGTACTTGACTGGGGCTATGGGGGCATTAGAGAAACAAATCTCCACAGTGGAACAATCTCTAGCAGCAGGGTCACTGATAACTGGAGAACTCGGAGAGACGGTTGATCAAGCTGCACCAATTCAAGACTCTGCTTCTAATGTGGATGATGCCATCGGATCTCTAGCCAATGGCTGTATTCAACATAATGTATGTGATATTACAGTACATAGCAATCATGGAGATACAATCCCCCTACAAACAAATAGGAAAAAAAAGATAGTTAGGAAACACTCTGTAAAGAAAGGAAAGGGCACAAGAGTTATGGGTAAATCAAGTTTACATAGTGAAAGGGATAGTAAAGCATCGAGCAGTGACCATGTTAACCAACATAGTTCATCCATTCTCCATACCCCTACAATAACTGCTACAAAAACTGCTACAACAGCAAACGCTAGAAAACAACATGCTAAGGGGATTGATTTAGAGACCATACTCCTATCTATAAAAAATTTAGACAGTTTTGTGAGAGGTGCCGTTGAGTCATTGGGTGATAGACTGCATCGGATAGAGTCTTTTGTGGCCAAATTTCCAGTTAACACCGATAATAGGGCCATGCTACCCCTTAGTTCAAAGCCAGAACAAACTAATAGCAAGGTGGAAGACATTAGGAATATACGAAGACCTCAGTCTCAACTAGGCATCCCCAGTGCTACCACCAGTAATGAAATTAACAACCTCCCTAGTACATCTAAGACGCAACAAACCCATACTACCATTTGTAACTCAGCTGCCAACAAATCAACACTATACGCCTCTAAACCATCAAATGTAAAACCACCATTTCCCGTATGCCTGGACCTCCCACCAGCCTGCACTCCATACACAGTGATTCTGGCAAACGTACCTCAACTAGGGCAGCAGGACCAAGAGACTTGTGAATCTCTAAGAAACAAAGCACTTCACTGGTTGGGGGACAGAATGGGAGATACTAGAATTTTGTTTGAAGAGTTTAAGATGGTACGCAGGATAGGATGGATTGGTAGAACTAGGAAACCTTTTATTGGTGACTGCCTGGTATTGACCTTTCGCTCGCCCTGGCTAGTAAAAAAGATCCTGGGGAGAGCGAGTACTAATATCTTTGAAACAGGGATTAACATTCTTCCCTTAGGATTTTTCTATAGACCCCCCCTTGATCTAGCGAACCGGGCGAACCCGGGACACTGTCAGATTAACTCCAACATAAATTACAGTGTTCCAGTATACAATCGCTTCAACGCACTTACCTCATTAGAGGACCTGGATTGACTACCCCAAAAGATTACGAATGATTTAGTGGCTCCACCTGGAAACCCGGACCCTAGCCCGATTAATTCACCCCAAAGGGCGACATTGGAGCCAGAGTACTCTTTAGAAGATCGAGATAACAATCCACATAGTTATGCGCAGAATAAATCAATTCCTGTAGAAATTCCCGCAATCTATACAAATAGAAAGGAACCTATGACTTTTGGCCTATCCGACCCAGTCCTATCAGGATTAGATTCCCAGCTATCACCAATACCCTGGAAAAAAGAAGGGCAGATTAACATCACTTTTTGGAACATAGCGGGCTTACAATCTAAACTTCAGAACGATTTCTTCCTCGATTTTATCAAGAATGTGGATATACTTTGTCTCCAAGAGACTTGGTCTCAAAAAGAAGTTCACATTAATGGTTTTAAAACCTTTCACACTCCAGCCTGTCTTTCCAGTCATGGTAGATCAAAGGGAGGATTATGTATATTTGTCTCCAATTTGGTAGTAGCAGAAAAAATCACGCTCGAAACATCAGACTTCTATTACCAAATCCTTACCCTTTCAATAGACAGGAAGGATGTTATAACGCTTGTGAACCTCTATAATAACATCCCTAAAGAGAAAGAGACCAAAGTAATAGATCAAATTAGACAAATAGTGCATAACATTCACACTCTTGCCTCAGGGAACACCCAGATTGTTTGGGGAGGTGACTTTAATATTAATTTGTGCCCTAACAACAACAACCAATTATGTGGTCTGAGTGACGAGGAAAATAGTAATTTAACCCATTTCTCCCACAACATCCTGGGTAGAGCATTGAATGAGACCATATTTATGCTTGACCTGTCCTTCGCCAATGAAATGGTAACCCCCTCAATTCCCTTTTTACCAACATATAATGGGAGAGGTGCTGGATCGGTAATAGACTATATTCTGGTCTCAAACAATATTGCCGGTAGGGTAAAACAATTTATAAAGCACAAGATTGCTATTAGTGACCATTTTCCACAAACAATAACATTGACAGGCAATAGCCTTACTTTGCATAATAAAAGCAATTTGGAAAAACGTCAATACATCTGCGCTAACTTGGCCATTGACAGCATGAATGGTTATTCTTTGAAATGGGAACTTGCAGACCCTGATTCGGTTACATCCTCTGTAGTGGTTGGCGCACTAGACCATATTTTGCCCACCTTAAATGAGAATTCATCTCCCTCGCTGGTTTTGGAAAGTTTTAAACATATCACGACAACAATAAAAACCTGTTTGTTCAGAGAGGCAAAAAGGGGTGATCAAAAGAAATTTAGATGGTTTGATACTAACTGCACGAAAGCCTATCGTGCACTAAAAAAAGCAATCCATAATAAGGAAAGGGATAAACAAGCAGTCCAACAAGCAAGAAAATTATATAACCAGGCTATTAAGAATAGAAAAAAGACAATGAAAAATTCTTTATGGAATGATTTACATAGGGCTAGCATTCAAAAAGATAGTAAAGCATTTTGGAAGGTAATTAGATCACCATTCCTTCTTCCTGATAATTCTCCCTCCGTAGAGGTTACGATAGATGAATCCCAATGGGTGAGCCATTTTTCAAAAATTTTTGGCTCCCAGGAGATGAATTCAACTATGAACAGCCCAATGCTCTCTCATTCCGATCTTACTGAGGTTCATCCAATTGACATATCTTTTACATTAAAGGAAGTGTTGGTAGCATTGAATGAAAGTAAAGGCTCCAAGGCCCCTGGACCCGACGGGGTCCCAGTCGATATCTATAAACACAATACAGACCTGTGGGCGCCGTTATTAACACGTGTTCTTAATGCAACCTCTTCACAGGGCCTAATTAAAAGTTGGACTGAATCAATCATGGTCCCGATCTATAAGAAAGGCAACAGACAGGATCCTTCCTGCTACAGACCAATTTCACTTTTAGATTCATTAGGAAAAGGAGCAGGAAGGATACTTCTCACGAGGCTGCAAACATGGGCCGTTGAAAAGAACATACTTTCCGACCTACAGTTTGGTTTCAGGGAAGGCCGGGGGACAATTGATCAGGGCCTTAAAATTGCTATCCTGATGGGTAAATGCACGAAGGCGAGGAGAGGCAAATTACACTTAGCATTCGTGGATCTCTCCTCGGCCTTCGATTGCGTTTCTCACAGGAAATTATGGACTATTCTAAAAGAAATGCAGGTAGAGGAATCTTTAATTGATTTTTTGAAAGCTTTGTATAGTAACGCCTCAGCGCGCGTTCGTTTTGGTTTATTGGGTGAATGTACATCGCCATTTTGGGTATATAGAGGGGTAAGACAGGGGTGCGTCCTGGCTCCCTTTCTTTTTACTCTATATACTAATGGACTTGAGAAGGCATTACTGGAAGGAACCCAGGACGTCCCCCAAGTGCATCAAAATTCAGTCACCAGACGCATACCAGCATTGCTTTATGCGGATGATGCCGTTATTTTAGCGAGGACACCATTGGCTCTCCAGAAGACATTGGAGTCCTACAATAGATTTATGCAAGACATTGACCTAAAGATAAATGTCTCTAAGACTTACGTGATGAATTGTGGCAAGAGTAACAAAAAGGGAAAGGAGATATACTTAAACGGGCGCAAATTGGCATCTACTCCCACTTATTCATACTTGGGGATTTTAATAGATGATAAGGGCTCCTGGACCCAAGCAATTACATCAAGGAAACTCCTTTTTATGAGAGCTACTTCCGCCCTTGTTAATTTTTCACAAAAATTAGGAAAAAGAGCTCCTTTGGAATTAATCAAAATATATAATGCAAAATGCATAAGTGTAGTTATGTATGGGGCAGGGATCTGGGGCCACTGCAATGTTTCTGAATTACAGAAAGTGGAAAATGCATTTTTTAGATATTTATTGGCCGTTCCGGGATCTACATCTACCTATGTCTGCCATGCTGAGTTAGGAGTCCCCCACCTAACGGATATCATAAAAATCCAACCCGCGATCCTCTGGCACC
Source organism: Triturus cristatus (assembly GCF_964204655.1). NCBI lineage: Eukaryota > Metazoa > Chordata > Amphibia > Caudata > Salamandridae > Triturus > Triturus cristatus. Next base: position 766,746,299 of record NC_140584.1, on the reverse strand, counting down.
GTATCTGGAAATCGGACACTAACTATTTTAATCAGTTAGTGCTTCAGGACGCTCTTAAGTTGGACCATTGCTTTGATATAGAATGGATCAGATATGTGAGGGACTTCATGAAAGACATTGGTAAACCTGAGTATTTTAGTAATCCACTTTCTATGTTAACCGTTCCAAGAAAGGATTTTAAGAAATGTTGTTTGAACCATATGGAGAGATTAAGATTCACGAGTGAAGCCCCAAAACCGACTGTCACCCATAATCTTATGATTTTATCTTCATTTGGTATGCAATTTTATCTCCAAAATATTGAAAACGGATATGACAGATTTGTGCTTACTAGATTTCGGTTAAACATTTTCCATAGGCTGGTGACTTTTCCAACTGTTAATAACTGGTCAAAAAATCTTCCAACCTGCCCATGTGATTCTGTTTCCGTACAATCAACAATCCATGTCATCTTATTTTGTAGATTTTATAAAAATTTAAGAAAGCAATGGTTAATTCCAATTTTAAAAATCTGGGGCCATCGGCAATGTCGTCCAGCATATATGGCTCTCCAATGTCTTGATAATGAATGTATAAATCTAAACATTATTGTCTTCTTAAAAAAAATCATTAAATGTGGAAACAGTATAGTTTTAGACTCTCTCAATGCCTCTAACGCTTAAGCATAACCGAATATGGAGAAAGATGTAAATTATAGATGTTAAGACGGAGTATTGCACCTATTAGTTACCAAACGTTGCTTTGGGTTTATCCCCCAATGCATCCTAATACTGCAGATGGGGGCTATTTCTCTTTTTCTCTGTTTTAACCTGAAAATGATACGTAATCTTGTTCATTTTAAATATTGCCATTTTTGCACATATTCTAAATAGTATTGTTCATATGAGAATCCTTTTAATGTATATGTACTGAAATATTTTATTGTATTTGCTTTTATGGATTGAAATTAACTTTCCGAATAAAGCTTATTTTGATTGATTGACTCAGGATTTCTCCTTCTTCTATCCAAGCCTGTATGCGGTGAAGAAGTACTTGGGCAAAAAGCTTCTGGGATACATCAATTAGGCTAATCGGCCTATAGTTAAAAGGTAGGAGGGGACAGCCTTTTTTTAAAAAACCGTGACAATTTCAGCCCCATGCCAAGTGTCAGGGGTTCCATCCCATTCATAATTACATTAAATAGGGACCATAAGTACGGTCCCCATACTTTCGGTTCCTCCCGAAAAAGATCCCCTTGTATTTTGTCTAGGCCAGGTGCTTTGTTGCTAGGGAACTTGTTAATGGCATTTAGGACTTCAGACAGTGTGATCTCTGTGGCAACCTCCTCAGAATACACAGAGGATGCTGGCAAGGGATCATCATTTATGGTTGTGGGTGCTTGCTATTATACAGAGAGCGGAAGTGATTCTCCCAAGCGTTAGAGGATATATTTGGTTCGATGGCTGGCCTCCCTTGGTTGTTGCCTGCACTGACTATTGCCCAAAAGGTTTTCAGATGTTTGTTAGTTAATGCAATTTTAAGGGTTTCCCACCTTTCTAGTTCCCAGTCTTTTTTTCCAATTGGATGGTCTCTTTGTACAGTGCCCGTTTTATTTTGGTTCCATTCCTGTCCTTTGCCTTGACAGAGTATAATAGGGCCTGCTTGGCATTACGACAGTTTACATTGAACCATTTACATTTATCTTTGACTTTGGCCCTCCTTGGAGCCACTGGGTGGAATATATCTTCCAGTTTTGTTGTTAATTCTAGAGTTATTTTTGCAACTTCCTCATTAGCTACAGGGAAACCCTTTGGACCTGCAAGTTCCCCCATTTTTACAAGTATTGGGGTTACCAGCTGTTAGACCTTGGCCATCTTATCAGGTGTTTGTTTAATTTGCGACCACCAAGCTCTCCTTCTGCATTAATCCACTATTCCTACCTATGGTCTTAAAATTGGTAGTATTGTATCCCAAATTTAGCATCTACAATTCCAAGGCCAGGGCATTATGATCACTATCCTGCCTCATTATAGCACCAAAATCATGGACCTTTTGCCACAGTCTAGTTTCTACCAGAATATAGCCCAACAGAGGGGCCAATTCCGATTTTGATCGGAAGGGGTCCGACGGATGGTCGGAAGCCCCTCCGACCGAATCGGAAGGTGTCTGCCGGATTCATTTCCAACCAAGCCATTCTGATGGGCTCGGTCGGAAAGGAATCCGACTCGGATGTCCGGATTGTGGACGACAGGCTCGGAGAGCCCGTCCGCCGTCTGGAAATCCCTCAGTACTTGCCCAGCTGGCTCTTTGCGACCGTGGGAGTACAATGGCAGTTTTTCACTGCCTTTTCGTGCCGGTCTTTCTGGCACGAAAAGGCAGTTGGAAACTGTCTTTGGGGGCCCCCAGTAGGGCCCCCATGGGTGCGAGGCTGCCGAATGGTGCCCCTCTGTGGATCCCTGCACCCGGTGGCCGGCATGGGGTGCCGGCCACAGGGTGCAGGGATGAACTGCACCCCTGCTTTTCACAATGCAGGCATACATTCCGCTTGGAATGCATGCTTGCATTGTGAAGTATATGAATGCGACCAAACCTTGTTTGGTCGCATCATACTTGCAGGGCCGTAACTGACGACAGCAGGTCGGTCGGTTATGGCTCCTGACCGATGTCGGACAGACCTGAGTCCATCCGACATCGGAATCAGCCCCAGAGAGTCTTGGCCTACTCTATTACAAGTTAGCTGCCCCGGAGTATCTGATATTGTTCTACCATTGCACGCTCTTAGTGAATTGGCTAGTGTAATTTAGATAATCTGTTATGCCAGCGGCGACCAAGCTTTAATAGGTTGGATTTGTGGGTTGAGGATTTGCCAGTATGAGTCTTCTTCACTAGGGGTGGTGTTTCTCAAGTCAATGAGAGGTTCAAATTGAAAGTCAAAGTCACCCCCTATGATCAGCCATACTGTTGGGCCCAAGGTGGAAATAAAGAAGCCCAAGTGGTCCATGGTGGTAGATTTTGAATTGGTGTGACCGGTCGGTAGTAGACATTGATAAAAGCCATTTTTAGGTCTCGCCTGACCCAGCGCATGTCGCTGGCATTCATCACTCTGTTGCATTTTTTCTCAATACCGTAATATTTTTCCACTCTTTTTTGTTGAGGAGCTGAAAAATGAACTGCCAGAATGACAGCCCAGATATCCTTAAATTGTGTATGCTAATATGTGTATACAGTGCAGTGTCTTTATTTGCAGCTCAATTCTAGGGAATAAGGGATGCATTACACTGGAACGTCCAGGAAAAGGTGTGATAGCCTAGCACTCCTGGGCCCAAGAGGTGCAGTAGGTGATACTTTTGAACATTAAGGGCAAAATATACACTTGGATAGCAGAGCACAGAGTTATAGAAAACACCTGCTATGGGGCAGAAGGGCATGATCCTATGGAGTAACTGGGCAATCGAGTGCATGGCGCCCAGGGTATTCGGCTATGGATTCTTACACTGCACTGAGGTGTTTGGTTTCCAGAGGCTGTGGTTCATAAAGCGGGTAATGGTACTTCTGACAAGATAGTGCTGATGAGTGCCGTACCATGACCGTGCCAAGGGCTTTACTAACAATCCCTAAGAACTTTCACAAACCAAAAAATTCCACATTCTTAGGTCTTCCAACCACATACATACATTTGATTGTGTTCTAAGCATGCTCTAGGTCAAAAATCTGGACACCGTTGGAGCTCAGATGCTTGGTGGGGGAACACTGATTTGGAAATATGAGCTATTCGGTGACTGTATTGTGCGTTATGTAGGATCTTAGGTTGCATATACGACAACAGCCCAGCAGGACTCACTTTAGAAAAATGATAAAAACATGGCTTTTTGCCAAGCTTTAGATCTGTCAGCGTTGCCTGCTTTGCACACACCTCAGTGCCAAGATGCCTTGGCAATAGTGCGCTAATAAATATTCAGTCAATGAGTCAGTCAGTCAGTTTAAGGTGACAGGTCATGCTGTGGCTATCTGTACAGTGCACGTTTATCTAGTGATAGGGTATGCGCTCCACGCTCTATAGGGTGCACACGTTTACTGTGATCAGCAACGCGGAAGCTCCCTGTATACAGGGCCCATGTTTGATAATCCAAATCCTTCTCCCTCTAGACAGTGCCCAGGTTTACACGATAAACCAAACGCTGCCCCCCTTTTATACAGTGTCTATGTTTTCGGTAATAGGCCATGCACTGGCTCACTATGTAAGGTGCACACCTTTCTGGTGAGATGCTTCTTCTGTACAGTTCCTTTATTTACAGTGAAGAATAAAAAAGCTGTTGGTCTAGTTTGATCTCTTTTTTTGGCTAGATGGAACCGATGGACGTTTTACCCCGGACGTTGCTGGAGATGTGAAATTTGACTTCCAAGAATAGCGACACATGCCCTTCTCCTGTAACCTTTTCGATCTTCCTGGACTGGGCCTTCCCGATGAGCGGCCTTAAGGAAGCCTCTCGTTTTTCCCCAGAACTTTACCACGAGAGAGCACTTTCCTCTCTGTTGCCCCCAAATCCCAAAGAATGCTGAGCATACTTACAGGGAATCCTATTTTAAGTTGCTGCCTTTCTGTTGACTGCATGTATCGGCATGACCTGACCCGAATGCCTCCGGGCTTCATATATCTATTTATTGAGCTCGGGATATTCCCTGTTTAGCACTTCTGGTCTCCTGTGCCATCAAAACCATCTTCATTGGAAGTTGAAGTGACCAAGTCTTCAATTACTGTATTAACCTATCAACCTGATGACATTTGAAAAGTGATGTTTAATTTGGGGCACACAAATTCCAAAAAGGTCCTTCTGCAGCCAGTGAATGAAACGTGATGTTTTTGGCTCCAACTTTGTTCTTCCTTTCCCTTCATGTTCACAATTGACCTATCTTAACAAATAATAATTTTCTGCCCTTGTCAGTCCTTGTTTTGCACATCTTACGCTATGTCTCATAAACAGACCACAAGCGGAAATGCCACAAACCACTGTCTTGCTGCCTTTATTAAAACGATTGGGGTATGATTCTAGTGCGCACAGGTGGCAAAACCCATCACTCAGCACTAGGCAATTCGGTGGTTTGTAGATCTGCTAATTAAGTTCAAACTGAAAACAGCGGCGGGCCCCTCTTGCCGCACCTCACATCAGTTCCTGCGAAAACTGTAGTGGTTATCGTGCACAACACCCCAAAAGCGCCAGCCGCTGTGTGGCGCCACTGTGCTCTAGATCAAATGTCAGATAGAAATTGAGAAACGGGGGTGCACGAAAAAGATAAGTCCGAAAAGGATTCTGTAAGTTAGATTTCCACTTTAATTTTCATTTAAGTTTTGTATTTAAAAGGTTGGTCAGCCAACGCGTTTCATTCCCTCAACGGGAACTTCATCAGGGCTGTAACATGATAAAAGTGACATAGATATTACCAATAAATCAAAAGGCACAGGACTTACAACATAAACAGATAACTATACAATATGAAAATCATACAAACAAAACAAAATTATAACAACATTTAAAAGTGTCCATGAAGTTACACCAATCGATACTGGACATATTTATATCACATTAAGAACATATACACAAACCAAGTTTTTAGAAGGACGAAAGTCTAATATAAAAACCGTTATTGAATTTGTCTGGCTCTTAGTTACTTTAGAGAAACAAATCAGTGAACTTCAACAGGTTTTATGCACACTGGAAAGTGAAAGAAAGTGAACAGAGAAAAAAGAAAATATAATTGGAAACAACGTATAGATAAATACAGAGTGACGTTAATGTTTAAAAGGAAGAAACAAGGAGGAAAAATAGCAATCCAATCTCTTAAGGTAAAAGAGAGAAAAAGCAGAGAGGAAAGAAAATGTGTAATGAAAAATAGATGGATACAAAGTCACGTCGATGTTTAAGAACATGAAAACACGGGGTAAGAAGAGCAATCCAATCTCATAAAGTAAGCATACCTTGAATCGATATGTGAAATTCCGTAAGAAGACAAAATTTAAAATATCCACGAAGTCAAGTACTTCAAGTCTCTGTAAGGAAGCATAGTGACCCAGTTCATATTATCTGGCAGGCAATGGCAGTCTATAATAATAGCTATGCTTAGACTCTATACGAACACTCCAGGTTCCCAACAGACACATCACCAAGTAAGATCACCATATGTAGTCCATACGACAAACTAGAGCCTATTTGAGCAGCAGTCAACACGATATAAATATGGTGGATTAGATGTACATGACAAGAATCGGGGACCCTTCCATCTATTGGGCGCATGCCCGTTCTTGAGACAACAGTGGTAAATTCCAAAGGAATCAACGGTGCCCCGATTGCCGAGCATTAACAATACCAGATCTGAGCTGCCACAACCATGTTGGACATAAGGCGCTCCTGATCCGGTATCAGATGTACAGTAATTTCAAGTCTGCATTCATAACTGTATTGTCATTAAATTTACATTGAACTCTTATTCTGTAAGAGTCTAATTCTAAGCATCGAGCTATATCGGCAGTCATAAAGGTCCTGTAACTCATAAGGTCTAAAATCTCCCCATCAAGCATTTACGGACAAATATACGTGACTCCGCCCCCCGATTACTAAACTACAACCACAGTGGACCACAAAGTGAATTGCTTCTCCCTATAGTGAGAAATGTTGCAATAATGGCATAGTCAATGTCTCACAGTAGCAGGTGTAATATATGATTCAATGCCGCGAGCATAACCGTGTGTGAGTCGTATACACACATCGGTAACTGCCTTTACGTAATGGAAACTTAAGAGGTGAACAATAGCTAACACCTACAGACGATCTATTACCACGGGCATACCAGCGTAACACCCCAAGCACACTCACCGGCAATAACCTTAGTGTAGCGATCCGTACGGCGGCGTCTTCCTCGTTGTCAGCTAAACAGCCCGCCATTGTGATTAAATATACGTGACTCCTCCCGCGAGGCAGTATCCGGCCAATAGAGTTGCGCGTGTGTCGGAGTAGTGGCCCCTCAGTTCATGATCTGATTCGGCGGCCATTATTAAAAGGTGACGGGCATACTAGCCAATTAGTAATATACTTCGTTCAAGTCCACCCGTGTTGTTATAAAAGCATACTTATATAAATACGTGTGTATCCCGAGAGTACCAGAATAAATAAGTGGCTATGCCAATAGCAATATATAAATAGTTTAAATCGTACCTAACAAAGGATAATAATGTACAGGTAATGTTGTATCTGCCCTGAAATGTTTTATAACAAATACGAGTGTTGAAAAGGTTAAGATCGGATTTTGTATGTGAGCACGGAAACCTGAAAAGGAGCACCATTTTGAACTGGGCATTGTGTTCAAAGTGCTAATAGCAATATATGAGTGAGCTCAATCACACCTCACAAGGGATAATAGTGTACATACAATGTACATCTGTCCTAAGATGGTTTGAGAACACGAAACATCGTAAATTGCAATCGGACTGTGTGTGAGAACACGGAAACCGAAAAATGGGCACCATCTTGGATTGGGCACAATATTCACAGTATCTAAAACCTTTGTTATAAAGATACACACAAATACCCAATTGATAATAAATAACTCTAAAGTGCAATGTCAAACATAAACAAAGGGGGTGAGAAGAAAAAAGAGCAAAAATATAACTCATAACTTCTTCCACAATCCGGAGAGATGAAAAAATGTTCTCTCTCAAATGTAGAGGGTTCGGGTACGTGTGCACATGAAGACCAAGCCAAAACAGGTGAGGCATATGAGGAGAAAAAATGTCACCTTACATCAACTATTCATATGCAAGTTAAAAAATCTATATCTTTTGGTAAATTCATTTATCCAAACGAATTAGCACCACCAACAATCCATACTTGTATCTGTCATGATAGAATCATAGTTGGCGCGGGTAAGTATGCTGAGGATAAGAATTAAGGGGCTAACATCAAAGATGTATACCCCACGATTCACAGTCCATCATTGCGTTTTCATAAAGAAACAAAGAGAGAAAGTGTATAGTGGAGAGCTAGAGGAAGATAGGTAACAGGTGGCTGCTATAGTCACAGATTTGGTCACGTCCATCCTGTTGCTAACCCCATATCTAATTAGTGACTGGTCAAATTTGTGCGAATCCTGACCAGTACAAGCGAAAAATAGTCCCCGACCAAACGGAGCTGGACTTTAGTCATTCTCTAGAAAATAATGCATTTCATTGTCGCTATTAAATCCTTGGGTAGCACTGCGCAATCTGCAAATCCATTTTGCTTCACATTGCCTTAGCTGTAGTTCACGGTCACCCCCTCTTACTGCACTTTTCACATGTTCAATTGCATGGAACCAGAAGTTTGCAAGACCCTCATGTTTGTTAACAAAGTGCTCCATCATAGGATATCTGGAATCACGTTTAAGTATAGCCCTCCTATGTTCTTGAATTCTGATTTTTAGGCTACGTTTAGTGCTGCCTACGTAAATGGTTCCACAGGAGCATCCAATCACGTAGACAACAAACTCAGTGTTGCAATTAATAAAGTTGTAGATGTTATAATTACGGGAGCCATTATAGGAGAAGTTCTTGATTTTGTTGATCCCTAGTTCACAAATGTTACACATTGTACATGTAAAAAAACCTTCAGGCTTAGGTGGTAACCATGTTAGTTGATTGTTACTACCTTTACTGATGTAACTTGGGCATAACTCATTCCTTAGCGTTTTTCCACGCCTGTATGTTACTGATGGATTCGAGTGTACCGCTTTTTGCAGGCCTGGTACCTCACATAGAAGATTCCAATGCTTTTTCAGCAACTTAAAAATCGCACTACTATGTGAGGTATATTGAGTCACGAACCTAATGTTAGTGTCAAAGTCCTTATTTGTACTCCTGTTCCGTTTTTTTGTTGATGTTAAAGTACCCTCTCTAGTTAGTGCACGTGCTCTCTTTTCTGCCTTTTCCACAGTCTCTTTTTGGTATCCCCTAGATAGAAATCTTCTCTTTACTTGTTCGAGATTCATGTCAAAATTGGATTCCTCACTACAATTACGTCTGACACGTACCATCTCCCCATAGGGAATATTTTTAATAGTGGAGCTAGCATGCGCACTCTCTGGGTGTAAGACCGCATTACATGCAGTCTCCTTGCGGTATAAGGTGCTATGAATGTGCCCATCTCGTATGTAGAATTGTAAGTCCAAAAAATTGATTTTCTCACTACTGAATTCCATTGTCAATTTGACATTAAATGGATTTGCATTAAGAAACTCAAAATATTCCTGTAGTTGTAAGGTGGAACCTGACCAGAGGCAGATGATGTCATCGATGTACCTCCCCCAGAACACGATGTGTTCGGTCCAGGGGGAGGCACATCTACCCCATGCATGCCCCCTCTCATACCATCCCATAAAGAGACAGGCATAAGAGGGGGCAAACCTGGACCCCATGGCCGTACCTCTTCTCTGATGGTACCAGACGCTGTCATAGAGAAAATAGTTCCTGTTTAGGACCAACCTCAGCATCTCCATGATCATTTGATTTTGGTCAAACTGATCGGCATTCTCCCTGTCCAAGTAGAATTCTACAGCTTTTAGGCCATATTCATGTTGGATGCACGTGTAGAGACTAATAACATCGAAGGTGACAAATAGGAGTTCATCAGACCACTCAAAATCTTGGAATTTGTTCAAAATGTCCTTACTGTCCTGGACATAGGATGGGAGGTCTAAAACATGTTTGTTAATTCTGAGGTCAATGAATTCAGATATTTTCTCAGTGACAGACCCAATGCCTGAAATAATCGGTCTCCCTGGAGGGAAGTTACCCTTTTTGTGTACTTTGGGGAGGATGTAAATACAAGGGAATCTGGGGTTCTCCGTCTTAAGATATCTGTGTTTCTGTTCACTGATCAGGCCCATATCCCTCCATTCCCTTAATTTGGCACTGATTTCTATAATCAGTTCCCCTGTTGGATTGCGGTCCAGTCTAGCATAACACTCGTTGTCCCCAAGCTGTCTTTCTATTTCACCTTTGTAGTCTTTTATGTCCATGACCACAACATTACCACCTTTGTCAGATTCTTTAATGACGATGTTGTTGTCACTTTTCAACCTTTTTAGTGCTAGTCTTTCTCCAGGTGTGAGGTTGTGTTGTTGGTTGTTCACACCCCTACTCTGTTTTTCCAATTGGTATAGACCCTCACTTACCCGCTCAGTAAAGGTATCAATATTTCCATGGTATATCATTGGGGTAAATTTGGACTTCGGACGTAACCCACTTTCTTTTGTGATGTTCTCCCTGATATCAAGATCATCTAGAATCGTGTGTATTTCAACCTCCTCCCCATCACTTAGTGATCGTAAGCATTGAATATTTTTGACCTCCGCAGCACTAAACGTAGCCTAAAAATCAGAATTCAAGAACATAGGAGGGCTATACTTAAACGTGATTCCAGATATCCTATGATGGAGCACTTTGTTAACAAACATGAGGGTCTTGCAAACTTCTGGTTCCATGCAATTGAACATGTGAAAAGTGCAGTAAGAGGGGGTGACCGTGAACTACAGCTAAGGCAATGTGAAGCAAAATGGATTTGCAGATTGCGCAGTGCTACCCAAGGATTTAATAGCGACAATGAAATGCATTATTTTCTGGAGAATGACTAAAGTCCAGCTCCGTTTGGTCGGGGACTATTTTTCGCTTGTACTGGTCAGGATTCGCACAAATTTGACCAGTTACTAATTAGATATGGGGTTAGCAACAGGATGGACGTGACCAAATCTGTGACTATAGCAGCCACCTGTTACCTATCTTCCTCTAGCTCTCCACTATACACTTTCTCTCTTTGTTTCTTTATGAAAACGCAATGATGGACTGTGAATCGTGGGGTATACATCTTTGATGTTAGCCCCTTAATTCTTATCCTCAGCATACTTACCCGCGCCAACTATGATTCTATCATGACAGATACAAGTATGGATTGTTGGTGGTGCTAATTCGTTTGGATAAATGAATTTACCAAAAGATATAGATTTTTTAACTTGCATATGAATAGTTGATGTAAGGTGACATTTTTTCTCCTCATATGCCTCACCTGTTTTGGCTTGGTCTTCATGTGCACACGTACCCGAACCCTCTACATTTGAGAGAGAACATTTTTTCATCTCTCCGGATTGTGGAAGAAGTTATGAGTTATATTTTTGCTCTTTTTTCTTCTCACCCCCTTTGTTTATGTTTGACATTGCACTTTAGAGTTATTTATTATCAATTGGGTATTTGTGTGTATCTTTATAACAAAGGTTTTAGATACTGTGAATATTGTGCCCAATCCAAGATGGTGCCCATTTTTCGGTTTCCGTGTTCTCACACACAGTCCGATTGCAATTTACGATGTTTCGTGTTCTCAAACCATCTTAGGACAGATGTACATTGTATGTACACTATTATCCCTTGTGAGGTGTGATTGAGCTCACTCATATATTGCTATTAGCACTTTGAACACAATGCCCAGTTCAAAATGGTGCTCCTTTTCAGGTTTCCGTGCTCACATACAAAATCCGATCTTAACCTTTTCAACACCCGTATTTGTTATAAAACATTTCAGGGCAGATACAACATTACCTGTACATTATTATCCTTTGTTAGGTACGATTTAAACTATTTATATATTGCTATTGGCATAGCCACTTATTTATTCTGGTACTCTCGGGATACACACGTATTTATATAAGTATGCTTTTATAACAACACGGGTGGACTTGAACGAAGTATATTACTAATTGGCTAGTATGCCCGTCACCTTTTAATAATGGCCGCCGAATCAGATCATGAACTGAGGGGCCACTACTCCGACACACGCGCAACTCTATTGGCCGGATACTGCCTCGCGGGAGGAGTCACGTATATTTAATCACAATGGCGGGCTGTTTAGCTGACAACGAGGAAGACGCCGCCGTACGGATCGCTACACTAAGGTTATTGCCGGTGAGTGTGCTTGGGGTGTTACGCTGGTATGCCCGTGGTAATAGATCGTCTGTAGGTGTTAGCTATTGTTCACCTCTTAAGTTTCCATTACGTAAAGGCAGTTACCGATGTGTGTATACGACTCACACACGGTTATGCTCGCGGCATTGAATCATATATTACACCTGCTACTGTGAGACATTGACTATGCCCTTATTGCAACATTTCTCACTATAGGGAGAAGCAATTCACTTTGTGGTCCACTGTGGTTGTAGTTTAGTAATCGGGGGCGGAGTCACGTATATTTGTCCGTAAATGTTTGATGGGGAGATTTTAGACCTTATGAGTTACAGGACCTTTATGACTGCCGATATAGCTCGATGCTTAGAATTAGACTCTTACAGAATAAGAGTTCAATGTAAATTTAATGACAATACAGTTATGAATGCAGACTTGAAATTACTGTACATCTGATACCGGATCAGGAGCGCCTTATGTCCAACATGGTTGTGGCAGCTCAGATCTGGTATTGTTAATGCTCGGCAATCGGGGCACCGTTGATTCCTTTGGAATTTACCACTGTTGTCTCAAGAACGGGCATGCGCCCAATAGATGGAAGGGTCCCCGATTCTTGTCATGTACATCTAATCCACCATATTTATATCGTGTTGACTGCTGCTCAAATAGGCTCTAGTTTGTCGTATGGACTACATATGGTGATCTTACTTGGTGATGTGTCTGTTGGGAACCTGGAGTGTTCGTATAGAGTCTAAGCATAGCTATTATTATGGACTGCCATTGCCTGCCAGATAATATGAACTGGGTCACTATGCTTCCTTACAGAGACTTGAAGTACTTGACTTCGTGGATATTTTAAATTTTGTCTTCTTACGGAATTTCACATATCGATTCAAGGTATGCTTACTTTATGAGATTGGATTGCTCTTCTTACCCCGTGTTTTCATGTTCTTAAACATCGACGTGACTTTGTATCCATCTATTTTTCATTACACATTTTCTTTCCTCTCTGCTTTTTCTCTCTTTTACCTTAAGAGATTGGATTGCTATTTTTCCTCCTTGTTTCTTCCTTTTAAACATTAACGTCACTCTGTATTTATCTATACGTTGTTTCCAATTATATTTTCTTTTTTCTCTGTTCACTTTCTTTCACTTTCCAGTGTGCATAAAACCTGTTGAAGTTCACTGATTTGTTTCTCTAAAGTAACTAAGAGCCAGACAAATTCAATAACGGTTTTTATATTAGACTTTCGTCCTTCTAAAAACTTGGTTTGTGTATATGTTCTTAATGTGATATAAATATGTCCAGTATCGATTGGTGTAACTTCATGGACACTTTTAAATGTTGTTATAATTTTGTTTTGTTTGTATGATTTTCATATTGTATAGTTATCTGTTTATGTTGTAAGTCCTGTGCCTTTTGATTTATTGGTAATATCTATGTCACTTTTATCATGTTACAGCCCTGATGAAGTTCCCGTTGAGGGAATGAAACGCGTTGGCTGACCAACCTTTTAAATACAAAACTTAAATGAAAATTAAAGTGGAAATCTAACTTACAGAATCCTTTTCGGACTTATCTTTTTCGTGCACCCCCGTTTCTCAATTTCTATCTGACATTTGATCTGGAGCACAGTGGCGCCACACAGCGGCTGGCGCTTTTGGGGTGTTGTGCACGATAACCACTACAGTTTTCGCAGGAACTGATGTGAGGTGCGGCAAGAGGGGCCCGCCGCTGTTTTCAGTTTGAACTCTGTTCTTCTGGGTCAGCAAGCACTCAACATCATCTGAAACCAAAAGATGCCACGATTTGATGATAATAGAGAGGAAATGGCACAGGACTTGTTTGGAAGGAATACTAACCAACCACAATCTGGACCCACGATACAGAACACATTGGGACCACGTGCTCTATTTTTGAAATTGGAACGCCTAAAAAAACAGGAGCTATCAAGGTGGTGGGATGGGGTAACTCTCCAGCAGTACATAGATAATAAGAAAGTACCAAGAGGGTTACGTATCCTTATTTTTCCCACGTTTGAGGACCTCAGTGAGGAATTGTTAAAGGAATGGGAGGCGAACCTGGAAGGTGCCTCTTTAATAATGATGCAGATTCTGATCAGGCATGCCATAGAGAAAGGGGCAAAACTCTTATCTGAGATCGAATCCATAGAAAAAGAAATAGAAGGTTGTGGCAACAAGGAACTAATAGATAAAAATTACGATATTCTCCAAAAAGTAATTGAGAGTCATCAAAATTATTTAAAAGAGAAAAAATTACGCAAGATCAGTCGGGATGACAAAGATTACAGGGAGGGGAGGATCTATACATTTGCCAAAAAGTACGATACAACTGTAGTGGCAGATGATAAAAAGCGATCCAGGGAGGCCAGTGAAGATATACGATCGGTAAGCAGTACTTCCCTGTCATCTGTTGGGAGCACATCGTCTAATACCAATCCCAATGCACACCCTTTAGGGGTGGAAACCACAACCTTTCAAAAAGAAATGGCCAGACTCAAGATAAGTGGCAATCAAGCGAAAAGAATGCAACAGCAAAAAAGACAAGGAGAGGGGGCAGAAGGGGGCAAGGATGGCGTGGCAGAAGATTTATTAAGGAGATCAGAGAGGGGAAAAACCAAACAGAAGTAGGGAAACCAGCAATAACAGCAAATGAAGAGAATGGGGAGCACTCAGATCTGAGAGTAATCAATCTGTCCAGCAAGGTATTGGATACTGATGAGACTAACTTGTTAAGCAGAGGGCTGGGATTTTGTCCAACACAGGGGGGTGACTTCACGAGTGTACATGTAGATCTTTTCAAATTCAGCAGAATGCTAAAATTAAAAGATTTTTTCAATGACAAGCTGCCTCCAAATAAATTTTCTGGTGAGATAGGACAAACAGACCTCACGATTGCGGAGGTCAAAAATATTCAATGCTTACGATCACTAAGTGATGGGGAGGAGGTTGAAATACACACGATTCTAGATGATCTTGATATCAGGGAGAACATCACAAAAGAAAGTGGGTTACGTCCGAAGTCCAAATTTACCCCAATGACATACCATGGAAATATTGATACCTTTACTGAGCGGGTAAGTGAGGGTCTATACCAATTGGAAAAACAGAGTAGGGGTGTGAACAACCAACAACACAACCTCACACCTGGAGAAAGACTAGCACTAAAAAGGTTGAAAAGTGACAACAACATCGTCATTAAAGAATCTGACAAAGGTGGTAATGTTGTGGTCATGGACATAAAAGACTACAAAGGTGAAATAGAAAGACAGCTTGGGGACAACGAGTGTTATGCTAGACTGGACCACAATCCAACAGGGGAACTGATTATAGAAATCAGTGCCAAATTAAGGGAATGGAGGGATATGGGCCTGATCAGTGAACAGGAACACAGATATCTTAAGACGGAGAGCCCCAGATTCCCTTGTATTTACATCCTCCCCAAAGTACACAAAAAGGGTAACTTCCCTCCAGGGAGACCGATTATTTCAGGTATTGGGTCTGTCACTGAGAAAATATCTGAATTCATTGACCTCAGAATTAACAAACATGTTTTAGACCTCCCATCCTATGTCCAGGACAGTAAGGACATTTTGAACAAATTCCAAGATTTTGAGTGATCTGATTAACTCCTATTTGTCACCTTCGATGTTATTAGTCTCTACACGTGCATCCAACATGAATATGGCCTAAAAGCTGTAGAATTCTACTTGGACAGGGAGAATGCCGATCAGTTTGACCAAAATCAAATGATCATGGAGATGCTG
This sequence comes from Triturus cristatus, assembly GCF_964204655.1. Classification (NCBI taxonomy): domain Eukaryota; kingdom Metazoa; phylum Chordata; class Amphibia; order Caudata; family Salamandridae; genus Triturus; species Triturus cristatus. The sequence continues at coordinate 766,730,558 of NC_140584.1, read as the reverse complement.
AGGTTGGTCCTAAACAGGAACTATTTTCTCTATGACAGCATCTGGTACCATCAGAGAAGAGGTACGGCCATGGGGTCCAGGTTTGCCCCCTCTTATGCCTGTCTCTTTATAGGATGGTATGAGAGGGGGCATGCATGGGGTAGATGTGCCTCCCCCTGGACCGAACACATCGTGTTCTGGGGGAGGTACATCGATGACATCATCTGCCTCTGGTCAGGTTCCACCTTACAACTACAGGAATATTTTGAGTTTCTTAATGCAAATCCATTTAATGTCAAATTGACAATGGAATTCAGTAGTGAGAAAATCAATTTTTTGGACTTACAATTCTACATACGAGATGGGCACATTCATAGCACCTTATACCGCAAGGAGACTGCATGTAATGCGGTCTTACACCCAGAGAGTGCGCATGCTAGCTCCACTATTAAAAATATTCCCTATGGGGAGATGGTACGTGTCAGACGTAATTGTAGTGAGGAATCCAATTTTGACATGAATCTCGAACAAGTAAAGAGAAGATTTCTATCTAGGGGATACCAAAAAGAGACTGTGGAAAAGGCAGAAAAGAGAGCACGTGCACTAACTAGAGAGGGTACTTTAACATCAACAAAAAAACGGAACAGGAGTACAAATAAGGACTTTGACACTAACATTAGGTTCGTGACTCAATATACCTCACATAGTAGTGCGATTTTTAAGTTGCTGAAAAAGCATTGGAATCTTCTATGTGAGGTACCAGGCCTGCAAAAAGCGGTGCACTCGAATCCATCAGTAACATACAGGCGTGGAAAAACGCTAAGGAATGAGTTATGCCCAAGTTACATCAGTAAAGATAGTAACAATCAACTAACATGGTTACCACCTAAGCCTGAAGGTTTTTTTACATGTACAATGTGTAACATTTGTGAACTAGGGATCAACAAAATCAAGAACTTCTCCTATAATGGCTCCCGTAATTATAACATCTACAACTTTATTAATTGCAACACTGAGTTTGTTGTCTACGTGATTGGATGCTCCTGTGGAACCATTTACGTAGGCAGCACTAAACGTAGCCTAAAAATCAGAATTCAAGAACATAGGAGGGCTATACTTAAACGTGATTCCAGATATCCTATGATGGAGCACTTTGTTAACAAACATGAGGGTCTTGCAAACTTCTGGTTCCATGCAATTGAACATGTGAAAAGTGCAGTAAGAGGGGGTGACCGTGAACTACAGCTAAGGCAATGTGAAGCAAAATGGATTTGCAGATTGCGCAGTGCTACCCAAGGATTTAATAGCGACAATGAAATGCATTATTTTCTGGAGAATGACTAAAGTCCAGCTCCGTTTGGTCGGGGACTATTTTTCGCTTGTACTGGTCAGGATTCGCACAAATTTGACCAGTTACTAATTAGATATGGGGTTAGCAACAGGATGGACGTGACCAAATCTGTGACTATAGCAGCCACCTGTTACCTATCTTCCTCTAGCTCTCCACTATACACTTTCTCTCTTTGTTTCTTTATGAAAACGCAATGATGGACTGTGAATCGTGGGGTATACATCTTTGATGTTAGCCCCTTAATTCTTATCCTCAGCATACTTACCCGCGCCAACTATGATTCTATCATGACAGATACAAGTATGGATTGTTGGTGGTGCTAATTCGTTTGGATAAATGAATTTACCAAAAGATATAGATTTTTTAACTTGCATATGAATAGTTGATGTAAGGTGACATTTTTTCTCCTCATATGCCTCACCTGTTTTGGCTTGGTCTTCATGTGCACACGTACCCGAACCCTCTACATTTGAGAGAGAACATTTTTTCATCTCTCCGGATTGTGGAAGAAGTTATGAGTTATATTTTTGCTCTTTTTTCTTCTCACCCCCTTTGTTTATGTTTGACATTGCACTTTAGAGTTATTTATTATCAATTGGGTATTTGTGTGTATCTTTATAACAAAGGTTTTAGATACTGTGAATATTGTGCCCAATCCAAGATGGTGCCCATTTTTCGGTTTCCGTGTTCTCACACACAGTCCGATTGCAATTTACGATGTTCCGTGTTCTCAAACCATCTTAGGACAGATGTACATTGTATGTACACTATTATCCCTTGTGAGGTGTGATTGAGCTCACTCATATATTGCTATTAGCACTTTGAACACAATGCCCAGTTCAAAATGGTGCTCCTTTTCAGGTTTCCGTGCTCACATACAAAATCCGATCTTAACCTTTTCAACACCCGTATTTGTTATAAAACATTTCAGGGCAGATACAACATTACCTGTACATTATTATCCTTTGTTAGGTACGATTTAAACTATTTATATATTGCTATTGGCATAGCCACTTATTTATTCTGGTACTCTCGGGATACACACGTATTTATATAAGTATGCTTTTATAACAACACGGGTGGACTTGAACGAAGTATATTACTAATTGGCTAGTATGCCCGTCACCTTTTAATAATGGCCGCCGAATCAGATCATGAACTGAGGGGCCACTACTCCGACACACGCGCAACTCTATTGGCCGGATACTGCCTCGCGGGAGGAGTCACGTATATTTAATCACAATGGCGGGCTGTTTAGCTGACAACGAGGAAGACGCCGCCGTACGGATCGCTACACTAAGGTTATTGCCGGTGAGTGTGCTTGGGGTGTTACGCTGGTATGCCCGTGGTAATAGATCGTCTGTAGGTGTTAGCTATTGTTCACCTCTTAAGTTTCCATTACGTAAAGGCAGTTACCGATGTGTGTATACGACTCACACACGGTTATGCTCGCGGCATTGAATCATATATTACACCTGCTACTGTGAGACATTGACCATGCCCTTATTGCAACATTTCTCACTATAGGGAGAAGCAATTCACTTTGTGGTCCACTGTGGTTGTAGTTTAGTAATCGGGGGCGGAGTCACGTATATTTGTCCGTAAATGCTTGATGGGGAGATTTTAGACCTTATGAGTTACAGGACCTTTATGACTGCCGATATAGCTCGATGCTTAGAATTAGACTCTTACAGAATAAGAGTTCAATGTAAATTTAATGACAATACAGTTATGAATGCAGACTTGAAATTACTGTACATCTGATACCGGATCAGGAGCGCCTTATGTCCAACATGGTTGTGGCAGCTCAGATCTGGTATTGTTAATGCTCGGCAATCGGGGCACCGTTGATTCCTTTGGAATTTACCACTGTTGTCTCAAGAACGGGCATGCGCCCAATAGATGGAAGGGTCCCCAATTCTTGTCATGTACATCTAATCCACCATATTTATATCGTGTTGACTGCTGCTCAAATAGGCTCTAGTTTGTCGTATGGACTACATATGGTGATCTTACTTGGTGATGTGTCTGTTGGGAACCTGGAGTGTTCGTATAGAGTCTAAGCATAGCTATTATTATGGACTGCCATTGCCTGCCAGATAATATGAACTGGGTCACTATGCTTCCTTACAGAGACTTGAAGTGCTTGACTTCGTGGATATTTTAAATTTTGTCTTCTTACGGAATTTCACATATCGATTCAAGGTATGCTTACTTTATGAGATTGGATTGCTCTTCTTACCCCGTGTTTTCATGTTCTTAAACATCGACGTGACTTTGTATCCATCTATTTTTCATTACACATTTTCTTTCCTCTCTGCTTTTTCTCTCTTTTACCTTAAGAGATTGGATTGCTATTTTTCCTCCTTGTTTCTTCCTTTTAAACATTAACGTCACTCTGTATTTATCTATACGTTGTTTCCAATTATATTTTCTTTTTTCTCTGTTCACTTTCTTTCACTTTCCAGTGTGCATAAAACCTGTTGAAGTTCACTGATTTGTTTCTCTAAAGTAACTAAGAGCCAGACAAATTCAATAACGGTTTTTATATTAGACTTTCGTCCTTCTAAAAACTTGGTTTGTGTATATGTTCTTAATGTGATATAAATATGTCCAGTATCGATTGGTGTAACTTCATGGACACTTTTAAATGTTGTTATAATTTTGTTTTGTTTGTATGATTTTCATATTGTATAGTTATCTGTTTATGTTGTAAGTCCTGTGCCTTTTGATTTATTGGTAATATCTATGTCACTTTTATCATGTTACAGCCCTGATGAAGTTCCCGTTGAGGGAATGAAACGCGTTGGCTGACCAACCTTTTAAATACAAAACTTAAATGAAAATTAAAGTGGAAATCTAACTTACAGAATCCTTTTCGGACTTATCTTTTTCGTGCACCCCCGTTTCTCAATTTCTATCTGAGATCTGCTAATTAATTTCATATGTCCCTATACTAATTCACCACTAATCCTTTTTGGGTTCCGGAGCAGCGTGCTACTCGCCAAAAAGCGCTTCCACGCCTCGCCAGGGGTAGTAAGCGCTATATAAATGCAATTACTTTACTATTGGTCATTTATGCAACGTTGTTCTCTAATTGAAATGTGCTTGGAATCAACTTAGGAAGGATGCAAGACCAAGTCGACCATCCCTAGATTAAAAAAGCATTGGCATAGCCAATAGGTCTCGCTTTTGGGACCTTCTAAGTATTTAGTTATGCAACACAATATCCTTGTTGTCTTTGTAGGGCAGGTAAGTAGGACACACTGAATATCGTTTGTGGGGGTGGGTATTTGCTCAGCTCTACAACCCAGATGTGAGCCTACCCAAATGGATAGGCCCCTTGATGGTCTGCCCCTTCCCCCAAAGGTGGCTGGGATGCTAAATGATGCAAAGCCTACCCTCCGATGGTCCTCCCTAGCCCAGGTTTCCTGAAACATGCATATGTCATGTTTGTCTACAAAATATCCCCAATCAGGACAGGCAAGTTTGCTTTTAAGCCCAGCAACATTCCAGGACAGAACTCTTGGTGTGTTGCCTCGATCACTTTCCCTTTCAGGAACCTCACTTGCACTGCTGGTAGTAGTTTGAGCATCCCTCACTTTGCCTGTGATCAGTATTTGAGGACCTTAAGCAGATGCCCACGCTGGCAGTTTCAGGCAAAATGATATCTTTGAGAGTGCCAGGTAGTTCGCCCACTTGTACCCCAGACACCTGTTGGCCGGTGGTCTGCGAAAAGTCCAATTTGTGTTTCTTACTTAGTGCCCCCAGCCGACTGCACTCCTCCAAGTTGATATCCATCCCCTTTTCCTCAGAGTCCCCACCAGGAGTCAGACTTGCCTTGAGTAAATCTACCTCCTCCAAGATTCCAAATCTGTTACTGGTAGATTGTATAGTATAGGCCTAAGGGGGCCATCCCACCTACCCTCTGTTAGAGGTTTTGATTGACAGCTCAGGGTGTTAGGGGTAGTACAGCCCCTATACATCAATTGATGTTGAGTGTGGAAAAAGTCCAGGGGGTATAGCCTGATTCCTGTTACTGAGTCCTGGAGACGTGTGGTTTGGCTGAGTAAGTAGCTCACAGTTTTAGGATTTTTGAAATGTTCAATTACACAGTCTTCCTGTTCTGTTTTTTGTCGATTTCATACCCAGCCTATTCTGAGAACCGTTAGAATTTCCCCTGCCCTACAGTAGACAAACTGTCAATGTTTTGCTAGCCAGTAAAGGCACTTATTCCTGAGATCGATTGGTAGCGATTGATGGACGCCAGTCAATATAATGACATCCTTAGCTTCAGTAGACAATGTCATGGAAATGATCTGAGGGGCTGTGGACAGTCGCAACAATGGTTGTGTCTTTCATGTACCGACAGGGCAAGCTGGGTAAACCTCTGCAACAATCCAGGACAGCCAGTACCAGGTTCTGGTCAACCCTGAGCTCTTCTGCATTGAGGTCTCCCAACATACTTTGGATGACGATGATCTACCTGGCCCATCAGGTGTGGCTCTGATCACAGCACAAGCAGCAGACCACTGGCATCCTCTGTGAACACCCCTCCTGTCTCAGCAGACAACACACAGCTGATCCCTATAGTCATGGACACAACAGTCCGGGCCAATTCCGAAATCACAGCAACATGGGGCACTCTGGATTTGGTGGACACCAGCACTGTCAATGAGGAAGGAGGCTCTGTGGTGACTGTGCACCAACTAGTCCTGCTTTGTGTGCAGAGGCGGTGGGAGGGGGCGTGGGGATATGGGCCAACATGCAGCTGGTGCTGATGTTGCAGATGACCCACACCCATCCAGAATACTCAATGCCTATGAGGGTTGGACAGGGGATTTTTGCCAGGTAGTTGGGATCCAAAGTACCATGCAAAAAACACATGGCAGCTCATTATGCTAAAGTTGCGGAATACCATGCAAAAAATTAGGACCTGACAGCGGTGCATAGGGACATTCTCACCTGCCTCCGCCAGATTTCCACCAACATGTCCACACCTCCCTGTGTGCCCACAACATCAGGTGTATCAACATTGGCACCTGCCACAGGGAGTGATGTGGATGCTGTAAGAGGGCCCCCTTCACCCTCGACGCTGCCTGCATCTGAGGGTCCCCCCCAAAAAGGGTCATCCGCCAAAGAGGACAACATGAGAGATCGATGTCTACGCATCAGCCCCAGGAAGTAAAACCCTGCTCCTGATACCCTCCATTGTGTGCCAAGCATTCACTTTATTGACTCTCACTGAACTCTTCCACATGTGATAGAGGGTCTTAGTTGGACTATGGACTCAAATAACTGTGGATTTACTTTTGACAACTTCATCTACAAACACTACTAACTCCTTTCTGCACTTTGCTGTCCCTGTTTTGTTTGATCACTCCTCCATCAACTCATTTGTCATCAACCAACCATGCACTAAAATAAATCACTTGATACCAAAAACATGCTTGTGTTGTTAATTTGGAACACAAATGTGCACATTGAAATGATGCACTGAAGATCAAAGATGAAGTTGTCCACAAAATTGTGCAAGGAATCAATCCAGTAATTTCAACTACTAGCTTGGCAGCAGATGTAACCAGTCACAGCATGAGAGACAGACACAACCAGGTCATTAGACAACCCATCTTACATGATAATGATGCCACCGTAATGTACTGTCAGCACACATACCCATCTGCAAGCCCAAAACCATTAATTGTAACCAAAATGTATCTCCATGGAATATGTTTTGAGTCAGGATAACCTGTAGATGTCTGCAAAAAAGACAATGCACACCGCAATGTGGAAGGCAGGTTTATCAAAATGATATAACCTTGCACCGTGACACAAACTGCAATCACATCACACAGTCACAAAAGTCTCACAAGTCCAAACACACGACCATCTGTACAAATGTTGTCATGGCCCAGGGATGTCTCCTGCTGTTCACTGTTGGGAGTATGACACAGGATCGTGGCTCTGGTGTGGTCACAATTCAGCAGTTCACATGGTGAATGATCCTGAGAAGGAGAAAAGCATAATTGGGTCAGGAACTTGGGAAAGATTTAGATTGATGTCGCAAACTGTCTCAGCTAAAGCATGTCAATGTCAGTGTGAACACAAGCTGTTACTGAGTGTAGTATTGGCCTTGTCACATGCACTGCTGCATTAGGCAATTCTGTCCAAAACCATTGAAAAATAACAGACACCCAGCAGCATAAATACACATCAACTGCAACACACAAACAAATGTTTATGGGCTGACTCCTCTCAATCAATACTCACCTTTATATGAAGATGTTGCAGATAAGTTGTTGTCGCAAATCTTCTTCATCATCCTCATGATTACTGGCATCATATCCCATGTCTGGTTCCTCCCTTGCTGGTGGCTGCTGGTCTCCGTCATCCAGTATCAGTAGTATTTTCTTACGGATAGCAACGTTGTGGAGCATGCATGCTGCAGGGTTAATCCTGCACACCTTCAGGGGTCCATATTGTAGTGCAACCCATGTCCGATCGAGGCACGGGAACCTTTTTTTCAGTAGCCCAAATGTACACTCAATCATTGTCCTGGAACCCCATGTGCCTCATTGTAACAAATCTCAGCTGGGGTGAACACAGAAAAAAAATCAGTTGTATGAAAACAGAGCACAATGTGACAAGCAAGCCACACACAACAAAAACATACAACATAACCTTACAACAAGACAGGAATGCTAAGGTTGTAGCTGAGATGTGAACTGGGGGATGGCACTACTCATAACATTCGTGTCGTGTGCTGATCCAGGGAAACGTGCACACACATGGGAGAACACTATGTCAGCCGGACATACCACCAGGACATTCATTGAGTGGAAGTGTTTCTGATTCCTGTAGGTCTGCTCATTGGCTTGTGGGGGGATCAAAGCTACATGTGTCCCATCAATTGAGCCAATGATATGTGGCATGCGCCCAATGCATAAACCTCCCCCATGATGTCTGGCAACTGGGTAGGTATTGGGAACTTTATGCAGTGGTCAAGGAAATGTAGCAACGCCTCCAAAACATCATGAAGCACACGGCTAAACAAGGTCTGTGACATGCCACCTGATGTTGCCACTGTATACTGAAATGAACCTGTTGTGAAGAAATGTAGTGCCGCAATCACCTTCACCTTGGGTGTCAGCGCAGTGGGATATGGGCGTTCAGACTGCAAATGCGGTGCCAACTGGTCAGCCAGCTCAACAATAATTTGCCTGGTAAACCGGTGTCTACGGATGGAATCCTGTTCTATCATGGTCTGGAGGTCAGGGAATGGCCTGTAGACTGGAGGTCTTCAGCGATACATATGTGTAGAGTGTAAACACAGTTGTTGTCAGTTTACAACGTACAAAGATACATGCACTGCAACACACGTAACATGATATCTGGACAATAAGAAGTCCCAGGACATTGGAAATTATCATTGATAGGATAATTGTAGAGCCTAGATAAAAAGCATAGCCTTAGTTCCCTTTTCAGACATGTCAACCAACCATGGCTACATAGGAGTGTCAGTGTTGTACTGTGAATAGTCAATAGTATCCGTCATCGTACATGTGAGCAAACATCACATACTCAACAACATCTCAAACACATTATGCAAGAAATGGCTTTGTTACAGCCATCACATGGTTGAAAGGGACACACAATAGGATTATGTAATGCCACATATATGTAGAGTGGGTCACAGAGAGAAACCCGCAGACCACTGTCACAGTTTGAACACTATCATGATGTCATGTCTGACAAACACGAACAATCACATACACTGAACATCTCCAATGTAGGGTGATTTTATGTTTGCAATCATCCACATAAGCCTGGGACACAAACACACAACAGCAACTCACATAACATACGCAAGCTGATGTAGCAGCAAAATGTCACTGTCCAAAAAGACACAATTTACTGCTGTGAACATGACTCAGACACAGCAGAATCAGAATCAGAAACTTTCCCCAATACACAGTGGGGGGGTCACACAGTCCACAAAAGCAGTGACTATGTTTAGCCAAAACATGTTTTCACAAATTATCCCCTAGGACTGTAACCAAGCCTAGGAGGGTAATCTGACAAGTCTACTCTCAATGTTTTAATCGGACTCACAAACAGTGTGTTGTGTGCCCCTCAAGATTAGCTTTAGGCCTGGGCGATACATTCCGTTCCGCTTGTGGAATTTGTGGAATTTGGGTAATTTTGCGTCCCGTGGAGAACGCGGAATTGCCAAAAATTCCACGATCCGTGTCTTCGCCAAATCTTTTGCTTGTGTGCGCTTTGAAAATGCGTGTTCGCAAGATATTTCCCCCCATGCACACAAACAGCGTTCGCGAACAGGTAAAAAGCATCGCCAACGGGCGAAACAAGTAATTCCGCGTGTTCGCGAAATTTCTGTTTGCTCGCAGAGATTTTTAACAGTTTTGCGGAGCTTTGCGTAGCGCGACTATGCAAATTCCGCCCACCCCTGCTTAGCTCATCATTGGGGTGTGAGCTATCAATTACAATGTACTATATATCACACAAACACTGCATCAACACGAACATCATTATGTGTACTGCCAACCAGTTAGTGGAGGGACGCAGTAGCCACTTCCAAACCGAGTCTGTCGCACCCATTGCCTGTTGATCATTATGGTGAACAACACAGGTGAGCATTCAAAGGACACGGTAGCCGCATCCGAAACCGAGTTTGTCGCACTCATTGGCTCTTGCTCGTCATGGTGAATGACGCAGGTGAGTATTCAAAGGAAGCGGTGGATGCATCCGAAACTAGTCGGTCGCACCCATTGGCTGAGCATCATCATGGTGAACGACGCTGGTGAGTATTCAAAGGACATGATAGACACATCCCAAACGAGTCGGTCGCACCCATTGGCCATCATGGTGACCGATGCGCGTTTTGTTTCATGTCCGATTCTCATGCAAAATGATTCAGTAACCTTCCATCACCAATGCATCTAAGTAAATAGTGGTATGATGTGGGTATTTTGAACATTGCGGTAGGCATGTCAGATACTATAATTGTTATTGATTGGACAGATTCGGATAATGCGAACGAGTCGGACCTATCGCTTTGTCCACATGCAAAAGAGACTGCCTCTGCTTACAGATAAAAGTCTGTCTGTTCCCTACAGACCTCACTTGCCTGCACTGCCTGCACATTACCTACATCTCTCCATCTCTCTGCTGCTGTCTCCACATCCTCTGGGAGCTACCATGGCACGTACAGTGGACAGGGCCCCAGCCTTCACTGAAGAAGAAAACCAGGCCCTGGTGGACAGCCTCCTTCCACTGTACAGACAGCTGTACGGCAAACCAGAGGAGCAGCTGAGTGATGATTCCACTACCTTGTATTTGGACATGTGCAAGATTTGCACTGCTAGCTTTGAAAATCTCAAGTGAGGGCATGCAAACAGAGTTCCTGTAAGCTATGCTGTGTGTAGAATTGTGTTCTGGGCATGTACATTGCTGTAGAAGTGTGTGCACTGGGTGGTGTTGACTACTCAGCACTGTTCACATGGGATGGAGGGAGGGATCATTGCACACAGGACAACTGTCCATAATGCCACTTGTTTACTCCTTAGACATTATTTGCAACCTTATACTGAACAATGTGTGATATTGTGTGAGCCGAAAACATGAAGCATGAGACTCAAGTTACTGTCACCATGTCATCCTCACAGGTCGTCTCCCATCAGAAGGTCAAGAAGTAGCAGACCATCGCCCAAACAGTTTGCTTAGTGGGGGTCACCAACCGATGTATCCGCCACTTCCAGAAGAGGTAGCAGTACCTCAGGGGCTGGACTAGGAGGATTGCCCATGTAAAACTGAACATATCACCTCCACACAAGATATGCAGATGCCAGACCCTGACCTTCCACTTGCTCCGGATTCTGGTGGTGGTCTTCCCTGACATGGATGGGCAGTTGAAGGCCAGACAGCAGCAAGGAGGGGGTGAGTATGTACCATGTCATATACCTATGTTCAACACATGTATGTTGCACTCTCGCATCTTGCTGTCCCAATAGCAGTTCGTAAGTCATCCAATCACACAGATCTCTCTCAAGAGATGCATATGCACCATGATTGGTAAATTCCCTGTTGTTCCCCTTTCCATCTGTGACATGCCTGTCAATTATGTCCAGGCAAGTGACTGTAGTCACATGCTCATGTGATCTGCACAATCTACAACATTATGTGCATGGAGATGACCTTCTGTAGTGATGCAGTTGGCTGACATGTGTCAGCATAGTGACTAATGTATGACCTGTTATCAGAGTACAGCAGGCTACACTAATGGCGATGCCTTGTAGAGTCAATTTTGGTCATTCAGGCAAATTTCTGTCCCAGCGGTACTGCTCAGTATAATCACATGTATCTCATGACCCAAGGGGAGGTATGCGAATTCCGGGCAACTGTGACACTGGACTGTCAAATGTTAGTATGTGTCATTCCTTTTTCAACTTTAAAATTAGAAATTACATCTGTCAGACTCTGTCACAGTGACTACACGTGACAATCTTTGACAGACACAGGAGATCACTGTCGGGAACAAAACTACACTTTAAATGTATTGGTTATGTTTTACAAACACAACTGTTTACATGTGTGTAAAATCTCTTGACTACATACTTGTGGCTTGGTCATCCATGTGCACACTGCATTACTTTCATCATGGTAGATGTCAATTGTGCACCCAATTTCATTTGTGAGTTCACAAACCTTGATGGTGAACAAGAGCAATGTCCATTTGTCAAAGTGTGCAAGTTGTGTGTACCACCTCAGGGAAATGCACACTTGGCAGCCAAAGATGTGGGTGGAAGTAGTCTGGACAGGATTGAGACACAGTGGTGACTTGAATCATGTGATGTTGAGGTTCTGTACTACTAGTACATACAGATGGATCCCCCAGACAGACCTGTGGCATAGTGTACCGAATGAAGCATTGTGATGATGCAGTCATTGGTCTTCAAATTGTGTTAGACTTTGTCCAAATATGTAACAGTTGGACTGTATACAATGTGAAAGACATTGTGATTTATTATTTGACGACATCATGGAGAATACCAATAAATCTGTCCATGGTTGACATAAGACAGTGGGCCATGTGACTCTCACCCTAGCTAGGCCTAACACGTTGGGGTTTACAAAAAGTGAATCAGATGTGTGCCCAACAGCAGAGGACCAAAGACAGTGGACAAATGATCACAAACACTGTTATCTGTGTGATGTAATGCAGGCTGATAATGTACCCAGTTAGGCCATAGCCATGGATTCATAATTTGATGACTGGGGATAGATGAATGTTGACCATGTCACATTTCTAATGTGTGCATCCAATTTGCTGTGTCAGTTCAAGACTCCCTTGCAGGAGATGAGACAGGTATGTCATGACACAAGACCGCCAGGTGCATTACAAATCAGACCACATGCTACGTAGTGTAGGATTTGACAGTGTGGTTGTGGGCTTTGACATTGATCTGAACAATGTTGCACATGACATCATGTGTCTGAAAACCATGGTCAAATGGCTGACTCAAGTGCCCTTTACACATACGTGTAATGAGTAAAAGGCTGCAGTCAAAATGATGTATAGGCTTACTTGGTGATGATATGTGACAATATCCATGTGTCAAGTCCATGCGTATGAAAGAAAAGTTTTTGAACATGTCAATAATGAGGCAATATACGGATGTTTACCTGAAGACCCTACTGTGGAAATTATGAAAGTCTTAAGTAAAATATTAGAACAGGCAGAGGATCTCCCTTGAATTGATTCAGCAACTAAAAAATATCTCACAAATCAGTTTCCGCGGAGACCCAAAATTTAACTATTACCCAAAGTACACAAAAGCCTTGTTGATCCACCTTTCAGACCTATTGTATCTGGATGTGAATCTCTGTTTGAAAAACCTGGGCGTTACATTGACGCTTACCTACAACCATTTGTTCAGAGTTGGAGAACTTATGTAGAAGATACAACAGATATTTTACGAAGCTTGAGTACAGTTAAAAAGGAAGTAACTGAGAATTGGATTCTGTGCACCATTGACGTAGTTGCATTATATACTTCAATACCACATGTCAACGGTTTGGAAGCAGTTGAATGGGCATTACTCAGACAAGAAAATTTGGATGCACCTAAATGTTTAATTTTACAACTACTGGAGTTTTGTCTACAGAACAGATATTTCACTTGGAACGAGAAGTTTTATATTCAGTTGAATGGAACTTCCATGGGATTTCTGGGAGCACCTGCTTACGCAAACACGTATATGGCCAAATTTGAAAATGATTACATCTTATCAGATCCTACGTGGCAAGAATGTCTGGTATTTTTTGGTCGGTTTATTGATGACATTTTCCTCATTTGGAACAAATCAGAGTCTGCGTTGATTAATAACATCCGTACACTTAACCAAACAGATCCAAGGATACAATTCACGTATAGCATCAGTAAAAACGCACTTTCTTTTCTGGATGTTTGGATTGAAATAAAATCAGGTCAAGTGAACACAAGCATGTTAAAAAAACCTACAGACAAAAACAATGTTCTATTGTATAGTAGCTTTCATCCACCTTCTCTAATAAAGATTTTACCTGTGTCTCAGTTTTTAAGAACTCGACGCATTTCGTCCAACGATAAAATGTGCGAAGAAACATTGCAAAAACAAATAACTAATTATGCTCAAAGAGGGTATCCTGAAGATCTTTTCAATCAACAATTAAACAAAGTTAAGCACCTGCCTAGGGAACAACTACTTAAAAAGGCAACAAAACAAACAAACACTCGAATTGTATTCGTGTCAAAATATTCTACTGTGTCGTCAGACATTAGGACGATTATTTGCAAACGTTGGGACTTATTAGAGTCTGAGACTGACTTCAATATGTTGTTTCGTGAGTAACCTTTGTTTGAGTACACCAGAGCGCATAATCTTAAAGAAATGTTATCTAAAAATATGAAACCACTAACAACAATGGTGTCCACAACTGTAAAATATGGAACATACAAATGTTGGAATTGCATTCATTGTAATAACGCAATTCTCGGACAAATTCTATTACACCCCCGAACCGGCGTAAAAATTAAACTCCAAAGCAGTATGAACTGCAATTCTGAAAATGTTGTGTACGCAATAAAGTGCCCATGTGGGCTGTTGTACGTGGGTAAAACTGAAAGAAAGATGAAAATAAGATTAACAGAACACAAAAGCAAAATTTGCACAAAGAGTACCACTTCCAGTCTAGCGGTACATTGGGAAGAACAACGTCACAAGATTGTGCAATTGAAATTCCAAATCATGGAGCAAGTACCAAAAATTCCAGACAGAGATAATTCTAAACATCTCCTACAGAGAGAAGTGTTTTGGATCAAGAAACTTCAGACCATGATGCCACATGGTGTCAATGACAAACTGGAGAAGGCCTGTTTTCTTTAGAAATGCATATTAGTAATCTGATGAATCATTGAGGGATCCACACTAGGTGACCCATAAGAATAAACTACACCTCAAAAATTCACAACAAACATAGGTTATTCACAAGAACAAATTACACCACAGTAATCCATAGATAGTGTCACAAACACAGACACATGTAGGGGTATGATTTGCAGTTTTAGGTTTTCCCATATGAACAATAACGCATTTTTTCAGACAGTTTGATGTCCTAATTGTAGTATCCATTGTTGTGTGAATCTACAAAAACATTAACTTTGTCAATCTAGTGAATTTTTGATTTTGTTTATCCAGAATTATACTCCAATTCCTTGCACTGTGAGCATAAACACTGCATGTTGTATGCACTTCACAAATAATTTTAAAGGTACTAATACACTTTAAGTAACTTTCTTTCGTTTTTTGTTGAACCATTTTACCTTTTGCGCCGAATTACATCGGGGTCACTTCTTAAATCATTCAGGTTGTGTGTTTTTTTTGTTTTTTTTTTAAATCGCGTGAAGTAGCATAGTTTAGTCTGTCTTCAGTGTTAAGCCTTTTTTGATCGCGTCATCGCACTAACGCATAGGCCAGGAAGTCAGGTGTTTAATGAGATGGGCTGACGGTAGCGTTTCATGAAGTGCGGAATATATCACGCTAATGAGAACGGACGACTGCGGGACTCGGCGTTAGTAGAGAGCAGAAATCGGTAAGCAGTGCTCACGCACAATTATCCTGAAGGTGGTAGTTCCGCCAGAATTGAGATATTATGTTCTGGGTACATGGTTTTGTAGTTTTGACCAATCATTTTTGTTTGGTAGGTGTCATGGAGTCCTCAGGTTTTTTCAAGGGCCGACGAATAAGAAATTAAACAACTCGGATTTAAAGTTTCCATGGTTGTGTTCAGGCACATCTGGTTGGATTTTAAGGTGAGCCAAGTTGATACCTTTTGGTCAGTTTGGATGGTTACCATCATTACATACAGTTAAATAATTAGGTATTTTTTTAATCTTCAGGCGTTATACATATTGGCGAATGGAATAGAATTGGTGGTTACATTTAAACATATAGTCAGCCATTGATTAGCAGGTACGTGATAGCAAGTAATTTTATTATATAGTGAGAAACTGAATTAGACTATTCAGAGGTTTCATTTTGCCAACATTTTCTTTCCCTTCATAGTGTTTGTAATTTTGACCGGTGTCAAGATAGTAAGTGACGTGAATTTCATATATCTTTTTAATCACTGTGGTGAGGGGAGCTCGATGCATTTAAGAACTGCACTAGTGTTTAATTACTAATTCCGATCCCCAAGGTGCATCTTTTGAAATGTTTTCCTTTTCTTCTTACAGAATACCCCTGACGAAGGGACCAAGTGTCCCGAAATGCATTGGGTTCTTCAATATTTCTGTGTGCAGAAAAAATATGTTATACTATTTTTGTAATCATTTTGTTTGTTGATGTAAATAACCCAAAAGTTGAAACTTACATGGATACTTGAATGTATACTGTGCTTACATCTTAATGAAGATATTTGTTTTTGATTAAATTTGCATTGAATGTATGAATCGTTAATTTGTAGTGCGTGTTGCAGTCGTAGCGGCCTTTCAGGGTCTAGGCCACTCAGGTAGTTTAACTAATATATGCTTCGCAGGCATATTTGCAACAAAGCAAACACATATCGCAATACACTGATTTAGGTTATGTAACAGTGTGGGCTCCTCACCTACATTGTTTACTTAAGTCTATGCGTATGACTCATGTGAATCTCTTTGGCATTCTTGTTCACAGCATCAGCACCGGCTACCGGAAGAGGCAGTGCCACGGACCAAGGGGAAGAAGCTCGCCAGACTGGGTCCATTGCGGAGGTGGAGGAACCCAGTGGCTCAGAGGGTGAGGGAGCCACACTAAGGGCTGCTTCACATACCCATATGAGGGAGCTGCCGAAGATGACACCTCCAGTAATCACTCCCTTGTGGTTGTGGGTGAGTCAGGATTGGTTCAAATTACATCTGAGTCCGCCATCACCACCACCACAATCTCCACCCTCCCAGCTGCTCCCATGCCCAGTGACCATGGCCGCTCCCATGCAGGGGAGCATGTCTCCTTTGGGCCAGGCACTGTACCCTCTGCACCAGTCTCACCTGCTGCCCTGAGTGTGGAGACAATGGATTTGCTGAAGCAGATCCATGTGGGACAGACATCCGTGCTGAATGTCCTCCAATCTTTTGACACAATTGGTGTCATACATGGAGGGCATCCACTCGGTAATATCTGCCCTACAGAGGTCAAACTAGGCACTGGCTTCCACACTGACAGCAGCAGTCTCCCTGATCCAGCAGTCCCTCACCACTTTTTCCTCTTCCCCATCCACAGTCTCAGTTACCCTACCTGATCCAAGCACACTCAAACAGGCACGTGCACAAAGATGAACATACACATGCACCACACAACCACACACACATGACTCCAAACATACATGCACGCTCACTCAGGGGACTGACAGCACACACTCCAGGGAGAAGCTGAAACCAGACAAAACCTGACAAAAGGTGAGGGTAACCTCTAACCGGTTGCTGGTCTTAGCGCACTGTTGTTTATTCTTGTTTTTTTATGCTGGTGTTTTAATCCGCTTTGACATTAAATCGGTTAATCCTTTTTAACTGTTTTTTAATTGTTACCCACAGTAGGGCTTAACTCACTCACCCCTGCTAGAGCACATCAGCTACCGTCTCTGCTTCCCCAATCCACCACGGCATAGCCGATTGAGCGAAGGGAAGCGGACACTCCTCCTTTCCCCACCTGACTTCTGGCGGAACCGCAGAGCATAGGTTAAAGACCGCATTGCTTCAGCCAGCTTTAAAAGCTCAACCTGGATCAGACGCGCAGCCTGGCAAAAGGTGAGGGGAACATTTAACCGGTTGCTGGTTTTAGCACAATGTTGTTTATTCTTGGTTTTTTATGCTGGCATTTTAATCCGCTTTGGAATTAAATTGTTTAATCCATTATAACTGTTTTTTAATTGTTATCCACGGTAGGGCTTAACTCACTCACCCCCGGTAGAGCTCATCAGCTACCGTCTCCACTTGCCCTGTCCGCCACGACATAGCCAATTGAGCAGAGGGAAGTGGTCACTCCTTTCCCCACCTGATTCCCTGACTTCCTGCGGAACCGCAACGCATAGGATAAAGGCCTCATTGTGTCGGCCAGCTTTAAAAACTCAAGCTGGGACAAACGCGCAGTGGACGTACGCAGCGGGCACGCCACGGGCTCGCCAAAGGCAAGCCCGTCTGTGCACGGCCGCATTAAGGTCGTGCCCAGCGCCGGGGATGCTGCCGATTTTTCTCAGATTAACGGAAATAGGATAAAGTGGTCAGCTAGGTCTCTCTTATCCTTCAATAAATTTGACCGATGTTGCTCTTTAATGGATTTGAGTCAGGATTTCCACAGCTTACTTTGCCATAAGTGTGGTTTTAAGACCACCAACCTTGAGTCCTTTTCTAATTGTCAAATGGCTGGCAGTAATAACACTCACATCTCTCCTCCTATAATTATCATCTGGTTTTAATCAAAGCATGGTCCTTAGTAAAGCATGCTTTTGAAGTAGTGAGGCTAATTGTGAATGAACAGCTTGATGTTCTCTTTATCACTAAAACTTGGGCTAACAAGCATTCTACTCCTGATCTGCTGATACAACTCCACAAGATAGAGGTGGGAATAGGGGTGGCAGTTTGTGGATAATTTATAGAAACAACGTTAACATTAAAATTGATCTTCTTCCGAACGCAGACTGTGAAATGTTATCTTTTACACTTGACATAACCAACAATTACTCCCTTAATGGCTTGCTCAGATTCAATTTTCTTCAATCTATTCATTCACTAGTTGAGGGGGGAGCATGTGACAATGACAATGCAGTACTTGGAGATTTTAATTTCCACTTAGACTGTGCTGAAGACAAAGATAAAGAAGCTGCTCTAGGGATTATGAATTCCTTTAATCTTCCACAACTTGTTCATCCGTCTACTCATCCTTTCAAACAATAATTTCTTTTCGGTTAAAAATATCTTTCCTCATACATGGTCTGACCATAAAGTAGTATTATTTGGATTGGCAATTCCCCCTCCCTCTCAAGACAGGGATCATGACTCTAGCCATCTACCTTCCTATCTGTGGTCTAAAACTAACTGACATAGCTTACACACATACACATGTTGGACTTGATCTTATGTGTGTGGCTGGCCTGTTGCCTTTGTGCATCAGCACCTGTGTATTTCACCTGCATTTGAGGGACATAGAGTTGATGTTGCTCTGTGTTCTGTTTTTTCCTGGCCCTGGGCTTTCAACCTCTCCTCTCTGACCATTCTTTAAGCTTGCCAGTCAACATTAATACCACAGTGTGTGTTTCATTAAAAGTGCGAATTGGCTTAGAATATGTTTGTTTTGCAGCAGCTTGTACTCCGATTGTGTGTATGGATGCATTTCTGAGTGTAAAATATTACATTCTCCAATTAGACATTGCTGGGATTGTTAACCCCCCCCCCCAAACACCAGACAGATTGGATTAACTTATCTTTGTGTATGTAGCCCCCCCAACAATGCTTGGCTGTACGTTGCTGTGGGTATTTGGCCACCACCACACAACTAATATCTGATTTGTGTGTGTGGGTTTGCCCCCCAGCCCTTCTAGTTATGCCATGCTAGGGGTATTTGACCCACACAATCCTGAGATTTGCCTCTACATTGCACAGGTTTAACTCCCAAATGCCATAGTGGCTCCACATTGCTGGGGGGGTTACCCCCAAAACCCATATTGTCTCCACATTGCTAGGGGGTTTATCCCACAAATCCGCATACTGCCTCCAGATTGCTGGGGGGTGGGTTACCTACCATATCCCCATATTGGTAGTGTTAGCCATCCACCCAGCTATGTACATTAGATTGCTGGGAGCGTTAGCCATCCACCCCTATGGGCAATAGAATGCTGGGAGTGTTAACAATCCACCCTCATACTGGCACTGGAGTGCTGGTAGTGTTAGGCATCCAACCCCCTATGGGCATTAGATTGAAGAAAGTGTTAGCCATCCAACCCCCTACTGGCACTGGAGTGCTGGCAGTGTTAGACATCCACCCCCCTATAGGGTGGACAATGTTGGTAGTGTTAGCCATCCACCCCCCATGAGGTAGCCAATGCTGTAAGATTTCCACTTACCACAATGGTGAATGACTTCTCACAATCTGTATGTAATGTTGCCTTTTGCGGGGTAGTGGCTGTTTCGTGTGTGGTAGGTGTCTAACTTACCCTCTGTGACAAACGCGTTGGTTAGGGTTGTAGTATTGGCCGTACGCGTAGAGTATGGTTATTACGTGAGTGATAGGATACATGGCTGCACCCATCTCGGTCGCAGGGATAGTGTTGTGGCACAAATTGGACCTGAAATACTCCCCTTCCAGATGCTCTGACATCTGGGGGTGTTGCGACGCATTCGGCGCATGAGAAGTACGCATTGTACTTAGGCGTTCGGAATCGGTTTGAGAATATGACTCCATTCAGGGTTTAGGGAGGCTTCTCATTGGGAAAATGGAGACGGATTCGAAGTGATCGAGTCATTCGGTAAGTAAGGGATTTGAGCAGTGATTCGGCCAGAGGCTCCAGCTACAGACGGCTCTGGGAAGGCCTTCTTTTCCGGGATCGGAATCGACCCCTAAGTGATAAAAAGCAAGCATTCGAGCATTTTTTGAAGCTAACAGCCTTTTCTGTGGGAAGAGATCTTATCTTAACAGTGAATAGGGCTTAACCAGTGTGAACAGCTTTAGTAGACGTAGGATGAATGTATGCAACCAGGGGAAATTAACAAACCAAAAAAGTTCCACCAAAAAGCAAATGGACACAGTAATTAGACTACAGGAACTGGTAAAAGCCTCCTTTTAGGATATATTAAATACAAGAGATAGCACAAGCACTGTGCAGATAAAACCTAAAGTTTGGACAGTCCTGTAAATCTGTAAGAGAATGTTTAACACAAAAAACAGAGAGCAACAGCTGAAAGTTGGAGCGCAGAGTTTTCACAAAGGTATAGTGACCGAAATGCTAAAGTTAGGGACATTTTTCAGTTGTGCAAACAACCTCTGCCTAACACAGTGGGCCTGATTCCGTTCTTGCTCGGAAATCCCTACGGCCGACTAGGTTCCGTAGAGCTTTCCGAACGACTCATGCTCCTGGGCTCCGAACGCCCGAGTACGATGCAAGTACTCGCTGATGGATTCAGGTCACTCGGAGCCCCATTGAAGTCAATGAGAGCCTATTATACGTTGCGTACATAGGCTTCCAGTGAGAAAAAAGTAAGTCATGGATAAGGGCGCCGCCTGTCGTGGGGATGCGTCGTGCCCCCCGCACCGTACATGTATGTGCAGGGGGCCCAATATGCTCCCCCAAAGTCCCCATCCTAAAAAAGCTTTTTCGAGTCAGAGGCTCGGATATTCACATCGTACGCGCTCGCTCGTACGGTGGGACGAGTCGGTCGGAAATCGCACTCGCGATTCAGACTCTCTCCAGACGAATGCCATCAGAAGCCCTTCCGAGTGAGATCAGAATCGGGCCCAGTGTGTTTTAAAAGAAATCCTGGGCTTAATCAGAAGCCAGTGAAGTGTGATCCTAGCATGAGTGAATGGTCAAATGCACCCAGTTTGGGTAGCTTTCACATTCCTAGATTCTGAACCATTTGATGCTTCATTAAGGAGGATGATAAAAGTCTGTCCTTGAATAAGTACTGTAGAAATGCTTGAGCATAAAGATTTTTGGATATTTACAGCGGGAGCTTCCCCATTTGCTTAAGTAGGTGGAAGAATGTTGCCAACTTGTGTTATTCTCGGCTGAAAGGGAAAGGTCATGATCCAGAATAATACTCTTTGCGGAGAGGGAAGCACTACCTATAGTTGCAGGTCAAGGGAGATGTGCCAATACATCTGGCATTTGCTACCAGGAGCCAACCTGTTGGCTTCTCAAATGTTTTTTTTTTGCCCTTGATGGCTACTGTATCTGCATATTCTTGTGCAGCCACCATCTTCCAATGGATTTTAAAAAAACATAATAAAAACCAGCACACGATGTCTGCTGTACCAGCATGCATATATACATTAGACTTTTTTTAAGGGATGTTCTTATGTTTTAAAAAAAAATCCATTAGAATATGTCTGCCGTGCATGCACAGTTGTCTCACAGAATAGCAAGAACAACAATATTATGGACCAAACATTGAGGACAAGAATTTTGTATTGATTTACTATTCTTAACTCCATATCTCTGCTCCTTGAAGATAGAGGTAAAACTTTGCTCAGATTATGATATTCTTGTCCTCGATATTCTTACCATATTAACTTGGCCACACAATAGCTTATTTTCAATATTTTCGTCAATCACTTCATACACAATGTCCATTTAGGGATAGTTTGGCTGAGCCCATGCCTGGCCACATCCTGCACTGGATGGGAAGCGCAGGGTGGTGCGGCACTGAGACCAAAATGAGAAGCAGTAGAAAAGTGTACAGATTACCAAAGTAATCTATTTTAAGCCCCATGTAACCATCCACAAAATGTCCTAACTTAATGACAGTTCACCTAGCCAATGTCAACACCAAAACAAGGTTCAGCAAAAGCCCATGCTTCTGAACTGTATATATGTTTGCATGAGTATGTGTAAGTATTTGTGCATTGGTACCATGAGGTCTGCAAGACCTAAAATATCAAGAAGAGTTGCATTACAAAGAAAATGTATGTTGTTTTGTGCTCATAGTATCCCAGCAAATGTCTTGAACAAATGATGTAGAGTGCTGAATGTCCTAATTGACTCTCATGCCAATTGCAATACTGGAGTTTGAAATTTAGGAGCAGGGCTACACCTTTGGAAATGACAGTCATGAGAGAAGCAACGTCTAGGAAGACCATGGGCCAAAAGAAAGGCAAGCATACAGGGCAGAATCCCTGCCAGTTTAACCTCTGATGGTAATGGAATGCACATTGTAATGATCGTAATTAAATTACAGATTTACCATAATGCAGGTGAAAATTTGCTAGACCTCTGAACAGGCATAATCTGCAATGTGGAGTCTGAGGTTCCTCCCAGAACAGAGGTGATGCTCATATTGACTTTGTCAAAAAGTGAAATTTGAATTTGTTTTAGAAAAATAAATGAAAAAATCTCCTAATATTTTTTCACATGTTTTGCTGAAAAAATAAAAAAAAGGTCAAATGACATGTTTTTTCAAACTTGTTTTCTCATAATGTTATTATGTTTAAAAAAGTAATTTCCAGTAATATTCCAGCAGAGATATAGGAGCTGGATATGGGCTGATAGACAGAATTATATGATTCTGAATCGACATTCTCCTCCTCACAGCGGTAATGCAGGTTCGTGGAGATTAGTTTCTGGTGATTTTTTGTAGGCAGCAGTATAGCAAATCTTTTCATTTACATACTGGCAGGGAAGTTGTGCAAATATTTTTATTTATTTTACCCAGTAACCAATAAGTTCACCTACATCCAAAGGCCAATGAGGCATACCAATAGGAATACAAGGGAGGAGATCGAAGGGGGTGTAACAGGAGGGGACCATGAAGGGGGGAAGGAATGGGCTAGAATGCTGCAGTTCATTTCCCTGGGAGTGTGGAACCCTTGCCAAAGTTAACTCCTTCGTAACATATTCAGTGTCAGCGGGATGGGTCTTATAGTGCATTACAGCCACTGTGACTAGCTGGTATTTTGAATATTTTAAAAGAGTTACACAGTGACAACTGGGCCCAGGTCATTAGAGATACAAATGGGTCATTAACTCATAAAATACCTGTAAAGAATGGTCTTAGACAGGGGTGCGTTCTGGCACCCCTGCTTTTTTCTATTTTTCTGGCAGATCTCCCCGCAGTGCTGGAAATAGAAAAAAGTGCAAGTCTGCGTATAAATAGAAATAAAGTGTCCTGTCTTTTATACACAGACAATCTTGTGATCCTTGACCAAACCGAATTGGGACTCCAAAGAAAATTAAATGTGTTTAAAAATTACTGTGATAAAAAGTTTTTAATTGTAAATATGGATAAAACAAAGGTCTTACAGTTTGGGAAAAGAGCTAAAAATAAAACTTTTAATTGGTTTTTAGGACAAGTTAAACTAGAAATTGTAAGTGAATACAAATACCTAGGCCTTTGGTTTGACAGTACATTGAAGTGGGATACCCATCTGGAGGCACAAGTTGCAAAAGCCTCCTCGTCAGTGTGTGGCCTGAAAAAATGTAATAAAGAATATGGCGACATGTCTCATAGACCCTTGTTAAATGCATTTGAAGCAATGATCCCTCCGCAAGTTCTGTATGGAGCAGAAGTGCTCTATTTGAGTGGCAAAAGAGGTTGGGATCGTGAAGAAGGAAAGACCATAAAAATGCTGCTGTCTTTACCAAGTAGTGCCATGATCCAAGCAATTAGAATGGAGGTAGGGCTAACAGTCTGGAATGTAAAGACCCAAATGTCCTTATTAAGATTCTGGAAACGCCAGGAGTTAGGGGGTATGCAAAAGATCTCAACATGGTGTAGAGAAGAAATTATAACTAGCAGCCTAGGATGGGCACGAGATGTAAGGAAAACCCTCCAGTCCGTAGCGGCGCATTTAAAGTTGAGTCTCTCGCAGCCATCCCTGGACATAGTCTTTACAAAGAAAATACTTAGGGTTCAAGGCCTACAATTCTCTAGATCACAAGACCTTGCTTACCTGAGGGTGAAAAAATCAGTTAATTGGGTAAGGAGCGCATGGGAAAGGGTGGACCGGTTCCCATATTTGGACTTTTTGCCTAATAAATGGTTAAGACACGAAATTTTACGGGTACGAGTGGGTATTAACCCTTGGAAGTCGGATGGAAAAATAAAAGCAGCATTGATCCAAATGGATGGTATCTGTAAATGTAGAATAGTGGTAAGACATGATACTTTGCATATATTGCTTGATTGAACATTGATTTTAGCGATACGAAAAGTATTTTTACGACGAATATTTTTAAAATATAAGGTGAACTCACGTGCGCAATCGGCTTGTCTTTTTATGGATATGTCATCCCTAGATTCTACAATTGCTTTAGGGAAGTTCCTGAAAGCAACACATGACTTTATAAAGGAGAAATTAAAAGAGGGATGCTGATTTATAATTTTTTTTTTTAAATATCCTCCCAAAAGTGAGAATTTTATGGATGAGAATTTTAGGGATCTAAATATTTTTTGTAAATTGTGATAAAATATATTGTGGTTTTTTTTTTCTATGTTTTACTATGAGGATCTTAAGCTGTGTATGGTTTTAAAGACTATGGTATTAATAAACATTGTTTATCTCTCTCTCACTGTGACTAGTCTTTGTCATGCTGGTCTGACGTGGCCCCACCCCCTGTAAGGTAGAGTACATGGGGGTAAAGAGGAGTGAGTTCACAAAAATCTTGTGGCAAAAACTTGATGCATGGGCCCCAAATTTGTCAAGTTTTGGCAACCTGTTCTATAGGGAAGCAGAAAGCTTCTCCATCCCTTTGAGGTCCCACAGTTTATGTATCAAGTCCATGTGAGATGGCAATGTGATAACCTGCTTGGCTGCTCACAATGCTATTGTTATCGCCTTACCGTTGTGTGAGTGTAGAGGGTATGTCAGAGCATTGGAAAGTTCTAGTACAACTTAACTAGGAAGTAATGGGATTTCCATAAAAAAATTTCATTGATGTCTTTCAGCACCTCCTCTTAATACCGAGTTTGGGACAGAACCAGAGGGCATAAGTCAGTGTACCTGGGCAGGCACAGTTGAGCCAGCAACCACCTGACTGTTGGATTTCTATTTTTCTAATCTAATCAAGGTGTAATACCAATAATGTATTATCATAAGCATTGCTTCTTTTACCGAATCAGAGAAGGAGAACATGCACGTTCTATGGAGGGTGTCAGTCCATTTCTTGGGGGTGAAGTTGTGGTCTAGCTCGGCTTCCCACCACCTCTGGACTGGAGATTTGCTGAAGTCTGAAGTCTTGTTTAGGAACTGGTAGATGTCTGAGAGTAGGCCCTTATCATATTTTCTAGTGATCACCCATTTCTCAAATTCTGTTGGTGTGGGGTCAAGTTGCTGGTTGGGTGACCCAATGCCTGATGCAATGCAGTGCCAGCATTACTCTTCATGGCATACAAAGTGATGGCTTATTAATTTTGCACTTGGCCTCTTGCCAGTTATAAAATTTAGGACTTGACAATGCTGATGGGAAAGCGGGATTGCCAATGGTGACCTTGAGGGGGGGAAGAATAGTTGGGCAGCCCATAGTGACCATGGCCCTATCCCATTCCTCAACTGGTGACATGTAGATTCTTGGGGGGATGTTGATTTTTGGGGAGCCATGGACCATTCCAGATGTGAATCCCAGCTATGTCCTGGCCAATAAAGCTCAAGTGTCTCTCTGTCAGGGCCCTATTCCATTCCACCATGAACCATAGTTGAGTGGCGAGGAAGTAGTGGTTTAGATGGGGGAGGCGCAAGCCTCCCTCTGCTGTGTATAAATAGGCCCTCTTCTTTGCCATGGTCAGTTTAGTACCTTCTCAAACAAAATCATCAATCATGCTGTAGTTTGCCTATTAGGTGGAGGTGTGGTTGTGGTAGGAGGATCTGCATTGCATAGAGTATTTTGGGAAGGAGGGTCATTTTCACCACAGCTGTTCTGCCCATGCACAGAAGTCCAAGCATGCTGTGCTCAGCAGGTCAGAGTAGTTACCTTCTGCTGTTTTCTTCAGCGAGGGATATATTTTTCCCCCCAGGTACAATACACAATAGGTCACCCAGGGAATTGGAAAGAGGTATTGCAGCTGGGATCTCTTTTCCTATGAGACAGTAAGGTTGAGGACCTGGGATTTCTGAATGTTAACTTTGAAGTGGTATACCCTACCTTCGGTATGGGCTACCATTACATTCTTTGCATACAGCATTATTTTATTCCCAAGGCATCTTATGGTGATTTATTTGATCTGTAGGTCATCCCGTGTTCGCTCAGATGATGGTTCCATATATAAAGCAAAGAGAAGCAGGCAAAGCAGGCAGCACTGGAGTGTGGCCCTGGCTATTGCGAGGCTAGGCCATTGACTCTCACCCTGGCTATAGAGCTAGAGTAACTGCACAATATTCATGCTTTGAATTGCATGTCCAGACCTGCATTGTTTAGTATTTTCCACAGTAAAGGCCAGTTCATGCGATCAAATGCCTGCTCTACGTCAATCAACATGAGAAGTGCTGGAACTCAGGAGCAGGCATCCTTTGTGTAGTAGTCATTTGGTGATGTCATTGTAACACCTTTCCGGTTTGAATCCCAACTGATCTGGCTCTATGAGGCCCTGCATGTATGGGTTGAGGCAAACAACCATTATGCCCATTAAGACCTTGCCATCAAAATTTAGCAGGTTTATTGGTCAGTAGGAAGAGTATAACATAAGATCCTTCCCATGTTTAGGGATCACTGTGATCACTTCTTCCAACATTGTTTCTGTCAGATCACCTGTTTCATCAAAGGAGTTATAAGGCGAGTGAGGATAGGGGAGAGTTGGGTGAAAAATACTTTGTAGAAACTAGTGGTAAACTCATCTTGCCCTGGAGCCTTGCCAGGTTGGAACCGAGCAATGGCTGAAAGGACCTAATCTATGCGAATGTCGACCCCTAACTGGAGTGCCTCACACGCAGCAAATGTGTGGTGTGAGCTTCAGTGAGATATCCATTGGTCTCTTGGAAGTCCGCCTCCTCCACTGAGTAAAGGTCAGCATAGCAGAATTCCTATACCTGTGCTACGGTGCAGAGACAGATTATCGAGGCCTAAATATCGAATTGCCTAAATATCGATGGTGTAAAATGTCGAGGTAAGTTTATCCGTTGTTAAAAATATCGATTTTTGTGTTATGTAGAAATATCGATTTTGTAAATGCAATAGCAAATATATACGGGCCGATTCCGATCAGGGCACCGAACGCAATCTGGCTGGAAAAACTGCGAGCCGTACGCATGTTTTACGCCTGACTCGTACAGCTGTACGAGCGAGCAAGTACGATGCGATCTACGTGAAATTCACTGACTGAGTCGTTCCTGGGTCCGAACCGCTCTGTACATGTCGTCGTAAGCTAACCGCGGCGTGCAATGGATACGATCCTCGACCGAGCCAGTACGATGCACGCGTCGGACAGCCGGTGCAAGCCAGAGTGTCTGGCTCGCAAAATGTCTGGGTGGTTTCCTTTGGGGGACCGCGCCGGACCCCATGTCACCCACAGCCCTACGACTCGGACAAAGGGGGAGACCCAAGGGTCCCCCGAACACAGGCATGTACGGTGCAGATGGCACCGATGTGTACCCACTGTAGGGGGTGCCCTTGTGCGAGACGTACCCATTCAGTCAATGGAAGCCCATGTACGCGTCGTACGACCGGCTCCCATTGACTTCTATGGGAGTCCGACCGAACCGAGTCCGGCAGCATACGGCCGCATCGTACTCGCTCGGTCGGACTGCAGGACTCCAGGTCGGTCGGAAAACACTCCGGATCCGGCTCAGTCGGAGTGCTTTCCGACCCGGATTGGAATCGGCACCATAGTTGTAAATAATATCGATTTTTTGTTTATTTTTGTTTAATGTTGTGTTTTTTTAATTAATTTGGTTTTAGTTATTTTATATTATCTAAATATTTTTTTATATGATAATGCTTGTTTTTATTGTTTTTTAATGAATTTTTAGTAGAAGGATGTTGGGTTTACAGGGGATAAGGGTGGGGAGTAATTTTTTTTTTAAATGTGTAAAATTTAAATAGATTTCACATTTTTCTAAAACTTTGGGAGTGGGTTGTTGGGTTTATAGGGGATAAGGGTGGGGAGTATTTTAAGAATGTTGGTTAAAAAGAAATGTTTATTTTAAAAAATAAATACATTTATAAATACTTTAAAAAATAAAGGTACATTTAAAAAAAAAATCAAATATATGATTTGTTTATTTCTTTAAAAATGCATTAAAAATATATTTGTTGTAATTATTTTTGTTTTAGAAAATGTTTACAAAATTGGATGATTTTGAATTTTTAAATAAATAAATGTTTTTTTAATTCAGAATGTATTATTCATGTTTTTAAATTTTGGTGAGAAGGGCTGTCTCAAATGTTTACTTATATTTTTTGTAATAATTATAATTTTTAATAATTGTTTATTTTAAAATATATTATTTCACATTTTTTGTGACAAATTAAAAGAAAATGTGTTAAAGTTTAACATTTGTTAAAAAAAAATTACATTTTTACAAATAATATTTTTGGTTTAAAATTATTTTTTACTTTCCTATATTTTGCATTTTTTTGTTAAGTAGTATTTTTTTTTAGTTTTGGATTTAGGAATAGGACATTTTTTTCGGATTTATTTTCCTGCACTTTCCCTGAGTTTAGTTGGTTTTGGAGTTGGAATAGTAATTTTTGGAGGTATACTATCCAACATTTCCCTGTGTTTAGTTGGTTTTGGAGATGGAATAGTACATTTGTGGGGTTTATCATTCAGCACTTTCCCTGAGTTTAGTTGCTTTTGCAGTTGGAATAGTAATTTATTATGGTTTATTATCCAGCTCTTTCTCTGAGTTAAGCTGGTGTTGGAGTTGAATAATATTTTGATTGCGTTTATTATCCAGCACTTTCCCTGAGTTTAGTTGGTTTTGGAGTTGGATAATAACCACCCAAAAATTACTATTCCAACTCCAAAACCAACTAAACTCAGGGAAAGTGCTGGATAATAACCACCCAAAAATTACTATTCTAGCACTTTTCCTGAGTTTAGTTGGTTTTGGATTTGGAATAGTTATTTTTAGGGGTTTATTATCCACCACTTTCCCTGAGTTTAGTTGGTTTTGGAGCTGGAATAGTAATTTGGGGGGGGGGGTTAATATCCTGCATTTTCCCTGAGTTTAGTTGGTTTTGGGGTTAGAATAGTATTCTTTTTGTTTATTATTATTTATTTTTTTGAGAGTTTATTTGTAACTTGAAATAAGAAAGGAGACATATTTTGCATAAACATAGGGATGCATGACCTGTGGAGACTACCTGTCTTTCAAGCATTCCTACAGTTAGAGCTTTTGCTCTTTATCTTGTGAGTTCAGGAACTCCTATTGTTGACTCCATGGCAGAGTTATGCAGCCTGAAGTCGTTAATGAAAGACTATGGCACATATTTGTGATTCTTTTCAGGAACCTTTAACCTCTTCTGTGCCCATGACGAGATAGTCTCGTCATGGAGCACAGTCGCGCTGTGCCCATGACGAGACTATCTCGTCATGACACCCACCCACGGGGGAAACGCCAGGCACAGGAGGGGGAAAAGGCCTGGCAGCGAAAGGGTTAAAACAATTATTTTATTGACAATGATTATTGCTGTACAGTGCAATACATATATTCCAAATGAATGCATTTCTGTATGAGTCTTAGATCTGTTTGGTTTATTTGGTGAATCCTAATATGCAATTATTGTCTTTAATATGGTGGTGCCCTGTTGACAAAGCCAAAAGGTTTGCTGTTGGAAAACGAGGCAGTATCTGTGAGGCCTGCAAAAATAACTTGGCTACATTTGTCCTCCACTGGGAACCAGACACCCAATTGTAGCGCCTGACTCTCAGAGGGTAGCGTTGCAGAGAAGTCTGAGGCTCACTCAAGGGAGGTGATGTGGGCTAGTAACCGCCAAATGCAGGTGCGCAGAAATAACATTCAATAATTGATTCTCCAGTCTGTACTTTGCTTTATAGAAGTAAGAGTACATTTATTAAACACACACACTACTCAATACTATGCAACAATTTACAAATGTACATAAACTGTGGGAATTACTTTGTGACATTGCATAACATCTCCGAGCCTCCCGCGGGTGGGTGGGGTCTTGTACTGATGGAGCGGGTAATAAAAATGTTTGTATACCCCCCCTAATTTGCATGTGCGTATTAATTAGAATAATCAATTAATTATAACCATATTAAATGTTTGCAGTGGAATACTATTCAATCCTATTAATGTATGAATTACACGTGGGATTCGCATTTGCATGGCCAAAATAATTTGTAAATTATTATATGTACGCATACTAATATTAGAAAATTAGAATATTGCATGATATATGTTGCTTTTTTGACGTAATTGTAAGCCGCACCAGATGACATCACTGGGTGAATATAAACGCTTTAAATGTTGCTATCATGCTAGATAGTTACATACACATAGGGGAATTAGTGAGGGTTTAACATTTTAGTAGCCATTTCCATGTTTTAATTACTTTTTGTGTTTGTTTTACTTAAGTTGACCATTTGTGCCTATTATAAAATGGCCACTCTTTGACTCGACGCGACTGACAGCATTCCACGAGGTTTTGGGTGAAGTGCGCCTGCGCTACAGTAAGCAACAGTGGCCTCGTCCTGACCCCAGCCAAGCTGTATCAACCAAGAACATACTGGGAGAGTTGCCAGAAACACCCAACAATAGACTGTCTTTAAAAACCGGAACCAGCAAGTGCGATGACCTAACTTAATAAACTATGTGAGAACATCACCGATCGACCCCAAACCCACCAATGAGGACTGCCTAAAACTGATATTTGCTACAATTTTACATCGATTTTATTATAAAAGCTGATAGATTAGTGAGTTGCGCTCTCTTTTTCTTTTTCTTGACGTTATGCTGACGGAGAGGACGGTGACACTGCAGGACAGCTGTTTCCCTGAATCTTTGACCGACTGAATTGCTGCCCAATTTCCTGATGAACTGAAGAACTTTGATCTAATGGGCATAGATTGACT
Organism: Triturus cristatus; assembly: GCF_964204655.1. Classification (NCBI taxonomy): domain Eukaryota; kingdom Metazoa; phylum Chordata; class Amphibia; order Caudata; family Salamandridae; genus Triturus; species Triturus cristatus. Next base: position 766,698,951 of record NC_140584.1, on the reverse strand, counting down.
TGTACGCGCTTATGGTCTCGACCCAATCTATGGGACTGTAGCGTGCTGCAGGACGACTTGATTGACTTAGAGTACGACAAATAGCCAGATTAGGTAAATATGGTGATCTGTGGCTTGAATAACAGTTAATTATAATTTGCATTAATTAGATAAACTTTATTAATGATTATAAACAAATGAGTTGGGTTGTTTATTCATAGAGAATGTTAAAAATCTAAATGTAATCTAGAGAACTGAAAATCACTTTACCAAAACAACTAAATTAGATCTATCGATCACGTGGAAGGAATATCTAGAGGTTTAGGTAAAAGATGTACTGGATTAAAATATTTGATGTATAGTTATGTAAATATATTTTCCTTTAGGTCATAAGGTATTCCTTTCATGTCAGTGTTTGGAACATTCATCTCTCGGAAAGAGCAGACCAATGATGTGTGAATGTTGGTGATATGGGCTCCACCAATGAATGTATTGACTGAATGTGTTAGTGAGATATTTGGTCTGTGACGAAGGCAGGATTTTGGATTCCACTCTGCGACAGTTTTTCTGGTAGCAGGATGATGGTTTTTATTGTTTGGTTTGGTGATTATTGCTTGTACATTGCTTATTGATTATTAGATATTGATTGATATTTGTTTATGTATTAACACTCTGGTGCAGATTCCGATATGGGTAAAAAAATTTGCGTACGACTCGTATCCGTATATTTTCACGTAAAAGTACCGTACAAACTGCGAAGTACGATTCGTACGTGAAAAATACATACGATTTGCGTCGGGAAAATGGTCCGAGAGGGAGCCGTAAATTTTTACGTCCGAATAGTGGCGAGAAAAGTGTCCAATAGGGAGCCGGACATTTTTACGTGCAAATCGTAAAACAGAAGTCCGAGCGCGCAAGTACGATCCGTACCGGCCGTCCGAATACACAACCGCATGTAAAAGGCCCTGCACACATGTACACAGGTAAACTTGTGCCCGGATACGAGTCGTACAGCCCCCCCTCACCCCGCACATGTGAGCACCGTACCCCAGGCCCGTACCCCAGCCCAGCACCTGTACGTGCCGTACCCCAGGCCCGTACCCCAGCCCCGTGCATGTACACGCCGTACCCCAGGCCCGTACCCCAGCCCCACACCTGTAAGCGCCGTACCCCAGGCCCGTACCCAGGCCCGCACCTGTAGGCACCGTAGCCCAGGCCCGTACACCAGCCCCGTGCATGTATGCGCCGTACCCCAGGCCCGTACCTCAGCCCCGCACCTGTACGCACCGTACTCCAGGCCCGTACACCAGCCCCATGCATGTACGTGCCATACCCCAGGCCTGTACCTCAGCCCAGCACCTGTACGCGCCATACCCCAGGCCCGTACACCAGCCCTGTGCATGTACGTGCCATACCCCAGGCCCGTACCTCAGCCCGCACCTGTACGCGCCATACCCCAGGCCCATACACCAGCCCCGTGCATGTACGCGCCGTACCCCAGGCCCGTACCTCATCCCTGCACCTGTATGAGCCGTACCCCAGGCCCGTACACCAGCCCCGTGCAGGTACGTGCCGTTCCCCAGGCCTGTACCTCATCCCCGAACCTGTACGCGCCGCACTCCAGGCCCGTACCGCAGCCCCGTGCATGTACGCGCCGTACCCCAGGCCCGTACCCCAGCCCCGTACCTGTACGCACCGTACCCCAGGCCCGTACACCAGCCCTGTGCATGTACGCACCATACCCCAGGCCCGTACCTTAGCCCCGCACCTGTACGCGCTGCACTCCAGGCCCGTACCCCAGCCCAGTGCATGTACGAGCCGTACCCCAGGCCCCTACCCCAGCCCCGCACCTGAACGCGACGCACCCCATCACCATACCCCAGCACCCTCACCCAGCATCGCGTAGGTACGGACCTCACCTACGCGAAAAAGACTTTTACAGAACCAGGACACTGTAAAACAGCACAAGGAGGGTCAATTCGACTCGCACAACACCACAAAACATGTCTACATGACAAAATACATCTCAATGACTGACCTGGCACATCCAAACAGGCAATCAGAGGCCCAAAATCACAACCACCTCTTATAACACACCACCACAAATTCAAACCCAGCCACACCCACAAATGGACCTATAAAAAGGGCCCACACACACAACCCATGAGCCTTTGCAACAGACCCACTGCTGATTGACCCCACAGACAAACAACTGCACCTAACTTACACCTTAACTACACCTTAACTTACACACCTTCACACAACCTCATTCACAAACACCCCCTCGTCACATTCATACACACACCGTCAAATTCACACCCACACACCCACAACCATCCACACCCACACCCCACACCATGCCCACAGACAAGAATCCAAAGTTCACAAGGGCGGAGCTGGACCTACTCGTCAACGAAGTCATCAGAGTCGAGCCACAGCTGTTTGGAACATTGGTCAGACAGACCAGCATAGCCCAAAAAACAAGACTGTGGCAGAGGATTGTCGATAAGGTGAATGCTGTTGCGCCCATCCGAAGGACCACGCATGGATGCCAAGCCAGGTGGTACCATCTGCGCAGGGCAGTCAAGAGGAAAATGAACGAGGAATACGCCCAGAGTAACATCACTGGAGGCGGGCTGCCCCGCAGACCCGTACATTACCATCCCTGGGAGGAGAAGATGATGGCCATGCTTCCGACGGTGGGAGTACACGGAGTCGAAGGAGTCGCAGAGACTGGTGAGTACACAAATAACTCACGTAACATGGGGGGAATGCCATCCACACCACAAATACACTAAATGCACGCAACTACCCCCAAGCCCTCACCGTACACAACCACACTCAAAAACCACGCTCATGCCACTAACGTCTCCATGCCCCAGTCACAAATAAAGGCAATGCCATGTCCCAGGCCACACCAACCACAAACCCAAGACTGGATGTCCGGGATGCTGGGAGGGTGGAGCTCACACAACACATTGTGCAACTCCGAAGCAGACACCAATGCCCTCAGCCCATATGACCTAGGTACACACCCATGCACCATGCCCAATGCACAGGGACTGGCAAAGTACTGACAAGGTAGGTGACACTTGGCCCTGCTGTATGCAGCACAAGGCCCTCCTGTGACCACTGTACACTCAAACACCAACTACACAAGCTCAGATATCTAGCACAGGCACTCACACTCACTGTCATGCCAGCATGCACCATGAGGGGACAGACACATCACCTGGGAGATCCAATGACAAATCACACTACACCCAACAGCAGGCCTGGTCACACCCCCCCCCTCACACAAGCTCACACCCCCGGGGCAGGCAACCGATTTACCCACTCTCACAATGGACATGTGACACCACAAGACCAATCCATCGCCAAATAAGCATCTGAGCCCAAATTCCACTGGTGAAACACTCAGGAGAACATACCAATCTGTCCCCTGCAACATACCCATCCCCAAGTGTACATTGAGAGGAATGCTAGGCACATCCAACTACCTGGAGGATCTGTGACAACTTGAATATGTATGAAACATGGATGTGGCATGAAACAGCATTAACATTGTCTCTCTCTCACACACAGGGCAACGTCATCGACCTCCCCCCAACAATGGGGGGGAACAATCACAGTCCCAGGCCCAGTGTGAAGATGATCCCACCGGCAGCGACGACTCTCACCACTCCGTGGATGACCCCGACCAACCTGGACCCTCTGGTGCCCAAGCCCCTGCAGCACCTGCGTCAGGTACATCTGTGCCAACCCCCACCCCCATTCCTGCCACATCCCAGGAGACACCCAGGAGCCCTGCTCGCACTGAACAACACAGCCAGTCTGACCAGGAGGGACAAGGTTCTCCGGGCACCCAGGAGGAGGCAGACAACCCAGATAATGCCATCCCTCAGGGGTCCCGTAGACCTGATGTGCCCACAACGGCAGGCCAGGCTCGTGTGGGCAGGGGTGGTGGGAGTGGAGGCAGGCGGAGGCGCGAAGCTGACCAGCCAGCTGAGGGAACCGGCATGACACACATACGCCACATCCTGGACACATACCGGCGTGACACCAGGGGCATCAGCCAGGTAGTGTCGACCCTCACAGAGATGAAGGGGACCCTCAACGAGATGAAGAACCTGCAGGCCGAGCAACATGCCAGTCAACAACAACACCAAGGACGGATGGAGGCAAGACTGGCTGAGCTCCTGGAGAATCAAATACATGTAGAACAGCATGCAGGTTGCTAATCTACACATAGACTCATATGCACAATCCTTGACAACCATGCCAGAGATGGCACATGCACAGTGGCAAGAGACCTGCATTGACAGAGATGAGGCACCTTGGAGGCTGAGGAACACCTTTATTACTCAGGCTCACACCTATGGAAATGCATCAACATTAACAGACTCACAGGTCTTTTGGATTAACATGTGGGACCTACACTGGACACCCCCTTGGCACCACAGATGCTGTAAATCCATGGGAGTGGCACACAAGTGAAGGGGGTGAGCCAAACATCCCCTGCTGCACACGGAGAGGCTGCAATTCCCCATCGAGCCTCTTATGGGGATGTCCCGCAATATGTCCACCCGTAGCCTCCCGTATGTGTCAGAGGGAAGTTGTACACACGTTGATGCCTTCATCAAAAACCACAATCCCATAACAGATGACTGTCACGAAGTGTGACTATCAATTCATGTGAGTCATGCTACATGTCATGTGCCCCATGGTGAGTCGACATGTATGCATAGTAACAAAACCTGCACAGGAGCAGTGCCCACACATTACTAACAACTACCACACCCAAAAAGCCTTGTTGCAATCCTTACCAAAGGAGACTTTTCACCATGTCCGTGCATGTAATGCTGATTCAGCACACGTTGCATTACTCATGAGGAATAGCAGGAGCACAACGATGCCACAAGCAGACAGCATGCGCAACTACCTGGGGATGAGAGACACACAAGAAGTCAGGGAAACCATAGTCATCCGCATGCATGGCCATGTACTCTACATGAATAAGGTTGACATCATGCTAGTTGTCAATTGAGTGTGTCAGCTAAAATGTGTGGAATGACATCAGCACTCGAGTGACACATCAGCATATACCTCAAAGTCACTTAGCATAGAGTCAGCTGGACACACACATTGCAACACATGCCACACAAGGCTGCAAGCGTGCACACTCAGACCCAGGGACTCACCATTATGAGAAGAAGTTGCGTATGAGCTGACTCCGGATGTCCTCCTCCTCCTCCTCCTTCTCCTCCTCCTCCTCCTCACTTGCCTCGTGACCAAGGCCATCATCCTCCACGGTGGATGTTCCTGCTCATCGGGATCCAGGATGAGTGGCACAGTTTTCTCCACTGCCATGTTGTGCAGCATGCAGCACACGAGGAAGATTTTGCAGACCTTCACTGGTGCATATGGGAGGGACCCGCCGGTCTTGTGGAGGCAACGGAATCGGCTCTTCAGGAGGCCAAACGTCCTCTCAATCACTCGCCTGGTCTGCCCATAGGCGTTGTTGTAATGGTGATCTGCAGCTGTTCTGGGGTTGCGGAGAGGCGTCACCAGCCATGGCATGTTGGGATAGCCAGAGTCCCCTACATGGAAACATCATGTAAAGAAGTGGGTCAGGAGATGCCGTCACATACTAAGATACCGCTGAATACTGGACAAACAGAGTCTACCCACCAACAAGATATGCTTGTTCGTTGTGCAGCTGCAGCATCATTTCTGGCACCCTGCTACGCCTCATGATGTAGGCATTGTGTGCTGACCCTGGAAAACGTGCACAGACATGGGAAATCAGCATGTTAGCAAGACACACCACAAGGGCATTAATGGAGTGATAATGTTTACGGTTGCAATAGGCTACCTCCTGTGCCTGTGGTGGTACCAAAGCCACATGTGTCCCATCAATGGACCCAATTACATGGGGCATCCCTCCCTGGGCATAGAACTCACCCTTGATACCTGTCAACTGCTCACCAGTTGGAAAATGGATGAATTCATCCAGGTGCCCCAGCATGGCTTCTAAAACATCATGCAGGACACGGCTGAACATGGTCTGGGACATACCACCCACATCAGCTATGGTCAATTGAAATGTACCGGTGGCAAAGAAATGTAGGGCTGACATCACCTTAATCTTGGGGGTCAGCGCAGCCGGATAACTGTGTCACGGTTGGAGGTGTGGGGCCAGCCTGTTTGTCAGGTCCACAATTAACTGTTGGGGGAATCTGTAGCGGCGTATGCAGTCATGTTCCCTCATGGCAGCCAAGTCTGGCATTGGTTGGGGGAGAGGCGGTGCCCTGCAGAAATTAGGAAGGAATAACCAAGATTGAGTACATAACTACACCAATTAACTGAGCACATGTTCAACAGCTAATACACATATGCTACATACAGAGTCTGGCCTGTGCAATACATCCTGCACACGTATGCCAGCAAGGTGATACTCCTACCAAGAGCCAGCTACAAACGTGGATTGTCAAGGTCTACATGACATGCCATGAAAGTAGCTGTGGGCCAGTGTGAGTGAACAGCCAGACACATTACAGGAATGACATACATCCACATATGTGCATCTGAAGGATGTTATCTCATACAGACAGCTGCCGGCAAGCTAGACGCACAGGTCACATGTCATGGAAAAAGGACAGACCACACACCTTGCCATGAAGGGGTACATGTCAAAAATGATCACACAGACATTGAGACTACGCAGATATGTCCTAAGCTCGCAAGTCCCTGTTCGATGCATACAGACACACGTTACGTGTTATTCCACATGTGTCCTGGTGTGTGTAATAGTGTGACATGGGCATCTACACACAGACACATGTTGGATGCAGCTACAGCAGATGCCGTTGACGGAACACCAACAGCAAGATCATGGGAACACATGACACACACATGACATAGTCACATCGGGGCACGCTGGTAGTGAGATGTCAGGTGTCATGATCCGTGTACCTGGCATCAGGGGACAGTTGCGGGTGTTGATGACTGTGCCATGCCAGTGATGCAGTGCTTGACAAGTTTGAACTACTTGCACACATGTAAAAGGTGTGAAGGGGAAGTGCGCCACATAGTGCCCCATCACACATTTTATTTATTTTTATTTATTTAGAAATTTGTAAAGCGCTCAGCTACCCCTGACGGGGGTGTCCCGGCGCTGACAACAAGAGAATGCGACAGTCAAGGAGGATAAGCTGAAGAGGAACAATGAAGCTAAAGGCAAGAGAAAAACCAGGTCTTCAGTTTTTTTCGAAACAGAAGCTCAGATGTCGTAAATCTGAGTTCCATCGGTAATCGGTTCCACAATCTGGAGGTGGCCACGGCAAAAGCCCTGCCTCCCATGCGTGCCAGACGGAATCGAGGGCAGAACATAAGGCGAGATGATTAGATCTCAGGTTCCGTGTCGCCTGAGTCAACCTGAGTCTATGCATTAAGTATGCAGGACCTCGGCCATTAAGAGCTCTGAAGGTAAGAATTAGGGCTTTAAACTGAATGCGATAGTTCACTGGTAACCAGTGCAGTTTGGCCAGATAAGGTGAAATCGAATGGCGATAAGGAATGTTATAGATCAGCCTGGCAGCCGAGTTCTGTACTAACTGCAAACGATTAATGAGGAAAGCTGGAGCCCCGAGGTACAGACTGTTTGCGTAGTCCAAGTGAGAAGTTATTAAAGCATGGACTACTGTTCTACGGGACTCATGAGGCAAAAAAGGGATGATTTTTTTTATCATTCGGAGTTTTCCAAAGCAGGAGGAAGAGACTTTGTTAATTTGGGTTTTACAGGAAAGCTCTGTATCAAATTGAAAGCCTAAGTTATGGGCAGCCTGAACTGGTGCCGGGGGAGGATTAAGTTCAGGTGGCCACCAGATGTTGGAAGGAATGGCAGATTTCTGATTGAAGAAAAGAACCTCCGTTTTGTCGGCATTTAATTTTAAATTGTTGGTGGACATCCAGGAGGCGATGTTAACCAGAGAGTGGCGAAAATTAGCTAAGGAGCTTTCAGAGTGATCCTTGAATGAAAACACAAGCTGAGTATCATCAGCGTAGAAGATCACTCTGACGCCCCAAGATTCGACCACCCTTGCCAACGGCCTAAGATATACATTAAACAGGAGGGGGCTCAGGGCAGAGCCCTGGGGGACCCCCCATATCAATGGTTTCTCCGTGGAAACACAAGAGCCAAAGGTGACCTGTTGGAATCTGCCCGTCAGAAATGATTTCACCCAGGCCAGCGGAGTCCCGCCAATGCCCACTTCCAGAAGACAATTTAGTAAGATGTTATGGGAGATGGTATCGAATGCTGCGGATAGGTCGAGGAGGACCAACATGGCCTCCTCTCCTCTATCCACACATTCGCAAATTGATTCAGTTGCTTCAAGCAGGGCTGATTCAGTACTAAAGTTTGGCCTGAATCCTGACTGGGTGTCATGTAACAGGTGGTTCGATTCCAAGTAATCAGACAATTGCTCTTGTACCACCTTCTCTAACACTTTTGCTGGTTTAGGGAGAAGTGAGATGGGCCGATAATTACTAAAACATAATGGATCGGCACCAGTTTTTTTTAAGATTGGTACCAGCAGCGCATGTTTCCACAGAGAAGGAAAAAGGCCCGATTGCAGAGAAGAGTTCCAAATTTTTAACAAAGGTTTAATCAATAGCGGAGCTAATTCATTCAGAATCCGAGCCGGGGCAGGATCAAGGGGGGAGCCGGACTTACATTTTAGAAACAAGGACAGAGCGTGATCTTCAGACAGCGGTTTAAAAGAGGTAAATGCTATAGCGCAGGTGGTGTCATTGGCTGAAGTAGCAGCTAAAGGAGTCTGTTGAATAGCTGCCGTAATGTTCACAATTTTCTCAAAAAAGAAGTCCGACAAGCCATCGCTAAGTAGTTGGCTAGGGATGACAGGGCATGCCAAAGCAGAAGGGTTTGCGAACTCCTTAACAATATTAAAGAGCGTCTTGGTGGAATTTTCAGCTCTTTTAATTTTGTCCGTGAAGTACTGTTTCATGGCATTACGTTTGAGTTTGTGGAACTCTTTAAGAGCTGATCTGTAGAGGGCTTTGGACTCTGGGTCGTATGAACGACGCCAGAAACGTTCCAATTTTTTGCATTTACTTCTGTTATCTCGTAACAACGTTGAGAACCAGGGGGCTGAGGGTTTAGAACGTTGAGAGGTGAAGTTCTGCATATGGGCAATTTGTTCAATAGCAGCAGCAAGATCATTATTAAAAGTAGCTAAAACTACATTAAGATCATCATCAATAGAATCAGAGCTGTTCCTAGACAATTGTTCCAGAGCCGTACAGGTAACTTTATGCCACTTTCTACCCTGGTCTCTGATAGTCAGATTCATCTTAGGTGGTAAAAGAATGGATATTTCAAACGGGATCAAGTAGTGGTCAGACCACGTGAGGGGCATAGGTGGAAGAATCTTAAGGTCAGACCAGCTTGAAAAAATTAAGTCAAGGGAGTGTCCTGCAGAGTGAGTGGGGCCTTTGACTTTTTGAATTAAATTCAGACCTTGCATGGAGTCTAAGAGATTTTTGGCGTGTGTACAATCATATACATCAATGTGGTGATTGAAATCTCCTAGTACCGTAAAGTGAGGATGTTTAAGAGAGAGATCAGCAATGGCCGCCAATAATGCGACAATTACGGGCTGGGGAACGTTAGGTGGGGAGTATTCCAAGGCGCCTGAAAATACGGCAGTGGAGGCATCTGAGATAGAGAAATAGAATGCCTCTATGGAACCTATGTTGGAGATTTTCCTAGAGGTGATGGTTAGATGGTTCTGTAAAATGACAGCAATTCCACCTCCAGACTTTCCTCCCTCGCGGCTAATTCCCATTAAGCGATAGCCAGGGGGTGTGGCCAGAGCAATATCTGGATTAGAGGAGTCTTTGATCCACGTCTCTGTGAGAAAAAGTAAATCCCAGGACATCTCAGAAAGTAATAGCCATATGTCACTAGAGTGATACGGCAAAGAGCGGCAGTTCAATAAGCCAGCTGTGTATAGGCGGGTAAGAAGGGGAGGAGTATAGGGGGCAAAAGGGATAGATTTATTAATCATAAAGTAAAAGGTGCAATGCTTACATTTAAAATGAGACCAGGTAGGCGAGGTCAGATTACAGCGTACCTGGGGAGTACAAGCTTCCTTGTTCAAGGCCATCAGCTGGGATCTAGACATGTGTACACAGGTCATCACACAACTATTGGGTTAAAACATGAGGAGACATGTGCCACTTCACTGCCTGACACACCTAGGCCCTACACATGAAGGACTGCACTGACAATGACTTGATGTCCATCCTTGTGCGAGTCAAACACCTCCATTCCTTTCCTGTGCGCCTCCTATCACCAGTGTAAGCTGTGAAACGCACCGTACACACGCTCTGAGGGCGTGGGTACGGTCGTACCACTATATGGGGTTTGGGTAGGAGTACGCGTGTGTACGGACCGTACACACGTATGTGTACACACTGGTCCTATCCCTATGGGAATGTCGCCGTAGGCGTACGCCATAGAGATACGGCTCGTACACGCATGTGTAGGGCCCGTAGCACTATGGTAGTGTTGGCGTAGGCGTACGCTATAGTGCCACGGGCCATACCCATGTGAGTACGGCCCGTAGCACTATGGCGTACGCCTACGGCAACACTACCATAGTGCTACGGGCCATACACACGCGTGTACGGCACGGAGCACTATGGCGTACGCCTACGGCAACACTACCATAGTGCTACGGGCCGTACACACGCGTGTACGGCCCGTAGCACCATGGCGTACGCCTACGGCAACACTACCATAGTGCTACGGGCCGTACACACGCGTGTACGGCCCGTAGCACCATGGCGTACGCCTACGTCAACACTACCATAGTGCTACGGGTCGTACACACGCCTGTACGGCCCATAGCACTATGGCGTACGCCTACGGCAACACCACCATAGTGCTACGGGCCGTACACACGCGTGTACAGCCCATAGCACTAGAGTAGTGGTGCCCTAGGGGTACGTGTGAAACGCACCGTACCTGTGTGGGGATTTGAAATTTACAATGGGGACACATAAGGGACAAGTATTAGGGCCTACATGCATGCTGGTTGTCATGGATACCCAGTTTGAAGATCAAATTTTTCCATCATGTGGCCTGGAAAAAGCAGTTGGCCACATTATACATTGTTGCAAAGTGGTTGTTGACTTGACATGATGCTGCAAATTTGAAAAAAGGCTAATGCTGTCACTGGTGTATGTTTAAAGGGATTGGAGGAAACGTAGGATGCAAAGGAGTCTGACCAATCACTCTGCACTCCTGTTACTGAAATAGGCCAGCAAGGCAGGTATAAGTCAGGCAGAACGCACGTGGTCGCAATGGGTGCGGCCATCTTGTTTTTCACTCTATTGCATGGTTCTGGGGCCTGATTTTCAATCCTCCCAAAATCCTTTCAATCCTTTGTTTATAGCCACTTTTTTTGGATCTTTATTACTTATAATTTCTCTAACTATTTTCCTGCTTCTATATTTTTGGTTTTTGTCTACTTTTTTTTTGTTTTTTAGCTACTTTTTCTCTTTCTATTGCCTGCTATTTATTTCCTTTACTCCTTTATTTATTTTACCTTTTCTTTCCCGCCCCGTCCCCAGAATCATGTCCAAGGGCAGGGCTGTTCGCCGGCGCAGCCAGAGCCACGACCGCCTTCCTTGTGGAAGGCGGCGCTCACAAGGGGTGCAGGCACAGGCCTTATTTGGGGAGGAGGAGTTGGCTGCACTAATTTTCTTTGTGCAACACCACCTCCCCTCAACCCTGGCAGCAGGTGGCAGGCCTGGGTCCGGGTACGGCCTCCGGGAGCGTCGGCAGCGGTGGGGGAAGGTGCGCCGGGCAGTGTCGCACATCTCTGGGGTCCGTCGCACCCAGGCACAGCTGACGCACCGGTGGTCCGACATCCTGGACCGTGAGCAGGACCTGCTGGACCTGCTAGGAGTGGAGGTCCCGGGGCTTGGTGAGTACATATTTAATTACTACAACTTTGTGTCTGTTCTTCTGCTCTGTGTTATATATTGCGAATATTTTTTTTCCTTCCAACCAGCTAGAATGTTGCTGCTTACAATACATTCCAGGTTAATAACGTTTAAAAGTCTTCTGTGATTATGGTGCTCTTCTGCGCTACTACTAATCTTACTTGTTTGCAGCTTTGCGTTTGCGCTTGCTTAGCGTGATTCTTTAGGAGTTTATTTTAGAGAAATTAAGTTACGTAATGCTACAGTGACTCTAGTCCACTCCTTACTTTGTCCCGTCACTAATAGATAGGGGCGGATTGATGTTTAGGTACACTACTTTGTATGAGCTTCCAATTTGTTAGTGGTATGCGTGATGCCCCCTCACTCAGTTATGTGACGTGCTGCTAGTACGGCAGTCTTTAGAACCTTTTCTAGTTTGTTCAATGAGTGGTGGTAGGCTTAGCAGTTACTTAGCAGTAGCAAATCAGCATCAATCAAACCAAAATTTGGTGTATACAAAAAATTTAGTCATGTTCATGTGTCCTCCATGATTTGACCATACGTATTGTTGAGGAGTACAGTGGAATGCATACTTAATGTACAATTGGCATGCCTGAAATAGGTGGGCTAGGTTGGGGGGTACGTTGTACTTAGGCTTAGTTGTAACTTAGTTTTCTGGAATCAGAATGGAAGACCGGATTACTGTTGATAAATAGTATCTTAAGTAGTCGAACTGCGAATCCCCCGATATTACATGTTGACCAGATGAGATCGGTCAATGTAGTTATTGCAATTGTTGTTTACATAAGTGTTTTTTGACCGTTGTTGAAAAATATTGTATTTGTTTGACACCATCCATCAATGTTTGTCTCTTTCTTATATCTTTCCTGTTCATCAGCACCCAGGGGCAGACCGACAGGGACTGGGCAGTCGGCGGGACAGGAACAACACCACCAGGAGGACACCGCTGAGGGCTCCTCTGCTGGCCCCAGTAAGTCTTCTTGTTTTTAATAATATTTCTTATTCCATAACTTTTACTGCCCCATATTTTTCCTGAACTATTGTTGGTTTCCAAATGCTATTTTTTCACCACCAATTATCCTTCGATTTGTACGGTTTCAAAAATCTTATCCCTGCCTCCGCTATGATGACTCTGAGTACTACTACTACTACATACTATCAGTCTGTCTGTACTGTAGTAGCTAGTCTTGCCCAGTTGGCCAGTGCCACTCTTTGTGAAAGGTTGTAATATAAAACTCATATTCACCAGTAGCTCGAGTCATTGAGTCCAATCCGTTGGGTCGTCGTCTTGTACTACTTTTACTCTTATTGATCTTGAGGCTTTGAAAATTCACAGCAACAACAGCCCTACCAGATTTATTACTATTTTGATATGATACCCTATAGGACATACTACTGTTGTAGGGATCTTGCACATACATTTGCACCAGAAAATAGGATGTTGGTGATGATAGGTTGGACCTTCCTTGCACACCTCAATCAGAAATTCCGCACCCACCACAATTCCACTGCTTGACTATAGTACTGTCTTGTCATAACTATTAGGTCTCGGAACCCTCCCCCCAAGATACCCAACAAGTAGACAACCCAGAACATAACACACCCAATGTCTCAGTCGTGGAAGCAATTCACATGCACACCCTTACTTTAATTTGCTCACTCGTGTAAGTTAGTCCACACCAAATACCACCAAGTCTATGTAAGTTCAAAATGTTTATTTCAATTTGAGAAGGTCTGTACACTGTTTTCTTAGCAGCACCAACCGGAAAATCAATAACATTAAAACAATATACATTGTTACACTTATACAGTTGGGAATTAAATCATGATAACTGAACAGTGGTGGAAGGCAGCACCACCATCCCATAGCAATTTAGTTTATATACATTTATAAAAGAAGATGTGAGTGAAGGGACCCCTCACCTTAGAAGAACCTAGTACTGGTAGTTGTTGCATCATTCAGAAGCTCTGGTTCGTAGAAGGGAATCCTGCGTCTGTAATGCGAAAAAAGAAATGGTGTGCGTTAGTATATTGCAACTTGCAAGCATTTCTCAGCCGTGCCAAAACGTGTAGCATCTATGGATAAGCAATATGGACTAACAGTAACAGTAGTACACCAGTACTTCCTAAAAAAGTGGCTTGTTAATGTTTGTGGACCGCTTGTACGCAGCGCGTAGACTAGACAGTAGCAGTGTGAGGCAGGTCATGTGGGCTCAAAGGTGTCTTAAGAAGCTGCAAGGTAAAGGTAACGTCACATGTGCAAAAATAAAAGTCACAAAGGTAAAATGGTAGCATGGCTAGGGCTAATTAAGCAAAGGCTGCAATGATCATGTATAACTATTAGTGTCTACTCTACTACTACCTGATTTGTACTAGTGATGTATGTTAGTATTAACTAATTTTTCAACCTTGCAACTGATCAATAGGGGGGAGGTGTATATGACGCCTAATAAATGTGTAATGTTTTCTAGGCGCACTACCGACCACCAGTGCCGGGGCCAGCGAACAAGGCGACGCGGAGGGAGAGGATGTGGCAGTTGCTGCCGATACCGACGAAGGAGCGGTAGGGGGAGTGGCAGCACCAGTGGCAGGCGGTGGTAAGTTAGATTCATAATCCTTAACTATTGTTGAACTTGACAGCACACTCACTGCAAGGGTGTACTGTATGTATATGTATACTGTACAGTTGTGACTTAGGGCCCCATTAGGATGGTGGGCGTATTGCCCCCGCCGGGCCGGCTGGAATTCACTGCCGACACCGCAGGGGCAAACCTCCGCCATCCCTGTAGAAATTATTCAGACCCCCCACATGTCGACCAGGCGGAAAAGGGTTCAATATGCCGGTGGTGTCTCTCTGAACACACCGCCAGCCATATAATCTGCATTTTAGAATGCCTTTGCGTGGCGGCATTGCCGTCCGCCACGGAAAGGCATGCAGATATTGCAGAGTATGCTTGGGTGCCCCCATGGAGGGTACCTACCTATGCTATGGTACTCCCCCGCCTTTCCACGCAAAACGTGACAGGCTCCGTGCGGGGCCCATCATGTTGTGCTTGGAAAAGCAGCACAACATGTTATTTTTAGCATGGCTTTCGGCACCGCCAACCAGAATGTAAAAAAAACAGGATGCGCCAGCCACTGTGCCGGGCGCATCATCCTAATTAATTGTCCCCACTGGACCCCCACCCTTTTTAGCGTGAGGATGGCAGGCGGACAAAGTCCGCCCGCCATACGATGTCGTAAGTAGTAAGTATGAGTTGTTGTGAATGTTTGAAGTGTGAACTATAAGACTAGAATCCCTTTAATTGGCATAGGAGCGGGAGTATTGAGTAAACAATGGCATCATCTATCTAATTTCCACTCCGCTTTGAAAGTTTTATGGAGAAGAGCACCTGGTGCACTGTTCAACTAAAAAGTGAAAGACGGGTGGAAGGAAGAAGGACGGGCGCGATTTAAAATGTTATGTACTACTGTGCTTTATAGTGCTACTCTACCATGCCACTATGTGTATAAATAATTAACTTGTCTTACTGTTTTTCTAAGAGTATATTTTACAATTGGAGGACAAAGTTCCTACGGGCGGGTGCAAAAAGTCACCCAAGCCCTAAAAGAGGCAAAAAGAGAGTGAAAGAGTTCCTAGTTAAAAACCCACCCAGGTCAGTGGAAGACCACTCTATGTCCTCTGTTGCCCTCACACACCCCGAAAGGTGTCATGCTTCATCATCGGGCGGTTGCTCCTCGTGGGGCCGGCACTGCAATTCCCCACGGGCCCCCGAAGGGTCACTTTAGCGGAGATCTTTTAAGAACCGCCGGATGGTGCATGTGGGTGTGTGAAAAAGTGGGTTCGGTGTAGAGGGTAAAAAAGGGGGGTGCGTGCAAGTTTGTGAAAATATGGAGGGTCATCATGCAGCGAATCATATAGATGTACCCTAAGCAGAAATAAACTGCTAAAAAATTGACCCTGAAGGTACATTACGCCCAGGAATCATGGATCAAAGGCCAACATGTTTCGCGCCTCTTGCGCCCAAAGGGTCGGTGGCGCTTCATCAGGACCATATTCTTTTTTTAAAAAAAGGTGCACGTGAAAATTACATAAACAAGTTAAAAATACCCTCAATATCAGTCTGGGCAATTGCCTGTACACCCTCAGTATGGTAACAGGTCAACGATGAAAATCGCTCCAGATGAATATGCTCAATATCAGTCTGGGCAATTGCCTGTACACCCTCAGTATTGTAACAGGTCAACGATGAAAATCGCTCCAGATGAATATCCTCAATATCAGTCTGGGCAATTGCCTGTACACCCTCAGTATGGTAACAGGTCAACGATGAAAATCGCTCCAGATGAATATCTGACTGGTAAAGGATGAATACTCCATCAGCTGGGTACATGGACGTCCTTCATGTTAACGGAGATTCCGTCCGGGTAGTCACGTAGCTGTGCCGCCCCCATCCATGTGTCCCCACTGGACCCCCACCCTTTTTAGCGTGAGGATGGCAGGCGGACAAAGTCCGCCCGCCATACGATGTCGTAAGTAGTAAGTATGAGTTGTTGTGAATGTTTGAAGTGTGAACTATAAGACTAGAATCCCTTTAATTGGCATAGGAGCGGGAGTATTGAGTAAACAATGGCATCATCTATCTAATTTCCACTCCGCTTTGAAAGTTTGCCAGAGGCAGCCGCATGGATGGGGGCGGCACAGCTACGTGACTACCCGGACGGAATCTCCGTTAACATGAAGGACGTCCATGTACCCAGCTGATGGAGTATTCATCCTTTACCAGTCAGATATTCATCTGGAGCGATTTTCATCGTTGACCTGTTACCATACTGAGGGTGTACAGGCAATTGCCCAGACTGATATTGAGGATATTCATCTGGAGCGATTTTCATCGTTGACCTGTTACCATACTGAGGGTGTACAGGCAATTGCCCAGACTGATATTGAGGATATTCATCTGGAGCGATTTTCATCATTGACCTGTTACCATACTGAGGGTGTACAGGCAATTGCCCAGACTGATATTGAGGGTATTTTTAACTTGTTTATGTAATTTTCACGTGCACCTTTTTTTAAAAAAAGAATATGGTCCTGATGAAGCGCCACCGACCCTTTGGGCGCAAGAGGCGCGAAACATGTTGGCCTTTGATCCATGATTCCTGGGCGTAATGTACCTTCAGGGTCAATTTTTTAGCAGTTTATTTCTGCTTAGGGTACATCTATATGATTCGCTGCATGATGACCCTCCATATTTTCACAAACTTGCACGCACCCCCCTTTTTTACCCTCTACACCGAACCCACTTTTTCACACACCCACATGCACCATCCGGCGGTTCTTAAAAGATCTCCGCTAAAGTGACCCTTCGGGGGCCCGTGGGGAATTGCAGCGCCGGCCCCACGAGGAGCAACCGCCCGATGATGAAGCATGACACCTTTCGGGGTGTGTGAGGGCAACAGAGGACATAGAGTGGTCTTCCACTGACCTGGGTGGGTTTTTAACTAGGAACTCTTTCACTCTCTTTTTGCCTCTTTTAGGGCTTGGGTGACTTTTTGCACCTGCCCGTAGGAACTTTGTCCTCCTGGTGATATATACTTAGTCTAGGGAGCATGGACACTGGACCTTTTTTTAGCTCCCAGATCCCCCCTCTTTTTGTTATTCATATATTTTACAATTGTCTTGTTTTTTGCTTTTCGATACACAGCTACTCCTAAACTAAATCGTAGGGAGTTGGCTGCCAAGGCACGGCGCCGGAAGCCGGAGGCAATCCAGCAAGAATACCGGCGTCTGGTGGTCTTAGCCGAGGAGGAGGAGGAGACTGCGGCTGCAATTGAGGAAGCCTCCTCCCGTGGCCCGGGCCCCAGCCACCACCCTCCAGCGGTACGGCACCACCGTCTGCCGGCTGCCCGCTGCCACCGTGCCATCTCCGGTGCCCCCCCAACTGTGGCTGCAACTGCCGCACCCTGAAACGCCGCGTCGCCCATTTAGAGGGCGAGATACGCCAGATGCGTGTCCTCCTCGAGTCCCGCCCCACCAGTTAGTCCCTGTCATCCTGGTCTGCCCCTTTTTTAATTCTTGTTCTTAACTCGTTTGGGCGTTACAGATTTTTCCTATTATGGACAGTGGTTATGGTTAGGGAGGGGGGTGGGTCAGCTTTTGTGGGTTTAGTTTATTTTTGTTAGGGTAAATTAAATATATTTTTCTATGTCACATGCAATGTTGTTAATGTTTTATAGGTGGGGTAACTGTTTAACATCACACTGTTTCCTTGCTGGTGCATGGCCGCCCATAGCCTGTGTTTGATTTCAATAATTGGCTGACTGTATAAGACACAAACAGATAGATGAGAGACACACCTCACTCATTGACTGGTCCTTCTAGTACTTTCAGTCTGTCCTCTAGTCTATGCATTCTTTGTACCGGTGTGTGAAAACAAAATCATTGACATGTCCATTATTAATTCTGCCTCCCCCAAACTTGTCTCTTACCGGTGCTTGATGTTTATGTCCAACTGTGTCACAGCACTGGCTGGATGGTGAAGATGGTTTCCTTTTTCATACATGCCATGATTGGGGTGGTGGTGGTGGTAATATAGTAGTAGTAGTAGACACTGGCAGGGCGGCAGCATTTCCCAAAAAGAAAAGGAGACAGTCAATCACCTTTGAGAGACTGTTAGAGGAGTAGTTTAATGAAGTACAGTACAGAACTTACCGAGCAACAATAATATGCTCAAATATTTGACAAAAAAACTGAATGGTGGTTAGGAGAATAGCCTACTAGACAGAGTTACAAACTATAGTTGTGTCGAGTCACTTGACTATGCCTACAGTCTAACAGTTAGTGCTGTATATGAGGAATGACAACAAACAAATCCAATCAATGCCGGCAATTCATGCTGAGGTATAGGTTCCTTTGTTAAATAAAATAACCTCTGAAATATCCTACTCATGGGTGGCCAAGTAGAAGAAGATCATCGCTTTGCCTTGAAATTGAAGTAGTGTTGCTTTCACCACATCCGCCCCAGCAAGTGTGTGATTAAGTATTGGTGTACATTTAATTTAGTTACACCTCGACAATAAGTCACACAGCCCGGGGGAAGAGGGTTAGGGTTTGTTGAATGGATGGGAAGGGAGTTTTTGGGAAAGGTTTGACATAGAAAAACAGTATGCATACATACACAAACAAACGACAATCATTGAAGACTACCATATCCATATGTTAAGGGAGAAAAAGCCAATGCATGCATGATGATGAGAGACCTGGATTACATACACTTCTAGTTCTTGTTCTGTTGTTCCGGCCTTAATACTTTAACACATAGCAAATAGAAATGTTAAATATTGGTCGGGAAGAAACGTAAACACAGAGCAAACCTAATGATGATAACAACTCCAAAAACACACTGTTGTAAAGATTGTATACAAGATATTAATCAAATTATTTAAAAGAAGATAAAAGTGGATACTGTTACTGTCTTATCCCGGTCAAAAATGTGGACTGGATTTGCATCTCGGCATTCCTCTTGCTCCTCTCGTCCATCAATCTTGGGTGTGTCGCCTCGCCACTGCCCGGCTGGAAAAAAAAAGGTGATGGATTGGTAAGGTAATTAATATGCATTGTAATGTTTTACAAAGTTTAGGGCAAGGCCCGGCCTGTAATTGTAGATGGAAAACCAAAGGGGATATTGAGAAAGAAAGTGAAAACAAATGCACAAGTGATGGTGTAGTGCAACAAGAACACTTTCAGAGGTGGCATGTATGCATCATCTCTACTCTAGTCTGTTTCCAGCATTGACCTTCAACAGTAACAGGAGAGAGCAGGCCCACAGTGCTTAGCAATAGCACATCCTACGTTAACACTTTAGAGTCCTTTTTTTTTCTCTCAAAGAGTTGGACAAACGCAAAGGACATTATCCATTCCAAACATAGCATTTTACAGTTTAAGTTAGTAAAATCAATGCACTGCAGTCATCCCACCGCTACACTCTATTCAACTTCTACACAGACATTTGGGTCTGCTGTGGTTGTTGTTGACGTGTTTACCTTTAGGCTTTTCCGTTTTATGCCACTCCTGAAACATCCTCCTGACTTCATCATCATCTCTGATACTTTTACTGACTGACTGAAGATCGGCCTGCAGTATAAGTAACATTTTTATGACACAACAAGAGTAGAAATATAAATATTACTGACTTGAGTCATTCTTTATTGTGTACAGAAAGATAGATTACTACTAGTACACTTTGACATCACTTTGTGCACAACAAACAAACAACGCAAACACAAAGACCAATAGCTCAGAGTCAGGTGTCCAATGCATGCCATTAATTGTCATCATTCATTACCTGTTCCTTCTCATTTTAAGTTAACGGGCCGTCTCTTTCGCCATCATCATCATGGACGGGGCTGTTGTGTCACAGTCATTTGCATTGCGCAGATTGAGTGAGTCCCCTTCCTGTATTGAATTAAAAGCAATGTATCACCAAGATGCAGGAGAAGGACACATTTCTTATTTGCAAGAAGGGGAAAATTAGTGTGTTCTGTAGAAAGTTGATTAGTGGCAGTGCACAATTACATAAATTCATGCGCAACAAACACAACAAAATCTACATCATTCAGTCTGCGACTCTGCGGCCAATGCATGGCATCAATCATTACCTGTTCCATCTCATCTTGTTAACGAGCCGTCTATTTCGCCATCATCATCATGGATGGTGCTGTTGTGTCACAGTCATACGCATTGCGCAGATTGAGTGAGTCCCCTTCCTGTATTGAATTAAAAAAAGCAATGTATCACCAAGATGCAGGAGAAGTACACATTTCTTATTTGCAAGAAGGGGAAAATTGAATTCACCTTGAGTTAAGTTTAGTGTGTTCTGTAAAGTTGATTAGTGGCAGTGCACAATTACATAAATTCATGCACAACAAACACAACAAAATCTACATCATTCAGTCTGCGACTCTGCGGCCAATGCATGGCATCAATCAGACCTGTTCCATCTCATCTTGTTAACGGGCCGTCTATTTCGCCATCATCATCATGAACGGTGCTGTTGTGTCACAGTCATACGCATTGCGCAGATTGAGTGAGTCCCCTTCCTGTATTGAATTAAAAGCAATGCATCACCAAGCTGCAGGAGAAGTACAAATTTCTTATTTGCAAGAAGGGGAAAAATAGTGTGTTCTGTAGGAAGTTGATTAGTGGCAGTGCACAGTTACATAAATTCATGCACAACAAACACAACAAAATCTAAATCATTCAGTCTGCGACTCTGCGTCCAATGCATGGCATCAATCATTACCTGTTCCATCTTATTTTCAGTTAATGGCCAGTCTCTCTCGGCTCTGAAAGGAGGATAGCTATATTAGTCATCTGATTCATGGTCAACTTGTTTTGAAAGGACGAGGAAAGTTTGAATTTGTTGTTACCATCATCCAATCATCATTCATGAGGGAAATGGAATTGAGCAGGAAATTCAGTATGATCGAGCGGAGGAGCTGGATTCGGAGGACTGTACTGTAAAATGGCAGACACCTGAAACTTGTATATTAAATTAGAAGAGTAGAAGACGGTGATAATGGATTTGTTGCGATTCACAAGTTTATAACCGGAACGACAGACACATAAACAAAGGGGGAAAAAAGGGAGGAAGACAGTAAGTGCGAGCCTAATTGTCAGGGAAGTATAGCTCGTCCTCAAACTCTGGGGGTTCTTCCAGTAGTAGGTAATCATCTGACACAATACTTCCGTCACCTGAGCCGCTGTCCTCATCTTCCTCTGTTGATTCATGTACTGTGTAATTCGGTGGTATGAAGTGCTGATTCATTTTGATCATTGTTAACCTCTCCACGTTTTTTGGAGATAGACTGGTCCTTCTCAATGTTACAATGGAACCAGCAGCACTGAAAACACGTTCGGAACAGACACTTGCGACAGGGCAAGCCAGATAGCTTATCGCCAGCCTGCTGAGCTGTGGCCATTCAGACCTTCTCCTATACCAATATTGCAATGGGTTTTGATCAACGTACACCTCTGTTGGGTCGTCCAGATAGGCCTGGACCATCCGCTCAATGTTCAGGGTTGCTGATGGTAAGCTTTTGTGCTGTTTTTTCTGTGCATCAGCACTGTGCTTACAATAGCCCACCTTTACATACCAATCCTGTAATGATGATGATTGTACTCGGCCTAATGATCCAGTTTTTGTTTCTGTAGTCGATAGTGATGGTGAGTGTTGTGATTGTGAGCCAACTGCACTGCCCTCAGCCGACGAAGTTGCACTTGATTCTGCATGGCCTGCTTCAGTATCAGTACTTGTTGTGGGTTGATGTGGCTGGCTTTTAATTAGCAGCCCTTCGTTTTCAAACTTAATGGCTGCTTCAGCTATACAACTTTTGTAGCGGGCAACATCATTGTCGGAAAAAGCAAGGAATGTCTTCACTAGTCCTAATTTTGCACGTGGATCCAGAATTGTGGCACAAATGTAATGTTCTTGTGACAAAATTTTATTTTGTATCCTTACATTTTCAGTTAAGCGCCTGGATAAGCTCTCCACCAAGTCATGGGCTTGCCTTCTGTCCTCTATACCTTTGTAGGATTCAGACACATTATTCAGCTCATGCTCTAGCATTTGCAACAATGGGATAGCTTGGCCCATTGTACTGTCCTCCTTGCTGACTTCACGTGTGAAGACCTCAAAAGGAGACAGCATCTCAGTCAGGCATTTAATTAGGGTCCATTGCTCCCTCTGAAGGGTCATGCCTTTAACACTAGCATCACTGCTTCTGTACCAGACATATTCATGGAGGGACCTGTGCTGTTCGTACAGACGATCAAGCATGTAATACGTTGAGTTTCAACGTGTTGCCACCTCCTGGATGAGTGCCTTGACTGGCATCCTAAATTCATGTTGGATGATCCTCAGCTGCTTCCGAGCTTTAAAAGAATGGCTGAAATGAGTGCATATTCTTCGGCAGATGGCCAGTAAATTGCTGACTATGGGTTCTTTTTTCAGAAAGTCTTGCACTATAATGTTTATGCAGTGTGCCAAACACGGAACCTGAAATAGGAACCAAGTTCCATGGCCTTAAGTACATTACTGCCATTGTCTGTGGCAACAAAACCAATACCAAGCCCTCTGGGCCGCAGCCATTCCAAAACCTTGGTGCGAAACTCTTCTAAAATGTTTTCAGCCGTATGAGATTTCTCCATGGCGAACATGGCTACAGTTGCATGTTTCCGAGTACCTTCAAAAATCGCAGCTGTGTCAACAACACCTCGTGCAGATAGTTTATCTCTAACCCCCACAAAAGAGATCCAGTGTGCAGTGATGCACATGTAATCTGTGGCTTGGCCACTGCTCCACATGTCTGTTCTCAGGTGGATATTGTGCACAGCACTCTTCTCCAAAGCTTGTCCAACCAATTCCAGCACATCATGATGTAGTGCCGGAACAGCAATTCTTGCGAAATAGGACCGGCTGGGAACTTTCCATTTCGGGCAGATGGCACACACAAATTCAAGGAAACCCACCCCTTCCACAAATGAAAAAGGAAGAAGGTCCAGCGCTAACATTTTAGCCAGCTTCGCATTGTACAATCGTGCCGTTGGGTGGTTGCGTTGGAACTGCCCCTCCAACCTAAATATGCTCTCAATGGTAGGCTGGCTTACTTTCCTTAGTGGTGCTGTTTTCATTAACCCACTAAGGCTCAACGACACAGATTGTCTCATTGAGGTACTCGCCGGTCGCCTTGGTGTCTCACCCACACTATGAGTATGGCTCTTACTGCGGTGCCACTCTGATGTTACTGAGGAGGATGTGGGTGTTACCACTGCAGTGACTGCACTACTGGAGACAGGGCTAGAAATGCCTCCCTGTTCTTCACCTGCCACCACAATAATATCGCTCCCTGATTCAGAATCCTGACCAACTTCAAAGGGTTTAGTTTTTCTACTTTCTTTTAACTTAATTAGGTGATCCTCCCACACTATAGTGTGGTGTATTCTGAGATGACTTACTTGTCCTCCGGTACCATAGTTTGTACCAAGCTTATGAAGTACTGGGAATTTTAAGCCCAGCGGTGCAGGGGAACACACCCTAAGACTTCGGGTTCTTCCTGTTTCAGACCAACAGAAACACAGAGTCTTCTGGGTGAAGTCAAAGATCGATTTATTGGCTGCAGACCAATTACAGGTATCCGAGAAGTACAACACAATGTATGTTCTCAGGAGACTGCTTAAAGTTACAGAAACGGGCTTCTCCTTAAATACAAAATATCATGCTTCAGGCACACATTCCTTGTTTTACGGTATGGTCATTTACATGTATCTATTACAAACGAAAAGGCAGAGTCATGATGACCATCCCACATTCCAGTTAAGCCAGCCCACAATTATTTACCCAGCGAGGCTCAGATCCCACATCAGACATCAACAGGCCCCAATAAACACGGGCATCTCCTGTTTGGAAAACAAGCCGTAAAGCAGGAAGAGTCAGGTGTGAAAGAGATTAGCCGGAGGCTCGTGTGGGATGAAAAGGCTTTATGGTGTGTCAAACCCTGATGTTAATCACAGGTGGCCGTAGGACGGGGAGCTCGTGGGACCGGACTGACCTGGGGCTGCGGAGCCAAGCTGCACAGGTCACAGAGAAGTCAAACAGAAAGTACATGTGTTCTAAAGGCCCGTACTCATTTGTAATGTGTAGCCTATGTGAGGGCAACCATAAGATGGCCACCGCTCTAAGATGGAACCCACGTAGTCGATGTATAATATTGTATACATAGTGCATTCATAGCTAAAACGTTACACAAAGCACTTGTACATACCGCATTGACCATTCGTGGTTCGCTAATACCGGAATAGACAGGGGTAGGGCCCTGTCTCCTACCCGGTCCCAAATTTCAAAGTACGACACTTACCACGCCAAACACCTTGCCGACAAATTGAGCATATAGCAACGTTCTCCTCCTTGGCGCTAACAGAAAAGAAGTCCCAAACTGGGGAGGAGAACTTTCTGGCACTGTTGGATGTGCCACTTTCAACACCAGATGAACTTGAGGGGGTGCTTGAAAATATGTGACCCTGTCCACCTACACTGTGACTTTTACTACCACTTGCTACTGACATGGTTGAGCTGAATGTAGGTCCCTGCCGGGCCTTGGAAAATATGGCAGCTGGAGGTAGTGGTGGTGTAACCTGTGTTGGTGAGATCCGTGCTACATCCCGCTCAGTAGCAGCCTTTCTGGATAGGGTGAGAATGTCGGTCTCCAATCCCTTTGGGGCGGGAGTAATGTGCGTGATGACTGGCTCGTCTTCATCAACATCATCACCCCCCTCTTCTACATCTACCTCCATAACTCTAAGTTTTTATGGGACCTTCCTTTTCAGAAGCATTGTCTTGTGGCGTATATCACTCTCAGACCGAGCTGGTGGGACCCAAGTGTCATCACGATCATCAGAAGCGGGGCTTGAAGAAGAAGATGATGGACTAAGCCTCCTTTTCCTTGCTGGTGGTCTGGAAGACAATAGATCTTCTGAAACAGTGGTTTGACTTTGCTTCACTTTGTCTGCAGGAAGCTCGATTTCCTGAAATTCCCCTACGTCAGGAGCAACAACTACTATGGTGGGCTGTTGCGGCAGCTGCTGCTGTTCTTGTTGCGGCGGGTGCTTCTGTTCTTGTTGCGGCGGCTGCTTCTGTTCTTGTTGCGGCGGCTGCTTCTGTTCTTGTTGCGGCGGCTGCTTCTGTTCTTGTCGCGGCGGCTGCTTCTGTTCTTGTTGCGGCGGCTGCTTCTGTTCTTGTTGCGGTGGCTGCTGCTGTTCTTGTTGCGGCAGCTGCACACTGATCTGCTGAGTTTGCGCCTGCGTTGAACTTGATTGTGTACTGCTTTGCGGTACTGACATTTCTTCAACATCGCTGCTCGTTAGTAGACTGGCTACCTCTGCGATACTAAAGACCTTGGGCCTAGGTTGGTGGGGTTGGACTGCTGTGCTGCTCCCAGCTTGGTTCCCGGACAACGCTTTGGTGCCAAAAAAAACATTGGCCGGCACACCACCAGTCGTGGTTAATGGCACTTCCTTTTTCTGTTCCTTCTTCTCACCAGCAACTTTCTTGGTACTGGACCTGGTACCTTTCTTTGGGGCCATCTTCTTCAGATGTCAGGCAGGATGCAGATGCACAACAAGTTCTGGTCACACGTGGACGTGATGCGCAGCAGGACTTCTGTCTGGCTGGCAGTACAACAGGTAGCCGGGTGATGCTGATAACACCTCCTACTCTGTCTTTTGTGCACCTAAAAGCAAATAAGACAGGAGAAGAACATCAGTGAAATGTTGCATTTGTTGTTGTGGTTCAGTTACTTAGTACTGTACTAGTGCAAACAAAAGATAGTCTAGCCATTTAGAACTTTTTTTAAACTAGAGCAATGTTATACTACTGTGTACAGCCACACACTACACTCTCAGGAAGGATAGGAAAGTTAATAATAACCACCAAAATAAAAATGTAATGAAAGTGGGGTGGACCATTAAATTATTTGAGCATCTCAGCATCCATGGAGCTGCTGCTGGCAAACGGGGAGGATGGATGGAAGCAGTAAGCCAAATAGCCAATAGGAAAACCATGCAGGCCTATGGCAAAAGCAGGACACTAATAACTCACAGTCAAAACACCAAAAAAGGCCACCACCCACATGGACACTCACAAATCACAAACAAGCCGGGGGCCTCGGAAACACCAGGAGCTGACAAAAGGCCTATAAAAGCCAAGTAAAGGATGCATGCTAAAGCACACTGCTCTGCCTTTTTAATGCAACAAAATAGAAATACGAACATTCACAGGCCCCAAAAAGGTCTGCAGGGTGCATGCATTGCACACCAACACACCAGACACATACAACAAAAGCATGTCTTTAAGACAACCAACATCAGAAAGGCCGCCCCAAAAAACACACTTCCCCAACTCAATCCAATGCCATCCATGCCCTAAATGATGTCTAAATTCAACAGATCACTCAGAAAACACTTGATTAATAAAGCTGTGGCTACCTGCTCTGATCCTAGTGGATGAAAAAGCAGGCCTGTTGGCAGACAAGGCCAGGCAAGCTTGCAGGCCTGGGCTTCAAAATGGCCACCAGCCCCATGGCCAGGCCCGACAACATCACAAAGGCCACCCCAAGAAACACACTTCCCCAACTCAATCCAATGCCATCCATGCCCTAAATGATGTCTAAATTCAACAGACCACACAGAAAACACTTGATTAATAAAGCTGTGGTTACCTGCTCTGATCCTAGTGGATGAAAAAGCAGGCCTGTTGGCAGACAATGCCAGGCAAGCTTGCAGGTCTAGGCTTCAAAATGGCCACCAGCCACATGGCCAGGCCCAACAACATCACAAAGGCCACCCCAAAAAACACACTTCCCCAACTCAATCCAATGCCATCCATGCCCTAAATGATGTCTAAATTCAACAGACCACACAGAAAACACTTGATTAATAAAGCTGTGGCTACCTGCTCTGATCCTAGTGGATGAAAAAGCAGGCCTGTTGGCAGACAAGGCCAGGCAAGCTTGCAGGCCTAGGCTTCAAAATGGCCACCAGCCACATGGCCAGGCCCAAGAACATCACAAAGTCCACCCCAAAAAACACACTTCCCCAACTCAATCCAATGCCATCCATGCCCTAAATGATGTCTAAATTCAACAGACCACACAGAAAGCATGTGATTAATAAAGCTGTGGCTACCTGCTCTGATCCTAGTGGATGAAAAAGCAGGCCTGTTGGCAGACAAGGCCAGGCAAGCTTGCAGGCCTAGGCTTCAAAATGGCCACCAGCCACATGGCCAGGCCCAACAACATCACAAAGGCCACCCCAAAAAACACACTTCCCCAACTCAATCCAATGCCATCCATGCCCTAAATGATGTCTACATTCAACAGACCACACAGAAAACACTTGATTAATAAAGCTGTGGCTACCTGCCCTGATCCTAGTGGGTGAAAAAGCAGGCCTGTTGGCAGACAAGGCCAGGCAAGCTTGCAGGCCTAGGCTTCAAAATGGCCACCAGCCACATGGCCAGGCCCAACAACATCACAAAGGCCACCCCACAAAACACACTTCCCCAACTCAATCCAATGCCATCCATGCCCTAAATGATGTCTAAATTCAACAGATCACACAGAAAACACTTGATTAATAAAGCTGTGGCTACCTGCTCTGATCCTAGTGGATGAAAAAGCAGGCCTGTTGGCAGACAAGGCCAGGCAAGCTTGCAGGCCTAGGCTTCAAAATGGCCACCAGCCACATGGCCAGGCCCAACAACATCAGAAAGGCCACCCCAAGAAACACACTTCCCCAACTCAATTCAATGCCATCCATGCCCTAAATGATGTCTAAATTCAACAGACTACACAGAAAACACTTGATTAATAAAGCTGTGGTTACCTGCTCTGATCCTAGTGGATGAAAAAGCAGGCCTGTTGGCAGACAATGCCAGGCAAGCTTGCAGGTCTAGGCTTCAAAATGGCCACCAGCCACATGGCCAGGCCCAACAACATCACAAAGGCCACCCCAAAAAACACACTTCCCCAACTCAATCCAATGCCATCCATGCCCTAAATGATGTCTAAATTCAACAGACCACACAGAAAACACTTGATTAATAAAGCTGTGGCTACCTGCTCTGATCCTAGTGGATGAAAAAGCAGGCCTGTTGGCAGACAAGGCCAGGCAAGCTTGCAGGCCTAGGCTTCAAAAGGGCTACCAGCCACATGGCCAGGCCCGACAACATCACAAAGGCCACCCCAAAAAACACACTTCACCAACTCAATCCCATGCCCTAAATGATGTCTAAATTCAACAGATCACACAGAAAACACTTGATTAATAAAGCTGTGGCTACCTTCTCTGATCCTAGTGGATGAAAAAGCAGGCCTGTTGGCAGACAAGGCTAGGCAAGCTTGCAGGGCTAGGCTTCAAAATGGCCACCAGCCACATGGCCAGGCCCAACAACATCACAAAGGCCACCCCAAAAAACACACTTCACCAACTCAATCCCATGCCCTAAATGATGTCTAAATTCAACAGACCACACAGAAAACACTTGATTAATAAAGCTGTGGCTACCTGCTCTGATCCTAGTGGATGAAAAAGCAGGCCTGTTGGCAGACAAGGCCAGGCAAGCTTGGTGGCTTAGGCTTCAAAATGGCTACCAGCCACATGGCCAGGCCCAACAACATCACAAAGGCCACCCCAAAAAACACTTTTCCCAACTCAATCCAATGCCATCCATGCCCTAAATGATGTCTAAATTCAACAGACCACGCAGCAAACACTTGATTAATAAAGCTGTGGCTACCTGCTCTGATCCTAGTGGGTGAAAAAGCAGGCCTGTTGGCAGACAAGGCCAGGCAAGCTTGCAGGCCTAGGCTTCAAAATGGCCACCAGCGACATGACCAGGCCCAACAACATCACAAAGGCCACCGCAAAAAACACACTTCCCCAACTCAATCCAATGCCATCCATGCCCTAAATGATTTCTATATTCAACAGATCACACAGAAAACACTTGATTAATAAAGCTGTGGCTACCTGCTCTGATCCTAGTGGACGAAAAAGCAGGCCTGTTGGCAGACAAGGCCAGGCAAGCTTGCAGGCCTAGGCTTCAAAATGGCCACCAGCCACATGGCCAGGCCCAACAACATCAGAAAGGCCACACCAAAAAACACACTTCCCCAACTCAATCCAATGCCATCCATGCCCTAAATGATGTCTAAAATCAACAGATCACACAGAAAACACTTGATTTATAAAGCTGTGGCTACCTTCTCTGATCCTAGTGGATGAAAAAGCAGGCCTTGTTGGCAGACAAGGCCAGGCAAGCTTGCAGGCCTAGGCTTCAAAATGGCCACCAGCCACATGGCCAGGCCCAACAACATCACAAAGGCCACCCCAAAAAACACACTTCCCCAACTCAATCCAATGCCATCCATGCCCTAAATGATGTCTAAATTCAACAGACCACACGGAAAACACTTGATTAATAAAGCTGTGGCTACCTGCTCTGATCCTAGTATATGAAAAAGCAGGCCAGTTGGCAGACAAGGCCAGACAAGCTTGCAGGCCTAGGCTTCAAAATGGCCACCAGCCACATGGCCAGGCCCAACAACATAACAAAGGCCACCCCAAAAAACACACTTCCCCAACTCAATCCAATGCCATCCATGCCCTAAATGTGCTTGAAAATGAAATACATTCAAAAAACAACAAAAGGAACAGTTGCTTCATCATGCACACACACACCCATGAGGCCATGCCCATGGCTAGCTCGGGCTTACTACTACTACCCACAAAATAAAAAATTAAAAAAAGGAATGATGATAATTAATTATCAAAAATAAATTGTAGTTACAACAACTGCAATGCCCACAATCAAACAAACACAACAACCACTTACTTGTAAAATATCCTATTCCAGAAATCCTCAAATCCAATTGCAATGATGCAGCAGACAAAAAGAGTGATCTTTCCAGCTCCAAATCCAAAGGCAGAATGAGCAGGAGATGGACAAAGCACTGGGAGGAGCCTGCTGGACAGGAACAGGAAGTTGGAGATTCTGTGTCACTTCCTCCCTCTCTCCACCTTTTAATAAAATGACTCCTTGCACAAAAAAGGAAAGCCAAACGTCAATGTAAGGAGTTGTTTTCATCCAAAATCAGCATTTGCAGAAGGTTTCATGCTGCTAGAGCCGATATTCCTCTCCAAATTGAAAATTTTACGTTGTTGAGTTCTCGAGCTTCACATTACTTCCGCCGGCGTGTCGAAAACGACATGATCGCGTTCTCTTCTTTGTCCCTGTCGCGTTGGATATGACGTGTTCGGGGTCTCTTTCTCCTGTTCGCGTTCGATTAGACGTGCCCGCGTCCTCATCCTCTGGCTCGCGATGTAGATCTCAATCTTCTCATACTCGCGCGGTGCATGATTGCGAGAAGAAAGACGTGATCGTGCGACAAATGACGTGATCACGCGACAAATGACGTTAATGCGGCCGCGAACTGTCGCGAGACAGCGCAAAATGGCTACCAAAATCCAACATCTCGTGGAGAACGCGACTGGGTCGGGAAAACTTGTCGGCGAACGCAGGGTTTCAGGTAAGGCGATCGCGCGAACGCGAGAATGTATTTTTTTACAGCGCGAGCAAGAAACAAATTATCGCTAAGCTGCGGAATGCGGAAATTTTGACATTTTTACGCTTTCCGCGGAACGCGAAAATGCCAAAATATCGCAATTTCCGCGAACGGAACGGAATTTTGGCCCAGGCCTAGTTAATATGTGCATTGCATTTTCTGTTCCCCAAAGTCATCCGCTGCTGTTCTTCCTCCTTTCCCCTCCTTGACATGTGTTCCCTGGTCTGTGTGTAATCACTATTGCACATGGTCATCTAGGCTGGCGGGTAATCCAAGTGCACATTGCTGTCTGCATCATGTGGGGGTGGGGTCGGAGGCATGTGTTGTTACCTTGCCTGTGCCCTGTCCTGTTCAGTCATTTGGGGGTCCATATCAGTTGGCACTGATGCTGAGTCTCAACATAGGAGTGTGAGTGTTCAAATGAACAGACTTGCAGCATGCATGACCGATGTTGTGGCCTCAGACATGATGTGCATGAGTGGGAGATATGCATAGTGCCGGGACGGTAGCTCATGTTACAGTTAGATAATTCCAGGCCCATGGAGCAGTGTGCCCACTTCAGTACCCTACGACACCCTTGCCTCAGTATCATGTGTGTCATCCAACACTGTGCCCATTCTCAATGTGTTCAGCATAGTTTTCCCTCTGTGGCATTGTTCCCTGGCCTCATTTGTATTTATATAAAGTGTGCTAAATGTGCCCATTGTACAGGCTGACCCCATTTTGCTTCTGCATCCTCACACTGGCCAGTGCCTGTGTGTCTATGTACAACAATCTGTTGAGGTTTTGTGTCACAAATATGTGTTGGCAGCCTCACGAGGTGATGTGGAGTACATTTAGGATTTCCTGATGCACTTTTTAGTAAACCCAGATTGAGAGGTATCACTTTTTGAGCTGTCTCAATCACATTGTCTCAGGTATGGGGTGTTTTTGCGGGCAAGGACTACATGTCCATACCTTATGTCTCCTTGCCAGGTCTGACCAGTGTGTGATGATTGTCTGGACAGGCACTCAACGTGCAGTGACCCAGGCATGTTGTGCAGGGTGTCATGTTTGTGCTTTGCAGCATGTGTCACAAGTTTAAAAACATGTTTCCTGCTCATCCATTATTGGCACGGGTGTGTGCTCCAGATGCTATGTGGTTTTGTCTGTGTGTGCTGACATCTGTGTGTACATTCTTCGTTCACATCAGTGTGTCTCCTCAGTGCAGGTGCTCTTTATTCCAACACAATTTCAGGGCCATTTGCTAATGCATTGTCCTGTGTCTGGACATGTGTGCCACTCCACATGACAGGTAGTGTGTCAGATGTGTTGCCAACTGTGTCATAATGGTACGGATGGCTATGTGACAGGTGGCATGTTTTAAGTTGTTATTCAAGAAGGCATGTGCCCTGGAACTCACTACTCTTGTCAACATGTCCCAATAGTTTATATGCTTCACTTTGATTTTTGTGAAGGACAATGATGTGCCTGTATGACAGATGTCTCCCAAGCGAGTGCACAAGTACCACTTTTACACTTTTGTGGAACACGCTGGCACAATTAGAACATGGGCACATTTCAGGCCAAAAGTTGTTTAGGATTTATACATATCCATATTCCCACAGTGTGTTAGCATTTGGGTTAGTCCTTGGTTGTTGCTGAAGGCAACTTACCGGTGTCAAGTCATCCCGACCACCGTGGTGCCATGTATGTGTACTTCCTGATACCACATTTCTTCTTAACATTGGATTCTTGGCATTAGGCGGGCAGCTCATACTATGACTGTGTAAATGTAGTTTTGTGTGCACCTCCTTGTGTGACTTCTGATATTCATGCACATGTGTGTTCTGTTCCACAGGTGGGACATTCACACATTCCAAATATGTCAATTGTGTAAAGTTTTGTGCTTCCCAATGGATCAGATAGTATTACATTTGCTTTTCTACAGTACTCACCGGTCTATGAGTGTGGGGACCCATTCAGCAATGGCGTCTGTTATTTGGCATTGGGTGCACCAATACTATTTCGTTCACAGTGACCAGGAGGTGGCATGCCGTCATGGTCTGCCTGTGCTCCACTATTCACAGACACTAGCTTCTCTGTATAATTGGATATCCAGTTATTTGCTGTGGGGTCCTGATTTTCATTATTTCAGGGGGCATGTTGGGTGAACCAACTGGGGAGTGCAGGGCTTACATATGTGCTGGGTATTCTAGATGTTCCTCATGATGCTTTTCATGATATGCACTGTGACCTATTTAGTTTGGACTCATGTGTCAGATGTACATAGGTGACTGATTATTTCCTGTCTCTTCACCTTGCCCACAGCATCATTGGGGGACACCGAGGGAGACACCTGCACGGACGTGGAGGAGGGATCCAGCACCAGTGCCACCACTCCTGGCGAGTCGGCAGCATCAAGTGGCATGGAGGACGAGGGGAGTGCGGCGGAGGACCTGGGTAGTACCACCACCGACTACGACGCAGATGGGTCCGAGGCTGAACTCCCTGAGGGGGCGGAGGCTGCTCCAACAGCTGGCAGCAGCACTACAATTGTCACCGCCCCCTCCATTCCCATCACCGCCCTCCCAGTTGCTCGGGTCCCTTCTGTCCGTGGAGGGCAACAACATGTCTCCTTCATGCCAGGCACCTCACCCCCTGCCCCTGTCTCCCCTGCTGCCCTCACTGCCGAGTCTGTGGACATTCAGCGGCAGTTGCATGTTTGGCAGACATCGATCCTGACTGTCCTCCATGGCCACACCAGACTGCTGACACAGATGGTGTCGTACATGGAGGGCATGTCATAAGCGATATCTGACCAACGGATGTTGCTGAGGTCCATGGACTCGTCACTGGCGGCAGCAGTGAGTCTCCTGCAGCGCTTTGTCCCCCCACCTACCCCTGCGCCATCCAGACTTCCCACTCCCATTCCTGTATCAAGCACACACACACCTTCCCAGGCAGGCACCACACCAGACACAGGCAGCACACCAACAGAGAAGGGCAAGCGCACACCTCCTGTCACGCACACTCAGGGGGAAGAAGGCACAGCCACTGGGTCTAGGGCACACAGACAGACACGCAGCCACAGTAGGAGTCCGCATGCCTCACTCCCCAGTCCCTCCGATGTCACTCCCCTCGGCTCCCCTGCCCCACAGTCTGAGAAGGAGACCTACTTAGCTGTGCTGAGCCTCAGCCCCACTGTTTCACCTGCGCGCAAACGGGCAAGGCACTCCACGGGTAGGGGAGTAGAGTCCCCCCCTGTCCACCACCTCCCCCAGTAGCGCTGCAACCCATCCCTCTGACCCTCCCCATCCTTGGGGCCTGTGGTTCCTTCGGGTGCAGGGGAGACGCTGCAAGATCTTGCGGACGTGTGCAGCGCAGTACTGACCTCCACCTTTGGCGCTACACCCCACCCCTGTGGTGGAGTCGTCCGTCCCTGCACCCCCAACACCTGCCCTACCCCCACCTGTGCCTGCGGTGCCTGGTCCTTCCCCACATGATGCCCCCACCCCAGTCGATCAACCAGAGGTATCTAATGTGCAGGCAAGCTAGGGGAGACGCATGGCCATGTGTCCCCCCCAGGACTTCGTGTCTGGACTGGCCTATGGCCTTTTTAAATAGTGTCCTTTTCTAGTTTTTGTTTTCATGCTGAATAAAGCATTTTGTTTTTCCTTTGCACACAATTGCTTTTCAGGTATTGATGTTGGTGCTGATGCTCCATGAGTTGGGGTGGTGATCATGTGTTGGGTATCTGGGAAATGTAGTAGTCTGCTGCTCATGGGGTGGACCCTGGTATCTGCGTGGCATCACAAGGTCTCTGCAATGATTCTTTGGTCGTGTATGCTCTTTGTGTTTTGAGACATTGTCCCAAGGAGTGTTCCTTCCTCTGTGGCACCTGACATCTTCCCTGCAGGGAGTTGCACCATTGTTGTGCTGACCTGTGTCTACATTCCCTTGGTGGCTGATAGATCCCTTCAACTATGACCATGCCTGCTCAGCAATGTGTCCGGCTGCATCGTCTGAGCCATCCTTGGTAGTCACTGTACTTGTGTATAGAGTATGTTGCCATGCCTCCATGGGGAAATGGTCCCTTTTCCGCACTATGCATGTGTGTACTCACAGCCTAGCACACATATGGTACTTGTTCTGCAGGGTATTTGGTCACCTGACTGACAATTGTGGGCATTGTATCTGTGGGAAGTCCACCCTATTCCTTGAGTGATATGAACCCACCCCTCATATGTCTGGGCACTGCTGGGAGGCCTCTGCACCCACCCCTCATATGTATGGGCACTGCTGGGAGTCCTCTGCACCCACCCCTCATATGTCTGGGCACTGCTGGGAGGCCTCTGCACCCACCCCTCATATGTCTGGGCACTGCTGGGAGTGATATGCACCCACCCCTCATATGTCTGGGCACTTCTGGGAGGCCTCTGCACCCACCCCTCATATGTCTTGGCACTGCTGGGAGTGATATGCACCCACCCCTCATATGTCTGGGCACTGCTGGGAGTCCTCTGCACCCACCCCTCATATGTCTGGGCACTGCTGGGAGTGATATGCACCCACCCCTCATATGTCTGGGCACTGCTGGGAGGCCTCTGCACACACCCCTCATATGTCTGGGCACTGCTGGGAGTCCTCTGCACCCACCACTCATATGTCTGGGCACTGCTGGGAGTCCTCTGCACCCACCCCTCATATGTCTGGGCACTGCTGGGTGTCCTCTGCACCCACCCCTCATATGTCTGGGCACTGCTGGGAGTCCTCTGCACCCACACCTCATATGTCTGGGCACTGCTGGGAGGCCTCTGCACCCACCCCTCATATGTCTGGGCACCGCTGGGAGTGATATACACCCACCCCTCATATGTCTGGGCACTGCTGGGAGTGATATGCACCCACCCCTCATATGTCTGGGCACTGCTGGGAGTGATATGCACCCTCCCCCATGTCTCTGTCCACTGCTGGGAGTCCTCTGCAGCCACCCACCCAACCACCCACCCGCCACCTTGGTGCAGTACACTGCTGTCCTGTGCATACAAACACACCAATATACTGCTTATATGTTGCAACAGGCCCTGTGCCAACATTTATGGCGTGTGTACGCCTTGTATTCATTCTGTACTGGTGCCGTAGGGCTACAGGTGGGACGGACCCTAACCCCACATTCATAGGGTGTATGGGCCGTTCCCACGCTGTGAGGGTGTATGTACGGCGCATACCCCTCCATCACCACTCCAATGGTGGTACGGCCCGTACCCACGCTGTGGGGGCGTGGGTATGGCCCGTACCACCATTGGGGTGGTGATGGAGGTGTACGCGCTGTACCCACGCTGTGGGGGCGTGGGTACGGCCTGTACCACCAGTGGAGTGGTGATGGAGGGGTAAGCGCTGTACCCACGCCCTGAGGGCGTGGGCATGGCGCGTACCCCTCCATCACCACCCCAATGGTGGCACGGCCCGTACCCACGCCCCCAGAGCGTGGGCACGGCCCGTACCACCATTGTAGTGGTGATGGAGGTGTACGCGCCGTACCCACGCTTTGGGGGCGTGGGTACGGCCCGTACCACCATTGGGGTGGTGATGGAGGTGTACGCGCCATACCCACGCTGTGGGGGCATGGGTACGGCCAGTACCACCAGTGGAGTGGTGATGGAGGGGTATGCGCTGTACCCACGAAGCGTGGGTACGGCGTGTACCCCTCCATCACCACAACAATGGTGGTACGGGCCATACCCATGCCCCCACAGGGTGGGTACGGCACGGACACCTCCATCACCACCCCAATGGTGGTACGGCCCGTACCCACGCCCCCACAGCGTGGGTACGGCGCGTACACCTCTATCACCACTACAATGGTGGTACGCCCCGTACCCACGCCCCCCAGAGCGTGGGTATGGCCTGTACCACCATTGTAGTGGTGACGGGTACGCATCCACGTCCACTTCCGTTGTGGCGGAACGTGGGATTGGTGGACACGCCCCCCGAATTGACCAGACCATGGGGGTAAGCTATGTGCAGGATATGTATGTTTTAACTTGGGGGGGTTATGTTTCCTGCCCCTGGCCCCCCCCTTTGACCCTGGGTGTTGTTCTGACCTTCTGTGGTGTCTGCGTCAGTTTCGGTGCACCAGGTCGTAGGCTAGGAGGGCCGGGATGACACGTAGGATGGGGTCCATGGCTGTCCGTCGTGTACCGGTGCTCCTTCTTCTCGTCGTCCTCAATTTCCTGGGAGTTTTTGGCTGCCGTAAAAAATGAGCGGTGCGGACTGACGTCGGCACGGATCGTACTAGCTGGTCCGTAAAACGCTGCCTGACTCTGTCCGGACGTCACGTACGCGATGTCCCGGATCGGAATTGTGGATATTTTTTTTCCGGTCGGTGTTTTGTACGACTCCTACGGAAATGGTATTTCTGTACGAATCGTACTTGCGGGTTTGTAACGTGGTTTTCCCGGGTATGAGTCGTACGGAGAATACGCTCCGTACGACCATTCGTACCCGGGTTTTACAGGATCGGAATCGGCATCTCTATGTTGAGTAACGTCGAGTTCTATGTTGTATGCACGACTTCTGGGATGTAGGAAATCGGATGTTTGTAACAGTTCCGTAGTAGAGCAGAGGTAAGCGCTGCTCTCGGGAAAGACGGAATTGTTGTTGCCCTGTAGGTACACAGGGGAAAAGTGTAACGATTGAAGTTGCACGACGCATTGTCTGGGTTCGATTTGATAGCATCGTCGCGTGTTGCCATTAGAGACATTTCCTGTAGGAAAGAAGTGTGCATGATAGCGAAGGTTACCTGTGAAATGTTGGTGTTAGGTACCAGGAGGCCAGAAGGTACTCTGATAACGCTTATCACTGAAAAGGTAGCAGCTGTTCTCTGAGCTTGCTAGGAGGACAGAGTAGAGGGATGTGCTACTTTGTTAATGAGTGTCATAATTCTCTAGTAGGACAGACTGTTCGCTGTTCTCGGGAAAGACAGAAATCTGGGGAAATGAACTATATTTTTCTGTGTGAAAGTGTGTGAATGAAAAGGCATTCCGATTAAATGCGAAACTCTGGTTTTATTTCTCAGGAGCATTGGGTCTCCAACTAGGGGTCGATTCTGATCCTGGAAAAAGGCTGTCCGAATCGTTGTACGGAGCGTTTTCTCCGTACGACTCGTACCCGGTAAACTTTTCTTACAACCTAGGAAGTACGATTCGTACAGAAAGCCTTTTTCCGTACGAATCGTACAAAAGACCATACGGATAAAAAAAAAACAATGATTCTGATCCGTAACAGCTTGTACGCGACGTCCGGACGTATTTAAGGAGCGGTTTCCGGCCCAGCAAGTACGATTCGTCCCTACGGCTCTCTGTACGGCTCTTTTCTTATGGGAGCCAAACACAGCCAGAAAAGCAGAGTCCTACGCGAACCCCGATACGTGGCGTACACACCATGAATCCCATCGTACGTGTCATCCCGGTCCTCTTAGCCTACGACCTGGTGCACCGGACCCGACGCACATGCCGCAGAAGGTGAGAACAACACCCAGGGGCCAGGGTGGGGGTGAGGGGCAGGAAACATACCCCATACCCAAATCGAAACCTATAATATGGAGCCCATACATTACCACCAGGGTCTGGTCACTTGGGGGGCGTGTCCAACAGCCCCTGCGTATCGCAACAACGGAAGTGGACATGTACGGTGCGTTGCACACGTACGCCTACGGCACCAGTAGAATAGTGATATGGACCGTATACACGCAATGAATGTGTGGGTACGGTGTGTTTCACATGTACCCGTACGGCACCAGTAGAAAAGTGATACGGACCGTACACATGCAATGAATGCGTAGGCACGGTGCGTTGCACACGTACCCCTACGGCACCAGTAGAATAGTGATACAGACCGTATACATGCAATAAATGCATGGGTTGGTGCGTTTCACACGTACCCCTATGGCACCAGTAGAATAGTGATACAGACCGTACACACGCAATGAATGCGGGGGTACGGTGCGTTTCACACGTACCCGTACGGCACCAGTAGAACAGTGATACGGACCGTACACACACAATGAATGCATGGGTACGGTGCGTTTCACACGTACCCCTACGGCACCAGTAGAATAGTGATACGGACCATACACACGCAATAAATGCGTGGGTATGGTGCATTTCACACGTACCCCGTTACGGCACCAGTACATTGTGGATACACGCCAGGAATGTGGGGTTATGGTCTGGCCCTGCATGTTACCTTCATATTGGTGTGTGTGTAGGTCCAGGCCAGCAGTGTACTGCTCCAAGGGGGTTGGTGGGTGGGTGCAGAGGATTCCCAGCAGTGGCCAGCCATATGAGGTGGCTGTAGATGAATACCCGCAGTGTCCAGCCATATGGGGGTGGCTGCAGATGAATACCAGCAGTGGACACACATATAGGGGTGGGTGCAAAGGACTCCCAGCAGTGGACAAAGACATGGGGGTGGGTGCATATGACTACCAGCAGTGGCCTGCAATATGAGGTGTGGGTGCAGAGGACTCCCAGCAGTGGTCAGCCATATAGGGGTGGCTGTAGATGAATACCCGCAGTGTCCAGCCATATGGGGGTGGCTGCAGATGAATACCAGCAGTGGACACACATATAGGGGTGGGTGCAGAGGACTCCCAGCAGCGGACAGAGACATGGGGGTGGGTGCATATGGCTACCAGCAGTGGCCTGAAATTATGAGGTGTGGGTGCTGAGGACTCCCAGCAGTGGACAGAGACATGGGGGTGGGTGCAGAGGACTCCCAGCAGTGGACAGAGATATGGGGGTAGGTGCATATGACTACCAGCAGTGGCCTGCAATATGAGGGGTGTGTGCAGATGAATACCAGCAGTGTACAGACATATGGGGGTGGGTGCACAGGACTCCCAGCAGTGGACAGAGACATGGGGTGGGTGCATATGACTACCAGCAGTGGCCTGCAATATGAGGGGTGGGTGCAGATGAATACCAGCAGTGGACAAACATATAGGGGTGGGTGCAGATTAATATCAGCAGTGTCCAGACATATGGGGTGGGTGCAGAGGACTCCCAGCAGTGGACAGAGACATGGGGGTGGGTGCATATGACTACCAGCAGTGGCCAGAGATATGGGGGGTGTACATCATTATCAGATGACCACACCTACATAGTGGTATGGACGCATCCCTAACTTTGGACTATGATGATAGTGCTATAACAACACATCATTGACAGCAGTGTCCCACTCCCAGGAGGACGGATGTCTTTCACCCACTGCATGACACACCACATGTGGGTGTGAGGACAAATAACACATGCATACCCACCCATGGCGGATGCAGCACAATACACACCCTGATTTCATGCCACAAGACTGTATAGTCATGTAACTGCATACAAAACTAAGATAGCCAAAGGGAACACACACTGTCATGCACATCCCAGGAGTGATAGGAATGCCCAGGTGCTGGTCCAGTCACAAAGATATTGTCTCTAATGGAAGGAATAGGGTGGAATTCCCCTAGATACAATGCCCACAATTGTGAGTCAGGTGCCCAAATACCCTGCATAACAAGTACCATTTGTGTGGTAGGCCGTGATTACACATATGCATAGTGCTGAAAAGGGTGAATTAGTCAATGAAGGCATTTCTACATACTCAAAACACAAGTACAGTGACTAGCAAGGATGGCACAGATGATTCAGTAGGAGACATCGGTGAGCAGGCATGGCCATTGTTGAAGAGATCCGTCACCAACAAAGGAAATGTTGACACAGGTCAGCACAGCAATTGTGCAACTGTTTGCAGGGAAGATGTCAGGTGCCACAGTGGAAGGAACACTTGTTGGGACAATGTCTCAAAACAAAATGAACACACACTACCAATGATTCTTTGCAGACACATTGTGATGGCACACAGATACCATGGTCCACCTCATGACCATCATCCAAAAACATTTCTCAGAACCTTAACACATTACCAGAACACAATCAATCAATCAATCAAAGAAATTTATAGAGCGCACTACCTACCCGTAGGGTCTCGAGGCGCTTGGGGGGGGGGGGGAGGGGGGGTGCCGCTACTGCTCGAACAGCCATGTCTTGAGCTTCTTCCTGTGGTAAATAAAATTCATTACCGGGACTTAATTTGATACAGAAACATAATAAAATAGCTCAGTAAAATAAGAGGCAGAATCCGTGGTATTAGAGGTTCGGAATGGGCTTTATTCCAATGGTCGATTATAATCGGTTGCTCCAAGTTCCATCACCACGGGGGTTCAGGAAGTGAAGTACATACTTTATTGACAAGAAATGATTTTTATAGAACATACATTACAATGAAGCAAATGCAGTAGGCGTAACAATTGATAAGGTAAATGACGATTCATATGCGTAACCGAAAATGGGTGTAATAAGGAGTAAAAAGGAACATAATTGGTTATGATGTCACATATAGGTGGATCTATAAGATAATACTTGGCATAGATGCGCGCGCAGCAGCATGACGTGTAATTGACGTGCAACTAGGGGGTGAAGGGGACTTGACATTTAGCTCTACATGTGGAGACAAAAAGTCTGGGGGGTCAAGTCAACCTAATCCCAAATCATATCTAACATCCTATGTTTAAAGAACTATGTTATCCACAAAAGAAGGACTCTCGGACAGAATCTATTCTATACTGACTGTGCGTGCGTGTACAAGCGTCTAAGTGTCTACACTGAATGCGAGGGGGTAGGAATATTCCATGGTAACGGGGCTATGAATTACTTGCATGAGGACAGAGAAGCCGAGCCTTTGCTCGGTAGCTGGAAGAATGTTTACTTAAAT
Source organism: Triturus cristatus (assembly GCF_964204655.1). Taxonomy (NCBI): domain Eukaryota; kingdom Metazoa; phylum Chordata; class Amphibia; order Caudata; family Salamandridae; genus Triturus; species Triturus cristatus. The sequence continues at coordinate 766,656,948 of NC_140584.1, read as the reverse complement.
TGCTAGACAGGAATGCATCGGCTAAGGAGTGAAGCAGATAATTCGAAGGTGAAATACAGTTCTTGGCAGAGAATAGGCTGATGTCAGGCTTCGTGAGCCGCGCAGAGAATGAAACAAAGTTCATGGTCACAGATGCAGGCTCAGACTCGAGTTTTCAGAGGCAGAAGGCAAGAGGAGTTTGATGACAGAATCAGGGCCTACTTGTCTGGACTGTAAAATGGCATAAGTGAACCATACAAAGCCGGTGGCCTTTCATACTTAGGAATGGAATATCCGGCCTATTCATGGCGGATCTGACAGAGGACATGTTGACGGTGGACGCACATGTATTTGCGTCTTCATAACTGGAACTGGAGGGAACATACATGTACTTGTGACATGCACATAGAACCGTTGGGGTCCAAGATAGGGGACATAACTGACCAGAAAAATCCATATTTCCACATTCCCTCCTTGTCCCCTACTTGCCCGTTAAGAGATATCAATCTTCATCAATCCATTGATCTGTTCATATAACATCATTTGTTCTTCTTTCTTCTTCCGTGACGAATGAAATCTTGGTGGTGGAATACACGATGTGGCACACAGACCACAAATCGCTGGTCCACATTGTAGACATAGACAGCAACTGAATAGTATGAGAAGGCCAATACCTAGGAAGGATAAAACTCTCCATCCCCAGGCTGATATCACACTCCAAAACCAACTGGACCAAGTCCAAGTGCCTGGGTTCTGGTGTATCTGGTTTACAATCTTATGAAGGCGAGTGATGGCTTTATATACAGATGGCGAATTTTCTGGTATGAATACGCAGCAGCTTGATCCGATGACCCTACAAGCTCCGCCCCTATCAGCTAGGATGACGTCAAGGACAAGACGATTTTGAAGCACAACAATCCGCATAGCAGACTGCTCTTCTGTTAAATTGCCTAAGGCGGAAATAGTCTCATTCACTACTGCTTCAAGGGTTCTAGTTAATCTACGTATCAGCTTACTATTAGTAACAGTACCTATATAGGGAAAGATGCCTTTATTAAAATCTACATACTTGTCCCATGCCGTCTCAGTGTAATCGACAATTGGGAGATCTCTCCGCTCTCTGTTGTGTACTAAATGAATATTTCTATAATAATCAGGAGGAGCTAGGAAAACAGGTGGCAAAAGGAATGCAATGTAGCAGGTACCATCCCAATCTAGAGGTAGACGCATATATGCAGTCTGACCACATATAAAGTAGGAGTGGCGATAAGCTCTAAATGAAGATTTGCCTTGATCACTGAATTCTACTATAGTAGTGCATTTACTATGGCCCATATGTATGGAACCAACCTTTCTTACACACAATTCACCCTTCGCTGGGAATACTGACATGGTGGGCAAAATTAGTTCAACTTCGGATTCGACATTTAGAATCATGAGATTAGGTGTAAAGTTACCTAATCCATATACTTCATTTTCTAGATCAGTTCCTGTTCTTTTGGGGCGACCCTCCTTGTCAGGGTAGCAGACCTTGAGTAAAACTAGGTTCAGGTTTCCCCATACCCAATGATCTTGGTAAACTGCTGTGTCTGAGTCTATGGAATTTATTAAACTAAACCATGCTCCACAGGAGCCATTATGTGTAAACGGATGTGGAAAGAAAGGCAGGACTCCTTCATAATTCTGATAGGGAGGGAGCCGGCCACACACCCAACAATTAGTGGCATTACTAGTCTGATGGGAATGATGTAACATACTAATGAAAGTGTTATTGCGCAGCGCAAGTCTATAAGACAATTCATGCGGAGGTAAGTCACTAAAAGAATGTTCAGTAGTAACATTGTAAACGTTTCTGGCAATAGGGTAATATATGTGCAACAATATACTTGCAGTAATTATTAAAAGACTCAAGAAAAACAAGATTAATAATGTCACTATGCAGTGGCTACGCAGTGATTTACAATACGCCTGTCGTTTCAACATTTTCCGGGTGTTTTCTCTACTCAGGTCCAAGGGATACATGTCAGAGACAATTCAACCGCTTCACCTTGGAGAGGACTTAAACAATCAAATTGCTCGACTGGTTGGGCCTAAGCTTTAGTTTATAGTGTTCAGAGTTACTCTGTTCAACAAAAGGAAGTTTTGAGTCAATGGGTGAAGTCACACGAGGTGGGGTATTCACATCGGCTGGTAGTCCATGAAATTTCTTGATATGACTTGAATGAATCCAGCCTTTTCTGCCTTCAATCTTCACGGCTGTTCTTGTGGTCAGCAGGACCAACTTGGGTGACTTCCACCTGGGCTCCAGCTGAGTCTTTCGGTCGAAATTCCTCACAAGGACGAGGTCCCCCGGAACTACGTCATGGGGTTTCACCTCAGTGTTGTCGGGAAAGGCTGCAGCTACCTGTGAACGACAAGATTGTAGTGCAGACATCAAGGAAGCCAAGTAATCTGTCAGCATATTACAGTCAATATCAGTTATTTTGCGTGGTATGGGCGTCCCCCACATATTTGGTGGTCTGCCGAAGATCACCTCATACGGGGATAGCCCTGTTCGAGAGTGTGCTACCATTCTCATGTAAAAGAGTGCAACGGGTAACGCTACTACCCAGTCGACACCTTTCTCTCTGCATATTTTGGACAATCTGATTTTCAGTATCTGGTTATGTCTTTCTACGAGACCTGCTGCCTCGGGGTGTCGGACACAGTGGAATTTCCACTGATATCCTAACAGAAGTGAAACATGTTTCATTAATTCGGATGAGAACGGCTGGCCGTTATCTGAGTGAACAACACGTGGTAAACCGTATCGTGGGAAGAATTCTCGAACCAACTGTTTGGCAGTAGTCGGGGCAGTGTAATCTGAAACCGGGTATGCCTCTGTCCAACGGGACAGAGCGCAGACAACTACGAGAACATATTTGAATCCTCGACATCGTTCCATCTGGATATAATCCATCTGGAGGACTTCAAAAGGGTGATTAGGAGGATGAAATCCACCCTGTTCTACGGGAACGCTTTTTCCTGGGTTGAACTGACAACAGATCATACAGGTACGGACCTTTTGTTTGGCTGCTGCTCGCAAATGTTTATTGAACCAAATGTGTTGAATGCTGTCTAGCATAGCTTTTTCTCCGAGATGTGCTGGACTATGTATAGTGTTAACTATAACTTGGACCATCGAATCAGGAAGGAACCACACAGACTTTTCCTTCATCATCCATCCTTGGTCCGTTTGGATCCCTCCTAATTCAGTCCATTTCTTTATTTCGTCTGGTGTAGCATGTGTCTGTATGTCAATTACGTCAAGAGTAGGATCTTTAACTGTCATACAATGCGTCGGCATCGGGACTATTGTCTTTGTCATGTCGGGGGTTTGAGTTTGAGCAGTCTGTTTAGCTGTTCTGTCGGCTAGATCATTGCCTTGGGAAATGATATCAGTAACCTTCGTATGAGCCTTACATTTCATAATTGATATTGCAGTGGGTAGATGTATTGCATCTAATAAGGCATGAATGAGGGGTCCGTGCTGAATGTGGGCACCGTGAGAAGTTAAATAACCTCTCTCTCGCCACAGCACGCCGAAGTCATGTACAACTCCGAATGCATAACGTGAATCAGTGTATATGTTGACTTTTTTATTTGCGGCTTGAATACAGGCTTGTGTCAGAGCGATGAGCTCTGCTGCTTGAGCGGACAAGGTATTTATACGATTAGTTTCAATGACTTCAGTATCTGTTGTGACTGCGTAAGCAGCCACTAACTCTCCTGTATTTGTTCTCATGCATGAACCATCTACATACAATGTCAGGTCTGGATCTGACAATGGGACATCGGTTAAGTCTTGTCTGGGTTTTGTCGTTATAGTAATAACTTCAATACAGTCATGAGCTAGTGGGTCTGTTCCGGTTACTGGCAACAGTGTGGCAGGATTCAATGTGTTACAGCGTCTGATTTCTATATGTGGCTGAAACAATGTAAGTTCGTACCCTGTAAGTCGCGCTATAGTCAAGTGTTGTGTTTGCGTTCTATTTACAAGAACCTCTACTGCGTGTGGCACTTGAACTGTCAATGGATGTCCTAACACTATGGCGTCGCTCTGTCTTATTGCTAAAGCTGTCGCTGCTACTGATTTTAGGCATGCAGGCAAAGCCTGGGCTACGGGATCTAATGTACTAGAAAAATAAGCACATGGTTTGTGTGCTCCTGCTTGTTCCTGTGTGAGTACTGACAAGGCAGTACCTTCGCGTTCTGTAACAAAAAGTGTAAACTGTTTTCTGTAACATGGCGTTGCTAAAACAGGTGCTTGACATAAAGCTTTCTTTAGGCTTTCAAAAGCTTGTGTATGTTCCTGAGTCCAAGGGAGAACAGTCGATGTGGCTGCCTCCTGTGTTGTTAACTGAATGAGTGGTTTTGCTAGAAATGCATACTGAGGGATCCACTGCCTGCAATATGACGTGAGGCCTATGAAAGCCCGCACCTCCTTTTGTGTCTTGGGTATTGGCATGTTAGCTATTAACTGAATGCGGTCGGGTGTAAGCTGCCTTCCCTCCTTGGACAGCGAGTGTCCAAGATAAATAACTCGCTGGACACAGAATTGCAGCTTAGAAGGGGACACCTTGTGCCCCTTTTCGGCTAGAAATTGTAAAACTGTCAGTGATGCTTTTTCACATTCCGGTTCGCTTCTCGCGGTGATCAGCAGATCATCGACGTATTGGAGCAGAGCAGTGTTAACTGGCATGTGGATACTATCTAGTTCTCGTTTCAGTGCTTGGCTATAGATGCTGGGGCTTTCTGTAAATCCTTGAGGTGCGCGTGAGAATTTAAAGCTACGTCCATTTAAACTAAATCCGAACAAATATTGGCTTTCCGGATCTATTGGGACGCTGAAAAAGGCATTCTTGAGATCGATTACAGTAAAGAATGTTGCTTCGGAATCAATAGCTGTCAGTAATGACGAGATATCTGGGACCACAGGAAATTGTGGCACAATGCATTTGTTTAACTCGCGCAGATCAATAACCAAACGATAGACTGGCGGGCCTTAGGATCTGTTCGTTTAAGAATCGGAATTATCGGTGAATTACATACATTGGAGTCTGTTTCCACAACTACTCCTTGGGCAATGAGCTCGTCAATGATTTGTAGTAAAGCCACTACAGCATCTGGTGGTAACTTGTATTGTCGCATTCGTGGTAGCACCACTCCTGCCTTTAATGTGACTCGATATGGTGTAATATTCATGCATCCAACATCAGTAGGGCCTTGTGCCCATAGATGTGTAGGTAAAGTCAGCAGTCGGGGATCCATGTCTCTAGACACATAGTGCCCTTTAAAATCACGTAAAAACAACCTTACTCCTTCCGGAGAACAACATATTATGGCTCCTAGAGCTTTCAGTGTTTTTATTCCTAACAAGTTTTCTGGACATGATTTAGTAAGCAATAAATCTGTAGTTCGGGTCAGAGGTCCTATCGTAAGTGGAAGAGGCTGTGACACTTCATTAACAATAGGTTTTCCTGAAAAACCAAGGGAAATATTCTGAGAGCCTGAGAGGGGTGCCCCTGGAACTTCACTACGTTTTATAGTTGTTCGACTTGCCCCTGTATCAAGTAAACATTTTCTATCTTGGCCTAATAATTCACTATGTACATAAGGTCCTTCTTGATCTACTGGGATTTCAATAAGGGGTAAGTCAACTTCCCTCTCTAGGCTTTTTCATGCGTAACGCTGATACTCAGGATATTCATACTGTGCGGTCTGATACATTTGTCGTGTTGTTGTCTGTGTGGCAGCAACAGGCAACGGTGGTGCAGCTGGCACAAACTGTATTGGCTGTTGTGCGGCTGGCATGGCCTGTGCATGCTGCGGAGCTCCTTGTTCATTCTGATCTTGTCTGAGTGGCCGTGGTCTTTCTTGTGTTTTACCTATGGCGATATTATGTTTTAAAACTGGACAATCGTGTACGTAATGACCTGGCTTTTTACAATAATTGCATGTCCCTTTTACAGGTCCTGCTGAATCGGAATGTGTTATACCCTTTTTATGTCCTTCAGCTGGAACTGTCTGGGAAACTAGCATTTTCATTTTCGTGTCTTTCATGCGTCTGTGTTCATGTTCTTGTTCCTCTCTAATTCTATTGTGATGGTACTGTAACATTTGTAACATTTGTGATGGAGTGTTACCTTGCCAGGTACTCTCGAATTTTAATACTCTATTCTTTACTTGGGGCAGGGCATTTTCTACTAATTTTGTTACAAACAGATGCGGGTATGATTCGCTACTTGCTTTTAGGCCACTATTTATACCAAAACATTTTTCAAATCGGGCATAGTAATCACTAGTGTCTTCATCTTGCTTCTGCTTACAGGCTGAAATTGTACCCCAATCTTCCTTTTTCGTAGTTAATAAACGTGGCAGTACCTGTACTAATAAACCTGGTAGTGCTTTAGTTTTATCCCCAAGTCCTGCTCCTGCAGTTCGGGCCTTTTCTTCCGCTTCTAACACTGACCATTCTATCTTTTGGTCTCCTACCTCCCACTCTTTTTCCTTGAGTTTCTCATAAATACCAGCAGGCATCAATACCTTTAATATTGTCATAATGTCGGGATAGGTATACTCTCCCATGAGTAACATGTCTTTAATTTCTCGGTGAAAACCCGCTGGATCTTTGTCATGACTGGGTACCACTTTCTTCATTTCTAACAATTCTATTTTCGATATGGGCGTATATACAAATACGCGCTTAAACTCGTTGTCCTCGCCTTTTATTGGGTGCACTTCTCGTAAGGGATTCTGTCTATCCATGTAATACGTGGTTCTTTCCTTGACGGGCAATGAGACATGCTCTGAGCATACAAAAAGAATATACTGCTTTCTTGATTCTAGAATTTCTTTAATTAATTTAGTACCTGAACCTCTCCATCTATTCATAAGCAATTCGGTCAATATGTCAGGTAAGGGACCAGGGTCCGAATGCTGACTCCGATATAGTATAATGAGTTGTTGAATCATATAAATCCCAGCTAACCTCTGTTCATCTGGGGTGAGATTCAAAAATGTGCGTGCTACTGTATCATCACTATATTTTCCGGGACTGTCCACCCAATGGACAGCTGCCCTGGCTAAATCTTGTTCATCCATAGAATCGAGAAAATGATAACCCCTTCGTTCTCGGAGTAGTTTGTCGGCGGCTTGGAACGAATGTTCGTTAGACCTTATATTAATTATAGGTATTTGGAAATTCCTGTTATTATCTGGACATATCGGACGTATCGGGTCAGTAAGACATCTATTACTATTACAAGATCTTCCTCTACCTACATAGGCTATGGTGTCCGACTGTCCCGCGGGCAGTCCTGACCCTTCTTCCTCGCTTTGTTCGAACTCGTCTACCTCTAATCTTTCTTCGTGTAGGCGTTCTATTTCTTTACGGATCTTTCGGCACATGGCTATTATACAATTTTTCTTATCATGTCTACCTTCTGATATATTCTGGCTCCATCTGGTAAGAATTTGCATTGCTTCCGGGTCTACCCCCGGTCGGTCTTGATTTCTGATCACACAATTTATGAGGAAACGTAACAGTTCCCCCTGTATCTCCACTTTCTGGTATTCCATAGCTCTGGTAACACATTCTGGATCTCGCCCTGTTTGGACAAAATGATATATTTTATCTAGATGCGCAGTCATTCCTGGTAACTTCCCTAAATACACTGCGGCTCGTCTGATACGTAATGATGCCAGGGTCATTTCGTCCTCTTTACCGGGCACAGGGTCATATCTACAATCTACAAGAAGTTCCTTAAGCGTACGGGCATTTATGAGTTTGGGTGTACGTGAATGTGCTGACTCTTGAAAAGTAAGTTTATTTATTCTGGGTGGCGTAGAAAAAATATTGGTAGCACCTCCCGTAGCCCCATCTGGGGTGTCGGGTGTGAAAGGATTCGTTGAACGTGACACAGCAACTATAGGTGTGGACACAGCTATAGAAGTAGCTGTAGGAACAGATGCAGAAACAGATGTGCTTGCCGGAACTTGTGACTCGATCTGTTGCTGTAGGGATACGGGTGCTGGATCTTGGCGTTGGACCTCCCTGGTATGCGGTCTATGTGGGGCGGAATTAGCATACTCGGGAGCTGCGTCATCTAAATATGAGGAAAGAAAAACATCTTCTGCGGTTCTAGGATGCCCCTTAGGATGTACCTTTATTGGGAATAATGGGGGTGGCAAGTCTTTCGGTATCTCTGGAGTAGCCTTAGGTAATCCTTCGGCTAGAAGGGGATACATACCATTCATAAGGGCATTTCTTTGTCTATCTACTTGTTCTGATTTCACTCGGATACCTTCCTCAATTAATAGATTTTCTCGAACTTTATTTGAACTCTCTTTATTCTTTTCTTCCTGTCGGAGTGCTTTTTCTGTGCGTCTATGAGATTCTTTACGCCATAACTCAACGGCGTCTTTCTGTGACTGTCTGACTTTCCTTTTCCATAACTCTTCCTCGACTTTCATGATGCACTCTGCATCCCAGGTCCCCGCTGCGGGCCACCTCTGACTTTCTGGTAATTCCTTGGTATAGTCTACCCATAAATCAAGGAATAATATAGCGTCTAAGCCATGTTTGTGATACATGAAGTGCCCTGGAGTGTCCCTAGGAGGAATAGGGACGGCTTCTTCGAGTACCCCTTTTCTAGTAGTGATCTGTCTTAATTTCGAAAAGAGCGGCATATTGACAACTGATCCGATACTTAATCTTGAACACACTTAATACAAAAGCACAATAATGAACAACCATTCATACCACAATATGCAGGACGTTTAACACATTAAACATTAAACATTAAACATTTTTTTTTAACCTTTAAAATAACCAACAATGATGATCGTCTGCATAACTAATCACCAAGCATAATTCTTTGACAATAACTAGATACTTCGGAATACTTGATATACTGCTAAACAGTACATATACACTGCTAAAACAGTGCAGACCGGATTTGTGTACCCAAACCCGTCTTGACCGGCACAACCTATGTGCACGTCGGAAATGCCTCCCCAGTAATGGTACTCACCGGGTAGCTTCGGAAACGGAAGGCCTCGGCAACTGAACTTGAACCGGACTGGACTCGACTCGTCGGAAACTGGACTCGACTTCGAACTGGTGGGCCTCTGTATACCTCGGATCTTGCTCTCTCAGCTAGGCTCTGGTCGGGATACTTCGCACTTCTCACCGCCTCGTCTGGGTGTTGATCGCAGCCTCAGTCGCCCCCGCTTGACCGGAGGGAGATACAGGAAATCCTGCTGGTACGCGTTATTGTCCGTCCAGCTGTGGCAGGAGACCGGGCCTGCAACTCACCGCCGGCGCGTGAGATGAGAAAGTGTCCCTATTCGGGCGCCATTCATGTGGTAAATAAAATTCATTACCGGGACTTAATTTGATACAGAAACATAATAAAATACCTCAGTAAAATAAGAGGCAGAATCCGTGGTATTAGAGGTTCGGAATGGGCTTTATTCCAATGGTCGATTATAATCGGTTGCTCCAAGTTCCATCACCACGGGGGTTCAGGAAGTGAAGTACATACTTTATTGACAAGAAATGATTTTTATAGAACATACATTACAATGAAGCAAATGCAGTAGGCGTAACAATTGATAAGGTAAATGACGATTCATATGCGTAACCGAAAATGGGTGTAATAAGGAGTAAAAAGGAACATAATTGGTTATGATGTCACATATAGGTGGATCTATAAGATAATACTTGGCATAGATGCGCGCGCAGCAGCATGACGTGTAATTGACGTGCAACTAGGGGGTGAAGGGGACTTGACATTTAGCTCTACATGTGGAGACAAAAAGTCTGGGGGGTCAAGTCAACCTAATCCCAAATCATATCTAACATCCTATGTTTAAAGAACTATGTTATCCACAAAAGAAGGACTCTCGGACAGAATCTATTCTATACTGACTGTGCGTGCGTGTACAAGCGTCTAAGTGTCTACACTGAATGCGAGGGGGTAGGAATATTCCATGGTAACGGGGCTATGAATTACTTGCATGAGGACAGAGAAGCCGAGCCTTTGCTCGGTAGCTGGAAGAATGTTTACTTAAATTGCTAGACAGGAATGCATCGGCTAAGGAGTGAAGCAGATAATTCGAAGGTGAAATACAGTTCTTGGCAGAGAATAGGCTGATGTCAGGCTTCGTGAGCCGCGCAGAGAATGAAACAAAGTTCATGGTCACAGATGCAGGCTCAGACTCGAGTTTTCAGAGGCAGAAGGCAAGAGGAGTTTGATGACAGAATCAGGGCCTACTTGTCTGGACTGTAAAATGGCATAAGTGAACCATACAAAGCCGGTGGCCTTTCATACTTAGGAATGGAATATCCGGCCTATTCATGGCGGATCTGACAGAGGACATGTTGATGGTGGACGCACATGTATTTGCGTCTTCATAACTGGAACTGGAGGGAACATACATGTACTTGTGACATGCACATAGAACCGTTGGGGTCCAAGATAGGGGACATAACTGACCAGAAAAATCCATATTTCCACACTTGTTGGGACAATGTCTCAAAACAAAATGAACACACACTACCAATGATTCTTTGCAGACACATTGTGATGGCACACAGATACCATGGTCCACCTCATGACCATCATCCAAAAACATTTCTCAGAACCTTAACACATTACCAGAACACAATCAATCAATCAATCAAAGAAATTTATAGAGCGCACTACCTACCCGTAGGGTCTCGAGGCGCTTGGGGGGGGGGAGGGGGAGTGCCGCTACTGCTCGAACAGCCATGTCTTGAGCTTCTTCCTGAAGGAGAGGTGGTCTTGGGTCAGGCGCAGGTCGGCCGGGAGGGAGTTCCAGGTCTTGGCGGCCAGGTAGGAGAAGGACCTTCCTCCAGCAGTGGTTCTGCGGATGCGTGGGACGGTGGCGAGGGCGTGGCTGGCGGATCGGAGATGGCGTTTGGGAGCGTAGAAGTTGATTCGGTTGTTGAGGTAGCTCGGGCCTTGGTCGTGGAGAGCTTTGTGTGCGTGGGTAAGGAGGCGGAAGGTGATTCTCTTGTTGACCGGGAGCCAGTGCAGGTCTCTTAGATGTCCGGAGATGTGGCTGTGACGTGGGATGTCGAGGATGAGTCTGGCTGAGGCGTTCTGGATGCGCTGGAGTCTCTTCTGGATCTTGGCGGTGGTTCCGGCGTAGAGTGCGTTGCCGTAGTCCAGTCGGCTGGTGACGAGGGCCTGGGTGACGGTCTTCCTGGTCTCTGTGGGGATCCACCAGAAGATCTTCCGAAGCATGCGCAGGATGTTGAAGCACGATGAGGAGACGGCGTTGACTTGCCTGGTCATGGAGAGGGAGGAGTCCAGGATGAAACCCAGGTTGCGTGCGTAGTCTGTCGGTTTGGGTGTGGTGCCCAGGGCGGGGGGCCACCAGGAGTCGTCCCAGGCGGAGGGCGAGGAGCCCAGGATGAGGACCTCCGTCTTATCTGAGTTCAGCTTCAGGCGGCTCGTCGTCATCCACTCGGCTACCTCTCTCATCCCTTCGTGCAGGTTGGCTCTGGCGGCGGCGGGGTCGTCGTTGGTCAGGGAGAGGATCAGCTGGGTGTCGTCGGCGTAGGAGATTATGTTGAGGTTGTGTTGGCGTGCGATGGCCGCGAGAGGGCTCATGTAGACGTTGAAGAGAGTCGGGCTCAGTGAGGATCCCTGAGGGACGCCGCAGATGACTTCGGTGGCCTCTGACTTGTACGGTGGTAGGCGGACTCTTTGTGTTCTTCCGTCGAGAAAGGAGACGATCCATTCCAGCGCCTTCTCCTGGATTCCGACGTTGCTGAGGCGCTGTACTAGGGTGCGGTGGCAGACCGTGTCGAAAGCCGCGGAGAGGTCTAGGAGGATGAGGGCCGCTGTTTCCCCGTTGTCCATCAGGGTTCGGATGTCGTCAGTGGCGGCGATGAGGGCGGTCTCGGTGCTGTGGTTGGCACGGAATCCGGACTGCGATGGGTCGAGGGATCCATTCGTCTCGAGGAAGGCGGCCAGCTGTTTGTTGACGGTTTTCTCGATGACTTTGGCTGGAAATGGGAGTAGAGAGATGGGGCGGTAGTTCTTGAGTTCGGTGGGGTCTGCTGTAGGTTTCTTGAGTAGAGCGCTGAGTTCGGCGTGCTTCCAGCTCTCGGGGAAGGTGGCGGTGTCGAATGAGGTGTTGATGATGTCCCACAGGTGGGGTGCGATGACAGCGTCGGCTTTGTTGAAGACGTGGTGAGGGCAGGGGTCGGTCGGAGATCCGGAGTGGACGGAGTTCATCGTGTGGACGGTGTCTTCGGTGTTGACCGGGGTCCAGGCGCGGAGGGTGGTGGTGGGTGGCGTTGCTGCGGTCGTGGTGTGGGTCGGATGGGTGCTGAAGCTGTTGTGTATGTCCGCGATCTTGTTGTGGAAGTAGGAGGCGAGGGAGTTGCAGAGGTCTTGCGAAGGGGTGATGTCGTTGCTTCCGGCGTTGGGGTTGGAGAGCTCTTTCACGATGTTGAAGAGTTCCTTGCAGTTGTGTGCGTTGTTGTCCAGTCGGTTCTTGAAAGCCGTCTTCTTGGCGATGCGGATCAGTTGGTGGTGATTCCGGGTGGCAAGCTTGAGGGTGGTCCTGTTGTCCGGCGTGGGTTCCCTTCTCCAGGCTTTCTCGAGGGCGTGGCAGTTCTTCTTGGAGCTCTTGAGTTCGTCGGTGAACCATGGGGCTCTCTTGCTGCCGGGTCTGCTGGGCGGGGTCCTCAGTGGGGCGAGTTCGTCCGCGCAGTCGCTGATCCACTTCGTGAGGTTGTCGGCGGCCTGGCTGGGGTTCGCTGAGCTGGCCGGAGGGTGCTGGCTCAGGGAGGCGGCGAGCTGGTCGGCTGTGATCTTGTTCCAGCTTCTTCGGGCAGCCTGTTGCTGGTGGTGGTGGATCGTCGTTCTTCTGAAGGTGAAGTGGATGCATCTGTGATCCGTCCAGTGGAGTTCTGTGGCGTGGCTGAAGGCGATGTCTTTGCTGGATGAGAAGATGGCGTCGAGTGTGTGTCCGGCGAGGTGGGTGGGGGTGGACACCAGCTGCTTGAGTCCAAGGTTGGCGAGGTTGTCGAGCAGGGTGCTGGTGTTGCAGTCGTTGTTGTTCTCCAGGTGGAAGTTGAAGTCCCCCAGGAGGATGTAGTCGGCGGGGGGGAGGGCGTGCGGGCTGACGAAGTCGGCGATGTCCTCGCTGAATTGAGTGCGTGGTCCCGGAGGTCGGTAGATCAGGGTGCCTCTGAGGGTGGTCTTCGGGTCGGTGTGGATCTGGAAGTGCAGGTGTTCGGCGGAGGGTGGGGAGTTGTCGGTGCTGGTCGTGATGCGGATGGTGTTCTTGTGGATGATGGCGATGCCTCCTCCCACCTGGTTGGCGTTGCGATCCTTCCGGGTGATCTTGTATCCTTCTGGGATGGCGATGGCGATGTCGGGCGCTGAGGAGGCGTTCATCCAGGTCTCCGTGATGAAGGCGACGTCGGGGGCTGTGGTGTCGATGAGGTTCCAGAGTTCGATGGCGTGTCTGTGGACGGAGAGGGTGTTGAGCAGGATGCACTTGAGGTGGTTGCTGCTGGTGCGAGGCATGGCAGGTGCTGGTGTCGGGCAGGTCCGGATGCAGGTGAACTTGCAGGCGTGGCAGCTGAAGGGTCCGTGGGTGTGCTTCGGAGTAGCTCGGTAGCATCCCTGGGTCCCGCCGGTGTTGAGTGCGATGAGGGTGGCGGCGTTGTACGTCAGGCGGGTCGGTCGGGGTCCTCGAGGGTCAGGGGTCCTGGCACTGGGCGCGGGCCAGGCGCCTCATCACCAGCATCAAGTACCTGAAATGCAATAGTGTTGAAAGTAAAACAAAAGGCTTTATTCAGCACAAACAAAAAAATTCCAAAATGTGACTATTTACACAGGCCAATGGCCAGTCCATATGTTAAGTCCAAGGGGGGAAGTAGGGGACTGCGTCTACCCCTAGCTTACCTGCACAAATGAACCTCCAGGTTCGTCAGACGGGGGTGGGGCATCATCTTGGGCAGTACCAGGCACTGCAGGGACAGGAGGGGGAAGGGTAGGTGTGGTGGGTGCAGGGGTGGATGTCTCCACCACAGGGGGTGGGGCAGCGCCGAAGGTGGAGGCGAGCTCGGCGCTGCACACCGCTGCTAGTACGTCCAGCCTAACCCCTGCACCTGAGGATTCCCCAGGGTCAATGGAGGGTGTGGTGGGCGAGGGAAGGGGTGCAGCGCTCCTGGGGGAGGGGGTCGACATGGTGGGGGACTCAACTCCCGTGCCCGTGCCCGGGGACTTCCTTGCCCGCTTTTGGGGTGGTGGCTCAGCGGGGGTGAGGTCCAGCTCACCCTGAAAGAGCTGCTTGGGTGAGCGTTTGGCAGGGGAGCCAAGGGGAGTGGTTTGGAGGGACAGGGTTGTGAGGACTGCGGACTGTGACTGTGGCTGCATGTATGTCATCTGTCCCCAGACCCTGTGGGTGTGCCTACATCCCCCTGAGTGTGCGTGCGAGGAGGTGTGCGCTTTGCCTTACTTGGGGGTGTACTGGCTGTGTCTGGTGGGGTGCGTGATCGTGACTGTCTGGGTGTGCTTTGGACAGGTATGGGAGAGGGAACTGTGGATGGGTCCGCTGTAGTGGGGGGGACGGAGCGCTGCAGGAGAGTAACTGCTGCCGTCAGGGAAGAGTCCATGGACCGCAGAATCCTGCGTTGGTCAGACATCATTGCTGACATGCCCTCCATGAACAACACCATCTGTGTGAGCAGTTTAGTGTGGCCATGAAGGACATTCAGCACCGATGCCTGCCCAACCTGCTACTGCCGCAGTATATCCACAGACTCTTCACTGAGGGCAGCAGGGGTGACAGGGGCAGGGGGTGCGGTGCCTGGGCCGAAGGAGACATGGTGGGCCTCTGCACGGACAGAAGGGACGGGAGTAACTGTGAGGGCGGAGATGGTAACGGAGGAGGCGGGGATAGATGTGGGGTGGTGTAGCAGCCTCCGCCTCCTCGAGGAGGTCAGCGCCAGACCCGTCGGTGTCGTAGCTGGTATTGCCTCCAGACAGGTCCTCGGACTGACTCCCCTTGTCCTCCGTGCCACTGGCTCCCTCTGACTCTACAGCACTGGTGGCACTGTCGCTGGGTCCCTCCTCCAGGTCCGTGCAGGTGTCTCCCTCTGTTTCGGATGATGATGATGTGGTCAAGGAGAAGAAACCGAAATGCATCAGTCACCTGTATACATCTGACACATGAGCACAAAAACAAGGTTACAGTGCATATCAGGCAATGCATCATGAGTAACACCTAGATTACTCCGCACATATGTAAGCCCGGTACTGCCCAGTTGGTAGACCCACTATGCCACTTGGACACAAGGAAAAAAAGAACACACCAGGCCACAACTTGAATGAGAAATACACTGAGAAGCTAGTGTCTGTGTGAACAGGTGAGCACAGCAATACAATGAAGTCATGCCACCTCTTGTTTACCCTGAAAGAAACAGTAGTGTTGCACCCAAGGTAAACTAACACACCTCAATACTCAAGGTGTCACCACACTCAGAGACCTGTAAGTACTTTGGAACACAAAACGAAAAAATGTTGGTACCTTGGGACTCACAATACGTTACACAATCGACATGTTTTGAATGTGGCAATTCGCCATTTCGTGAAAAGAACACTCATGTGCCTGCATGAAATATGTCTCCCAAGGAAGTGCACACAAAACTACATTTACACTGTCATTGAAGAAGCTGGCACCTAATTCTAAGAAGCCACTGTTAGAAATAAATGGTGTTGCAGAAAGTACATATACATGGGCCCACGGAGGTCTTGATGTCTTGACACTCGTTAGTTTGCATCACCAACAACAAAGGAGTATCACAAAATCAAGACCACTGTGGGAACATGTATATGGAGAATCTGCAACACCATTTAATTCTAACAGTGGCTTCTTTGAAAAGGTGCCAGCGTGTTCCATGAAAGTGGAAATGTCATTTGGTGTGCACTTCCTTGGGAGACATCTTTCATGCAGGCACATTAGTGTTCTTAACACAAATCATCAAATTACCACATTTAAAACATGAAGAACTGTTGACAAGTGCTGTGAGTGCCAAGGTACAATTTTGTTTTTACTAACAACTTGAATTATGTCAGTTGTCACATGGCCATCCGTCATCTGATTACACAGTTGACTACACATATGACCTACTGCCTGTCATCTGGAGTGGCACACATGTTCAAACCCAGGACAATGCATAAGCTAATGGGCCTGCAATTGGGTTGTAAAAAAGCATAGCTGTACTGTGGAGACACCCTCATGGCAAGCCAGAATGTCCACACACATGTCAGCACACAAAGTCCAAACTGCGTTGCATCTGAACCACACACAGGTGCCAAAAATGTATGAGCAGGAATCATGTTTTTAAAAAACTGACACAGGCTGCAAAGCACGAACATTAACCACTGGCCACCATCATAGGGGCACTGCACAGTGATTCTTTGTACAGCCGATTCTCACACACAGGTCAGACCTGGCAAGGAAAAATCCGGGGTGCCCATGTAGGCCTCTCCCGCACAACCCCCCCATACCTGAGTCAATGTGATTGATACAGATCAATAAGTGACACCTCTTAATCAGGGTTACAAAAACTGTGCAGCAACAATTGCTATATTGACACAACATCACCTCGTGGGGCTGGCAACACATATTTGTGATAAACAACCATCAACAGATTGTTGTGAATAGCCAAACAGGCACTGCCCAGTGTGAGTATGCACAAGCAAAATGGTGTATCCCTGTCCAGTGGACACATGTAGCACACATTTGAAACATACAAACTAGGCCAGGGAACAATGCCACAGAGGCAGACCTATGATGAACTCACAGAGAATGTGCACAGTGTTGGATGACACACATGATTTGGAGGCCAGGGTGTCTCAGGGGACTGTAGTGGGCAAACTGCTCTGTGTTCCTGGAATGATATGACTGTACCATGAGCAACCGTCATGGCACTATGCATATCTCACACTCATGCACATCATGTCTGAGGCCACAACATTGGTCATGCATGGTGCAAGGGTGTTCAGTTGAAACCTCACACTCCTATGTTGAGACTCATCATCAGTGCTCACAAATATGGACCCCCAACATAGTGAACAGGTCATGGTACAGGCAAGGTACCAACACAAGTCACAGACCACCCTCCCACGTGATACGGAAAGCAATGTTGTTAGAAATGAGGGGGCTCTGGTTGACGCAGGTGTGAACCCACAACAAGCAGGGACCCTTTACTTCTTGTCAGGGCGAAGGATGACTCCCAAGAATAACCCCTGCTCACCCTCTAGGTGCGTGGCGCGAGCAGTCTAGGCTAAGTCTCAGGCGTACACGGTTAAGCAAATGCAATTACACATACAGTAAACCCCTTGCATGCACCACAAACGGACACCAATCAGGAAGTATATAAAAATAAGCTTTTATGTAGATTCAGCAGATTCAAATACAAGGCCCAGTAACGTTGAACTGATGGGGCCACAATTCTCAGGAATACGGTAAAGTTCTCTTTGTTGTGGAAAGTTCTTTAGGCGGGCACAAGGTGACTGTAGGCCTCAGCGCACTTCGTGCTGAAGCGGCGTCCGGGAAGCAGACGGCAGATGACAGGGAAATCAGAACGTTGCGGACCCTGGATCCGGTGCGAGCTCGCGGTCGAGTTCGTCCGTACAGTACCTTGTTTCTTGACGCGAAGGCGGGTGCGGGATTTCAGCGGCCCTTCGACAGAAGAGCGAGGCGGCGTCCGGGGCTCCCACACTTCACGATGGGTGTCTGATCTTCAGGCTCACGACAAGAGCGGGGTGTTGCAGGTGGCGGGTGAACAAAGCGGGGCAGCCGGGCACGCAGATGCGTCCGGGCCGTCCGAGGCTTGGAGATGCTCACAACGCCGATTCCGGCGGGAGGGTGAAGGTGCACAGCGAGCCTCCAGCAAGCGAGGTGACAGGGGCAGCCCAGCACAGTGTAGGGGGAGCGGCTCCGATCGAGCGAGGCTCTTCCCAAGGCGGGGGCGGCTAAGCAGTCCTGGTCACGGCTCAGGGAGGGACTGGGCACGAGGGTCACAGCTCCGGCGAGGGAAAGGACACCACAGTCCAGCAGCAGGTGAGTGAAGATCAGGTAGAGCCCAATGGTCCTGGGGCTCAGTTCAGGGGGCAAGCTCAGTTCCAAGCCCTTGGAGATCGTTTTTGGAAAAGCACAAGTCTTGAAAGTAAAAATAAAGCAAAGTCTTCAGCAACAGTTTCTCTTCTCCCCTTTGGCAGCAAGGTCACCACTGAAGGCCAATCCCCCAGGATAGGGACAGTCTTCCTCCTACAGCTTTCCCGGTGCCTCCTCCTCAGGCAGAGATTCTTCTTGGTCAAAAGCGGATCTAGTTTCTTAGGAGCAGGGCTCCTCCATTTATACAACAAATCTTTTGTTCTCCCAGGCCAGAGGGGCCCTTGCCTAGTTCAGTCCGGTTTCTGAGCACTTTGTTTACGCGATGCAGGCTTCTTCTTTCAGAGTGCAGGGCAGAGTCATCAGACGCTCCACAGGGGGCGGAGCCGGCATTGAGGTAGCAGAGCACTGTCCTATTCAGAGCCTAGGAGCACTCCTCCCACCCATCTACCTGTCGATTGTCCTATTCACCACCAGGCTACCTAGCCCTGCCCATCTGGGTTCCCCCAGCCCTGTCACTCATACCAGCCAGACAACAGATACACATCACGCAGAGGCGGCTGAAATGTTTAGGCAAGCAAAGGCCAGCTTTCTAAAAGCGACATTTGCAAACCCGGAATATTAAAATAAACCTTGCGAAAAGATGTACCTTATTATTCCGAGTTCAGGCATACTAAACTCGATCTTCTACCATGTTCCCTGGGTCGGTTAGGATCATAGGGTGTAATAATCCAGGCCGCCCATACTGGCCTATGAGAACAGGGTAGCCTTACAGCCGTGAACAACAAAATGGCGGTCATTCACTACCAGGACATGCCATGCATCTAGGCTTGTCCTACCTCAGGCTCACAACGCACCCTGCCCGTGGGCCTACCAGAGGGGTGACTAACATGCAGCTAAGGGAAGGTTTCAGGGACCGGCAAGTGTGGGCACTTGTCAGTCAGCGTGTCAGTACCAGACTGCACGCAGGTTCTGCGATGGCAGACCTTAGACGTATTTTACCGGCCGCTTCTGTGGGTGGCACAACCCGTGCTGCAAGCCCACCAGCGGTATTTGCCTTTACATGCCCTGGCGCTCCTGGCGCACTTTACTGGGGTCTGATAGTAAATCAAACAATCCAATCATGGAATCGAACCAACATATACAATTTACAAAGGGAGCACTCGCACCGCGACACTGGTTGGCAGTGGCACAGCGCGCTGAGCGGCCAACACCATAAAATCACATGAGGCACAGCGACAAAAAAGAGGGAGGGAGCCTCACGCCAAGGTGCCAGGTCTAACACGTGTCCCCTCCAGCTGAAAAGTGGGGAGAACTACCCTACCCCAGGGAGTTCCTCATCACTAAGGCGGAAAAATCTGGAAAGACCGTCAGCATTGGCGTGATCCGTATCAGGGCGATGTTCCACCGTGAAATCCATCCCCTGTAGGGAAATGGACCACCTCAACAGCTTTGGATTCTCACCCCTCATATGCATCAACCATCTGAGGGGCCTGTGGTCCGTCTGAACCCGGAAGTGAGACCCAAACAAGTAGGGTCTTAGCTTCTTCAGCGCCCAGACCACAGCAAATGCCTCGCGCTCAATAGCACTCCACCTCTGTTCCCGTGGAAATAACCTCCTGCTAAGAAAGGCTACAGGTTGATCTAGGCCCTCCTCATTAATCTGTGAAAGAACAGCCCCCACACCATGCTCTGAAGCGTCTGTCTGAACGATAAACTCTTTGGAGAAGTTGGGAGCCAAGAGCACGGGCGCCGTGCACATAGCAGTTTTCAAGGCCTCAAAAGCTTTCTGACAGGTGTCAGTCCAGATCACCTTCCTGGGCTGTTTCTTCGAAGTCAGCGCTGTCAAGGGGGCAACCATGTTGCCATACCCCTTGACAAACCTCCTGTAGTACCCGGTGAGACCTAGGAAGGCTCTCACCTCTGTCTGGGTTTTGGGCGCCTCCCAATTCAGGATGGTTTCTATCTTGGGCTGAAGGGGTGCCACCTGGCCACTCCCAACTTGGTGTCCCAAGTACACCACGGAACCCTGCCCGATCTGGCACTTACTCGCCTTGATCGTGAGGCCTGCCTTCCGCAGCGCCATCAACACTTCCCAGAGGTGACGCAAGTGTTCCTCCCACGTGGAGCTGAACACGGCGATGTCATCCAGGTAGGCTGCACTGAACGAATCCAGCCCAGCCAACACCTGGTTGACCAATCTCTGGAAGGTGGCAGGGGCATTCTTCATCCCAAATGGCATAACCCGGAACTGGTAGTGCCCATCTGGGGTGGAAAATGCTGACCTCTCTTTGGCCCCCTCGGTCAAGGCGATCTGCCAATACCCAGATGTTAGATCAAACGTGCTGAGGTAGTTGGCAGCCCCTAGCCGATCGATGAGCTCATCAGCTCTGGGGATGGGGTGTGCGTCAGTCCTAGTGACTGAATTGAGTCCTCTGTAGTCCACACAGAACCGGAGTTCGGGTGTGGCTCCCGGCGCTGCAGCCTTTGGGACCAAGACCACGGGGCTGGCCCAAGGACTGGTAGAAGACTCAATGACCCCGAGTGCAAACATCTTGGAGACCTCCTCCTTGATGCATGTCCCCACCCTGTCAGTCACCCTGTAGGCCTTGTGCCGCACAGGTGGGCTATCCCCAGTGTCCACATCATGGACGCACCAATCAGTGACACCAGGGACCAGGGAAAACAGATCAGGAAATTGTCCCAGCAACTGGTGACAATCATTCTGTTGCTCAGGGGTCAGGGTGGAAGAGAGGATGACACCATCCACTGACCCATCTTGCTCCTTGGCTGACAGGAGGTCAGGAAGAGGTTCTGTCTCCTCTTCCATCCCCGCATCTGTTGCCAAGAGCATGCCCACTTGGGACCTCTCCAAGTGGGGCTTGAGGCGGTTGACATGTAGGACCCGTAAGGGGTTCCTAGGAGACTTCAGGTCCACCACGTAGGTAACAGGACTCTTGCGCTCCACCACCTCAAAGGGACCGGTCCACTTATCCTGGAGCGCACATGGCTCCACGGGGGCCAAGACCCATACTTTCTGCCCAGGCTGAAGCTCTACCAGAGTGGCATTCTGGTCGTACCACCGCTTCATCTCCTCCTGGCTGGCTTCCAGATTTGCCTCAGCAAGTTGCCTGAAACGCCTAGTCTGATTCCTGAAGGCCAGCATGTAGATATATACATTCTGGGGAGGTTTCCTGGGAGATTGCTCCCAGCCTTCCTTGACCAGACTTAGAGGTCCTCTGACTGGGTGACCATACAGAAGCTCAAAGGGACTGAACCCCAGAGACTTCTGTGGTACCTCACGGTAAGCGAAGAGAAGGCATGGTAAGAGGACGTCCCACTTGCGCCTCATGGGTCCTTCTAGGCCCATTATCATGCCTTTGAGGGTTCGGTTGAATCTCTCAACCAACCCGTTTCCTTGGGGGTGGTAAGGTGTGGTGAACTTGTAGGTTACACCACACTCTTGCCAAAGAGATTTCATGTACTTGGACATGAAATTGGTACCTCGGTCAGACACCACCTCTAGAGGGAATCCCACTCGGGAGAAAATTCCCATCAGTGCACGTCCCACCACGGGGGCCGTCACTGTCCTCAGAGGAATGGCTTCCGGGTACCGGGTGGCATGGTCCACCAGGACCAGGATGAACCTATTGCCCATCGCTGTCCTGGGGTCCAGTGGCCCTACAATGTCAATCCCCACTCGCTGGAATGGAGTACCGACCACAGGGAATGGCTGGAGTGGAGCCTTCTGCTTCCTCCCACTCTTTCCACTTGCCTGGCAAGTCTGGCATGTCCTGCAGTGAGTATCCAAACTCCTGCGCATTTGAGGCCAATAAAAGTGGGTGACAAGCCTTTCAAAGGTCTTGTCCTGCCCCAAATGCCCTGCCAATGGCACATCGTGAGCCAGCCCCAGTAGGAAGGCTCTGAAGTCCTGGGATACCACCAGCGCACGGGCTGACCCAGGCTCAGCAACCTTAGGCTCTGTATATAGGAGGTCGTTCTCCCAGTAAACGAAATGTGATCCTGACTGATCACCTGCGGCCTGGTCTGCAGCCTGCTGCCGCATACCCACGAGAGAAGGGCACTCCTTCTGTGCCTTACAAAAGTCCTCCATGGTGGGACCCCCTTCCTGCTGCCAATGGGTCAGCTCCGGCAGGTCTCCCAGTTCAGCTATTTGTTCCCCTGTAGGCTCCAGGGCATCCCCCTCAAGGTCTGCTTCCTCCTGGACCGTGGGAACTTCAGGGGCCGGCTTCCCGCGCCCCTTGCTCCTTCTCTCTGAGGCCGGTTCCTGGGCCTCCCTCTCAGGCTCCAGGACCTCTTGAGTACCTCTACTGGCTGCCATGGACCGTGTGGTGACACACGCCCAATCTGGCATACCCAACATCTCCAGGTGAGCACTCCGCTCCACCTTAGCCCAAGGTGAGCTCTCCAAATCGTTGCCTAACAAACAGTCTACAGGCATGGCGGGCCTCACAGCTACCTGAAGAGTACCAGAGACCCCCCCCCACTCGAAGGGAACCTGAGCCACCTTGCAGTGCCTCTCTGTGTTGTCAGCGGCAACAACGGGATAGAATGCATTGGGGACCACCTGCTCCTGAGACACCAGGTGACACCTGACAGCTGTCACACTGGCTCCTGTATCTCTAAGAGCTTCCACCCTATGGCCATTTATGGTCACCCACTGACTGTACTTCTTAGTGTTCTCAGGCAGCTGGGTTGGAGGGACCACTTCACGGTCTCCTAGCGAGACCAGGGACATCTCTGCGGGACCCCACCCACCTTGGACATCCCTCTCCTCCCCCAAGGCTACACTAGTCACCTGCCGGGGTGGAGCACCAGTGGGTGCTGGCTTACCAAACAACGGACACTTTACATCAGAGGCAAAATGCCCCAAATTGTGACACCTGTAACATCTTACGGGCCCCTTCTGAACAGGAGGACCTGTCGGGGCCCCTGTCGGTTTCTGGGGTGGGGGAGGCTGAGAACCCTTCCCTTGGTTCCCTTGGGGACTATTTTGGGGCCCTTTTTGGAACTGCTTCTGTTTACCCCTGTCCCCCCCACTCTTCTGCTGGGGACCCTGCCCACCTTTGGCAGAATCTCCCACGGTACCCTTGTGGACCCTGGTACTGACCCAGCGGTCCACCTCCTCAGCAAGCTTCCTCGGGTTAGTCAGCCTACTATCTATCAGGTGCTGGCGTAGCTCAGGAAAACAATTACTGGACAAGTGCTCCCATGCCATTAGATCAAGAAGCCCTTGATAATCATTCACCTTACTACCCTTTACCCAACCATCCAGCGCTCTGCAAAAGAAAGTCACATACTCCACATACGTACTATTGGGAATCTTAGTGCAACCCCTGAACCTCTGTCTATATAACTCAGGGGTCAACCCATACCTAGCCATCAATGCTTCCTTCATATGGGCATAAGAATTATGAACATCAGCAGGTAAATCTAACAGTGTGTCCCGCCCTTCACTCAGGAACCTTCCCCACAACCCCGCTCCCCAATCTTTCTCAGGGACCCGGTGGGAAGACATGGCTACCTCGTAGGCTCTGAACCACTGCCCGATATCGTCATTCTTGAAGAACTCCATCACTACATCCTTGGGAATATAAACTCTTGGTTCCGCCGGTACTGGCGGTGTGCTGCCACCAGAGGGATTAAGCTCCAAACTTTTTGCTTTCAGCTCCAGCTCCCTCAGCTTCATGTCATGCTCTAATTGTAGTTTCTTTTCTTCCATGGCTAATCTTTGTTTTTCCATATCCATCTGCCCATGAAGTTTTGCCATTTCCACCTCGTGTGCCCGGGTTGCTGCCCTGTCTGCCAATACTTCTGGCGACAGGCCTCTGCCAAACACATGGACACTTTCTGGTGGAACCACTTCCACCTGATTCTCTGGTGCCTTTGACTCATACCAGGCCCTCAGCGCCTTCACTAATTGGGCCTTGTTTTTTAATCCAGTTTGGGCAATCCTGAACTTGGAGCACAAACCTTTCAATTCTTCATTGGTACGATTCTGAAGTGCGTCTTCCTCCCAATCTACGTCTTCAAATCCAGAGATTATGGAAGCCGCCCTTCCGGCGGAAAGTGAACCAGGCATGGCTCTAACAACGGAGATTCTTGGCAAAACAAAAACAAATGCTAGCCTTGTGGCTGTGTTACTGGTCTGCTCTCACTACGTGGTGATCAGTGATTCACTATACGCAAACCACAAATGCAAATCCGTAAATCCTCACCGCTGCCACCAATGTTAGAAATGAGGGGGCTCTGGTTGACGCAGGTGTGAACCCACAACAAGCAGGGACCCTTTACTTCTTGTCAGGGCGAAGGATGACTCCCAAGAATAACCCCTGCTCACCCTCTAGGTGCGTGGCGCGAGCAGTCTAGGCTAAGTCTCAGGCGTACACGGTTAAGCAAATGCAATTACACATACAGTAAACCCCTTGCATGCACCACAAACGGACACCAATCAGGAAGTATATAAAAAAAAGCTTTTATGTAGATTCAGCAGATTCAAATACAAGGCCCAGTAACGTTGAACTGATGGGGCCACAATTCTCAGGAATACGGTAAAGTTCTCTTTGTTGTGGAAAGTTCTTTAGGCGGGCACAAGGTGACTGTAGGCCTCAGCGCACTTCGTGCTGAAGCGGCGTCCGGGAAGCACACGGCAGATGACAGGGAAATCAGAACGTTGCGGACCCTGGATCCGGTGCGAGCTCGCGGTCGAGTTCGTCCGTACAGTACCTTGTTTCTTGACGCGAAGGCGGGTGCGGGATTTCAGCGGCCCTTCGACAGAAGAGCGAGGCGGCGTCCGGGGCTCCCACACTTCACGATGGGTGTCTGATCTTCAGGCTCACGACAAGAGCGGGGTGTTGCAGGTGGCGGGTGAACAAAGCGGGGCAGCCGGGCACGCAGATGCGTCCGGGCCGTCCGAGGCTTGGAGATGCTCACAACGCCGATTCCGGCGGGAGGGTGAAGGTGCACAGCGAGCCTCCAGCAAGCGAGGTGAGAGGGGCAGCCCAGCACAGCGTAGGGGGAGCGGCTCCGATCGAGCGAGGCTCTTCCCAAGGCGGGGGCGGCTAAGCAGTCCTGGTCACGGCTCAGGGAGGGACTGGGCACGAGGGTCACAGCTCCGGCGAGGGAAAGGACACCACAGTCCAGCAGCAGGCGAGTGAAGATTAGGTAGAGCCCAATGGTCCTGGGGCTCAGTTCAGGGGGCAAGCTCAGTTCCAAGCCCTTGGAGATCGTTTTTGGAAAAGCACAAGTCTTGAAAGTAAAAATAAAGCAAAGTCTTCAGCAACAGTTTCTCTTCTCCCCTTTGGCAGCAAGGTCACCACTGAAGGCCAATCCCCCAGGATAGGGACAGTCTTCCTCCTACAGCTTTCCCGATGCCTCCTCCTCAGGCAGAGATTCTTCTTGGTCAAAAGCGGATCTAGTTTCTTAGGAGCAGGGCTCCTCCATTTATACAACAAATCTTTTGTTCTCCCAGGCCAGGGGGGCCCTTGCCTAGTTCAGTCCGGTTTCTGAGCACTTTGTTTACGCGATGCAGGCTTCTTCTTTCAGAGTGCAGGGCAGAGTCATCAGACGCTCCACAGGGGGCGGAGCCGGCATTGAGGTAGCAGAGCACTGTCCTATTCAGAGCCTAGGAGCACTCCTCCCACCCATCTACCTGTCGATTGTCCTATTCACCACCAGGCTACCTAGCCCTGCCCATCTGGGTTCCCCCAGCCCTGTCACTCATACCAGCCAGACAACAGATACACATCACGCAGAGGCGGCTGAAATGTTTAGGCAAGCAAAGGCCAGCTTTCTAAAAGCGACATTTGCAAACCCGGAATATTAAAATAAACCTTGCGAAAAGATGTACCTTATTATTCCGAGTTCAGGCATACTAAACTCGATCTTCTACCATGTTCCCTGGGTCGGTTAGGATCATAGGGTGTAATAATCCAGGCCGCCCATACTGGCCTATGAGAACAGGGTAGCCTTACAGCCGTGAACAACAAAATGGCGGTCATTCACTACCAGGACATGCCATGCATCTAGGCTTGTCCTACCTCAGGCTCACAACGCACCCTGCCCGTGGGCCTACCAGAGGGGTGACTAACATGCAGCTAAGGGAAGGTTTCAGGGACCGGCAAGTGTGGGCACTTGTCAGTCAGCGTGTCAGTACCAGACTGCACGCAGGTTCTGCGATGGCAGACCTTAGACGTATTTTACCGGCCGCTTCTGTGGGTGGCACAACCCGTGCTGCAAGCCCACCAGCGGTGTTTGCCTTTACATGCCCTGGCGCTCCTGGCGCACTTTACTGGGGTCTGATAGTAAATCAAACAATCCAATCATGGAATCCAACCAACATATACAATTTACAAAGGGAGCACTCGCACCGCGACACTGGTTGGCAGTGGCACAGCGCGCTGAGCGGCCAACACCATAAAATCACATGAGGCACAGCGACAAAAAAGAGGGAGGGAGACTCACGCCAAGGTGCCAGGTCTAACAAATGTGCACTTAGATTTTCTGGCACCCTAGATGACCATGTGCAAATGTGAATACCCACAGACCGGGGGACACATGTCAAGGAGGGGAAGGGATGAAAAAGACCACCAGGTGACATTGGGGAACAGAAAATGCACTGCACATATAAACTCTGGGAGTGTATCCAGAGCACTTCCAAAAGCTGGTGACACATAACACAACAAACAGCCATGTACCTACCCCCTCCTTGCTGCAGTCTCT
The DNA here is from genome assembly GCF_964204655.1 of Triturus cristatus. NCBI lineage: Eukaryota > Metazoa > Chordata > Amphibia > Caudata > Salamandridae > Triturus > Triturus cristatus. The sequence continues at coordinate 766,630,011 of NC_140584.1, read as the reverse complement.
CCTGTAACTGCCTATCGAGGTCAGGGAAGACCACCGTCAGGACACGGTTCATGTGGGTGGTCAGGCGTCAACGCCTGCCGTGGGAGCGAGGAGGGTCGATCTCCAGCTAGACCCGGGCTATCCGCCGGGTCCAGCACCAGATATCCTGCCACCTTTTTCGGACCTGTGGTAGGCCCCGACTACGATCTCCCGCCAATCTCACGGCCTTGACGATGTCCCGCCAGATCTCCATCTTCTCATAGTCAGTTACTTGTCAGGATGACAAAGTGAGACAACATCACTACACCTGCTCCATGTCCCAGAGACACACATTTGAACATCTTTGAAATGTTGAACTGGTGCATAGGATGCTGACAGGAATTGCATCATTCTCAATGAGAAATTGGCCTGTGTGCAAGCCCCAATGCACTACATGGCATTGAAAGTCAACAGGTGGCAAAAGGGGTGCGACACACTCACTGATCATGGCACACACTGTGCAGCACATGCAACAGCAGGCTGATGGACAGCACGTGCCAAGCAGTCACATGTCCCACTCCACTGACGCACCCTCAGCAGACTAGACAGACACACCCAGGCACAGATCACTCGCCTGTCATTGACAACAGCGGATACAAGCCTCACTCTGCACATGTGCCACTTGCCTGTGGGGTGTCACAGGTGTCGTGCTAGCTCTGCAAGTCAGATACACAGCATGGCTTACTTGTCACATCAGATGGGTACAGCTGTTGCCTCCTCCATGCAGCTGTGGTGCAACACTTCACATAGACACTCACCCACATGACAAGGAACATTCACACACATCAATGTCCATGAGGTCGTACACATCATTTGGACACTCTCACCACAGGTCCACTTAACTCATACACATCTGTGGGTACAGTCACCTGTCACACCGGGGGACCACTGAATCACCTCAGGACAATAGGAAAATAACCCACCAAGGATTTGCCAGGCTAAATGTGTCATGCACTATGCAGTGAATGTCACAGTAAGCACAATGCAAGTGAGGAGTGCAAACAGGAACTACATCATGCTCTGCATGAGAGACATAGGCATCCCCCCCCCCGGACCCACTGTAAACAACATTGCATGTCTGTCACACCTGGACACAATACCAGAAGTGACAGTCACACAACTGGTGCACAGTCAAAGGCAGTGTTTTACACCGCTTATGGCAACATTACAACAGTGATACGATTCTGACCAACACCATGGGTACGAGGCGTACACACACAATGAAGGCAGGTGTACGCTTCCTTTCACATAGCATGTCTGTCCCACCTGGACACAATATTGACAGTCACACAACAGGTGTATAGGCAAAGGTAGTGGAGTCAGCACTCACCTGCTCCCCTGGTCTCCCATACAGCTTGGGGTACTGTGGGAGGAGGCAGTCCAGCAACGCCTCATTCTCCTCTAGGGTGAATGGCTGGGCCCTCTCCACAGTACTCGACATGGTCCAGAGGAAGCAGAGACAGCAGCATTGTGATTGACTCGAAAGTTGTGCAGGCAAGTGCCCTCTCATGGGTTCTGGCTTCCTTATATCTGTCTTGCTGAGGGGCATTCATTTAGAGGAGTACATAGTGATTGGTCAGACTCATTCACATCGTACGTTTACTCCAATCCCTTTAAACATACACCAATGACACGCATTCGCATCGTTCTAATTTTGAGCATCATGTCAAGTCAACAACCACTTTGCAACATTGTTTTTTTTTTCGAACTGACTGTTCCAGGACACATGTTGGACACATTACAACTGAACACTCTGTATCCATGACAACCAGCTTGCATTTTGGGCCTAATACTTGTCCCCTATGTGTCCCCTATGTAAATTTGAAATCCACACACATGTATGGTGCGTTTCAGACATACCCGTACGGCGCCAGTACAATGGTGATACGTTGCGTACACACAACATGAATGGTACGGTGCGTTTTACACGTACAGGTACGGCACCAGTACAATGGTGATACGCGTACACATGCAATGAATGGTACGGTGTGTTTCACATGTATAGGTACGGCACCAGTACAATGGTGATACGCGTACACACGCAAAGAATGGTACGGTGCGTTTCACACGTACAAGTACGGCACCAGTACAATGGTGATACGATACGTACACACGCCATGAATGGTACGGTGCGTTTCACACGTACAGGTACGGCACCAGTACAATGGTGATATGCGTACTGTTAGACCTGGCACCTTGGCGTGAGTCTCCCTTCCTCTTTTTGTCGCTGTGCCTCATGTGTTTTTATGGTGTTGGCCGCTCAGCGCGCTGTGCCACTGCCAACCAGTGTCGCGGTGCGAGTGCTCCCTATGGAAATTGTATATGTTGGTTGGATTCCATGATTGGATTGTTTGATTTACTGTCAGACCCCAGTAAAGTGCGCCGGGGGCGCCAGGGCATGTAAATACGAACACCGCTGGTGGGCTTGCAGCACTGGTTGTGCCACCCACAGAAGCGGCCGGTAAAATATGTCTGAGGTCTGCCATCGCAGAACCTGCGTGCAGTCTGGTACTGACATGCTGACCGGCAAGTGCCCACACTTGCCAGTCCCTAAAACCTTCCCTTAGCTGCATGTTAGTCACCCCTCTGGTAGGCCCACGGGCAGGGTGCGTTGTAAGCCTAAGGTAGGACAAGCCTGGATGCGTGGCATGTCCTAGTAGTGAATTACCGCCATCTTGTTGTTTTCACTACTGCAAGGCTACCCTGTTCTCATAGGCCAGTATGGGCGGCCTGGATTATTACACCCTATGATCCTAACCGACCCAGGGAACATGGTAGAAGATCGAGTTTAGTATGCCTGAACTCGGAATAATAAGGTACATCTTTTCGCAAGGTTTATTTTAATATTCCGGGTTTGCAAATGCCGCTTTTAGAAAGTTGGCCTTTGCTTGCCTAAACCTTTCAGCCGCCTCTGCGTGATGTGTATCTGATGTCTGGCTGGTATGAGTGACAGGGCTGGGGGAACCCAGATGGGCAGGGCTAGGTAGCCTGGTAATGAATAGGACGATCGACAGGTAGATGGGTGGGAGGAGTGCTCCTAGGCTCTGAATAGGACAGTGCTCTGCTACCTCAATGCCGGCTCCGCCCCCTGTGGAGCGTCTGATGACTCTGCCCTGCACTCTGAAAGAAGAAGCCTGCATCGAGTAAACAAAGTGCTCAGAAACCGGACTGAACTAGGCAAGGGCCCCCCTGGCCTGGGAGAACAAAAGATTTGCTGTATAAATGGAGGAGCCCTGCTCCTGAGAAACTAGATCCGCTTTTGACCAAGAAGAATCTCTGCCTGAGGAGGAGGCACCGGGAAAGCTGTAGGAGGAAGACTGTCCCTATCCTGGGGGATTGGCCTGCAGTGGTGACCTTGCTGCCAAAGGGGAGAAGAGAAACTGTTGCTGAAGACTTTCACTTTACTTTTACTTTCAAGACTTGTGCTTTTCCAAAACGATCTCCAAGGGCTTGGAACTGAGCTTGCCCCCTGAACTGAGCCCCAGGACCATTGGGCTCTACCTGATCTTCACTCGCCTGCTGCTGGACTGTGGTGTCCTTTCCCTCGCCGGAGCTGTGACCCTCGTGTCCCAGTCCCTCCTTGAGCCGTGACCAGGACTGCTTAGCCGCCCCCGCCTTGGGAAGAGCCTCGCTCGATCGGAGCCGCTCCCCCTGCGCTGTGCTGGGCTGCCCCGTCACCTCGCTCGTTGGAGGCTCGCTGTGCACCTTCACCCTCCCGCCGGAATCGGCGTTTGTGAGCATCTCCAAGCCTCGGACGGCCCGGACGTATCTGCGTGCCCGGCTGCCCCGCTTTGTTCACCCGCCACCTGCAACACCCCGCTCTTGTCGTGAGCCTGAAGATCAGACACCCTCGTGAAGTGTGGGAGCCCCGGACGCCGCCTCGCTCTTCTGTCGAAGAGCCGCTGAACTCCCGCACCCGCCTTTGCGTCAAGAAACAAGGTACTGTACTTACGAACTCGACCGCGAGCTCGCATCGGATCCAGGGTCCGCAACGTTCTTATTTCCCTGTCATCTGCTGTGTGCTCCCTGGGCGCTGCCCCAGCACGAAGTGCGCTGAGGCCTACAGTTACCTCGTGCCCGCCTAAAGAACTTTCCGTAAAACAAAGAGAACTTGACCGTATTTCCCAGAATTGTGGCCCCATCAGTTCAACGTTACTGGGCCTTGTATTTGAATCTGCTGAATCTACATAAAAGCTTATTTTTATATACTTCCTGATTGGTGTCCGTTTGTGGTGCATGCAAGGGGTTTACTGTATGTGTAATCGCATTTGCTTAACCGTGTACGCCTGAGACTTAGCCTAGACTGCTCGCGCCACGCACCTAGAGGGTGAGCAGGGGTTATTCTGGGGAGTCATCCTTCGCCCTGACAAGAAGTAAAGGGTCCCTGCTTGTTGTGGGTTCACACCTGCGTCAACCAGAGCCCCCTCATTTCTAACATTGGTGGCAGCGGTGGGATTTACGGATTTGCATTTGCGGTTTGCGTATAGTGAACCACTGATCACCACGTAGTGAGAGCAGACCAGTAACACAGCCACAAGACTAGAATTTGTTTTTGTTTTGCCAAGAATCTCCGTTGTTAGAACCATGCCTGGTTCACTTCCCGCCGGAAGGGCAGCTTCTATAATCTCTGGATTTGAGGACATAGATTGGGAAGAAAGCGCACTTCGGAATTATAGCAATGAAGAATTGAAAGGTTTTTGCTCCAAGTTCAGAATTGCCCAAACTGGATTGAAAAACAAGACCCAATTCGTGAAGGCGCTGAGGGCCTGGTATGAGTCAAAGGCACCAGAGAATCAGGTGGAAGTGGTTCCACCAGAAAGTGTCCATGAGTTTGGCCGAGGCCTGTCGCCAGAAGAGTTGGCAGACAGGGCAGCAACCCGGGCACACGAGGTGGAGATAGCAAAACTTCATGGGCAGATGGATATGGAAAAACAAAGACTAGCCATGGAAGAAAAGAAACTACAATTAGAGCATGACATGAAGCTGAGGGAGCTGGAGCTGAAAGCAAAAAGTTTGGAGCTTAATCCCTCTGGTGGCAGCACACCGCCAGTACCGGCGGAACCAAGAGTTTATATTCCCAAGGATGTAGTGAAGGAATTCTTCAAGAATGACGACATCGGGCAGTGGTTCAGAGCCTACGAGGTAGCCATGTCTTCCCACCGGGTCCCTGAGAAAGATTGGGGAGCGGGGTTGTGGGGACGGTTCCTGAGTGAAGGGCGGGACACACTGTTAGATTTACCTGCTGATGTTCATAATTCTTATGCCCATATGAAGGAAGCATTGATGGCTAGGTATGGGTTGACCCCTGAGTTATATAGACAGAGGTTTAGGGGTTGCACTAAGATTCCCAATAGTACGTATGTGGAGTATGTGACTTTCTTTTGCAGAGCGCTGGATGGTTGGGTAAAGGGTAGTAAGGTAAATGATTATCAAGGGCTTCTTGATTTAATGGCATGGGAGCACTTGTCCAGTAATTGTTTTCCTGAGCTACGCCAGCACCTAATCGATAGTAGGCTGACTAACCCTAGGAAGCTTGCTGAGGAGGCGGACTGCTGGGTCAGTACCAGGGTCCACAAGGGTACCGTGGGAGATTCCGCCAAAGGTGGGCAGGGTCCCCAGCAGAAGAGTGGGGGGGACAGGGTTAAACAGAAGCAGTCCAAAAAAGGGCCCCAAAATAGTCCCCAAGGGAACCAAGGGAAGGGTTCTCAGCCTCCCCCACCCCAGAAACCGACCGGGGCCCCGACAGGTCCTCCTGTTCAAAAGGGGCCCGTAAGATGTTACAGGTGTAACAATTTGGGGCATTTTGCCTCTGATGTAAAGTGTCCATTGTTTGGTAAACCAGCACCCACTGGTGCTCCATCCCGGCAGGTGACTAGTGTAGCCTTGGGGGAGGAAAGGGATGTCCAAGGTGGGTGGGGTCCCGCAGAGATGTCCCTGGTCTCGCTAGGAGACCGTGAAGTGGTCCCTCCAACCCAGCTGCCTGAGAACACTAAGAAGTACAGGCAGTGGGTGACCATAAATGGCCATAGAGTGGAAGCTCTTAGAGATACAGGAGCCAGTGTGACAGCTGTCAGGTGTCACCTGGTGTCTCAGGAGCAGGTGGTCCCCAATGCATTCTATCCCGTTTTTGCCGCTGACAACACAGAGAGACACTGCAAGGTGGCTCAGGTTCCCTTTGAGTGGGGGGGGGTCTCTGGTACTCTTCAGGTAGCTGTGAGGCCCGCCATGCCTGTAGACTGTTTGTTAGGGAACGATTTGGAGAGCTCACCTTGGGCTAAGGTGGAGCGGAGTGCTCACCTGGAGATGTTGGGTATGCCGGATTGGGCGTGTGTCACCACGCGGTCCATGGCAGCCAGTAGAGGTACTCAAGAGGTCCTGGAGCCTGAGAGGGAGGCCCAGGAACCGGCCTCAGAGAGAAGGAGCAGGGGGCGCGGGAAGCCGGCCCCTGAAGTTCCCACGGTCCAGGAGGAAGCAGACCTTGAGGGGGATGCCCTGGAGCCTACAGGGGAGCAGATAGCTGAACTGGGAGACCTGCCGGAGCTGACCCATTGGCAGCAGGAAGGGGGTCCCACCAGGGAGGACTTTTGCAAGGCACAAAAGGAGTGCCCTTCTCTCGTGGGTATGCGGCAGCAGGCTGCAGACCAGGCCGCAGGTGATCAGTCAGGATCACATTTCGTTTACTGGGAGAACGACCTCCTATATACAGAGCCTAAGGTTGCTGAGCCTGGGTCAGCCCGTGCGCTGGTGGTACCCCAGGACTTCAGAGCCTTCCTACTGGGGCTGGCTCACGATGTGCCATTGGCAGGGCATTTGGGGCAGGACAAGACCTTTGAAAGGCTTGTCACCCACTTTTATTGGCCTCAAATGCGCAGGAGTTCAGATACTCACTGCAGGACATGCCAGACTTGCCAGGCAAGTGGAAAGAGTGGAAGGAAGCAGAAGGCTCCACTCCAGCCATTCCCTGTGGTCAGTACCCCATTCCAGCGAGTGGGGATTGACATTGTAGGGCCACTGGACCCCAGGACAGCGATGGGCAATATGTTCATCCTGGTCCTGGTGGACCATGCCACCCGGTACCCGGAAGCCATTCCTCTAAGAACAGTGACGGCCCCCGTGGTGGGACGGGCACTGATGGGAATTTTCTCCCGAGTGGGATTCCCTCTAGAAGTGGTGTCTGACCGAGGTACCAATTTCATGTCCAAGTACATGAAATCTCTTTGGCAAGAGTGTGGTGTAACCTACAAGTTCACCACCCCTTACCACCCCCAAGGAAACGGGTTGGTTGAGAGATTCAACCGAACCCTCAAAGGCATGATAATGGGCCTAGAAGGAGCCATGAGGCGTAAGTGGGACGTCCTCTTACCATGCCTTCTCTTCGCTTACCGTGAGGTGCCACAGAAGTCTCTGGGGTTCAGTCCCTTTGAGCTTCTGTATGGTCACCCAGTCAGAGGACCTCTAAGTCTGGTCAAAGAAGGCTGGGAGCAATCTCCCAGGAAGCCTCCCCAGAATGTATATAGTTACATGCTGGCCTTCAGGAATCAGACTAGGCGATTCAGGCAACTTGCTGAGGCAAATCTGGAAGCCAGCCAGGAGGAGATGAAGCGGTGGTACGACCAGAATGCCACTCTGGTAGAGCTTCAGCCTGGACAGAAAGTATGGGTCTTGGCCCCCGTGGAGCCGTGTGCGCTCCAGGATAAGTGGACCGGTCCCTTTGAGGTGGTGGAGCGCAAGAGTCCTGTTACCTACGTGGTGGACCTGAAGTCTCCTAGGAACCCCTTAAGGGTCCTACACGTCAACCGCCTCAAGCCCCACTTGGAGAGGTCCCAAGTGGGCATGCTCTTGGCAACAGATGCTGGAATGGAAGAGGAGACAGAACCTCTTCCTGACCTCCTGTCAGCCAAGGAGCAAGATGGGTCAGTGGATGGTGTCATCCTCTCTTCCACCCTGACCCCTGAGCAACAGAATGATTGTCGCCAGTTGCTGGGACAGTTTTCTGACCTGTTTTCCCTGGTCCCTGGTGTCACTGATTGGTGCGTCCATGATGTGGACACTGGGGATAGTCCACCTGTGCGGCACAAGGCCTACAGGGTGACTGACAGGGTGAGGACATGCATCAAGGAGGAGGTCTCCAAGATGTTTGCACTCGGGGTAATTGAGTCTTCTAGCAGTCCTTGGGCCAGCCCCGTGGTCTTGGTCCCAAAGGCTGCAGCGCCGGGAGCCACACCCGAACTCCGGTTCTGTGTGGACTACAGAGGACTCAATTCGGTCACTAGGACCGACGCACACCCCATCCCCTGAGCTGATGAGCTCATCGATCGGCTAGGGGCTGCCAACTACCTCAGCACGTTTGATTTAACGTCTGGGTATTGGCAGATCGCCTTGACCGAGGGGGCCAAAGAGAGGTCAGCATTTTCCACCCCAGATGGGCACTACCAGTTCCGGGTTATGCCATTTGGGATGAAGAATGCCCCTGCCACCTTCCAGAGATTGGTCAACCAGGTGTTGGCTGGGCTGGATTCGTTCAGTGCAGCCTACCTGGATGACATCGCAGTGTTCAGCTCCACTTGGTAGGAACACTTGCGTCACCTCTGGGAAGTGTTGATGGCGCTGCGCAAGGCAGGCCTCACGATCAAGGCGAGTAAGTGCCAGATCGGGCAGGGTTCCGTGGTGTACTTGGGACACCAAGTTGGGAGTGGCCAGGTGGCACCCCTTCAGCCCAAGATAGAAACCATCCTGAATTGGGAGGCGCCCAAAACCCAGACAGAGGTGAGAGCCTTCCTAGGTCTCACCGGGTACTACAGGAGGTTTGTCAAGGGGTATGGCAACATGGTTGCCCCCTTGACAGCGCTGACTTCGAAGAAGTAGCCCAGGAAAGTGATCTGGACTGACACCTGTCAGAAAGCTTTTGAGGCCTTGAAAACTGCTATGTGCACGGCGCCCGTGCTCTTGGCTCCCAACTTCTCCAAAGAGTTTATCGTTCAGACAGACGCTTCAGAGCATGGTGTGGGGGCTGTTCTTTCACAGATTAATGAGGAGGGCCTAGATCAACCCGTAGCCTTTCTTAGCAGGAGGTTACTTCCACGGGAACAAAGGTGGAGTGCTATTGAGCGTGAGGCATTTGCTGTGGTCTGGGCGCTGAAGAAGCTAAGACCCTACTTGTTTGGGTCTCACTTCCGGGTTCAGACGGACCACAGGCCCCTCAGATGGTTGATGCATATGAGGGGTGAGAATCCAAAGCTGTTGAGGTGGTCCATTTCCCTACAGGGTATGGATTTCACGGTGGAACATCGCCCTGGTACAGATCACGCCAATGCTGACGGTCTGTCCAGATTTTTCCGCCTTAGTGATGAGGAACTCCCTGGGGTAGGGTAGTTCTCCCCACTTTTCAGCTGGAGGGGACACGTGTTAGACCTGGCACCTTGGCGTGAGTCTCCCTTCCTCTTTTTGTCGCTGTGCCTCATGTGTTTTTATGGTGTTGGCCGCTCAGCGCGCTGTGCCACTGCCAACCAGTGTCGCGGTGCGAGTGCTCCCTATGGAAATTGTATATGTTGGTTGGATTCCATGATTGGATTGTTTGATTTACTGTCAGACCCCAGTAAAGTACGCCGGGGGCGCCAGGGCATGTAAATACGAACACCGCTGGTGGGCTTGCAGTACTGGTTGTGCCACCCACAGAAGCGGCCGGTAAAATATGTCTGAGGTCTGCCATCGCAGAACCTGCGTGCAGTCTGGTACTGACATGCTGACCGGCAAGTGCCCACACTTGCCAGTCCCTAAAACCTTCCCTTAGCTGCATGTTAGTCACCCCTCTGGTAGGCCCACGGGCAGGGTGCGTTGTAAGCCTAAGGTAGGACAAGCCTGGATGTGTGGCATGTCCTAGTAGTGAATTACCGCCATCTTGTTGTTCACTACTGCAAGGCTACCCTGTTCTCATAGGCCAGTATGGGCGGCCTGGATTATTACTCCCTATGATCCTAACCGACCCAGGGAACATGGTAGAAGATCGAGTTTAGTATGCCTGAACTCGGAATAATAAGGTACATCTTTTCGCAAGGTTCATTTTAATATTCCGGGTTTGCAAATGCCGCTTTTAGAAAGTTGGCCTTTGCTTGCCTAAACCTTTCAGCCGCCTCTGCGTGATGTGTATCTGATGTCTGGCTGGTATGAGTGACAGGGCTGGGGGAACCCAGATGGGCAGGGCTAGGTAGCCTGGTAATGAATAGGACGATCGACAGGTAGATGGGTGGGAGGAGTGCTCCTAGGCTCTGAATAGGACAGTGCTCTGCTACCTCAATGCCGGCTCCGCCCCCTGTGGAGCGTCTGATGAGTCTGCCCTGCACTCTGAAAGAAGAAGCCTGCATCGCGTAAACAAAGTGCTCAGAAACCGGACTGAACTAGGCAAGGGCCCCCCTGGCCTGGGAGAACAAAAGATTTGCTGTATAAATGGAGGAGCCCTGCTCCTGAGAAACTAGATCCGCTTTTGACCAAGAAGAATCTCTGCCTGAGGAGGAGGCACCGGGAAAGCTGTAGGAGGAAGACTGTCCCTATCCTGGGGGATTGGCCTGCAGTGGTGACCTTGCTGCCAAAGGGGAGAAGAGAAACTGTTGCTGAAGACTTTCACTTTACTTTTACTTTCAAGACTTGTGCTTTTCCAAAACGATCTCCAAGGGCTTGGAACTGAGCTTGCCCCCTGAACTGAGCCCCAGGACCATTGGGCTCTACCTGATCTTCACTCGCCTGCTGCTGGACTGTGGTGTCCTTTCCCTCGCCGGAGCTGTGACCCTCGTGTCCCAGTCCCTCCTTGAGCCGTGACCAGGACTGCTTAGCCGCCCCCGCCTTGGGAAGAGCCTCGCTCGATCGGAGCCGCTCCCCCTACGCTGTGCTGGGCTGCCCGTCACCTCGCTCGTTGGAGGCTCGCTGTGCACCTTCACCCTCCCGCCGGAATCGGCGTTTGTGAGCATCTCCAAGCCTCGGACGGCCCGGACGTATCTGCGTGCCCGGCTGCCCCGCTTTGTTCACCCGCCACCTGCAACACCCCGCTCTTGTCGTGAGCCTGAAGATCAGACACCCTCGTGAAGTGTGGGAGCCCCGGACGCCGCCTCGCTCTTCTGTCGAAGAGCCGCTGAACTCCCGCACCCGCCTTTGCGTCAAGAAACAAGGTACTGTACTTACGAACTCGACCGCGAGCTCGCATCGGATCCAGGGTCCGCAACGTTCTTATTTCCCTGTCATCTGCTGTGTGCTCCCTGGGCGCTGCCCCAGCACGAAGTGCGCTGAGGCCTACAGTTACCTCGTGCCCGCCTAAAGAACTTTCCGTAAAACAAAGAGAACTTGACCGTATTTCCCAGAATTGTGGCCCCATCAGTTCAACGTTACTGGGCCTTGTATTTGAATCTGCTGAATCTACATAAAAGCTTATTTTTATATACTTCCTGATTGGTGTCCGTTTGTGGTGCATGCAAGGGGTTTACTGTATGTGTAATCGCATTTGCTTAACCGTGTACGCCTGAGACTTAGCCTAGACTGCTCGCGCCATGCACCTAGAGGGTGAGCAGGGGTTATTCTGGGGAGTCATCCTTCGCCCTGACAAGAAGTAAAGGGTCCCTGCTTGTTGTGGGTTCACACCTGCGTCAACCAGAGCCCCCTCATTTCTAACACGTACAAACGCAAATAATGGTACAGTGCGTTTCACACGTACAGGTACGGCACCAGTACAATGGTGATACGATGCGTACACACGCCATGAATGATACAGTGCGTTTCACACGTACAGGTACGGCACCAGTACAATGGTGATACGTGTACACATGCAAGGAATGGTACGGTGCGTTTCACTCGTACAGGTACGGCACCAGTACAATGGTGATACGCATACACACGCAATTAATGCGGGGGTACGGTGCGTTTCACACGTTTACAATTGTGATCAGGCCCGGTTCAAGAGGGTGGGCTGGGTGGGCCAGGCCCTCCCAAACATGAGCCTTGGCCCTCGCAGTGAATATGCCAACGATGTAATAAAAACTGTTCAGATAACTGATGATTTACGATCCTGCTGCAGAGAAACCATTTGTCTGTTGTTTGTTTTTAAATGCTGATAAACTGAATTTCATGGGAATAGCTCAGTGGGTTACTGCCTTTTTCACAGATATCCTTGTGTTACTTGCAGATCAGAAGTTGCTTTCCTAACTTAGGACAGTGACCTATGAACTGTCGTCAAAGTGCTGCATTCAAACTTCGCATTTTAGTGTTGTGATTTCATTTGAACTTCTCCAGTCTTTCCTTATTCTAATGTTACTAAAAAGAATTTGTTTGGGTAGTTATACATTTTTATCAGTAAAGCCAACCCCCAACCACTGGAGTACTCTTTAAATCCTGAGTTTGTGCTTCTCCAGACCAAACCCTCTTAAAATATATAGCCCACCAGTACAGATGACGTGATTCCTACATCTTGTAATCCTCAATAATTCATAAGACATTCCCCGTAGAATGATTTAGTGTCTCTGCATAACGTGTGCTGTGATGTAAAGTACTGTGACACCCTACACTCAAATGAGTAGCGCTATACAACAAATTAAATGCATATGAGAGAGGGGCTACGGAGAGAAGAGGGGCGCTGTGGAGAGTGGCAGTGACAGAATCTGAGGAGGAGGTCATGGGGTTGGGGGAGCTAATGAGAGAAGAGGGACACTAGTGGAGGGTGGTAGTTAGGGAGTCTAAGTAGGAGGCCATGAGGGGGAGGGGCTACGGAGAGATGAAGGGCAGTGTTGGAGGGTGGTAGTTAAGTTATCTACAGAGAAAGAGGTCATTGGTGGTGCGCCACAAAAGACTTCCACACCAGCACTGAAGCCGGCCCTGTCATGGCCTTTCTGTGTTTGTTTATTTATTTAACAGTCAGGTGATTAGGACAACTGTGGAACATACTTTAAAGTGCGTGCTAATTACATTCACTACTATATTCAATGTTTCAACTTTGAAGGTGATTTTACTATTGTTTTCTACTGGGACTAATGAAAGTGGAACTGGATGGTGGCTGATATGGTGCTGGCGCACAAGGTCAGCTATGAGATAAGGTGCAATGGAGAGGGGTGGTAGAAAAGTGGATAATCAAGGCTGTAAGGGAGTGCGCTGCAGAATTAAGGGTCAGGTGGACGTAGTAATGAAGAAGGTTTCTCCCTGAAGGCTCACACAGTGGGAGGCCAAGTAGTGTCACTTGCTTGATACTCCCACCTTAGAGACCTCCTCTTCCCATCAAAGGGACATTACATGGCATGAAACACTTTTTGAGAGTGATAACATTTAGAAAGAGAGTTGGAAAAGAGTGTGTTTTACTGGCCCTTGTAAGACTAAGGAAATTTAAAGGAGGGCCCAGAAGCAGGCCTGGCTAGATATATAAGCGATAAATCAGGCCAGCAGTGGCCCACCCAAATGCACCCTTGGCCCACCCAAATTAAAAAACCTGGAGCCGGGCCTGATGGTGATACGAGGCGTACAAACGCCAGGAATGGAGGCCTACGAGTCGCACAAGGATGTCCATCAAGTACTTGTCATTGCATACTTTCATGTGCTGACCCTAGGTGTGGCAGCCAGTGATATTGCACAGGTCATCTCATCTGGTTGCACAATTGATGTGTGATGACCTGTGGACACATGTCATGTGTGAAGGGGCACTATGTGGCACACATCACCTTGCCACTTGCCACATGTGTGTCTGTAGTCCAACTGTGTCATGCACAGCAGCAGTGGGATGGCACAGTCATCAACACCCGCACCTGTCTCCTGATGCCAGGGACAGGGACACTCTATCAACTGACATGTCACGATCAGCGCGCCCCTATGTGACTATGTCAGGTGTGTGTCATGTGTTCCCATGAGCTTGCTGTTAGTGTTCCGTCAACTGCATCTGCTGTTGGTGCATCCAACATGGGTCTGTGTGGAGATGGGCATGGCACACATGTACGCACACCATGCCACATGTAGATTCTCACGGCTGTAGGGTCTGTGTGCATCGGACATCATATTTTCCCAGGCATACATGTCTGCATCGTCTCAATGGCTGTGTTTTTTATTGTCCTGTGTACCCCTTCATCGCCATGTGTTTGATATGTACATTTGACATTCCATGTGACCTGTGCGTGTGCCTTGCAGTCAGCTGTGTGGATGAGATGACATCCTTCCAATGCAGCTATGTGGATGTGTGTCCCTCCGGTGATATCTTTGGCTGTTCACTCAGACTGGCCCCCAGCTCATTTCAGGGCATGTCATGTAGACTTGACAATCAACACGTGTATCTGGCTTATCGTAGGAGTCATATGTGTCCTGGATGTATTGCACACACCAGACTCCATAGTTACCTGATGTTTAGTAGCAGTTTAGCATGTGCTATGTTTATTGACATTGATGTTGGCAGACTCTCAATCCTAATTTTTCCAAACAATGTCCTGCAGGGCACCGCCTGTCCCAAGACCAATGCCAGACTTGGCTGCCATGAGGCAACATGCCTGCATCCGACGTTACAGATTCACTCGACAGTTGATTGAGGACTTGACTAACAAGCTGGCACCACACCTCCAGCCGCGACACAGGTATCCTACTGCGCTGACCCCCAAGATGAAGGTGATGGCAGCCCTACTTTTTTTGCCACAGGTACGTTTCAATTGACCATAGCTGATGTTGGTGGGATGTCACAGACAATGTTCAGCCGTGTCCTGCGTGATGTTTTGGCAGCCATGTTGGAGCACCTTGATGAAGTCATCAAATTTCCTACTCCTGAGGAGTTGACTGATGTCAAGGGTGATTTCTATGCCCTGGGAGGGATGCCCCATGTCATTGGGTCCATTGATGGGACACAAGTGGCTTTGGTACCACCACAGGCACAGGAGCAAGCCTATCGCAACCGAAAACATTACCACTCAATAAATGCCCTTGTGGTGTGTCTTGCTAACATGCTGATTTCCCATGTCTGTGCACGTTTTCCAGGATCAGCACACGATGCCTATATCATGAGGCGTAGCAAGGTGCCACAAATGATGCTGCGGCTGCACAACGAACGAGCATGTCTTGTTGGTGGGTATACTCTGTTTGTCCTGTGTGTTGCGGTAAATTTGGCTCTTACGGCATCTCCTGACCCACTTATTTACATGATGTTTCCATGTAGGGGACTCTGGATATCCCAACATGCCATGGCTGCTGACACCTGTCCGCAACCCAAGAACAGCTGCAGATCACCGGTACAACAATGCACACGGGCAAACCAGGCGAGTGATTGAGAGGACGTTTGGACTCCTGAAGAGCCGATTCCGGTGCCTTGACAAGACAAGCGGGTCCCTCCCATATGCACTGGAGAAGGTCTGCCAAATCTTCCTTGTGTGCTGCATGCTGCACAACATGGCAGTTCAGAACGCAGTGCCACTCATCCTGGATCCGGATGAGCAGGAACATCCACCCGTGGAGGATCAAGGGCTTGGTCACGAGGCTAGTGATGAGGAGGAGGAGGATGATATCCGGAGTCAGCTCATACACAACTTCTTCTCATAATGGTGAGTCACTGGGTATGAGTGTGCAAGCTTGTAGCATTGAGTGGCCTGTGTTGCAATGTGTGTGTCCAGCTGACTGAATGCAAAGTGACTTTGATGTGTGTTCTGATGTGTCACTCGAGTTATGATGTCATACCACACAGTTTTGCGGAGAGACTTCCTTTAAAATTTGCATGTGTGCAAAATTGTTCATGTTTCGTAAATGACCATGGGTGCGGCGAGAATTGTTTTAGGTGACTTCTTGTGTGTCTGTCATTCCCAGGTTTTTGCGCCTGTTGTCTGCTCGTGTCATCTTTGTCCTCCTGCTATTCCTCATGAGGATTGCAATGTGTGCTGATTCAGCGTTCCATGCACGGACATGTGTAAATGTCAGTTTGGGTAAGGATTGCAGCAAGGCTTTTTGGTGGTGGTACGGGTTGGGAATGTGTGGGGACTGCTTCTGTGCATGTTGTGGTACCATGCATATATGTCTTCTCACCATGGAGCATATAACATGTAGCATCACTCCCATGACATGATAGTCACCCTTCTTGACAGTCATCTGTAGTGGAGTGTGGAGTCTGATGAAGGCATCAATGTGTGTAAACCTTGCCTCTGAAACAATGCGGAATCTACGGGTGGACATAGTGTGGGAAATCACAACAAAAAGGCTCTATGGGGAATTGCAGCCTCTCCGTGTGCAGCAGGATGTGTTTGGCTCATCCGCTTAACTTGTGTGCCAGTTCATTGGGTTTTACATTATCCGTGTTGTGAAGGGGGGGTCCAGCGTATGTCCCACATGTTATCTCAACTGACCTGTGAGTCTGTTCATATGGATGCATTTCCCTTTTTGTGAGTTTGTGGAATAAAGGTGTTCAGCACAATCCAAAGTGCCTCATCTCTGTCACTGCAGATCTCTTGCCAGTTTGCATGCATCATCTATGGCATAATTGTCAAAGATTGAGCATATGGGTGTATGTGTACTTCGGCAACATGCATGCAGTTCTTCATGGCTAATAATCTCTATTGTGCATGAAGTACCTGGTTGTGTATGTATTTGTGCAGGTTGCTCCCCACAACGGGACGTGAACGCCTGCTGATGGTGTGTCTCCTGTGCGCAGCTCCGCATTTTGTTGCCTGATCTTGTGGCCGTAATTTTTGGTGATTGTTCATACATTTTCTCGGAGTGACCCATGAGTTACCTGACACTCCTTCCTTTACGTACACCTGTTGCACTGTGCCTTTCTGACCTCCTTGTCTTTGTGTGCTACTTTTTGCCTAGTTTCTCACCCCTTCCGCCTGCTGCTGCCTCACCTGCGGCACCACCCCACCGAGTGCCCTGATTCTGCAACCCACATGCCCCCAAAATGCTCCTCCCTCCCCCCTCCACCCATTCTAAATGCAGCCAGCAGCTTGTCTGTGCCACTGTTGCACCAACGCCATGCCAAAGGCAGGACCGTCTGCACCTGCAACGTACACAGTGCACGACCCTCTGGTCCTTGCATGACCCACGTCACACAACAGGCTCATGCTGCAGCCACCCTCCAAGCAATGTCCTCCAGACAATCAACCGCCTGCTATCAGGCAACCCCTAAGCGCACACATGACACCTTCGCATGCTGAGTGTGCAACTCCAACTGCCTACACAGCGCTGCCCCGCCTACCAGACCCTGTCAGAACAACCAGGTCATGTGCCGTCTACACCCGCTCAATCCACCAGCACGCCATTGGACTCTGTTACCTCCTCAACACAACAGCCCCACACATCACCTTCATGACAGTACCCTGGACAAAAGCTTCCTCAGCACACAACTTCTTCATTGCCATCTCAGACGGATACAAGATCACCCGCAGGGATGGCACCAACAATCCCAGAGGATGAATTGCAATTTATTCCCAAGTACACCCTCAGAGTCACAAATCCGGTTTTGCACCAACCCACTGGCAACCCTCAGAGTAACACTCATCTACAGATCTCCAGGCCTACATCCACAATTCCGCTAAGCCATCAACACGTACATCTGCACGCACGCCCTCACCTCCACAGGCTACATGTGGCTGGGGGCCAGTAACTTCTTGATGGAGGAGAACCACACCACCATCCATCATTGGTCCATCAACACTTGCATCCACGTCTCCTAAAAGCAACACACTGCCCCACACCCCACTACCGATCCCCCAAAGATGCTTGATGTAAGTCACCACAGACAAGCTGTGTGGGACACTCAAAACAACACCACCGCTACACCCTGCAACCTCACACACTGGATCAGCAACTGATCCAACAATCTTGCCACATTGACAGACTTTCCTGGGAAGCAGAACAACAGTTAAGCCACCTGGGACAAGGCAGAACTACTGGACTCATACAGATCTAGCCGGACTCTTGTGCAAACCTTGCAACACAAAGAACCATCAGTTACCTTACAGCCCTGGAAAACGCCACACACATCCATCACCATATCATCAGCAAGGACAAGTGGAGATCCTTCAGAGGGTGTGCGCATGTGATGGTAGAGAGGGGGGTCATGGAGACATTGAAGATTGTCACGCTGAGAGATGAGCCCTGGGGCAAGGGCCAGATGACCCCAGTGTACTACATGCATGCAGCAGCTTGAGGCCATCACGGGTGAGTATTGGGCTCCATGTCTGTATTTGAAGATACATTGTGACCCATGTGTGTCCTCGACCGGACTCAGATCCAAGTGTATGGATGGCTGGAGTTAGTTCCACACTCAGGCATACTTTGACATATCCCCACACGTATGTTGTGGACTCATGCTTAATGACTGCAACATAAAATTTCAATTATTCATTTTTTTATTATCGGTCTGGGGCGTGATTTGTGCTCAGAAAAAGGTGAAATACAGGGACCATAGAATCCAAAGGTCACAGGGGGAAATGGGATCCTTGGCATTTGAAGTCAGCAGAGTCCAGACCACAGTGTTTGGCATCATTGGTCAGACTGTGACCAGCAAGTCCATGTGGCAGATGATGTCAGTCAATGAGCTGATGCTGTTGCACATGAAGGCCAGGTGCCAGGCCAGGTGACCTGGGAGATGTGGATGGGCCTCACGGTCTTTTCCGTGGACGATCCACCTTCCTCGGGGGACCCTCAGATGCAGGCTTGACAATGCTTGGGACGCTCCGTCGAACGAATCCTCCTCCTCCTCCCTCCCTGTGGCTGGTGGTGGTCTTCGCCTGGTGGCACAGGGAGGGTTGCCCATGTTGTCGGCGATCCGACGGAGTGAATGGCTTATGTCCCTTTGCACCGCCAGGAGCTCAACCATTCTTGCCTCCACCCATCCTTGGTGTTCTTGTTGACTGGTGGTTTCTCGGCCTGCTGGTTCTTCATCTCTGTGATGGTCCCCTTTATCTCTGTGAGGGTCCCCACTACCTGGCTGAACTCCCTGGTGTCACGCCGGTTTGCGTCCATGATGTTGTCTATGTGTGACATACAGGTCCCTTCAGCTGGCTGGTCAGGTTCTCACCTCCGCCTGCCTACAATCCCACCACCCCTGCCCACACGAGCCTGGGCTGCCGTTGTGTGCACATCAGGTCTACGGGACTTCTGAGGGATGGCAGTAGCGGTGTTGTCTGCCTCCTCCTGGGTGCCCGGTGCACCTTGTCCCTCTTGGTCAGACTGCCTCAGCTGTTCACTGCGGGCACGGCTCCACGGTTTCTCCTGGGATGTGGCAGGAAAGGGGGTGGTGGTTAGCACAGATGTTCCTGAACCAGGGGCTGCAGGGGCTTGGACAGCAGAGGGTCCAGGTCGGTCGGGGTCATCCACGGAGTGTTGAGAGGTGTCGCTGCCGGTGGGATCAGGTTCCTCCCGAGCCTGGGACTGTGATTCTTCACCCCCATTGTTGAAGGGAGATTCATCACGTTGTCCTGTGTGTGAGAGACAGACAATGTTAATGCTGTTTCATGCAACATCCATGTTTCATACACATTAAAGTTGGCACTGTTCCTCCAGGTAGTTGTATGTGCCTAGCATTCTCCTCAATGTTCACTTGTGGATGGGTATGTTGCGGGGGACAGATTGATATGTTCTCCTGAGTCTTTGACATGTAGATTTTTGGCTTGGATGCTTCTTCGGCTATGTATTGGTCTTGTTGTGTTACATGTCCATTGTGACAGTGGGTAAATCCATTGCCTCTCCCGGGGGTGTCTGCATGTGTAAGGGGTGTGTGTGACAGGGCCTGCTGGTGGGTGTAGTGTGATTTGGCACTGGGGCTCCCAGGTGATGTAGCTGTCCCCCCATGGAGCATACTGCCATGACAGTGAGTGTGAGTTCCTGTCCTAGATATCTGACCTTGTTGTCTTGGTGTTTGTGTTTGCACTGGTCACAGGAGGGCCTTGTGCTGCCTACACCAGAGCCAAGTGTCAGCTATCTTGTCAGTACTTTCCCAATCCCTGTGCATTGCGCATGGTGCATGGGTATGTAGCTGGGCCATATGGGATGAGGGCAATTGTGTCTGATTTGGAGTTCAACAATGCGTTTTGTGACACCCACCCTCCCAGCATACCGGACATCCATTCTTGGGTTGATGCTTCGTGTAGCATGGGACATAGCATGGCCTTGCTTTCTCAATGGGGCATACACATGTTAGTGGCATTAGCGTTGTTTTTGACTATGGTTCTGGCCGGTGAGGGCTTGGGGGTAGTTGCGTGCATTTGGTGAATTTGGGGTGTGGATGCCATTACCCCCATGTTACATAAGCTGTTTGTGTACTCACCAGGCTCTGGAACTCCTTAAAGTCCATGTACTCCCTCCGGCGGAAGCAGGGCAATCTCCTTCTCCTCCCAGGGATGGAAATGTACTGGTCTGTGGGGCCCACCACCTCCAGTGATGTTGCTCTGGGCGTAGTCGTCATTCATTTTTCGCTTGACCGACCTCCGCAGATCGTACCACCTGGCTTGCCATTCAGTCCTGGTCCTTCTGATGGGTGCAACAGCATTCACCCAATCGACGATCCTCTGCCACAGGCATGATTTTTCGCCTATGCTGGTCTGTCTGACCAATGTTCCAAACAGCTGTGGCTCGACTCTGATGACTTCATTGACAAGGACCTACAGCTCCTCCCATGTGACCTTTGGATTCTTGTCTGTGGGCATGGTGTGGGGTGAGGGTGTGGATGGTTGTGGGTGTGTGGGTCTGAATGTGAAGGTGTGGGTCTGAATGTGAAATGGGGGTATGTGTGAAGGAGGTTGTGTGAAGGTGTATATGTTAAGGTGGATGGGTGCAGTTGTTGGTGTGTGCTCTCTAGCTGCAGTGAGTCTGTTGCAAAGGCTCATGGTTTGTGTGTGTGGGCCCTTTTTATTGGTCCATTTGTGGGTGGGCCTCAGTTTGAATTTTTGGTGGGTGTGTTATAAGGGGTGGTTGTGATTTTGCCCCTCTGTTTGCCTGTTTGGATGTGGCCAGGTCAGTCATTTCCATTTTTTGTGCACTGTAGACGTGTTTTGTGGTGTTGTGCGAGTCGAATAGAACCTCCTTGTGCTGTTTTACAGTGTCCGTGGTTCAGTACGACGTACGCGACGTTCTTCGCGATACGAGTCGTACTCCGACAGGTTCCCAGGTGTGCGACTCTACAGGCACACACCCCCATGCGTTGTATACAACAACATTGAGAATGTACAGTGCGTACACCGACATTGCATATGTACGGTGCGTACACCGACATTGCGTATGTCTGGTGCGTACACGACATTGCGTATGTAAGGTGCGTACACCGACATTGCGTATGTACGGTGCGTACAACGACATTGCGTATGTAAGGTGCGTACACTGACATTGCGTATGTACGGTGCGTACACCGACATTGCGTATGTATGGTGCGTACACCGACATCGCGTATGTACGGTGCATACACTGACATTGCGTATGTACGGTGCAAACATACGCGATGTTGTTGTAAGGTAGGTACATATGCACGGGGGGCCTGTACGACTCGTAGCCCTGTACGACTCGCACCCCGGGAACAACTTTTCCCAGGATAGGAGTCGTACAAAGTTCGCTTCGTAGCGGGTAAAGTCATTCCCCGTGTACGGGACGTTTTCCGTACAGTTCGTAAATCGGAAAGCCGGTCCGGATCATACTTGTACGATCGGACTGTATTTTTAGGATTCGTACGGAAAAGTGTCCGGGTCCGTCTCGTACAACTTTTCCCGATCTGATTCGTACGGATCGGGCTGATCCGTATGTATTTTTCCAGTACGAATCGTACTTCACGGGTCGGACGGGACTTGTACGAATCGTTCGGAAAAAATTACGGATATGAAATGTACAGAAAAAAAAACATACAGGATCGGAATCGACCCCTAGGTGTCTTAATTCTAGAGAAGCGGTTAGTTGATGCTTGTTAGAAGGGTGAAGTAGAGGGATGTGCTACTTTATCAACGGAAGTAACGATTCCGTAGTAGGGCAGAGGTAAGCGCTGCTCTCGGGAAAGATGGAATTCTTGTGGAAAAGGTCTTTTACTATTCTTTGGTTAGTGAAGCGGACAATGGTGGTGTTTTTATGTAGTTAATAACAGATTTTGTAAATTAAAAAAGTTTGGAAACTTACCAAGAAATTTTTGTAAAGGAGGGGTCAGTAAAAACAGGAGTCTAAGCAGTGGCTGTTGACGTCAGAAAGACCGCGCTGGGATTGGCCAGTCAGCTAGAGACGTAGACGCTCGTGATTGGTGCATTAGTGTACGCCGCGCTAGGAGGGAGAATTACAGGGTGACGTATACACTCCCGATTGGTGCGTTAGTATGAGTCGCGCTGGGATTGAAGAATCACAAAGGTGACGCAGACGCTCCGGATTGGTGTGTTAGTGTGAGTCGCGCTACGATTGGACATAATAAGGGTACAGTTGTAAGGAGAGACTAGCGATACACGGAAGACAGGAAGATGTATTACGATCCACCAGAAAAGGAGAAAAAGTCCTGGTTTGGAAAAATTAAAAAGTGGTTTAAAAAGGACAAACCGATTTTGACAAGGGAAGGACAGTTACTTCCTCCACCAAAAAACCCTGCATCCTTTATGGTTGCAAAATATGGATATCATACTTGTATTTGGTTAGACAATTGGGTAAAATATACAGAAAAGGACGGAGTTTTGACATTCCCAGAGCATGGTTCATTTAATTTGGCAGTTCTGAGAAATTTAAGAGAGAAAATTATGAATTTACAACCATGACCGACACAATTTGAAGCATTGACAGAATGGGAAGATGAGATGCATGATCGACAGAGACAGAGGAGTAGTGGAAGATATAGGTACATGTTTGGGAGACAATACGGACATGAAAATCATGATGATCGGATGAGAAGGTGGCGGAATGCTAGTATGACTGAAGGATTTTTTCCTGTAAGAACTGCAGAGGATAATGGAGGATGAAAATGTACAGAGAAAAGACATAATGTAGAATTGAGAGGGTATGGAGTGAATGAATCAGATGATGATGTTCTTGATGACATGTTTTATAAAAATCCACCTCTGTATTGACCAGCACCAGAAATATTGACACCAAGTGCCCCAATGAAAGAAACTTTATGGATTATTAAGACAGAACCAATGTCTCAAGATTTAGAGAAAAATAATTCCATTAAAGAGGTAGAAAGGAAGTCAGGGAGTAGAATAAATGGGGAGAATTCAGCAGAATTAGCAAAGACAACTTTAGAATTAACAGAGAAAATAAGAGAACTGACTAAAAATCTGGAAGCTGTAACAGTTCCAGTGACGATAGGTCCAGTAATGCCAATTTTCGATAAACAAAAAGATAGCGAACATTGTTTAACAGTCCCTTATAAAAGCCATAAACAGATTGAACAGACAAAGCCGAGCCAAAATGAGAATCCATGGAGATAGACAATAAGTATTATCGAACCAAATGTTTCAAGCAATCCGTTTATAAGCCAGAATTTTACTGAGAAGAGTATAACGACAGTAGAATCGATATTGGAAACACAAAAGAATTCGGAACAAGATTGTATAGAGAAATCAGTAGGACCATCTACAGAAGAATTAAGTGAATGGTTAAGAGGTTTGTAGAGAAAAGATAGAGAATCTCAATCAATAGATGTGGCCAAATTACGAATGGTACTGGAAGAGTTAATAGTAGGAACTATCCCCACAGAGAAATTAAAAACTTATCAAGATGAGGAATTACTATTTTTATGCAAAAGTGTGACATGGAGAGCAAAAAACCTACATGAACGACTAGAAGAAGTAGCAAATGTAATGGGAATAGACATTGAAAAGGTAAAGGCTTTACAAAAACCATATCGAATTGATTTCACTGAAAAAGATATTGAAAATTTGAATACCACAGGACGGATACGTCAGATTAAGGAAATAATTTTCTTATTGAGAAAATGGGGAGATGTGGAAAAATGGAGGAGCAGGTGGTAAAGAAAATGAGATGATGCCTCAGATAAGACATTTGCAGCATTCCATGTAAGATGTGGTAAATAAAAATTCCTTTACCGGGACTGAATTTGATACAGAAACATTATAAAATAGCTCAGTAAAATGAGAGGCAGAATCCGTGATATTAGAGTTTCGGAATGGGCTTTATTCCAGTGATCGATTATAATCGGATGCTCCAAGTTCCATCACCACGGGGGTTCAGGAAGTGAAGTACATACTTTATTGACAAGAAGTAACTTTTATAGTACATACATTACAATGAAGTGAATACAGTAGGTGTAACAATTGATAAGGAAATTGACGTTTTGTCTGCGTAACCGAAAATGGGTGTAATAATGAGTAAAGAGGAACATGATTGGTTATGATGTCATACATAGGTGGATCTATAAGATAATACTTGGCATAGATGCGCGTGCAGCAGTATGACGTGTAATTGACGTGTAACTAGGGGGTGAAGGGGACTTGACATTTAGCTCTACATGTGGAGACGAAAAGTCTGGGGGGTCAAGTCAACCTAATCCCAAATCATATCTAACATCCTATGTTTAAAGAACTGTGTTATCCACAAAAGAAGGACTCTCGGACAGAATCTATTCTATACTGACTGTGCGTGCGTGTACAAGCGTCTAAGTGTCTACACTGAATGCGAGGGGGTAGGAATATTCCATGGTAACAGGGCTATGAATTACTTGCATGAGGACAGAGAAGCCGGGCCTTTTGCTTGGTAACTGGAAGAATGTTTACTTAAACTACTAGGCAGGAATGCATCGGCTGAGGGGGAAGCAGATAATTCGAAGGTGAAATATAGTTCTTGGCAGAGAATAGGCTGATGTCAGGCTTCGTGAGCCGCGCAGAGAATGAGACAAAGTTCATGGTCACAGATGCAGGCTCAGACTGGAGCTTTCAGAGGCAGAAGGCAAGAGGAGTTTTGATGACAGAATCAGGGCCTACTTGCCTGGACTGAAAAATGGCATAAGTGAACCATATAAAGCCGGTGGCCTTTCATATTTAGGAATGGAATATCCGGCCTATTCATGGCGGATCTGACAGAGGACATGTTGACGATGGACGCACATGTGTTTGCGTCTTCATAACTGGAACTGGAGGGAACATACATGTACTTGTGACATGCACATAGAACCGTTGGGGTCCAAGATAGGGGACATAACTGACCAGAAAAATCCATATTTCCACATTCCCTCCTTGTCCCCTACTTGCCCTTCAAGAGATATCAATCTTCATCAATCCATTGATCTGTTCATATAGCATCATTTGTTCTTCTTTCTTCTTCCGTGACGAATGAAATCTTGGTGGTGGAATACACGATGTGGCACACAGACCACAAATCGCTGGTCCACATTGCAGACATAGACAGCAACTGAATAGTATGAGAAGGCCAATACCTAGGAAGGATAAAACTCTCCATCCCCAGGCTGATACCACATTCCAAAACCAACTGGACCAAGTCCAAGTGCCTGGGTTCTGGTGTATCTGGCTTACAATCTTATGAAGGCGAGTGATGGCTTTATATACAGATGGCGAATTTTCTGGTATGAATACGCAGCAGCTTAATCCGATGACCCTACAAGCTCCGCCCCTATCAGCCAGGATGACGTCAAGGACAAGACGATTTTGAAGCACAACAATCCGCATAGCAGACTGCTCTTCCGTTAAATTGCCTAAGGCGGAAATAGTCTCATTCACTACTGCTTCAAGGGTTCTAGTTAATCTACGTATCAGCTTACTATTAGTAACAGTACCTATATAGGGAAAGATGCCTTTATTAAAATCTACATACTTGTCCCATGCCGTCTCAGTGTAATCGACAATGGGGAGATCTCTCCGCTCTCTGTTGTGTACTAAATGAATATTTCTGTAATAATCAGGAGGAGCTAGGAAAACAGGTGGCAAAAGGAATGCAATGTAGCAGGTACCATCCCAATCTAGAGGTAAACGCATATATGCAGTCTGATCACATATAAAGTAGGAGTGGCGAGAAGCTCTAAATGAAGATTTTCCTTGATCACTGAATTCTACTATAATAGTGCATTTACTATGGCCCATATGTATGGAACCAACCTTTCTTACACACAATTCACCCTTCGCTGGGAATACTGACATGGTGGGAAAGACTAGTTCAATTTCGGATACGACATTCAGAATCATGAGATTAGGTGTAAAATTACCTAATCCATATACTTCATTTTCTAGATCAGTTCCTGTTCTTTTGGGGCGACCCTCCTTGTCAGGGTAGCAGACCTTGAGTAAAACTAGGTTCAGGTTTCCCCATACCCAATGATCTTGGTAAACTGCTGTGTCTGAGTCCATGGAATTGATTAAACTGAACCATGCTCCACAGGAGCCATTATGTGTAAATGGGTGTGGAAAGAAAGGCAGGACTCCTTCATAATTCTGATAGGGAGGGAGTCGGCCACACACCCAACAATTAGTGGCATTACTAGTCTGATGGGAATGATGTAACATACTAATGAAAGTGTTATTGCGCAGCGCAAGTCTATAAGACAATTCATGCGGAGGTAAGTCACTAAAAGAATGTTCAGCAGCAACATTATAAACATGTCTAGAAATAGGGTAATATATGTGCAACAACATACTTGTAATAATTATTAAAAGACTCAAAAAAAACAAAATTAATAATGTCACTATGCAGTGGCTACGCAGTGATTTACAATACGCCTGTCGTTTCAACATTTTTCGGGTATTTTCTCTACTCAGGTCCAAGGGATACATGTCAGAGACAATTCAACCGCTTCACCTTGGAGAGGACTTAAACAATCAAATTGCTCGACTTGTTGGGCCTAAGCTTTAGTTTGTAATTTTCAGAGTTGTTCGGTTCAACAAAAGGAAGTTTTGTATCAGTCTGTGAGGGAGTGCAGGGCACAATGTCTATATCCGAGGATAGTCCATGAAATTTCTTGATATGGCTTGAATGAATCCAGCCCTTGCGGCCCTCGATCTTCACGGCTGTCCTTGTGGTCAGCAGGACCAACTTGGGTGTCTTCCACCTGGGCTCCAGCTGAGTCTTTCGGTCGAAATTCCTCACAAAGACAAGATCACCCGGAACAACGTCATGGGGTTTCACCTCAGTGTTGTCGGGAAAGGCTGCAGCTACCTGTGAACGAGAAGATTGTAGTGCAGACATCAAGGAAGCCAAGTAATCTGTCAGCATATTACAGTCAATATCAGTTATTTTGCGTGGTATAGGCGTCCCCCACATATTCGGTGGTCTGCCGAAGATCACCTCATACGGGGATAGCCCTGTTTGAGAGTGTGCTACCATTCTCATGTAAAAGAGTGCAACTGGTAACGCTACTACCCAGTCGACACCTTTCTCTCTGCATATTTTGGACATTCTGATTTTCAGTATCTGGTTATGTCTTTCTACGAGACCTGCTGCCTCGGGGTGTCGGACACAGTGGAATTTCCACTGATATCCTAACAGAAGTGAAACATGTTTCATTAATTCGGATGAGAACGGCTGGCCGTTATCTGAGTGAACAGCACGTGGTAAACCGTATCGTGGGAAGAATTCTCGAACCAACTGTTTGGCAGTAGTCGGGGCAGTGTAATCTGAAACCGGGTATGCCTCCGTCCAACGGGACAGAGCGCAGACAACTACAAGAACATATTTGAATCCTCGACATCGTTCCATCTGAATATAGTCCATCTGGAGTACTTCAAAAGGATGATTAGGAGTTTGAAATCCACCCTGTTCTACGGGAACGCTTTTTCCTGGGTTGAACTGACAACAGATCATACAGGTACGGACCTTTTGTTTGGCTGCTGCTCGTAAATGTTTATTGAACCAAATGTGTTGAATGCTGTCTAGCATAGCTTTTTCTCCTAGATGTGCTGGACTATATATAGTGTTAATTATAACTTGGACCATTGAATCAGGAAGGAACCATACAGACTTTTCCTTCATCATCCATCCTTGGTCCGTTTGGATCCCTCCTAATTCAGTCCATTTCTTTATTTCGTCTGGTGTAGCATGTGTCTGTATGTCAATTACGTCAAGAGTAGGATCTTTAACTGTCATACAATGTGTCGGTGTCGGGACTATTGTCTTTGTCATGTCGGGGGTTTGAGTTTGAGCAGTCAGTTTAGCTGTTCTGTCGGCTAGATCATTGCCTTGGGAAATGATATCAGTAACCTTCGTATGAGCCTTACATTTCATAATTGATATTGCAGTGGGTAGATGTATTGCATCTAATAAGGCATGAATGAGGGGTCCGTGCTGAATGTGGGCACCGTGGGAAGTTAAATAACCTCTCTCTCGCCACAGCACGCCGAAGTCATGTACAACTCCGAATGCATAACGTGAGTCAGTGTATATGTTGACTTTTTTATTCGTGGCTTGAATACAGGCTTGTGTCAGAGCGATAAGCTCTGCGGCTTGAGCTGACAAAGTATTTATACGATTAGTTTCAATGACTTCAGTATCTGTGGTGACTGCGTAAGCAGCCACTAACTCTCCTGTACTTGTTCTCATACAAGAACCATCTACATACAATGTCAGGTCTGGATCTGACAATGGGACATCGGTTAAGTCTTGTCTGGGTTTTGTCGTTATTGTAATAACTTCAATACAGTCATGAGCTAGTGGGTCTGTTCCGATTACAGGTAAAAGTGTGGCAGGATTCAATGTGTTACAGCGTCTGATTTCTATATGTGGCTGAAACAATGTAAGTTCGTATCCTGTAAGTCGCGCTATAGTCAAGTGTTGTGTTTGCGTTCTATTCACAAGAACCTCTACTGCATGTGGTACTTGAACTGTCAATGGATGTCCTAACACTATGGCATCGCTTTGTCTGATTGCTAAAGCTGTCGCTGCTACTGATTTTAGGCATGCAGGCAAAGCCTGAGCTACGGGATCTAATGTACTAGAAAAATAAGCACATGGTTTGTGTGCTCCTGCTTGTTCCTGTGTGAGTACTGACAAGGCAGTACCTTCGCGTTCTGTAACAAAGAGTGTAAACTGTTTTCTGTAACATGGCGTTGCTAAAACGGGTGCTTGACATAAAGCTTTCTTTAGGCTTTCAAAAGCTTGTGTGTGTTCCTGAGTCCAAGGGAGAACAGTCGGTGTGGCTGCCTCCTGTGTGGTTAACTGAATGAGTGGTTTTGCTAGAAATGCATACTGAGGGATCCACTGCCTACAATATGAAGTGAGGCCTATGAAAGCTCGTACCTCCTTTTGTGTCTTGGGTATTGACATGTTAGCTATTAACTGAATGCGGTCGGGTGTAAGCTGCCTTCCCTCCTTGGACAGCGAGTGTCCAAGATAAACAACTCGCTGGACACAGAATTGCAGCTTAGAAGGGGACACCTTGTGCCCCTTTTCGGCTAGAAATTGTAAAACTGTCAGTGATGCTGTTTCACATTCCGGTTCGCTTCGGGCGGTGATCAGCAGATCATCGACGTATTGAAGCAGAGCAGTGTTAACTGGCATGTGAATACTGTCAAGTTCTCGTTTCAGTGCTTGGCTATAGATGCTGGGGCTTTCTGTAAATCCTTGAGGTGCGCGTGAGAATTTAAAGCTACGCCCATTTAAACTAAATCCGAATAAATATTGGCTTTCCGGATCTATTGGGACGCTGAAAAAGGCATTCTTGAGATCAATTACAGTAAAGAATGTTGCTTCGGAATCAATAGCTGTCAATAATGACGAGATATCTGGGACCACAGGAAATTGTGGCACAATGCATTTGTTTAACTCGCGCAGATCAATAACCAATCGATATACTGGCGGGGCTGTAGGATCTGTTCGTTTAAGAATCGGAATTATCGGTGAATTACATACATTGGAGTCTGTTTCTACAACTACTCCTTGGGCAATAAGCTCGTCAATGATTTGTAGTAAAGCCACTACAGCATCTGGTGGTAACTTGTATTGTCGCATTCGTGGTAGCACCACTCCTGCCTTTAATGTGACTCGATATGGTGTAATATTCATGCAACCAACATCAGTAGGGCCTTGTGCCCATAGATGTGTAGGTAAAGTCTGCAGTCGGGGATCCATGTCTCTAGACACATAGTGACCTTTAAAATCACGTAAAAACAACCTTACTCCTTCCGGAGAACAACATATTATGGCTCCTAGGGCTTTCAACGTTTTTATTCCTAACAAGTTTTCTGGACATGATTTAGTAAGCAATAAATCTGTAGTTCGGGTCAGAGGTCCTATCGTAAGTGGAAGAGGCTGTGATACTTCATTAACAATAGGTTTTCCTGAAAAACCAAGGGAAATATTCTGAGAGCCTGAGAGGGGTGCCCCTGGAACTTCACTACGTTTTATAGTTGTTCGACTTGCCCCTGTATCGAGTAAAAATTTTCTATCTTGACCTAATAATTCACTATGTACATAAGGTCCTTCTTGATCTACAGGAATCTCGATAAGGGGTAAGTCAACTTCCCTCTCTAGGCTAGTTCATGCGTAACGCTGATACTCAGGATATTCATACTGTGCAGTCTGATACATTTGTCGTGTTGTTGTCTGTGTGGCAGCAACAGGCAACGGTGGTGCAGCTGGCACAAACTGTATTGGCTGTTGTGCGGCTGGCATGGCCTGGGCATGCTGCATAGCTCCTTGTTCATTCTGATCTTGTCTTAGTGGCCGTGATCTCTCTTGTGTTTTACCTATGGCGATATTATGTTTTAAAACTGGACAATCGTGCACGTAATGACCTGGCTTTTTACAATAATTGCATGTCCCTTTTACAGGTCCTGCTGAATCGGAATGTGTCATACCCTTTTTATGTCCTTCAGCTGGAACTGTCTGGGAAACTAGCATTTTCATTTTCGTGTCTTTCATGCGTCTGTGTTCATGTTCTTGTTCCTCTCTAATTCTATTGTGATGGTACTGTAACATTTGTAACATTTGTGTTGGAGTGTTACCTTGCCAGGTACTCTCGAATTTTAATACTCTATTCTTTACTGGGGGCAGGGCATTTTCCACTAATTTTGTTACAAACAGATGTGGGTATGATTCGCTACTTGCTTTTATGCCACTATTTATACCAAAACATTTCTCGAATCGGGCATAGTAATCACTAGTGTCTTCATCTTGCTTCTGTTTACAGGCTGAAATTGTACCCCAATCTTCCTTTTTCGTAGTTAATAAACGTGGCAGTACCTGTACTAGTAGACCTGGTAGTGCTTTAGTTTTGTCCCCAAGCCCTGCTCCTGCAGTTCGGGCCTTTTCTTCCGCTTCTAACACTGACCATTCTATCTTTTGGTCTCCTACCTCCCACTCTTTTTCCTTGAGTTTCTCATAAATGCCAGCAGGCATCAATACCTTTAGTATTGTCATAATGTCGGGATAGGTATACTCTCCCATGAGTAACATGTCTTTAATTTCTCGGTGAAAACCCGCTGGATCTTTGTCATGACTGGGTACCACTTTCTTCATTTGCAACAATTCTATTTTTGATATGGGCGTATATACAAATACGCGCCTAAACTCGTTGTCCTCGCCTTTTATTGGGTGCACTTCTCGTAAGGGATTCTGTCTATCCATGTGATACGTGGTTCTTTCCTTGACAGGCAATGAGACATGCTCTGAGCATACAAAAAGAATATACTGCTTTCTTGATACTAGAATTTCTTTAATTAATTTAGTACCTGGACCTCTCCATTTATTCATAAGCAATTCAGTCAATATGTCAGGTAAGGGACCAGGGTCCGAATGCTGACTCCGATATAGTATAATGAGTTGTTGAATCATATAAATCCCAGCTAACCTCTGTTCATCTGGGGTGAGATTCAAAAATGTGCGTACTACTGTCTCATCACTATATTTTCCGGGACTGTCCACCCAATGGACAGCTGCCCTTGCTAAATCTTGTTCATCCATAGAATCGAGAAAATGATAACCCCTTCGTTCTCGGAGTAGTTTGTCGGCGGTTTGGAACGAATGCTCGTTAGACCTTATATTAATTATAGGTATTTGGAAATTCCTGTCATTATCTGGACATATCGGACGTATTGAGTCAGTATGACATCTAGTCTGATTCCTATTACAAGATCTTCCTCTACCTACATAGGCTATGGTGTCCGACTGTCCTGCGGGCAGTCCTGACCCTTCTTCCTCACTTTGTTCGAACTCGTCTGTCTCTAATCTCTCTTCGTGTAAGCGTTCTATTTCTTTACGGATCTTTCGGCACATGGCTATTATACAATTTTGCTTATCGTGTCTCCCTTCTGATATATTCTGGCTCCATCTTGTAAGAATTTGCATTGCATCCGGGTCTACCCCCGGTCGGTCTTGATTTCTGATCACACAGTTTATGAGGAAACGTAACAGTTCCCCCTGTATCTCTACTTTCTGGTATTCCATAGCTCTGTTAATACATTCTGGATCTCGCCCTGTTTGGACAAAATGATATATTTTATCTAGATGCGTAGTCATTCCTGGTAGCTTCGCTAAATACCCTGCGGCTCGTCTGATACGTAATGATGCCAGGATCATTTCGTCCTCTTTACCGAGCACCGGGTCATATCTACAATCAATAAGAAGTTCCTTAAGCGTACGATCACTTACGAATTTGGGTGTACGTGAATGCGCTGACTCTTGAAAAATAAGTTTATTTATTCTAGGTGGCGTAGAAAAAATATTGGTAGCACCTCCCGTGGCCCCATCTGGGGCGTCGGGTGTGAAAGGATTCGTCGAACGTGACACAGCAACTATAGGTGTGGACACAGCTATAGAAGTACCTGTAGGAACAGATGCAGAAACAGATGTGCTTGCCGGAACTTGTGACTCGATTTGTTGCTGTAGGGATACGGGTGCTGGATCTTGGCGTTGGACCTCCCTGGTATGCGGTCTATGTGGGGCGGAATTAGCATACTCGGGAGCTGCGTCATCTAAATATGAGGAAAGAAAAACATCTTCTGCGGTTCTAGGATGCCCCTTAGGATGTACCTTGATTGGGAATAATGGGGGTGGCAAGTCTTTCGGTACCTCTGGAGTAGCCTTAGGTAATCCTTCGGCCAGAAGGGGATACATACCATTCATAAGGGCATTTCTTTGTCTGTCTACTTGTTCTGATTTCACTCGGATACCTTCCTCAATTAATAGATTTTCTTGAACTTTGTTTGAACTTTCTTTACTCTTCTCTTCCTGTCTACGTGCTTTTTCCGTACGTCTATGAGATTCTTTACGCCATAACTCAACGGCGTCTTTCTGTGACTGTCTGACTTTCCTTTTCCATAACTCTTCCTCGACTTTCATGATGCACTCTGCATCCCAGGTCCCCGCTGCGGGCCATCTCTGACTTTCTGGCAATCCCTTGGTGTAGTCTACCCATAAATCAAGAAATAATATAGCGTCTAAGCCATGTTTGTGATACATGAAGTGCCCTGGAGTATCCCTAGGAGGAATAGGGACGGCTTCTTCGAGTACCCCTTTTCTAGTAGTGATCTGTCTTAATTTTGAAAAGAGCGGCATATTGACAATCTGATCTGATACTTAATCTTGAACACACTTAATACAAAAGCACAATAATGAACAACCATTCATACCACAATATGCAGGACGTTTAACACATTAAACATTAAAACATTTAACCTTTAACTGAAACAACAATGATGATCGTCTGCATGACTAATCACCACGCTTAATTCTTGACACTGACTAGATACTTCGGAATACTTGATATACTGCTAAACAGTACAGATACGCTGCTAAAACAGTGCAGACCGGATTTGTGTACCCAAACCCGTCTTGACCGGCACAACCTATGTGCACGTCAGAAATGCCTCCCCAGTAATGGTACTCACCGGGTAGCTTCGGAAACAGAAGGCCTCGGTAACTTGAACTTGAACTGGACTGGACTCGACTCGACTCGTCGGAAACTGGGCTTGACTTCGAACTGGTGGGTCTCTGTATACCTCGGATCTTGCTCTCTCAGCTAGGCTCTGGTCGGGATACTTCGCACTTCTCACCGCCTCGTCTGGGTGTTGATCGCAGTCTCAGTCGCCCCCGCTTGACCGGAGGGAGATACAGGAAATCCTGCTGGTACGCGTTATTGTCCGTCCAGCTGTGGCAGGAGACCGGGCCTGCTACTCACCGCCGGCGCGTGAGATGAGAAAGTGTCCCTGTTCGGGCGCCATCATGTGGTAAATAAAAATTCCTTTACCGGGACTGAATTTGATACAGAAACATTATAAAATAGCTCAGTAAAATGAGAGGCAGAATCCGTGATATTAGAGTTTCGGAATGGGCTTTATTCCAGTGATCGATTATAATCGGATGCTCCAAGTTCCATCACCACGGGGGTTCAGGAAGTGAAGTACATACTTTATTGACAAGAAGTAACTTTTATAGTACATACATTACAATGAAGTGAATACAGTAGGTGTAACAATTGATAAGGAAATTGACGTTTTGTCTGCGTAACCGAAAATGGGTGTAATAATGAGTAAAGAGGAACATGATTGGTTATGATGTCATACATAGGTGGATCTATAAGATAATACTTGGCATAGATGCGCGTGCAGCAGTATGACGTGTAATTGACGTGTAACTAGGGGGTGAAGGGGACTTGACATTTAGCTCTACATGTGGAGACGAAAAGTCTGGGGGGTCAAGTCAACCTAATCCCAAATCATATCTAACATCCTATGTTTAAAGAACTGTGTTATCCACAAAAGAAGGACTCTCGGACAGAATCTATTCTATACTGACTGTGCGTGCGTGTACAAGCGTCTAAGTGTCTACACTGAATGCGAGGGGGTAGGAATATTCCATGGTAACAGGGCTATGAATTACTTGCATGAGGACAGAGAAGCCGGGCCTTTTGCTTGGTAACTGGAAGAATGTTTACTTAAACTACTAGGCAGGAATGCATCGGCTGAGGGGGAAGCAGATAATTCGAAGGTGAAATATAGTTCTTGGCAGAGAATAGGCTGATGTCAGGCTTCGTGAGCCGCGCAGAGAATGAGACAAAGTTCATGGTCACAGATGCAGGCTCAGACTGGAGCTTTCAGAGGCAGAAGGCAAGAGGAGTTTTGATGACAGAATCAGGGCCTACTTGCCTGGACTGAAAAATGGCATAAGTGAACCATATAAAGCCGGTGGCCTTTCATATTTAGGAATGGAATATCCGGCCTATTCATGGCGGATCTGACAGAGGACATGTTGACGATGGACGCACATGTGTTTGCGTCTTCATAACTGGAACTGGAGGGAACATACATGTACTTGTGACATGCACATAGAACCGTTGGGGTCCAAGATAGGGGACATAACTGACCAGAAAAATCCATATTTCCACAAAGAGAAAAGGAAAAGGTAGCAACAGAATGCCCTATGAGAGAGATTCCAGAAGGAGGATACATACATGTCCCATGGACAAGACAGGACATTTTGTCCTTTACCAATGATTTCCCTCGACTGCGCGAAAAGCCTGTTGAGTGGTACAGGCAGGTGGATAGATTTGTCAAATTGTCTAAAGTATTATGGATTGACTTGAATAGTCTATTTGACATAATAGTACCAGCAGATTTATGGACAGAGTGCAAGCTCATGATTAATTGGCCAACTCAGGAATACCCTAGGGATCCAAAAACAGGGGCTCCAGACCCCGAGGTAATGAAGAAATATGAACAGGTTATCGCATTTCTGAAAAACAAGGTATCTCCTAAAGAGACAGATTGGGTAAAAATTGACCGAACACATCAAGAAAGTAAAGAGTCAGTGCATGCATATTATGAAAGGCTAATATTAGCTTTTTAACAGTTTAGTGGAGTTGAAAATCTGAGTGAAAAGGATTTGAGTCATTTTGTATACAGATTTGTATATGGTCTACGTCCAGAAATTAGTGAAATGATAAAACAACTTACTTTTGATTGGCAAAATAAGAAAATAGATGAAGTATTAAGACATGCTTAATATTTCAGTGATGAGATTGAAGCAAAACAGCAAAAATTGAAAGAAAAGGCTATGTGGGCACAGGTAAAGGTAGCGGAGAGGCAGGAAGCTCAATTAGCAGACCAAGCAACTAATAGAGGAGCAAGACAAACATTTGGTCCTGGGAAAAGGAAATATAGAAGAAGCTAAGAAGAAATTCCCATGCCATAATTGCGGTAGAATAAGGCATTGGGGGAGGCAAGATGGCCGCCGACTGCTCGTAGGAAGCGGCAGCCCCTAGACCTGCTCCCGATGATTTCTGTTTGAGATACACTGATGTGATGGAATCTCAATTGGAAAGCTGGAGATTAAGGGGGAGTGAACTGAGTTAAAGAAACCGAGAGGATACTATAGAGAAGAGATGCTCTGGGAGCCAAATATCTTCACATCATGGCTGATTAAGAGATTGGGTGAGAAGCGAACTGCACGAAGCAAGTTGACGGTGCTGATAAAGCTGGTGGCCAACTGTGTCTCAGAATATCACCCAAAGGGCAGAAGCGACCTCAGTCGTGACAGACGTAACATGGCTCCGAAATTACAGAGGGCTGTGAAGGAGGTTGTAGGAAGACAAGAGCTACTGGGGAGTGATTCTGATATACCTGCCGCATACCTAAGAGCCAAAAATCACCGGAAGGGACAGGCGCGAAAAGAGACTGCTAGACAGCGCGAGGAGGAGCGCTTGGCCGCAAGCGAGAGCCGAAGACAGGACCGTGAGGTCGAACACAGGAGGAAGGCGTTGCCTGGGAAAGGAGCAGCTAACAGAGTTACGAGTGGCGAGAGGCAGAAAGATAGCTCCTTTCGACAGTCGACACTATATGAATCTTTTACCTTGGTTCACCCGGAGTTAACTTCGGTAACTGCACCTGTCGACGAACTTGCAGAAGGGGAAGTTGCAGGAGAGATGTCGGCGGTAACGGCGGCTCAACTGGAGGCCCCAGCAGCGCCTGTAGCTGTGGAAGGTATGCCGGTGCCAGCAGCTGCTCCGTTACTGGCTGTAACAGAAGTTACAGAGCTGGTCAATAACACTCCTCTCATAGGAGGAGTAGGCGGGGGTGACGTGATCGACGTGCAAGCTGTCAACGCGCTGTCAGACTGGGTGGAGATCCAAACACCGGCCCTGACACCAACAGCTGCAGCAGATGTCAGGGGAGCAGGAGAATCGCCCGGTGAGGCCGATCTATTAGTGGCAACAAAATCTTCGGAGGTGGAAATAAACTTGCTGGAGGGTGGCCCCAGGCGGGATATCAGGCAAATAGATGGAAGTGAAGGAAGGAAAGAGGAGATGGAGACGGTGACGGAGGGCTGGAAGGATGGAGCGCCCGTCACAAATAATAATCAGTCTGGCTATGAAGAGAATGGGACAACTCCTAAGAATCAAGACACATTGTTTAATTCCCATGAGAAGCAAAGGAAAGATGATGACGGTAAAAACGGTAAAAACGGTGGGAATAGTGGCGCTATGGCCACTACACAGAAAGATGTTCAAGCTGTGAGTAGTTCTACAATTCATGATAATTTAACTAACGGGGATTGCGTGACTAACCAGGCACAGTCAGCAAATGGTTGCTCATTAGTCGTAAGGAGTAAATCCACGAGAGACACCCATGCTGGAAAGAAAGGTATTAGAGATACTCAGTTGAGATCTACGGGCTCACCTAGCGACGAGTGCTTTTACACAGGTGTTGATGAAAAGGATGGGGGACTAGAGGATACAGGTTCCAGTTCTGATTCATCTACAGACTTCTCGTGGAGAGCTGCTCAGAGGAGTTAGACTCAGAGGCCTCGGAGATGTCAGAGGCAATGGTGGGCAAAAATTCTGCTTCAGGGAAGATTCACGCAGCGAAGTCAAAGACAAAGGCAATTCCCAATAGATCAAGGGGGGTACACGAAGGAGAGCAAAAAAGTTGGGGTATCCGCCACAAGGAGGTATTGCAAAGAGGTTAGTGTGGGAGGCATCAGCTACCTCACAATCGATGTTGGAGGGGGCCTCAGGCGGGAAACAACTACACCCAATCCAGGAAAAAGCCGAAGGGCAAACTGCTGGTCAAATGGAGGGGCACATGGATAAGTTTGAGCTGTTACTTACAACTCTGAAACAGATTCAGGGAGAGGCTCGTCTGGAGAGCAAAAGGGCAAAACATGCGAATAAAAAAATCCAGTCTTCGCTTTGCAAGGTCGATAAGCTATATGAAGAAGTAACTAATAGACTTGACGAGGTTGAAGAGAGAACTGGCAAAGTGGAGGAGGAGGTGGTGATGCTGCAAGAGTTTAGACAAAAACAGGAGAAAACAGCACTGGATATCCTCTGGAAGCTAGAAGATCTTGAGAATAGGCAGAGGCGCAATAATATAAGAATTCTTGGTGTGGAGGAAGGGAGGGAAGAGGGAGACATGCGGGCTTTTGTGGTGGAGTTGTTGAAAGGTGCATTCCCGGAGATGGATAATTGGGATTGGGACAAGGAGGTGCAGCGCGCACATAGATTCCCGCTGGTTCAGAGGAAGAATAATTCAGGAGCCAAGTCGAGAGCCATATTAGTTTACGTGGGGAGCTACCTACTGAGGGAGGAGATAATCATGAAAGCCAAACCAATGAAGAAACGAACATATAAAGATATCTCCTTCTTTGCCCGCCCAGATTTCTGCCACAAAACAGTTGAGAGATGATGGCAAATGAGGCAACTTATTACACCGTTTCAGAACATTGGGTGTGAAGCGTATTTGATGTTCCCATCACGCCTTAAAGTTATCATTAACGGTCAGACCAGGGTGTTCTTTTCAGAAATTGTGGCGCAGGAATATTTAACTTTTTTGAAGGAAGAGAAGGGGCGAAGGGGGGAAAGGGAACAAAACAGGCAAAGTGATCGAGTTGCAGCTATTAGGAACACAGAACGCCTGACATAGTGTCATTCTTTGTGGTATAGTAATATTCCCAAAAAAGGAGTGAAAAAAAAAAAAAAAAGTTGTTAAGAGCAAAAATAAATGAAATGAATTGAAATGGAAAGAGGGGAGATTAGATTTGACTACAAAAAATGGGGTCATCACATCAGTAATATGAAGGTTTATGAGGCGTGGGCAGGTTGGGGGTGCTTCCTTGGAGGGCCGGCTGTCACATTTAGGTCAGGATCGACCTAGTTGCCAGTAAGGGGGGGGGGGGGGAGAGTGGGTTGGGGCACTTAGGGGGGAACAAGGCACGGTGCGCATCGAACAGGTAGAGCTAAAGAAAGTGAGGCAAAGCAGGCAAGGAGGATATAATGAGAGGGTAAGAAAGTTATCAGTAGGTTCAGCAGGCTCAAGTAACTGGAAAAAGGCGGGTGTTTGCGTACAGAGGGAGGCTGATCTAGGGGGGGTGAGTCAGGAAGCAAAAAAAGATAATTCAAGGAAAGAGAAAGAAATGAGAGAGGATGCGAGTAACGATATCCATGGGTTCTCATGGGTTTTAGGTGTGTAACGTGGAATGTGTGTGGGCTAAATGATGCACAAAAAAGAATGAGAATTTCCATTGCTTTAAGGCAAATGAATGTTGATCTGGTTTTCATACAGGAGACACATATAATGGACACGCAGGTGTACCTGTTGAATCAGCTGGGATTTTACTTATTGGTGAGCTCCAAACAGGGGGTGAAGAAGAGAGGGGTAGCTATCCTTGCTAGGAATAGGAATACTGTGGTAAGGAAGAAAGCGCAGGATCAGTGGGGAAGGTGGGCCATGGTAGAGTGTCTTTTGGATGGGGTTTGGACCACGCTTATATCAGTATATGGGTCCACGGAAGATGATCCGGAAATCTTTCAATTTTTAGATGTAGAAATGGCTACTTGGGCCCCTAGAGTTATTATAGCAGGGGATTTTAATATTAACGGGTCAAATGGGCTAGGGCAAGGCTCCTTTGGTAAATATAAAGGAAGGAAGAAAAGAGTGAGTCGGGCATTGGAAAACCTAATTGTAAATAATGCCCTAATAGACGTTTGGGGGACTAAACGGATGGCTGACAAGGGGTACACATATTATTCAGCCCCGCATCAAGTGTGTGTCAGGTTGGATTATTTTTTGGTCCCTAGCTCTGATGTTTCGAATGTACAGATAGGTAAATTACCAAGGCTATTTAGCGATCATAACCCATTAATACTCACTATTTTAAGTAAAACAAATGAGAGACAGTGTACTAATTGGACGTTTGAAAGAGGATTGTTAAAAGATGAGGGCTATGTAGGACACATGACTAGGTGGATTAAAGATTTCTTCCTGATTAATAGAGGTAGTGCGGCAGAGGGGGTGGTCTGGGATGCCTTTAAGGCAGGAATCCGAGGCGAGACAGCGAGTTTCAGCTCCTATAAACAGAAGCAAGAACGTTCTAGGGGCGAGGAGGCAAGGGGAAAAGTGATTGAGGCAGAGGCAGAACTAGAAAGTTGTCTCTTGAATGGTATTCAAATTGACAATGCATGGAATGAGCTACTCAAGGTTAAAGGGGAGGCTGAAAGGGATGTGGCTATCAAAGCGGCAGAATTGCTCACATCAAAAAGGGAGAAGTGTTATGAGTGTAGTGAAGCCGTAGGCAGGCATCTTGCTGTTCAGGCAAGACAACAAGAGTCTGTGGGAATAATAAGGGAGATAAGGGATACTGCGGGCAGGCTACATACGGATTCGGAGGAAATTAGAGACGTATTCAGGAGCTTTTATGAGAAGCTATATACTGAGGATCTCGGGGATTTTGATAAACGAGCTTTTAATGAGTATTTTGAAGGGATACCTGGGGCAGCATTGGAGGAGGAGGTTTCGGAGTGCTTGGAGGGGACATTGCAACTAGAAGAAATAAAAGAGGCAGTCTGGAATTAGCCGGCGGGCAAGGCAGCAGGACCGGATCAAATCCCAGTTGAGTTTTATCGGGTTTTCTGGGGGGCACTGAAGGAGGTCATAACAAATATAATGCAACAGGCGCAAGCAGGATCCTCAATCCCTGCATCATGGGGGGGTGCGGTGATTGTGTTAATACTTAAAAAAGGGAAACCTCCGGAGGAGCCTGGGTCTTACAGACCAATCACTTTAATGAACTCCGATGCTAAAGTATTTTCTAAGGCATTGGCAACAAGACTAGCAGGACTGATTGCGAACATTGTGAGCAGAATGCAACATGGTTTCATTCCAGGAAGGGGGACAACTCATCATATTCGTAAAGTGATTACGCTATTTGATGCAATGGAAGTTGCAGGAGACCCGATGGCTGTTATGCTTTTGGATGCGGAAAAAGCATTCGATCGGGTCTCCTGGGGCTATTTATGGGGGGCTTTGGAAAGGTCCGGTGTAAAGCAGGGATTTATCAAATCAATTAAGGCCTTGTATCTGAATCCTGTTGCCTCCGTTCGGGTTAATGCAGGGTGTACCAGGCAATTCCAAATAAGTCGCGGAACAAGGCAGGGGTGTCCTTGCTCGCATTGTTGTTTGCCATCTACATGGATCCATTTATACGGTGAGTCGAGGCATGTGGTTTGGTTAGCGCTCTCCCTACTTTAACTGGGCAGTGTACATTTTTAGCCTATGCTGACGATGTTGCAGTGGTCACACCAACACCAACGGAGTCCATTAATCAAATCGAAATTGAGGCCACAAAATTTGGGTATATATCGGGGTATAGGTTGAACACGGGAAAAACTCAAATAATTAAAAATAGATTTGCTATCTGTACTGGTAATCGTGTTACTCGCTCAGGAACATATTTAGGAATCTCAATATCGGCTGATTTGGATTCCTTAGTGGAAAGGAATATTGCTCCATTAATGGGAAAAGTAGAAAAAGACCTGGACAGATTGGAGAATCTGCATTTGAGTTTAGTGGGGAGGACAAATATAATTAAAATGCTAATTCTCCCTAAATTTCTATATTTATTTAGGGCAATCCCCTTGCTGTTTGATGCTAGGTGGTTCAAAAAGATAGAACACATGCTTAATAGATTTATTTGGGGAAAAGGGAAGACACGAAGGGCACTTAGATTCATGACATTGCCAAAGGAAAGGGGAGGGTGGGCAGTGCCCGATTTAAAACTGTATTATTGGGCTGCAACGTTCCAAAATATGCTAGGGCTGGTGGGGGGTGCGGAGGCTGAAGGGGGTAGCGATCTAGGCACGGTTGCAATATTTGGATTGGTTTTGGGTATGGAGGTAGAAAATGTGTTTCTAAAATTCACGGAGGCCAGCTATTACAAGCGAACAAAATTTAAGACTCTTATGGCAGCATTTGCAGTCTGGAAAGCATTTCGGAAAAGGGCAGGCCTGGGGAGGTTTAACCGCTACACTAGACTCAAAGATAACCCTAATATTCCTGAAGAGATCTTCGCGGACTCGGTGTTTACAGAGTGGGTAGGTAAGGGGGTGAAGAGCATAGGGGACGTTATGGGGGACTCAAGTGTTTGCCAATTTTTAGAAATCCAGAATAGGTACAATTTGCAAAATAATCACTTCTTTAAGTTTTTGCAAATCAGGAGTTTCTTGATGAGTAAAGTGGGCGGATCTTTGGGGTTTGGTAAAGATTCGGTAATGGAATTGATACGAATAGGGAAAGAGTGCACGATTAAACGATTTTACTTTGAATTAATGAAAGGGAAGCAGGATGATTTAGTGAAATGGAGTGATAAGTGGAAGGATAGTCTGAGTGTTAGTCAGGATTGTTTTGAGTTATCCCTGGAAGAGGGGCATAGACTTCTGTGTTCTGCATCATTGCAGGCACAGCATTATAAAACGCTGTATCATCTGTACTACACCCCATCTAAATTAGCTCAGTGGGGAGGAACTGTAGGAACAAATTGTTTCAGATGTGGAAGCGATGAGGCAGATTTAGAACATGTGTTTGCTACATGCCCTCATTTACACTCGTTAAAGAAGGACATTGGGAATTTCATAAAGACTGTACTAGGAATAAAAAAAATTTCGTTAACTCCCGCAATTATCCTATTAGGCATAAATGAGGAGGAAGGAGGGATGCAGTCAGGGGGGGAGTTCTTGTTTGTAGCGGTAGCAGTCCTTAGATTGTGCTTAGCCACTGCATGGCTAGACCCTCTACCACCTACATATCATCAATGGCTTGCTAAACTGCTCTCTATGTATCATCTGGAGAAAGAGATATACGCTAGGAAAGGTAAAAATGGGAGGAAATTGGGCAGGGTAATTTGGGATCCCATCACTCGATGGAAGGAAGGGAATTTTTAATTTAGTTTAACAAATTAAATAGGTCTGGTAATATGTGTTTATATATTTTCTTTGCTGTCTAGAAGTTGTTCAGATTGTACTCTGTTAGAGTGGGGGATACTGTTTACGGCAATTAATGAATGAATTTTTTTTGCCCTTTTCGTATTTATTGTAGATGGGATATCTCACTGCTGTTATCTCTCTCTTTTGAAATAGCGCACTGTGCCTTGTACATAAATGTCAAAATATTTAATAAAAGATTTAAAAAAAAAAAAAAAGAATAGGGCATTGGAAATCCGAGTGTAAATTTCCCCAAAATACTAACAATGGAA
Source organism: Triturus cristatus (assembly GCF_964204655.1). NCBI lineage: Eukaryota > Metazoa > Chordata > Amphibia > Caudata > Salamandridae > Triturus > Triturus cristatus. The sequence continues at coordinate 766,586,631 of NC_140584.1, read as the reverse complement.
ATCCATCATTGAATCCACAGGTGCAGAGTGAGGTGAGTGGTCAACCACAGCCACAGCAACAGGTTGTTACACTACATAATCAGGTGCCAAAACCGCCTTTTCCACAGAGCAGAAACTCTCAGAAGTATAGTAGTGAGACGGGATTCTACGATGAAGAACAGGTAAATAAGCTACCACGTGCTAGCGCTGTCTCACAGTATTGGCTACAACGCGATGAGAGTGATTCGGAAGAAGGTTATTGACGGTGCCGAAGGGAGGAAGAAGAGTGCATACTTGGCGCAACTCTAGAAGTAGACCAGACAGGTCCATTTGTAGATGGGAAGGTTAATGACGAAAATATTACTTTCCTAGTGGATGCTGGTGCTACTCGATCAACTGTTAGATCAGCTGATGTTAAGAATCTTCCTCTCTCGGATGAAAAGATCCAAATAGTTGGTGTATCCAACAGACAGATTAAAACTTACCTTACAGAACCGGTGAAGGTAAGCATAGGGAAATTTTCAGAAATGCACCGCTTTGTCATGTGCGATACCAGTCCTGTGAATTTATTAGGTAGGGATTTGTTGTGCAAAATGAACTGCACTATATTTTGTACCCCGGATGGGATAGCATTTGAAACCCCAGATGATGATGTGCTGTATAAAATGACAATAGCTAACAGGAAAAATTGAAACCTATGCTGTATTTAACCCGGATAAATTACATAAAGTATTAAAACAGACTGTAAAAACAGAAGTTTGGGATTTCACCGGAGAAGATGTGGGATTAATGAGAAACGTAGATCCAGTAAAAATAACAGTAAAGGAAGGAGTAAGCTATACAAATGTCCCTCAATTTAAATTGACACCTGAAATAATTGAAGGAGTAACTCCTGTGATAGAGAAAATTATAAGACAAGGAATTTTGAGAGAAATAATGAGTAGTCCAAGTAATTCACCAATAATGGGACTGAAAAAGCCTAATGGGAAGTTCAGGATAGTACAAGATCTGAGAAAGATAAACAAAATTGTTGTGTCATGCTGTCCCATTGTACCAAATCCATCAGTAATTTTATATCAGATTCCCCATGACGCAGAATGGTGTACAGTGATTGATCTATGCCATGCTTTATTTTCCATCCTATTGCACCATGACAGTCAGCAAATTTTTGCATTTCGTTTCGGCAAGCGTATTTTGGCTTGGTGCCGAATTCCACAGGGGTATACAGAAAGCCTCTCAATATTAATTCAGCTATTGGAAAGTCTAGAAATGCCTGAAAATTCGGTGTTAGTTCAATATATCGACGACCTCCTTGTGGCGACAAAACCTGTGAAGCCTGTGAGGTAGACACTATAGCATTGCTGAATCATTTGGCAGATGGAGGAATGAGGGTGTCACCATCAAAATTGCAATTTTGTAAGAAAGAAGTACAGTACTTAGGACATAACATTGAGAAAAGATTGAGAAAAATAACGATAGAGATAATCAGGATCATAAAAGGAATAAGAGCACCCATGACCCAAAGAGAGGTGAGAATGTTTCTGGGAATGGTTGGATATTGTCGCCAATGGATCAGTAACTTTTCTTTGATCGCAAAACCTTTGGTACGACGAACGAGAAGTGATGTGAAATATCCCATTGATTTGAACATGGAAGAATTTGCAGCATTTAAACGATTGAGAGATGGGTTGTGTGAAGCACCTGCATTAGGTATGCCTGATTATGAGAAAGAGTTTGAGTTGTACTGCAGTGAGAGAAATGGGTGTGCACTCTCTGTGTTGATACAGAAGCATGGAAAACTGAGGAGACCACTTGCATATTTTTCATCAATGCTTGACCCAGTAGCTGTGGCCTTACCTGGGTGTTTGAAAGCAGTAGCTGCTACATGCCGAAGTTTGGAGCAGAGTGAGGGGATTGTGATGGGATATCCTGTGAAAGTGTTTGTACCTCATGATGTGGCGATCCTATTGACAAGGAGTCGTACTCAGTAAATGACACATAGTCGGCTGACTAATTATAAAAAGGTCATATTAGGTGCAACCAATGTAAGTCTTGTGAGATGTTTGAATGTGAATCCTTCAACATTGTTGCCTGACGCTGAGAATGTGGAAGTCAGAGATGAAGCAGATCATGACTGCCTGGATGTACATGATTTTTGTACAAAACCACGACCGGACATAAAAGATGTACCTTTACCGGAAAGTGATTTTGTGATGTTTGTTGATGGGTCTTGTTTGAGAACAGATGAAGGAGTGTTGAGTGCAGCATATGCAGTTTGCACAGTCGCAGCAGTAATGGAAGCATCCTATCTGAAAGGAGTAAAATCGGCCCAAGTAGCAGAGCTTGTGGCTCTAACTAGAGCATGCAAGATTGGGAAAAGTGTGAGAGTAACTGTGATAACTGACAGCCAGTACGGCTTTGGAGTCCTCCGTGACTTCGGCCAACTATGGCTACAGAGAGGATTCTTAACATCAATTGGGACTCCCATTAAGAATGCTGAAGTGGTTGGAAAGTTGATTGAGGCGATACAGCTGCCTAGGCAATTGGCTGTTGTAATAAGTGCTGCCCACAGTCACAGTGGTGAATATATCGCCACAGGAAACAAGTATGCAAATGACATGGCACAATACTGTGCACGTAATCAGAATTCCATCAATCGGGCTAAGGAAAGGGAAATGATTTCTTGCTCTTTGATGTTTACTAACACTGTGGGAACATGGGAAGAAGTAAGCCAGTTGCAGGAAGAGGCAGGAAATGAGGAAATGAAACAGTGGGTAAAAGCAGGAAGTGCACCAAGAGAGAAGGATCATGTGTGGGTTTATCGAGATGGAAGACCAGTTATGCCTGATAGCATGATGTCTACCATGGCACGGATGTATCATGGTCAGGGACACATAGGGAGAGATGCCATGATCAGGTCATTTAAACAGACCTGGTACAAAGCAAAGTTCAGACTTGTGGCAGAAAGTCTTTGTCAAAGATGCCTAATATGTCAGCAATACAATCCTGGGAGGAAGACAGTAGTGAGTCTAGGAACAATAGGCCGAGAAGGAGGGCCTTTTACCAGAATGCAAGTGGATTTCATTGAGATGCCTCCCTGTAACAGGTTGAGGTATGTTTTGGTTATGATCTGCCTATTTTCCAGATGGGTGAAGGCATTTCCAAAAGAAGAAATGATGGGATGACAGTGGCAAAGTTACTTTTGAGAGAATTTATCCATAGATTTGGGTTCCCAGTGAGAATTGAATCAGACCGAGGAGGACATTTTCATAATGAGATCATAAAACTGATTTGTGAAGCATTGAATGTACGACAGAAACTACATTGTGCCTACCGACCAGAGACTTCTGGTGTGGTGGAACAAATGAATGGTACTATCAAAAATAGAATAGGGAAAATGTGTTTAGCCACAGGTATGAAATGGCCTGATGTCTTGCCTCTGGTACTCATGACTATTAGATCAATTCCAGACAGAACTACAGGGTTAAGCCCCCATGAAATTATCATGGGACGAGCCATGCGGCACGTGTTCATACCAGTCAACAAGCTGATGACTATAACTGATGACATGGTGTTTGAATACTGTAAAAGCCTGGCTGAGGCAGTTCATTCTGTGTTTCATCAGGTTGGAGCAGATGCCACCACCCTTGAAAAGAAACCAGCCCATGATCTGAGCCCAGGGGACTGGGTAAGGATAAAGTTCCACAGAAGAAGAAACTGTTTGGTTCCAAGGTGGGGAAAACCAAAACAAGTCATTCTGACCACAACAACCGCTGTAAAGTGTGCTGAACTGAAAAACTGGATCCATGCAAGTCATACATTGAGAATTCCAAATCCAGTGGACAGCACAGAAAAGGAATATTTTGATGAATCAGAATCCAGTACTGAGTCAGATGACGGTGAGTTAAAGACAAGTGAAAACTCTGAAAGGGGGAAAGCAGCACCAAGTCTAACATTTTTCCCCAGAAGTAGCTCCCTGAGAAGAAGATTACAGATTTCTGATACCAGTTCAGATTCTGAAATCGAGCAAGGAAAGAACAAGGAAGGTACAAAGAGAAAGACAGTGAAGGGACAATTAAAGAAATTAGTGAAAAGGAAGTGCCAAATGAAAGATTGAGAGAAATTCCACCTGAAATAATAAACTTAAATGAACAAGGGACAGGTACAGAGAGAGAAGGACAGATTTCTGCGGAAGACCCCGGAGGAGGCGTAGGGAACAGCAACATCCTTTTAGGTGAAGGGATAAGTAGTCAGCAGGAAGATTGCGTGTTGGAGATTCGAGGAGGGACAGAAGTAGGGAAAACAAAACAAGTGGTGGAAAAAGAAATTGTTGAGAGTAAAATGCAAGTTGAAACAGAGTCTGAAGAAAGCGAAGATGAAATACCTGAAGGTCGAGTTCTAAGGAAAAGAGCTCGGAGAACTGAAAAGAACAATAAAGTAAGTAAATTGAAAAGAGCTGCAAAAGGCGACGTTTGGCCGAATAACATAAAAAAATTGAGATATCGATTGACACAAGGGCTGAACAGGTGAATGAAGTGACAAGTCAGGAGAAATCAAAAGGAGAAAAAATAATTGTGATTAAAGAAGGCAAAAGAACAAAGAAACCTAACCAGAAGTATAAGTCGCCGGAATGGATGCACGTGGCTCTGCCTGAAAAAGGAGAAGAGGCAGATAGTCAAGGAAATCCAGAGGAGACTACTGAAAGTGGTTAAAGAAGAGGAAGAATCGGAAATCCTGAGAGTTCTCTTTTTCGACATTGGGGAAGAAGGAACGGAAATTCAGGAAACTCTGTATTCGGATCACAAAAGAAAAGTGAAAGACGATGAGATGCCAAACTGAATAAAACAAGAAAGCTGCTGATGAAGAAATAATAAGAATACAAAAAAGAGAAAAACTGGTAGAACCAAGTAGGTGCTTAGTAGGCCTGGACTAAAATTCCAATTTGAAATTTTCGCGTTCCGCGGAGAACGCAAAAATGTCAAAATTTCCGCAATCCGCATCTTACCGGAAATTTTTTGCTTGCTCGCGCTGTAAAAAAATACATTCTCACGATCGCCTTACCTGAAACCCCGTGTTCGCCGAAAAGTTTTCCCGATCCCGTCACGTTCTCCACGAGATGTTGGATTGTTGGTAGCCATTTGCGCTGTTTCGCGACAGTTCGCGCCCGCAGTAACGTCATTCGTCATGCAATCACGTCTTTCTTCTCGCGATCATGCACCGCGAGACAAGTGAAAACAAGATGGCCGCGCCCGTGGGCAACCGCGTTGGGTAAGTTGGCGAGCCGCGACCACGCAGAAAATACCGTGAACGGGTGGGAAAAAAACGTCCGCGTCTTCGTGATATTTCCGTGTGTTTGCAGAGATTTTTAACATTTTCGCGATAGTTTGCGAAAGTGAATTTCGCAAATTCCGCCCACCCCTAGTGCTTAGAGCCTTGGGTTAGGAAAACTAGTTGTGAAGTAGAAGAGGCTAAGTCAAAAGACACGGTCCATTTTAGCAAAGATGGCAAACCTAGATAGTAGCAAAGGAAGATGTACATTTTTGAGGAGATGGTGTAAAATGTGTTGCTGTTGTACAGGATTACTAATGCTTCTGTGGAGCATACTTGCTCTTTTGATCTCTTTTAAAGTTACTATAGATACACTAGAAGGACATAGTGAGAACAAAACTAATATAGGAAAAATTCCAAGGGGAGTACCGACTGAAATAGATAAAAACTATTTACATAAAGATAGGTCTATAACAGATTTTTCTAACAATGTGTTTTCAAAATTATTGTATGAATATGTAAAGATGATGGACGTAAGGGACTGCTACATTTGTATGCAGTTACCTGCCTCTGTTTCAGAGGGAGTGACTTATCATCACCTTCCAGTAACATATGGAATAACATGTAGTGTAATATCTAGTTTATTTTATCAAACGGGAAAGTTAGAATATTGTTTTTCAGATGTAGATAACATTTTCGCACAAGTACCTTCAATTAACAAACTAAATAAGGTAAAACCTGCTAAAGTATTTGGTGAATTCTTCTTAGAAACTAAAGAACTAACATTAGAATCTATTTTTAGAAATAATTTGACTTGTAGTTTAAAGAAGGAGGAAAAATCGTTCCTGGACATGGTGGAAGATAGAAGATTAAAATTACAAATGAAGGCATTTGAAGGAAATATAGAAAAGACAGTCTGGGATGTAGAAATAGAAAAACACCTGAAAGGAGAAGCTAGTCCAACTATGGCTGTTGATCGACCTCAGAAAGGGAAAATGTGTATAAGAAGGAATCAAACTGCTTATGACAATTATTTTGTAGGGAATAGTGAATGCCATGATACATACCGAATCATGGGTGGATGGGGATTTAAAGGTGGAAAAGATCCAGTTTTTTCCTGGGTTATTTTTTGTTTGTGGAAACAAGGCATATTATCGTTTTCCAGACCATTGGTATGGCACATGTTATGTAGGCCTGGTTTTTCCAAAGATTTTTCATATGGAAAGTTGGTGTACATAGATTAGGTAGTTATTTAGCACGTACTAAGAGAGAATCTTGGACAGAAATTGTGGGTGACATTTTTGGAGCATTGATGCCAGCAGTGGGAACATCTCTGAATGCAAACAAAATTAGAAAATTATCAACAGTAGTGGATCGCTTGTCAACAAGCACCGCCGGAGGATTCTTATTAGTGAACACTGAAATGGTTGCCATGCGTGCTATGGTAATGCAAAATCGACTTGCCCTTGATATATTATTGGCAAAAGAGGGTGGAGTCTGTGGAATGCTGAAAGTTCAACACTGTTGTACTTATATTCCTGATGAAAGTAAAGATCTTAAAATTTATTTTAAAAATATTACAGAAATGCATGACGAAATTGCACCACTGAAGGTTGAAGGTGTTTGGGAAAAAATTGAAAAGAAAATATCAGCTATTAAAGATTTTATAGTAAAATTAGATAGTACGTTTTTAGGTAAAATATTATTTCCATTAACATGTGTAATTTTCATAATATTACTGATAAGATTAAGATGTATTTGTCTCAAAAACGATAAAAATCTGAAAAATTTTAAAAAGAGAAAAATTAAGGAGTAGAGATAAGAAACAAGAAAGAGAATTTGACGAGATAGAATTAGAAGTGTTTAAAGAGAGCATGTACGAATCAGCAAAGAGAGAAGAAATAGGGAAAACTGAATTATGAATAAAAGCAAGAAATCATTTTGAAATTCCGTAAAGAAATACAAAATTTAATGATGTGGTGATAAAATCACCAAAGGGGGGATTGATGGAGGTGGTAATACAACATTTTGGATACCCCCCTAATTTCCATGTGCGTATTAATTAGAATAATCAATTAATTATAACTAGGCCTGGGCTAAAATTCCGTTCCGCTCGCGGAAATTGCGATAATTTGACATTTTTGCGGTCCGGGGAGAGCGCGAAAATGTCAAAATTTCCGCAATCCGCATTTTACCGGAAATTATTTGCTTGCTCGCGCTGTAAAATAATACATTCTTGCGTGCGCGCGATCGCCTTACCTGAATCCCTGCGTTCGCCGACAAGTTTTCCCGATCCGGTCGCGTTCTACACGAGATGTTGGATTGTTGGTAGCCATTTACGCTGGCCCGCGACAGTTCACGCCCGCAGTAACGTCATGCGTCGCACGATCACGTCTTTCTTCTCGCGATCATGCACCGCGAGACAAGTGAAAACAAGATGGCCCCGCCCGTGAACAACTGCTTGGGTAAGTTGGCGAGCCGCGACCACGCAGAAAATACATCGAACGGGCGGGAAAAAAACTTCCGCATATTTGCAATATTTCCGCGATAATTAGCGAAAGTGAATTTCGCAATTTCTGCCCACCCCTAAATATAACCATATTAAATGTTTGAAGTGGAATACTAATCAATCCTATTAATGTATGAATTACACGTGGGATTTGCATTTGCATCGCCAAAACAATTTGTAAATTATTATATGTACGCATACTAATAATAGAAAATTAGAATATTGCATGATATATGTTGCTTTTGTGACGTAATTGTAAGTCGCACCAGATGACATCACTGGGTGAATATAAACGCTTTGAATGTTGCTATCATGCTAGAAATTTACATACACATAGGGGAATTAGTGAGGGTTTAACAGTTTAGTAGCCATTTCCATGTTTTAATTACTTTTTGTGTTTGTTTTACTTAAGTTGACCATTTGTCCTTATTATAAAATGGCCACCCTTTGACTCGACGCGACTGACAGCATTCCACGAGGTTTTGGGTGAAGTGCGCCTGCGCTACAGTAAGCAACAGTGGCCTCGTTCTGACCCCAGCCAAGCTGTACCAACCAAGGACATACTGGGAGAGTTGCCAGAAACACCCAACAATAGACTGTCTTTAAAAACCGGAACTAGCAAGTGCGATGACCTAATTTAATAAACTAGGTGAGAACTTCACCGCTCGACCCCAAACCCACCAAAGAGGACTGTCTAAAACTGATATTTGCTACAATTTTACATCGATTTTATTATAAAAAACTGATAGAATAGTGAGTTGCGCGCTCTTTTTCTTTTTCCTGACGTTATGCTGACGGAGAGGGCGGTGACACTGCAGGACAGCTGTTTCCCTGAATCTTTGACAGACTGAATTGCTGCCCAATTTCCTGATGAACTGAAGAACTTTGATGTAATGGGCATAGATTGACTTGTACGCGCTTATGGCCTCGACCCAATCTATGGGACTGTAGCGTGCTGCAGGACGACTTGATTGACTTAGAGGACGACAAATAGACAGATTAAGTAAATATGGTGATCTGTGGCTTGAATAACGGTTCATTATAATTTGTATTAATTAGATAAACTTTATTAATGATTATAAACAAATGAGTTGGGTTGTTTATTCATAGAGAATGTTAAAAATCTAAATGTAATCTAGAGAAATGAAAATCACTTTACCAAAACAACTAAATTAGATCTATCGATCACGTGGTAGGAAAATCTAGAAGTTTAGGTATAAGATGTACTGGATTAAAATATTTGATGTATAGTTATGTAAATATATTTTCCTTCAGGTCATAAGGTGTTCCTTTCATGTCAGCGTTTGGGACATTCATGTCTCGGAAAGATCAGACCAATGATGTGTGAATGGTGGTGATGAGGGCCCCACCAATGAATTTATTGACTGAATGTGTTAGTGAGATATTTGGTCTGTGACGAAGGGAGGATTTTGGATTCCGCGCTGCAACAGTACCACCACTCCCATGTATGCACATCAAACTGCCCCCAATGCAGTTACTTGGACATAACCTAGAGCGAGGGCCCTGTGCACTGGCACCATCCCAGTGGCGACCCACCCCATTTTCTCAACAAGCATTTAAAACAGATAAACCTGCCTTGGTGACACATAACCCTGACTAAGCATTTCCTACTGACCATGAAGTATACACCTCTACATCTTAAGGGCTAGCAGTCTGGGTTCTTCAACTGGGCGCAGCTGCAAGAATACATGTTTAGGCATCACTTTAGAATGACAGTACTTATCACATGTGTGGATCATTAGAATGCATTGCAATTACAACCCCTAAAGTAATCACAAATGAAATCACAGGAGTACGCATATACAGCCAGACACCATAGCAGTAACGTCTGGCAACATAACCCCACTTTACTTATGACATCACCTTACACAGGTACTTCACATTACACAGGTGACCTTCAGTCCCTCTGAAAGAAATAACATTAGTAAATGCACTATGGATGTAATTACACCTCTTCACCTCCAGGGGATGCCCTTCTCCAGACATCCCCAACTCAGCCCTTCATCCCTTGGCGCACTTCTCAATCCTCCTCCAGCTGTAGAACAAAAGTTCCAGGACAAGCGAAGTTAAAATGCTGGCTGAGCCCTTGAGAGGTTATTCTTTTCAACTCCCCATGAGACTTAGGGAGGGACTTTTCTTCATTGTGCTGGGGGAGAGTGCATTGCTCCTGCAGCTCCCCTGCAAGCTGGCACACGTGTGGTGGTGACCGGGTCCTCCAGGCGCCACTACAAGCAGAGAAAATGCTGACCTTTCCCTTGTAAAGCAAAGATAACCAACAGGGGTATACCCAAATTACCCTTTAATACCTGGGTATGGGACGTAATTTTAAACAATGGAAAATGGTATAAAGGAAACAATATTAAGCAATTTTTGAGGAGAGCACATTTAATTACCCTCTCCAAAATTATTATTATTCACAATGAATATATCAAAATCTGTTTCTAACAAACACAAGCAATGGCGCCTATTCAAAGAAAAAGACAAACAAATGACATATATCACAATATATTGTGCATCAAAATGAAAAACAAACAAAAAACATATAACAATAACACTAAAGAAATTATTCACACTCGTGTCCCCCCTATACTTCTGGGTGAACCACTTGGAGGTAGTCGAAGTAAAACACTTTAAGGCTTGTATACTAGTAGGCCTAGCTCTAGTGTAACACAACACAGTTCCAAAGATCACTATAAATCCAATGACTCCTCCTTAACAGTGTAGACGTGACCACGTTTCAGCCTTTTCTTCTTAGGCCTCTTCAGGATAGGGGTTATACAATAATTATCCTAAAGACCGGGATAGAGGGATCTATTGCACTAAATATATTACAGCGCCCCGGGTACAGTACCTCCCTATCAATAGGGTGGGATACCCACTCCGCTTATCCCTTTAATGAATCTCCATCCTCGTGTGTTTCTACAAACATATAAATCCCGATTTAAACGGTTAGTGTATCAGCTCAATAAATCTGCTGACAATCCCTCACTCCGCCTCTATTCTCAAATGCCGCCAAAGTACCTTTCCTTGTAGGCTGTTCCTGGTCTGCAAGGCATTATGGGGCGCTTCTCATTTTCCTTGCATATTTTAGTAGCGGCCCCCGCTGCGTCAGGGATAGCCGCGATCACCCCGCTGGTGGCTTTGCCGCATCCCTCTTGTTGGTGGGGCGGCCCGGTCCCACCCGGACCACCAGGGGATTCATCGCAGCTTGGGGAGCCCATCCCCGGCTGCTCCTTCATTGTGAGTGCTTTTTGTGGCTCGGGGTGGCTACCCCGGCTGCTCCTCATCTCGCGGCGCCTGGTCGGGCCCCCACATTGCCATCTTGATGGAGAGCCTCCTGGGGAACCCACCACCGGTGGCTCCCGCCAGCTCCCCGCACGGCCACCACCCTTGCGTGTTGCCGTGGGAGCCGGCACAGCATTTCTGGTCTGCCCGCTCCGGTGGGCAGATGCACAGTCCTTTGCCGGCTCCTCTGGCCACCCGCCTTGCAGCACTCAGGGCCCAGGGATGGGATCCCAGGCCCCCGAACATCTTCAGGGGGCGCGACGGTGCTCCCCCCTTCCAGCATCATTGAGGGCCAGGGTGGGCTCCTGGTGCCCTGCTGGGGGGTCATCTTCATCCTCCCCGACTCTTCACGTCGGGGCCTGGAGATGGGGTCCCGGACCCCCAGGCACTCCTTCCCGGAGAGCGCGACGGTGCTCCCCGACCTCCGTTCTTTCTCGGGGGCCAGGGTGGGCTCCTGGTACACCACTGGCATATCTTCATGGGGAGTGCGACAACTGTGTCTTCTCCCGCGAGGAGTTAATTGCCACAATTAACACTTTAAAATATAAATTAAATAAATGCTAATAAATAAGAAATATTAGTTAATTCATTATAATTGAATTACTTCCCACCCTATTCACCTATAAACCCACAACCCACTGCTAAAACAAATAACACAATTAAATTAGTAACCAATTAATTAGTTAATAAAAATTAACAACAATCATTAATAAATTAATAATAAATGAATTCCCACAATTAACAATATAACATCTAAATTAAATAAATACTAATAAATAAAAACATATTAATTAATTTATTGTAATTAAATGAATTCCCACACTATTTCCTATAAACTAAAAAATGCAAAATTTAATCAACGTAAAATTTATTACTAATAAAAATGTAACTTCTCTTAAAAAACAAAAGCAATACTTATAGAAAAAAATAGATCATATACTTTTAAAATACATACTAAAATACATAACACTCATTTAAAAATCGATATTATAAACAACTATATTTTTGCAAACGATATTACTAACTTCAATATTTTCAAAAACGATATTTCTTACCTTAAAGTCGGTATTCTTGACCACGATATTCTTGCTGTTGATATTTCTGTAAAACGGTATTTCCAAATCGATATTTGTGTATCTCGATATTTAAAATTAAATATTCTGTTTGTGCACCAAAAACCTACACATGTACATATGTAAGATCCAGGATGGAAAGCATGTTAATGTAACAACATATATACAGGATGTATTGAACAAGTATTTAAAGCATATAGGGGCACATGCATCAAAGTTACATTTTTTGCGATTACCAAATATTTGGTAAGCGCAAAATGCAATGCATCAAAACAGGCTGCAAATAGCAATTCTCTAATTGCGGTTCCTTTAAGAATTGCAAACACAATTAGGGAATCACTATTTGCTAATGCGACTCCATTCTTTCCTCTGGGCCTCAAGGCCCATAGGTTGGAATGGTCTTGCATTTCCTAAATTGTGATTACCTAATTGGTAATCTCAAATTAAGTAAGGCAAAGGCAAGGGTGCCCAGGGTTCCTAAGGCCCCCCTAACAAAAAAAGGTGCACATGTATGGCACACACATGCCCTAGGGGCATGTATTATTGCGGGGATTCTGCTCATGCACAGAACTATGCACAGGAAACCAGGACCTCAGTTATGTTATGTTATGTTATTAGAACTTATATAGCGCACAGCTACCCTAAGGTGTCCCGGCGCTTGCTGTAGTTCTCCCAACATTTGCAATGAAAGAATCAAAACAACCAAGTTTTGAGCGCCTTCCTAAAGGAAAGAAGATCCTTAGAATTCCTTAATTCAAACGGAAGCTGATTCCAGGCCCTAGCCGCTCCTGCCACAAAACTTCTCCCACCCCATCTGGCTTTCCTTATGATGGGAAGGATGATAAGCTTTGCTCCCAGGGAGCGTAATGATCTTGCTGGAACATACCAGCGAAATTGTTGTCTAAGATGTAGAGAGCCTGTATCCTGCAAAGCGCGAAAAACTAAACAAAGAGCTTTGAATAGAATGCACTTTTTTATAGGTAGCCAGTGAAATTTCCTTATGGCGTCTGAGATAGGGATAGACCTTGATGTTCCCGTAAGCAGCCTAGCTGCTGAATTTTGGAGCATCTGAAGTTTATGAAGGTTACCTTCCTGCGTGTTCAGATAGAGACTATTGCAGTAATCAAGGCGAGACAGAATCAACGCTGTGACCACAGTAAATTTGCATTCTATAGGTAAAAGCGGGAGCACTTTCCTCAGGCTCCTAAGAATGTATGAGGTAGATGAAACTACCGCATTCACCTGGGCTTGCATAGAAAGGCATTCGTCCAAAACTACACCGAGATTTTTTGTTTTTCTCGAGGGGACTGGAAGGGTGCCCATAGATTCCGGCCACCAACTAGGGGTCCAAATATTGGCATTATTGCCAAAAAGCATCACTTCCGTCTTACTTGCATTGAGCTTTAAACAATTTTGTGACATCCAATCTCCTACCGCCATCATACAATCATGTAGTCTTTCCCCTGATGCCCTCTCCTGGCCTGGAAGCATGGAGATTACAATTTGAGTGTCGTCAGCATAAGATGTTAGAAAAAAGCCGAACGATTCAATCAAAGGGGCCAGAGGGGCTACATAAACGTTAAAAAGGGTAGGGCTAAGGGAGGAGCCCTGTGGGACCCCACAAGGAAGTGAGAAGGGGTTCGAGACGAAATCACCCAGAGCCACTGACTGTCGTCTGTCGGAGAGAAAGGACTTAAGCAGAGACCAGGCCTTCTTCCGTATACCGGAGGCCGACAACCGGTCCATCAAGACTCCATGATGGACCGTGTCGAAGGCCGCGGAAAGGTCAAGGAGGATCAGTGCGGCCTTACCACCTTGGTCCAAGCCTCGCCTAATTTCATCCGTTGAGTTGAGAAGAGCAGTCTCGGTACTGTGTCCCTCTCTGAAGCCAAACTCGGTGGGATCAAGGGCATTAGTATCGCGCAAAAAGATACTCAGTTTGTTATTCAAATGTTTTTCCACCAGTTTCGCTGGAAGGGGAAGACGTGAAATGGGGCGGAAGTTGTTTGGGTCATTCATGTCCAAACTGGGCTTCTTCAGCAAAGGACAGACCGAAGCTGTCTTCCAACGTTTAGGGAACTGGCCAAGAGTAAACATAGCGTCAAAGATGTTCGTCAGTATCAAGGCTAAGGGTTCAGGTGCCAATTTTGCTATTGCCACAGGGCAGGGGTCATAAGGTGACCCAGATTTAGCAGTAACCAGAGAATTAAGGGTCTCAGAGTGTGTTATAGGAGGAAAAATATCCAAGGTGGATTTTAGCTCCGGACAGGCCGTCAAGCCAAAGTTGGTATTTTCCGGGTCTTTAAAGGTTTCGAAAATTTTTGCCACTTTATTCTGGAAAAAAATGGCAATTTCCTCACAGAAACCTCTTGTCGGCGTTAAAAGAACGGACGATGGATGCGCCAATCTGGTTACAATGTTATAAAGTTCCTTAGTGGAATTACTTGCAAGCTTGATCTGGTGTGCAAAAAACTCTTTCTTAGTTTGCAACAGTAAGTGTTTATAGCACTGGATACTTTGTTTATAAGTATCTTTGGCCGCTGGAAGATAACCCTTTCTCCAGGCCCGTTCCAGCTGTTTACAAATTAGTTTTGGTGACTTCAGATCTGAAGAGTACCGTGGGGCTGTAGGTTTTAACCTTTTAGGGATGATAATTTTTTTAGGAGCAAGAGTGAGGCATACCTCCTCCAGCCAAGATGTATATGTCGAGGCGGCTTCTTCCACATCTGAAGGGAGGGGTTTCTGTGTAGAGAGAAGAAGATCTCTAAGGTCATTTCCAACAACCTTATTCCATGATCTAATTTCCTTAAGTTCCCCCCCTTGGAGGTTCTACTCTGGTCTTTTCCACCTCTTACCTCGAACCTGACTGCATAATGATCAGACCAGGCCAGGGGAAGGATCTCAGTAACCGAGATCTGTGTGGAGTTAGAGAAGATCCCATCCAGCGTGTGCCCAGCCTGATGAGTAGGAGCCTGCACCAGTTGTTTAAACTCCATACTACCCATAAGGTCAAGCAATTTGCCAGTGTCTCTGTCCCCATCTATTTCTAGATGAAAATTAAAATCACCTAGAAAGGTAAATGACTCCCTGGACAAACCGTCTTCAAGTAAAGCTCCCACCTCTGTTAGAAAAGAGCTCCTAAGACCTGGAGGTCTATATATTAAAACACCCCTAAAAGTGTGGCCATGATGAAGGGTGAGGACAAAAGACAGGGCTTCGAAACAGGAATAGACGGCTGTATCGAAAATGGCTTTGATGGAGCTATCATAGAGCACAGCCAGTCCTCCACCTTTCTTAGAGGTTCTATTTACAGTGTAGCAGGAAAAACCAGGAGGCGTGGCCATCACTAAATCGGGTCCCGAAGCCTCGTCCAACCAAGTTTCCGTGATAAAAGCTAATTTAATATTATTATCCTCAATTACTGAAGCACACTCGACACTGTGTTTGACCAGAGAGCGGGCATTAAGTAATAAGCATTGAGAAACAGCCGTAATTTTGCCATTAGATAGATTGGAGCCCAACTCCCAGGCTTCCTCAGGCGTTTTGCCTGAGCCCAGCTCTGGCAGAGTTGTACAGCAGGCCGGACACCAACGAGGTGTGAGCCCCAACCCAGAACCAGGTGAAAAAACCACACAGTCCGGTTGCCTGGTGGCCTTGTTGAGAATTCGTAATTGTCTGCTAGAGTAGCTAAGAGTGGTTGCATCACCAAGGGAAAGTTGGCCAGGAATTTTGGCGCATGGCGCGTCCGGTGCGCGGACGGGCGCAGACGGGCTTGCCTTAGCCGCGCCTTTGGTGCGCCAGCGGCGCGCACGCAAGTACTGGTGAGCCCTGGAGCGCGAATCACGTCCCCACCCAAGATGGCGGCCGCTGTCGATCGTCGCCCACTCGGCAAGGCTGTGCACAATAAGGAAGTGCTGAAGAGCAGGTAAGGGGGGTGATACCACAATCGTAGCAGAGCACAATAACCCCTGTAGCAGCAGGAAGAGTTAACTCACACGTTAATTTAAAATTCTAAAACAATAGCAGCAAAGCAATTAAAATACTTGACAGGATAAAATAATAACGCAAATGCAGTGCGCAAGCCAGCGCTTCTCCCGGCTCAAGCCTCAAGAGAATCCAGTGCTGCGCGCACGCGCCATGCGTGATTAAGTACTGGTGAGCCCTGGAGCGCTAGTGCGCGAATCACGTCCCCACCCAAGATGGCGGCCACTGTCGATCGTCGCCCACTCGGCAAGGCTGTGCACAATAAGGAAGTGCTGAAGAGCAGGTAAGGGGCGTGATACCACAATCGTAGCAGAGCACAATAACCCCAGTAGCAGCAGGAAGAGTTAACTCACACGTTCATTTAAATTTCTAAAACAATAGCAGCAAAGCAATTAAAATACTTCACAGGATAAAATAATACCGCAAATGCAGTGCGCAAGCCAGCGCTTCTCCCGGCTCAAGCCTCAAGAGAATCCAGCCAGTCAGTGAATTGTGGTGTACCAAAAAACTCACCACAGTACCCAGAACCCCTATTCGACTAGCATCAGCGTCTCATTCATACTACAGCGAAGCTACTAATGATTAGACAACCCAGAACAAGCGACTTAGGGTACTCTCAGGAATGGTGGGAATCCTGAACACTCTTTCATTTTTATTCTCATACAAGTCCACAACGTGAGTAATCAGAGACACGGGAAAAGTTTAAAATGTTTATTTTTAACTACATGCTCTAAGATGCAGTATTTTGGCTAACATAAGCAGGCAAATGATTAGAAAAAAAACAATCAGCATTGCTACAATTCCATACAACACAAAGGGAGAAATCATGTTATAATGATAGTGGAAACAGGTCTTACAGCGCCTTGTGTACCACCCTCCCCTGGCTAGGAGCTAGTTTTATTATAATAGAAGGTCTCTAGGTTTGAACGGGGAACCCCATACCTCCAAGATCAGCTTAGGTGAATCACATCACAGGATCAGCAACGCTCTCTGTAGATGGAAAGGTTTTCTCCAAGTGCCAGCATCATGCATGCAATGCAATATTAAAGGCACCCGAGTTTCAGATATTTGCAGCTGTGTGCGTGTTGTGTCTAGACCGTGGGCCGATAAACCTGAATCAACAGCATACATTGTTATTTGACTTTCGAAGACTTCTGCACACAGTGTACAGACAGAGATCGCGGTGTGAGTCCAGGGATGTGAAAAACAGACCGTTCTCATGTGAAGAAAATCAAGCAAGTAGTTTTACTTACAGGAGCAGTTACCTGTAGTATTGTGTGCAAAAGCGGCAAAGTGGCAAGATGGCGTTTAAACTTCTAAAATGCTTATGCTAACATAGCAATGTGTGGCAAGCAGAACCCTGTCTTCACTACAGTATGTGCCACATGGCACTTTGAAAAATGCAGTTTTGTGAATTTTTCAAAGTATGCACATATTACCATCAACTTCAAGTTGATGCTAATTAGCGTTTCCTTAATGCACAGTTCGCATTTAGGAAAGGCTACTTGCATATGCATTAGGGAATCGTAAATTGCAATTCCCTGCTTGCATTTGCAATTTAGGTAATCGCAAGAAATTGCGATTACCTAAATTGCGATCCCAAAAATGTTCATGCATTGCAAAAGGCCATTTTGTGATAACAAACTGCAGATTTTTGCGAATCTCGCTGTTTGCAATCACAAAATACCTTGATGCATGTGCCCCATAGTCTTTTGCATAAAAAAAAGAAATATTGGAGATGAGGGAAAACGAGAGACATTGAAAGAAAGGCCTAAGTCCTTGCAGCCTTCATATTCTATATTCTGGGACTATAAGACTGAGTGTACCATCTCACTTCATCACTGCCAGCGGAAGAGTAAGGTACAGTAAAGGTGTGGTGACTAAAGGATCACCGTATGTGTTCAGATTTGTGTGCCTGATTATTAAGCCTGTAAATTAATGGTGTGTATTGAGCCTGTAAATCAACAGTGTGTAGGAGGCTGCCCATCATTCCAATTAGGGCATCTTCATCTTCCAATGACTTAAGATGCACACTTTTGCCACTACCAATGAATGAAGCCACCTTTTCTGGTGGTTAGTGATGCTGTCAACTTTGTGTGTTGCATGCAGTAGAGTTCCAGAGCTCCTGTAGGGTTGTTAGGCAGCTCCAGGAAATGTGCACTGTGTCCCCTCTATCATGGCCACAGCACCAGCACTGTGTGGTGGTGCAGAGGCATGGCCTGTGCAACTTAAAGGGAGAACAGTGTCAATCATGTAAAAGTTTAAAGTAACTAAACTTCAGTCTTTACTTGCTCAGACTTTTGTAGTGTAAATATGATATCTCGCCAGTCAGGTTCCACAAACTAAATAGGCAGATGTGGTGCCCACTAGTGATATGGTAATTGCCTTCAACCAGTTCATCCTATATCCAGTGGAAACTGAGAAATGGGCTATGATCTGCATCATTGCAGGTTTAGAAGTGGCCGGGATGCCAGGATCAGGAGTATGTCATCCACATTCATCATTAATTTCAGTTCTCCTGCTAAGGTTGTAATGCCTGCTAGTTCAGGTTTGTGATAGCTGGCTATAGACAGGAGCTCTAGGGCAAGTAGCAAGATCACGGGAGTGAGTGAACAGTCCTGCCTTCTGTGAATGGCAAACTGTTCAGAGAAGAAGTCATGGCAATTGATTATTGCCATTAGAGCATGATAGATCCAATGGATCATGTGCAGATATTTGGGACCTATTTCTATTCTTCTCGTCGTAAAAAACAGTTAGGCCCATGCCACACGATTGAAGGCCTTTTTGTAATTGAGGGATAGTGCGAGTTGTACAATAAGGTACTGTCTGACTTCCCAATGGAGGTGCAACAGTGTTCTCAACTCAGATGGTTAGGAAGAAAGTTCTGATACGAATAGCATCTGTTTTTGTCTACAGTAACAGACTTATGAACTTCTTTTGTCTGTTAACAAGGACTTTGGCCAAGCTTGTCACTTTGGAGTTGATCAAAGAAATTGGTCTGTTATTTTCACATCTCTTATGGGTTCTACCCGCTTTGGAGATCAGGCAAATGTGGGCTTGACCAGAGGATCTTCCAACGAGCAGGCTTACCAAAATACTTTACCAAAAGAGGGATTAAGTGCTATGCATTGATCTTATAAAATGCCATAGGGAAGCCATGTGGTCCTGGACCCTTACCGGACTGTTTCTTATTGCATGCGCAAAATATTGTTTTTCTGTGTTTTGTGATTCACTTGAGGATCAAAGTATTTAAAGTGGAAAATATGTCTGTTCATAAAACAATATGATGTGTATTGAATATTATTATTGTTGTGAAAGTTGATTTGTTCCTTTGACATCTTTAAATGATCTTCAGAAGAAATTGAACTGTCTAGCATGACTATTTTAGAATGTTTATTAATCTATGGTGAATTGGAGTATTCTTTCTTTTTGTATACCTTTTAGAAATATGGCATTTTCCTTCCCTAACTATCTGGTGCCTGCAGCCTGTCCCTTGGTCACATGACTGGGTGTAGTTGGCAGTTGTACTTTATTTATTCCTCACAGACAGCCAACACTTGCAGGAAGGAGGGGTGGAGCTGGACACAGTTCCATTTGCACCTGAATAGGGTGTTTTCTGCCTTCACAAAAAGGACTGGTGTTGGACCTGTCAGCCCTAGGGTGGTCGCCCCATCTATTTTTGATCGTGCCTCATTTTTTCCACCCTCATTTTGATGTTGGACATAGGTCTCCGGGCGCCTTTTCATTGCCAATCAGTGTTAAGGTGCAGGTGCTCCCTTCTCCCAAGATGGCTGCCACAGACCCCTGCTACTGCAGAGTGGTCTTTATTAGTAGCACCCTAGCTGCCAGGAGCTGGCTGGAACCCCACAACAATGTTGCGACACCAGCCCGCCTTTTTTGTCCCATAGGTAGAATGGGGAAGCTCCTGGAATGTGCTGGAACCTTCTAGAAGGGAGGTGTGGTTTTACTTTTGCCGCCTTGGCTAGAGGTCACCTGACCTAGGGCTACTTAAGTGAGGGAGGGAACTTTTTCTAGTCAGTTGGCCAGTGGGGTAAAGCAGAGCTGGAGAATCCACGCAGGAGTGTAGGCGGTAGGGCCTAGCCAGGGACTTGTGCCTCTGAGAGTGACAGGATTTAGGTGCTGCCTCTTAAGTGAGTGAGGGATCCTGTAAAGCCCACTGATCTTGCCCAGCAGTAGGAGGACCCAGGGAACCTCTGCCCAGCCTGACTAGGAAGGACCTAGTCGCCAACTCACTCCCTACCCCCCTGTAACAGAACCCCTTAAGGGCGCCAGATACATCTGCACCATCAAGACTTTCTAGAGCAACTGATTGCAAGAACTGAATGCTGAGACTGCGTGTCCAGACTGAACCTTGAAACTGCATGCCTAACCGATTGTGGTATCGCTGAGGATCAACCAGGTCTTAGCGCTGCGACCCCTGCGCTCCCTGACCTGGTCTGGGATCACCGGCAGCGTGCTCCATTGAGCGTGGAGCTCCCCAGCTTAATTTGAGCCCCCCCTGTGGCGTGGAGGCTGAAGCGCGCTCACCGCTGCGGTCCGGAGGCCGGAGGAGTGCCCCTCATCGTTACGAGGCCCGAGGAGAAACCCAGGGCCCCGTCGCTGCCGTCGCAGCTGTGGTGAAGGTGCGTGAGGCCGTGGCCGGCCCCCGTCGCAGCAGGATCGCCTGCGGACTTCGGAGCTGGTGTGGACGCCTCCCGACGTCGAGCAAGGTAAGCCCGGAGGCTTGGGACTAACCCCGATGCGCCCCCTACAGGCTGGGAGCCACACCGCACCCTGAGCCCGGGTTCACCACGACAGAGAGACCCCTCCGAGGGATTCGCCCCTTGTTCCCCACTGACTATTCAGAAACTTTGTGTCTCACAAACTGCACCGGAGTACGAGAGGCTCGCTCTGTACGACTCGTTGTGCTCCGTGAACTGCTCTGTTCTGAAGTATTCATTGCTACTGATTACTAGTAGCGCTCTGCTCTAAATACTCCGTTCTGAAGTATTCATTGCTATTGATTACGAGTAGCGCTCTGTTCTAAATGCTCCGTTCTGAAGTATTCATTGCTATTGATTACGAGTAGCGCTCTGTTCTAAATGCTCCGTTCTGAAGTATTCATTGCTATTGATTACGAGTAGCGCTCTGTTCTAAATGCTCTGTTCTGAAGTATTCACTGCTATTGATTACGAGTAGCGCTAGGTTCTGAATGCTCTGCTCTGAAGTATTTCCTGATTAAAGGTTACGAGTGGCGCTGTGTTCTAAAGGCTCTGCTCTGAGGTATTAACTGATTAAAGATTACGAGGAGCGTTATGATCATGCGCTCTCCTCAGAAGTCAAATGCTCAGTTATTACGAGTAGTACTGTGTTCGTCAGATTTGTCCCGAGGTGTACCAGGCCCGCTTAGCGCGTAGAGCGCGGTGATCGCCACTGAGGCGCTACAGGTAACCAAGGTAGCGGTAGGCCCGCGAGGTCTGCCCTGGGTCCCTGCACGCCCCCCGGAGTGGCGCTGCGCTCCCCAAACCCTACCACGGGGAGTGAGAAACACGAGGGTGGCCTAGAGCCTTCAGGCAACATACTGGTGAATATCATACTGGTGAATATCCTACTGGTAAATATCATGCTGGTGAATATGGTGCTGGTGAACCCAATGCTAATATAAGTGAAACTTGCCATTGTCATCTCATTAACTGCATTTATATCTCATGAAGTGCATTTATATCTTATGAATTGCATGGTTATCTCATGAACTGCATTTATCCCGAACTGCTTGGATAAACTTGAGTTATTTGCATAAATCTCTACAGTGTGGCGTCCCTTATTGTGTGCGTTCCTTGCTTCAGAGGATGCGTGTGTTGTATGGTCGCTTTACACACAAGCCTTTGGGTGCCCAGCTGCTCGTGTCACGTTACCCCCTTAGGGCCTGGAGACCCCAGGTCTTACATTGTTGGCGCGCGGTGGGATATTAGGACCTGTGACCATACAGCACCCTCCGTGAAGCGGAGGGCACCACAATTAAACGCCTGTTGTTTCAAAGCTCTGCAACTATTATTTGCTGTATTTATTGATTTCACTGTCCAGGCTGAGAGTGTAAAAGAATCCTGGTTAGCTGGTAACTGTCACCCACATCCTAGGAATTTCTTCCTTAGTATCTAGGTCCCCACCTGTCCAGATGGAATTCCGGTTAGCTGACCTCGAGGGGTACTCGGTGAAGCAACTGAGAGAGTTCGGGCAGGGGATGGGGGTGCCAGGGGTGCGGAGGGCCAAAGGTCCGGAACTCCGTACCGCCATAAGGGCATGGGTAGAGGCCCACCCAGAAGGGAGAGAGGATGGGGGACAGGAGGCGCCAGATGCACCTCAGGAGGAGAGCGCCCAGGAAGTACTAGACATACTTAATGTGGATATGTCTGAAAATGAGCCCCCAGGGAGACATTCTGGGGCCAGTAGTAGGACAGGGTCTAGGAGGAACGCGTCTCCAGAGGAGTACGAGGACAGAAGGGAAGAGATTCAAATAAAGTGGGAGCTAGCGAAATTGGAGCATGAAAGAGAAAGAGAAAGAGAGAACAAGAGATGGGCAATGGAGGAAAAGAAGCTGGCACACGAGCTTCAGCTGAAAGAGTTGGAGCTGCGCGCCCTCCAATTGAATGCGTCCAATAAGGACAATGGTGGCAGCATACCTAAAGAGTCTCACGAGTCAAAATTCTACCTACCTAAGGAAGTCATTGCCAATTACACAGTGGGGGACGACATTGCTAAATGGTTGGAGGCATACGAGGTAGCCTTGACTGCCCATGGGGTGCCCGAGACTAATTGGGGAGGTGGTTTATATCGGTATATACCTCCCAATGTCAGGGACACCCTGCTATATTTGGTCAAGGCGGATCAGGTCAGGTATGCCCCCATGAAAGAGGCCTTACTAAAAAAATGTGGTCTTAACCCCGAGAGGTACAGGCAGAAGTTCCGTGGCAGCCATAAGCTGTCCACACAGACATGGGTAGATTTTTTTGATTATGCAAGAAAGGCACTAGATGGTTGGGTGCATGGCAGCGAGGTGCAGGACTACCAAGGGGTGTACAATCTTTTTTTACGGGAGCACCTCTTGTATAAGTGGTTTCCGGAGCTGCGCCAACATCTGGTGAACCGCAAGTTGATGGATCCACGTGAGCTTGCGGAGGAGGCAGATATTTGGGTGAGCACCCGGGTGTCTCACAAGGGCCCCGGGGGAGATGGCTCGAAAGGCGGACAGGGTTTCCCCCAGAAGAAAGAGGGGGGAGATAAAAAGGTGGAGTTCTCTAAAGGCCCCCAAAATAAGTTTGGGAAGGGAGTAGGAGCCCCACCCCGTCCAATTCCACAAGACCCACTTACCCTGACAGGAGTCAGCAGCCAAGGATTGTGCGGTGCTACAAATGTGGGGAGATTGGACACTACAAGGGAGATCCCAAGTGTCGCAAGCGACCCCCAGCCCCAACGGGTGGGAAAAGTCCCAGGGTGAGTAGTATAGCGCTTGGGGTGGAGCTGCCCTTAGATAGGGAAGGGGAGTGGACAGGCCTGACCCTGGTTTCACTCGGGGATAGAGAGGTGGTCCCCGTAGTGTCCCTGCCCCCGAACACTGCTAAATATCAGCAGAGGGTGAGAATTAACGGGGAGGAGGTGGAGGCTCTGAAGGACACAGGAGCCAGCATGACCACTGTAGTGAGGCGGCTGGTGTCCCCAGACCAAGTAGTCCCCGAGGAGTTCCATCCGGCCGTATTGGCTGACGGCAGTGTGAGTCACTATCCAGTGGCTCGTGTTCCATTTGAGTGGGGAGGAGTCAAAGGCCTACTAAGAGTTGCGGTGAGCCCTGCCTTGCCTTTGGGGTGCTTGCTAGGGAACGACCTGGAGCACACCAAGTGGAAAGATGTCGAGTTTCGAGCTCACACCGAGATGCTGGGATTACCAGGGTGGACTTGCGTAGTCACGCGGTCCATGGCTGCCCAGCATGGAACTCACCCTGGGTTGGAGCCTGGAATCATGGCCCAACCCAACACCAGAAGAGGAAAGAAGAAGGTGGTAGAGGACACGCCCCGTGAGATGGATGGGGAGGCCGCAGAGGTGCCCCCGGAGTCCGCCGAGGTGGATGTCGTTCCCGTGGAGGACTTGCCGACCCTTGCTGACTGGCATGTGGGAGGAGGCCCTACCTGGGAGGAATTCTGTCAGGCACAAAGGGCGTGCCCCACGCTTGAAGGCATGTGGCGACAGGCCGAAGCCCAAGTGGTCAGTCAGGAAATGGGAGGATATCATGTGTATTGGGAGGATGGTCTCCTATACAGTGAGCCCAGGGTGCCGGTACATGGATCTTCGAGGGCCATAGTGGTCCCCCAATGTTACTGGGCCTTCCTGCTGGAGTTAGCGCACGAGATACCCTTAGCCGGACATCTGGGTCAGGACAAAACCTTTGCACGGTTGGTCCCTCATTTTTATTGGCCCAGAATGAGAATCGCCTCAGACACCTTTTGTAAGACCTGTAAGTCTTGTCAGGCAAGTGGCCAGACTGGGACTAAATTGAAAGTGCCACTGGAACCGCTCCCCGTGGTCGGGACCCCTTTCGAGAGGGTCGGTATTGATATTGTTGGGCCATTGGACCCTCTGACCGCAGCGGGACACCGGTTCATTCTGGTTTTGGTGGACCACGCCACAAGGTACCCAGAGGCTATTCCTCTGAGGACCATCACTGCACCGATGGTGGCGCGGGCACTATTGGGGATTTTTACCCGAGTGGGATTCCCCAAGGTCGTGGTGTCGGACAGGGGCACGAATTTCATGTCGGCCTACATGCAGGCCATGTGGAAGGAGTGTGGGGTGACCTACCGGTTCTCCACTCCTTACCACCCCCAGACTAACGGACTTGTAGAGCGCTTCAATAAGACATTGAAGGGTATGATCCAGAGCCTGCCAGAGGGCTTGAGGCGTAAATGGGACGTCCTCCTCCCCTGCTTGTTATTCTCCTACCGGGAGGTACCGCAGAAGGGAGTCGGGTTCAGCCCGTTTGAGTTGCTCTAGGGCCATCCCGTTAGGGGTCCCCTCAGTTTAGTGAAGGAGGGGTGGGAGAAGACTTCGCAGAAGCTTCCCTGTGAAATTGTCAGCTACATGCTGGCGTTCCGCAGCCAGATGGCCAAGCTGTGGAAGGCGGCCTCAGAAAACCTGGAGGCTAGCCAGACCGTGATAAAGGAATGGTATGACCGCAACGCTCGGACGGTCGAGTTGGACGTTAGACAGAAGGTGTGGGTCATGGAACCTGGGGAGCTTTGTGCCCTCCAGGACCGGTGGACTGCTCCATATGACATTGTGGAGCGACGAGGCCAGACCACATACGTAGTGGACTTGAAGACCCCCCCGACAGCCCCTCAGGGTGTTCCACGTCAACCGCCTGAAGCCGCACCATGAGCGATCAGAGCTTGCTCTCTTTATGGTGACGGATGGGAGCGAAGAGGAAGAGAGTGAAGCTCTTCCTGACCTTCTAGCGGTACAAGAGAAGGATGGTTCAGTGGAAGGTGTAGTCCTCTCCCCATCCTTGACCACAGAGCAACAGAGGGACTGCCGCCATGTCCTGGGACAGTTCGCCTCATAGTTCTCCCTCACGCCTGGAATCACTCATCTGTGTACCCATGATGTGGACAGAGGGGACAGCCCCCGGTGAAGAACAAGTCTTACCGGCTCTCTGACCGAGTGAAGGATAGCATCCAGCGTGAGGTGGCAAAGATGCTGGAGCTGGGGGTGATAGAACCTTCCAGCAGCCCATGGGTTAGTCCAGTGGTGTTGGTGCCGAAAGCGGCCCCACCGGGTATGACACTGGAGCTTCGGTTCTGTGTGGACTACCGAGGGTTGAACTCTGTCACGAAGACAGATGCTCACCCCATCCCACGTGCAGACGAGCTGGTGGACCGGCTGGGAGCAGCCCGGTACCTCAGCACCATTGATCTGACATCCGGATATTGGCAGATTGCCATGCAGATGGAGCAAGGGAGAAAACAGCATTCTCCACCCCCGAGGGCCACTACCAGTTCCGAGTGATGCCCTTTGGGCTCAAAAATGCTCCGGCCACATTCCAGCGGTTAGTGAATCAGGTACTATCTGGCCTGGAGTCCTTCTCAGCGGCCTACCTGGATGACATAGCTGTCTTCAGTGGCACCTGGGAGGACCATCTGCAACACCTCCAGGAGGTATTCCAGGCGCTGCAACGTGCTGGCCTAACAATTAAAGCCAGCAAGTGCCAGATTGGACAGGGATCTGTCGTGTACCTGGGACACCTGGTGGGCGGAGGTAAGGTGAAACCCCTCCAGGCCAAAATAGAGACCATCTTGGCTTGGGAGCCCCCCAAGACCCAAACAGAGGTCCGAGCTTTCCTCGGCCTCACTGGGTATTACCGCCGGTTCGTCAAGGGGTATGGTACCATCGTGACCCCCTTGACGGAATTGACCTCGAAGAAGCAACCTCGCAAGGTCATATGGACAGCTGCATGCCAAGAAGCCTTTGACACGCTGAAACATGCGATGTGTACCGCTCCAGTACTAGCAACACCAGATTTCAGCAAGGAATTTATTGTGCAGACCGACGCCTCAGAGCACGGCATAGGTGCGGTGCTCTCGCAACTCAACACCGAGGGCCAAGATCAACCAGTGGCCTTCATATCCAGAAGACTCCTCCCTCGGGAACGGCGATGGAGCACCATTGAGAGAAAAGCCTTCGCGGTGGTCTGGGCTCTGAAGAAGTTGAGGCCATATCTCTTTGGAACTCACTTCCTCATTCAGACCGACCACCGCCCCCTTCGCTGGCTCATGCAGATGAGAGGCAAAAACCCCAAGTTGTTGAGGTGGTCCATTTCCCTACAGGGGATGGATTTTCGGGTGGAACATCGGCCCGGAGTTGACCACGCCAATGCTGACGGTCTCTCCAGGTTTTTCCGCCTTAGTGATGAGAACTCCCTAGAGGTTGGGTAGCTCTCCCCTCTTTCGGCTGGGGGGACGCGTGTTGACCTGTCAGCCCTAGGGTGGTCTCCCCATCTATTTTTGATCGTGCCTCATTTTTTCCACCCTCATTTTGATGTTGGACTTAGGTCTCCGGGTGCCTTTTCATTGCCAATCAGTGTTAAGGTGCAGGTGCTCCCTTCTCCCAAGATGGCTGCCACAGACCCCTGCTACTGCAGAGTGGTCTTTATTAGTAGCACCCTAGCTGCCAGGAGCTGGCTGGAACCCCACAACAATGTTGCGACACCAGCCCGCCTTTTTTGTCCCATAGGTAGAATGGGGAAGCTCCTGGAATGTGCTGGAACCTTCTAGAAGGGAGGTGTGGTTTTACTTTTGCCGCCTTGGCTAGAGGTCACCTGACCTAGGGCTACTTAAGTGAGGGAGGGAACTTTTTCTAGTCAGTTGGCCAGTGGGGTAAAGCAGAGCTGGAGAATCCACGCAGGAGTGTAGGCGGTAGGGCCTAGCCAGGGACTTATGCCTCTGAGAGTGACAGGATTTAGGTGCTGCCTCTTAAGTGAGTGAGGGATCCTGTAAAGCCCACTGATCTTGCCCAGCAGTAGGAGGACCCAGGGAACCTCTGCCCAGCCTGACTAGGAAGGACCTAGTCGCCAACTCACTCCCTACCCCCCCTGTAACAGAACCCCTTAAGGGCGCCAGATACATCTGCGCCATCAAGACTTTCTAGAGCAACTGATTGCGAGAACTGAATGCTGAGACTGCGTGTCCAGACTGAACCTTGAAACTGCATGCCTAACCGATTGTGGTATCGCTGAGGATCAACCAGGTCTTAGCGCTGCGACCCCTGCGCTCCCTGACCTGGCCTGGGATCCCCGGCAGCGTGCTCCATTGAGCGCGGAGCTCCCCAGCTTAATTTGAGCCCCCCCTGTGGCGTGGAGGCTGAAGCGCGCTCACCGCTGCGGCCCAGAGGCCGGAAGAGTGCCCCTCATCGTCACGAGGCCCGAGGAGAAGCCCGGGGCCCCGTCGCTGCCGTCGCAGCTGTGGTGAAGGTGCGTGAGGCCGTGGCCGGCCCCCGTCGCAGCAGGATCGCCTGCGGACTTCGGAGCTGGTGTGGACGCCTCCCGACGTCGAGCAAGGTAAGCCCAGAGGCTTGGGACTGACCCCGGTGCGCCCCCTACAGGCTGGGAGCCACACCGCACCCTGAGCCCGGGTTCCCTCTCCGTGGGAGTCCCCTGGTCACCACGACAGAGAGACCCCTCCGAGGGATTCGCCCCTTGTTCCCCACTGACTATTCAGAAACTTTGTGTCTCACGAACTGCACCGGAGTACGAGAGGCTCGCTCCGTACGACTCGTTGTGCTCCGTGAACTGCTCCGTTCTGAAGAATTCATTGCTACTGATTATGAGTAGCGCTCTGCTCTAAATGCTCCGTTCGGAAGTATTCATTGCTATTGATTACGAGTAGCGCTCTGTTCTAAATGCTTCGTTCTGAAGTATTCATTGCTATTGATTACGAGTAGCGCTCTGTTCTAAATGCTCCGTTCTGAAGTATTCATTGCTATTGATTACGAGTAGCGCTCTGTTCTAAATGCTCCGTTCTGAAGTATTCACTGCTATTGATTACGAGTAGCGCTAGGTTCTGAATGCTCTGCTCTGAAGTATTTCCTGATTAAAGGTTACGAGTGGCGCTGTGTTCTAAAGGCTCTGCTCTGAGGTATTAACTGATTAAAAATTACGAGGAGCGTTATGATCGTGGGCTCTCCTCAGAAGTCAAATGCTCAGTTATTACGAGTAGTACTGTGTTCGTCAGATTTGTCCCGAGGTGTACCAGGCCCGCTTAGCGCGTAGAGCGCGGTGATCGCCACTGAGGCGCTACAGGTAACCAAGGTAGCGGTAGGCCCGCGAGGTCTGCCCTGGGTCCCTGCACGCCCCCAGGAGTGGCGCTGCGCTCCCCAAACCCTACCACGGGGAGTGAGAAACACGAGGGTGGTCTAGAGCCTTCAGGCAACATACTGGTGAATATCATACTGGTGAATATCCTACTGGTGAATATCATGCTGGTGAATATGGTGCTGGTGAACCCAATGCTAATATAAGTGAAGCTTGCCATTGTCATCTCATTAACTGCATTTATATCTCATGAAGTGCATTTATATCTTATTAATTGCATGGTTATCTCATGAACTGCATTTATCTCGAACTGCTTGGATAAACTTGAGTAATTTGCATAAATCTCTACAGTGTGGCGTCCCTTATTGTGTGCGTTCCTTGCTTCAGAGGATGCGTGTGTTGTATGGTCGCTTTACACACAAGCCTTTGGGTGCCCAGCCGCTCGTGTCACGTTACCCCCTTAGGGCCTGGAGACCCCAGGTCTTACAACTGGTCACCACTGCATTGTTCAAACAGCCAGCTCAGGGCAGGGGAACCAGGAAACTTCAAGCACTTCTTAGGAAATTCTCGAGAAACTTCTACTTTAAAGAAGGCACCTGGTATAAAAATTGGAACGTGGACCCTCAAACTCCTCAGTTTACTTTTAGGAACTGTGAAAGAACTCTCAAAAGACTGTCTGCTGTTGTGTCTGCTGTGTACTTTAGTAGACTGCTTTGCTGCACCTGGAAGGAATGCTTTGGTGCCTGAAGCCTGTCTTGAATCCTCAGAGGTCAGCCCTGCTGTTTGAGCCCTGTTCCCCTTCTTAAACCCAGGACTACCAGAATTACTTAAAGGGCTTGATGGCAGCCTCCTGATCAGACACTCAGGGACAGAAAAAGCCTCAACCATCATGTATGTATACCTGGGCCCAGCCTGAATGAATCCTAACAGCCCAAGTGGTGCCTGTCCTGTCCTGAACCCTTGGTGGTGGTGTTGAAGTTACTCGGATAGCCAGAATCCAAAACTTGGGACTTTTGGCTAAACACTGCTCTGAGAACTGAGAGGAAACTAGGACAAATCTGCTTGTCTATCTGTCCAAGTTGCATCACTGGCCCATCTGTTCTTCTCTGCTGCAGCGAATCCTATTCAGCGGTCGTTCGCCAGAGATGTGTTTGGCCGCATGGATCTCTCCTTGCTTACAGCCTCCTGCCTCATTTGCTGGAGATTTTTGACATTCGAAGTAGAGACTGAGGGCCTGATTTAGATCTTGGCGGATGGGATATTCCATCACAAATGTGACAGCTATCGCAGCTACCAGAAAAGTGCATTATATCCTATGGCACTTGAAATATGATGGACGGGATATCCGTCACGTTTGTGTCAGAGTATCCCATTTGCCAAGATCTTAATCAGGCCCTAAGTCTGGACGTAGAACTCATCACTGCGACCTTGTCCAGCTGTTCCCTGATTATGATGTCTCCTCCTCGAACACCATCTGCAGCCTTGCTCCACTGAACTTCTACCTTCTTAGAGACTTTTTCTTCAAATGTCTTCAACGTCCGAAGGTAAGCGCTAACCAGGCCAAATCCACTTTTTGTATGCGACTCCCACTGCATCATGGTTGACCCTATTTTTCGAATTTTACCTGGTCTTGCGCGACTAGATCTGTGGATGGAGCTTTGATTTTTAGGTGCTACTTTTTTTCCTTAACCTGTAAAACTAGATTATTCTGGTTCTACTGATTGGATTTTTGGCATTTTGGTGTCAAATTATCTATTGCCCTTTGCTCTGTTTTTCTAAATTGGCGTGGGACTTTTATTGTGTTGTGTTTTCACTCAAGTACTGTTTTTGTGCTTTACTAATATTTTGTACATTGCCTCTAAGTTAAGCCTGACCGCTTTTGTGCCAAGCTACCAGAGGGTAAAGCACAGGTTAAATTAGTGACTTTTATGGTTCTTTCTGATAGGGATTGTTGCTATTAGCATGGTTAAGACTCCACTCAATCGACATGGATACAGGGATATAACATGATGCAAGAGACAATTTCCTCCTGAAAATCCCAGCTGATAGACAATCATTGCCTGCAGAATCCCTGGTCGAAAGAAAAATGGAAAGCCAGCTAACTTATTACAGGTGTTGCAAGGCATAAGATTACACGATAAGAAGTGTTCATCAGGAGGAATTACAATGCTGTTTTCAGTAAAATGGGAGCTGAAGTAACCCCTTAGATTGGTGCCTAGGGTGGTATACAAATTATCAGTTTGAGGTTTAAAATAAGGGTGGGCGTAGTTCGCGAAGTAGCACTTCGCGAAGCTACGCAAAGTGAAGTTCGCACTACGCGAGCTACGCGTAGCACTTCGCGAACTGCGAAGTAACATGTTCGCACTGTGCAAGATGTTGTTTTCAATGATTGCACAGTGCGGACAAGCAACCGGCACTGTGCAATCATTGAAAATGGCATCTTGCACAGTGCGAGCTGTAGTTTTCTGCTGCTCGAGTAGATTTTTCCTCGAGCTGCAGCTTTCTCAACGCGAACTGGTAGTTTCTCATCGCGAGCGGTCGCAAGCATACGCGACCCCTCGCAATGAGAAACCTGACCTTCTCGCGTTGTGAATCTCGCCGGGAGGTTTATTTTCCATGCTCGCGATCGCGAACAAGGAAAAAGTCTCGCCAGGATCTCATTTTGCTTGCTCGCGGTCGCCAACTTGACGTTGAGGACCGCGAGCAAGCAAAAAATGACCGCAGCACTACGCAACACTACGCTACGCGTGTTCGCACTGTGCTACGTGCAGTTCGCGTAGTGCGAAGTAGCGCGAACTTCGCAAACTACGCGAGCGTAGCGTAGTGCTTCGCCCAGGCCTAGTTTAAAACCAGCTGTGCAACACGAACTTTGAGCGTGTTAGGTATTACATTCCACCTGATTAAAATTCCTTGTTAGAAATAATTCGACTTCAATTACAAAATAATCTAAACTATTCAAACACAATTATGTTTGTTATGGATGGTTTTAATTACATATATCAAGTACCAGTAATGAGAAAGTAGATGAACAGACAATATGTCATTCTTGGATACTCCAATGATATTATCAACGATGTATTTAATTGATAGAGTGAAGACAGGTTCACTAGCCCGTCCCTCACATATTTAAAAGAAGAGCAATAGTTTACCAGAATATACACTGATGACCACCCCCAAGTTCTAGCTGGAAACATCCTTTAGTACCATAGAGCTGGAATAGAGTGATAATTTTCTAGAGTGGATAATTTTAAACCAGTCAGTAAAACTAACTGCATTTAATATAGACCCCACGGAGGTGGCAACAGATGTGAAACAAGCATTGGAAAGCCAATAGGTCTGGCCTCATTTTTTTTAAAGTGCTTCTGCACTGAATGGGTGGATGAGCGAGGGAATATATGGCTTAATGAACTGACTCATTCTTGGCTCTCTTCTGAGCATGCATTCATGGGTATCCTGCCCTCAATGCAGGAATGCTTTTACTCAGACTAATGGTTGAGCACGTGCATGAATTTGAGTTCAGGAGTGAATGGTGTCTGCAGTGACTGCATATTACGGGAAGAAAGTAATGAACTCACATAAGCGCAGCTGTTAATGAACGAGTGCAGGAACGAATGAGTGGGCGAGCAGAAGTGAATGTGTGGAACAGTTAACAAACATGGCATTGGGTTCAGAAATGAATGCATCAGTGTACAGGAATAAATTAGTGCAGCACTGAATCATTGAATACCAGGAAGATTGCATGAATACACAGGACTGAATGAGTGTGACAGTGAGTAGAGCAATGAATGTGTGAGTGTCCACAAATTAATGAATGGAATAGAGAATGAGTGAAGAAATGAGAGAGTAAATACAGGACTGATATTGTTTAAGCAAAAAAGTTATTAACTGCAGCAATGAATAAGTCAGAGGAGGACTCTATGAATGAATACGTGAGTGTACCTTAGTGAATAAGTGCAGTAGTGAATGAAAGACTGTATCAGAAGGTGCATGCCACAGTCAGTCAGTTCGAGCTTGAAGCAGTGAACGATGGCAGCAAAGAGTAAGTACAGTACTGAGTGATTGTGAAAGTGGTCTTTCTTACTGGCCTTTAACCGAATTGTAGAACAGAAACAGATTCAGCAAATAAACACAAAAGAAAAAAAGCAGAATTTCAAGCTAAAGGAGCAGAGCTGACACAGGAGAGTAAAGGCGCGGAGAACTCTACTCGTGGGAGCTACAGTACGTGTATTTTCAAATCATTAACACCGGCTTTTCGTGGCGAGAGGTACCCAGAATGAAATTAGATATTACACAGAAATGAGCATACATATTACCAGTCGGAGCAGTAGAATTCTGTTAGTTTAAAGCTGGCAAGATCAGAGCAACAATCAGGACGAGGAACTCCGAGGGTGTGATTCAGAATATGTGGGGGAAGGTGCTAAGGGTACCCCTGAAGGTCTGATATAATAGGATGAAGTTGAGGGGATTGGTGCATACGGCATGTTGAGATTTATGGTGGATTGACCATTGCCAAAGGCTTCTTGCTTCTTGCTGTTAAGAGCTGTACTTTCAGCTTTCACCCATCACAATAGATTTCTACACCAGGCATCTATCTGCCGATTTCCATTTACCCGTTTGAGCCACAATTAAAAACTTAAGTGACACTTGTTCACACAGTGTCATCTGAGCGATTTTTAGTTTGCCAAGCCAGACCTATTTTGGGTACTGTTCAGGACAGCTGTTCATTTGTTTCTCATATATTGCTAATTACAGCCTCATAGTGCCAAACAAAAATTCAAATACATGTAAAACCTCAGAAACATAGGCAACAACTACCAGATGTATGTTAGTCATGATTAATTGACGTGCATAATATTAAATTACAACCTATGCAGATAGCTGAAATTAAAAAGCTGCAACCTTAAGTGCTATGTCGAATCACAAACAAATGTCCCTCCACAAGTGGCATTCTTGCTGCAATAGTCAACATCAAAGCACTGAACTGAGGTTTTTCACGATTCCATCAAGTGAAATCTGATCTCTTTCTCCTAGAATCGTTTCCCCTGCCCTGTCCCTCCTTTCCTATTTTTAAGTGTACATGTCTCTTGTTAGATAGTGACCCCTCTCCTCCCCCCCTCCCCATCTGCTGGCTAAGAGAAATGACAAGGAGCAGAAACAGAAGGCAAGAGAGGTAAAGATAGCAGTACAGCAAGAGAGGTGAAAATGAGTGAGAAGGAAGTTAGAGCTGAGGTAGAAAGTTAAGTGAGGTCCGATAGATGAAAGGGAAAGAGGGAATGATAAAGCAGCCAGAAGGAAATACCCAGAGAGGAGGAATAAGAAGGAGGCATGCAGAGAAAAAAGGTACAAAGACAGGTAAGGTTTTAGAGTGAGGTAGTGAGAGCTTGAGAGAGGGAGGTGGAAATGTAGATGGTATGAGAGGAGCTTGCTAGGCACTCGGTGAGAGACACAGCCAAGTCAACAAGAATTGGCATAGCCAATAGGTCTCGCCTTTGGGACCTTATAAGTGTTTAACCATGCAACAGTTGATGTTGTTGCACCAAGGATATTGTACTGCATAACTAAATACTTATAAGGTTCCAAAGGCTATGCCAATGCTTGTTAATACAGTGGGCGGACCTTCCTTAACGTAGTGCACGAGGCAGGCCAGGATTGAGTTATAAATCGGGACAGTTGCACTGAAGAGCCTCTATTGTTGCCTCAGCACTGACATACGAGTTCATAATGCAAGTGAGCACTGCTCACAGGCATGCTGAAGAGGGGATGCAGGTAAGGGAACCAGGGCCGGACTGGGAACTGAAATCAGTCCTGGCAAAATTTAGCAGACCAGCCCCCGTCAAAATTGGCAGACCAGGCCCCGTCCAGCGCATAGCGAGTGAGCGCAGCGAGCGAGCCCGACCGCTATTAGGGGGGTTTCGGGGGGTTCTCCCCCCAAGAAAATTTTGGAAAATAACCGACCAAAATTGTGAATTTTACAGCACATTTTTTATTACATATTCAATTGTATCAACTTTCAAACCACAGTAAATAGTAGATGATGACCTTCAAGAGCTCCAGGTTACCCACCCAGTCATATGTACCCATAGACATTCTTTCAGAGCGCACAAAAAGTAGGCACAAGTAGTAAACCAGAGAGAAGTAAAAGTGAGACCAGCCCCCACATGGTGTGTATCGAGCAAGCGTAGTGAGCAACCACTACTAGGGGGTAATATGGTGTACATGGACCTGCTCCTAAAGGGCAAAATGGATCCTTTATCAAGCTTATGAGTGAACAGTACGTCTTTCTCGTAATCTCCTCCAAGTTTCTCCCCCCAAATTTCCATTATTCCCCCCTTTCCTTTCCCTCCTCTCCAGCATTTCTTGGCTTTAATTGCGTCACTGGGGGATTTCAACATATGACACTGGCCTTGTAACCATAACATACAATTATCTCCTTTATCAGTACAATTTAGTGATCTTGTGTCATGGGGGGGGTCACAGTGGTGGACATTTAGTGTGGTATGGTAAATCTGGTCCCATTCTCAACAGATCAGTATTACAATTATTCAGAGATAGCAACAAGATTGTTGAGCAGGCAATGCAATGCAAACTGTAATGGGAATGTTTTGAAAAGTTAGGTAGAAACTACAATGCGGAAGGCCGGTGTTATTTCTACAAGACTGCGTGATTTCTGCTACTGTACGGTACCTGTGCCAATCAATGCCTCTTAAGTGATGAACGTGATCTGTCCTCAGGCTCTCCTCCTTACTGCAGCATGATGTTCTATTTATATCATTTTGTAGTGGCAGGCCACATGAAGTGAGTCAGTGTAAAATTGCGATAGATTTCGCATATTTGTGTGATTACATATTTGATTGCCGGCCTTAGCGAGGTAGCAGTACTTGCGAGATAAAGAACACAGCGCGGAAATAGAAGCCACTGTTTTGGGGGAGGTCGCAGATTATCTTGTTGAATCAATGCGCTGCTTCAGAATGTACAACCGCATAAAAAGCTGCACCGTATAGAAGTGCGCGATCCCGGCTACTTGGAGAAGTGTCCAATAGCAATTGGTTTCATCATGACAAAGAAGTAATACCTTTCCTGGAAAGGTATTACTTCTTTCCTCCCCTTTAACACTGAAGCGACCAATTTCGGCTTTAACTTGCTGGTATAGTCACGTCCTGCCCCCCCCCCACCAAACCTCCCTCACTGCACCCACCAGCACGTCACCGCCTCCCTGAGTGTGTGTCTGTTTATGTGCGCCAGGGTCAGGAGGGAGAGTGTTGTTTGGCACATGGCTGCCAAGTGCTAACTCGCTAGCCAAGCGGAACTGATTGGGGCCGTTTCGGTTTCCTCACACAGCAAAAGAGCAGGCCCTAGCAGCAGGAGGTGACTTTCAAAAGAGAAACTAGCACTGAACACGCAATGGCGCATTTTACCAGCTCAAACTCTTTTCTTGTGAAATCCGGCCTGAAAAAGATAGGTCATGATTCATGAAGCAACTGAGCCAGGCAGCGCATAGGGAACGCACCGAGGGTGACCTTCAACAGATGGAACTGATACAAGGGTACAAAGGCCCATTAGAGGTCAAAAGTTACATTGAAGAAGATGGTAGTAGCGCTAAGCCCTTTACTCTATAACCTGCACCATAAGATGTTTAATTACAATCCTATATCAGAATTGCGAATGATCCTGGAGCCCATAAGACACTTCTTGTAGGCTAGCTTCAAATTCTGTTCGCATTAGTTAGTGAAAACTTTATTAATAAGAACGTGCACGAGGGGCACACTTTGGAGTGCTTTAATAAAATGCTGCTCTCCCGAGAGATATGATTTGTCTAGTACTGTTTTTATTTAATGTATCCCCATAATGGTAGCCAAAGGAGAATGTTGCTGCAAGGGTCTGGCCCTAAAGAAAACACCATCTTAAAAGAAAAGCAGCTGCCACCTTTGACTTGCCTATGTCTGTGTTTCAATGCAATGCCCTCTTCTATGTTGAGGTTACTCGCCGATATTGTCGATGCAATGCTGAAATTACTGAGATAATTAAAGGCATGTAAATATTGTGCGCAGCTCATCATCTTGTCGCTGTGTGCCTTAAATACGAAGCACACTTCCTAGAGCGAATACAAAATGAGGCACCGTGTTAGCAGCCGGTTAAAGGCGCTGTCTCTCAGCACACTACATCGGTTATTTAGCGTGAATACTGACTGCACAATCACAATGACATCTAGATACAAGAAAAATCCATGTGCACCACACAATAATTCGACACCGAATTGAAACCTCTAACCTAATTCAGGAAACAATGCGGACTACACTACAACAACCACCCTGATGTAAGGATTGAACGCAGCGCTGACCAGGCTGACTGCCACGTGTTGGCAGTATGTTCTGTTAAACTCGGTAAGCCACATGGCTCGGACTCCTTCCCAAAAAACAGACTTATCTTTCATGTTCAGGACAAAGCCTTTGTCCTGAACATGAGCTAAAAAAGGCCCCCCACGTTAGCCTATGTGGCGCAAGTGCCAGAGCCCAGTGGCAACACCAGGCAGTGGCCAGTGGAAAACAAACCAAAAGGACTCAGTCGTGTTAAAAAAAAATAATAATAAATAAACTCTAGAAAGCTCTGTTGTCTGCTTTAAATATATTTTTCAGCACAAGCCCCAAGTTGGGGCTTGTGCTGAGAAATATATTTTAAGCAGACTTGCTGACCCCAACCTTCGCCCCAGTTACAGCCCCCCAAGAGTCAAGCAGCACAACAGCGCCACCACAGGGAGCACAGTCACACATATCCACAGTGCTGCACTAGCATAGCCAGACTCTCGCAGGCACAGGCAGGCAGCCACCACCACCTCACTCCGGCAGCAGTGGACTCCGCCGGTGGAAGGAGGAACCAAAGGGCTGCCTGCAAAAGGGGGGTGTAGGTAGCAGGCCCGGCTCCAGGAATTTTTGTTTGGGTGAGCCAAAGGTACATTCGGGTGGGCCACTGCTGGCCCGATTTATCGCTTATATATCTAGCCAGGCCTGCTTCTGGGCCCTCCTTTTATGTATGTATGTATTTTCATTTATAGAGCGCACTGTAACCCTACGGGCATCCTGGCGCTGAAGACACAGTGAAGAAACTTACCAACAGCTATCAGTGGATAAAAGCCCATGAAATTATGCTCTTGGAAAGAGCCAGGTCTTAATATGCTTACGAAACAGTGGCAAGTCCTGAACCTGTCTTAACTCGTAAAGGGAGACTATTCCACAGACGGGCGGCTGCAACGCTGAAAGCTCGTCCCCCCATAGTAGATCTCTTTATCTTTGGGATCCTAACTAGCCTGGCTGCCACTGAGCGCAGGCTGCGCGTGGGGTCATACCAGCTAAATCGACGTTGCAGCGGTCCAGGTCCAAGCCCATGAAGAGCTTTAAAGACTGTGCACGAAGACTTAAACAAGATTCTTTGTTGCACGGGGAGCCAATGTAATTCTGTTAATGCCTTAGTGGTTGATGCGTTGCGTGGTCTCATTAAGGCAAGCTTTGCAGCTGCTGCCTGGATACGCTGGAGTCGCAGAATCAAGTAGCCAGGGGACTCAAGCAACAGGGCATTACAGTAGTCCAGACGAGTAAGAATAGTACATCGGACCACTGTGCCTCTGACTTTAGAGGGAAGAAGTGGTAAAACCTTGCGTAGGCCTCTGATGATCATATGGCAGTTCGAGGCCACTTTATTAACATGTGACTCCAGACTCAGCTTCTCATTGAAGCTGACCCCCAAGTCACGCACTGTCTTCACAGGGACCAGAGGTGTGTCCAGGGGAAGAGACCAACAATTAGAAGGCAGAGCCTGCGGCACTTTGCCCACTGCACAGTGCAGAATCTCAGTTTTAGCACTATTAAATTGCAAAGCATTATTTTTCAGCCAAGACACCATTTCTGTCATACATTTGTGAAAAATAGTTAAGGAGTCCGCATGATACCCCTCCAGGGAAACAATCAGTTGCGTATCATCAGCATAGTTGACCACCCTTATCTCTCCTTAGTCTTACAAGGTACAGTAAAACACACTCTCTTTCTAAATGTTATCACTCTAAAAAAGTGCTTTTCTTCCATGTAATGTCCCTTTGATGGGAAGAGGAGGTTTCTAAGGTGGGAGTATCTAGCAAGTGACTCTACTCGGGCTCCCTCTGTGCGAGCCTTCAGGGAGAAACCCTCTTCATTACTACCTCCACCTGACCCCTGACTGTGCAGCGCACTCCCTTACAGACTTGATGATCCACTTTTCTACCACCCCTCTACATTACACCTTATCTCACAGCTGACCTTGGGACCCAGCCCCATATCAGCCACCATTCAGTTCCACTTTCATTATTCCCAGTAAAAAACAAAAGTAAAATCACCTTCAAACTTGAAACATTTAACATAGCAGTAAATGTAATCAGCATGCATGTTAAAGTATGCTCTACAGTTGTCCTAATCACATGACTGTTAATTAAATAAACAAAAACAGAAAGGCCCTGACAGGGCCGGCTTTAGTGCTGGTACAAAAGTCTTTTTGACCTCTTTCTCTGAAGATAACTTACCAACCACCCTCCAACAGTGCTCTTCATCTCTCCGTAGCCACTCCCCCTCATGGCCTCCTCCTCAGACTCCCTAACTACCACCCTCCACCAGTGCCCCTCATCTCTCCGTAGCTCCCACACCCCATGACCTCCTCCTCAGATTCCCTCACTGCCAACCTTCACCAGCACCCCTCATCACTCCGTAGTTCCCCCCCACCCCATGACCCCCTCATCGGATTCCCTCACTGCCACCCTCCACTAGTGCCCCTCATTTCTCTGTAGCCCCCACCTCATGACCTCCTCCTCAGATTCCCTCACTGCCATCCTCCACTAGTGCCCCTCATTTCTCTGTAGCCCCCCCCACCCCATGACCTCCTACTCAGATTCCCTCACTGCTCCCTCCACCAGCGCCCCTCATCTGTCTGTAGTTTCCCCTCCACCCTGTGACCACCTCCTCGGATTCCCTCACTGCTCCCCTCACTAGCGCCCCTCATCTCTCTGTAGTTCCCCCCCCTACCCCATGACCTCCTGCTCGGATTCCCTCACTGCCACGCCCACCAGTGCCCCTCATCTCTCTGTAGTTCCCTTCCAGCCTGTGACCCACCTCCTCCTCAGATTCCCTCACTGCCACCCTCCACTAGTGCCCCTCATCTCTCTGTAGTTCCCCCTGCCCCATGACATCCTCCTTGGCTTCCCTCACTGCCACCCTCCATTAGTACTTCTCATCTCTCCTGTAGTTCCCCCACCTCATGACCTCCTCCTCGGTTTCCCTCACTGCCACTCTCCACTAGTGCCCCTCAGCTCTCTGTAGTTCCCCCCACCCCGTCACCTCCTCCTCTGACTCCCTCACTGCCACCCTCCCTCACTGCCACCCACACCCTTCATCTCTCCGTAGCTCCCCCACCCCATGACCTCTTTCTGGTATTCCCTCACTGCCACCCTCCACTAGTGCCCCTCATCTCTCCGTTGCCCCTCTCATACCCATTCCATTCGTTGTATAGCACTACTCATATCAGTGTAAGGTGTCACAGTACTTTACATAACAGCACACATTATACAGAGACAATAAATCAGTTTACGCGAAATGTCACATAAACTAATGAGGATTACAAGGTGTAGAAATCACTTCATCCATTCTGGTGGGCAGTATATTTTACGGGGGTTTGGTCGGGAGAAGCACAAAGTCAGGATTTAAAGAG
Organism: Triturus cristatus; assembly: GCF_964204655.1. Classification (NCBI taxonomy): domain Eukaryota; kingdom Metazoa; phylum Chordata; class Amphibia; order Caudata; family Salamandridae; genus Triturus; species Triturus cristatus. The sequence goes on along the minus strand of NC_140584.1, from coordinate 766,545,938 downwards.
TACTCCAGTGGTCAGGGTTGGCTTAACTGATAAAAATGTATAACTGCCCAAACAAACTCTTTTTAGTAACATTAGAATAATGAAAGAATGGAGAAGTTCTAACTACATAACAACACAAAAAAAGCAAAGTTTGTATGCAGTTTTTTGATGACAGTTCATTGGTCACTGTCTTATGTTAAGATAATAACTTCTGAACTGCAAGTAACACAAGGATATCTGTGACAGAGGTAGTAACCCACTGAGCTATTCCCATAAAATTCAGTTTATCTGCATTTACGAACTACAAACCGACAAATGGTTGCTCTGCAGCAGGATCGTAATTCACAAGTTAACAGTTTTTATTGTTGTTGTACATCGGTGGCAGATTCACTGCGAGGGCTAAGGAGGCTCATGTTTGGGTGGGCCTAGCCCACCCTCTAGAACCGGGCCTGGTAGGTAGTGGTGCTGCTAGCATAGCCAGAGTCTTGCTCGCAGGCACAGGCAGACCTGGCAGCCTGAGCCAGCCACCACCTCGCTCAGGCACCAGTCGGCAATGGCATCGCCGCTGTGTTGTCCGCCCCCTGGCCCCTGCTCACGAACAGCAAGGAGTCATGCCTGCTCAGTGATCTAAATGCCTGGCTGACTCTAGTCTACGTAAATCCACAATCCAGACTCAGGGGCCCCCAGGGTGCTAGTGCGCTGCGCAGAACCGGCCGGGCCGGGCCGGGCATCAATAAAAAGGTATAAGCGATAGGCCAAGGCCCTGGGCCGGGCCGCCGGGGGAAAGGCCTATACGCTATACCCTTTGTTTAATCCCGATTCCCGGCCGGCCCGGCCCACAGTAAGACAGTAGTGCCAAACAAATGCCATTGCCAACCAATGCCATGTTGAATTTATCATGTTTCTTCCAGGAAGTTCCAGTGATAATAAATAATTTGCTAAAGACACTGTCACTGACTCACCTCGGCTGGGCGGCGGGCGACGAGTCGACGGCGGACAGTCGGTACTAGTGAGGGAGGGACAGGTGTCACAGGCAGCAGCCAGGCAGAGGCTAGAATTCTGAATTAGAAATAAATTATGGGGTGCCCGTGCCTCGTTCCCTCAGTAGTCTGTGTCTTCTTCGTGGCTGGCTGTTGTTGGTCTGGAATGCTCCTTGGTCGGGGTCACGCGCACTTTTTATTGTTGTAACCCCAATGCGCATGTCACCACACGGCCGCCCCACCCTAAGGTGGGTGAACTGAGACCGCGGTCCGCGCACACGCGCGGGCTGGCGCCGGTGGAGATTTCTGCGACTGCGCGCTGTGCGCGAGCGCGCCCGAGTGACGACCCACCCCCTATTACTAATGCAGGTGATAAATAATAAATTAAATTTGCAGCAGGCGAAGGCGAGTGATGATGATGTCAGTGAACTCTGATGAATGAATCTCATTTTTTATAGATAAAATTGTGCTTTTTCTGTCCCGCCGCCGCACCCACGCGGAGTGAGGAGAGACACTGTGAGAGAGAGTAGTGAATGTGATTTCTATCTTACTAACGCCGTCGGCGGCGTCGCACTCGCGTCGGACCAAAAAATCGGCCCCAGCAATGAAATCGGCCCCCCTGCCAGAAAACCGGCCCCCACCCCTTGCAGCCTACCGGGGGATTGCCCGGTGCCCGGCATTGCCAGTCCGGGCCTGAAGGGAACTCGTACTGAAGAGGAAGAAAGGCCTGTGTGCTGGAGAGGGGAGACTGGGAAGGCGTGCAGAAGAAGGGGTCAGGAAATCAGCGCTGAAAGGGGGCAGGGAGACAAGGAAAGGCGTGCTAAAAAGGTGGCAGGAAAGGAGTGCTTAAGAGGGGGGTGCAAGGAAAAGTTGGCAGAGCTCAACATGTTGACAAGTGAGAGCGAGGGTGAAACAGGCAGTGGAGGAGCGAGCAAGCACGAGCGGCCAAAGCTAATTTGAAAACGCGCCGCTGCACGACAGCTCTTTTCAAGCACTCTGAAGGTTGGATTCACTCAGGACAAAAATAATTCACAGTTTAACATGTCAGCACACCCAACAGAAAAGAAAGCAGACATCTTATGCAGAAAGGGACAGGACTATAGTGAAAACTGGGCTGTCCTTTGTTCTTGACTCCATCTTCTGCCAGGTCTCCGGTTTTGCATAACTTTTGCATAGTATTCGTTTTGGGACCTATTGAGAAATGTTAAATAAAAACTGCAGCTAGAAAGTGTGAAAGTCGTGAAACCATCGCAGGGGGAAACGCCAGGCTGCAGCACATTCTTGAGAATAGGGTGCAGCCTCGCGTTTCCGAAATGGCGATGAGAGGCGTTAAGGCAAGGAGGCTAACACCTCTCACCCCCACTTCACTGAGAATATCCCCCAATGTCTCAATAGAATATGCTTCAGTAAAAAAAAAATCGAACCATTGTTTTTGCTGTAGTACCTAGGTTCATCCAGTTAGTAGCCTAGTCTTTGTTTTGCGTATAAATATAATTAGGGACGCAGGGGCAGGTACCAGTTACAAGGGAAAGAGGGATCTAATAAACCGCAATTATGGCTATTTTTAAGTAACCACCTGCTGACAGGAGCACTATTCTCATTGCTTGCATTAAACCCCTTGACACCTATGGTGCGCCACTGTCTCTAATCGTTCTTGAGTCGGAGGTACATTAAAGTACAGATTTAGCATACAATTAGCATCACATGCAATATAAGTGGATTTTGGATTTGCTGACATGTTCACCGAAAATCTAAAAGTATTGCTCAAAACCTAGTTCTAGTTGAGGCACAATCTGATGCAGTCTTTTTGGTGGAGTGTTGTACATCATGGTATGAGGAGCATATATAATCGAGCCATAAACCCTCGCAGTAAATTCGAGCATAAAATATCTTTTCATTTGTTGTTTCAGAGACATTTTATTCTGTTTCTGAGGATGTATTCAGGCATATTGGCGAGATAATGATTAGTTTCTGAAATTGTCATTAGAGAGGAAGCACACCAGCTCTAAAAGTAGGCCATTTACTGACTGGTAAAGTACACGTTGTATATGTATTTCATTTACTCTTTACCCGTCCAGACAATTTATGTGAATTAATTTTTCACTGGATGTTATTTGTATTAAGTGGATTTCCCAAATGCATGCACGGTGGCTGTTTTTAGCTGATCGCGCTGTCCTACATTATTCAGCAGCCTTCATCTACTGAACTATCTGAAGTCAAAGTAAATATCTTGCAACTCCTATATTTGCAGTAATTCTTCCTTGCATACATTTCTGTTTGAACTACAATCACCAATAAAACTCGTTCACCACGATTTTAAATAAGCTATCTAAGCCAAACAGAACATTTGTGAAAAATAATTGAACGCTGAAGTCCAGTCAATAAATGTTTTTTCGACCAAAATTGTCCATAAAAGAATACAAAGTTTATAAGATAATCAATTTAAAACAAATGAAAATAAAATCAATATTATAACACACCTTTTACAAGCCTGCATGATACCCGTATCAAAAGAGGTGTACATATCAAAGTGTTTTTATATTTGTCACAAAGTAGCAAGACATGCACATAATGATTACAGATTGAAAACTGGGAAGAGTACAAAAATAAAAATTCAGGATTCACAGTTTACCAATGCCCTAAAATCTCTACTGATCCTTAAGGAATGACGGATAAAGACAATAATTGAATGGCAAATGTGTTCAGAAGTCAAACATTGTAACAATTGAAGGCTCTGTCGAGCCCATCTGCAATTAATAGATCATTAAATGGGGCGTAAGAATTAAACTCCATTAATTGTAAAAAAACTACAACAAAACGTAAAGTGAATTGTAGAATGCAGAATAGTATTATCGCCGGGGCAGCGGGGCAAAAACGAGTACCAGCTGCCCTGCTGTGGTAAGGCGACCAAATAATACACAGTACACAGCCTTAGGCGTAATAAAATAAACTGTGTTCCTGACTGAGAATCCATACTAAATAGGGTTCAACTCGTTCTAATGTGGCGATCTCCATATGGTAACGTATGGTGTCCATAACCTCGGACTTATTATACCTTTTCAGGTTGCAACGTGACAAGAAAAAGGAACCAGCCAAGGTCTTTGTATTCCCATTGATCTCTCTAGGAGAATGAAAAACTGTAGGACTCCAAAATCTAAAAAAGATTTCCTGACATATTCTAGCCAAGCAATATTGTTGCTATGATCTAAGCTAATGCAATCTGCTAGTACCCGGATGGTTATAGTAGTAAATTGGGAACTCCACATTTTTGCACATAATAGTGATAGTGCTAATGGGCCATGGCTAAGGCAGCCATCATGCTGGATGCATATCACCATAGGAGAGAGGTCCTCGTTGCGAAGTCCAGGTTAGAGGATCAGTGTACCAATGTGAGGGCTCACCCAATGAGATCAGATTTTGGTTTCTGAAGAAGGTGAGAGGCGGCAGACTGCCGCTGGAAGACGTCTTCATTGACCATCGGGCACAGCAGGGATAGAGGTGAGGTCTCCAGCAGGAGGCCTTCGATGAGACCCACCTGATGTCTTGGATGAGACCCAGGCTTCCCTGAAGGCCTGAGGGGACACCCAGCAAAGTGCGGCCCACAGAGGGCAAACCAGACAGTAGCAGTTAGGTGCTTGTCCATTGTCACACTACCCTGAGGACTAAACATGGGGATACCAGCAGAGGGGTGATGGGCCCCGACATGGGCCCCGTGGGAAGAGTTCTTGTGCTTGTGGCCTCAGGAGAGAGCCTGCGTCAGCAACAATATCGAAGCGCGTAGGCCTTCATCGATTGAAGCTGCCAAGGGCTATACCTTGGGCCTACACCGACATCCTTACACCTGTGTTTCCCCATGGGGGGACTCTCTGCCCGTTTTAGCACAGGAATCGAGGCGCCCGGGCTTACACTGCCAGAAACAGTCATAAGCTGCACATTAGGCCAGATCCAGGAAACCTGAAACTCCACCGAGTCCTGAGTGGACAACCTGGCAGGGGGCCATCAGACAAGAAAGCTAGCTCCAGGGTGGTAACCCCCCACAGGGCCCAAGACCAGTGCCATGCACAAGGCACACGGAAGGAGCATAGTGGTGGGCGCTGCTGGGGGACCCTGGCTGTGAACTGAGCACCCCTTACTGTACATGTACAACTGGGGACCCCTGCCGAACCAGTCAGCCTGTTGAGTGAAATGTGGCACCTGAGTGGGGCCACCCTTCAAGCACTCCGGGCTCGATGCGACTGCACCTCAGTGCCATGCTTAAGGTGTGCACAGCACTAGACCTGAGAGGAATCAGTGCGAAAACTTGGCTTGGGGATTAAGAGCGTCTGGTCATCATCGACATTGACCCTCCAGGGGCTCCGCATAGACTTGGGGGTACGAAGATGCCCCCTCTCTAGCCCAAAAGCCTTTAATAGGCATTGTACGTCATTGCAGGAGTGAGGCTTCGCAGAATTGCACCACCCACATCTTCTGAGGAATCTGAGGGCATGTCCTGGAGGGGGCCAGAAATTGAGGGATGCTGTTCTGACATTCCTGCAATACATCAGTGCTGTGCTGCCCTGTGGTGAACAGATGATCTCGCCTGGAGCAGGAGCAATCGGAGGATCACTTACACATTGGTCCTGCCCTGGGCGTCATAAATCCGTAGGTATGGACTTGTGTGGTAGACTAGCGTACAACCTTAAAACAGCTGATCATTGTGCCTTAACCTTAAAGGATGATTAATATTTCAAAAAACGTCACAATTTATTTTTTTAGTATTTCATCTGAATTTTAAATCATTCATCAACTCCTTTAGACATGTATAAAAAATGAAAAGGGCTGTATATACAATGATATTTACAAAACAACGACGCAGTGACAACGTGAATAAAGTGACTTTGTGTGATTGTGAAAAAGTGAATATGTACAGTATCAAATATAGTACAAAAAAAGTTTTTTACACGAAGAGTCCTTGACTAAATTATAGATAGGTAATGGGCCTTGTATGGCACAAGTCCTGTAATCTGTATGTACAAGGAATTCCAATTCGTGTAGGACTATGAAACCGTCAACGTTTCGACCCTGTGTCGACCAGTGGTTCTATGCGGTCATGTCGGGTCTTCTTCAGGACATTGGGAATGTATAACAGCCCAATTAAAGGCGAAAGGACGAATGTCCGACTGTATGGCGTGATTACTGCTCAGTGCCAGTCAGAGGAGAGTACCAGTATCGTAGGAAGTCTATATTCTTCTTCGCCTAGTAATCTACTCGTTAGCTTCGTATATCATTCTGATTAGCGTGTCCGCTGTGAATCACTGATTTAAGGATAATTTATTTAGCGCTGCTGGGGTCAAGGTCATCAGGGTATCAATTCAGCTGATGTATAAGTTATATTCCCCTAGTTTCGCGAAGTCCGTCTGATGCACGCCACCCCAGTGTCGGTGGCGTGCATCAGACGGACTTCGCGAAACTAGGGGAATATAACTTATACATCAGCTGAATTGATACCCTGATGACCTTGACCCCAGCAGCGCTAAATAAATTATCCTTAAATCAGTGATTCACAGCGGACACGCTAATCAGAATGATATACGAAGCTAACGAGTAGATTACTAGGCGAAGAAGAATATAGACTTCCTACGATACTGGTACTCTCCTCTGACTGGCACTGAGCAGTAATCACGCCATACAGTCGGACATTCGTCCTTTCGCCTTTAATTGGGCTGTTATACATTCCCAATGTCCTGAAGAAGACCCGACATGACCGCATAGAACCACTGGTCGACACAGGGTCGAAACGTTGACGGTTTCATAGTCCTACACGAATTGGAATTCCTTGTACATACAGATTACAGGACTTGTGCCATACAAGGCCCATTACCTATCTATAATTTAGTCAAGGACTCTTCGTGTAAAAAACTTTTTTTGTACTATATTTGATACTGTACATATTCACTTTTTCACAATCACACAAAGTCACTTTATTCACGTTGTCACTGCGTCGTTGTTTTGTAAATATCATTGTATATACAGCCCTTTTCATTTTTTATACATGTCTAAAGGAGTTGATGAATGATTTAAAATTCAGATGAAATACTAAAAAAATAAATTGTGACGTTTTTTGAAATATTAATCATCCTTTAAGATTAATTGCTTTCTAGATCATCGATTGCTGTGTTTATGTTTAATTGATTTTTCTTTGTTGTAAATAATATCTTCCCTACGGAACCATTGTTCATATATATCTAAGAGGCCCAGGTTCCTCGGGTTATAGGGTTACCCCTGTATACTTAACCATTGTGCCTTAACAGCACGGCTCTACTGTGCTGGCAGGGCGACCCATTCCAGGTCACCACACGTGCCGGAGTGACATCTCAGCCAAGGTCAAGTTGCAGTCCCATGCTGTGATGCGGGCGCCAGCCTCCAAGGACCCAGCTCCTTCAGTCTCGGCAATGCATGCGGAAGTCAACCCTGCCCTTTCCACATCAGACAAGTTAAATTAGGTTCTGTCAGCAATAGAGTATTCTCGAGTCACAATGGAAGCAAGGTTTGGCTCAATCTCGACAGACTTTAACCTTCTCCATGATGACCAATCTAGCAGACAAGGTGTCAGACGGTGAGAAGACACTGTCTGCCCTACAGCCTCTAACAAAAGACAACCAGGTCACAATCAAAGACCTTCAGAGCCGAGTTACACAACTGGAGAGCAGGGCGTGGAACATAGAGGGACGCTCTCACATGAGTAACATTTGCATCCTAGGGATCCCAGAGGGAATTGAAAGGACGGACCGTATAACTTACCTAGAGACCTGGTTCAAGGCCTCATCCCTTGCTCTTTGATCTTACCCCTTCTACTTCTTGGAGAGGGCACATCAGGTTCTGGAGAGGCGAGCACCCCTGGGCTCCCCTCCCCATCCTATGCAGGCAAAACTCCACCACTTCAAAGATCGGGATGCAATACTCTGAGCTGCCAGATGGGCACGGCCTCTGAGAGTGGAAGACAAAATATATCCTGTTCGCTGATTACACCTGAACTAAACAGCACCACCGTTCTTTGTTTCTTGAGGCCTAGCGGCACCTTTGCATGCAGGGGATCCATTACTTCCTGCTATTTCCCTCTTGACTCAAAATCAACTTAGGTGGAACCACCACTTTCTTTGCTGATCCAAGGGAGGTATGGGACTGGGCCGTCCAGTCCCAGAGAGAACCAATTGCCAACCAAGTTGAGTCCACATTAGACTCTAATGCTTCACAGAGAAGAAAATTGAACAAGAAGCAAGGCAAAACACAAACAGTGCCTTCATCACGGAGACCATTGACCAGCCCCCCAGATCAGGAACAAATCATAGCAGACCTTAGGTAGGCCATGCAGGCTGTGGCAAACCGGGGACCGAATCTTGCAACCATAAACGATGAAAAAGGCCCACATATCTTCACTTCTGAAGATGACTTCTTTCCCTCAGATGAATCTCGAACTGGCTCACAGTCTCCTCTGTGGGTGACACTACAGACGGTGGACACCCTCATCTGATCACTCCGCATGGGTACTCTCAGCTGAAACTTGCATGTCTCTTTTACAAAACAGAGGAATTTTCACACCATCACCAGCGGCTCATGATCCTAGATAATAAAGGGCTTCTAAGCTACACTGCACAACGTACTCCCCAAGATACACTCAGGCACAGCCATTATGCTTTGTTTTCGAGTACTGCTAGGTATGGTAGGCCCCACAGTAATGGGATTCTATCCTACCCTAGTTATAACTATTGCCTAACACTCCTCCTTCCAACATAACCACTTTGCCATGGGGGACTCACTGCATAGTTTACTGGGATGGTGGCGAGGGGATTGAAAGATGGACTCCCAGGGCTCTTCACCCACATTATACATACAAGGCCATTCCTCACCCAAAACGTTTGTGGCATGCACTCAGCTAGGAAAAGATACGCGGTTTACTCTTACATCAAGCTGCAACAGGTACAGATTGCTTTTATGCAAGAGCCATACATCACAGCATGGAGTGCTTTAGTGTGAGCCTGCGACGGGGTCCCTTTTTAAGAAAAAAACTAAATGATAGGCCAGGGGGAACGCTATGCCCTCTTTGAAGGCCACCTAGATGGTCAACTATTCCTCCTAGGTAATATATATGCACCCATCTCCGATCAGGGGAAATTTTGGGTTGCCCTCTCTACCACCCTGGTCCACTACACAACATCGTTATGGGTGCTGTATGGAGACTAAAATTGTGTACTTGACTGGCCCTTAGACAGGTCTCACCCCCCTCCCTCTTTGCCCAGTTCCCGCTACACATGCAGACAGAGTGCTTCCGAGCTTGGGCGCAACATTGGACACTCACTGATGCATGGTGGCTTTATCATCCCACTTTCTGACTTTACTCCTTCCACTCATTACACATAACTTACATGTGCAACTTGACCGTTTTCTCTGCTATCCTACTCTCATACCCATGATGCAGCACACAGACTATTTGGGGCGAATAGTGTCAGATCATGGTGATAATATCATGCACTTTCAATGGGTGCCTCCTTACCACCCACACCCACCTGGGTACTGCGCGGCTGTCTTGAGAAACCCAGAGTCTTGGAAGAAACAGGAAACTTGCTTCCAATGATATTGTGCAGGGAATCGCTGGGGTGTGCAGGAAACTGGAGAGGAACATAGAGAAAGCTGAGCGGGCCCTAACAGAACTCAGTAAAACAGTGGATGCTGTCCCTGCATTTGTCCCACAACTGACAGATTCTAAGATCAAGTATCAGGCTCTCTTTGATAATCTGTGACATTACAACTTTACAACCTACACTGATAGGGTCCCTCTAGAGGGCAAAAAACCTGGCAGGCTCTTGACATGTCTGATAAGGGTTACATTCCTTCCCATTACTGTAGTAGTGTACCGTACAGGGGCTATGGTCCACACTCAAACAAGTATACTGTAAGCCTTTTATGAGTACCACACTGCCATATATGAAGCGCCCCTGAACACCCTAGGAGACTGACCAGATACATTTCTGGGGGCCATTACTATCCCTTGCATTTTGCATGCCATCAGGTCAAGCAGGCAATCCATGACCCGGGCCTAGATGGTCTGCCGTTAGAGTACTTTCTTACCTTTTGATCCCTCCTGGTACTACGACTGGTGACAATGTAGGAACTGGCCCTAAAGAAGGTGTGCTTCTCCACTCGCTACGTGAGTCCCTCTTGTTTTCTATCCACAAACCAGACAGAGATGCTACACAATTGGCCTCATACTGACCCAGCCCAATACTTGGAGCGGACTATAAAATATTAGCTAAACTACTTGCCAACCAATATGCCCAGATCCTCCCTGGCCTGGTCCATCTGCTCCAAAATGGCTTTGTGCCAGGTAGCATCACCTCTCAGAATATTTGACGCCTCTTCCACGCGCAGGATCATGTGATAGAGCAATTCCAGAGGGCAACCTGCTTCATACTCGGCTTAGAAGGTATTCAGCACCCTGACCTGTCATTATCTGTTTGCGGAAATCACTTGTGTGGGGAGAGGACCCAAATGCCTGGCCTATGCCAAATTGCTATATTTCAACTGAATTTTCAGAGTTCGACTGGGACATCTTATCTTGGCTTCTTTTCCGGTGAAGTGGGATGAGACAAGGATGCCTGCTCTACCACCTATAGTTTGCACTAGCCTTGCAGTCCTTTGCCAGCTGGCAGCCCAAAGGGGGGCAGGAGTGGGCATCTCACTTGCAAACAGGACACACATAGTGTTCTTATATGCGAACGATCTGCTCCTTTATTTGCAGGATATTACAGCTAACCTCACTTTCATATGAGATATACTGGCAGAATCTGACTGTGTAGCCAGATTCTGAGTCAACTGGGCAACCAGCTACCCACTCAATCAAGAGCAGGCACCCCCCTGTTTGTGTATTTTGGAGATTCCTTTTGCCTGGTGCACACAGGCAATGTGCTACTTAGGGGTTGGCCTCTGCCACACCCCGCTGGACCTCTTTGAGGTAAATCTCCATAAGGCCCGGTGTGCATAAGCGCCCAGGTGACCCTCTGGTGTTCCCTCCCGTTGGCAAAATCACCCCGGCAAAAATGATTTTTTTTGTCCTGTCACCTCTATTACTTTACGAACCTCCTTGTTATCCCACCTCCCTCCTTATTCAAGAAATTTGACACACATCTATGTTCTCTAATTTGGGGATCTGGTTACAGCTGAGTCACTCTAACCAAACTACAACTACCGGAGGATCCGGGAGGCCTTTTGGGCTCTGTCCATTCAGGCCAACCTTTTGCCACCACAGACCCATTGGTTGTTCTGCTGGCAAGCAGGCCGCTACCTGGCTGACACCAGCTCGGAGAGTGGGCCCCTGCCGGTACCTACACTCTGATGTCTACTCCATCCAGGGGCACAACCTTTTTCCTCTTGGCCCTTGCAGGTAGCGGTGGCGAGGACTTGTTTGTTTAAGATAAATTGTCTCTCCTGGCAAACTCCACTTTACGCCCCAATTTGCCTCCTGATAGGCTTCCTGCGGTTATTACACTGCAAGGGAAATACTGACATGGACTGAACACTCGCTGCTCGAGGAGGTAAGTAACCTCATCAAAGAAGGCCAACTTCTCGCCTTCTATCATCTAAACAAGGAGAGAGGCCTACTGGCGGGTCAATTTTTCCTACTTAGGCGACTCAACCAAACTTGCCGTACCCTCTGAGATCTCACAGGGGGAAGCCTATGACACATGCGGTGATACAGACCATATTAATCATGGCACCTGGACACCACCTGGTTGTACAAAGCCATATACAAATTGATGGTTGCCCCTCTGACTGCACTCTGACAAAAATACTTGCACTCACGGCTTAAGAACATACAATTTTTTATATTGCACAGGGCATACCTAACCCCATGCATTGCATTGTTACTTCCCAGAGACCTCATTTGAATGTCTTTGTTACCACGCCTCAGATGTGACACTTATGCATATGTTATGGATATGAGTAATACTTCAAGACTACTGGCACAACAGACATAACAGGCTACAGGAAATCACAGAACTCCCAGACATATGCACCTGGGATGCATGCTCCTTAGGTGTATTCAAACGCAAGAAAAAACACAAAGTACGGATATTTTTTGCGGTCCTGGTTCTGCTCCTCGCTAAGCACATGATCACGCTCCATTGCGGCTCTCCCACAGCCCCTCCGGTGGAAACGTGGAGGGGGAAATGCACAAATAGGGTGCTGCATAGGAGGATGCCTTTCATTACGATGTGATCTGCCGGATACGCCGGTGACCCATATCTCCAAAATGGGAACCCATGTTGACACACTTCGGTCAAGTGAAAGGAAACAATGGCTTACCCCCATGAACCCACCACTCCATCTCCACCGATGTGGGACCCACCTCCCCTTTGGGGGGCCTCTAAGGATAGCATCCACACATCAGAAGCACTGTTCATGCCCCTCCGTACCTAGAACCAGCCACCTTGTAGTAAGCATTGTATTCAACCCTGCATGCCACATCCCCCACTCTGTTCACCATAGTTCACTCCAAGTTATTGATGGAGCAGGTAGTACAACATTTTGTATACCTCCTCTATTCTGCATGAAAAGACTAATTATATAATCTATTAACTATAATATTATTAAACGAGTTTGCATGTATATTAATCAATATTATTAATATTAAAATTACACATTGGATTTGCATTTTGCATGGCTAAATAAACTTTATAACTATAATCTGTACGCATATTAACAATAGTATATGTGGTAATGGAATACTACATGATAAATGTTGCTTTTGTAATGTTGCCCCATGAGGAGGACCGAAAAGGTGAATATAATGGCTTTAAATATTGCTATTTGCTCGATAAATACAAGCACATAGAGGGATTAGTAAGGGGTTAACATTAGATTTATTATTTCTCTGCATTGATTACTCTTTTGTGTTTGTTTTGCTTAATTGGCATTTGGGCCTAAATCTAAGATGGCCGCTGACACCACACGACGAAGTGGCCACTGTCCCATGAGGTGCGGAGTAAACTACGCATGCGCGAGAAATCTCCTAAAACCTCGTCACGACCTTTGTTCACCATGTACCCGGACAAGGACAGAAAACTGAAGGTCTGCCAAGACAGGAGAACAATCAACATTAACATAACCGGAACAAGCCGACTCTTGGACTAACCAGTGACCTCACCCCTCGAACTGTACTGAGAACCTAAAACTTGCATCGGACGATCTTAACCAGCCAATCACGACTGTTCTAAAACTTTAATTTGTATCATCTGTGCTTCATTTTATTATAAAAAGAATAGTAGAATAGAGAGGGTATCTTCTTCCATCTCCTTCCTCCATCTTCTCGCTAGGTCCGCGTTCTCCTGAATCTTTGAGGGTCCGGATGCTGCCTGATCATCTGATGACTGCAAACTTTTCCTAAATCTACGGGCAATGATAGATGCTTGCACGTCTTTGGTCCTTTGCCGATCTTTGGGACTGTAACGTGCTGGCAAAGAACTTTGAGCATTGGCCTGAGTTCCGACGATTTACGACAAAATTTTGATAATGCAGAGCCAATGAATTAGAGGACTCCAAATAGCCAGATTAGGTAAATATGATATTCTGCGATTTACTCAAATTTTGAAATAAAATTTCTAAACTTTGACGAGACAAATGCAAATTTAAATCATTATAACATTTTAGATAAACAAATATTGATTAACGAGAAATCATGAGTTGTGAGTTTTCATTTAGAGTAAGATTCTGAAGTCTGAAAATGTGTTTTAGCTGGTTCTAAATCCACCATCAACCAATCCAACTAATTGGTCCATTGACCAAGTGGGAGGAGTGCCTTGATGTTTGGGATTAAGGATCTGTAGGCGAAGGGCGTTAATGTATATAACTTTTCTCTCCCTATAGGTTTTAAGGTGTTCCCCCCACATGTCCAGCGCTTGAATCACTCATTCCTCCTGTGTGTGCAGACTTGTGAAAGAGACGTGTGAGTGTTGGTGTTATGGGCCCCACCAATGACTGCATGTGCGAATGAGCTAGGGTGACATCGGGTCTGCGACGCAGGGAGGATATTAGTACATGTTGTTTCCTATTACCAGGTCTTGCGCTGGATCAGTTTTTTCTGGTAGCAGAGTTATGGTTTTTATGTTTTGGTTTGGTGATTATTGCTTGTAAATTACTTATTGATTACTGACTGTGGATGAGTATTGGTTTATGTATTAACACTCTGTGTTGAGTCGCGTCGAGTTTTATGTTGTTGTACGGCTTCTGGGATGTAGGAAGTCGGAAGTTTGTAACGGTTCCGTAGTAGAGCAGAGGTAAGCGCTGCTCTCGGGAAAGACGGAATTGTTGTTGCCCTGTGGGTACACGGGGAAAACGTGTGACGATTGGAACTGCACGACGTATTGTCTGGGTTTGATTCGGTAACATCGTCGTGTGTTGCCATTAGAGACATTTTCTGTATGAGAGAAATGTATGGTACCGAAGGTCACCTGTGAAATTGTGGTCTTAGGTACCAGGAGTCCAAAAGGCACTCTGATTACGCTTATCACTGGAAAGGTAATAGGTGTTCTCTAACCTTGCAAGAAGGATAAAGTAGAGGGAAGTGCCACTTTATTAACAAGTGTAATAATTCTGTAGTAGGGCAGAGGTAAGCGCTGCTCTCGGGAAAGACAGAATTCTGTGTGAATGAACTACATTTCCCTTGTGAAAGTGCGTGAATGAAAAAGGCATTCGGGTTAAGTGCGAAACTCTGGTTTTATTTCTCAGGAGCATTGGGTTTCCAACTAGGTGTCTTAATTCTGGAGAAACAGTTAGATAATGCTTGCTAGAAGGGTAAAGTAGAGGAATGTGCTACTTTATCAACGGAAGTAACAATTCCGTAGTAGGGCACAGGTAAGCGCTGCTCTCGGGAACGATGGAATTCTTATAAGGAAGGTCATTAACTATTCTTTTGTTAGCGAAACAGATAATGGTGGTGTTTTTATGTCGTGACTAACAGATTTGTAAGTTAGAAGAACGTAAGGAGCTTACCGAGAAAGGAGGGGTCAGCAGAAGCAGGAGTAGCGAGAAAAGCTGAAGTCAGAAAGACCGCGCTGGGATTGGCTAGTCAGTAAGAAACATAGACGCTCCTGATTGGTGCGTTAGTGTATGCTGCGCTGAGAGTGGAGAATTACAGGGTGACGTAGATGCTCCTGATTGGCGCGTTAGTGTGAGTCACGTTGTGATTGGAGAATTGCAGAAGTGACATAGACGCTCCGGATTGGTGCGTTAGTTTGAGTCGCGCTACGATTGGATAAGACAACAGAATAGTCGTAGGAGAAATCTAGCGATGCACGGAAGACAAAATGATGTATTACAATCTACCAAAAAAAGAGAAAAAGTCCTGGTTTGGAAAAATCAAACGTTTATTTAAAAAGGACAAACCGATTGTGAATAGAGAGGGACAATTGCTTCCCCCACCAAAATCGCCCGCATCCTTTATGGTTGCGAAATACGGATATCATACATGTATTTGGTTGGACAATTGGGCAAAGTATACAAAAGATGATGGAGTTTTGGCATTTCCAGAACATGGTTCGTTCAATTTCGCAGTATTGAGAGAGAGAATGATGAATCTAGAACCAAGACCAAGGCCAACACAGTTTGAAGCATTGACAGAATGGGAAGATTAGATGCATGAGAGAGAAAGGCAGAGGAGTGGCGGAAGGTATAGGTACATGTTTGGTAGATCATATAGACAGGAGAATCATGATGACAGAATGAGGAGATGGCAAAGTGCAAATATGACTGATGGTTTTTTCCCTGTGAGACATGGTGAAGAAGCTAGTGATAGAAAATGTACGGAGAAGAGACATAATATAGAATCAGGAGGGTATGGAGTGCATGAATCGGAGGATGATGTCCTTGACGACATGTTTTATAAAAATCCACCCCCGTATCAACCAGATTCTGACATGCTGATACCAAGTGCCCCAATGAGAGAGACTTTGCGAAACATAAAAGTTGAATCAGTACCACAAGAGATAGGGAGAAATATTTAGAGAAATAGAGAAAAAACAGGATGATAAAATGAGTAAAGAAAATTCGACAGAATTAGCGAAAACCACTTTAGAGTTAACTGAAAAGATTAGGGAATTAACTAAAAACTTAGAAGCCATGACTGTTCCCGTAGCTATAGGTCCTGTAATGCCTATTTTTGACAAACAAAAGGATAGTGAGCATTGTCTGACGGTCCCCTATAACAGTAATAAACAGATGGAGAGGCCAAGAAAGAGTTCAGACGAGAACCCATGGAAACAAACAGTAAGTACATCAGAGCAAAGTACGCCTAAAAATTTACTGCAAATCCAAGTTTAGTGGAAAGACTGATAATGACTACAGAATCTGTATCAGAAACTCCAAAAGATTCAGAACGAGGTAATGAAGAAAAACCAGTAGGTCCTACTTCAGAAGAATTAAGTGAATGGTTGAGGAGTATACAGAGAAAATACAGAGAATCTCAATCTATAGATGTAGCCAAGATAAAGATGGTTTTGGAAGAATTAATAGTAGGGACTATCCCTACAGAGAAGCTAAAAACCTATCAGGATGAAGAATTTTTATTACTATGCAAAAGTATAACTTGGAGAGCAAAGAATCTACATGAAAGACTAGAAGAAGTGACAAATTAAATGGGTATAGACATTGAAAAATAAAAGCTTTACAAAAACCATATCGAGTAGACTTTTCTGAAAAAGATATTGAAAATCTGAACACCACAGGACGAATAACTCAGATTAAAGACATAGTTATTTTGTTAAGAAAAAGGGGAGATGTGGATAAATGGAAAGTAGGTGGTATCAAAAACGAGATGATGCCTCAGATAAAACGTTTGCAGCTTTCCCAATGAGAGAGAAGGAAAAGGTAGTAACAGAATGCCCTATGAGAGAAATTCCAGGTGGACGATATGTACATGTCCCTTGGACTAGGCAAGATATTTTATCATTCACAAACGATTTCCCGTGACTACGTGAAAAGCCAGTCGAGTGGTATAGGCAAGTGGATAGGTTTGTAAAATTATCGAAAGTTTTGTGGAGTGATTTAAATAGTCTATTTGACATAATAGTACCAGAAGATTTATGGACAGAGTGCAAAATATGATTAATTGGCCTACACAAGAATACCCTAGTGATCCAAAGACAGGTGCCCCTGATTCTGAGGTAATGAAAAAATATGAACAAGTAATTACTTTTCTGAAAAACAAAGTACCTCCCAAAGAGACTGATTGGGTAACAATTGACCGAACTCATCAGGAAACTAAGGAGTCAGTGCATACTTACTATGAAAGGTTAATCCTTGCCTTTAAGCACTTTAGTGGTGATGAAAATTTAAGTGAGAAAGATTTAAGTCATTTTGGATACAGATTTGTATATGGTATATGCCCAGAAATCAGTGAAATGATTAAACAGCATACAGTGGATTGGCAAAATAAGAAAATAGATGAAGTACTGAGACATGCAAAATATTTTAGTGATGAAATTGAAGCCAAGCAGCGTAAATTAAAAGAAAAGGCTATGTGGGCACAGGTAAAAGTGGCAGAAAGACAGGAAGCTCAGCTGATTGAACAAGCAAATGGTGCAAGACCAAAACCTAAATTTAATGCTGGAAAAGGAAAGGGACAATTCAATATAGAAGTAGCTAAAAAGAAATGGCCATATCATAATTGCGGAAGAATAGGGCACTGGAAATCCGAGTATAAATTTACCCCGAATACTAATAGTGATAATGCATCATTGAATCCGCAGGTGCAGAAAGAGGTGAGTTGTCAACCACAGTGACAGCAGCAGGTTGTTACCCAACAGAATCAGGCGCCAAAACCGCCTTTTCAACAGAGCCTAAATTCACAGAAATACAGTAATTAGACAGGATTCTACAACGAAGAACAGGTAACTAAGCTGCCGCGCGCTAGCGCTGTTTTGCAGTATTGGCTACAACGTGATGAGAGTGAGTCAGAAGAAAACTATTGACGGTGCCGAGGGGAGGAAGAAGAGTGCGTACTTGGCGCAACTCTAGAAGTAGACCAGACAGGCCCTTTTGTGGACGGAAAGGTAAATTATGAAAATATAACTTCCCTAGTAAATACTGGTGCTACTCGATCAACTGTTAGGTCAGCTGATGTTAAGAATCTTCCTCTCTCGGACAAAACAATCCAAGTGGTTGGAGTATCCAACAGACAGATTAAAAAGTATCTCACAGAACCAGTAAAAGTCAGTATAGGGACATTTTCAGAAATGCACCGCTTTGTTGTGTGCGATTCAAGTGCTGTAAATTTGTTAGGCAGAGACTTATTGTGCAAAATGAATTGCACTATATTCTGTACCCCTGTTGGTATAGCATTTGAGACCCCTGATGAAGACGCACTATACAAAATGACTATGGCTAATATGGAAACTGAGATTACTGAAGCATTTGCTGTATTCAACCCTGAAGAACTACCAAAAGAACTAAAACAGACAGTAAAGGCAGAGGTCTGGGATTTCACAGGAGAAGATGTAGGATTAATGAAAAATGTGGATCCCGTAAAAGTAACAGTGAAGGAAAGGATAAGTTACCCGAATGTTCCTCAATATAAATTGACACCCAAGATAATTGAAGGAGTTACTCCTATAATCGAGAAAATGGTTAAACAAGGTATTTTGAGAGAAAGAATGAGTAGTCCATGTAATTCACCGGTTATGGGCCTGAAAAAGCCTAATGGAAAATTTAGAATAGTGCAAGATCTGAGAAAGATAAACAAAATTGTTGTGTCATGCTGTCCTATTGTACCAAATCCATCTGTGATTTTGTATCAGATCCCTCATGATGCAGAATGGTATAAAGTAATTGATTTGTGTCATGCTTTCTTTTCCATCCCATTGCATCATGACAGTCAGCAGATTTTTGCGTTCCGGTATGGCGAACGTATTTTGGCATGGTGCCGAATCCCACAGGGGTATACAGAGAGCCCTTCGATATTTAATCAGATATTGAAAAAGTCCTTAGAAGACCTAGAAATGCCCGAGAACTCAGTGCTAGTACAATACATTGACGACCTGCTTGTGGCGTCAAAGACTAGAGAAGCTTGTGTAATGGACACCATAGCATTGCTAAATCATTTGGCAGATGGAGGACTTAAAGTATCTCCATCGAAATTGCAATTTTGTCAGAAAGAAGTACATTATTTACGCCATAAAAGAGGAAAATAACTACAGACAGAATCAGGATAATAAAAGGAATGAGAGCCCCAATGACGTAAAGAGAATTGAGAATGTTTCTTGGAATGGTTGGATATTGTCGTCAGTGGATAAGTAATTTTTCCCTGATTGCAAAACCTTTGGTACGCCTGACGAGAAGTGATGTAAAAGACCCCATTGACTTAAATAGAGAAGTATTGACAGCCTTTAAACAATTGAGATACAGCTTCTGTGACGCACCAGCATTAGGAATGCCTGATTACGACAAGGAATTTGAGTTGTACTGCAGTGAGAGGAACGGATGTGCACTCTCTGTATTAATACAGAAACATGGAAAATTGAGAAGATCAATTGCATATTTTTCAGCTATGCTAGACCATGTAGCTGTAGCATTCCCAGTAGCTGCTACTTGTAAGAGTCTGGAACAGAGTGAAGGAATTGTGATGGGATATCCTGTGCGAGTGTTTGTACCTCATGATGTGGCAATCCTTTTAACAAGGAGCCGCACTCAGTTCATGACACATAGTCGGCTGACTAAATATGAGAAAGTCATATTAGGTGTAACGCATGTGAGCTTTGTGAGATGCCTGAATGTGAATCCTTCAACGTTACTGCCTGATGCTGAGACTGTAGAAGGCAGGTGTCAGGTTCCTCGTTCCGATGTCCCCGAGGCTGTGTTGATGCTCTATGGGGGCCCACCTCTGGATGACTCCAAGTCCGGCTATTGAAACCACGGACTTTTGGGGTGATCGAGCGGGGGAAGGAAAGGGTGGGGACTGCTGGGAGGGAGATCTGTGAAGGCAAAAGAGACAACAGAACACAGCATAAGACGTTTTGTTTCCAATTTCTCTATGGAAAACATACGCGTTACTTTAGCAGGATTGTTAACGCGAGCTTGCCCTCTCACCTGAAAAGGAAAATAAGGTATGCCCGGACATATGGGGGAGAGCTACAGGTCGTGGTCTTTTCGTTTGCAGGCACTAATATAAACGACAAGGAAAGGCACACGTGGGGAGAATGACAAGGATCAACATACAGACACACAGACACCATATACAACTTTGTGGAGCAATACCCACTTGTGACTGCCCAGCTCATTCCATTCCTTCAGCTTTGTAACCACCCCTCTCTCCTGACTCGCACATATGTCTAGGAATATAAGCAGAAGAAATCAAAAGTGTAAACCAGGCCACCGCTGGGGGCGGACGCTCACTGCTAGTGTCTGCCTGGGAACTGAGGTCTGTGAGGCTGGAGCACGATTCGCCTATGCTTTCCTATGCCTCCGATTTGTCGTACGATTGCATGTAACAACACACTAGGTCTCGTTGTCTCAGAGTAATGTTCGGGCTCGCACTCTGCCTGTCTTGAACAGCGAGGCTTGCCCCCTTAAGTCTAGTCACTCTCAATATACTTGGTCGCTCCCCTGCATGAGACCAGCCGGTCTCGCCAACAGAGGGGCGGGTCTGGGATTTTTCTATGGCTCGGAGAGCTTGTCTCCGACTAGGATGGGTCGAGCCCCGATGGAAATACTGCCACAGTACTCCTACCTCGGTCACGACGAACCTCCGGATTTCACGGGCCGCTACCTGGGTGATGAGCTCGTCCGAACCTTCGTCTCTCGGCGTCTCCTCGTCTCGTCTCCCGGGTCGAAGAATTATCGGCTCCGTGTGCGGCGACCTTTCGCCTTTTGACGTCTTGTGGTGGGGCGTGGTGCGTGTTACGCAGCGCACCTCCCGCACTGCCCATCGGGAAGTGTAGTTCTTCGCGCAGTCCTAGTGTTGTGCGAGTATTGGCCGGCGTGCGCTGATAAGTCTGACAGCACATCCCTCTTCCGAGGATCACCGCCGGCCGCTAGGCTTGTCTGGGTGCAGCCTATGGAACCGAGCGACCAGTCTGGGTGCATGGACCGCTGTGGCAGGTTCCCATGAGTCATCTTCTGGACCGTACCCTTTCCAAGCGATCAAGTACCACAACCTGCCTCGCACTGTCTTTGCGTCCCGGATGGCCCTGACTTCGTACTCCTGTTCCTGCATTACCTGGACCGAGGATGGACGGCTAGACGGGGGCTGTGGGGCGCGTTTCAGAAGGGAAACATGGAACACGGGGTGTATCCGAAAGTGCGATGGTAAGCGAACCTTCACAGCTACCGGGTTTACATGCCCCAGCACTCTATATGGGCCTATGTATTTGGGGTTGAACACGCTATACTTTTTAAAACGGATGTTACGTGTTGAAACCCACACCCAATCTCCCCGACTATACACTGGCCCTGGTCTCCGACGTTTATCCGCCTGCTTCTTGTACTGTTCCTTTGCCTTCAACAGATTTCCTCTGGCTACCGCAAGCACCCTACGCATAAGCTTCAGCCTGTTGTGCAGTTCAGGGTGTCGAGTGTTAGTGTTGGGCAGAAGTAGGGGAGTAAACCTGGGATGGAACCTGTAAGTGCTAAAGAACGGAGTGAACTTCGTGGATGCATGCGTGGCACTGTTATACGCTACCTCCGCTGCCCATAACCATTCCACCCATTCCTCTGTAGCTGAGCTCACGTAACAACGGAGGTATTGCTTGAGTGTCTGATTGAGTCTCTCAGTTTGGCCATCTGTCTGTGGGTGGAAGCTTGTTGACAAAGAAGAGGTGACCTGGAGTTTGGAACACCATGTTTTCCAAAATCCCGAGGTGAATTGGGCCCCTCTGTCCGATACTATGACCTGTGGAAGTCCATGAAGCCTAACGATGTGCGTTAGCAGGAGTATGGCCGTTTGCCCCGCTGTGGGAGCCTGTTTGCAGGCTACAAAGTGCCCCATCTTGGTGTAATAGTCGACCACCACCATGATGGCGGTCATTCCGTGATCGTTAGGAAGTCCCACGATGAAATCAACTGAAATTCGTTCCCACGGTCGCTCTGGTGTGGGCAGAGGATGTAACAAACCCTGTACAGGTTGGCGGTCCGCTTTCATTTGGGCGCAGATGGAACAGTTTTGCACCCATTGCTGAAGGTCGGGACGAACCGAAGGCCACCAGAACTGTCGAAGCACCTTTTCTAGTGTCTTGGTGCGCCCGGTATGTCCTGCACAGGGAGAGTTGTGACACCATTCGAAGACCATCTTCCTCAATGCTCCTGTGGGTATAAGCAGCTGCTTCCCTTTTACGGGGAGGCCTTGATGGAGTCTCCATTCGGGGTGGAACCTTAACCAGGTTCTCCAAGTAGTGTGGCGGATCCCTCTCCGCACGCCGTTCAGGAAGTCGTCGGTGGCCACGAGACCTACCACTCGACTAGGTTCTATGATCGATGCCTCCTTCACGGGTTCTTTCTGTGAAGTGTTTTCCTGCCGTGTGAGGGCATCGGCCTTCCGATTCTTGACTCCCGGGCGGAATGTGACGATGAAGTTATACTCCGCGAAAAACAGCGTCCAGCGTAACTGACGCGGTGTAAGGTGTCGAGCCGCTCGCAAAAACTGCAGATTGCGGTGGTCGGTATACACGGTTATCTGATGTACAGCCCCCATCAGCCAATGCCTCCATTCCTGGAAGGCATCCTTGATTGCTAGGAGCTCTTTTTCAGCTATCGTGTAATTCAGCTCTGCTGGGTTTAGTTTTCTGGACATAAAGGCGATGGGGTGTAGATATCCGGTGTTCTCCTGTCTCTGCGACAAGACCGCTCCTACCGCGATGTCCGAAGCGTCTGCTTCAACAAAAAACGGCATCTCCGGTTTAGCATGTACTAGAATAGGAGCGGAGCTAAAGGCATGTTTCAGTTGATCGAATGCCCCTTGGGTTTCCGTCGTCCAAACAAAGGGAACCTTCACTCGGGTCAATTTGGTCAGAGGGGCGACCGTGTTGGAGAAATGTTGTATAAATCGCCGGTAGAAGTTTGCGAACCCGAGTAGGCTTTGGATGTCTTTCACGTTCTGTGGACGGGGCCAGTCCGTCACTGCCTTCACCTTCCTCTCGGCCATCACTTGTCCTAAAGGGGTCAGCATCACCCCGAGGAATTCCACGGTGGTCACATGAAACTCACACTTTGTGAGTTTGCAGTATAGGTGGTTTGTGAACAAGGCGTGTAGCACTCTTTGCACGTGGGTTATGTGTTCTTCTTCTGTGAGGGAATACACGAGGATGTCGTCGATGTATGCGACCACGAAGACGTCCAGAAAATCACGCAACACATCGTTGAGAAAGAATTGAAAGGCGGCCGGGGCGTTACAGAGCCCAAAGGGCATTACGAGGTACTCAAACAGCCCATACCGCGTTTTGAATGCCGTCTTCCATTCATCACCGTCGCGCATACGCACAAGGTGATAAGCTCCTTTCAGATCCAACTTGGTGTATATCGTTGCAGCTCTCACCTGCTCCAAAAGAACCGGGATCAACGGGAGGGGGTATCGGTTCTTCACCGTGATAGCGTTGATCGCTCGAAAGTCGATACAACATCTCAACTCCCCATTGGCCTTGGGTATGAAGAAGAGTGGTGATGCCGCAGGTGATCGGGACGGACGAATAAAGCCGAGTTCTAGGTACTTATCAAGGTATGCTCATAGGTGCAGGTTTTCTGGGATGGTTAGAGCATATTTTCGCCCACAGGGTATCACCGCCCCGGGTACCAGATCGATCCGACAGTCAAATTCCCTATGTGGAGGGAGTTCTTCTGCCTTACTGTCGCTGAAGACTTCTTGGAAGGCAAGGTAGCAGTCGGGTAACTTGGTCTCCTTTTCTGCCGCCGTGGCTATCCCGTGGACAACGGCGAGCACCGCCGCCGGCTGCACTGGTTCGCGGTTACAATGGGCTTGACAAAATGCCGACCTCAGCTGGAGGGTCTTCGAGGCCCAGTGAATCCGGGGTTCATGTTTCTGTAGCCACGGAAGTCCGAGGATGATCCCGTACTGCGGGGCGTGGATGACGTTGAACGAAATCCATTCGCGATGATCCCCCTCATACCGGAGTTCGTACTCCGCTGTGTGATGTCGTATGGGTCCGGAATCCAGCTCTTTTCCGTCCACGGCGTAGACCAGTTCAGGGGAGGCTTTTAGGAGGAGCTGTACGCCTAGTCAGTTGGCCTCCTGCATATCCATAAAACAGCCTGTGGCTCCGGAATCAACCATGGCTCTGACCGGGAGGAGCACGTTATTGATGTCTATCTGCATGTTTATAAAGAAGTGTTCTTTTTCCCGGAAGGAAAAAAAATCCACTGAAGGGATGGTATGTTTCCCTGAAACCTTCCCTCCTTCCGATTTCAGGTACGACAGTTTTCCTCCCCTTTTTCCATGGTTGCGACTGCCGCCTGGCCGATCCGTGGCCGTCCAAATGCCGGTTTCACGGGGCATTCTCTGATGAAGTGGCCTTTCTTGCCACAATAGAGGCACAATCCCTGTTAGTGCCTATGATCTCTTTCGCTCACGGTTAACGAGGCCCTCACTGCTCCGATCTCCATAGGTTCGGGTTTAGAAGGGGGTTTCTCCGGCGGTCCGGTACGATCACTCCATGTGGTACCCCTTTCTTTGCGGGTATGCGCGCCTTTCCGCTCTCTCAAGCGATGGTCCAACCGCAGCGTCAACTCGATAAGGGCCGCACAAGTGCTAGGTTGCGGCTCGATTTGGGCCAGGACGTCCTTCAACTCCTCGGTGAGGCCATGGTAAAAGACGACCAACTGTTTGGCTTCCGGCCAATCGGTCTCGGCCACCAGTCTTCGAAAGTTGTTCAGGTAGCTCACCAAATCAAGAGAGCCTTGCTTCAGCTCCATTATATCCTTATCCGCCGAGAACGTCTCGGCTCATCGATCAAATGTTTTCTCGAAGGCCATGCGAAAGGCGTCCCAATCGTACAGCAGATGGTCGTCGTTCCTTACGATAGGGACCGCCCATTGGGCAGCTTCGCCCCCCAAATATGATATGAGAAACGCGACCCTGGCTTGATTGGTGACAAACATCTTCGGTTTGCAAGTGAAGTGGAGCAATATCTGTGTTATAAACACCTGAACCTTTTTCTGGTCACCATGGAACCTCTCTGGGGGGGCCAGGGGAATGGCCGCCGGCACCTCTACCACTAAGGACGTAGGGGAAGACGGGCTACCCATGCTAAACGGGTTCCTTTGCATGTAATCGACACGTGAGTGCAATGACGCAGTTTCCTGTCGTGAGGCGGCTAAGTCCACCTGCATCGACGCTATTTCCTGGCGTGAGGCGGCTAAGTCCACCTGCATCTGTGCTAACGTAGCCATCACGTCGTCTAAAGTAGCCATGACCAGCTTTCAACACAACCAGGGGGATAAGAGAATTCTTGGGCCGATAATTCTGTCAGGTTCCTCGTTCCGATGTCCCCGGGGCTGTGTTGATGCTCTATGGGGGCCCACCTCTGGATGACCCCAAGTCCGGCTATTGAAACCACGGACTTTTGGGGTGATCGAGCGGGGGAAGGAAAGGGTGGGGACTGCTGGGAGGGAGATCTGTGAAGGCAAAAGAGACAACAGAACACAGCATAAGACGTTTTGTTTCCAATTTCTCTATGGAAAACATACGCGTTACTTTAGCAGGATTGTTAACGCGAGCTTGCCCTCTCACCTGAAAAGGAAAATAAGGTATGCCCGGACATATGGGGGAGAGCTACAGGTCGTGGTCTTTTCGTTTGCAGGCACTAATATAAACGACAAGGAAAGGCACACGTGGGGAGAATGACAAGGATCAACATACAGACACACAGACACCATATACAACTTTGTGGAGCAATACCCACTTGTGACTGCCCAGCTCATTCCATGCCTTCGGCTTTGTAACCACCCCTCTCTCCTGACTCGCACATATGTCTAGGAATATAAGCAGAAGAAATCAAAAGTGTAAACCAGGCCACCGCTGGGGGCGGACGCTCACTGCTAGTGTCTGCCTGGGAACTGAGGTCTGTGAGGCTGGAGCACGATTCGCCTATGCTTTCCTATGCCTCCGATTTGTCGGACGATTGCATGTAACAACACACTAGGTCTCGTTGTCTCAGAGTAATGTTCGGGCTCGCACTCTGCCTGTCTTGAACAGCGAGGCTTGCCCCCTTAAGTCTAGTCACTCTCAATATACTTGGTCGCTCCCCTGCATGAGACCAGCCGGTCTCGCCAACAGAGGGGCGGGTCTGGGATTTTTCTATGGCTCGGAGAGCTTGTCTCCGACTAGGATGGGTCGAGCCCCGATGGAAATACTGCCACAGTACTCCTACCTCAGTCACGACGAACCTCCGGATTTCACGGGCCGCTACCTGGGTGATGAGCTCGTCCGAACCTTCGTCTCTCGGCGTCTCCTCGTCTCGTCTCCCGGGTCGAAGAATTATCGGCTCCGTGTGCGGCGACCTTTCGCCTTTTGACGTCTTGTGGTGGGGCGTGGTGCGTGTTACGCAGCGCACCTCCCGCACTGCCCATCGGGAAGTGTAGTTCTTCGCGCAGTCCTAGTGTTGCGCGAGTATTGGCCGGCGTGCGCTGATAAGTCTGACAGGCAGGGACGAAGTGGCTCATGACTGTTTGGATGTACTCGATTTCTGTACCAAACCATGTCCTGATATAAAAGATGTACCTTTGTCAGAGAGTGACTACGTGATGTTTGTGGACAGGTCATGCTTGAGAACAGACGAAGGAATTCTGAGTGCAGCATATGCAGTATGCACAGTTGCAGCGGTAATGGAAGCATCTTACCTGAAGGGAGTAAAATCAGACCAAGTCGCTGAACTTGTTGCCTTGACCAGAGCATGCAAGTTGGGAAAGAATGTGAGAGTGACTGTGATAACCGATAGTCAGTATGGCTTTGGTGTTGTGCATGATTTTGGTCAGATATGGCTGTAGAGAGGGTTTTTTTAACTTCAAGTGGAACTCCTTTCACCAGAATGCAGATTGATTTCATTGAAATGCCCCCTTGTAATAGGTTGAGGTATGTTCTAGTAATGGTCTGCTTGTTTTCTAGATGGGTAGAAACATACCCCACAAGAAGAAGTGATGGAATCACAGTAGCTAAATTACTATTGAGGGAGTTCATTCCCAGATTCGGGTTCCCAGTCACAATTGAGTCAAATAGAGGAAAGCATTTCCATAATGAAATAATTAAGCTGATTTGTGAAGCATTGAATGTACAACAGAAACTACATTGTGCCCATCGCCCAGAGGCTTCTGGTGTGGTGGAAAAAGTAAATGTTACCATTAAAAACAGATTGGGAAAAATGTGTTTAGCCACAGGTTTGAAATGGCCTCATGTCTTGCCTCTAGTACTCATGACTATTATATCTATTCCAGATAGGAACACAGGTCTGAGTCCCCAATAAAAAGCACCGGGACACTCCAATGGAGTAGCCGTGCGCTATAGAAATCCTAAATAACATAACATAACATAACATAACATGAAATTGTCATGGGAAGAGCAATGCACCATGTATTCATACCAGTCAACAAGCTGTTGCCTATATCTGATGACTTGGTGTTGGATTACTGTAAGGGGCTGGCTGATGCAGTACATTCTGCGTTTCATCAGGTTGGATCGGATGCAACCACCCTTGAAAAGAAGCAAGCTCATGATCTGAGCCCAGGAGACTGGGTGAGAATTAAAGTACACAGAAGGAGGAACTGTTTGGTCCCACATTGGGGAAAACCACGACAGATGATTTTGACTACAACAACAGCTGTGAAGTGTGCTGGGATAAAGAACTGGATTCATGCTAGTCACACATTGAGAATTCCAAATCCAGTGGATAACAAGGAAGGAGAATATTTTGAGGAGTCAGAAACTAGTTCTGAATCGGATGCTGAAGAAACAAGAACAAGAGAAAATCCTGAAAGGGGGGAGTCAGAGCAAAATTTGACCTTTGCCCCAGAAAATATTCCCTTGAGAAGGAAGTTACAGATTTCTGATACCAGCTCAGACTCAGAGACTGAACAAATACCGGTACATTCAGAAAAGGAGAAAAGCAGTGAAGAGACAATCAAAGAAATTGCCTATAAGCAAGTTCCTGATGAAAAACTGAGAGAAATTCCACCTGAAATAACAAAAGTAGATGGACAGGTGCCAGATACAGAAAGTGAGGGAAAGATTTCTGCGGAAGACCCCCGAGGAGGTGTAGGGACTTTGAGCATCCAGTTAGGAGAAGGGACAGTTAGTCAGCAGGAAGATTGTGTGCAAGAAATACGAGGAGGGACAGAAGTAGGGAAAATAAAAGAAGTGGTGGAAAGAAGAACAGCTAAAAGCAAAAAGCAAGTTGAAACAGAATCAGAAGATAGTGATGAAGAAGTACCAGAAGGTCGAGTCCTGAGAAAGAGAGCATGGAGAGCTGAAAAGAATGATAAAGGAAATACATTGAAAAGATCAGCAAGAGATGAAATCTGGCCAAACAAAATAAAGAGACTGAGGTATCGATTGACACAAGTGAATTCACCAAGAGCAGAACAAGTGAATGAAGTATCTAGTCAAGAAAAATCGAAAGATGGGAAAATAACTACAGCAGAGGAAAGCAAAAGAACGAGAAAACCTAACCAGAAGTATAAGTCGCCGAAATGGTTGTATGTGGCCCTGCCTGAAATAAAAGAAGAGGTGGATAGCCAAGAAAACCCAGAGGTGACTGTACCAGAAGTGGTTGAGGAAGACGAAGAATCGGAAATCCTGAGAGTTATCTTGTCCGATATTGGAGAAGAAACGGATGTTCACGAAGTTCTGTATCACGATTATGAGAGAAAAGTGAAAGACGATCAAATGCCAAACTGACCAAGACAAAAAGTGCTGCTAATCGAAAGACAATAAAATACAGGAAGAGACATAACTGATAGAACCAAGTAGGTGCTTTGAGCCTTGGGTTAGACAAAACTAGTTGTGAAGTAGAAGAGGCTAAGTCAAAAGACACTGATCATTTTTCGAAATGGCAAACACAGAAAGTAGAAAAACTAAATGTGTATTTCTTAGGAGGTGGTTCAAAATGTGTTGTTGTTGTACAGAATTAATAATGCTTCTATGGAGCGTGTTAGCTTTGATGATCTCATTTAAAATGACACTAGAAACAATAGAAGGACATAGTGAGAATAAAACTAATATAGAAAAGATTCAGAAAGTATATCCGACTAAAATAGATATAAATTATCTGCATAAAGACAGGTCTATAAATGATTTCTCTAACAATATATTCTTGAAACTACTGTACGAATATGTAAAGACAATGGATGTGAGGGATTGTTACATCTGCATGCAGTTACCTGCATCTGTATCGGAGGGAGTGACCTACCATCACCTCCCAGTAACCTATGGAATAACATGTAGTGTAATAGCTAGTCTGTTTTGCGAAATAGGGAAATTAGAATATTATTTTTCAGATGTAGATAACATATTTTCACAAGTACCTGCAATGAACAAATTGAATAAAGTAAAGCCTGCAAAGGTGTTAAGTGAATTTTTCTTAGAAACTAAAGAACTAACATTAAAATCTATATTTAGAAACAATCTGACTTGCAGCCTAAAGAAAGAGGAAAGGATGTTTTTAGATATAGCTGAAGAAAGGAGAATAAAGATGCAAAGAAAAGTACCTGAAGGAAAGGAAGAAAAGACCGTTTGGGATGTTGAAATGGAAAAACATTTGAAGGGAGAAGCTAGCCCAACTATAGCTTTAGATTGGCCTCAGAAAGGGAAGTTGTGTATTAGAAGGAATCAAACTGCATATGATAATTACTTTGTCGGTAACAGTGAATGCCATGATACATACCGAATCACGGGTGGATGGGGATTGAAAGGAGGAAATGATCCAGTTTTTCCTGGGTTATATTTTATCTGCGGGAACAATGCATATTATCGGTTGCCAGACCATTGGTATGGCACATGTTATGTAAGTCTGGTTTTCCCAAAGATATTCCACATGGGAAGAGGAGAAGATGGTGTACATAAGTTAGGTAGTCATCTAACACGTAGAAAAAGAGAAAGTTGGTCAGAAATTGTGGGAGACATTTTTGGAGCATAGATACCAGCAGTGGGAATATCTCTGAATGCACACAAAATTAGAAAACTATCAACAGTAGTGGATCGCTTGTCAAAAAGCTCCGCTGGAGGGTTTTTATTGGTAAATACTGAAATTGTTGCCATGCGTGCCATGGTAATGCAAAATCGACTTGCCCTTGATATAATATTGGCAAAAGAGGGTGGAGTCTGTGGAATGCTGAAAGTTCAACATTGTTGTACTTACATTCCTGACGAAAGTAAAGATCTGAAGGTCTACATTAAAAATATAACTGATTTGCATGAGGAAATTGCACCACTGGAGGTTGAAAGTGTTTGGGAAAAGATTAGAAAGACATTTTCTTCTATTAAAGATTTCTTGTTAAGATTAGGTGGTACATTTATAGGTAGGATCCTATTTCCATTAACATGTGTGATTTTTCTAGTATTAATTTTAAGATTAGGATGTTTATGTCATAAAAGAAAGAAAATACAGAAAAAGTTAAAAAGAGAACATTTGAAAAGAAGACAGAATAAGAGACAAGAGAGGGAATTTGAAGAAGTAGAATTAGAAGAGATGAAAGATAGTATGTATAAAACAGCAAGAAGAGAAGAAATTGGGGAAACAGAAATGTGAACTAATACGAAGAATTCATTTCGCTTTCATGACAAATTGATACAAAATTTTAATAGTGTGTTGATAAAATCACCAAAGAGGGCATTGAGGGAGCAAGTAGTACAACATTTTGTATACCTCCCCTATTCTGCATGAAAATACTAATTATATAATCTATTAACTATAATATTATTAAACGAGTTTGCATGTATATTAACCAATATTATTAATATTCGAATTACACGTGGGATTTGCATTTTGCATGGCTAAATAATCTTTATAACTAAAATCTGTACGCATATTAACAATAGTATATGTGGTAATAGAATACTACATGATATATGTTGCTTTTGTAATGTTGCCCCATGAGGAGGACCAAAAAGGTGAATATAATGGCTTTAAATGTTGCTATTTGCTAGATAAATACAAGCACATAGAGGGATTAGTAAGGGGTTAACATTAGATTTATTATTTCTCTGTATTAATGACTCTTTTGTGTTTGTTTCGCTTAAGTTAGCATTTGGGCCTAAATCTAAAATGGCCGCTGACACCACACGACGAAGTGGCCACTGTCGCATGAGGTGCGGAGTAAACTGCGCATGCGCGAGAAATCTCCTAAAACCTCGTCACGACCTTTGTTCACCATGTACCCGGACAAGGACAGAAAACTGGAGGTCTGCCAAGACAGGAGCACAATCAACCTTACAATAAACCGTAACAAGCCGACTCTTGGACTAACCAGTGACCTCACCCCTCGAACTGTACTGAGAACCTAAAACTTGCATCGGACGATCTTAACCAGCCAATCACGATTATTCTAAAACTTAAATTTGTATCATCTTTGCTTCATTTTATTATAAAAAGAATAGTAGAATAGAGAGAGTATCTTCTTCCATCTCCTTCCTCCATCTTCTCGCTAGGTTCGCGTTCTCCTGAATCTTTGAGGGCCCAGATGCTGCCTGATCATCTGATGACTGCAAACTTTTCCTAAATCTACGGGCAATGATAGATGCTTGCACGTCTCTGGTCCTTTGCCGATCTTTGGGACTGTAACATGCTGAGCAAAGAACTTTGAGCTTTGGCCTGCTTTCGGACAAAATTTTGATAATGCAGAGCCAATGAATTAGAGGACTCCAAATAACCAGATTAGGTAAATATGATGTTCTGCAATTTACTCAAATTTTGATATAACATTTCTAAACTTTGACGAGACAAATGCAAATATAAATCATTATAAAATTTTAGATAAACAATTATTGATTAACGAGAAATCATGAGTTGTGAGTTTTTATTTAGAGTAAGATTCTGAAGTCTTAAAATGTGTTTTAGCTGGTTCTAAATCACCATCAACCAATCCAACTAATTGGTCCATTGACCAAGTGGGAGGAGTGCCTTGATGTTTGGGATTAAGGATCTGTAGGCGAAGGGCGTTAATGTATATAACTTTTCTCTCTCTATAGGTTATAAGGTGTTTTCCCCACATGTCCAGCGCTTGAATCACTCATCCCTCCTGTGTGTGCAGACTTGTGAAAGAGACGTGTGAGTGTTGGTGTTATGGGCCCCACCAATAACTGCATGTGTGAATGAGCTAGTGTGACGTCGTGTCTGCGACGCAGGGAGGATATTGGTACATGTTGTTCCCTATTACCAGGTCTTGCACTGGATCATTATGATCAGGGCAGCATCAACATATGTAGATTGTTCATGAACCGCATCCACACCTACTGCAGTCCTTCACCTACAACAGCGCTTCTTTAAATTTTTTTATTGAATATGCTTACACCTGTATGTACTAACATTACTCTTTTCAACTGTAACTGTTGGACATGGCCTTTTAGCAGGGTTAACCCCAAACATTTTATTTCTTCCTCCTATTTTTTCCTGACTTGTGGTTGTTGGCTTTAGGACTCTGGGCACTTTACCTCTGCTAATCAGTGCAAAAGTGCATATGCTCTCTGTGTAAATAGTTATTATGGATTGGTGCTTTCATAATTGGCTTATTTGTTTCGGGTAAAATGCACTGAATGTGGCAGGGCATGTAAATCAAATACTACTAGTTGCC
Organism: Triturus cristatus; assembly: GCF_964204655.1. NCBI lineage: Eukaryota > Metazoa > Chordata > Amphibia > Caudata > Salamandridae > Triturus > Triturus cristatus. The sequence continues at coordinate 766,513,170 of NC_140584.1, read as the reverse complement.
CTTCAGCACTGATTGTGCCACCCACATGAGTAGCCCTGAAAAGGTATCTCAGACCTGCCACTGCAGTGTCTGTGCGCAGTTTTAAATTGCAATCGAGACCTGGCAAGTCTACCCAATTGCCAGTCCCTAACCATCCATTTTCTTGCATGTAAGGCACCCCTATGGGAGGCCCAAGGTACCCCTATGGGCAGAGTGTACCGTACGTGAACGTTGGACATTTACTGGTATTGTTTATAACATGTCCTGATAGTGAAATACTGCTTATTTCATTTTTCACTATTGAAAACGTATCTGTCCCATAGGATGGAATGGGAAATACTTTGTGACATTTTACAAGTATAACTTATCATTAGGAAAAGATAGAGAAATAAAGTTTAGGCTCTCAAAAGTCACAATTTAATAAAACATATTTTAGTAAAGATGGTTTTTGAATTATGTGTTTGAAAACGCCACTTTTAGAAAGTTGGCATTTTCCTGTTTAACAATTTTGTGTGCCTCTGCCTGTTTGTCGATTTACTGTCTGGCTTTGAAGTGACAGGTGCTAGAGATGTGCATACACTGTAGACAGCAACTGGGCGGGGGGGGGGTGAGGTGTTCCTGGCCCTTCCTGGATGAGTCAGTGCTGAGCTGAATGGGGTTTGGCTGCTTTTCGGATAGTGAAAGGAATTGTACTTGCACCTGAATAGGGCCTGTCTCCCTTGAACAATACTGTCTCTAACCCCTGTTGTAATACTGCACCTGTGAGGACAGAATTGCTTTGGAGTGGGCTCAGAGACCCTTGCACAAAGAGAACAAAGACAAAATGGGGTATAAGTAGTATACCTTAAACCTTAAACCCCAGAACTTTAGATTACTACTGGACTCAAGAGGAACCTTTGCCAAGGAGAAGAGCTGAACAGCTGTGAGGATGAGTACTTTACCTTTCCTGTGTGCTCTGTGGCATTGGCCTGCAGTTGCTGGTTTCTGCCAACAAAGGAAAAAGACAGACACTTTGCTGTGATCCTGCTTGAAGAAGAACTCCAAGGGCCTGTGTGTGCTGGCCTCCTGTTCTGAACTCTCTGGGACACAAAGACTTCATTCTCAGCTCCCCAGCTCCCCTGAACTCTGTTACTGAGAGTTCTGACCTGCCAGGAGGTGCCTATTCCAGTTCTGGGCCTCTGAAGGTTGTCCCTGCTGATGGGAGCTCAAAGAAAAGAAGAACTGAACAAATCAACGTATCGCTCTACTTGCGACAATTTTTCAGACGCAGCACCGCTATCTGCGAAGAATCTCCACTCATCACTGCACCGCTGCAGAACAGATGAAGCTCCTGCTCTGCTGCAAGAACCAACGCATTATGGGATTGTGGCAGAAGAAACTGGTGCAGCACCACTCAACGCCTCTGCATCGATCGCAAACACATCCCCGATTTCCATGCACCAGTGCATCACCCGCGGAGCAGAACCATCCAGGAGTTGACACATCACTTCCCCCTAGAGACCGCATTCAACGTATCACTTCTTCTGCATGCATCAGAACTGTTGTATCACCTCCCCAAGGTCTCAGGAACTAATGCATCTCTTTGTTTCTTGTCTCTTCCCCTCTCTGAGGCTGTTTGGCCTTGTGAATTCTGATGCATCTACAGGTACTTTGTGAGAAATCACGCATCTATAGTTTTCTATGGACCACTTTGTTTGAAACCTTTTTAAAGTCATATTCTAATTACATATATGTTGTATTTTTGTTTTGGTCTTGTTGAGTTTAGATAAAGATACTTTATTTTTCTAAACTGGTGCGGTGTCCATTTGTGGTGTTATCACTGTATTACTGTTTTTTTTAGTACAAATACTTTACACATTGCCTGCGGGATAAGTCTGTCTGTTCGTGCCAAGCTACCCAAGGGGTGAGCAGCTGTTATCTAAAGTGTGTATCCCTTTTACCCTGACTAAAGGCAAGGGTCCCTATTTGGACAAAGGTACCCACCTCTGCCAACTACAGACCACCATTTCTAACAGCAATGATGCCATGAGTTGAAAGCTGCCATCTATTTTTATTGTTTTTTAATATAATTCTCAAATAAAATATTGATTAAAACATTATTAATGGTGACAATTTGTTCGCAGTTTCAATATGCTGGTAGTCAACCTCAGTAATGATGAATCTGAAAATGTCCTCAGCTTGGCTATTCCTTTTATGCTCTCTCTGTTCCAAGAGTTTAACACATTGAAAATTCGCATTTAGCAAAATTCCTAGGTACTTAAAATATGGCACTTTCATAATGGCCATTCCATCCATAGTAAATCTACATGAACGCATATTTCTGAGACCAAAATTAATAATAAATGTTTGATTGTGATTGACCCTTAATTTCAAATACAGCATAAAATCATTAAATGTGTCTAACTAGTACTGAAGCCCAATTGCTGTGTAGGACAGCAGCACAGTATAATAATACGGGTATAGTCCTATCCCCTGCACTAGGCGAAGCCTTGCCCTTATTCTGTAAAGTTAGATCAAGGGAATTATTATTTAAAAAAAGAAAAGGGGCTAACATGCATCCCGGCCTGACCCCTTGTCCATTTTGCAGTTGAGCGTACATTCCCCATCACAGCCAAAACGTGCCTGTGCGATGGTGTCCTAATGTAAGCGCTTAAGGAGTTCAATGAAACTCACACCCAGACCAGACCGACTCATAAGGTTCCACAACCTGCCCTTATCCATGAGGTCAAACACAATATAAATGGATTATGTAGTTGCTCAAATGTTTTCTGAAAATGTAAAAGTGCTGCTCAAATTGTAGTTCTATTTAAGGCATAATCTGATCCAGGCATTTGGGAGGAGTGTTGTGGATCATGGCATGGGCAAATTGAGTCATAAGCATTCGGCTGTAACCCTAAATTCGAGCACAAAATGTCTCTTCATTGACGTTTTCAGAGGCCATTAATATTATTATTCTGTTTCTGATGTATTTAGGCATATTGGCGAGATAATGGTAGTTCTGAAACTGCCATTAACGAGAAAGCGCATTAGCTCTAAAAGTAAGCCATTTCATGAATGGTAAAGTACATGTTGGAAATGTTTTTTAATTCATTTTTACCCGTCCAGACCATTTATGTGAGCTAATTTTCCAATGGATGTTATTTGTATTAAGTGGATCTCCCATCAGTATTCACAGCAGCTATTTTCCGCTTCACGCCCGCCCTATATTATTCAGCAGTCTTCACCTACTGAACTATCTTGATAGTTCTATCTTTTCAGTAATTCTTTCTTGCATACGTTTCTTTTTAAACTAAAATCACCATTATAATTCGGCCAGGATTTTCAATAAACTAGTGAAACCAAACAGGAAATGTGTGAAAATGAAATGTTCATAGAAAGGTTTTCTGTGATGGGATTAGCCAGTGTTTAACTATTTGCTTTACATCTTTAGGAAAGGGTAAATTCTGATACAGGGGAGAAACAGGTGAGGTTTAAAACTATTTCTATGATGTGGACTGAACTCTGGAAACATCTCTTTGTGAAGTCATGCAAAGTTTACCTCCTGGCTGTGTGGTGCGGATATTCTCACAGTGCTTAATCTGGAGGAAAAAATAGGGCCAGATGTACGAACGTTTAGCAATCCGGTAACCAGTGGAAAACCGGTTATATACCGCTAACATAGGAACTTCTTATGTGCCACAGACATATGTCGCTATTTTCTGTGAAGTCCGAATTGCTAATTTAGCAGATCCAAATTATGAATCATTATTAGAGGATTCCTAATAGCAATTCAGCATTTATATGTATGAAGCGTTCGCAAATTGCAACTCCTCGCAGAATGGTGTTTCTGCATGTGTAATTTGCCACCGAATGGAATTAGGTACTACTCAGGAGTGACCTGTATAAACGACCTCTAAATGCATTAGGTCCTTTTACAAAGACTGCTTTGTATGTGATGTTGATGAGGAATCAAAAACTGCCTTGTCTGCAGAGGAGCAGGAGAAAACAGGAGAGGATTTTTGGGGTGAGGACAACCCTTTTTGGACTAATTGAGAAGGGGATATTTGAGAAATATAGGCTTAGTAGCCGGGATTTTTTTAGCCTAAAAAGCGGAGCTTAAACTACTCTTAGAAAGACATGCAGAGAGAAGTCATGTACAAATACTCTGTTCCCTTCATCAGCTAGCTTCTGGAAGTTTCCAGGGAATAATTGAAGTAGCAGGGGAGTTTTCCAAAGTTTTTTGTCCCACACTTTTATTGATTTTACAATGTATTGTATATAATTCAGGGGTAATTCCACAATGATAGAAACATCCTACATACATCGTTCGTGTATTGTTGATGGCAGGGCAATTTAACATTTCACCTATATCGTACTATAGTCTTTGAAGACATAAAGCCTGCATCCTGGGGTGAGAATTACTGTGATTGTTATTTTAAAGTAACAAATACAATTTTGGAGTAAAATGCTCAACTCTCCTACCTCCCACCTCAGGGAGGCCGTCAGGGGCATGGGGAGGGGGGGAGGGGAGTGTAAAGTTGGGCCTCAGGCCCACATGACGCCCAAACACGGACACGGACACGGACACCAGGAGGTATGGGGTAGTAACTGGCCTCGAGCATGTGCACCCGGGCCTTTTTATTAGCGGGGCCACGTCACTCGTGACACCCGTGATGGATGGGTGTGGGGTGCAGTGTGTTCAGCCCTCAAGGGAGTGGCTGGAAGTACACTAGAACGTGTCTCGCAGGACACTACATTCCTCCCCAACTTTATTGAAGGACAAACAAAGGGTTAGTCCAAACTGTGGGGAAGACACAAACAGTTACCTAAATACCACAGGGTCCATCAGTCTCTCGAGTCAGGTGGCAGGACGACATCAGACATGGGCTGGTGAACTTGGCTAGCAGCAGGACCTTCTCGGCGGACACCCGTAATTTAACCTGAGGGACTCAGGACACGACTGCTGGCTTGGAGACGTCCGCGGTACACCGTCAGTTCGCTGACAATGCCATGTCTTGCTGTCTTCCGTGGTTTTCTCTTGGCTGACGCCGGTGATGGTCTGTGGTGAGTTCTGACAGTTCTTTTTTGCGTGCTGTGTCATGACCGTGGATGGAGTCTCAAGTGAGAGTTCACAGAGGTGTTGCTGGACCGACTATCCCTGTTGAACCGCTTGGCTGCAACCGGTTCCATGTCGGTGGGGCAATGTCTCTTCTCGCTCTTCCGCCTGGGGAGGCCCGTCGTCAGGGTTGCTGCGGGACTGCAGGAAGGCTGCGCTGGGGCCGCTGCTTGTGTGCCATCCGGGGGCAGCTGCAGGACCGCCAAGGAGCTGTTGCTTGGTTGCACGCACAACCCTCACGGGTGGATGAGTCTTGGTCAGGACTTGCACTCGCTGCCGCGGTTCCGGTGTAGGCCAGGTTCACAGGTGGTTTCAGGTTTTGTTTAGTCGGCTTGTGTGGCAACGGTTTCGGGCTCCAGTCCATCGGTACTCTGGGAGTGGTGTTTGACGCATGTGCTGATGGCTGGCGCGGTGATGGTTGCCAGCCATGTGGTGAGCCGGAATGACAGGTGGTGGCGGCTTGCTGAGAGAGTTCGGATGTCAGGATGGACCTGGACAGCCACGTGCCTCCGCCTTGCTGATGTTGAATGTCTGTGGTGGCTTAACACGTAGAGTGTGTTGATCCTCTCTTGCCTGGCTTGGGGCCACTGCCGACTCCATCTTGAGGCGGTGTGAGGACGGACACTCAGAGCAGATCTTCACCCGTGGCATCTGCGGACAGGAGCAGGGACGCCACTTGACTTGGATTGCCGACACTTGGGGAGCGGCCTTTCACCTGGGGAAGCATTGTGGAGAGACGCGGTCCGCGACTGCTGCGGCTTACATTCGGTTCTCCCGTGAGGCTGTGTCCAGGGACAGTGGTCCGCCTTGGTGGCTCTTCGGATGTTTCAGGGTGAGCTCTTGGCTTGCTGTAAGTCTTCGGTCTTCTCCTTTTGCTGGCCTGCTCAGTCTACCTGTGTCTTCCGGTTCTCAGGGTGACAGGGCTGTCACTCTCCTTTCTTCGAGGGCGTTGTGCTTGGACCTCGAGGCGGCGCTGTCATGGCGCCGGCTTCTCCCTTCGCTCTGGCGCGCTCCTTGCTTGCTGGGCGACATGACGTCCAGTCGCGTGTCGCTGGCGTTGGAGCGCCTGTTGCTGTGGCGGCCTGCCACGTGGTGTGTGCGACTCCTTCCTTGCCTGTCGTGGGTCACCGCCGACTCCATCTTGAGGCTGTGTTGAGGAGGACACTGTGTCACGGACACTGTGACGCTTTTGGGCTGCTGCGGGTGCGACTCCTCTCTTGCCTGTTGCGGGTCACCGCCGAATCCATCTTGAGGCAGTGTTGAGGAGGACCTTGTTGCTTTCGGCCCACTGCGGGGCTTCGCTGGTGCAGTGGGGACGTGGTCGCTCTCTGTGCTGCATTCAGCTGCGTTTTGTTGCGGAGATGCTTCTATCTCCCGGTCGCCCGCCCGTGTAGTCGGATTCACTGGTGTGGTCTTCTGTGCGCTTCAGACCATGTGCGCTCCGTCTTTGCCTTGGGTGCTCCCTTCTGGCACTGGTGTGCCTGTGGTTGGCGGTTGTGTCTGTCCTCTGGCGGCGGCGTTAGGTAGCCGCTTGTGGTGCGTGCCTTGCACCAGTCGTCCTTGTGCTATTGCTGGGGGCAGTTTCTTTTGAGACGTTGCTGTCTTAGCTAAACGCCCGTTCTTGCTAGTGGTGGCTGTCCATGTATAGCTCTGAATTTCAGGCAGCTCTTCGCGGGGTTTGTCAGTCTCTCCCCACACTTTGCAGGGGTGGCAGGCAGTGCTCTTGTTTCTATGATGCTGGTTTGCACTGGTGCAGCTGGGGGCACCTTGGAGGCTCTTGAGTGTGGCAGCTACCTGGAGGCTTCGCTGTCTTCGAAGGCGTCCTGGCTGTTCTCACTCGCAGGGTGCAGTGGGTCACGCTATGAGCGTTCTTCCCTGAGGGCGCGTCTTGCAGCACCTGGTGCCGTCCGTCTCAGTTATTGGTCATGAGCGGGTAGTCTTGCTGGTGGTGGCGGTGCGCACTCTGGGACCTGTTGACTGCTGTTGCCGGCCGGTTAGCGGGATGCCGGGCTGTGCTCTAGTACTGCTGGTCTGTGGGGTGTAATGTAGCCACACTGCCGTCAGTCGCGGTGGGCAGTCAGTGTGCTCGCCTGCTCTGTGGATGCGCCGCTGTGGATCCCCCTTGATAGGTTCCTTTAGTAAACTCCCGTTGCTTGTCTAGCTACTTCCAGCAGGGTCGTGGGGTGTCAGGGCCTCACCTCCAGTCTATGGTGCTGTCCGGGCTGACGGTCGTGGGCCCAGCTGGCTATCTGCTTTGGCTCTGCAAAAGTGTCTATCCAACAGTGTGTTGCGCCTGGGGAGCCACCAGGTGTCGCTGCGGTCGGCCTGGTGGCCTGCCCTGATTGCTGCCGATTGTGGGTGTCCTGGGAGCCCTGGGTGATGTGCACGGCTCTCCTGTTTCTCCTCCAGGTGGCGGCAAGGCTAGTGAATCGGTGGTTTCCGACCAGGTATTGATGCCGTGCTACTTTGTGTAGCACTGTAGGCTTGTGGCTGGTGTGAGACGGCAGGGCTAGCCTTACTTCGTAGAGAGGGTACTCTTTTGCAGACTGTGGGGTGCCTTCAAAGGCGGCGCTGCAGGTTACCGCCAGGTGGCACTGTGGGTGCTCTTGTGGGTGCTCTTTCCAGCCAAGGCAGCCTCTTTATTATGCTTGCTGGCTTTGGGGTGGTCATTTGTTTCAGGCAGTTTTGTGCTAGTGGCAGCCTTCTGTTCTGTCGTGGTGCTGCGTATGGCCACTAGATGGCGCCGATCCTTTACACCAGGGCGTTGGCAGCCATCTCCGGTTGTATGAGTCACTGCTGCGAGCGTCGTGGGGGCGGGCGTGGCGGTACTACGTGCAAGGGTCCGCTGGTGACAAGGTGGGTGTTCCCTTGTTTTTTTCAGTAATATGCAAGTGTGGGCTGCCTGTCGGAGGGCTGCAGACAGGGAGACACACACTGGGGTAGAGTTATGCTGATGGCCCGTTATGCGGGCGTGTCGTGCTGTGCTGCATTGAGATGCCGAACGGTGTCCGGTCACGGTGGAGAACAGACGCACACCGGTCCCTTACAGACACCAGGTTGGCAGGCGTGCAGTCTCTGCTGGAGGCGCTGCTCCCGCCTCACGTGTGCAGCTGCAAAGAGGCTGTGAGCGGAGCGCTTCCGTTCCCTGGGCTGCGGCGCTGTGTCAGTCTACTGGTCTTGGCTGCATATACGCTGAGGGAGATGAGACTGGAGTAGTGGGGCGGGTGGTCTGTGCCACTTCTCCACGTCCTCTGATTAGGTAAACCGGCTCTTGCCTCATGCCGCTGCTGTCAGCGCTGGGAGAACAGTCGTGTCTCTGCCTCTCGCAGCGGGATGGCTTAGAGGTCGCAGGCTGGCTTGCCGCCGCGGTTTGCCTGCTACGCTGCTAGCTGCTTGCAGTGCCGGTTGCGGGAGCAGACGCGGGCTCTGGCTCGCCGCTTGTGTACCTTCACTTCGGGCCGCGTTGCGGGATCCTCTGCCTTCGGGTCCTTGTCAGTGCTGTCCCTGGCACTTCTTCGGCGGGAGACTCGTCGACCGACCGGGAGGGCTATTTACTGCTGGGTCGCCTGTTCACCCTCCTCCACCTCTGACATCCGGGAGAGGGGCAGGTCTAGATACGGACGCTGCTCTTGGACTGCAGGGAGTGGTGTTGCGCCAGAGCAGCACCGCAGACGCTGGTGGACCTGTATATCACCGTGAGGGTGCCACTTCTCAGGACCGTTCCTTTTCCTTCTGCCATGAGTGATGAGGAAGTGGGGAGCCGCAGACACGCGGGTCAATTACCCGCCTCGTCGCCAGTGTAAAGTTGGGCCTCAGGCCCACATGATGCTCAAACATGGACACGGACACTTTTGGAGTAAAATGCTCAACTCTCCTACCTCCCACCTCAGGGAGGCCGTCAGGGGCATGGGGAGGGGGGGAGGGGAGTGTAAAGTTGGGCCTCAGGCCCACATTACGCCCAAACACGGACACGGACATGGACACCAGGAGGTATGGGGTAGTAACTGGCCTCGAGCACGTGCTCCTGGGCCTTTTTATTAGCGGGGCCACGTCACTCGTGGCACCCGTGATGGATGGGTGTGGGGTGCAGTGTGTCCAGCCCTCAAGGGAGGGGCTGGAAGTACAGCTTCCGGCGGGACACTAGAACGTGTCTCGCAGGACACTACAGGGAGGAGGGAGAGGGGAAGGGAGGGAGAAGAGAGGGTGGTGGGGAGGGGGGAGGGAAGGAATAAGGGGGAGAAAAAACAACAACAGTGGCATCATTACTACTCTTGGTACATTGCATTCAAGTGCATTAATTAAACATTTGTGACGGTTCAGACCATAATTGCATTAATCGGCGGAGACGTTACTTTTGAATTGTTCCAACAATTGAGCCCAGTCCAGTGAGATTGGTTTCTTGCGAAGCCCTCTATAGTCCTCTCTTGATAGATTCTCCTTCTATGTTGGCCTATAGTATTACCTCTTCCCCTCAAGCTCCTTTCCTCTGGTCTGCATGAGATTTCCAACGCTGTGTGAGCAGTCTTTTGGCCAGTATTAGGAAGAGATCAGTGAATCGGCGTAACACTTTGGCTTTCCCTGGTAGGGGGGATAGGCCTAGCAAGCATATCCCCACCGTGGACCACGTGGGTCTTTTGGACGAGTGGGATAAGCTGTAAGTGACTTCTCGCCAATACTCCTGTAAGGAGGGGCAGGACCATAAAATATGAATCAGATTCGGCTTCGGGCAAGTGGCAGCGAGGGCAATTAGAGCAGGCTAGTGGATACATTTTATGGACCTTATATGGCGTCAGATATGCTCTATGTAATAGGGCCAGCTGAATAAATTTGAATCAAACATTTTGGTATACATGTTTAGGATATTCCAGGACAACAGCCCACTCCTTGTCTGTGAGCGCACGCATAATATTTGCCTTGCATTTTTGATGGAGGGGCGATAGTGAGATTTCCAAGTGTCCTCTTAGTCCCCTGTATAGCCATTCGACCAAATGGCTCCCGTGGCCCATTATGTGCAGTGCTTGCAAAAACTGGAAGGCGGGGGGCTAACACTGTTCAACCAGCCAATACCTGCAAATTGTAAAATGCTGGCGTGAGTCAGAAATTGTGTAGCAGGTACCCTAAAAGTATGTACCAATTCAGCGTGGGTCATTAAATTTCTGTCAGTGAATAAGGAGCCCACAGTCTTGCTTCCCCCTTCCTCCCATGGTGTCAACCTGTGAGCAGTCAAAGGGCCCTGTGGTGTTGGGAGATCACATAGGGGAATATTCAGGGCATATGGAGTGGGTGTGTTGGTGTATCTCTGGGCAAGCTTCCAGTAATGGAGTGCTACTTGGAGCAACACTGGTATATCCTTCGGACTCCTGGGTTTTGGGGATAGCAATGTCTGCAGTGTCCCAAGCTGTAACTGTGCAGGTGTATACCCAATTTCAGATAGGTTATGCCCAGCAAAGCCAATATACCAGCCACTGCAGCTGGCTAACAATACAGTAAGCCTTAAAACCTGGGGCTCCCATACCTCCTTTGGATGTGGGCAGTTGCAATTTAGTGAGGCTGATCCTGCAATACCTGGTCACCAATATCAGCGTTACCAACAAGGAGGTTAATATATTAACGACACACGCCGGGACCACCACTGGGAGATTAACAAAGAAATAGAGGATCCTTGGCAACATCACCATCTTCCCTATTGCGCGGCATCCTGACGTGGACATTGGTAGTTTAGTCCAAAAGGCCACCTGTGATTTTAATGAATTAATAGCACGGATTAGATTCCCATCCAGTGTGTCTCGTGTGTTCCTATAAAACTGAATACCCAGATATTTAAAGGTGGTAGGTTCAACTCTGAGCTGCTCATTCTCAAAGAGCAGACTGAGTAAAGGACATGTGTCATAAAATAAATAAGCTATGGACTTTGAAGCATTCAAATGGAGTCCGACAATAATTCGAATTGATTTAATAGTGATGCTAGCACATTTAGGTCCGTCCCTAAATCTCTAAAATACAGCAGTATAGCGTCAGCATATAATGACACTGAGTGGGTAATTGGACCTATTGGGATCCCACACGTTCTCATTGCCAAGCGTAGATAGTGTGCTATGGGCTCCAGTGCCAAGACAAATAGGAGAGACACCCCTGACGTGTCCCTCGAAATACATTATATGTGGGGGATATGTTATGCCCTGATTTCACATGCGCTGTTGGCGAGGTATATAATAATTCTGCCCAATGACAATACACGGGGGGAATCCCAGATTTCCTCAATACCGCCATCATATATTGCCAGCTCAAAGAATCAAAGGCTTGTCGAATGTCTAATGATAAGCATCCGACCTGTGGGTGGAAAGCTTGTGCGGTGTGAAACAAGTTAAAGAGGAGACGTATATTCAATGAGGTGTTTTGGCAGAGAAAAAACCCATTTTGGTCGCTATGTATAAGACCAGAGTGAAGCGATAGGAGACGAGCCGCAAATTTTTTACTCACTATTTTATAATATTCGTTATTAAGGATAGATAGTGGGCTATAGGAAGAAAGATATACTTACCTGCTTTCAATAGGGACATTACTATTGCTTGTTTTGTTGTGGGGGGCAAAGTTCCCTCCTCCAGGGATGTGGTATATAGCTGCAGTAACTTCAGGACTAATTGCACCGAGAATGTACCATAAATTTCTATTGGGAGCTTATCAGAGCCTGGCGTTTTATTACGAGCAAGGTCCTTTATTGCCCCCTGAATTTCAGCTTTGGCAATTTGAGCAGCTAGAGTTTCACTGTTAGCATGTGAAATAATCAGGAGGGGTACAGTCTCAAGAAAATCAGTTATTTCTGCTGAAGGGACTGGAGGGGGGGCCCACATGCAGTTGGACATAATAGTCATGAAATGTCTTATTTATCCTGATCTGCCTGGTCACCAATTCCTGGTTGATAGAGTATACTGCTAGTAAGGGCATAGGGGAGGGTTGGGCCAATGTGCTTCTACGTGTGTCCGAGCTGTATAAGTGTGTAGGTCAATTAGACATAAACGTTTCTGGGGTTCAGCATATTTTATCCTGGCATTTTGGAGCCTTTCCTGTCCCACCCCGTCTGCCCGGGCCTCAATTTCCAATTTCTGCATTGTTTATTCTAAATCTGCAATATCTAGGGAAATTTCACATCTAGATCCCACCACTGCACTCATTGATACCACACGCATCGTCACCTTAAAGGCCTCCCACTCTATCGACCTTTTTGTGGCTGTACCTTCGTTGGTATCAAAATAAGCTGTGATGGACATAGCTTTAGTGTTCCGGAATACCTGGTCTTCCAGTAGGAGGGGCTTCAGGCACCAGGTTGGGATTTGGGATGGGATCCGACAAGAGTTAATGGTCAGATCGAGTAGGTTGTGGGCCAAAATGGTCTTGCATAAATAGGTAATGTGTGCTATATGCGAAAACAGGGTCGGCATGCCAAGAAACCTATTTAATCTGGAGTGTAAACAACGGGGGTTGAGAAGAAGGAATATTCTCGCATGTTTCTGTTCTGTAGGCACCAAATATCTTCTAGATCCCACCCCGACATCCATCGCTGTAGGACTTGAGCTTGCTGGATCGTTATGGTTTCCGGCAATGGGTGGTGAGAGCGATCCAACACAACACCCAGGATGGCATTAAAATCTCCCCCTAACAACCAGGGGTATTAAGTCCAGTCTGCCAAGGCGACTGTTAGACGAGACAGAAATGCCTCCTGGTCAATGTTGGGCACATATTTGGATCCAAGGACTATCTGTTTCCCCTCTAGGGTGCCTTGTAGCAATACATATCTGCCCCGCTCATAAATTTTGCTATCTTTCAGATAGCAAGGAACCTCTGTTCAAATTCACTACACTGCCACGCGTGAGAAAGCAGAGTAGGTAGTTTCATATGCCTGTCCCCTCCATGTCCTCTGCAAATTGGGGAGCTCAGCTGCCACCAAGTGGTTCTCCTGAAGACATACTATTTGAGCCAGACGTCTATGCATTTGTGCTAGTACTCTATGACATTTGTAGACTGAACCCATACCCCGGACATTCCAAGTGATAGAAAAAAGTCCCCCATGAAGCCCCACCTGAGCCCTCCCATCCGCAGCCCAACAGACCATCATCAAGCATATTAAATAATCAGCTTCCCAATTCTCGATCAATCGAGACAACATCGTTCAACCAAAACTATAAACTTAAACTAAAACAACATTTTATTATGAAACCAGAGCCTTCGATTTTATTATGAAACCAGAGCCTTCGCTAATCGGGTGGGCAGTTGATGTAACAATTATGTGGCGTTCTAGTGATGTATTGTCCGGTGTGTTACAGCCCAGGCCCTAGGTAAATTCAGCATTACATCGTACACCATCCCTGTCCTCAGGTGTTGCCAGTTACCTGTACCATCTGCAGACATAACAATATTATAACCTATGCATCGTAGGAGTAATGGATGATTTGTAAAACCCCAACATTGGCCTCAAAGCCTCCAAGCAGAGATACCAATACTAGTATATCTAGTAAAAAGAAGACAAGTATTACGCAGTGTGCAGTTAACCAAAAGTTTGTACAGGTTTCAGCCCAGCGGGTCATCGCTCAATTGCGTTGATACTGATGGGAACAATGCAACACTGCCCCCAGAGTCAGGGTCTGATGTCGCTTCCCTTGAGGGGCTGGTGCTGATCGGAGGGCGGGTAATCCGTAATATGTTGGCAGTGTGGAGTGCCTCCTGTCTACCCTCCAGAACCGCCTGCGGGGATGTGGCTCCGGATGGGCCTTCCTGTGTAGTGAGTCCTCTTCTGTGACATCTCTGCAACCTTTGTGATCTCAGCCGTGATCCGACCGGACGGCCGTTCCCACCTGAGTGGCAGTAAATTCTTGTCCAGCCACTGCCAGGCGCTCTCTGGTGTTTCAAAGAAATAGGAGCACTGGTCATGGGAACAATAAAGAAAAAGGTAGGTCCATAGTGCGTGCACGTGATTTGACTCCCAAGAAAGATGAGCACTTCTTCTGCACTTCAGTAGTGTAATCTGAAAGAATCGAAACGTTGGCATTGTCGATCGAAATAGGATAATTATTACGAGCAGCCTGTAAGAGGAGATCCTGGTCCCTAAAATTCAGAATCTTGGTAATTATTGGCCTTGGATTAGTGGCAGGAATAGGCTTTTTTGCCAGCACTCGATGCACTCGTTCCACTGTAAACAAGGCAGACAGACACGTGGGAGCCAATTTCGTTGATAGCCATTCCTCTTTAAAGTGTGTGGGTCTCAACCACCCTGTGTCCCTACAGGGAGGCCCACTATTTGTAGGTAGTTTCAGCGAGACCTCCCTCACACATCTTCAGCATGGACTTGTAGGATTTCGATTTGTTGACGCCTCAGTGAGATCTGTGCTTCGTTCTCTCTGACCTTGGGCGTTGTAAGTTCCAGTGTCGCTTCAGTGGATTTCACCCGATCTGCCAATTTCTTGTGGTCATCTTATAGTAGGTTGAGTTCAGTGGAAACTGTCCCTAACGATTGGGCAATGGCTGATCAGGACTCGCATATCTCTAGAAGTATCATATCTAGTTTATCTGGTGGGGGATGGGACATGTCACTGTCTTCCTGCACGGAATGTGCCGGGGAGGTCCCAGAAGGCGGGGAGCATGATTTTGCCCCTGCTGTTAAGGCCTTGGATTTGGTTTTTGTTCACCCCATTGTCCGTAACAGGACCACCAAGCCAGTGGCAGCTCTCAGAAGACAAGGGAGCATCCCCAGTCAGACCAGCAGATCCTAGACCCGGAGGGACCAGCCTATCCACTGCAGCTGCAATCCATCAGCCATTCAAGGTTATGATCCTAATGGGATGAAAGCCTAATAAATTACGTCTAGCTCAGATGTCCTCCACAACCAGCAAAGGGACTTCTCGGAGGATCAGCCTGTATGAGGTCTACTCCACTCCGCCAACATCCACTGAGACCTTCCGGTGATGCAATCAGTAGTTCTCGGCTAGTGATGAGGAAATACCACCTACGGACACTGCCACCCAGTTCTAGTGTCCAGCAGGGCAAAGTCGACCACCAGAGCATTGCAAGGTGAGTAGAGCTGAGCTGTCTCCGACCAAGGCGCAGGGCCAGTAAGTTAATGTCACCAGTCAGGTCCCGACACTAACAGACCCCCACCTCACTGTAGCTAGTGCTGCCTTACCCACTCCAGAACTCCAGGAGATGTGCAATGCAGGTATCCTCACTGGCAGCAAGCCGCAGAACAATCTCTGGGGTGCCCGGCAGGGTGTAATGAAGATGGGATAAGATGGGGGGAGTAGGCCAGCGCAAGGCCCCCATGTCCCTATTTGGAAGAAGTCAGGTCCATCCAAGGCCCTCTCACAGCTCCCCTGACCACTCCGGCTGGTTTCTCCCAGCAAGATAGGGAGATCCAGCGCAGGACCCCTGCAATATCCCTTGGAGGTACTCCCAGCTAGGCAAGGCTGGCTCAGTGTGACACCTCTGCATGGCTCAGTGCTTTGAATCAATTCCAGGATGCCATTCCCCACCTGCACCCGGCAACAGAATCAAGGGGGTTCACCACCCACCGGTCAATTTTCCAGCCAGCCTCAGACTCCAGGCCTTGAGTGTGCGACCAGGGCGAGGATAGCGCCTCAGCCAAAAAGTCCCGGTTTCAGGTCTCCAGTCCACGGAGAGGGGCGCGTCACCTGGGAGGTGCCGCCAGCCCCACACAGCGCTCCAAGGAGCCCCTGCTGCCGGCAACAGCGAGTCCCGCTCATGTGAGTCCGATCTGCCCACGATATGCACGTAGGGCTGACCCGCTCCCAGCGAGCGTGCAAGGCCGGCGGGCCCACTCCGATAATCTCCGATAATCGAGGCCCAGTCACAAGCGGCTACAGCTCAATGCACTGCAGGTGTCACCCTACCTGCACCGGCTCCAATCAGGAGAGACCACCACACAGCCCCAGTTAAGCTAGGAGCACCACCGCACAGTGTGCCAAATTCGAGGCCCTACAATGGTGGCGCTAAGCAGCCACTCCCCAGATGACCGTTCCCAGTCATGGCGGCTTTCACCGCATCACCAGGCTGTTGCAGCAGGAGCTCTCACTGTGGGGTGTGAAGGGCCTCGGTAACTACCACCATACCTCCACTGGTTCTGTCATGCCCCCAGGATATTAGGCCTCCACCCCCTGCAGGATCTGGGCCATGGGGATCAGATTTCTAGCCAGAGGTGCCGCCGACCTCAGCGCTTTACACCAGGCTGCAGCACACCCGGCAGTGTAGATGGTCCTTTGCTGTTGCACTCATCAAAGAAAACCGGTCTGCCGCATCCATACACTTCCGAAGTCGTTCTCGGGACCGCAGATGGCAGCACAGACCGGTTTTAGGCAGGGATAGATGCTAGATTATTGTCACAGGCCCAGAGATCATCGCTTAAGAGACCACCATCTTAGGCAGTTGGCCACACCCCTTCCCAAAGTTCTTTATCACATTTTTAGAAGGTTTTTGAATGTCATGTTGGGCAAAACAAACCAGTGTATATAATTTTCTAAAACACAACAAGACTTACAGCAGACAACATTCTTCATTTACAGTATTGCCTAATTATTGGTAGAGTAAATGGGACTCATTTAACAATATGTCCACCATGTGCAACCAAGTTTTTGTTCTTTAATCGGGAAAATATTTACTTCTCAAATATACAGGTTGCGTGTGATGCATCCTGTGTTATCACTGACATTGATGCACGTTTTCCAGGTAGCATACATGACTTTTACATAGAATGCGAAAGTAAAGTCATTTAAACATATAATCCTCAAAGTTTTACATGGTCCACCACTGTGGAATTTGTAATCATCAATCTAGAGGAGACTTGGAGATGGCTATTTGTTTGATAATTGTGTTGAACACTTTGCACACATACCGCAGTGGTGGCTGCCACCTAGAAGCACAGCAGTGGCGGGGGTGGGAGGAGGAGATAGAAAAATAATTTTGAAAGTTATTTACTTTGTTGCCGGACTTCCGCCTCCCCTCACGTCATCTTTTTCTGTTCCTGCTTGAAGCAAGAAGCACACACAGGCTCCCCTAAGCCAATCACAATGCTGCAATGCAGCGTTGTGCTTGGTCTGAGGGCTGTGGTTCGGCACTCACACGGTAGCTATGAGCGCATGACTGTTTGGCCAGCCGAAGATGGATGGCCAAACTGTCATGCACACTTAAATGCCCCAACCACTCCTCCCCTGCTGGCTGTGACAACAGCCACGCCACGCCCGTAAACCTTCCAGACAATGAAAAAATAAAATGATAATATCGTAGTGGTATTATCATTCTATTTTTCCTGTTTCCACTGCTCAAAATGCAGTGAGGGCGGTGCTTCTCTGCCTCAGCGGAGGAGCCAATGCTGACTTATCGACCAGGTGTATTCAATTTAAAAAAAATTATAAAATGTTTATTTATTGGAGACAGTGTCGACACTATATGCCTATGGATATTCACACCATATCAGAATCCAACCACAAGAAGTGGATGCATATACAACAGAGCTCACAAGCAAACACACCCTCCAATACAGAGCACACTTGGACTTACCAAAGTGATGACTTTACCATATTTACCTATATTTGATGTACTCTGAACAAAAATGTATGGTATATGTTAAGTTTAAATTGATTATCCTGCCGGTCAGGGAATACCGAATCAGATGCTCCAGACTCAACTCAGGTAATGGATACTGTGATTGTAAGTTTGGGGAGAATGATAACCTACTGCACATTTTGCAGTTTTGCATCAAAATATGACCTTGCATGAAGGAGATGAAATGCCCATTTTTAAATTATATGAGATTAAATGTGCTAAATCAATAATGCTTATATTTTAATATGCTTCTATTTTCAAAACCATATAACTATGGGCAGTCTGGCCCTGCTTGAGTGAGCTTTGTGGAAATATGGATTTTTCTGGTCAGTTATGTCCCCTATCTTGGACCCCAACAGTTCTATGTGCATGTCACAAGTACCTGTGTGTTCCCTCCAGTTCCAGTTATAAAGACGCAAACACATGTGCGTCCACCGTCAACATGTCCTCTGTCAGATCCGCCATGAATAGGCCGGATATTCCATTCCTAAGTATGAAAAGCCACCGGCTTTATATGGTTCACTTATGCCACTTTACAGTCCAGGCAAGTAGGCCCTGATTCTGTCATCAAAACTCCTCTTGCCTTCTGCCTCTGAAAGCTCCAGTCTGAGCCTGCATCTCTGACCATGAACTTTGTCTCATTCTCTGCGCGGCTCACGAAGCCTGACATCAGCCTACTCTCTGCCAAGAACTGTATTTCACCTTCGAATTATCTGCCTCCCCCTCAGCCGATGCATTCCTGCCTAGTAGTTTAAGTAAACATTCTTCCAGTTACCAAGCAAAAAGGCCCATCTTCTCTGTCCTCATGCAAGTAAATTCATAGCCCTGTTACCATGGAATATTCCTACCCCCTCGCATTCAGTGTAGACACTGAGACGCTTGTACACGCACGCACAGTCAGTATAGAATAGATTCTGTCCGAGAGTCCCTCTTTTATGGATAACATAGTTCTTTAAACATAGGATGTTAGATATGATTTGGGATTAGGTTGACTTGACCCCCCAGACTTCTTGTCTCCACATGTAGAGCTAAATGTCAAGTCCCCTTCACCCCCTAGTTACACGTCAATTACACGTCAGACCGCTGCGCGCGCATCCATGCCAAGTATTATCTTATAGATCCACCTATACATGACATCACAACCAATTATGTTCCTTTTTTCGCCTTATTACACCCATTTCTGGTTACGCAGAACAACTCGTCATTTTCCTTATCAATTGTTACGCCTACTGCATTTACTTCATTATCATGTATGTACTATAAAAGTCATTTCTTGTCAATAAAGTGTGTGCTTCACTTCCTGAACCTTCGTGGTGACGGAACATTGGGAGCAACCGATTATAATCGAATTAATGGAATAAAGCCCATTCCGAACCTCTAATACCACGGATTCTGCCTCTCATTTTATTGAGCTATTTTACTATGTTCCTGTATCAAATTCAGTCCCGGTAAAGGAGAAATATTTACCACAGCTTCCACACTCCTTTGGAATCAGACCTGGTTATATGTGAGTCTTACACTGTTTATATTTTTCCTATACTCCTGTGCACTTGCACTTTTGCTAGGATGCTGACTTGCAGTTGCATATCATATAAATGTCATTGGTTGTACGCAATTGGTTAATATACCAGATATTAGACCATCATTTAAAAAAAAATGTATTTGAAGTATGTACAGATGCATTAATCAATCGTTGTTTTACCTATTGTATTGCTGGAAGCTGAAACAAACAAGAATAAATTGAATACTGGTTACTGGTTGGTCAAGCCACTTGTACACAGCTTTCTTCCTTACACAAGATCTGCATCAAAAGGCCCATTCCCCAGTACACATTGCCTCAAATACTAGGCCCAGCCATGTATACATACAACACCCCCCCTAAGCAAAGCTCAGAAGAAAGTGAATAAGCCCCTACTAGACATCTTCATTGCAGATGGCAGAGCCACATTTACATGCAACTTTCACACTGACTATAGAACTTTACCCCTGATGTCACATGAATGAAGAGTCCTGTCAGACCTGTCAGCCTTAGGGTGGTCTTCCACCAAACGTATTTGCCTCTCCTCTTCCATTTTGCTGAACAATATTTTTGTTGGCCTTAAGACTCTGTGCACTTTCCTACTGCTAATCATTGCTAAAGTGCTTCGGCTCACTCCCCTAAAACGTTGGCTCTTTCCAAATTGGCATATTTAATTTACTTGTAAGTCCCTTTTAGAGTGGTGTACTGTATATGAAGGACCTGTGAATTAAAGGTTAGCACCGGGCCTGCTGCACTTAGTGTGCCACCCACTTAAGTAGCACTTTAAAACATGACCAATGCCTGCCACAATAGCCTGAAAGCAGTTTTTAACTGCCATGTCGACTTGGCATAAAAACTTTTGGCCAAGCTTTAAACTACCCCTTTTATTACATATGTTGCTCCTAAGGTTGCCCCTCAGTAGCCTAAAGGGCAGGGTGCTCTGTAATTAAAAAAGGTTGGATACGTACTTTTAAGTTTTAAATGTCCTGGTAGTGAAAAACTCCTAAATTTGTTTTTCACTGCTGTGAGGCCTACCCCCCCATAGGACAACATTGTGGCTTCCTTATTACATTTAATAAGCTGTCCTTTTTAATTGGGAGTCTTTGGAATTGTAATAAAAAACCCTATTTAATGGTAAAGTTGATTATAATTTAGAAAATGCCACTTTTAGAAAGTTGGCATTTTTCGGCCCAAGCCCTTTTGTGCCTGCAGCCTGTCTTGGGTCACATGACTGGGTGTAACAGACAGTTAGACTTTGTGAATTCCTCCCAGACAGTCACTCAATAGAGGGAGTAGGTAGGCCTGAAAGGACCATCTGCTGACACAAAGGGTGGGGGAGGTGGAGGTGGAGCTGAGCACAGCCCCACTTGCAACTGAATAGGTAGTGCTCTGCCTATCACCTCCACATTTTCACTATGTAGGAGAGTAGGATCTGCTTCTTATGGTTCCCCCCACTTTTTGCTGCTGTAACACTGATTTTCGACTTTGTCTGGCTGGGGCCCTGCTATTCAGGACCCCAGCCTAGCTGCTTCCTCTCTAAATTGATTCCTAGTACCTTAGGTACACAACAGATTGGATTCTGAGGTGCCCTTAAAAGTCCCCAGTATATGGTATACCATGTACCCAGGGCATAGGCACCCCAGAGGCCTACCAGGGGCTGAAGCATGTATTATGCCACCCCTGGGAAGCCCTCCAAAATGACACCACTGGTCTGCTGCTGCAGCCTGGGTAAGGTGGTGCATGCACCCCTTACAGGGATATAGATTCACTATATATCACCTATCACTGCACATAGAAACCAGTCACGCCTATGGCAGGCCTTATCATTCCTGAAGGCAGGGTGCTTGGTTTTGTGTGAGAGGGTGCCCATGCATGAGCAGAGCCCCTCTGCAGCCTTCGGAATCTCTTCACCGGGGTTGTCCGTGATGCAGCCTGACCATATACTCTTACGTCCATTATATCCCAACGGTAAATGCTAAATTTGGACTGGCTGCACGGAAACATGTTGTGTTTGATTTCAAACACCTTGGAATCATACCCCCACACCAGTAACTGGTGGAGATTATGATCCCACCCTGCTAGAGGGAGAGACATGACAGCACCGTTATACCCAGTACCAACTTAAAAGAGCCCTGACATCACAAAATGGATGCTGCAGCCACAGACACGAGTCTGGCCTCCTGCTGCTGACCAAAAACTCCAGCAGGGGAGGCCTGGACAATAGGTTTTCTGTCACAGGGAGGAGTCACCACCTCCCAAACAGGCTTTGGTGTATTGGGGCTGGGTGGGTGCACTCTGAGAGTGCTTTGAAGTCCTGCACTGGGGGCACATTTGGTGAACCCTGTGCATAGTCCAGCTCAAACCGTTCAGGGGCTACCAGCCCCTGCTCTGGATAGAAACTGGACAAAGGAAATGGGTATAGCCACCCCTCTTTCCAAACCCTCCCATAGGTGGGTCCCCTGAGTTAGTCCAACCCCTTCCTTGGGTATAAAGAAGGAACCTCTGTAACCAGAACTTTAGATATCCCTGGATGAAACTCTGAAACTGAATCCTGGAACTTCAACGATCTGTTCAATGCTAGATGACTGAAGAATCTCCCTTGGAGTAAAGGAGTTACTCCCCTGCGTGGAAGGCACCAAAGACGCATCTGTCCGGCCTGCATCTCTGAAGCTCCCACCGGATGCCGAAGACTTTGCAACACCAGAGATGGATTTCCGGATTTCCCAGAGGCCAAAACCAGTTCCCAGCAAAGCTGAGACCCATAGCCCTTGTGGGTACCGTGGAACCGGAACCCCTGGACACCGTGCACATTTGAAAGTGCATCAGCTTCTCGATGTCCCTTGAGCCTGTGCATTAGGTTACTTGTAGCCCAGACCTCGAGCAGAAAATCCACTGAAGATTGTTGGCCTAGCCACTTCGAGTAACCAGTGGGCCGCCATTTTGTGATTCCTCTTGAGTTCCCTTTGCGATCCCTGGTCTGTCAACTGGTGGGTCTCTGTGAAGGTAACTTTGACTTTCCTTGGGCTTTCCTGATTGCTCCAGACGTGCCCTCACTCCTCCTTGCTGATGGAGTCCCTCGGACCTTGCTGGTCCACACCGAAACATTTCTTCTCTTTCTGCATAGGTTGCTCTTGCCAAGGCTTGTTGTGTCCAATGCAGGCACCAATGCTGCAGCACTCGACATCCTTTGTGGGATAGGTGGAATCCAGCTCCTGGTTGTCCTCGACACCTCCTGGTCCTCGTGGATGAAGAGTCAAGCTTCCCCTCATCTCACCTGGAGCACCCAACATCGGTGGGCATTCAACTATCGTGCCCCTGGTCACTGGCAAGTGACCCAGACTCTGTCCCCTCTGCTTTCAGGTTATTCACATCTTCGATCCAGGCTTGGATCTCTTTGGACACTTCGCATCTTTCTGGTAGCAGCACTTCTTCGCCAGCTTCCATTGAAAACGACGACGCGACCCAACACCATTTGACACCCAAGCACCCGGCTTCCCTGGGTGAGGCAACTCGAGTACTCTGGTACTCCCGTGGGTGTTGACCCTATACCTGCCTAAGTCCAAGAGGGTTTGGTCCTAGTCCATCTCTCCGTGTCCTTTATATTTAAAACTCTAACCTCAACTTTCCCCATAGAAGCTAACGGGAGCTCGCGTCTGTGTTCTCACACTGCACACGGCCCCCGTGGGAACCCTGTGTCACAACCTTGGGTGGTTCCTTGGGGTCCCAGCAATTCTACAGGCTCTAGGCCTTGTTTCTAGTTAAGTCGTGGTTCTTATACCACTATTTTAGGATATGGTTTGGCTCGCCCTAGGGCCTAACGTGTATTGTGCTACTTTACTGTATTATTTTGAAGTGTAACTTATGTGCTTTTGCCTCTAGCCTCATAAAGAGACTAGAGGGGTGTGTTTAGTAATAAATACATATATTTTATATGTATACCTGGTGTGGTCTCCTTTCATTTAGCCGCTCAAGAGATTATAGACTGGTAAAACAAGCTGCTTTACATTCCTTCAAGGCTTAGTCTGAAGGCTGCTCTCCATAGCTACCACTAGGATAGCTTTCAATAAAGGTTGTCTTTAACCTATCATCAATAAGGTGTTGTTTGGACTGGTGCAAGGTGCCCACTATAACTAGTGGACAGCATATACCAGGCCAACTTCTCACATTGGTGTGAAGTGTGTGGGATTCCAGTTTACCAGATAATCTTAATTGAGTGACTAACTGAAAACCACTAAAGGTACCTAATGTACATGTAATACAAGTTTTGGAATACAATAAGTTCTACTGAACTTAGAGTTGTGTGTCAAGGGCTTGGCACACCCTTTCTACAACTCAAGAGAGTTTAGTAGGCCACACTAGAATAGGTAGTGCATACACCACACCTCACTAGTAATGTCTTCAAGGTCAGGAACCAGTGGGTACCTGCCAGAAGTCAGTGGGCTTCTAGCCTCCAAGTATGACAAACTCCCATTCTTGGAACTGAGAGCATTGTGTAATACTAGGAAGTTGCAATCACCCAATGCCTCATGGAGGTACTCCTCCTAGATGATCTCAGAAAGATCCCAGGGTCTAATGGGGTAGGTAGAGTGGGTGTGGCAGCTGATGAGGAAGGGCCTAGGGGTTCAGACACCCCTGACCTGACCTCTGGAGCTGGCCAGGAGGATGACTATGATCCTGATCTGGCAAATGCAACTCCTCCTGAAGATGAGGAAGATGGCCATGATGGCCCTCTCTTTACTCCACTAGGTAAAGTTGAGAGTGTGCCTAGAAGGTCCATATCCCCTTCACTGGAATCTAACCATTCTGGTCCCTCCATAGGGACCTCTGTCTCCTCTCATAGGAGGGAAACCTCTCAGGAGAGGAGAGAGAGAGAGACTGATCCAGTATGAGGAATCCCAGCTTACGATCAAAAGGGCACAGATAGCCCTAGATAGGGAGTCCCTAGAGCTTCATGAAGCTAGAACGAAGATGGGACTACAGTCCCATGGTGGCAGCAACATCCCTATTGTTAGGGAGATGTCTCATGACAATAGAAACCTAAACAAGATTGTCCCTCCCTACCAGAGTGGGAATGACAACCACAAATGGATTACTGCATTGGAAAGGGCCTGTAAAATTCTGAGGGTCCCCCAGGGGCAATGGGCAGCAATCGTGTGGCTCTCCTTTGCAGACAAATGCAGAGATAAGCTCCTCACTGTTAGAGAGGAGGATGTTGATGATTACTCCAGTCTGAAAAGTGCATTGATTAATGGGTTTGGCCTAACCACTGAACAATATAGGTTACAGTTTAGGGATACCCAAAAGGCACAAAATCAAGACTGGGTAGACTTTGTAGATTGTGCTACTAAGGCTCTGGAGGGCTGGTTACTTTGCAGCAAGGTGCATGACTTTCAAGGATTGTACAACTTAATTATGAGGGAGCAGATCCTTAATAATTGTCAAAATCAGCTGTTGCATCAGTACCTGGTGGACTCTGATCTGACCTCTCCCCAAGAATTGGGAAAGAAGGCACATGGGTCAGAACCAGGTTGAGGTAAAAGGTTCAGAACCAAGGTGGTGACCAGAAGAAGCAAGATTCAAAGAACTCTGACAAGGGTGGGGGAAAGGGTAAAGACCAGAAGTCTTCACAAGGTCACCAAAAATCTGTTTCAGGGGGAAATCCCAATCTAACAAAGGAAAAGGCCAAAAGAAACCATGGCACAAGATATGTAAACAGAAAACTCACTGGACCAGTGGTTGCACCAAGTCCAAAGACACAACTCCAGCCACCATTGCCCCTAAGGCAACTGTTCCCCCTAGTCAGCTACAATTGGTGGTGGTAATACTCAGAATAAGGATGTAGTAGGGTTAACCCTGGGTTCTTAGATGGATTCTGGCCTAGTCACAGTTCCAACTCAGGCTGTCCTGATCTGTGATGGAGGCATGGACATGTCCTCCTTTGTGAGTGCCAGTAACTTGGGAAAATACAGACAGCAGCCGCTGATTAATGGAAAAGAGGCTTTGGCATCAGGGACACATGAGCAAGTGTAACAATGGTGACAAAAGATATTGTGTATCCTGGCCAGATTATACTTGGTGAAATGTACCAAGTGACCAATGCTAGCAATGTCAGGACAGACCATTCCTTGGCAGTTGTTCATGTCTCATGTTGATCATTGGCAATGATCTGGAGACTTCAGCTTGGGCTGAAGTGGAGCTCAGGACACATGCAGAAATGCTAGGGATCCCTGCACATGTATTCGCCGTGACTAGGTCACAGGCCCAAATGTCTAGAACTGAACGGGCCCTGGATTCTGGAAGAATGGACCAGGTGCCTCCTAAGAATAGGAGCAGTAGGGTTAAGGCAGTGCCTTCCCCCCGACTCAGAATACAGATCAGCCTCCTGAGGGAGATGATCTTGGACCTGAAGAAGGAACTGTCCCAGAAGAGCTTGAACCTGACCAGGTAGAGTTCTTGGGGTCAGGGGGCCCTTCCAGGGCAGATCTGAGTCAGGAGCAGAAACCCTGCCCCTCTCTTGAGCCCCTCAGAAGGCAAGCTGCTGATGAGGCTGCTGAGAATGCTAGTGGCATCCATAACATTTATTGGGACGATGGACTCCTATATTCAGAGAGTAGAGACCCCAAACCTGGTGCTTCCAGGAGGTTGGTAATACCTTTGAAGTTTAGGGGCTTCCTATTGACAGCAGCCCATGATATTCCCTTAGCATGACACTTGGGCCAAAACCAGACTTGGGACAGAATTGTGTCTCACTTTCATTGGCCCCACATATCTGAAGACACTAAGGAGTTTTGTCACTCCTGTGTAACCTGTCAAGCCAGTGGGAAGGCAGGTGGAACTACAAAGGCCCACCTGATACCACTACCTGTGATGGGGTATCCCTTTGAGAGGGTGGGGATTGACATTGTTGGTCCCATGGATCCTCAAACAGCATCTGGGAACAGATTTATCCTGGTGGTGGTGGACCATGCCATTAGGTAGCCAGAAGCCATTCCACATAGGACCACTACAGCACTTGTGGTGGTAAGGGCCCTCTTGGGTGTATTCTCAAGAGTGGGTTTTCCTAAGGAGGTAGTATCTGACAGGGGTGCAAACTTCATGTCCAGTTACTTGACTGCAATGTGGAAGGAGTGTGGGGTGTATTACAAATTCACCACACCCTATCACCCACAATCCAATGGTTTAGTTGAAAGATTCTACAAAACCTTAAAGGGCATGATCAAAGGTCTCCCAGAAAAGCTTAGGCACAGATGGGACATCCTTTTGCCCTGCCTTTTATTTGCATACAGGGAGGTGCCTCAAAAGGGGGTTGGTTACATTCATTTTGAACTCTAGTTTGGTCATCCTGTTAGGGGTCCTTTGTGTCTGGTGAAGGAGGGATGGGAGTTACCTCTCAAACCCCCCAAACAGGACATAGTGGACTATGTACTTGCTCTCCGCTCCAGGATGGCTGAGTATATGAAAAAGGCAACTAAAAACCTTGAGGCGAGCCAGGAATTGCAAAAGGCCTGGCATGACCAAAAGGCTGTACTGAATGTTTAGCAGCCAGGGCAGAAAGTGTGGGTGTTGGAGCCTGTGGCCCCAGTAGCCCTCCAAGATAAATGGAGTAGCCCCCATACAATTATTGAACAGAAAGGGGAGGTTACCTACTTGGTAGACCTTGGAACCCCTAGGTATCCCCATAGGGTACTTCATGTCAACAGACTAAAACCATATGTTGACAGGGAGCCATGGGCTTGCTCATGGCTATTGATGAGGGACAGGAGGAAGAGAGTGACCCACTTCCTGACCTGCTCTCTCAGAACCCTGATGATGGATCAGTAGATGATATAGCCTTGGCAGGCAGCCTCACTGTCCAGCAGAAAACTCACTGCAGAAAACTTCTCAGCCAGTTCAGACATATGTTTTCTTCGACTCCCAGTCAGACTACCTGGTGCACTCATAAAGTGGAAACTGGGGACAGTCTGCCTTTGAAGAATAAAATCTTCAGGCAACCTGATCATGTCAGGGCTTTGGGAGTCATTGAAACCTCAGATAGCCCTTGGGCCAGTCCAGTAGTCCTTGTGCCTAAACCTCACACCAAATATGGAAAGAGAGATATGAGGTTTTGTGTGGATTATAGGGGTCTCAACGCAGTCACTAGGACTGATGCCCATCCCATCCCAAGGGCAGATGAGCTGATAGATACTTTGGCATCAGCTAAGTTTCTAGGCACATTTGACTTGACAGCTGGCTGCTGGCAGATCAGATTAGCTGATGATGCACACCCAAAGACAGCATTTTCTACCCCTAGTGGGCACTATAAATGTGTGGTAATGCCCTTTGGTTTGAAGAATGCACCTGCCTCTTTCCAAAGGTTCATGAATCAAGTCCTTTCAGGCCTGGAAGACTATAGTGCAGCATATCTAGATGATATTGCTGTCTTTAGCTCCACCTGGGAGGATCACCTGGTCCACCAGAAGAATGTTTTGGAGGCCTAACTATCAAGGCTACTAAGTGCCAGATAGGGCACAGTCAGGTTGTGTACCTGGGCCACCTTGTAGGTGGGGGCCCGGTTCAACCATTGCAGAGCAAAATCCATACCATAATGGACTGGGTTGCTCCCACTTCCCAGACTCAGGTGAGAGCCTTCTTAGGCCTGACTGGGTATTTTAGAAGATTTGTAAAAGGTTATGGATCCATTGTGACCCCATTAAATGACCTTACTTCAAAGAAAATGCCCAAAAAGGTTCAGTGGACAGTTAGCTGTCAAAAGGCATTTGATGACCTAAAGCAGGCCATGTGCACTGCTCCTATTTTGTAAACTCCTGATTACTCCAAAAAGTTCATTGTGCAAACAGATGCATCTGAGTTGGGGGTAGGGGCTGTACTGTCACAGTTGAATAATGAAGGTCAAGATCAGCCAGTAGCTTTCATAAGCAGAAGGAGGACCCCCGGAGAAAAACGTTGGTCAGCCATTCAGAGGCAGGCCTTTGCTGTGGTTTGTGCTCTGAAGAAGTTGGGGCCAAATTTGTTTGGTACTCACTTCATTGTTCAGACAGACCATAAGCCCCTCTTATGGCTAAAATAGATGAAGGATGAGAACCCCAAACTTTGAAGGTGGTCAATTTCCCTACAGGGGATGGACTATACAGTTGAACATAGACCTGGGAGTAGCCATGCCAATGCAGATGGTCTCTCCAGATATTTCCACTTTGAACATGAAGACTCAACTGGTCAAGGTTAGTTTAGTGTCCCTGTGTTTGTGGGGGGGGGATTGTGTAGGAGAGTAGGATCTGCTTCTTATGGTTACCCCCACTTTTTGCTGCAGTAACACTGTTTTTCGACTTTAGTCTTGCTGAAGCCCTGCTATTCAGGACTCCAGCCTAGCTGCTTCCTCTCTATATTGATTCCTAATACCTTAGGTACTTCTGGACCTGTGGATACCCTGTCAGGAAGAAAGACTGTTGTACTGCTGAAAGGACTGCCACTCTGCTGGATTGCTGACCAGCTGCTGCCCAGCTGGATTAAAGACTTTTTGTCCTGTTGCCTGGGGAAAATGGACTGGAAACCAAAATCACCATAGTATCTCTAAAGTGCTGGACTGCTGGACTGCTGATCTGAGCCTTAGGGACACAAAAGGCTCGCTTCACCTTGTACACACACCTGAACCCAGCCTGAGTGTGTCTAGATCCTCCAAGTGATGCTGCACCAGTCCTGGACACTTGAAATTGATGGTGAAGATGATCAAATAGCCAAAATCCCATATTGTGGAATCTGTGGCTAAAAGCTGCTCTGGGAACCAGAAGAAGACCAGGACCAACCTGTTTGCCTCTCCACTTCAGTTACATCTCCAGTCAGAGTGATTTTGTGACTTCTCCCGCTATGTTTTTCACTGCAGCAGCAAGGGGTATACAGCCTTGTGGAACTGCCTTTTGCCACAGCCCTCTAACTATCCCACTGGAGATTTTCGACTTCCATCTAAGAGACTAAGTCAGAACATAGAAATATTCATTGCGACTTTGGCCCAAGGCTATCCGACAGCGAAACTCCCTCTTCAGACACCTCCTGCAGCTGTGCTCCCCTGAATTTTACAGCACATTTTTCCCAGAACTTTTTCTAAGTCCGAAGGTAAGCACTTACAAGGCCCAAACCAATGATTGTATTCGAACCACTCTACATCACAGTCTGTCAGATTTTTCAGCTTTGACACAGAGTCGTGCAACTAGATGTTGTGGTTGGCAAATAGGTGCTCATTTTCACTAAAAACTTTACAAATTCATAACTCCGATTTTATTTTTGAAATTTTTTGCTCACAGATCATTTATTAAAATGTACTTGATTTTCCTAAAATGGTGAGGTACTTTTCTTGTGTTGTGTGTTCACTGTATTACTGTTTGTGTGCTGTATATATATATATATTACCTACTGGCGGTCGCCAGTAGGTAGTTATAGTTAGGACCCCTTTTCCATAGGAAATCCGCAACATTCTATTTTGAATAACTTTGGCGCCGGTCGATGAATCCTCGCAAATTTCTCAAAATAGGTGGGGCGCTACGCTCCGCTCCTACCCTGAAAGTCTCGGGGGGATTCGTCAAGCGGGGGCTGAGATAAAAGGGGGGTCCCAAAACCCCCTTTAGACAGAGCTACAGCCCGAACGGCTGAACAGAATTACTAGAAATTTGGCAGAGAGGTAGTCCCTATGTCAAGGAAGCGCCTTTTGTAGGTTTGGTGTAAATCTGTTCAGTAGATTCTGAGAAAATAGCCTTTAAATCAATATATATATCTGAGCCCGCTTACGGTACGCTTACCGTACGCTTACCGTACGCGTACGGTGGCGTTCGCGAGCGCGATTCTGATTGGCTCTTAGATCTTAGTAAACATTCGAATCGGCCGAAAGCAGGAAGCGGCGTCCGCCATTTTGTCTCTCGCACTGAGTGTTATTTATCAAACATGATGCCCAAAAACATGTTACGGGGCTGTTTTGACAACTCCCTCCCACATAGTCATGTTGAGGGAGTCCCCAAACATCCCCCAAGAGCAAAAACGGTTTTATGTTTTTTTTCGGCAATTTCGCCGAGTACGCTTACCGTACGCTTACCGTAAGCGTACGGTAAAAAATAGAAATAAAAAAAACACTATCCACACTTACCCCACCCCCTGTGCTTTTGGTGGCCGAAGTCCACCAAATGTACAGGGCTTATTACATCAGTAAAAAAACTATATTTTGGCAACATGAAATTATAAAATCGAAATAAAAAAAACACTATCCACATTGACCCCACCCCCTGTGCTTTTGGTGGCCGAAGGCCACCAAATGTACAGGGCTTATTAAAGTTGATAAAAACCGTGCACGGAACGCACTGCGTTAAGTGGGCGCGCACGCCTCGAATGGCGTAAAGTAACTTAGCATTTAAAAAACCGTACAAATTCACTGAAAAAACCATAGGTTTCACACACGTTATAGTTAGGAATTAGCATTTAAAAAACCTTGCAAATTCACTGAAAAAACCATAGGTTTCACACACGTTATAGTTAGGAATTAGCATTTAAAAAACCTTGCAAATTCACTGAAAAAACCATAGGTTTCACACATGTTATAGTTAGCGGAAATTTTACTGATAAAAAACCAATGAAATTGCCCCGTTATAGTTAGTGCTAGCAACTATAACTCACGCGACCGCAATCTTCTGCTGATGACATATGTGTCTTTATAAAAAAAAATATTTGTAATATATGTATAGCTAAAAATGTATGGAAGAAGACATGGGCAAATAAGTGTCTAAATACAGTATTAGCATCAGCAGAGGATTGCGGTCGCGTGAGTTATAGTTGCTAGCACTAACTATAACGGGGCAATTTCATTGGTTTTTTATCAGTAAAATTTCCGCTAACTATAACATGTGTGAAACCTATGGTTTTTTCAGTGAATATATATACATATAAATTTCCAATAGTCCTGTGTCGATTGCACAACACCAACAGGTACAGACCACAAGATGTGCCATAAAGTTTCTCCGTGCTTTTATTTCTCCAAAGTCAGCATGATGCGTTTCGGCTGTGTACACACAGCCTTGATCATATGACCCCCCGGTGAAACACATGATTGTTTTATAGTGACACATTGGATGTTCTGGTTACGTCGCGTTCAGTTAAATAAAAGAGCTAAACAAAATACTACTGTTGCGAAAGTATATGTTAGATTCATAGATATATAAATAACTTTGTAAAAAAATCTGTCATAGTTAAATATATATAAAATATATAATTATATATTAATAATGTACAAAACAATTCTTCTAATAAATAAGCTTTTCTTATGGTGCCTAAATCAAGAACATGTTTATAGCCAAGTGGCTAAATCAATACTACATTATATGAATCTCACCCACATTTAAATTTCTCTTCACGCAGTAACCATAAAACCAATAAAGTGCTAGTGCTAAAATCCTATAATGCGCAAAGTTGTGCAAATAAATTATTCGTCCCTAAAACGATATTATATTCATATCACATCCAACATACCAATTACCTAAAAAATAGTAAGTATACACAATTGCAACTTAGTGTGTGTGAGCAATATACTTATCGATGCTTCAATCTTTCAGTTCCTAAACAATAAAAAAATCCAAATTTTATAATATTTAAACTAAAATATTATTGTAAATCAATAGCCACTTCAAAAATGTCATAATTCAATATTAATTCATCAGAATTTACAGAACTAAACCTCCATAGACCCTTTTACTTATAGGTTGGTAATGTAGTGCACTAATGTACTTATGCTAAGAAAAATTGCTGATGTAAAATTGTTTGGTACCATTATTAGTGGTTTTAGAGGGTACCCAGAGCGAGATCAAAGCTTCCTCAAATGGAGCTCTTTACAATAACCAGGTGAGATGACATTTATCTTAGGTTAAAATTCACAGAATTTAAAATCAGAATTTGAAGTTACAGAAAATTATGGAGATCCTCTCCTGTATTGAGCCCCTTTGGAATTCTAGTGTCTAACAAAAGGATATATTTAGATTCCAATTGTCTTAACTGTTTCTCTCTGTTTCCGCCTCTTAGATTCTTTTTCACAGAGTCAATGAAGAAATAGCATAAGTCATTCAAATTTTTATTATGTACCAAATTGAAATGACGTGCTACCGGGTAACTATCGTCTGAATTGACTATTGCTCTTAAATGTTGCAAGATACGATTGAATACCTGCAGTTTAGTACTTCCCACATACTTCATCTTGCAGTTACATTCCAAAACGTATACTGCATAATCTGTGCGGCACGTAAAAAGATTTTGGATTTTGACAGGGCTACTCTCAAATGCACTCCAATATTCTGTAGTATTAATGCCAAATTTACAGGCCCTGCACAAAATACATTTGTGGCAACACGTTTTAATAGACAGCCAGTTTCTAGAGTTTATCATCTCTGTATTAGATCTAACCAGAGCATCTCTCATTGAGGTAGCTCTTCTAAAGGTGATAAGTGATTTCTCTGGTAGAAGTGGGGCTAAAGGTATATCAGTCTTTAATAGAGGCCAGTGTTTATCTATGATCCCCCTAATTTTCTTTTCCTCCACATTAAATGTGGTTATAAGTCTAATCTCTCCTTGACTTACTTGTGGATCCTCACCATTATTCTTTATACCTTTGATTTTTGATTTAACAGTGGTATTTCAACAATCCTCTCTTGTATAACTAATAGCCCTAATTCTGGCCTGTTCTAACTCTTTAAAACAGTATCCACGAGCAAGAAATCTTTTTTGGGCCTCTTCTTGACATTTTTCTACATCTGTGTCGGAGCTACAAATTCTGCGCATACGTAAGAATTCTCCATAAGGTATACTTTTGATGAGGTGACCAGGGTGGGCACTACTTGCGTGTAAGATAGCATTCCCAGCCGTTTTCTTTCTGTGTAATCTTGTTTGAATTTCATTGTTACTGATATAAATTTCAACGTCCAAAAATTGGACAGAAGATTTACTGATGTCAGCAGTAAATTGTAAATTTAAACTGTTATTGTTAATGGCATTCAGAAAAACACTAGCTGATTCCGGGGTACCCTTCCAAATCATGCATATGTCATCTGTAAATCTCCAGAATCTTAATACATTGGAGTCAAACATCATTTTATGGGTGCCCTTGAGGATATGCTCCTCCCACCACCCAACATGTAAACAGGCATAGGTTGGGGAAAAACAAGCCCCCATGACAACTCTAGACATATTTGTATCATACGTAGAATCATACCATTATGTTGACTAAAATTCATATTACGTTTGTCTAAAAAATATTTTACAGCTGTTAGTCCATTTGCATGATGAATACTTGTGTAAAGGGTACATATATCCATGACCACTAGTACATAATCTTCTTCCCATTTTACATTATTTAACTTTGACAGAAAGTGTCCTGTATCCTTAATATAGGAAGGAAGATTCTCCACTGATTCATGCAGAAAATGATCCACATATTTCGACATAGGTTCCAGGAGACTCCGTTGGGCTGAAATAATCGGCTGTCCTGTTACTGGTATAGTTTGTTTGTGAATTTTCAGAATGAAATAGGTGTAACCGGAAATTAATTTTTCAGAAAGCTATGTTCTTGCTTGCTTAATAAACCTTCCCTTTTCCATTGGTTTAATTCTTTGAAAACAGTCTCTTTAAGACATTTGATGTCATTGAATGGTCCTTTCCTGTAACACAGGTTGTCCTCCAAATGTCGATTTGCCTCTTCCATATACATCGTACGGGGCCAAATAACAATGTTGCCTCCTTTATCAGCTTTATTAATAATGAGGTTAGAGTTGCTTCTTAATTTTTTCATTAACTTTGCATATTGTATTTCCATGTATTTATATCTTTTCTGTTTTCGGGGTGATATAACCTGCAATGTTTTCAACTCTTCAATTACAATGTCATTAAAGGTGTCGATAGCATCTTTTGGCATAAGAGGTATGAACGTAGAAGGTGGTTTAAAATGACTGCTGCATGGAAGGTTGCTCACTATGCCCATAGATGCCAGATCATCCTGTGTTGAACCAGTGATACTTTCTCCATTCGTTTAAAAGGCATGTGTGGTTTTTAAAATGTTGGTGTCTGCAACTTGAAATTTTCTAGTGGGGCGTTCTAAAGTGGATATGGTTGTTGCCTGATCTTGTGCTTTATTCAGTTTGAAATGTTTTTTCAGTTTGAGCTTTCGTATAAATTTGAAGACATCTATTCGAGTCTGTAAATAATTTTCGATGGCAGCGCTGGAAAATTCACGGTGTTGCTGACGTGATCCTTTTCAAGATTTTTCAGATTCATGCCTCCTCACTGATTGGTCTATAGTAGCATCCTTTAGTAGGTAAGTTATCAGTGCCTTGTGTGCTATGTAGTACATGACAGTTTTACATTGTCCCTCTTAGTGAGTTACGTGAATATTCTCATATTTATGCAATCTTTCTTGCATAAATATGGTCTTTGAAACCATCTGTTCAGAAGTGCGTCCTTGCAGCAGAGCCATTGGAAAACAAATATATATATATATATATATATATATATATATATATATATATATATATATATATATATATATATATATATATATATTATCTACTGGCGGTTGCCAGTAGATAGTTATAGTTAGGACCGTGTTTCCATAGGAAATCTGCAACATTCTATTTGGAATAACTTTGGCACCGGTTGACGAATTCTCGCAAAATTTTCAAAATAGGTGGGGTACTCCGCACCGCTCCTACCCTGAAAGTCTCAGGGTGATTCGTCAAGCGGGGGCCGAGAAAAAAGGGGGTCCCAAAACACATTTTCCCCATGCATTTTTCCATAGGGACCTTTAGTCCAAGGTACAGCCCGAACGGCTGAACAGAATTACTTGAAATTTGGCAGAGAGGTAGTCCTCAGGTCAGGGAAGTGCCTTTTGCAGGTCTGGTGTCAATCTGTTCAGTAGTTCCTGAGAAAATCAAAAGTAAAATCATATATATATGTGGGCGGAGCCTAACCACACATCTCATCCTGAGATCTGATTGGCTGTCAGCACTTCATCCAAGAAGTGTTGGCAGCCATCTTGGGACCAATATACATGATAGCACCTCATTAAAAATCATTGTAGTTTATAGAAGGTTTTAAGACTTTAGTTACATTATAATTCATTTGTTGATGGTACCATACTCATTTTAGGAATTGTGGTATGTTCTAAGGTGATTTCACCATGTGAAAAAGCCTTCTGCTGGGATATCATGATGGAGAGAAAAATATTTTCTCATGCTTTTCCCACAGAGGTTTGGAAGGTGATCTATAAGCTAAACTGAGAGCATATTTTCTGTAAATTCACATTATCTTTCTCAGTCATGTGAGAATGAAGTCTGACATTCTCAGTAAAACATGTACATCCAACAAGGGCAGAAACTGTCAGTTGATTCCTTTGTGTTCTACTGCAGCCTTCCCAGAGTGTTCCAAAGAACAACTAGAGCGCTAACAGTCCTACTTATGATAAACGTATGGCAAACCTGAAGCCATCTTGCTTGGATTAAAGTGGTAACTCTTAAAACATTTAATTTAAAAAGGAACAAAATGAGGGGGTTCATTTTTCCATAAAAAGTACGATTAGTGCTGCAGAAAGAAAAATTAGGGCACATTTTGAGTGACTTCTCAAATACTCTTCTATTTCATTAAACAATTCTGACATGCAGACTGAAACATGCACTTTCAATACCAGCAGCAGTTTTCCCTGGTGAGCAGTAGCTTTACTACAGTGATCTAATGAGCAAAAAGAGTGCTAACATTCTGAATTTATGGCAAATGTGTGACACATATAAATGCCTTCTTGATGGAATCAAAGTAAAAAACTGAAAGCATTTCCTACTGAGGAGACTGCAGTACATGAGGAAATTAGGAAACTTCATAACAAATAAATCTCCCAAAATGGCCACCGGAGACAAAAGAGCCCAAATGTAGCCCAATATCACCCAGATGTAGCCCAAATATAGCCCAATGACAGAAGTGTGCAAAACACTTATTATTTTGTGTTTTTGCAGTGTTATATAGTGCAGACTTGTCAGGTATTGGAGTGCTTTACATGAGCATTGGTTACATCACACAAGAACAAATTCATTTTGGTTGTAGACATGGGGAGACTAAGTGATTTGACCAGAATCACAGAATGTCGAGCTGAAGCAGAAACTCCAACCTGGTCCTCAGTTGCAAAGTCTGCAGTTCTGGAAGTAACACCACATCCTCTCCCCTAAGTGCAACATTTAATCAAGTGGTCAACTGGATAAAAAAACATAAAGATAACAAATAATTTAAAAGTGCTTTGTCGCTATTTGAAAACTCAGAAAATATGTCCTTATTTTAGTCTTGTAGAGCACTAACCATAATTTTGATGCCAATAAGACCCTCTCATATATGTAATTTCTAAAGGAAATGCTCTAGGTATTACAGTTTTGATTACATCAAGATGACGTCAGGCGTTCCACACTTTTGTAATAAATATAGAATGTTAGCAATCTAGTTGTTCATTAGGATACTGTTGAGAGGCAGAGGCCAGGGGCACGGACTCTGAAAATTGAAGGCAGGTAGGAGGGTGCAAAGGCAACAATTTAACCACACTGAGCAGGCAGGAAGGGCCGTGGCAGCACAACAGACTATGGAGGGCAGTGGAAAGGGGGGCAGGGGCAACAAACCAACAATACAGGACTTGCAAGAGAGGCTGTGGCAATGTAATAGACCATTGTGGGCAGAAGGAAGAGGCAATGGTAGTACAACCATACATGCCAACAGACCCGATTCAGCCAGGAAACGTCCAAGGTTTTTAAGCTCAAATGGGCTTTATTTGATCTGTCTCCTGTCTACAATCTCCTCTTTTTCAATGTAACTCAAAGGGGAAAATCAATACCCCAGATTTTTTTCAAAATCTCCCTCTTACCAAGTTCAAAATGTTCGCTAGTATGGTACATTGGATCATGGAAGGAAATGGGGACAGGACCATGCACATGGACAACAGAGAACAGAGGGGCAAGAGGCAATGGTAGCTAGCTGACCATAATGGACAGACAGGAGAGAAAGCTGCAGCATAACAGACCATAAAGGGCAGGAGGGACGGATCAGGGGCATTACAATGGAACAGACAAGCCAGGAGGGAGGGAGTAGGGGTCTGCACATGTAAACAGAGGGCTGGGGGCAAGGGGGCAGGGCAGGAGCAGCAAGATAGCCATGGAGGTCAGGCAGGATGGGCACTAGAAGCAAGACACACCATGAAGAGCAACAGTGAGACTGTGATGGCATACACACAGACAATGGAGGGAAGGTGGGAGGGGGTCAGGGGCAGCTAACTGACCACACAGGGAAGGTGGGAGGGGCCATGGCAGCACAGAAGACCATGCATGGCAAGTGGGAGGGTTAGTGGCAGCACAATGGCTATGATGGGCAAGAATGAGGGGGCAGGGGCATGCACAAAGGACGATGGAGGATAGAAGGGAGGGTCAGGACCTGTGCACAGACAAGAAAGTTCAGGGGAAGGGGCCTCACAACACACCGCACGGGGCAGGCAGGAGGAGCAGTTGCAGCACAACAGACCAGGGAGGGCAGAAGGGTGTGGCAATACAATGGACCATGTGGACAGGAGGAAGAGGATAGGGGCATGGCATGTGGACAGGCAGGGTGGAGGTGGCAGGGACAGGTTACAGTCATCTGACAATGCTAGGCAGGTGGGAGGGGAGTGGCAGCTCAACAGAACACTCAGAGTAGATAGGAGTGGCAGGTCCATGGAACATGGTGGGCAAAAAGGATGGAGCAGGGGCATGCACAAAGACATCAGAGGGCAGGGAGAAGGAAAATAGGGGCAGCAAGCTAAGCACAGAGGTCAATGATGGGACATAGAATTGGGCAATGGAGGGCAGGAGGAGTGGACTGGTACATCATACTAAATTGAGGGCAGTGGCAGCACATCAGACCATGCATGGCAGGAGGGAGGAGGCTAGTCCATGGATTCACACAACAGAGGATAGGGAGGAGGGGGATGGGGCAGCCAGCTAACTGTTCAGAGAAGACGGGTATTAGGAGCTTTATTGTTTTTAAAACGTGTGTCTGTGCGAACTACTGAAAATATGAACAAGTATGCAGCATAATCTCACTTTTATTCAGGAAGAAGAGGACGTTTGTGACTGTGACTCCAGGCTCACTTGGCAGAAACACCCCCTGACCCTCCACCCCCTATCGCAAAATGTAATGCCCGTGAAAAGGGTAGGTGAACACAGTGTTATATAGAACATAGTCCTGAGAGCACGATTGAAAATGAAAACTAGATATAGTGTATGGTATAAACTATGCACCAAAAAGTGTGATAATAGATGAACCGGGCGTGAAATATAATATGCGATACATTGTGTGCAATGACAGATTCATTGGAGAGCGCGAGATAGCACAGGCACTAGCGCGTGCTATGTGATATGCGCCTTGGAGTGTAATATGCACAGGACAGTGTTGTGTAACCTAACTAGTCTCTAAAGTTGTAATATAAAATATGTGCTGGGGAGTGTAACGTTGCATATGCACTGTGACAAAGATATGGATCCCAGATTGTAATATGTATGGCATAGCACTGTGCGTTATAACATAGGCATCGAGGAAGGCACGTTAGATGGGGCAATATAACCCGTGCGAAGACAAGTGTGGCATGACATATTCACGGGGTGGTGTTACAGTGCACATGGGCTAGAGACTGTCATAGCATATGCACTAGCTAGTGGAATACAACACAGAGGGGTGTGGCACTCAGCAGGCAATGGTGGGTGTAACACAGCATTGGGCTCTGCCAGGAGCGCGCTGTGACTCTCAAGTGATGTTCGTCCCCTTTCCAGAGAGTAAAATAAAAAGTATTACACATACGGCAGTGGATGTGTGTTTTATTAATCGTGAGGGGGGTTTCTTGCATAGTTTTGGTCGAATTTTTGTCGAATCCCCTTTAAATGGATTGGTGTGCATGTGTATTAAATGTGCCCGTCAATAGCTACCCATGTTTGTATAAATAAACGACAAGGGTGTCTACAGGGATTAGGCACGGTAGGGCATCAGACATGTCAGAGCTTCACAAGTGGTGTAAATACATTCCACGTGGATTCATTGTATGCATAGTCGCTTAATGAATATCACGCAAATCATCATGGTGATAGGTACGTACGGTTTGTCCAGCATGTCCTAGGTGTGTCTATAAATATATATTTTTTTTAAATAATAAAAAACAGTGGCCGGCCCTGGGGATTGGGGTCAAAAAAATATAATTAGGAGACAGGCCCTGGGGGATAGGGCCATCAGGGCCAATAAATTAGAATAAGAAGGGGAACCACACAGCCCCCCTTCTTAAAAAATTAAAATAAATAAAAGACTGGCATCGTGCCGGAGGCGACGCCCCCTCCCTGCAGCACTCTGCAAACGCGCCCCCTGGCGAGTGGTAAGATGGGAAATTAATTCCTCTTCAATACTGAGGGTCCCTGAGGGCCACCTAGCCCAACAGGCATCTCCAGTATGTGCCAGGGAGCTGCGCTGCAGACAGGTGTTCTGAGGCCAAGCCCCTTTTTACACCTCTCTGCAACGCAGCTCTGTGGCGCTTACTGGAGGTACCTAGTGGTCTAGTTTGACCCTAGGGACCCTTAGGATTCAAGGGTACTTAATCTCTCAACTTAGAACAGCCACAGGGCGCGTTTACACAGTGGTGAAGGGAGGGGACGGGGCCTGAGGTGACGAGTGCAAACACGCACTATGGCACGTTTTAAATTGGGGATATAATTTCCCTTCAATACTGAGGGCCCCTGGGGGCTAACTAGCCCACCAAGTGCTTCCAGTAAGCGCCACTGAGCTGCATTGCAGAGAGGTTGTCCAGGCCGTGCCACTTTTTACACCTCTCCGCAACGCAGCTCTGTGGCACTTACTGGAGGTACCTAGTGGGCTAGTTGGACCCTAGGGACCCTCAGGATTCAAATGAACTTAATCTCCCAATTAAAAACGGACACAGGGCGTGTTTACACAGTGGTGAAGGGAGGGGACGGGGCCTGAGTTAACGTGTGCAAAAACACCCTGTGGCCTGTTTTAAGAGGTAGTTTTAATCCCCCTGCCCTATTATATACTAGGGGCTTACAGAGGAGGTCATTCTAATCACAGGGGGACCCCAACGCATAATGTTCCCTAGTGTATGTAGGTGTTTTCACTGTATTCTAAGTGTCTTTTAACATAGCACTGGCTCTAGGACTGGTTAGTCAGACTCAGTTACCACCAGTATCCGTCTGAAAAAGTTGAGGGTACAGGATGATTTTGCAACAAGGCTTCTTTCTGCTCTTCTTTTTGTTCTTTCTGCACGTTATTCTTCTTCCTGCACTTTTCTTCGTCTTTGAGGACTTCTGTTGCTTCTTTCTGCACTTCTTTTTTTCTTTCTGTGCATTTTTTCTTCTTTCTTCACATGTCCTATCTCTGTAGGCATAGTTAGAAATTAGCATTTAAAAAACCTTTGAAATTCACAGAAAAAACCATAGGTTTCAGGCACGTTATAGTTAGGAATTAGCATTTAAAAAACCTCAGAAATTCACTGAAAAAACCATAGGTTTCAGGGGTGTTATAGTTAGCTGGACTTTTCACTTGTACAAAACCATTGAAATTCCCCCGTTATAGTTAGTTCAGCTAACTATAACTCGCGCGCCCGCAATGCACTGCTGATGACGTCACATATTACATCACTCATGACATGGTCAGTGACATCACTCATGACATCACTGATGACATCTCAAATGACATAACTGATGACATCACTGATGACATCATCCAGTGAATGTGTGTTTTTCTGAAAATTAAATATGTTTTATATATGTATATCTCAAGGTCGATGGAAGAATAAATGGTTATATAAGTGTCTAAATGGATGATTTGTTTTTGAAAAATTGATTGTGTAACTGACTGATTAAGTGTGTATATTTCTGTTTTTTAAAGGTATGATTCTAATTGGTTAATAAAAACAGATTGTAAGGAACATTATATATGATAAGCTGATATGTTGAAAAGTCAAGCACACTTCCTGTCTTGTGTAGGACCATTGTGTTCTGAACTTGTGACCTGTGAGCTCAGTGCAGTGTTCCATGACCTGTTTCTATGGTAACAGGCAGAAGGCAGATTGGGGGAAGGGTTGAAATATATTTCAGTTGGAAAGGGTTGAAATGTTTAACCAATAGAAATGTGTATTTGCTTTTGAGTTTATGTGTGAAGGATTGTGATTTGATGTTTACATGTATATGTGTGGAAAATGAAAGGGAAACTTTTCCATTCTTTGTTTTTGCTGAGAGGTGCACAGTGCAGAGATTCTGTAAAAGAAAATATGGTGAGTGATTGATATACTTCTTAATCTACAAAAGAACTTGAAAGATGAGTTATTTAATTGTGAGGGGATGTATGTAGACTATTTTGATTTTAATCAGACTAATGTACTTCTCCTGCTAAAGTGTAGGGAGTACTTTTTT
The DNA here is from genome assembly GCF_964204655.1 of Triturus cristatus. NCBI lineage: Eukaryota > Metazoa > Chordata > Amphibia > Caudata > Salamandridae > Triturus > Triturus cristatus. The sequence goes on along the minus strand of NC_140584.1, from coordinate 766,471,493 downwards.
TCTCTACAATGTGTGTGCATGTAGAAACCATTCTGTTATAAGCATTTGTGTTTTTCATGTGTTTGTAGACAGATAACTGTGCTGTTTTTATATTTTGGTAGAATTAGAAACCAGTCATTGTTTATGAATTTGTGAAATGAGTTATGTTATGTTTCTATAGTAAAATGTAGTACTACTTCTAGATGAAGAAATGTGTTTTGGTATAGTGCATGGGATAGTGTTGTTTGTCTAGAATCACAAAGTGAATCTGTGTGCATTTGGGAACCACTGTGAGAGAAGCTTTTGGTAACATTGTGTATTTGCTGACAGATAACTGTTTTAACTTGTCATGTTGTGAAGTTTTAGTAGCATTAGAAGACAGTTATGGCTTATGATTTGATTAAATGAGTCAGGCTTTGACAGAAAAGTGCAGTCCTGAAATATGTAGATTGTGTGCAGTTCCTTTACCACTTGCACTGTAGTGAATGAGTTTTGGTAAACTCCTAGGGATAGTGGTGCTTGTCTAGAATTACACTGTGAGTTAGTGTGTATTTGGGATCAGTGTGAGAGAAGCATTTGGTAACTGTTTTAAAACCTGTCATGTTGTGAAGTTTTAGTAGCATTAGAATCCAGTCTTTGCTTATGCGTTGATTAAATGAGTCATGCTTTGACACTGATGTGCTGTACTTAAATATGTATATTGTGTACAGTACCATTAACTCTTCCAGACTAGTGAATGAGTTTTGGTAAACTCCTAGGATAGTGTTGCTTGTCTAAAATCACACTGTGAGTCTGTGTGCATTTGGGTAAGGATTCTGAGAGAAGCATTTGGTAACATCGTGTATTTGCTGACAGATAACTGTTTTAAAACCGGTCATGTTGTCAAGTTTTAGTAGCATTAGAAGACAGTTATGGCTTATGCTTTCATTAAATGAGTCAGGCATTGACAGTAAATTGCAGTCGTGAAATATGTAGATTGTGTGGAGTTCCCTTACCACTTGCACTGTAGTGAATGAGTTTTGGTAAACTCCTAGGGATAGTGGTGCTTGTTTAGAATCACACTGTGAGTTATTGTGTATTTGGAATCAGTGTGAGACAAGCATTTGGTAACATCATGTATTTGCTGACAGATAACTAATATAAAACCTCTCATGTTGTCAAGTTTTAGTAGCATTAGAAGCTAGTCGTTGCTTATGCATTGATAAAATGAGTCAGGGTTTGACACTAAGGTGCAGTACCATGTACTATTCTGTTCACTGTGGCAGAACTGAACATTTAAAAGTTTTACCTAAGCACTGTCCTAGAAGTAGTCTGATTATTTAGTCAGTTTATAAGTACCAAATAGATTGCTTCAAATGTCAATGCAGTATGCATGTAGTGTTCTAACATACTATACACTTGTCTTTTACACCTTCAATTCCCTAGTCAGTATCCATACACTTCCAGGAAACATCCTGTCACTTCCTTTGCACTCCTCTAGAGACCCATTCAACAGCATGTACTAATCCATTCACTTTGCTAAAACCCAAACACTTATAAATTCACCAAGACACTCTCTTTCCAGTACTCTAATGATTCAGTCACTCCCTCAGTATTCATGCACTGAGCCAGGTCTTAGCACATGGACTTCTTCAAACCCCTATCCACTATGCATGCAGTCATCCTCTAACCATCTACACACTTGTATTTCACACCTTCAATTCCCCAGTCAGTATCCGTTCACTTCCAGCAAACGCTCTGTCACTGCAGTTGCACACCTCTAGTGACCCATTCAGCATCATGTACTAATCCATTCACTTCGCCAAACCCTAATAAATTCACCCAGGCACTCTCCTTGCTGTACTCTAATCATTCAGTCAGTACCCAAGTACTCATCCAGTGACCCAGGCCTTAGTATATGGACTGCATCAAACCCTTATCCACTATGCATGCAGTCCTCTAACCACGTACACAATTGTCTTTCACACCTTCAATTCCCTAGTCAGTATCCATACACTTCCAGGAAATACCCTGTCACTCCCTTTGCAGTCCTCTAGTGACCCATTCAGCACCATGTACTAATCCATTCACTGTGCTAAAACCCAAACACTTATAAATTCACCAAGATACTATCTTTGCAGTACTCTAATCATTCAGTCAGTGCCTAAGTATTCATACACTGAGCCAGGCCTTAGCACATGGACTGCTTCAAACCCCTATGCACTATGCATGCAGTCTTCTAACCACCTAGACACTTGTCTTTCACACTTTCAATTTCCTAGTCAGTATCCATACAGTCCAGCACTTGTCACTGCCATTGCACTCCTCTAGTGACCCATTCAGTACCAAGTACTAATCCATTCCCTGTGCGAAAAGCCTAGCACTTATAAATGTAGCTAGGCACTCTCCTTGCTGTACTCTAATCATTCAGTCAGTACCCAAGTAGTGATGCAGTGAGCCATGCCTTAGCACATGGACTGCTTTAAATGCCTATGCAGTATGGATGCAGTCCTCTAATCACCTACACAGTTGTGTTTCACATCTTCAATTCCCTAGTTAGTATTCATACTCTTCTAGCAAACACCCTGTCACTCACCCAGTATGTCTCCTTATAGTACTGTAGTCATTTAGTCAGTTAGCATGTAGTCTTTTAGTGAGGTAGGCTTTAGGGCATGAACTGCTTCAAAGTAGTATGCACTATGCATGTAGTGTTTTAACGATCGTCACACTTGTGGTTCAGGGCTATAGTTTCTTAGTCAGTTTTTATATAAAATTGTTTGTACAGTAATGGAATAGTATAAATTTGAAAGTTATTAATATACATTTATTTGTGATTCTTTTTTACAGATACAGAACAGGAGTGTTTCTCATCTGTTTGCACTCTTCTCGTGCGAGATTGTTTGGATGAAGGGTCCTTAGGTGTTTCATCATTCTTGCTGTGCCGCATGAGTATTTTTTGTTAGGATCCCCTCGTAACAGAACTCTTTTGAAAATCTTACGAGTGATGAAGGTGGCATTGGTCTTTGTTTGCCCCTTGGGAAAAGTAAAAAATGTCCTCACCACTGAAGAAAAACGTTGTGGGCATGGTGTCTTCTGCAAAAAAAATTCCTCAGATTCGGTAAATATTATAAAGCGGCAATATTTACAGTTTTTGTAAGTTAAACTTATAAAATTCAACCATGTTGGTTTTTTTTTAACAATCTTTCTGATTTTCCAGGTCTGTCGTCGACATCCATGATTCCCACAGGAGTGTTGCGCCTTGTTGTTTTGTATTATTGTTGTTACATTTTGTTTATTAGTTTATTGTTCATATATATGTTAATAAAAAAATTAAGTTTGAAAATAGTTTATCGTTTATATATTTATTATTATTAAAAAAAAAGTTTGAAAAAAAAATTAATAACGATTTTGGTTGTTCTCGTAACTGCTGTGTGACTCTTTCTTGTTCCTGTTACTGTTATTTGATGGATTCCACCATGGTGTTAAATTTTGGGGCACTTATCGCTGGAACACTGTTGATATCTGCAGTTTGCACCAACTTCTAAATAGTGTGTTAGATTTATCTCAAATTTACTTCCGTTAAAGTGCTGATAATGAAATGGAGAGTAGCCGTTCCTGTGCAAAAAGACACGAGGTGCACCTTTCCGATTTATTCTAAATACTAAAATCCTGTATTGAATTGCACTGAGGTATTGGCTGCACATACAGTGTACACACAAAATCTATTAAGAAATCTCATTGTATTTATATTGATTGGGAATAGTGCGTCAGGTGCTGGATCTTGACGAGATACACTGCTCAGTTCGTATATTGTTATGCACATGAAAAAAATCACATCACAACTTTCACACCAATTGCAATGCGAAACAAATTCCGGCGATAAGACAAGTTAGCACCAGGGATTTTACACCTGCTTTCTGCTGGTGTTAAGCAGGACAACTCCCTGCATCATGAAAGGGAACACAGCCAAGAGCCACACCAGAACACCCACAGGTGCCATAGAGTCAATGAGCATGATACAGGGATACCCATGAGGGCCACAAGACTCATCGCAACAAGTTCAGGACCGCCAATGCCCCCCAAACCCGCATCTGAGCAAGTGTGTCCCTGTGGTCATTGTGTTAGCATGATAGGCACGAGCCCTGCAATATCACTGTGTGCTGTCACCTCAGCTTTGGCAGTGAGCCTGGACATGTAGCTATGCACGCATCCTCCTGCATGTACAATCATCGTGTGTTGGTCCGGGGTACACAGGTCAGCGCAGGGGTGTGCCTATTCGGCAAGGGGAACGGTGTGTCTCGGACATGTCCGAGTACAGAAAATGCGGTAAGTGTGTCTCTGTGTTCTGGCGTGGCCTGCCACAAGGGCCGCAGCAGTCGATGTTGTAAAGTGGCATGCACCACCTCCAAACGGCACTGTGATGGTGTAGTTGGAATGCAGCAGGACATGCGCAAATAGGCATTACAATGGTGTGCCGTACGAGTGCAGGAGATACAACAGCGCACCGTACATGAGTGTGGAGGCTCGTGTGAGGGAGGAGCAGCTGTTTGGCAACGTAACAGACAGTGAACTCGCCCATGTGCCACACGCTGGGCATCTCATCCATGATGACCACGGTCGCAGACATCCCACAACACCAACGAATGGCCTTTGTACACATCCTGTATGAATGCAGCGTGGTTTTCACTTCTATGCTCGTTCAGTGGTGTGATGTTGGCGGGTTGTGTGACTTGTGCTCCTTGTTGGTGTGTTTCATTTTGGCCATTGTTAGTCTATATGTGTGTTGTACTTAATTGTGCATGTGTGCCATTCTGCCCATCTCCCCTCCTCCCCCCACTCTCTGCTTCTTCCTCTTCCTAGTGCTGTTATGTCTATAATTTTGTTGCTGCACACATAAATACATGTAAAGAATAAATTAGAAAAGTTCCTTGATTCTTTTAGGTTTCAAAACTTCTCTATTGGTTTCTTTTTAATTTTCCATATGAACCGTTTTTTTAATATTCAACAACACATAGAAGTCAGAAGTGCAACGTATTCTATCAACACACTTTCTAGAACATTCTACAATACGTGCAGGTTAAAAGTCCATCAATTTTTTAAAACTTTACGATATTTTTTTGTAACATTTTCTTGAACATTTAATGACACGTGCAGGTTAAAATTTGACGATTGTTTTAAGTTTGAACAGTGCCTTCCAAATGCAAGTAGCAGGTGTGGTTGAGCTGAGCAAATTTTATCCTATGATATGTACTCCACGTTGAAACTGCTTTTTCTTAACCAATCACAAAGATGCTTTTCCACAAAACTAATGTGCACCCTACTTCTAAAAAAGAATGCTTTTCATGATATCTTTAGAGATAAGTTATAGATAGGAATTAGCATTTAAAAAACCTTTGAAATTCACTGAAAAAAACATAGGTTTCAGGGGCGTTATAGTTAGGAATTGGCATTTAAAAAACCTTAGAAATTCACTGAAAAAGCCAAAGGTTTCAGGGGCGTTATAGTTAGCTGGACATTTCCCTCGTACAAAACCCTAGAAATTCCCCTGTTAAAGTTAGTTCAGCTAACTATAACTCGCGCCCCCGCAATGCACTGCTGATGACGTCACATATTACATCACTCATGACATGGTCAGTGACATCACAGATGACATCACTGATGACATCTCAAATGACATCACTCATGACATCACTGATGACATTATCCATGTGATAAATTAGTGGATCTTCTCACATCCTAATATAACCTTTGATACACTGACTCAAAATTTCACACGGCCATTTTGAAAATCATAGATACTCCAATACCAATAACTACATACCCACTCATTAACTCTTAGGTCTACATACACCTCCACTCACTCACCTGTACAGTCACTCATACTTACAGTCACTCCGTACAAGACTATCATATGCATTTATACACCTATATAGACACTCACTCACCGCCAATCATCCATTGAGGTCAGTCGTGCAAGTAATTAAACACAGTCCAATTTACTCACCTATACAGTTAAACACACTCAAGTTCACTTACTCATAAAAATAGTACCACATTCTTATGCTCTAATAGAATCATTGATACAAGCACACACTCATCCATACAGCCACTCTCACAATCACACACTCTCACATATACCCACTTATATACTCTTACACATATATATACTGCCTTTCACATATGTAGTTAGTCACACATGTACCACTGAGATATACATTCAATCCCTAACACACCCATACATACACTCACTCAACCATACAGTTCATCACAGATCCACTCTTAAAACCATGCACCCACTGAATCACGCACTCACACATCTAGTCACAGAGTCACACACACCCTATCCACACAAACACTCAGACACCCATACAGATACTCACACAACCAATCAATGACCCATATAGACACTCATATAGCTTTTCACAAAACCATGCAGCCACTTATACACCAACAGACAGACACATACAGACATTCACACAGTTTAGTCACTAGGCTGCAGTAAGACACATTTAATGACTCACTTATAGAGTCAGTTACGCACCTAGAAAATCATCAATTCACAGACTTGTACATCCACTTATTCTTCAACAGGCCTTTCCCTATATATATTAAACATATTAAAACTGTTCAGAAACACATACTCACTGGATGATGTCATCAATGAGTGGGTGTACAAGTGTTTAGATGGATGATTTTCTGCGTGCTCCGAGTGCGCTTGCGTATGTTGTGCGTGCTCCGTTCACACGTGCTCCGTACGTGCATGCGCGCGTAGACCCTACGCATGTGCTCCGTACACGTATGCGTGCGTTCACCGTGCACGTACAGTGTGCGTACTGGCGTGCTCCGAGTGCGCATGCGTGCGTGCTCCGAGTGCGCATGCGTGCGTGCTCCGAGTGCGCAAGGTGCGCGCACGGCAAATCATGTGATTACAAAACAACACTTTTCATTGGTTCATATTAGTTTCTGTTTCAGAATCTTCAAACACCACACCCACTCCCCTCACTTTTTCTGCTAATTTCCTGAGAGATGGTTGCTGAAGAGCTATTCCAGTGAAATAGCAGAACACCAGTCATCTTCAGACAGTGAGGAGACCTTTCAAGAAGCACCACGAAAGAGCAAACAGAAGCACTCTTTCATTTGTAATAATTTCACTTTTCCAGCCGGGCAAAAAAAAGTGAATGCGCCAAAGGTCACTTGTACAATTTGCGGAAGTGTCCTGTCTAGAGGGGATCCGGCCAAAAAATACTCCTTCAGCATTCATTGCATGCTCAGGCATTTTAAATCAATGCATCCAATTCGGTTTGCTCGTGAAACCACAAGAGCCCTAAGGAAGAACCCTCCACCTGGACCTTCTCAGCCGAGCACATCATCTGCAGCTGCAGATTCACCATGCACCAGCCCTCTTGACATCCGGTCCCTGTTTCAAAAAGTGCACATTCATTGCAATATGTGCAATGAGGTAATTTGCTATGGAGAGAGTAGCATAAATTTAATTGAAAACCGTATACAGCAGCACACATGCTCCAGGTCATAATTTTTTTTTTTTTTTTTTGTTCCTGTTGAGCAGTTTTTTGATTCCCAGTTTTGTTTTGGTGCTGTAAAAAAAAACCAAAAAATTAATAAAAAATTGTTTGAAAACTAAAAAAAAATATAAAACAAAAAAAAGACAAATAAAACAGTTCTTTTAAGAACTCACTTCACTTCTCCAAAAAGAGCTATATTCTTAATACACTGTTTTTTATTTTGATTGAATGAATGCGTAGTGTATACAAGAATGATTGAAATGATTGAAATGACTGAGTGAAGAGGAGGAAAGGACAGACAGAATGAGTGAGAAAAGGAAATTATGATCAGTCATGAAAGGGAAGTGAAAGACTGACTGCAACAAAAGGACTAAGGGTAGAGGATACAGGTAAAAAGAGTAAATGAGAAAGGGAATGGCAGTGAGTAATGGAGAGTGATGGAGGGGGAGTGAGAAAAGGGGAGTAAGGGACGGAGATAGGAAAAGGGAGTAACAGATGAAGCGGATGAAGTACAGCAGGGTAAAGGGATTGAAAGTAAGAGAAGTGGAGTGATGGTGAGATAAGGGGTATGAGGATTAGAAAAGGGGGTAAGGGAAAGTGAAAGATGGGGAGTGAGGGGATGGAAGGATTTAGGAAACTGGAGTGAGAGAAAGGGAGTCAGGATTTCAATGGGCAAAGGAGAGTGAGGGAGAGTGAAGGAAAGAATGCGAAAAGATGAAGGGGTGTGAGATACAGACAGGAGGAAGTGAATTAGGAGAATAGGAGTGACTATGAGTAAAGGATAGTGACAGTTAGGGAAGGTGAGGGAAGGAGAATGACGGAGAAGGTTAAAAAATTAACATAGATGGAAAATGAGTGATGGAGAGAGGAGAAGTGGTAGAAACAGAGATGTTAAGGAAATTAAGGGTAAGACAGAAAAAGGGAGAGAGACAGAAACAGAGACAGAGAGCAAGGAACTGAGAAGGATTAAGGCAGTTAGAATGACTGAGACATATGGAAACAGGGAGAGAAACATGGTTGAAAAAATAGTGATGGAGGCAGTAAACCTAGGGGAGTAGTAGAGAAGGAGTGAGGAAGTTACGAAAGAGCAGTAGAGGAAGAAGAGAGAGGGAAGGGGAATGAGAAAAGCAGAGTGAGTAGAAGTGAAGAAAAGGGAGCATGAAAGTGTGTCATACTTTAGAATTTGGGACCGCGTGGGAGGCAAGGCCCTACCCCTGTCTATCTTGGTAATAGTGAACCGCGAATGGTTAATGCGGTATGTACGAGTGCTTTTTGTAACGTTTCAGCTATGAATGCACTGTGTATACGCTATTTCACATCACTACGTGGGTTCCATTTTGTATCGGTGGCCATCTTATGGTTGCCCTCACATAGGCTATAGCATGAAGCGAAAACGGGCCTTTTAAAGCACATGTGGCCTTCTTTGACTCTTCTGTGACCTGGGCAGCTTGGCTCCGCTGCCCCAGGTCAAACTGGTCTCACGAGTTCCCCATCCTCTGGCCGCCTGTGATTAGCATCAGGGCTTGACACACCATAAAGTCTTTTCATCTTACACAAGCCTCCAGCTAATCTCTTTCACACCTGACTGTTCCTGCTTTATGGCTTGTTTCCCAAAACAGGAGATGCTTATGTTTATTGGGGCCTATCGATATCTGATGTGGGATCTGAGCTTTACTGTGTAAATAATTACGGGCTTGTTTAACTGGAATGTGGGATGGTCATCATGACTCTGCTTTTTCGTTTGTAATGTACACTTTAAATGACCATGCCATAAAGCTAAGGAATGTATGCCTGAGGAAGGAAAAACTGTATTTAAGATGAAGCTCGTTTCTGTGATTTTCAGCAGTCTCCTGAGAACATACACGCTGTTGTACTTCTAGGACGCCTGTAATTGGTCTGCAGCCAATAAACGATCTTTGACTTCACCCAGAAGACTCTGTGTTTCTGTAGGTCTGAAACAGGAAGAACCCCGAAGTCATAGGGTGTGTTCCCCTGCACCGCGGGGCTTAAAATACCCAGTACTTCAAGTGAAGGGGTGAGAAATACAGATATTTTAAACTTACCTGACCAACAAAATAACTTAATTAGAAATAAATGGGTTTTTTTAATTGCTAGAAAAAACGATTACATTTCCTACATTTTCTTTCTCGATCTGAAAAAAAGAAAAAAAGTATTAATATTTAACAATACATTTGATAATACAGTACACATATTTTCATATTTAACAAAGTAATTTTTTGCCCTTTTTTTGCTGTTTTCAGAATATATTGAATTTCACAGAAAATAGTGATATCAATTGCATTCATCACTTAACAGCGGGCAAAAAAATTAACAATCTGAAAGATTGTTTAAAAAAAGCCCTGAATCTATCCTCAGTAAAACATACCTTGATAGAAATGTAACATATATATTAAAAATATCTTCTAAGAACAATAACTATTTGCAATAAATATCGTCTGTAAATCTTGTTGCTTAAGCACATACACCAAAATAATATCTGTCAAAGAAGTCCACAATAGAAACAGTTACCTTTCCATGAGGCCAAATGGTAATTTAAAAAAAAAATTGGGTGAAATATCCAATGGTAATCCAATAAAATCGAAATAATGGTTTCTTCAGATGCTGCAATTTGTATCTAAAATTTTGGTTTCAGAAAAATTAAGTAGGAATTTGGTAATTCTGCAGGCAAACGTTGCTTGAAAATCAATTGTGAATCATTACGCAGTGTCCAGCCTTTTTCACATTTTAGATAAACTGTGTAATGACAAGAAGTTATACAAGGTCCATCATTGAAAATTATTGCACCTGCAACAAAAGTCTTTCCTGATATTGATAATTGATTTCCTGTAAACTTCATTATTAAAGTGTCCAATTTTGTTCCATCAGCTCTACAACGTTGCATCATTAAAATTACATACTGTCCATATTTCTTTAAAAATAACGTTGATAACATTTCTGATTTACATTGAGAACATTCCATGTTGTGATTTGCATCTTTAACTAATGTACTAAAAGTCACTGATTTACTCTCTGGTAATGTTAAATATATGAACCTTTCAGAATCAACATTAGAGCTGCATGTGTTCAAACAGTTTTCACAACTATGTTCCCATTTATAAGAGAGACCAAACATATTTTTTATTTCTTCATCTTCCAGTACCATAAGCATATACATTAAGAATTCCTGTGCATCTTGCTGGAAATTTTGAGTAAACTGTGTACATCCAGAACATACATCTAAAAGATTTCTAACATCAGAAGCACTTTCATTTTTAGTTTTATCATTACTCAGCTTCTCATAAAGGAAACTCAGCAGAGAACAGAATCTTTTTTCATGATTTACTATTATCTGCTCTTTCAAACTTTCAAGATAAAATACAACATTCAGCACTACATTAGCGTAGCAGTTGACACCAGAGCTATTTTCAAAATGACAACCAACAACCTCTTCAGCATTGTCCTTTTTCTTTTTGCTTGCAATCACATCAGTCTCTATTTGTTTACTCTTCTGTACATCCTCATTACAGATATTCTCAATTCTCCTTTTCCGACAAACAACACGTTTTTCAAACACAGGATACTGACCTAAATGAGGAGCATAGCTTCTTCTTAATCTATTATACTCCTTTACACAGTTTGCATCAGCACTAACTTTTGACTCATCAAAGTCTATCATGAATGAACCAGATATTTTTTTCACGCGTGACAAAGCAACATATGCCATACCTTCTTTAAACACACTAGATCCAATGTTTACAAAAGCACTATCTACAGTTAATCCTTGAGATTTGTGAATAGTTACAGCATATGCTAGAGAAAACGGAAACTTCTTCCTACGTACATATAAGTCTTTCACAAGCAAGAAACAAACTGAACAACGACTAATGTCTTTAACCTCTTCAATCTGAGCAAATTTTATTTTTAAAAATTCAATTCCATCTTTTTTCTGGTAATTAACAAAACCCACAACTTTAACCATAGCTCCATTCACTAAACCTTTTTCTACATCCAAATTACGTCTTAAAATTACTCGACTGTTCATACATACATAAAGATTCTTTTCTAAACCAGCTGTTTTTTATATGTTTTTCTCTAGAGAATCCAATTTAGTTGTCAATTTGCTTGTCAATAGTTATTCCTTCATGCTGTATTTTATCCACAGCTTCCAGTTTTACAATCTCTTCATTTTCCAATTTCAAAAGTTCTTGATTGAATATAGAGCATTCATGTAGTGTTGGCATTAAGCAGATTACAGTATTTTTTCCTGCAATTTTCTTGTATATTTTCTCTGGAACTATTTGTTCTGTTGGAAACAAATTACATAGCAATCGACTCTGTAGAGCGTTTCTGCCATGTTCTGTGAGTTGTCCAATTCTGATATCTTTGAGAATACTTGCATAATCATCATCATTTGCTTGCTGCATATTGGTAATGAGTTCTTTGTACTCAAAGTATGTCCAAATATTCACATTACCTATACTTCCTAACGACTTTTTCGTGTCTTCATGTGTCAGAGTATGAAATACTGGTTGTCCTTTAACTGGAGTGAGCTGCAGTAGATCCCCAAAAACTATAACATGTTTTCCTCCAAATAGCACGTCATAGTCTGTCTTTAGAATTTGCTGAATTCTTAAATGCACAAAGGCAAGCATTAAGTTTGATACCATGCTTACCTCATCAATAATGAGAACTTTCATTTTTTTCAATACTCTTGAAACTTCAAAACATGCATCTCCTGTTAGCTTGTGGTATTGTATTTTGTTCTCATGCTCTACTGGTAACATTAGCAAATGATGGAGGGCAATTCCTTTTATGTTATATGCTGCTAACCCAGTTGGAGCAGTAACAACACAAGACAAAGTTGAATCAGTTTTTTTCTGTATGTAGCTTCTAATTACTTTAATTAAGAAACTTTTTCCAGTTCTAGCTTGTCCACTCACATACATTCTGATTGGTTCATGAGCACTCTTTATTTTCATGTAGTAATCCATGATCAATTTGTTTTGTGACTTCCTCATAAATTTGTTGTTGTTCATCATTCAGTTGTTGTTCTAAATTTGGTAAGTTTATTAAATCTTCCTGAGCTTGATTCATAGCTGTTTCCACTTCAGTCATGGCTATTGCAGCTTCATTTTCTACGATTGGTTGTCCTAGAGGATCTTGACTGAGCGTCCCAGAACTTTGACTGTCTTGAGAACTGTCTCTAGCTACTTCAGCTGCAATTGTTGCTTCTTGTTCAATTTCTTCATTTAACATTAGTACATAAGCTGTGAAAGTACTGCATTCTATGGTATCTTTGCATGCATTAAAGGAATCTTCATAGCTTTGAAAATGTCCAAGTAATTCATCCTCTGAATGCCATGGTTTAAACAACTGTAAAAGTGCTAAGTAGTAAAATTCCTTCTTGTCAGTAGTGTCGCAACTCAGCTTTCTGTGATTAATCAACTTCCTTTTGTTTGTTTTACCAAACATCTTTCCTCACCGATGACTTTATATTTTCCATTGTTGATGTCTTCTGTGGTATTCCGTTTAAAAATGTAGTTCTGCAGCACTTCATAGAGACACATGTTCTCAAGATGATGACTTCTCTTTGGGTAATATGTGTCCAACATGTTTGTTCTTAAAATGTCTGTACTTTCTGGTTCGTACTCTGCTAAATATTCAATTTCTCGAATAGATTTCAATACCCGATTTCACATTCCTGCAAGGCCTAAACTTACCCAAATTATTCTTCTGGATTTGGAGTACAGACTTGCAGATGATAACCTATCTGAGCATTCGTATGACCCAATTTCTCGATGCGATAACATCTTTAAACTTAAACTGTATAGCTTTTTACTGACAGTCTTCTCTTGAGAAATCTCTTCTCACATTTCTTTCAATTCCGTTTTCTCAGATTTAGTGATGTAAGATGTGACATACCGAGCAACAGCAATAGAATTGTCAGCTACATACTGAATATCCATGTTAGCATTCCACATGGATAAAATGACTGGGTTGTAGTCATTTATATATTTTGACTCTTCTTTTCTTCTTAGGTTGTAGGTATTTTTAGGCGATTTTCTTGTAATATTATGTCGCACAGCTGACATAAAACTGTTTACTCTTCCTTTTGAAAGAACAGGTCGTGGAAATCCGAATCGACATTTTGGTGCCGATTCCAATCCTGGAAAAACCGGGTACGAACCGTCGGTCGGAGGGTTTTCTCCGTCCGACTCGTACCCGGTTGTAACACTTTACAAATATGCAAGTACGATTCACACGGAAATACTATTTCCGTACGAATCGTACAAAACACCGACCGACGAAAATAAACATACAAATGTGATCCGGGAAAGCGCTGACGTGACGTCGGGACGCATGCAGCCTGCGTTTAACGAACCAGGAAGTACGAATCAAACCCACAGCAGTCCGGACGGCAATATTTTTACGGCACCCAAAAAGTGCCGGGAAAGCAAAGTACGCCGCGAAACGACCAGATTAGGGGGCCCGGTACATGCCGTACCCCCCCCAGCCCCTCTAAGTATGCACCGAACCCCCCCAGCCCCCGTAAGTACGCACCGTACCCCCACCTGTGTATGTACACCAGTGTACGTACGCACCGTACCCCCACCCCACCTGTGTATGTACACCAGTGTACGTACGCACAGTACCCCCACCTGTGTATGTACACCAGTGTACGTACGCACCGTACCCCCACCTGTGTACGCACCGTACCCCCACCCGTGTATGTACACCAGTGTACGTACGCACCGTACCCCCACCTGTGTATGTACACCAGTGTACATACGCACCGTACCCCCACCCGTGTATGTACGGCGCGAACCCCCAGCGCTATGTGCTGGGGGTTCGCGCCGTACATACACGGGTGGGGGTATGGTGCATACGTACACTGGTGTACATACACAGGTGGGGGTACGGTGCGTACGTACACTGGTGTACATACACGGGTGGAGGTACGGTGTGTACGTACACTGGTGTACATACACAGGTGGGGGTACGGTGCATACTAACGGGGCTGGGGGGGTTCAGCGCATATGCGGGCACATGTCTCCATGGTTGCTATGGGAGCTCGGTGCGGACGGTGTTTTTTCCATACGGTTGTAACATCGGATGCACGGGATGGATCGTACTTGCGCGGTCGGACTTCACTTTTCACATTTGTGCGGTAAATCGTCTGGGGACGCGTCGGACACATTTTCCGACCCGAGGGCATGTGGGGAATTATTCCCAATGCGATTCGTATGGACTTTTTCCCATACGAATCGTACTTGGCAGTTTGTACGGCACTTGTACGATTCGTACGGTAAAAAGACCGGATACGAGTCGTACGGGAATTTTTTTTCCAGGATCCGAATCGGCACCTTTGTGTAGAATTTATCTTTACTCTTGTACTTTCGTCAACAGTATTTTCCACACCGATGACTTTGAAAACGTAAAACTTGCTCTTTTAAGTTTTTTTCTTCTGTGCTTTTAGTTATAGCACATGTTGCATATCCTTCAATGAAAGATAAAACTGCATCATCTGTTCCAAATTTTGGGGCATCCTTGATCCACAACAGCATATGAATATGAGGAGCACCTCTTGCTTGGTACTCTTTTCTCCAAAAGAAATCCACAACTTCTCCAAGAGGTGGATTTTTTTTATTGCAGATGAAGGACATCATAGCCTCAAATCTATGATTGAAATATCTGCAAACATTAACCGGATCCAATGAGCACAATTCTCCTGCTGTCTTGTATTGGATGTTTTCAGTATTTGAATTTGCCTCTCAAAGAAAATCCAGTAAATGATCCCAAGCGTACTCAGCACAGCTTAGGGTAAGGAACCATGTAGGAGTTCCTAAATTCCGTAACATACATTTCAATTCTCCATGGCGTCGGTACCAATATTCATTAGTCCCGCGCTGACAAGCCATCAGATTAATCAATTGAGATTCCAAATGGTCATCTCGCTGTTGCACTTTGTTCAGAAAATCCTTTGCAGACACATTATGTAGATGTACTCCAGTTTTTAAAATGTGATTTACTGCATAAGATAGTGCAGACAAGTCACTTTCAAATAAAAGATGGAACAAATAAGGAATACTTTGACGAAATCTTGGATCTTCTGCATATAATCTTGTAGTCCGATACTCAGAATCAGGAATCTGTACTGGATGTTCATCATATCGTCCACCTTTTCCTGGAGCAAACAGCTGGGGAAAACAACGAGCTTCCAAGCTCTCCTCCCATACACTCACGGGAGTTCCTTTTGCTTTTTTCATCTGAAACAGATCAATAGTGTTTCCCATAACTTCTTTAGAATGAAGAGGATGTATGCTGAAATGTTCATAAATTTCTTCTTCTTTTGATTTATCCACTTTTTCAATTTGCCCAGTTGGTATTCCTGTGTCTGCTAGTAAAACTTCTTCATCTTCATCCATATAAATTGATTCATACCATTTAATATTTCTTTTCAAATATAAATTTTCTCTTTGTACTTTTCGTACATCTACCGGCTCCTGCCAAAGTTTCTTATTCTTTGTAGGTACACCATTAACCAGAACAACTAATGGTTCAGTTTCCAAACTATCTGCATCAATTGTTTCAATATTTTTTTCCAAATCTAATGGCAAATAGACAACTCTTCCTTTTAAACCTCTTTGTAAATCTGAAGGAGGTAATTTGCCTGTTTTGGGCTCCATACGAACTATAGTCTGAAATGGATGGACACATTGAATGAGTATAGACTCATACGTATTTAAATCACTAAGTTCTGCAGGAATATCAACCAATTCTAAATTATTATGTACAGCTCTAGCTGGCATTTTATTTTCTTCTAACTTGTTATAACAGTATTTACAAATACGCTGATCTTCACCCAAATCAAAACAATTTTCCATATATATTTTATATAGATCAACATTACTTGTTTGAGTTTTATAATGGCTTCTCCGGCAACAAATACAAGTAATATTTGGTCTTTCATTAGAGATGATAGTAAATTTTGCCATTTGATCTTCAAAATTTTTACTAACAGTGAGTTCTACATTCTCTTCCACATTTTCTTCAATAACTGTGTCATTTCCTGCACTTTCTTGCTCTGGACCAAAGTAACAAAACTCAATATCCTCACAAACCTTCTTCACATCTGATACAGATCCACGGAACAGAGAACTATTCAACTCATTTAACTTTAGTGCTGGACTTTTAGCAACATACAATCTTCTCACAAATGTTCTCATTTCAGTATGATGAACTGCCAGTATCCTAAACTGGTGAAAAACATTTTGACAAACTTTCCTAGAAAGACAAGCCAGAGAATGTCCTTTAAAACCAGTTTTCTCTCTCACTCTGCATGGATCTAGTCTTTGAATCACCTTAATCTTCTGTTTAACACTTTTTTTACTATATTCTCTTAGAAAGTCACGTAATTTATCAATAGATTCCTGTCGTACAGTACAAATACTACTACAATTCCAAGTGTACACTGGGGCTTTAGGACGTCTCCCCATAACCTCATCAGCTAACACTTCTTCCTCATTTCTTGGAACCATTTTCTCCTTTTCCATTACACAACCATCCTTAACTTCATATGCTCGACCACTGGTGTCAGGGTATGCTCAGACGTGAGTCCCTTGCTCACTTTGCCACTGGATTCAAGCAAGCCTGGCTGCAGACGGCTGAAATGCCAGAAACCGGTCCTAGGAAGCTTGTTTCCGGTCCAGGGAAGGCATGGCTTGGCAGTTCGGGCTGGACTGTTCCCATGAGGCACAGGGTCAGACTGATTTGCATATGGCCATGTCTGAACTGGGGTGGCAGAGTGGGCTAAAGAACGGTGATGGACCAAACCCAGATCTGTTGACTGGGTGTGAGTGTTTGATTGGTTCTGATGCTCCGTCCATCACCACCCCCTTTTGTACCGCTTTGTTCACCATAAGTTGGCAGGGTATGCTCAGACGTGAGTCCCTTGCTCACTTTGCCACTGGATTCAAGCAAGCCTGGCTGCAGACGGCTGAAATGCCAGAAACCGGTCCTAGGAAGCTTGTTTCCGGTCCAGGGAAGGCATGGCTTGGCAGTTCGGGCTGGACTGTTCCCATGAGGCACAGGGCCAGACTGATTTGCATATGGCCATGTCTGAACTGGGGTGGCAGAGTGGGCTAAAGAACGGTGATGAACCAAACCCAGATCTGTTGACTGGGTGTGAGTGTTTGATTGGTTCTGATGCTCCGTCCATCACCACCCCCGTTTGTACCGCTTTGTTCGCCATAAGTTGGCAGGGTATGCTCAGACGTGAGTCCCTTGCTCACTTTGCCACTGGATTCAAGCAAGCCTGGCTGCAGACAGCTGAAATGCCAGAAACCGGTCCTAGGAAGCTTGTTTCCGGTCCAGGGAAGGCATGGCTTGGCAGTTCGGGCTGGACTGTTCCCATGAGGCACAGGGTCAGACTGATTTGCATATGGCCATGTCTGAACTGGGGTGGCAGAGTGGGCTAAAGAACGGTGATGGACCAAACCCAGATCTGTTGACTGGGTGTGAGTGTTTGATTGGTTCTGATGCTGCGTCCATCACCACCCCCTTTTGTACCGCTTTGTTCGCCATAAGTTGGCAGGGTATGCTCAGACGTGAGTCCCTTGCTCACTTTGCCACTGGATTCAAGCAAGCCTGGCTGCAGACGGCTGAAATGCCAGAAACCGGTCCTAGGAAGCTTGTTTCCGGTCCAGGGAAGGCATGGCTTGGCAGTTCGGGCTAGACTGTTCCCATGAGGCTCAGGGTCAGACTGATTTGCATATGGCCATGTCTGAACTGGGGTGGCAGAGTGGGCTAAAGAACGGTGATGGACCAAACCCAGATCTGTTGACTGGGTGTGAGTGTTTGATTGGTTCTGATGCTCCGTCCATCACTACCCCCTTTTGTACCGCTTTGTTCGCCATAAGTTGGCAGGGTATGCTCAGACGTGAGTCCCTTGCTCACTTTGCCACTGGATTCAAGCAAGCCTGGCTGCAGATGGCTGAAATGCCAGAAACCGGTCCTAGGAAGCTTGTTTCCGGTTCAGGGAAGGCATGGCTTGGCAGTTCGGGCTGGACTGTTCCCATGAGGCACAGGGTCAGACTGATTTGCATATGGCCATGTCTGAACTGGGGTGGCAGAGTGGGCTAAAGAACGGTGATGGACCAAACCCAGATCTGTTGACTGGGTGTGAGTGTTTGATTGGTTCTGATGCTCCGTCCATCACCACCCCCTTTTGTACCGCTTTGTTCGCCATAAGTTGGCAGGGTATGCTCAGACGTGAGTCCCTTGCTCACTTTGCCACTGGATTCAAGCAAGCCTGGCTGCAGACGGCTGAAATGCCAGAAACCGGTCCTAGGAAGCTTGTTTCCGGTCCAGGGAAGGCATAACTTGGCAGTTCGGGCTGGACTGTTCCCATGAGGCACAGGGTCAGACTGATTTGCATATGGCCATGTCTGAACTGGGGTGGCAGAGTGGGCTAAAGAACGGTGATGGACCAAACCCAGATCTGTTGACTGGGTGTGAGTGTTTGATTGGTTCTGATGCTCCGTCCATCACCACCCCCTTTTGTACCACTGGTGTCAACTGCATGCAGCAAACTATTACTTTGAAGATAACTCTCTTAATTAAAAAATGGTTCAGTACTTGAACTATGCTTCCATTCTCCTAAGAACACTTTACAAAAGTTTTTTTTTTCACTTCTCTTTTTCTTTTGCTTTTTGACTTCATTACATTCACTAATTTATCTAGTGTACGGATCCTGTTCAAAATTAAAATGAATAGTTTTCTTTTTAATTCCAAAGCCTTTGCAACAATTGATTCAATATGTTTCTTTTTCTTATAAAATTTGGCTTTCTTCCTATATTTTTTCACATCCTTTAGCAAATTCAACATCACTCTTCTCTGAAACATTTTTCTACGAATGTTTTTAAAATCTATTTTTCTTTTTAAGTCATTCTTTCTTACTTCTGATTGTACATAGCATTTAGTATATTCTGTCGATTGTCTTGTTGTTTTCTACTTGAAACACTATTTGCAGTGGATATATTTTTTACATTTTTTCTTTGCTTGAGGATATTTTTTATAAAATCCTTAGTCTGCTTACCAGAAGACTTTTTCTTTTTTCCAACATGAGGTTCTTCAACTAGTTTTTGTTTTCCAGTTGTCTTCAAATATAGATGTTGTTGCTGTTCTTTTCTCTTTCTTGATTTTATAGGCATCTTTAATTTATTTCAGTGTTGTTCAGCAATACCTGAATGAAACTAAAAAAAAAATACCTTTATGTAATTTAAATATATTACTATATTTTTTATGATCTTTTCAAATCCTATCATATGAGCTGTCCCTTTCCTATGACTGCAAGTCTTACACAATAAAAGCTACACAAATTAAATCTCTGACAACAATTCCTGTGTGCACACAGACTCATGGTGCGATTCTAGGCAGAAAATGATGTTTGATTGGCAATTTCAAAGCACATTTACTACTGTGGTAGAGCAAGTGATAATTACTGTAACAGCCTGACACATTTTCCTTGTAGTTTAGAGAGTCTGAAAAGAGGACATGTCCTAACAGCTACTTGAGACCATGAACATGTGGAACCTGGGTGAGTGATTAGACTAGAGCAAAGGAAATGAGCCTTGGTGATGTTGAATGTGGTAGCGTTACACACTACTATCTAAAATACCACACAGTGCTGAATACTTAGCATGGGAGTGCAGGAGAAGCAGCTGCCTGTATGCTAAGAGCGTGCTTCTGGAGACTGTGTATTGTCAGGTGCAAGAGAGATCTGCATGGACGCTTGCACAACTGCATGAAGACTGCAGAGATGTATGTAAGAGTACATGTGGGTTAAGGGTTAATTGGAGTTTTGAACATGTAGGAACTACCTCATCCATTGCAGGAGTGGAAGGAAAATCTACCAGGTTGATTTCAAATGTGTTAGCATTTGCCTCTCATTTGTGAGATATTGATTTGTGCTGAATGCTAGCCATCACACTTCAAGAAAGCAAGCTGCCCCTTTCCTACAAATGCAAGTCTTACAGAACCAGAACACCACAAATTAAATCTCTGACAACAATTCCTTTGTGCACACAGACTCATGGTGTGATTCTTGGCAGAAAACACTATTCCTGGGTGATACCAGTACACCTTAACTTATGGTGAAGACATACTCCATAATATCTTACAAGTTCAAGGCAGTTAAATATCTTCCAAAACATAAAATGTAAAACACAACTTTAAAACAAGAATCACATTTCTATTTTTTATATCAAAATGCACCACATACATCCCCTCTCAAATTCATAACTCACCTTTAAAAGTAGTTAGTTGAGAAAGAAATGTGGCACTCACACAGCAGATTATCAGAGCCAGAATCTCTGAGCTGTACACCTCTCATCAGAACCAGTAAATGGCAATCTGTTAACTTCAAATCACAGTGCTGCCCACATTTTTTCAAATGGAAACACACATTTCTATTGGTTGCAAATTTCAACCCTTTCCAAATGATCCCTACCCCCAACATGACTTCTGCCTGCTACCATAGCAACAGGTCATGGAACACTTGTGTGAGCAGAGAGGTCAGAAGTTCAGCACACAATGTTTCTAATCCAAAGAGCAAGAGTGCTTGACTTTTCAAACCTAACAGCAAATCCAAAGTAATGTTCTGTGGGAACACATTTTTCTGAACCAATGCAAAACATGCTTTTAAAAATTTAAACATACAGCCTAGTTTTTAGTGTTGAATGGTCTGAAACAGCCAATGAGTTGTTTTTATTTAAAAAAAAAAGTATGTAAGCCTCCATTTTACAACTATCTTTCTTTTCATATTGCCATTCTACTGAAAGACACCTTCTGAGTGCATCCAGATCTCCTTGAAAGATGTTCACAGTGTGGATTGTAGGTCATAGCTATGTCTTCTGGAGTGAAAAGTATGCAGAAAAAAGAGGTATTGTGAAAGACCTTGCTTTGCCAAATGTAGACATTAAATGGATTGGTCAGAGAGTGTTAAAGTGGCACCAATTAATGCCTTTGGTGAAATCCTTCCTACATCTCCCACAGCCTGACCTTATAATTGTGCACTGTGGTGGAAATGACCTAGGCACTTTAACTGGGGTAGGTCTGGAAATGCTTGTTAAGGACACCTTTGTGCAATTGATGTCTCTTTTTCCACAAATTACCTTTGTAAATTCTAATATATGCCAAAGGCAAAAGTGGACTGGTCCAACCATTATTGTCCGCAGATTGACAAAGCAAGAAAACACTTCAATAAGTCTGTTTCTGCTTTCCTCAGAGACTATGGTATGGGTTCTATATACCACAACAACTTGCGTTACAACATGCAAGGCATTTATAGAGGAGACGGTGTTCATTTCACAGATGAAGGCAACAGAGTCTTCCTCTTGAACTTTAGACTCTGCATCAGTACTTACTTGTAGGTACAAAAAAACACTCAATGAACACAACGGCTCTTTTTAGAGCCAACCAACATCTAAACACTTAAACTTGATTTTTAATTCTATTTTTTTAATGTTTTTTTTGCCGCCGTGCGCTCACCGTGCGCGCACCCCGCGATATTTTTAATTTTTAATTTTTTTTTTGTGAACTAAGGGGTCTTTCATGGTCCCCCTGAGAAGGCCTAGGGGGTCAGGAACTCTCTACCCTGCCCCCTTTTAACGTTCTCCACTTTTGTTGTTAACTCTCTTCTGCCTCTAAAACTCAAAATGGCGGCTGGGGGGTGCGCGCACCCTGCGATTTTTTGAAAAAAATGAAATGTTTTTTTCACCCTTCGGGGTCCTTCAGGGACCCCCTGACAAAGGCTAGGGGGTCAGGAACTCTCTACCCTGCCCCCTTTTCACATTCTCCACCTTTCTTTTTCCCTGTCACACACACAACACACAAAATGGCGGCCGACACTTCCTGATTTCGACCGATTCGAATGTTGACTGACATGTAACCACCAATCAGAATTACGCTCGCGCACGGCACGGTGCACGCACGGTGCGTGCATATAGATATTTATGTGCTTTTAAATGCAATTTTCTCAGGAACTACTGAACAGATTGACACCATATATGCAAAAGGCACATGCCTGACCTGAGGACTACCTCTTTGCCAAATTTCAAGTTATTCTGTTCAGCCGTTCGGGCTGTACCTTCGACTAAAGGTCCTATGGGAAAATGCATGGGGAAAATGCGTTTTGGGACCCCCCTTTTTTCTCGGCCCCTGCTTGACGAATCACCCCGAGACTTTCAGGGTAGGAGCTGAGCGGAGCGCCCCATTAGTTTTGAAAATTTCGCGAGGATTCGTCAACCGGCACCAAAGTTATTCAAAATAGAATTTTGAGATTTCCTATGGAAACTCGGTCCTAACTATAACTATCTACTGGCGACCGCCAGTAGATAATATATTATCTACTGGCGGTCGCCAGTAGATAGTTATAGTTAGGACCTATTTTCCATAGGAAATCTGCAACATTCTATTTCCAATAAGTCTGGCGCCGGTTGACGAATCCTCGCAAAATTTTCCAAACTTTTGGCCAGCTCTGCTCCGCTCCTACCCTGAAAGTTTTGTGGTGATTCGTCAAGCGGGGGCCGAGAAAAAAGAGGGGTCCCAAAACACGTTTTCTCCATGCAATTTCCCATAGGATCTGTTGTCGCAGCTACAGCCCGAACCGCTGAACGGAATGACACGAAATTTGGCAAAGAGGGAGTCCTTAGTTCCGACTCGTGCCTTTTGCATAAATGGTGTGAATCTGTTCAGTAGTTCCTGAGTAAATTAGGGTAAAAAAGTTAGTGATATCTATGGCCGGGGAGGATCCGCGCACCCTACCCACACCGTGAGCGCACCCTCCCCGAACCGAGCGCGCACCCTCCCGATCACGTGCTGAATGCTAATTGGCTGTCGAGTGTCTGTCTACATTCGAAACCAGGAACTGTTGGCGGCCATTTTCTGCCTCGGTAGAAGCGAGGCTGAAGAAGCAAGGGGAATAAGTGTGTAAAACATATAAAGGGGGCATAGAGGAAATACTCTGACCCTCTAGAGGTGATTAGGGGGTCCCAGAAGGCCCCCCTGGGGCCCGCTTTTTTTGTTGTTTTTTAAAACGTCGAAATGTGAGCAGGGTGCGCACATCCTAACGCGTTGGGTGCACAGATTCTCTCGCGTTGGGTGCGCAGATCCAAGGAAAAAAAATTGAAATTTTTGGGAGATAAACATCAAGCTTAAGTGTTTTGTTCTTGAGTGGCTCTAAAAAGAGCCGTTGTGTTCATTGAGAGTTTTTGGTACTTATAAGTAAGTACCTATACAGAGTCTAATGTTGTTGAGGAAGACTCTGTTTCCTTCATCATTAAAGTGTACTCCATCTCTCCTATATATCTCTTGCATATGAAAGCTAGGCCTGGGCGGTAAAATCCGTTCTGCTCGCGGAATTTGCGGAATTTGGGTAATTTCGCGTTCCGCGGAGAACGCGAAATTGACCAAAAATCTGCTTTCCGCGACCTCGCGAGATTTTTTGCTTTTTCGCGTTTTCAATGTGCGTGTTCGCGAGATATTTTACCCCGAGCACGCAAACAGCGATCGCAAACAGGAAAAAAGTATCGCAAACAAGCAATTCCGTGTGTTCGCGGAATTTCTGCGTGTTCGCGGAGATTTTTTACCGTTTCGCGGAGATTTGCGTAACGCGATTACGCAAATTCTGCCCACCCCTATGCAGATTGTTATTGTAAATGGACCCCATTCTATAGTCTCGGAGAAAAGCAGAAACAGATTTATTCACATGTTTCCTAGCTTTCTCAATTTGTGGACAAAAATGATCGGACCAGTTCCATTTCTGCCTTTGGCATATGTTAGAATACACAAAGGCAGTTTTGGGGAAAAGTGAAATCAGTTCTGCAAAGGTGTCCTTCATAAGCATTTCCAGACCTACCCCAGTCAAAGTGCCTAGGTCATTGCCACCACAGTACACTATTATGTGGTCAGGGTGTTGGATATGCATGAAGGATTTCACCAATGGCATCAATTGGTGCCACTTTAACCCTCTCTGTCCAATCCATTTAATGTCTACATTTGGCAAACCTAGGTCTTTGTGAATGCCTTTGTTTTCTGCACACCTTTGGCTCCAGAAAATATAGCTGTGTCCCACAATCCACACTCTAAGCATCTTGAAAGGAGGTCTGGATGCACTCAGATGTTCTCTGTAAATGAAATGGCAGTTTGGAAAGTAAGATGTTTCTAAAATGGTGGCTAAGATGCAGTTTTGAAAAAAGACAAGAAATCATTGGTTGTTTGACAACCTTCTACACTGAAAGGTAGGGTGTATATTTCTGTTTTTTAAACGCATGATTCTTATTGGTTAACAAAAACTGATTGTAAGGAACATTATATATGATAAGCTGATATGTTGAAAAGTCAAGCACACTTGTTGTCTTGATCAGCAACATTGTGTGCTGAACTTGTGACCTGTGTGCTCAGTACAGTGTTCCATGACCTGTTTCTATGGTAACGGGCAGAAGGCATATTGGGGGAAGGGTTCACATTTATGTCATTTGGAAAGGGTTGAAAAGTTTAACCAATAGAAATGTGTGTTTGCTTTTGAATTTATGTGGGAAGGAATGTGATTTGATGTTTACATGTATATGTGTGGAAAATGAGAGGGAAACTTTGCCATTTTTTGGTTTTGCTGAGAGGTGCACAGTGCAGAGATTCTGTATAAGAAAATCTGGTGTGTTACTGATATCTGGTGTGTGACTGATATACTTCTTAATCTACAAAATAACTTAAAAGGTGAGTTATTTAATTGTGAGGGGATGTATGTAGACTATTTTGATTTTAATCAGACTAATGTATTTCTCCTGCTAAAGTGTAGGGAGTACTTTTTTTGTCTACTATCTTATTGACAGTGTGTGTGCATGTAGAAACAATTCTGTGATAAGCATTTGAGTTTTTTATGTGTTTGCAGACAGACAACTGTGCTGTTTTTATATTTTGGTAGAATTAGAAACCAGTCATTGTTTATGAATTTGTGAAATGAGGGGTGCTTTTCGTGAAAGGAGAATCAGCGTGCTTTTTAAATCCTGATATCTGCATTTCCCTGAGTGCTGCCATCGGAGTTGTTCTATTTTTAATTTGGTGATTGCCGCAAGAGGGAAGGCGCTAAGGACGGGACTGCGAGGACCAGCAGCCCCGCAACTGCTACCAGCTGTGTCCTCTTCCCATATTCCCAGCCAGACGATATAAAACTCCTCACGGCCCCCGCTTCGCAGGTGCCATTCGTGAAAGGAGAATCAGCGTGCTTTTTAAATCCTGATACCTGCATTTCCCTGAGTGCTGCCATCGGAGTTGTTCTATTTTTAATTTGGAGATTGCCGCAAGAGGGAAGACGCTAAGGACGGGACTGCGAGGACCAGCAGCCCCGCAACTGCTACCAGCTGTGTCCTCTTCCCGTATTCCCAGCCAGACGATATAAAACTCCTCACGGCCCCCGCTTCGCGGGAGCCGTTCGTGAAAGGAGAATCAGCCTGCTTTTTAAATCCTGATACCTGCATTTCCCTGAGTGCTGCCATCGGAGTTGTTCTATTTTTTATTTTGTGATTGCCGCAAGAGGGAAGGCTATAAGGACGGGACTGCGAGGACCAGCAGCCCCGCAACTGCTACCAGCTGTGTCCTCTTCCCGTATTCCCAGCCAGACGATATAAAACTCATCACGGCCCCCGCTTCGCGGGACGCGCAGGCGCGCGCCGGGCGAAGCCCAGGACAAGGGCGGGCCTGTCTGAGAACGATCGAGAACGGAACGGGACTCCCCTCTATCATCTGGTGAAAAAGGTTAGTCCACGGATTAGTGAGGCAAAGTCTCGGAGTTAAAGTGCTTCCATTAAACACCCCCCCCTAAGGAAACAAGGTTATTTGCTTTTGGGGATACAATTATACATATACTAATGGACAAGCCAGCAAAAAGGTACGGGAGTGTCATGCAATCTTCTGGGGGTGCTTTAATGGGGACTTTAGATGACTTTCTTGTGCGAGTACAATCAGCCCTAGCCAAAGACATTGAACTAACGGAAAAAAGATTATCATTAGATACTCTTTGTGATAAGAGGTCTTCCCTGGGAAGTATGGCCAAGGCTAGGTCTCCACCGTGTCTACAGTCTGCTATGTTGGATTTACCGGGTTCAATATCTTTTTTGGTGGAGGACGGAAATGATCAAACAACAACATTTACTACACTATTGGTTGAAACTCTGGGTGAAACCCCCGATACCTCGTTTCCTTGTAACCTGGCCCCAAATATATGCCCCTATCAAACATTAAGACCCGTTCCGCTATTAATATCAAAGCGGGTTCTGCCCAACAACACCAAGGTTTAACATTAAAAAAAAACGTAAGGGAAATCAACAGAACTTCGCAGGGAAAAATGTTAAGATTGGACCTGCCCTTGTCCCGAGGAAGGATGTAGTTCCATGCCCTCAACCTGTAACAATTGATGAGAGGGTAAATTTACCATTACCTTCGGGGAATGGATCTACGGAAGACATAGGCTCGATGTTTTGGAAAAAACTGGAGAGTACTTTGAAGAATCTGTGTGATCCTATTTATGAAAGATTGGGCTCTATAGAAAGTAGGCTTGTATGCATGGAACTTTCAATTGCTTCGGCCCAGTCACGGGGGGCAGTCGGGGATCTGGTTCATATAGGGAACGACCTAGTGCAACAGGACAATGTAGTGAGACCAAATCTGCCACTATTGGTCCAGCAATTGCTGCAAAGAATTCCAGACTGTCTGTTTCTCAGGAGCCACATGCCATACCCCATTCTGCTAACCAGCCAAGAGATGAACATCCCCCACTACGTGACGGATCCTATAATGCTGGGTCTGACACAGTTAGAACTGTTAAACAACCTATGCTCACACAGCCTTTAGTGCAGGCTTCGTCTGGACTAATTGATATACATCTCCCCCCAGAGGCAGCCCCCTATATGGTGGTTTTAACTGGGGTTCCACCCTTGGCGATGGGGAACTCAAAAATAAGTGTATTTTTTGGCTTAATGCAAAGCGTCCATTGCCGGTCCATATATGAGCTGAAATTTTGTACGCCAGGAGAGTAAACTGGGTGGGCAGGAAGCCTAAGACGATAAAGGGGGATTGCATTATTATTAATTTTAGGGATAGACGCTGTGTGGAACATATCTGTCATTGGCCTCAAGAAGATCCCTCACTTCTAATCTGCACTATGCCTTTGTCCTATTTCTATGCTCCTGTACCATTGCCTCAGTGTGGGTCAATATGCGGGGGATTTTTGACAAATGGTTGCCCTCCTGGGGATATAAGGTCTTTCAATCGATTCGATGTGTTATCTGGGTTAGTGGATTGCGATTAACAGAATTATAGAATTGGTTATCTTAGACCCGAAAAGGTACATGTAGTCACTGAGATAGAGGAGGGTAAAAAGCATGAAGGGCTGTTTGCAATAGAAAGTATTAGAGATGGAAGTGTGATCCTTGCTCCAACAAACGCAACTAGAGTTGTGGAACAGGGACCTCGAGTGGTGCTTCAGCAGGAATTGCTTAGTAATGATGGAAATTCAGATTTCCCTCATGGCGTGGATACTCCTCCTCCAACAATTATAGGGAGTGCCGACGGGGTGGTTAAGGCTGCAGGCTACATAACATTTTTATCTTGGAATGTGGCGGTATGGGACCTAAATTATCATCATCCCCCTGGACAGACTTTATTGGTGAGCATGACATCTGTCTTTTCCAAGAGACATGGTCAATAGAGCCTGTGTTCAGATTGGGTTATTTGAATTTCTTTGTCCCAGCAGAGAAAAGGCCAAAGGGTCGGCCTGTAGGAGGCTTGGTCATTTGGGTCAAGCAAAATTTAAAATGTAATATCCAACTTATCCCAACTCTGAATCGTGATATCTTGGGAATTAGGTTGAAATTCCCGCTAAATATGCAAATTGACATTTATAATGTCTATGCAAGGGGCTTACCAGGTGGGAAAAAATCGGAGGTGGTAGCAGCATTAGATACCCTTGTCGAATCCAGTCCAACTGATGCGCTCCCATTGATTGCGGGAGATTTCAACACGACTTTTGAGCCACTAGGGTTTCACGACTCAACTTTAATGGAGGAGGAGGACCTTAGATGGGGTGTTCCGCAACTTGAGACAAAGCCTGTTAGTAAATGGACAGAGGCGGCCCTGTACCTGAAAGGGTTTTGTCTGGGTAACCAACTGAGGGCTGCTAATGGTAGAACTTTGTCAGACAGGATGGGTAGTAAAACATATGATAACGGCATCAGGGCAAGCAATATAGATTACCTTTTAGTCCATTTAAGGATGTGGCACACTCTTGTGGCTATGGTGGTTAAATCTCGAATAGAAAGTGACCACAATGCATTAGTTGCTTTTTTTAAACTGGATATGGGAGACAGAGTGGTTTCAGCATTTGATGCAACTGTCCCAGAAGCTATTTTATCAAACGATGAACGCCGCCTTAAGTGGCACAAAGTAGCAGAGCACCCGGACATCATAAATAGTATTAACTCCAATGTAGAAGAGGCGTTGATATCAATGATGACAGGTGGCATTGAAAGTAAGGCCTTTGTTGCAGTTGAGAATATACATGAAAGTCTTTTTGCTAAACTTAAAACCTACTTCTTCAGGCCTCTCTTAGTAAAACAAGATCTTAGAAGAGAACAGGAGAGTTGGGTTAATGCCTCTTGCAAGCAAGCCCGGGAAGAGCTGGGGCTTGCACTAAAATCAAAAGATCTGAGCAAGGTTAAGAAAGCTCGTAATATCTACAGGATGGCACAATGGAATGCTAAAAAGGAATGGGTAGAGTGTGAGTGGCAAGATCTTAAAGTAGCATGTGCAGCTAAAAATCAGAAACATTTTTGGGATATTTTCAAATGGAAGAGGGGTGAAATTACTGATAGCCCGCATAATCATGTTCCCCAGAGTTCCTGGGTTGAATTTTTCAAGCTACAATATGCAAAAGGAGACGAGGATGATAGTGTGTTCCATCAGGAGCGGGTGTTCTACAATAAACCTGCTTTTAGTGCTGAGGAGGTCGACAGGGCGCTTGACATGGTAACCCAGGGTCGTGCCCCAGGCATGGACTGCATCCCAGCTGATGTATTTATGCATGATAAACAAAGATGGCGGGTATATATCACCCATTTAGCTAATGCTATAGCTCAAGGGATGGCAATCGCTCAATCCTGGAAAGGTGCCGAAATTGTGCCTGTATATAAAAAGGAGGAATAAATCATTAGCTTGCAATTATAGGCCCATTAGCCTGATCAACGCTATACAAAAAATTATGGGCCGGTTGGTCTTGGGAAAAATCCAGACATGGATGGAAGCTAGTAATATCTTGAGCCCCCTCCAGGCTGGGTTCTGCTCCAAAACTAGTACTATAGACCAGG
This sequence comes from Triturus cristatus, assembly GCF_964204655.1. Classification (NCBI taxonomy): domain Eukaryota; kingdom Metazoa; phylum Chordata; class Amphibia; order Caudata; family Salamandridae; genus Triturus; species Triturus cristatus. The sequence continues at coordinate 766,441,594 of NC_140584.1, read as the reverse complement.
TCTTCAGGTTTATGGTCCTCTATTGGAGGACAGTGGTCTTAGAAAAAGGGGTCTTGTACGCAGTATTTGTCAACTTGCGGGCGGCTTTTGATCTAGTTCCGCGTGGCAAGCTGTGGCGGGTGCTGGAGGGGCTGGGGATGGCCCCAGAGTTGTTGGCATTGGTCGTCTGCTTGCATGAGGATAATTTTGCCCGGGTTCGGTGGGGACAACAGGGGGAGGTTATGGATGCCTTCCCCGTAGAGCGGGGAGTGCAGCAGGGTTGTGTCTTGGCACCGACCCTGTTCTCGCTCTTCGTAAACGGGGTAGCTGATTTCCTCTCCCGGGTCCCCTCGGATGCCCCGGCTATGGCTGGTACTCGCGTTCCAGTCCTCATGTTCACGGACGATACTCTGCTGATCTCAAAAACACCGAGTGGCCTCCAGCTTATCCTCCGGCGCTTTGAAGAGTTTTGCTTATTACGTGGACTGGAAATAAATGTTGCCAAGACCAAGTTTATGGTCCTTAATGGACCTAAACCTTGTAAGTTTTATAAATCTTTTAAAGGAGCCATCCTTATGAATGGATCCCCACTAGAGCAGGTCGATGCATTTACTTATTTGGGAGTCACGCTACAGAAGAATATGTGTTGGAAAAACCAAATAGATCTGTCAATATTGAAGTTCCAACAACAGGCAGGCTTCCTCTTAAAAAGATTTAAAACCTCACAGACCCAACCAATTGGCCCATTTCTCGAGATCTACGTGATGAAGATCCGTAGCTCGTCCCTATATGGGTCTGAGCTATGGGGGTATGGTAAAAATCTAAAAAGCCTTACTGCTGTGGAAAACGAGTTTATCCGGAAAGTCGTTGATGTCCCGCAAAGTACCCCCTTGTTACCTCTTTTTTGGGACCTTGGTTTGAAAACTCTACAAGATACAGCTTATTTGCGCCCATTGCTGTATTGGCATAGGGTATGGACTACTGAGGAGCTCAAGCATTATGCTTTGGGCTTGAAGGAAATTATGGAAAAGGATCCTTTCACAAGATAGATTGGCTGAGGTCTGTAAGATTGCTACTGGACAGATTGGGATTGAGGGACCTTTGGGATGATCCTCAAAACACGGTTTTCCCTTCAAAAGAAACTATGAAAGCCAAGTATTGAGAAGTGATCTGAATTTAAGGCCTATCCCACACAGGAATTGTATTGGGGCTTGATTGAAATACCATGTGATCACAAGCTCTACTTGCAGTTTAGGAAAGGCACGCTCCCGATTCGATCATTTACATCTAAATGGGTCGAAGGGTCCCAAGATAAATGCCCAAAGTGCAGGGACAAGAATGAATCTCTGAGTCACTTCGTGTTTTTTTCTCCCCTCTACATTCTCCCACGTAAAAAATGGGTATTACCCATTTGCCGTCTAATTGGAACTCGAAAGCACGCAGAGGCTATGAGAATTTTGTGTTCGGACCCAAGCCCGACAATTGCAATAGCCATGGCAAAATACATAAAATGGGCTTGGGTAATTCGGTCAAAACAGATTAATCCCAAAGTGCCAAACGAATAGGCGTCCATATATAATTTTTAGGTTAGGATGTTCTGCTGTCTAAATTATTTAAATCAGGGGAGGATGGCATATTGCTGCATAAATATGAAATGTGCCTGTTTTATACCTGGATGTAAAGGCATTAGTCTATTTTATTATAATTGGAGTATAACCTTGTCCTAGGCATATATGTACAAACCTATATTGATAACTATATTTTAACTTGCACTTATGTAAATGGTTTTTATATGTTACTTTTATGACTTAATTGTCGAATAAAGTTTTTTGACTTGACTTGAAATGAGTTATGTTTCTACACTAAAATGTAGTACTCCTTCTAGATGAAATGTGTTTTGGTATAGTGCAAGGGATAGTGTTGTTTGTCGAGAATCACACAGTGAGTCTGTGTGCATTTGGGAACCACTGTGAGAGAAGCATGTGGTAGCATCGTGTATTTGCTGACAGATAACTGTTTTAAAACCTGTCTTGTTGTCAAGTTTTAGTAGCATTAGAAGGCAGTTTTTGCTTATGCTTTGATTAAATGAGTCAGGCTTTGACTCTAAAGTGCAATTCTGAAATATGTAGTTTGTGTGCATTCCCCTTACCTCTTCCACTGTAGTGAATGAGTTTTAGTAAACTTCTAGGGATAGTGCTGCTTGTCTAGAATTACACTGTGAGTGTGTGTGCTTTTGGGAACCACTGTGAGAGAAGCATTTGGTAACATTGTGTATTTGCTGACAGATAACTGTTTTAAAACCTGTCTTGTTGTCAAGTTTTAGTAGCATTAGAAGGCAGTTGTTGCTTATGCTTTAATTAAATGAGTCAGGCTTTGACACAAAAGTGCAGTCCTGAAATATGTAGATTGTGTGCAGTTCCCTTACCACTTCCACTGTAGTGAATGAGTTTTGGTAAACTCCTAGGGATAGTGGTGCTTGTCTAGAATCACACTGTGAGTGTGTGTGCATTTGGGAACCACTGTGAGAGAAGCATTTGGTAACATCATGTATTTTCTGACAGATAACTCTTTTAAAACCTGTCATGTTGTCAAGTTTTAGTAGCATTAGAAGCCAGTCTTTGCTTATGCGTTGACTAAATGAGTTAGGCTTTGACACAAAAGTGCAGTCCTGAAATATGTAGATTGTGTGCAGTTCCCTTACCACTTCCACAGTAGTGAATGAGTTTTGGTAAACTCCTATGGATAGTGGTTGTTGTCTAGAATCAGACTGTGAGTCTGTGTGCATTTGGGAACCACTGTGAGAGAAGCATTTGGTAACATTGTGTATTTGCTGACAGATAACTGTTTTAAAACCTGTCATGTTGTCAAGTTTTAGTAGCATTAAAAGGCGGTTTTGGCTTATGCTTTGTTTAAATGAGTCAGGCTTTAACTCTAAAGTGCTGTACTTTAATAAGTAGATTGTGTGTAGTCCCCTTACCCCTTCCACAGTAGTGAATGAGTTTTGGTAAGGTTCTAGGGATAGTGTTGCTTGTCTAGAATCACACTGTGAGTCTATGTGCATTTGGGAACCACTGTGAGAGAAGCATTTGGTAACATCGTGTATTTGTTGACAGATAACTGTTTAAAAACCTGTCTTGTTGTCAAGTTTTAGTAGCATTAGAAAGCAGTTTTTCCTTATGCTTTGATTAAATGAGTCAGGCTTTGACTCTAAAGTGCAGTTCTGAAATATGTAGTTTGTGTGCAGTTCCCTTACCTCTTCCACTGTAGTGAATGAGTTTTGGTAAACTACTAGGGATAGTGGTGCTTGTCTAGAATTACACTGTGAGTGTGTGTGCTTTTGGGAACCACTGTGAGAGAAGCATTTGGTAACATCATGTATTTTCTGACAGATAACTCTTTTAAAAGCTGTCATGTTGTCAAGTTTTAGTAGAATTAGAAGCCAGTCTTTGCTTATGCATTGATAAAATGAGTCATGTTTTGACACTAATGTGCTGTACTTTAATATGTAGATTGTGTGTAGTGATGAGTACAGGCCCCAGCTAGGCCCGCAGAATACAAGGGTTCGCTCTCCTGTAACAAAAGCTAGAAGGAAGTTGGCACGGAAGCTGCAAAATACAAAGACAAAGTTTATTAACCCTTAAGGGTGGTCCTAAAACCTACACAACACTCTTCAGTATTGCATAGAGTAGCACAAAGAACTTGCGTACACGGTCCCCTTTTATACACAACAGAGGGGCTCATAAGTGGGTGGATACAACATGAAGCAAAGAGCATTACCTTTTATGGACATTTTTGATACAGAACCAATATGTGGGCGGAGTTAATAATATCCTGAACCCGCGAAAACATGGTCAAGCAAGGACTAACTGATAACAGATGTGGTCAAGTTTGGGCATGCGTCAGACGGACAAAGGAGCTATTTATAGACTGTTACTAGGCAGATGACAAGAGCAACTAACACGAAGATAGGACTCTTCTCGTGCAGAGCACGTGGAGACATGACAATACAAAATGGAGTCCGGACATTAGGCAACATAAGACAGAAAACATGTTCTAAAGAAGGGGAATTCATGTCTTTAGTGAATGCTTAATCAGATCGCTGTTTTAGTTTTCAACAGTAGTCCCCTTACCCCTTCCACAGTAGTGAATGAGTTTTGGTAAGGTGCTAGGGATAGTGTTGCTTGTCTAGAATCACACTGTGTGTCTGTGTGCATTTGGGAACAACTGTGAGAGAAGCATTTGGTAACATCGTGTATTTGTTGACAGATAACTGTTTTAAAACCTGTCTTGTTGTCAAGTTTCAGTAGCATTAGAAGGCAGTTTTTGCTTATGCTTTGATTAAATGAGTCAGGTTTGACACTAAAGTGGAGTTCTAAAATATGTAGTTTGTGTGCAGTCCCCTTACCTCTTCCACTGTAGCGAATGAGTTTTGGTAAACTCCTAGGGATAGTGGTGCTTGTCTAGAATCACAATGTGAGTGTGTGTGCTTTTGGGAACTACTGTGAGAGAAGCATTTGGTAACATCATGTATTTTCTGACAGATAACTCTTTTAAAACCTGTGATGTTGTCAAGTTTTAGTAGCATTAGAAGCCAGTCTTTGCTTATGCGTTGATTAAATGAGTCAGGCTTTGACACAAAAGTGCAGTCCTGTAATATGTAGATTGTGTGCAGCTCCCTTAAAACTTCCACGGTAGTGATTGAGTTTTGGTAAACTCCTAGGGATAGTGGTTGTTGTCTAGAATCACACTGTGAGTCTGTGTGCATTTGGGAACCACTGTGAGAGAAGCATTTTGTAACATCGTGTATTTGCAGACAGATAACTGTTTTAAAACCTGTCATGTTGTCAAGTTTCAGTACAATTAGAAGGCAGTTTTTGCTTATGCTTTGATTAAATGAATTAGGTTTGACACTAAAGTGCAGTTCTGAAATATGTAGTTTGTGTGCAGTCCCTTTACCCCTTCCAGACTAGTGAATGAGTTTTGCGAAACTCCTAGGATAGTGTTGCTTGCCTAAAATAACACTGTGAGTCTGTATGCATTTGGGTCAGGATTGTGAGAGAAGCATTTGGTAACATCGTGTATTTGCTGACAGATAACTGTTTTAAAACCGGTCATGTTGTCAAGTCTTAATAGCATTAGAAGCCAGTCTTTGCTTATGCATTGATAAAATGAGTCAGGGTTTGACACTAAAGTGCAGTTCCATGTATTATTCTCTTCACTGCGCCAGAACTGAACATTTAAAAGTTTTACCCCGGCACTGTCCTAGCAGTAGTCTGATGATTTAGTCAGTTTCCAAGTACTCATGTTGTGAACCATGCATTACCACATAGACTGCTTCAAATGTCTATGCAGTATGCATGCAGTCTTCTAACATACTATACACTTGTCTTTCACACCTTCAATTTCCTAGTCGGTATCCATACAGTCCAGCAAACATCCTGTCACTTCCTTTGCACTCCTCTAGTGACCCATTCAGTATCAAGTACTAATCCATTCACTGTACCAAAAGCCAACCACCCAGGCACTCTCCTTGCTGTACTCTAATCATTTAGTCAGTACCCAAGTACTCATGCACTGAGCCAGGCCTTAGCACATAGACTGCTTCAAACGCCTATTCACTATGCATGCAGTCCTCTAACCACCTACACAGTTGTTTTTCACACCTTCAATTCCCCAGTCAGTATTCTTTCACTTCCAGCAAACACCCTGTCACTCCTTTTGTACTCCTCTCGTGACCCATTCAGCACCAGGTACTAATCCATTCACTGTGCCAAAACCCAAACACTTATACATTCACCAAGGCACTCTCCTTGCAGTACTCTAATCATTCAGTCAGTGCCCAAGTATTCATGCACTGAGCCAGGCCTTAGCACTTGGATTGCTTCAAACGCCTATGCATTATGCATGCAGTCTTCTAACCACCTATATACTTGTTTTTCATACCTTCAATATTCCCAGTCAGTATATATACACTCCAGCAAACACCCTGTCACTCCCCTTGCACTTCTCTAGTGGCCCATTCAGTACTATGTACTAATCCATTTACTGCGCCAAAACCCAATCACTTATACATTCACCCATGCACTCTCCTTGCAGTACTGTAATCATTCAGTCAGTACCTAAGTACTCATTCAGCGACCCAGGTCTTAGCACATGGACTGCTTCAAACCCCTATCCACTATGCATGCAGTCTTCTAACCACCTACACACTTGTTTTTCACACCTTCAATTCCCTAGTCAGTATCAATACAGTCCAGCAAACATCCTGTCACTCCCTTTGCACTCCTCTAGTGACCCATTCAGTACCAAGTACTAATCCATTCACTGCGCCAAAAGCCAACCACTTATAAATTAATCCAGGCACTCTCTTTGCTGTACTCTAATCATTCAGTCAGTACCCAAGTACTCATGCAGTGAGCCAGGCCTTAGCACATGGACTGCTTCAAATGCCTATCCAGTATGCATGCAGTTCTCTAACCACCTACACAGTTGTCTTTCATACCTTCAATTCCCCAGTCAGTATTCATACACTTCCAGCAAACACCCTGTTACTCACTCAGTGTGTCTCCTTATAGTACTGTAATCATTCAGTCAGTTAGCATGTAGTCTTTTAGTGAGGTAGGCTTTAGGGCATGAACTGCTTCAAAGTAGTATGCACTATGCATGTAGTGTTTTAACCATCGTCACACTTGTGGTTCAGGGCTAAAGTTTCTTAGTCAGTTTTTGTATAAAATGTGTTTGCGCAGTAATGGAATAGTATAAATTTGAAAGTTATTAATATACATTTATTTGTGATTCTTTTTTACAGATACTGTTTTTCAACGTTAAAATAGAGAAATCATGCCAGAAAAAAAAGAAAAAGAAAAGAACAGAGACAGGGGGATTATTTGAAGAAACATCAACCACAAGTATTGAATGTACAAGATAATGTGGCTAAAAGGAAAAAATCTTCTGGTAAGATCACAAAGCAATTTATTAAAAATGTTTGTAGGAGCAAACAGAATGTAGATAATGCTGGAACTACTGAGAATTCTTCAAGCAAGAAAAAAATTCAAAATAAGAGGAAAAGTAAAAAAGCAAATGGTCAGTCAAAGGAGATAAAGTATGGTAAAAGAAGGCAAAATCAAAATAAGGAATTTACGCAAACAAATATTTTACAAGAGAGTAGTGCATAATTTGCTGAAAGATGTGAAGAAATATAAAAAGAGAGCTTTATTTTATAAAAAGAAGAAGCATATTGAAAACATTGTGGAAAAGGCTTTTGAAGTAAAAAGGATACTGTTTATTTTAGTATTAAACAGAATTCGATCACTAGATAAACCAATCCATGTAATGAAGGCCAAGAGTAGGAGGAAAAGAGTTATTAATAAAAAATAATGTTGTGATGTTTTTTTGGGAGAATGGAAACACAGTTCCAGTTCAGAGCCTTTTTTTAATGAAGAGAGTTATTCACTGAGTGAAAAATTCATGTGTGCAGTTGACAGCACTGGTACAGGTTATGAGGTTACCGACGGTTGTCCAATTGAGAAAGAGAAAATGATTTAAAGAAATGCAGAAGAAGTGATAGCTGATCAAGATTTAGGGAGACGTGGTAAAAACCCTGTGTACACTTGGTATTGCATTAGTGTTTGCAGTGTACGACAGGAATCTATTGAAAAATTATGTCGTTTTTTACGAGCCTATTCTAAAAGGTGTGTAAAACAAAAGATTAAGCTGTTGCAAGGACTAGACCCTTGCAGAGTGAGAAAACATATTGGTTTGCAAGGTCATTCTCTGGCTTGTCTTTCTAGGAAAGTTTGTCAAAGTGTTTTTCACCATTTCAGGATGCTGGCAGTACATCATACTCAAATGCAGAAGTTAGTGAGAAGGTTGTATTATGCAAAAAGTCCAGCACTAAAGTTAAGTGAGTTGAACAGTGCTCTTTTGCGTGGGTCAGTATCAGATGTGAAGCAGGTCTGTGATGATATTGAGTTTTGTTGCTTTGGTCCTCAGCGAGAGAGTGAAGAAACTGACACATTAGTAGAACAAAATGTTGAAGACAATGTACAATCCGTAATTACAGAAAAATTTGAGGATGAAATCACAAAGTTTAAGGTTATTTCAGGTGAAAGACCAAATGTTTCTTGTATTTGTTGTCGGCGAAGTCACTATAAAAAACAGACTAGGGGTGTCAATCTGTATTTAAAAAGTGAAAGAGAAGATAATGATAACTGGATGGAATTTGCAAAATATTTGCTGGTAGAGGATTGTTTTGATTTGGGATGTGAGCAGCGTATTTGCAAATATTGTTATAACAAATTAGATGAGAATAAAATGCCTGCTAGAGCTTTTCATAATAATCTAGAGTTGGTTGCCATTCCTCCAGAGCTGATAGATTTAAATATGTATGAGTCTATTCTCATACAATGAGTTCACCCGTTTCAGGCTATTGTTCGTACGGAGCCTAAAACAGGTAAATTACCTCCATCAGAGTTGCAAAGAGGACTGAAAGGAAGAGTTGTGTATTTACCGTTAGATTTAAGGAAACATTTTGAAACTATTGGTGTAGACCATGCAGAAAATGAGCCACTAGTCATTCTAGTTAATGGTGTTCCTACTAAGAATAAGAACATTTGGCAAGAGTTAGTGGTTGTTAGAAAAGTGCAAAAGGCATCATTGTATCTGTTAAAAAATAATGAGTACCATAGAAATGTGTTTGAAGGAGAAGAAGAAATAGATTTAGCAGAAGATACTGAAACATTAAGTGGGCAAATAGAAAAAGTGGACATGTCCTGATGTGAAGAAATCTATGAACATTACAGTGTACATCCACTTCATTCCAAAGAGGTGATGGGGAATACAATTGAGTTGTTTCAAATGAAAAAAGCAACAGGAAGTCCCATGAGTGTATGGGAAGAGAGCTTGGAAGCTCATTGTTTCCCGCAGTTGTTTCCAACAGGAAAAGGTGGACGATATGATGATCGTCCTGTGCAGATTCCTGCATCTGAATATCGCACAACAAGATTATATGCAGAAGATCCAAGATTTCAACAATGTATCCCTTATATGTTTCATCTTCTGTTTGAAAGTGACTTGTCTGGATTTTCATATGCAGTAAATCACATTTTAAAAACTGGAATGCATCTTCAAAATGTAAATGCAAAGGATTTTATGGATAAAGTGCATCAGAGAGATGATCATTTAGAATCTCAGTTGATTAATCTGATGGCATGTCAGCGTGGGACTAATGAATATTGGTACAGTCGACATGGAGAACTGAAATGTATGCTACGGAGCTTGGGAACTCCTACATGGGTTTTTTACACTAAGCTGTGCTGAGTATGCTTGGGATGATTTACTTGAATTTCTTCGAGAGGCAAATTCTAATATAAAAAATATTGAATACAAGACACCTGGATAATTGTGGTCTTTGGATCCTGTCAATGTATGCAGATATTTCAATCATAGATTTGAAGCTATGATGTCTTTCATCTGCAATAAAAAGAATCCTCCTCTTGGAGAAGTTGTGGATTTATTTTGGAGAGAGGAGTATCAAGCAAGAGGTGCTCCTCACATACATATGTTGTTATGGATCAAGGACTCCCCCAAATTTGGAACAGATGTAGATGAAACTGTTTTGTCTTTCATTGAAGATTATGCTACATGTGCTCTTCCCAATAGCAGAGAAGATAAAAACTTAAAACAACAAGTTTTACGATTTCAAAGCCACAGGTGTGGAAAATACTGTCGACGAAAGTACAAGTCAAAGGATAAGTTCTATACCAAATATCGTTTTGAATTTCCACGTCCTGTATTATCCAAAGGAAGAGTGAACAGTTTTATGTCAGCCATGCGACATACCATCCCAAGAAAGTCTCAGAAAAACACCTACAACTTAAGAAGAAGCGTAGAATCTAAATACATAAATGACTACAATCCAGTTATTTTATCCATGTGGAACGCTAACATGGATATTCAGTATGTTGCGGACAATTCCATTGCTGTTGCTCAATATGTAACGTCTTACATCACTAAATCAGAAAAGACTGAATTGAAAGAAATGTGGGAAGAGATTTCTCACGAGAAGACTCTAAGTAAGAAATTATACAGTTTCAGTTTGAAGATGTTATCGCATCGTGAAATTGGAGCATATGAATGTTCAGATCGGTTATCATCTGCAAGTCTATATTCCAAAAGTAGAAGAATCATTTGGGTGAGTCTAGGTCTTGCAGGAATGCGAAATCGGGTACTGAAATCTGTTCAAGAAATTGAATATTTAGCAGAAAATCTACCAGAAAGTACAGATATTTTGAAAACGAATATGTTGGACACATACTACCCAAACAGAAGTCATCATCTTGAGAACATGTGTCTCTATGAAGTGCTGCAAAACTACACTTTTAAACGGAATACTACAGAGAACATCAATGATGGAAAATATGCAGTTATTAGTTCCGAAGGATGTCTGGTGAAACAAAGGAAAGGAAATTTAATTAATCACAGGAAACTGAGTTGCGACACTGCTGACAAAAGGGAATTTTACTATTTTGCCCTTTTGCATATGTTCAAACCATGGCGTTCAGAACTGGAATTACGTGGAGATTTTCCCAGCTATGAAGATTCATTTAATGCTTCTAAAGATAGCATACAATGCAGCGCTTTTGCAAATTATGTCAAAATGTTGAATGGTGAAATTGATCAAGAAGCTACAATTGCAGCTGAGATTGCTAGAGACAGTTCTCAAGACAGTCAAAGTTCTGCTGCACTGAGTCAAGATCCACTAGGACAACCAATTGTTGAAAATGAAGCAGCGATTGCAATGAATGAGGTGGAAACAGCAATGTATCAAGCTCAAGAAGATGCAATACAGTTAGGAAACTTGGAAGAACAACTAAATGTTGAACTGAAACAAATATATCAGCAAGTGAAAGAGCAGATTGACCATGGATTACTTCATGAAAAGAGAGGGTGCTCATGTATATCATTTCAACCTATCTGAATGTATGTGAGTGGTCAAGCTGGAACAGGAAAATGTTTCTTAATTAAAGTAATTACAAGGTATCTGCAGAAAACAACTGATTCGCATTTGTCTTGTGTTGTCACTGCTCCAACTGGGTTGGCAGCACATAACATTAAAGGAATTACTTTACATCGTTTACTAATGCTGCCAGTAGAGCATGACAACAAATTGGAATACCACAAGCTATCTGGAGAAGCTTGTTGTGAAGTTACAAGAGTCCTGAAGAAAATGAAACTTCTCATTATTGATGAGGTGAGCATGGTCTCAAACTTGATGCTTGCCTTTGTGCATTTAAGAATATAGCAAATCCTTAAAACAGAGTATGACGTGTTATTTGGAGGAAAACACGTCATAGTTTTTAGAAATCTACTGCAACTGACTCTGGTAAAAGGACAACCGGTATTTAAAACACTAGCCCATGAAGATACCAGAAAGTCTCTTGGCAGTGGTGGTAATGTAAACATTTGGACTCATTTTGAATACAAAGAACTGACAAGAAATATGCGACAGGCAAATGATGCTGAATACAGAAGTATTCTTCAAGATATAAGAATTGGAATTCTTTCAAAACAAGGCAAACAAGCTTTGGAGAGTCGATTACTTTGCAATGTCTTTCCAAATGAAAATGCAGTTCCTGCAAAAGTGTACATGGAAATTGCTAAAAATAAATCAGTGATTTGCTTAATGCCAACACTGCTCGAGTGTTCCATATTCAACGAAGAACTATTGAAACTGGAAAATGAAGAAATTGTAAAAATGGAAGCCATCGATAAAATACAGCATGAAGGAATCACTATCATTTTGACGGGAAAGTTGAGATCAAAACTGGATTGTTTAGAAAAAAAAATATCTAAAACTGCTGGTTTAGAAAAGACACTATATGCGTGTGTAAACTGTCGGGTAATTTTAAGGCGTAATTTGGATGTAGAGAAAGGTTTAGTTCATGGTGCAATGGGTAAAGTGGTGGATTTTGTGAATTATCAGAAAAAAGAAGGAATTGAATTTTTAAAAATTTAATTTGATCAGATTGATGAAGTTAAAGAAATTAGTCGATGTTCAGTTCGTTTTTTGCTTGTTAAAGATTTATATGTCCGTAGGAAACAATTTCCATTTTCTCTGGCATATACAGTGACTATTCATAAATCTCAAGGATTAAGTGTAGACAGTGCATTGGTGAACATTGGATCTACCATATTTAAAGAGGGTATGGCATATGTTGCTTTGTCGCGAGTCAGAACATTACCTGGTTTGTTTTTGATTGATTTTGATGAGACGAAGGTTACTGCAGATGCAAACTGTGTAAAAGAGTATAATAGGTTAAGAAGGGTGTATGCTCCAAATTTAGGCCAATATCCTGTATTTGAAAAGCGTGTGGTTGGTTAAAAAAGAAGGTTTGAGAATATCTGTTCTGAAGGTGTCAAGAAGGGAAAAGAATAAGATAATTTTGTGATTGCAGGTAAAAAGAAATTGGACACTGTTGAAGAGATTGTTGGTTATCAGTTTGAAAATAGTTCAGGTGTAAACTGCTATGCTAATGTAGTGGTCAATGTTGTTTTTTATCTGGAAGGTTTGCGAGAACAAATTATGCAGAATCGGCAAAAAAGATTGTGTTCTCTGTTGCATTCTGTTTATGAAAAATTGACAACATATACAAGTAAAATACAATCTGTTTCAGATATTTGTAGTGTTTTGGATGTGTGTTCTGGTTCTACACAATTTTCACAAAATATCCAACAAGATGCGCAGGAATTTTTTATGTATATGCTTACCATTTTTGAAAATGAAGGTGTAGAAATAGAAAATATTTTTGGCATTTCTTACAAATGGGAACATGATTGTGAAAATTGCATGTATACATGTAGCACCTATGTAGGCACTGAGAGATTTCTGTATTTAACATTACCAGAATGTAAATCAGTGTCTTTCAATAAATTAGTTAAAGGTGCAAATCAAAACATGGAGTGTAGCCAATGTAAATCAGAAATGTTATCCACATTATTCTTAACAAAATATGGAAAATACATAATTTTAATGATGCAATGTTGTACAGCTGACGGAAGTAAATTGGATACTTTAATAAAGCAATTTGTAGCAACACAATTATCAATATCAGGAAGGACTTTTGTAGCAATTGCTATAATTTTCCATGATGGTCCTTCCACCACATCTGGACATTACACTGCCTATCTAAAATGTGACAAAGGCTGGACACTTTGTAATGATTCTCAGTTGGTTTTTAAACAACGTTTGCATAGGGAATTATAAAATTCCTACCTAATATTTTTAAAGTCAAAGTTTTAGGAAGATAATTCTTTCTCTAAGGAATGTATTATTATAATTTAATAGGACTACCATTAGACAATTTACATAAAGAAGGTGTGCAAAAATACCATTTGGCCTCAAGGAAAGGTATATTTTTTAATTATGGACTTTTTGGTGGTCATTGATTCGGTGAATATTTTAAAGCGGCAATATTTACAGTTTTTATATGTTAAAGTTATAAAATTTTGTAAGCATTTCATATATGTGTGATTTGTATTTTCTGGTATTTTACTGAGAATAGCATGTTGTTGTTTTTTTAACAATCTTTCTGATTGTTTTTTTTTTGCCCGCTGTTAAGTGATGAGTACGATTGAAATCACTATTTCTAGTGAAATTCAATATATTCTGAGAACAGCAAAAAAGGCAAACAAATTACTGTGTGGAAATTAAGCTGTGTTGTTAAAAATGTATTATTACATGTTATAATTTTTTTTTCTTTTCTTTCACTGATCCAAATTTTAAAATAAGCAATTTATATCAATTCAGATTGCAATGAAAATCTGGAAAAAATGTATACCATTTTTTATTCCCATTACTGTGAAGGTAAGTTTAACTAAGTCTCAATATGCAGACTAAGGAGGTCTGCAAGAAGCTACAAAGTTGAAACACGTTTCTAAAAACACTCTGTTTATACATATGTAGTTTTAAAATCTGACCATAATCAGATATCATGTGACCTGCAAAAAAAGAGATTTGAGGGGTTCATAATATTTCCCATTGTACCTATTGAAGGACCGCAATCATTTCAATCATTCTTCTTTGAGCATCTTTGCAGAGAAAACTCTGTGCTTAGCTTCTATCATTCGCAAGCAATTTTAAAAACAGAAATATGTCACTTTTTGTAACATAGTTATTGAACAAGACACTCTTTCATATTACAAAGAGAGGATAAGGCACTCTGTGTACCTTTTCTTCTCCATGTAAATACAACCTCATCATACACACCACTTTGCGTTGAAATGGTGTTCTATAAGTGTTGTTGTGCGTGATTGCACTGAATACTCATAGAACAAGACACATTTCCAGATTTATAAGAAACCATAAATCTCGACATGTGTCGAGATTTATGGTTTCTTATATGGTTTCTCCTCCTGTTATGTTTTTGTGGAAAAAAAAACAAAAAACAAAACAGGAGGAACCAAACAATGAACTTCAGGGAACAAAAACAAACAAAAAAAAAAAACTAGCAATTGTGACTTTCTTGCCGGCGGCAGATCAGATCGATCGACTGCTCACCGTAGCACAAAGTCGCATTGCACTTAGTGCAGAGCACTTTTAAATATTGAAATTGAGGACGGATGTCCAAGTTTTTGGCTGATGTATGCACTCTTGAAGTGCTCGGCTGCGATGAGGTGGAAGGCGCAGGAGCAGGAGTGTTTCTCATCCGTCGGCACTCTTCTCGTGCAAGATTGTTCGGATGAAGTGTCCTTAGGTGCCTCATCATACTAGCCGTGCCACACGAGTATTTCTTGCTAGGATCCCTTCGAGACAGCACCCTTTTGCAAATCTTGCATGTGACCAAGGGGGCATTGGTCTTTGTTTGCCCCTCGGGAAAAGTAAAACATTTCCACACTACTGAAGAAAAATGTGGTGTGCGTGGGGCCTCCTCCAAAAATTCATCCTCAGATGTATGAGGAGATGCAGGTGATGCCTGCTGCCCTGAAGCCATTGTAAGGACAAAAAAGTTAGGGCTAAGTGAAATCTTAGTCCCAAAAATCTTCTTCTCTGCAAAGAGATGCTCCTCCAAAGAAGGTGAATGAAGAATGATTGAATTGGGTGTGGTCTTTCAAGAGTTAGAACAGTGAGTGTAATGAACCAATCAAATTTTTTTTTTGCAGGTCACATGGGATCCGTGCACCCTGCACTTAAGCATCACACACCCAGCGCGCATCCGCGAAATTGAATTAAAAAGAAATATAGGATTAGATGTACAAATAAATTACTTTTAAGACTAGTTTAGAGTTTGTATTCAATTAATATTCACATGAAATACATATATATGTTTTTTTAAATGTTAAATATTTTGCGGGATCCGTGCACCTACCGCGTCATAGACGCAGATGACGCATCGCTGAAGCACGTAAACGTCGCGTTACGTACATCAAACGTGTCACGTATAGGCTGGGAGTCGCGTACCAGTTGTATTGCGATCGCGCACTAAACACTAACCCAACGCATACCATGCACGGATGCTATCGCGTAGGAATCGAGAACGGTGCGCATAGGGTGTGCGGATCCAAAAACATGGGAAAAAATATATAAAATAAAGTTTTGAACATATAGTTAAAAAAATATCTTTAAAAATATAAAAAAATATGTTTGAAAAACCCAATAAAAACAAATAATATTTTTTAATTTTGAAAAGATTTAAATGAAAAAATAGGTAAAAAAAATAGTGTTAAAAAAGAATTTAAAAAAACATAATTAATGAAATTGACACACTGAATTTGAAAAATATAGAAATCCAATGAAAATCCTTAAACATGATATCTTTATTTTTATTTATTTTTATTTTAGCGATTTCTAAAGCGCCTGGTGACCCAAGGGCATCCCCGCGCTATGTAACTTGAAATCCTAATGAGAGGGAAGGCGGTCGAAGGGAGTTATTTGGGAAACAGATGGGTCTTTAGTTTTTTGCGGAAAGCAAGGTAGTTGGATTCCAGTCTGAGGGCTCGAGGGAGTGCGTTCCAGCCCTTAGCCGCCTGTACGGAGAATTGTCGACCTCCTGTGCGGGCTTTTTTGAATCTGGGGATGCAGACTAGATTCTCATTTTGAGATCGTAGTGATCTGGTTGCTGTATAAGGTGTGATCATTTTACTGAGGATCGCTGGACCAGATCCGTTGTAAAGCTTGTGTGTCGTACACATTGCTTTAAAGTGCACCCTTTGGCGCACGGGGAGCCAATGCAGGGTTTTGAGGGCTGGCTTGGCGGATATTCTGGAGGGGGTGTTGGTAATCATGCGTGCTGCCGCGTTCTGTGTCCGCTGGAGTTTCGTGATGGTAGCCTCGGGGGCTCCCAGATAGACCAGATTGCTATAGTCCAGGCGGGACAGCACTAGACCCTGGATAAGAAGCTTTCTGGACATAGGTGGGAGTAGGGGCAGGATTTTACGGGTCGTGCGCATGAGTCCAAAACATATGCCCGAGGTTTTTTTTGCCTGGGTTTTCATCGTAAGCTGTGGCTCAAGCCACACCCCGAGTGTCTTGATTTCAGATTTAGGGGGGGGAATTTCTCCAAACACATCGGGCCATAGTGTAGGGGGGATAGTTGTCCATTGCTTGCCGAGTAGCATTACCTCTGTCTTAGTCCCATTCAATTTCAGTGATGAGTCATTCATCCAGTTGTGGATATCTATGAGGCAGTTAGTTAGATTTTCAGGATGGTCAATCAGCTGGGACAAGGAGACGACTAGTTGGGTGTCGTCAGCGTAACTCACCATTTTGATGTTAAATGGTGTTACCACATCCTCGAGGGGGGCCATATAGACATTAAAAAGCGTCGGGCTTAGGGAAGAGCCCTGGGGGATGCCGCTGGTGAGAGGGAGGGTGGATGAGTGATGGCTGTCGTCCCACACTTGAAAAGTGCGTCCTGTGAGAAAGGATTCGATCCATTTGATAGCTGTCCCGGTAAGTCCTGCATTTGCCAGTCTATGCAGAAGGACACGGTGGTTGACCGTGTCAAAGGCTGCACTTAGATCCAGGAGGATCACTGCCACTGATCCCCCTGAATCTAGTAAGCCCCTTGCCTCTTCGATCACTGCGAGGAGTGCGGTGTCCGTTCCATGGCCTGGGCGAAATCCGGTTTGGGATTGTCGGAGCAGTTTATTCGTTTCAAGGAACTGGGACAGTTGGATGTTTACCAGTTTCTCGGTGACTTTGCTAATGCCCGGGAGTAAGGATATTGGTCTATAGTTGGACAGGTCCGATGGATCTAGCTGGGGTTTTTTTAAGAGTGCTTTGACCACAGCACTCTTCCAGCTGTCGGGGACGGTTCCGTGGGTAAACGAGCAGTTGATAAGGTCCATAATAGTAGGCACAATTACTGAGGCTACAGTCTTGAGGAACCTTATAGGGGCTGGGTCCAAAGGGGATCCACTTTTCATTTTTACTAGGGTTCGCTCAACCTCTACGGGGGTGACAGGTCGGAAAGTCTGAAGCAAAGGACGACAGATGCTTTCAGTCTGTTCGAGGGAGGTACTACTTTCCGTGAAGCTAGGGGAGCTGGGGGGTGGGAGGGAGGTCAGGATGCGGGTGATTTTCTCGTTGAAGAAGTTAGCTAGCTCATTACTTCTGTCAACTTTGGGGGTGTTGGAGGGAGAGGTGGTGGGGACTTTGGTCAGCTCTTTGACAATTGAAAAGGATTCTCGGGCTGAATTGGATGCTTCTTGTATTCGTGTGTTGTAGTAAGAAGCTTTGGCTGATTTAATGGCCTCTTTGTAAAGTTTGACCGTGGCCTGGTAGGCTACTTTGCTGGCATGTTGCCAAGTCCTTCTCCAGAGTCGTTCGGCCTTTTTGCAGTTTTTGCGAAGTGTTCTTAGTTCTGCGGAGTACCATGGTGCTGAGCCATGTTTGCCGTTTTTATTTTCCCTATTTCTGAGTGGGAGTACTAGGTCTAGGGAGACGGTAATCCAGTCCCTGAATCTTCTGTCTGCCGTATTTGGGTCTTCAGCGTGAGCAGGGATGTTTTTTTCAAGGGTCTGGGCCCATTCGTCCGTGGAGAGTCTGGGCCAGGTCCTATCCTTGCTGAAGGTAGGGGGTGTACGGTTTTTCGTGAAGGTTCCAGGTAATTGGAAAGGGACCAAGAAGTGGTCTGTCCAGGGAAGTGGAAGGGCCTCCTTTGCTAGCATTGAGAGCGAGCTGGTAAATACAGGATCTAATAGTTGGCCCTTAATGTGGGTGGCTCCGGAGTTTAATAGACGGATATCGAAGGCCGCTAGATCTTGAATCAGATCATTGGCTACCGAGTCGGCCGGGTCTTCTAGGTGGATGTTTAGGTCCCCAACTATCATATAGTTTGATAAGGAGTGGGCCTGAGTTGTGACTAGGTCCAGAAGAGAGCAGGTGAAGGGGCCCGGGGTGCCGGGGGGGCGGTAAATGAGGAGTCCTGTTAGAGAAGTGGTTGGGTTGAGTGTGACGGTAAAATGCAGACTTTCAGCGTCGGTAATCTGAGCGTCGTGGGTTTTGCAGTGGAGGTGTTCTCGATGGATGATAGCTACACCGCCTCCTCTGCCTAGAGGACGGGGTAGGGATTGAATACAGTAGCCCTGTGGTGTTGCTAGTACCATGTCTGATTGTGAATGAGGACCGAGCCATGTTTCCGTGAGGAAGAATATATCGATTCCATGATCTTCTATGATGTCGGCAATCTGAGTCGCATGTTTTGGAAGTGAACGACAGTTTAGAGAGGCAAGGTTGAGGGTGGCGGGTTTGCTGGGTTTAGTTGGTAGCGTGAGCTGGAGTGGTTTGCAAAAGGAGCAACAAGTGAAGGGACCCTTGAGATTATGGATGTAATCACAGGAGGGTGGAGGGGGTCTGAGGCTCAATAGATCTCTACGGGAGTACCTTATAGTTGGGTGAAGAGAATCGGGCAGGGGTTCTGGCCCTAAGCCCGGTCGTGCGCGGACGGGCGCAGACGGGCTTGCCTTAGGCGCGCCTTCGGCGCGCAAACGGCGCTCCCGCTGCGCTCGTCCGCTGCGCTGGGGAGGTCGGCACATTTGTGCTGGTTGTAGAGGGCGTGGCCTCGCAGTGGGCGTGGCTACACCTTTGCCGCGCTGGCGGTGAGGGCGTTGCTCGTGTCTGAGGGTCTGGCTGGCGCTAGGAGGCAGCGCTTTAGCACAGGTGAGCCTGGATAAGTTTTGTGAAGTTAAAACAACTAAAGTGATAGTTTTTTTAAAAGCAGTGCGTAGCAGTTACAAAAACCTCCGGCTTTCCGCCTCAGAGGGAGTTCAGGACAATGAGGATTCGTTGCGCTGTCAAGCGTTTTTGTATTCGTTCCGATTGGTGGGCGTGGCCTCGCAGTGGGCGTGGCTACACCTTTGCCGCGCTGGCGGTGATGGCGTTGCTCGTGTCTGAGGGTCTGGCTGGCGCTAGGAGGCAGCGCTTTAGCACAGGTGAGCCTGGATAAGTTTTGTGAAGTTAAAACAACTAAAGTGATAGTTTTTTTAAAAGCAGTGCGTAGCAGTTACAAAAACCTCCGGCTTTCCGCCTCAGAGGGAGTTCAGGACAATGAGGATTCGTTGCGCTGTCAAGCGTTTTTGTATTCGTTCCGATTGGTGGGCGTGGCCTCGCAGTGGGCGTGGCTACACCTTTGCCGCGCTGGCGGTGAGGGCGTTGCTCGTGTCTGAGGGTCTGGCTGGCGCTAGGAGGCAGCGCTTTAGCACAGGTGAGCCTGGATAAGTTTTGTGAAGTTAAAACAACTAAAGTGATAGTTTTTTTAAAAGCAGTGCGTAGCAGTTACAAAAACCTCCGGCTTTCCGCCTCAGAGGGAGTTCAGGACAATGAGGATTCGTTGCGCTGTCAAGCGTTTTTGTATTCGTTCCGATTGGTGGGCGTGGCCTCGCAGTGGGCGTGGCTACACCTTTGCCTTTGCCGCTTTAGAGATAAGTTATAGATAGGAATGGCATTTAAAAAACCTTTGAAATTCACTGAAAAAACCAAAGGTTTCAGGGGCGTTATAGTTAGGAATTGGCATTTAAAAAACCTTAGAAATGTACTGAAAAACCATAGGTTTCAGGGGCGTTATAGTTAGCTGGACATTTCCCTCGTACAAAACCCTAGAAATTCCCCCGTTATAGTTAGTTCAGCTAACTATAACTCGCGCCCCCGCAATTCACTGCTGATGACGTCACATATTACATCACTCATGACATGGTCAGTGACATCACTGATGACATCACTGATGACATCTCAAATGACATCACTGATGACATCACTGATGATGTCATCCATGTGATAAATTAGTTCATCTTCTCACACCCTAATATAACCTTTGATACACCGACTCAAAATTTCAGACGCCCATTTTGAAAAGCATAGATACTCCAATACCAATAACTACATACCCACTCATTGACTCTTAGGTCTACATACATCTCCACTCACTCACCTGTACAGTCACTCATACTTACAGTCATTCCGTACAGCACTATCATATGCATTTATACACCTATATAGACACTCACACACCGCCAATCATCCATTGAGGTACTGACACACCTAGACAGTCATGCAAATAATTAATCACAGTCCAATTTACTCACCTATACAGTTAAACACACTCAAGTTCACTTACTCATAAAAATACTAACAAATTCTGACGCTCTTATACAATTACTGATACAAGCACACACTCATCCATACAGCCACTCCCGCAATCACACACTCTCACATATAGATAGTTATATACTCTTACACACATATACACTGCATTTCACATATGTAGTTACTGACACATGTACAACTGAGACATACATTCAATCACTAACACACCCATACAAACACTCACCCAACCATACAGTCCATCACAGTTGCACTCTTAAAACCATGCACCCATAGAATCACCCACTCACACATCTATGCACAGAGTCACACACACCCTACCCACACAAACACTCAGGCACCCATACAGATACTCAGACAACCAATCAATAACCCATATAGACACTCATATAGCTATTCACAAAACCATGCCGCCACTTATACACCAACACACAGACACATACAGACATTCACACAGTTTACTCACTAGTCTGCAGTAAGATACATTTAATGACTCACTTATAGAGTCAGTTACGCACCTAGAAAGTCATCCATTCACACACTTGTACACCCACTCATTCTTCAACAGGCCTTTCCCTATATATATTAAACATATTAAAACTTTACAGAAACACAGACTCACTGGATGACGTCATCAGTGATGTCATCAGTGATGTCATTTGAGATGTCATCAGTGATGTCACTGACCATGTCATGAGTGATGTAATATGTGACGTCATCAGCAGTGCATTGCGGGGGCGCGAGTTATAGTTAGCTGAACTAACTATAACGGGGAATTTCTAGGGTTTTGTACGAGGGAAATGTCTAGCTAACTATAACGCCCCTGAAACCTATGGTTTTTACAGTGAATTTCTAAGGTTTTTTAAATGCCAATTCCTAACTATAACGCCCCTGAAACCTTTGGTTATTTCAGTGAATATATATATTTGCAGAAAGGGTGATTAAGGATCTTAAGGATTTGGCTAAAGAGAGCAGCAATGATTTTATCAAAACAAAACACAATGTCAGAATGGAATATACAAATGTAATGAACAAAATCAAAAAACGAACTGACATTGTCGTGCGCTGCTCTGATAAAGGAGGAAATGTGGTTCTTTGGCCTATTGAAATGTACAATAAGGAGGCGTTAAGTCAGTTACAAGATAAAGAGTGTTACAACCGCATTAGTCCCACAGGCATCATCAGTGTAAAAGAAAAATATCACAAGTGCCTTAATGAATGGAAATGTGGCGGTCTCATCTCAAAAGCCGAATTTGACTTCTTGAAGAACGACTATCCTATTACGCCCCAACTGTATCTACTTCCAAAGATACACAAGAATGCCCAAAATCCTCCTGGCAGGCCAATCATATCTGCAATTGGCAGCCTTTTCGAAAATACCAGCAGATTTGTAGACTTTTTTCTGCAACCTTTCGTCAAAGAACTTCCAGCGTACATCAGAGACACTGGCGATTTCCTGACCAAAATTTATGATTTATCTTGGCATGATAATTTTGTTTTTCTGACCCTTGATGTACAAAGCCTGTACACCAGTATCAGGCACAAAGATGGCCTTAATGCACTCGAACATTATTTAGGCACCAGACCCATACAGTTACATCACCACACAGTCATGTTACTACATATGACCGAGTGGTGTCTGGACAATAACATCTTCATCTTTGACAGGCTACTATACAAGCAGACACAAGGGACTGCTATGGGTACCTGCTTCGCCCCCAGCTATGCTAATTTGCATATGGGCTGGTGGGAGGAGCAGGTACTCATGAAAAAATACGCAAGTCACTTCACCAACAATGTCGTTCTATATAAAAGATATATAGACGACATTTTTATCCTATGGCAGGGCACTGAACAGAGTGCAATTGATTTTGTGTCTGACATTAACGAGAACTCTCTTAACCTCAAGTTCACATGTACTACAAGCAAAAAATCTATTGTCTTTTTAGATCTTGAATTGTATATAGAGAACCAGAAAATACATTCTAGGACGTTTAGGAAACCAACGTCAGGGAATGCCATCCTTCATGCTGACAGTTTCCATCCTCGCAAACTCGTAGAGAGTATTCCATATGCAGAAGGCCTGAGGATGAAACGAAACTGCAGCACCCCAGCCAGTCTTCAGAAATCCACAGATAGTCTTTTCACACGGCTGAAGGATAGAGGTTATGATACCAAAACACTCAGATTAGCACAACAAAAAAGTGAGAAATTCAAACGGGAAGATCTTATTTTCAAGGACAGCACACAACAATCACAGAAGACAATAGACTATACACCCAGAATCATCACAGGTTACAACACTTATCACCAGAATCTAAGAAAGATTCTTTACAGACACTGGCACTTAGTACAAAATGACCCTACCATAGGACCAATCTGTACTAAATTCCCCCAGTTAGTGTTCAGAAAAGCAAAAAGCATGCACCAGGAATTGGTCAACAATGCGCCCATACACACCAAGGGGGGCACTTGGCTCAGACCCCAGAGGGGCTTTCAGAAGTATTCCAAATGCAAAGCCTGCAAGTATGGAGTGAACACAAGAACCATCTCTCTTCCCCTTAGAAAAACCCCATTTGAGATCCGAGGGAGTTTTTCTTGCAAAACGGATTTTGCAGTATATGTCCTCCGCTGTACCTGCAACAAATTGTATGTGGGGAGTACGATACATCCAGTACATGTCCGGATATTACAACACCTCAGGGCCATCACTAATGATGACCCGACATATCCGGTAGCTAGACACATCAACCTGCACCACGAGGGCAAAATAGAAGAAATATCCTATTTTGTCATTGACAGTATTGCAAAAAACATCAGGGGAGGTAACAGACAATTATGTCTGAGACGACTGGAATCTAAATACATTATTCTTCTGGATAGCAAGATCCCCAATGGGATGAATGCTGATGAAGCACTTAATGTACATCTTTAGTAATTAGGGAATGCCAACTGTGCACGCATCCCGCTCCTGAACTCTGATCCTTAACGCATGGTTCCTTTTTTCTTTTTGATTTTTCCTAAATTTTTCTTGCCACATACACCATTATAATACGCGTTTTATTTTTAACATTTGTGCTTGTCTGCCCACTTGGGCTTCACTTTGAAAGCAAAAGTAAAAGTAAGAGCAAATACTGTGTTTGACTAATTGTATTTCACAAATCATTGAATTATTATGACTTATGCATTTTAATTATACGTCAAACTAAACCACAGTGTTCCTTTTATAACAATGCATTTAATGTTTCACAAGTCACAAATACGATGTGTATTTCAATTCAGCATTGAATTTTTTGTTTTATGGTTGAGACATACCTGTTATTTCTTTTATGTCTATGTATACAGTTGCTGTGGCAACCATGGTGGAATGTGCCTCGTTTTGGAGATATAAACCAAACTATCCGAGCTGACCGCGGGATATTTTGTGACTTTTTGTGTTACACCCTGCAAGTGATTGTGGCTGTTGTTTTATCATGGATCACACCACAATCAACCAACAACTCAATTTCTCTCAGTTTGTAACTCTAAGTTGTGCAGAGTACGCATGGGATGTTTTGCAGCAATTTCTTAGAGAAGCTAACTTAATATTCCTGGCATTAACTTTAAAACGCCACGTGAATTATGTTCAATGGATCATGCAAATGTCTTGTATGTAGGCACTTTAATCATAGATTTCAAGCCATACTTAACTTTCTCCGCAACAAAATAAACCCTCCACTTGGTGAGGTCACTGACTACTTTTGGAGGAAAGAAACCAAGCGAGGGGTTCCCTACACCTTCATATGTTACTGAGGGTTAAAAATGCTCCAAATGTTGGAGAGGATACCAATGAGTCAGTACTATTGTTCATTGAGCAGTATATTGGATGTGAGATTTCCAATGAGAGTGCCAACAGAACACTTAGGCAGCAAGTGTTGAGATTTGTCACAGATGTGCCAAGTACTGTCGTCTCAGAAACAGATTCAAAGTAAAATACTACACCAAGTTTTGCATTGTTTTTTCTTGGCTGTTAGGCAAGTATACGTATGTGTGTTGATATATTCTGTTGCTATACAAATCTCTAGGTAGAGTAAACTGTTTTATGTCTGCAGTCAGACTTACAGTCACTGGCAAATCTCCTAAGAACACATACAGCATTATGAGAAGTGAGGCTTCAAAACATATCATAGACTACATCCCTATAATTTTGTCTATGTGGAATTCAAATATGAACATTTAGTTTGTGGCAGACAATTCCATTGCTGATGCTCAATATGTTACCTCTTAAATTGCAAAGTCAGAAAAAATACAGAAATGAAAGAGGTGTGGGAGGAGATTTCTGCAGAAAGGACTTTAACAAATTGAAAGATGCTTTCCCACAGAGAGGTCAGTTCTTTTAAAGCATATGGCAGATTAAGCTCTTCTACTTTATATGGAAAGTCCAAATCGATCACCTGGATTAGTTTGTACCTTGTTTCTACTTGTAAAAGTGTATTGATCCTTTGATGAGATTAAATACCTTGCACACTCTGATCCTGATAGTATAGAGATTGTAAAAACAACTGTGCTGGATACTTACTACCCAAACCTAAGTGTCCATATTTGAACTTCTGTCTGTATGAAGTAGTTCAGTTCTAAACACAGAGAAACAATGTGGAAGAAAGCATTGAAAGTTAAAGGTTCTCTGTGACTGGTGTAATAGTTTTTTTTAGTTAAAAAAACAATAAAGCAAGCCTCATCAACACTGCACACTGTCTTGCCAAAGTGCAGATAACAGATTGTATGCTTATTTGGCTCTTCGCTAGCTGCTTAAAACTTGGTACTCTGAAGAAGAACTGTTGAGAGATTATGATTGCTGTAAAGATGCTTTCGAAGCAGTTAAATACCAGATTGAATGTTCAGTGTTTCCTACTTATTTTAAAATGTTGAATGATAAGATCCAACAGGAGTTGGATGCAGCAGCTGAAAATGTTGAATGATGAGATCCAATAGGAGTTGGGATTGCAAAGGATAGTTCACAAAGGAACCACAGTTCATAATCTAATAGTCAAAATCCACTTGGCAAGCCTATTATTGAGCATGAGGCAGACAGTGCCATGAATGAGATTGAGAATGTTATGGATTAGGTCAAAATTCAATCAATAGACATCAACATGTTAAAAAATTAACTAAATGATGAGCAGCACAGATATACAAAGAGATATTTGCATCAGTGGATCATGGAATTTCACATGACAACTGTGAATGTACATGCAGAACATTCAAGTCTAAACTTCCAAATTTTAGTGGACAAGCAGGGACTAGGAAAAGCTTTCTGACAAAAGTGCTTACGGCATATATACCCCAAAAAGTTATTTTAACCTTTCTTGTGTTGTGCCTGCACCCACTGAACTTGCTGCACACCATATTAAAGGTATTATTTCGCATCAACGTCTCATATTGCCAGTGGAGCATGACAACAAACTGGAGCAACCGAAGATATCTGGTGATGCTTCTCATGAAGTATCAAGATTTCTGAAGACATTGAACGTCCTGATTAGAGATGAGGTGAGCATCTGGTAAACTCAGTGCTTGCCTTTGTTTACCTGAGATTGCAAGAAACTCTCAGGACATGCTACCAAACACTCTTTGTTGGAGAGCACATTATGCTGTTTGGATATCTACTTTAGCTGACCCCTGTGAAAGGTTGGCCAGTGTTCAATAAACTGCTCCATAAGCAAACTAGAAATGTAATAGGCAGTATTGGAAAAGTTAACATTTGGTTGAATTTGCAATACAGAGAGCTCACTAGAAATGTAAGATAAGCTGCAGATGTTGGGTAAGCAGATATTTTAAAAGAAAATAGAATAGTAATAGAGACCAAAAAGATTAGCAGTTTAAGTACTCTTCTACAAGACTGTGGGAGCTGTCATGGAAGACCTGTTAAAGTTGTATAAACAAATTGTGTTTCTTATTCCAACTTTGGTTGAGTGTGCACAGTACAATGAAGAAATGCTGAAATTAGAGAATGAGAATATTATTAACCTTCCATGTAAAGATAAGATGGAGCATCAAGGTACAAGTTTACAACTATGTCAATCAGTGGTAAAAAAGCTGGAAGGACTAAAGTAATCAGTGTCTAAAACAGCTGGTTTGGAAAAAATAATAATTGTAGAGACATTCCTCAAAGGAATTTGAATGTAGAAGAGGGTTTAGTAAATGGTACTATGGGAAATGTCATAGACCTAATCAAATATGTAGTTGCTGGGTTTCTCTCAGTGAAACATCTTTTTGTGCAGAGAGACCAGTTTCCTCTCTGTTTGGCCTGTGCAATTACTATGAATATGTTTTAAGATTTAAGTCTAGATGCTGCACTTATAAACATATGCAAAGAAATCAATTGATGGACTGAATGCCGAACAATGTAGAACATTCACTCCCAGTACAGAGATCTGAGCCTAAATCCATCTTTTTTTGCTCACTATTCCATTCCACTTTGGACCCATCCATATGCAAATCAGTGTTGACCCTGCTCTCCTTGGGAACAGTCCAGCCCGAAGTGCCAGACCAGGTCCTCCCTGGACCAGAAGCAAGCATCTTAGGACCGGTTTTGTGGTATCACCCCATATCAGCCACACAAGCTTAATACCAGTGGTATGAAGGGCACAGACCCATGTCTAAACATACCCATCACACTTGGGGTGACAAAAGCAAAAATAACATTTGATGGATGGAATGCTGAACAATGTCAAACATTTACCCCAGTACAGAGATCTGGGCCGAAATCCATTGCTTTTTGCTCTCCATGCCATCCCAGTTTGGTGCCAGCGATATGCAAATCAGTCTTGACCCTTCTCACAATGGGAACAGTCGAACCCAAACTGCTGGGCCACATCCTCCTTGGACCAGAAACAAGCATCCTAGGAACCCCTGATCACCCCCTTGGTAGCTTGGCACGAGCAAACAGGCTTATCAAAGGCAATGTGTAAAGTATGTGTACCAACACTCACAGTAACACAGTGAAAACACCACAAATGGACTCCACACCAGTGTAGATAAATAAAGTACTTTTATATAAACTACTCAAGACCAAAACGACAGAAATCCAACATACACAGTTCAAGAATATGGTTTAAAAAAGAGTTCTTAGTTTAGCGACAAAATCATCCACCTTAGCAATTTTAGCCAACAGTACCTGGTGATGCGATAAAAGTTCTTAGCGGCATTCAGGCGTCGAAAAACAAGCAACAGCGTCAGTTCTGAGACCCTGGGGAGGCGATGCGACAACCCTGCTGCACGCAGCGGGCGTGTGCGACAAATCCAGTCTGCATGGGGAGTGAGGCAATACTTGTATGGATTCCAAGGCGTAGCTTCTCCTGTAGAAATGTACTCGCAAAGGCACGATGCGACAAAATTCGGCCCGCTAATGAGCGGGGTGATGATTTCACCAGCGATAAAATTCGGCCCGTTAACGAGCGGTGCGATGATCTTGGCTGGCTCTGCGAGGATGTTCGCAGTGACAAAACTCGGCCCGCTACTGAGCGGTGCGATGATCTTGACTGGCTATGCGACGATGTTTGCATCGATAAAATTCGGCCCGCTAACGAGCGGTGCGATGATCTTGGCTGGCTCTGCGACGATCTCACTCAGCGGCGGCAGGCTCTGCGACGATATTCGCAGCGATAAAATTCGGGGCCGCTAATGAGCGGAGCGGGGATCTTGGCTGGCTCTGCGACGATGTTCTCTTGCGATAAAAATTCAGCCCGCTAACGAGCGGAGCGACAGACATTTTCTCGCTAAGCTGGCGGTGCGTGAAAAAGTGTAGATCCTTTGCTTCTTTCTTCTTGGTCAGCTTCCCAACAGCAGGCCCAACTTCCAGAGGCCCCACAGTTGGATCAAGCACTCTAGGAAGGGCAGAACTCACACAGCAGAGTTCAGGGGGAAGCTGGGGGTGAAGCCCTTTCATTCCTGGGACTTCTTAACAGGAGGCCAGCTCTACTCAGGCCCTTAGAGATTCCTTCAAGCCAGGGGACACAGCACACAGCAAAGTCCTTCCCCTCTCCTTGGCAGCAAAGCAACTGCAGGTCAGCCTTACAGCAGGTCAGTCTTTCCTCTTCAGTCTTCCAGCTTTCTCCTTGGCAGAGGTTCCTTCTTGATTCCAGGATGATGTAATTTTCTGTAGTCTGGGTCCCAATACTTATACCCCAAAATCCTTTGTCCTCTGAAGGCAGAGGGGCCTTGGCCTAGTCAGAACCAGTTCTGGCCAGTCCTGGAGCACTCTGTTTACTTGGTTTCTTCTTTCCTGTGAGAGAGAGGGGCAGGGTCCTCAGCCGCCCAGCAGGGGGTGGAGCCTGCATTGTGGAAGGCAGGCACAGCCCTATTCAAGCCCAGGTGCTACTGCTCCCACCCATCTACAGGGGAATTTCCCTATTCAGCCCTGGTCTGACTCATTCAGCTTCTGGGAGCCACCCCTGTCCCAGTCACTCACAAACCAGACAGTCAATTCACAAACAGGCCAAGGCACACAGAAAGGGCAGAAAAGGAAAACAGCCACCTTCTAAAAGTGCTGTTTTCACACACAGGATTTAAAAAACATCCTTTCTAAAAGCGGTGCTATTAAATTCTGAGTTCAGGGATACCAGACTTTAGCTTTCTATCTTACTCCTATGGGAAGATATGCAGGTAAACATTATACTCAGCACTCCCCATTATAGCCTATGGGCAAGATAGCCTTTCAATAGTGAAAAACGAAAATGGCTGTAATTCACTACCAGAGCATGTCACCTACACCAACACATGCTCTACCTTTCACATACACTGCACCCTACCCAGGGGGGTACCTAGGGCCTTCCATAGGGGTGTCCAATGTGTACAGAAAGGGAAGGGTTAGGCCTGGCCAGTGTGGACACTGGTCAGGTCAGCATGGCAGTTAGCAACTGCACCCAGGCACAGCGGTGGTAGGCCTGTGACACTATTTTAGGGCTACTACTGTGGGTGGCACAATCAGTGCTGCAGGCCCACTAGTAGCATTTGAATCACCAGCCCTGGCACACTCAGTGCACTTTACTAGGGCCTGACAGGGGAAACAAATATACCAATCAGGGATAACCAATCAATATAACAATTTACCTAGGGAGCACTTGCACTTTGACACTGATCAGCAGTGGCAAAGTGCCCAAAGCATCTAAACCAGCAAAAACGAAATCCAGCACAGCGTCACAAATACAGGAGGTAGAGGCAAAAAGTCAGGGGAAACCATGCCAAAGATGCCAGGTCTAACAGATGGAATATTGAACAATCTCAAAAATTCACCCTGAATATAGAGATCTGGGCCTGAATGCTGCATTTATTTGCTCACCATGCTATTCTAGTTTGGACCCAGACATATGCAAATCAGTTTTGATCGCACTCCTTATGGGTACTATGCAGCCAGAACTGGCTGGCTAGGTCTTTCCAGGATTAGAAACAAACATCCCGGTCTGGTTTCCGAGAATCACCCCTCATCAGCCAAACTAGCTTTAATCTAGTGGCACAGTGAGCAAGTGTCCCTTGTCTGGCAATCCCCTTCCCACTTAGTGCACCAAAAGCAAAAATAACAGAGGATGGACAGAATGCTGAACAATGAAATAATTCACTCCCAGTCACAGATCTGGTTTTAATCTATCTTAATTTGCTGACCACACCACCCAAGTTTGAACCCAGCCATATGCAATTCAGTCTTTACCTTGCTCCTCTTAGGAAAAGTCCAGCCCTAAGTACCAAGCCAGGTCCTCCCTGGACCAGAAAAGATTTGTCATACAGACAGGCATTAGGTGAGGTTACTACATAGTCTATGCAAAAATCTATCTGGATGAATACAGTACATGACATCTGCCTTACATTCAAACGAAACTTACGCTGGAAATTGGCAAACTCTTTATCTCATTTTCCTGTAAGCAAAGTTATAGAGAAAGTAATGATGATAATTTAAAAATGGGTCATCATAATGTATGCATTATCTTCTGGATACATGTTGTCATGCAGTCTACAAAGGGTGACAACCACTTTACGCCTTGTGCATTTGAACATAGCTTTGAGTCTCTTGTACTTTTAAATGTAGAAAGGTTTACTTTCAAGGAATAGACTGTGAATATGTTGTGTAACTGATAGTAAGGTTCTCCTTAACTTATAGTCTGGGGTGAACAGACTTTATGTTTTTTTTCAAAATCAATGTGATTTATTTCCCCATAGTTCAGGGATGCCAAAGATATTGTCTTGCTTTCGCCATTGTTGGGCACACTTGGGGTCTTATATTGTGCATGAGACTATACTGAGTGTGAGGGCACTGTCTGAGATCCCTAAACATCCTTTGGCTGTTCATTTAACTTTAATTTGAAATGTATATTAGTATATTTGATTGTTTCCTAAATATTTTTTGTTAATAATATCTTGATTTATAATAACCTATTACCGCTTATCAAAGTGTTAGTAACCTGAACCTAACATTTGTAGACCAATTTTTCCTAATATATGGATAAAGAGCTCCTTCCCTTATGAGGCACAGGAGATATTAGTATTGTGAGTGATTTCCAATGACTATACATGTCATATACTGGTACATCTTAAGGGTGAAGCCTGTAAGTGTTCCAAAAAGAAAACTTTAGCTATAGGAAGCCACCCCAGTGGACATATATGTCATTATATTAGATCAAGCTATATGTGTGTACAAAGAATCTTCTTCAACAAAGTTATGCATGATCACATCAGTATCATACAACACATATTCAGGATCACAAATATCATGTACAGGTAGTCAAATTGTCTAAACATAGTAGGACTGATAAATAGAAAAAAAATGGGTGGATGTCCCAGAGGTTGTTCGTCCTTGATGGATGGGTGGAATCAAGGACCTCAGTTGTCTTTAGGAATGGGAAACTTCTTTACCCATTAAAACATAGTCCATATAAAGATAAAGGACAAAGCTGAGTAGCTATATTGTGCAATATCATTTCTAATTCAGATACATTCATGAGATCAGTATCCCTCAATTAGCACAAATGATTTTTTATTCCTTAAACTTCAATAGAGTACCAAGATGTGAATCTCAATGTGTAAAGACCAGCCAACACGTGTTTCACCCCTTCCAGGAGCACAGGCTTTCTCAAGGTGAAAAGTCAATGGTGAGACATGAAGAAGCAAAAATAGCCTAAGTTAACTTCAAAGATCTCTAGAACAGTCCTGGTGTTCAAATGCAATTTGAAGAAAAAGGGAAAAAGGGAGCTCCCAGTAGTGGCCTGCATCTCAAATGGAGTCCCAGTAATGAGAGCGTTTTTGAGGCTGTTCGTGTTAGTAAGTTGTGGTTTGCAAACACAGAGTAATAAGGTGTCCACGGCAGGGTATTTGAACTATAAAATATAACACACAATATAGCTACTTAGCTTTTTGTCCTTAATCTTTCTACAGTAAGACTGATAGACAAAGGGCCTAATTATGAGTTTGGCAGTCCATTGGACCGTCAAACCCATGGTGGCGGTGCGGGAACTGCAGCACCAGTAGTCTATTGAGATTACAGCAGTTGGACCGCCATAGGACCGCTGCAAATGCCAGGGATCTACAAACCATGGCGCTGGCATGTGGTCAGAGACTCACAATATGCTGGCAGTACCCCTTCAGCACTGCCAAGCATATTACGAATTTCTTCCTCGCCACACTTTTCATGATGGTAAACCCACCATGAAAAGTGTGGTGGTGAGTAAAGGGCCCCTTGTTGGCTCAAGGCCTGTAGATGCATGTAAGGTGGGCCACCTTGTGTGCATGCACCACTTGTTCCAGCATCGCATAGACTTTACATTCCATGCAATGCCGGAACGTGCTGTGGAAGTCCTATGGCACTGCCTTGCAAAAGATCTTCTATGAGCCTTTAAAAGGCAGAGCCGTGGTTCAGCCGCCACTGGACCACCTGTTAAAATTACAACTAGTTGTCCGGCGGGTGAAGTTCGGCGGTGTCAGAGCAGGGCAGTGGTGTGACGCCCCGGTCCCACTCTGCCAAACTCATAATCAAGCCCAAAAATTTGAAAAAACAGGTTAGTATGTAATTATATAAACCACCTTTTAATATGATATACCTTATAATAAGTTTGTTGATCCTATAGAGACAGGGCTATATCAAGAGAAGATAAACTAGTATACACTACATATACTAGCACATCAAAACTATGCATCTTTCTACAATAAAAGAACTTCCAATAAACATTCTTATTCCTCAACAAACATACTACACCTAGCACATCAAAGAATAGATGTACTTTAGTTAGACATGGTTGTATTGTGTTAAATAAATATATAATACTTTTCTGCTTCTCATATTATTTATGATGTATTTTAGAGATCGAAAGATTCTCTAGTTACAAAGTGTGGAAGAACAGAGCTCTCATGTTAACATTTTTATTTCTAATTTGCATGAATTAAGACAAATAATATTTTTTTAAATCCTTAAATCAGTGACAACCTTAAGAAAAGTCTAATGAAGAAGACAAACAAAAGAGTGTTGAAGTAGTAATAAGAGTATGAGTTGAGCAGATATATGTACAAAATGGTTGCATGTGATTTCATAGAAAAATAATTTCATGGAATACCATTACCGAGGAACCATTTCACCTAAACTGTTCAATGGAAATTTGGAGAATGACTGACATTTACAACTTCATACAAACCAATTCATAGAACTTATTTTTTCTCTAAATTGGCCTTTGGATGCTTATTTTTTAATAAGGTTGAATACAGTGGTTGCGGGTCTTACTTACATTTTTGACAGTTTGTAGGATCTGCTTCTTATGGTTACCCCCACTTTTTGCTTGATGTTACACTGTTTTTGAATAGTCTGACTGGGATCCTGCTAATCAGGACCCCAGACTATCTGATTTTTCCCTAACAAGTTATGATAAGTACTTAGGTACACCCCAGATCGGATACTGGGGTACCTTTGCTAGTCCCTAGTATATGGTACACATGTACCCGAGGCATAGGTATCCCAAAGGCCTCCCATGGGCAGAAACATGTATTATGCCACCCATGAGAGGCCATACAAAATGGAACTACATGCCTGCCATTGTAGCCTGTGTAAGATGGTGCATGCACCCCTTACTGTAGATATAGGTTTACTATATCTTTAGGTCACTATACTTGCAACCTATAAGTCACCCCTATAGCAGGCCTTGACAATCCTGAAGGCAGGGTGCTGGGTTTTACGTGAGAGGGTGCCCCTGTAGGAGCAGAGCACCCCTGCAGCCTTCCGAGACCATTCTCCTAGGTTGTCGGTGATGCAGCCAGACATATAGGTAGAAGTGCATTATATGCTGGAGTAAAATACTATATCGAAAACAGCTGCCACAAAACATGTCGTGTTTGGTATCAAACACCTTGGAATCATACCTTCACACTGGTAAATAGTGTGGAAGGTATGATTCCACCCTTCAGAAGAGAGCTTTGTGGGGTCCCTGGTCTTCCCAGTACCAGCCTTCCTGACCCGGACAGCACAAAATGGTTGCTGCCTACCAGAGACACATTTCTGCCCTCCTGCTTCTGAGTCAAGCTTGAGCAGAGGAAGGAAGCACAATAGGCATCCTGTCACATGTGTGACCACCTCCCAGACAGGATTTAGTGTATTGGAGCTGGGTGGGAACACTTCCAAAGTGCCTGAAAGTCTGCAAGAGACACACATTTGGTTTCCCTGTGCATAGTCCTTTTCAAACCAGTCCTGGGAGGCATTGGCTCCTGCTCTGGCACAAAACTGGA
Source organism: Triturus cristatus (assembly GCF_964204655.1). Classification (NCBI taxonomy): domain Eukaryota; kingdom Metazoa; phylum Chordata; class Amphibia; order Caudata; family Salamandridae; genus Triturus; species Triturus cristatus. The sequence continues at coordinate 766,407,285 of NC_140584.1, read as the reverse complement.
CAAAGGACATGGGTGTAACCTCCCCACTGTCCTGACCCTCCCCTGGGCTGGTCCCCATAACCTGTCCAACCCTCTCCCGTGGGTATTTAAGGGCTTACCAGGCTGTAGGACCCTAGATCCGACATGGACAAGATTCTGATCAAGAAACCACTGACCTTCGAACGCCTAAATACTCTGGACTTCCAATTGGCCTGACTTTGTCTCCCTCTCTGTCTAAAGCATCATCTGTGCCCATGCACCATGCAGGCTCTGTGCAGGACATGTGGAGCATCAAGGGCATCTGAAGTTAGCTCCCTTTGGGTGAAGGAGTCACCCCCTGCATTTGCAGGCACCGTTATGCAATTGACTGGTCTGCTGATCCTGAGCTCCTGTGAATTCCCAGGCTCCAGCAACACAGGAGGTGGGTTCCTCTGCTCCTTGAGGTTGAGCAGCCCTCTCACCAAGTTTGAGGCCAGTATCCTTCGTGGGGACTCCATAACCCAAACCCATGTGCACAGCACACTTTTTCAAGTGCATATGCTTGTTGGCATTCCCCAACTATGTGGATTGGGCTATCGATAGCCTCAACCTAAGCGCACATTTCATACAAAGAACTTTGGCCTCCTCACACTCTGTGCTCTGCAAGCCGTTGCTTTGTGAAACTGCTAGAGGTCCCCTTGCGACTTCTGTGCCTTCAGACTGAGGGTCCACTTGAGGGACAACACTGCTTTTCTGGGGATCCCCTGGTTGCTCCAGGCCTGCCCTCGCTGTGGTGAGTCCCCTGGTCCTTACTGGGCCAGACCATGACCTTCTTTGACCTTCTTTGTGGGCTGCCTCTGCCAAGGCTTGTTGGTGCTCCCACCAGACACCAACCCCTCAGCACTCAACATCCTTCATCGGACAGCTCATTTCTAGCTCCTGATCATCCTTGACGTCTTTTGATCCCTGAAGCTTGAAAGTCAATGTCTCCATCTTCACACCTGAAGCACCCGACATAGGTGGGCATTCTTCTACTGAGCCCCTGGTCACGCTTGAGTGACCCACACTCTGTCCATTCTGCTTTCAGGTTCCTTCCATCAAGAACCCACCTGTGAGTTCCACCGGACACTTATCTTCGTTCCAGCAGTGGCATTTCTTTGAAGGCTCCCATTGAGAACAACAGCTGTTTCTGATGCCACTTTGACCCTATGCACCTGGCTTCCCTGGGCTAGGTAACTCTGGTACTTTGGTATCCACGGGTGGGGTGGCTCTCCAATCTTCTACGTTCCAAAGGGTTTCTTTGTAATCTACAGGGAAGGGTCCTTAAACTTTAAAACTGCAACCGCGACTCTCCCATTCAACCGTTCTCACACTGCACCCATACTCTGTGGGGTCCCTACTTACTTACTTTGTGGGGTTCCTTCAGATCCCAGTGATTCTACAACCTCTAGACTCTGTCTTGACTTGAGTTCTGCTTATTATACCAGTATTTTAGTATATGGTTTGGTCTCCCCCTGGAGCCCACTGTGTATTAATGCTACTTACATTTGATTCTGTGCTACAGTATTGTGAGCTTTGTGTTTATCTATGTGTAGCTGATACTTTGAGGTATTCAAGGCGTGTTATAAAAATAAATACATATTTTTTATAACTACTGTATGGTTCTCCTTTCATTTAACCAATACAATAAGGTTGCATTCCGGTAACACAAGCTGCTTGACATTCCTTCAAGACTAAGCCTGAAGGCTGCTCTCCACAGCAACCACTTGGATAGCTTTCTAAGGTTATCTTTGACCTCATAAATCACCATAAGGGTTGTTTGGACTGGTGCAAGGTGCCCACTTTAATTAGTGGACATCATATATCAGGCTGACTTCTCACACAGTGCTTTAATTCAGGGGACAATATTTTAGATTTAAATCTTTTAAATTGTCAAACAATTCCTTTGGATGCATTTAAATTGCTGATCCATTACTGCCCCAAAACACCCTAATTCCTTGACCCCCATGGAGACTCATTAACACCTGAGTCCATGACCACTAAATACTCACTATGCCAAAATTAGACCCATCCTGGACCCCTAAACTCCACCCTTCCCTGACCCTGAAAGGGCTTTCTAATTCTAAACTTCACCCCTCTGAACCTTAAGTATTCTTCACCACAACTAAACTACACCTATGCCTGACCCCTAACCTCCACCCATGCCTGGAATCTAAAAACAAATTTCTATGTTTAAACCTCACAAATCACTGAAACCTTAAAACCCTACACCACCTCTATACTCCACCCATCCATGAACCCTATAAAATCCTTCACTATCCCTAAACACCACCCATCCAAGATCTCTAGAAACCCTTCAGAAACCCTAAACTCCACCTATCCCTGATCCCTAAAACCCCTTTTTACATCTAAACTCAATCTATCTCTGAACTCTTAAAACCCCTTAACCACCCTAACCTCTACCCTATGACCCCTTTACTTCTAAACTCTACCCATCACTCAACCTTAAAGACCCCTCAACGTCCTACACTCTGCCCATCTTTGAACCCTAAAAATCTCTTAACCACCTCTAAAGTCTACCGATTCCTCATCCTTAAAAAATCCACCACCCATAAACACCACTCATCCCTGAACCCTAAAAACACTTCTACACCAGAACTCACCCATCCCTGACCCCTAAGAACCCTCATCACCCCCAAACATCACGAATCCTCTAATCCAAAAGCCCCTCACTACCTGTAAAGTCCACCTAGCTTTCGTTTGTCTCTGAATTCTCATAGATCAGTACAGAATACTCAGGCACACATATACCAGACTCCGCCCCCCCAGGATATTGCAGCATGGACAAGGAGGAATGTCAATGTGCATGTAGGGGCAATGTATGCAGGCCTACCTGATTGATGGCTCTTTACCTGCTGTGGTGATGTTTAGCCAGCTACTGTTTGGATGCCAACGGCACATGTACCATCACCAGCCACAATAACTACAGATGGTCCGAAATTCAATTGTCTTACAACCAAACCATGGCACAAACGTAAAAAACTATAGTTCCAAAACTTTGATAACAAACTAGCATGAGATAGGCTGAGCTTGTCTGGAAACGGTATGATGCAGTGCAACATATATACCAGATAGCATTAGCAATAGTCAACATTACAGTGTCATGGAATCCTATATACAGTTAACATCTTTTCCAAAATACTTCTTATACTATTGCTGTTTAGCATCCTACTATGCTCATACATGCAACATACGTTTATACTCACTACCAAAACGAGCTAAGTGTGAAAGACTATATGCATGATCAGACATTCATGCTGTTCGACAACTAAAGTGTTTTGTGATCCATACATGTACAGTAGCTATATGTGTAGTTAAAATTCACAATCAGACACACTTGTGTGACCACGTGAGCAGGCTAGACATCACAAACCAGCAATCCTTCATATGATAGATGCTGCAATTGTAAGTGTGAGAGGGCAAAGTTGTTTCTAATCAATGATTAGGGTAATCACAGTGGACACATGGTATATCAATGTGGGTTGCTGTGAGGTTGTTAGTATATTACTAGTAGGAAACATTTACTAATTTCACCACTTATTCCACAATTATCCTGAGGTATGACAGCTATAATTCAGCCTCAGGGGTACCCGAGCAACCCTCAGAGTACTCCATATTATTAATATTTGTGCTAGGGTGACAGAGGAACAATTACCAAGATGCCATGGGGGATGTAAGTATGTAGGAGAGAAACTCTATTTGACCATAAGTTGCACGGTTTATCTTCAGACTGCCAGTCTGATGCTCATTAGTACTGTAGACGTCCACAGTAGGTTTGTGTAGAGCTCACAAATTGGTGCAGCACTAAGTTCTGCGAAGTGCTGAAAAAACTCTGCTTTCCTTCGAGGAGTTCGGTGGAAGGTGGAGCTGCTCGACACACCCGCTCACATGACTTTTACAATACTACATAGTGAAGAGCGTGCTTGCACCAGAAATATCACATGAACGGCACCAGGCAGTTTGCATGGACGTGGCACATTTGTTTTCTGTTAAATGCATTGTACTGGGCCTGTTTTTTCAATCTATCCTCAATATTTTCAATCCTCCCCCTATCTTTTGGTGCTTTTTTGTACTGTTTTTAGTTTTCCCGTTACTTCTTTAGTTCTTCATTCTGCTTTAATTTTCCTGTTTCTCTTCCTTTTTTCCTCCCACCCAGCACCATTGCAGACCAGGGTGAAAAAGGGAGTGATGGCTCCAAGCCCTGAACTACTAACCGCACACCTTGTGGTCATCAATGCCACCAAGAGGTGCAGCACTGTGCAATCATTTGTGAGGTGACATCACTTAGGTTTTATTGTGGGCAGTGCCACCTCCCCTCCACGCTAGTAACAGGCAGCAGGTCTGGCAGTGTTTACCCTCTGTGGGATCATCAGCTGCTTGGGGGAAGGTATGTCAGTGTGTGTACCACACCACCCACACCTGTTGTACCCAACAGTAGCTGACACACCACTGGGCTGATCTCATCGATCCCGAAAAGGACCTGCTTGACCTGCAAGGCATAGAGATTGTGGGGCTCAGTGATGTGTTTGTGTTTTACAATGCTAGCATTTTTTTCTGAAAGCATCCTGCTCACACTCAGATGTAAATTAAGTTTATGTTAAGAATAGTAAGTGATACAGTTTGAGCTATCCAGGTGTTCAGCACTACCTAATCATACTTGTCAGCCCTTGCTTTGGCTGAATATTTAGGAAACCATTACAGACTCCTCTATCCTTTTGCCACCAAAATAGTGAATTTGAGACATCATTGAGTTAGCGTTCTCTGTGACTTCCTTTAGGGAGGTCGTACGGTCCAAAGCAATCTCACGGTGATGTGTACTATGCATCTATGCATTGCAAAAAGAGAGCCTGAATTGAACAATCAAGTGGGTTGAGAAATGTGGATAGAATCAAAAATCATTTGTTTCAATGCATTAGATCCAAATGTAGTTTTTGTTAAGGAAATGTGGAATAGGGATTTTAGGAATAGTATAGCCAACTCAATAGTCGATACTCATAGGTTATCTGATTGATAAAAGTGCAATGTTACTGCATTTGCCTGTCAAACTATTTTTGGGGCGGTTAACTGTGCCACTAATCTATTTTATGTATCTTCTTTATTTCTTACATAAGCATCCAAAGCCAAGAAAAGAGAAAGCACATAGGCAGGTTCGGGAGCCAGCAAGGAGGCAACGACCTTCCCTATCCAATTTTTGTTTAATTCTTAATATACCTGCATTCCATTTTTCTTTTTAGTTCCATATTTCATGTTTTGTAGCTGGCTTTCTCCTGTCTGGTCTAGTCTCTAGTTTTCTTCTGCTTTGTTCATGAGCTTTCCCTCTCACTATATGTGTTGGGTTAGGTACTGCAAGACTAGGAACAGATTTTTGGATCTCTACTATGTACTGTGAAGATTGCAGGCCCAAGTAAGCTAGTATTATCCACCATACATGTTTGTTGAGAAGGATTTTATTTACTTGCTCATGCTCTAATAGTTGACAAGACAGCGGCCCTCTTCCCAATGTTGTGCTCAATTCATTTATACTGTATATAAGCAGTTTCCATGACAGTGCAGCAAGTCTGAAAAGTATGACATCCCTTTTGCATGTGCCATCTAATACCATATGTCGTTCATCGACCATTATTCTAACCCTTCATTGCACTTCAATGACACAGAGTGATCATCATAGGCTATTGCTCTGCCCCTCCATTACGGAAAGTTTTTGGTTGGCTTGAGTACCTGGCTTTTCTAGAATGTATCAACCAAAATATTGCCCAAAGTGAAATTTTTGAAAGAAGATGCTGCTCACCAAACTGAAGTAATATATAGTGGTTGCCTTTTCTGAAACAAAAAATAAGGGGAGGTTCATCTGGCATCTAAGAAATGAGGATTTTTTTTTCTAGCTGCACCAGTGCCACTTCTGCTGTAGAGGGAGTTGAAGGAGGAGGCACAGCAGCAGCAGGGATGGGCATTACTTGCTTATTGACAATTACTGTTATTCTCACTGCAAGGGCGTTGTGAGGCTCATAACGCATGAACCCCACGCTTTAGCAGCTACAGTGGTGGTGGAGCTCTTTTGGCCTCTTCTATCTGCAACTCAACAAAAAGCTCACATAATGAGCGCAAAAAATGATGGGTCGATGGAGACGGGAAAGCACGGAAGGTTAAAAGAAAGGATGGGTGTAATTGTATGTAAGTGAAAGGATGCGTGGATCAGTAAATGTATGGATGGCTGAAGGGATGGTTGAAAGGGTGTATATTGAATGAATGGATATATGGATGGATATATGAATTGAAAATATTGGTGAAAGACTGATGAGAGAAAGGAAAGCTTAAATCATGATGGCTATCAATGGGTAAATACAGAAGAATGAAAGGATAAATGAATAATTGCTTGGATGAAGAAACAGGGAAGCTCTTCTGGAGAGGGGGGCATGCTCACTTACTTTGCTTACTTGGTTGTATCAAAGATATGGTTCAAAGTTGGGAGCATTTAATTTTTGAATTACTCCCATGACTCTCTGCATTTTCTTAAGAGAGGTAGATATTTATCCTACCCATCATCATTCATCACCTCCCTCACAGCCCATGGCATTTCATCATCTATGATCTAAGTGCAGCATTGCGACCGCAGTGTTGGCTGTGCAATGTTGGTCTGCGTCAGCATTTATGAAGTTTTTAATGCACTGCAAACCGAGCACAAGGTATTTGTTTCTCCTCACCTAGTCAGTCACCTCTAAGTACTTCACTACTTTATTCTTTCCTAAGTTCTGTCCCAGCCTGTCAAAAAATTGAAAAATCTATTCTTGGCATGTGCCACATTTTTATGGCCGGGTGAAAGGATTCATAAATATATTTCATGGTTTTCATAACAGATGTACACCTGTTCAAATCTCAATCTCCTGTTCTGCTCCTTCTTCAGGAAACATCTACTATTGCTGCCTGGGGTTTTTGTTGTCCACTTAAATGAGTTTCTGGCAACAATTGGGTATTACTTTGCCAAAGAGACAAATTCAATTCAAAGTCACTATCCGTCAATGTTGCCTTGATTACAGTGACTTCCTCTGTGCCAGTCATGCACTTGGGCCTAGGTTGGGGTAGGGCCGTTGATGTGGGAGCCGCTTCCCAGAGGCCGGAGTGGCAGGCAGACAACATTGCCCAAAAAAGGTTTGGGCTGACACCCAGTGGGGGGAAGTTACTTCTTCTCACTGGCCAATTTCTTGGCAGCACCTTTCTTTGGGGCCATCTTTAAGCCGTAAGTTGTTAATGGCCCTTTGCTGCACAAGCTGACTTGACTGGAGAACTGACTTCACGTGTTGTCCTGTGGTCACATGTACAGGCCTTCTGTCTGACAGAGTTTTGTGGGTGATGTCTCTTCTCTTGTGCACTTAAAACCAAACAACGAAGAAAAACATAAGTGAAATATTGCATTGTTTAGGTTTGAATTATTACAGACAAAGACAATATAATGTGGTGTGGTTACTTAAGTTATAAATAATTAACAACAATTCAGTGCATCCATTCCAAAGTCAAACCACACCATCGTAACATAATATTTATTTTACAATCTGGAAGAATAACTAGAACATTGATATGTAACTGTCTGTTTTATGTGCATAATCTAGAGAGACATATGTGGCACTCAGGGAGTTGCAAGTGAAAATGGAATAATCCTTAGAAAAATAATGCTGTTGCGCGACATGGAGTTGATGGATTGTGGGAAAATGTAATTTAAAAAAATTGAAGATTTTTTTTAACTGGCAAGGTATTTAAGAAATCAAACAAAATATAAAAAGATCATAAAATATAAGAAGGAATTAGAACAAAAATGGAATAAAATAAAATAATTGCTGATGTACTAGGGGGCTATGACAAACCCATTAGGACTTGGAAGGCAAGGAGGTGCAGGTGGAAAATGCAAAAAAAGAAAGGATATAATATATAAAACGCTGTTCATAATGATAATATACAAAACAGTTAATATGAGCATATTATTAAATTAGTATCAGTGTAAAGTAAAAAAATGATTACAAACAAAAAATGTTTAGGCCACTCCTATCAATCTCCAATGAAAACGGCTTTGAAAACTTAAAACAAGCATTTGCAATGCATTAAGTCTTGCATTCACACGAGTTTGAGCTATTGGCATTGTAAATGATAATGCCTTTTATTATGTTTTGGTTTTTAAAACATAAATAAAAGGCATTGTCATTTACAATAATAATAGCTTAAACTCTCGCAAATGCAAGACCTATTGCATTGCAATAAAGGACTTTCTTGACTGCTTGTTAGATTGTAAATATCAGAGGACGAGATCGGCCTGCAATGTCTTCGAAGTAGTGATAAATAGTGCAGTGAAGAAGATGTGTAAGTGTTGTAAATTACACAGACAGAAAGTGTGAAGTGAGAGTTGCATATGATCCAAACTATAAACACTAACAAAGCGTTCCAACACCTTTTGCTCTGTGATTACACTGTCGAGGCTCAGGAGGAAGAGCAGGAGGGGGAATATTTCCTGCCCTCTCCGTGATTTGAAGAAAAGACCGTACTAAGGTTGGACTAATAAGCCTATTACCGAATCCGTAGACAGCATTTATGAAAGACAATGACACAAGCCAATGAAAAATACAGGAGCAGAGTAGGTGCTGCTTCTCTCCCATACTCTACTAGGCTCGACCTAAAAATAATGTGCATTAGGTAAAGACAGGCACCAAGAAACAATTTGAAACAATACAATAAGATGCATACATGCCACATCAAAACATTGCTATGATATTTTTCATCTTAAGGTTTATGATGCATAAGCTGGTTTCACAGCACACTAAACTGGACTTTAGTACACACAATAAGTTATTAAGTACCATAAAGAGATAGATAAGGGGCCTGAGATAGAATGTCATCAAAGGCTTCATTAAACTGGAAGGTTTAAAAAACAATCCTAAAATGTGGTGTTCTTGGTGTTTTCTGCAAACCTGTGGTGGACATGCCACAGACCAACTGTTGGACTACAAATGTTCTACCACCGAAGCTGTGAAGTGCTCTTCTAGAGTCCTTGGATTTGGAGTGTGATATCTTTTCATCACTTTGTTGTCCAAAATATATTGGGGGGTGGGGTTTGCAAAGATTGTGTATAAGCGAGCAAGGATATTGTAAGATTTGTTGAATAAAGAAGAATTTGTCTCAGAGATAAATAACAGGATGTCATATGAAAATCTTCTTGTTTATGGCAAAGTTTAAAGTTCTATGTGTAAGAATTACCATACACCCCTGAAGAAGGGTTTTCTGAAACCCGAAATTCAATGGGAATTTATTTGTTTTTGAAATTTGGATGATACATGGACTTGTTTTGACGCTTACTGAGATGTTTATTATTGAGCATTGAAGATTTGTACACATTTATTTTAACATTACAAAAGAGTGGAATATGTTCAGTTTTTGTCTGCACAATGTAATGATGCAATATAATATATTGAAAAAGAACTGATTATTGATTACATGGTCTTAAATTTTTCTAACAATTTTAAAAACAACTGATTAATCAATATTGAAACCCAGAGGGACTTCAGCTGTGCATCTCACAGACCTGGGTATATCCATGCCTCGAAATAAAGTTTAAAGTTCATCACAATTCCAATATATATTTATCAATAAAGGTGTTCGACAAGGCTGTGTTCTGGCCCCTACATTGTTCACTCTTTTTATTAATGGGTTGATAGGGGAGTTGTTTAATTGTGGAGGTGATCCCCTGCAATTAGCAGGCAGTGTATTGCCCTGTCTGCTTTTTGAGGATGATACCCTACTCATTGCCAGGACACCTATTGGGATATCGAACCTCCTGAACAAATTTGACAAAGCCTGCAAAGACGGAGGTTAATCATAAGTTGTTCAAAGACCAAATATATGACATTTGTTCCATGCAATTCACACAAAGGTAAAATAATGCTACAAAGTCAGGCCCTGGAGCAGGTAAGGGCATTCGACTACCTAGGTGTACATATCAGTGATAAGCTAGCTTGGGCACCATAAATTGAAAAAGCACCTTGGCCCTCCAACATGCCGATTGTGCTATAGTGCGAAGGGCTAGAGCTTCCCCGTTCCGGCCACTCTCCCCGATTGTAGAGCTCTATAGGGCAAAAGGTTTAGGTACAGCCCTTGCGGAGTTATGGGGGCTGGAAAATTTGAAAGATATGGTTCTTGCCGAAAATAAATTTATTAGGGCAATACTGAACCTGCCTGTAAACACTCCCCTCCTGCCACTTTGATTTGATCTTGGCCTTAGACCTATCAGCCATTTTGCTCTTCTTAGGGCACTCCTGTTCTGGGTTAGGATTTGGACTAGTGACACTCGGGTCCTGCTCAGGAAGGCCCTGGCAGAATTAATTACTCTGCAAAGACAAACAGGTCGCATTAAATGGCTTAATGGGATTAAGGTTTGGTTTCTAAGGCTAGGATTAGGGCCCTTATGGGAGGACCTGAGGTCCATTAGAAAATCAATGGTTCCTCTACTTAAAAAAAATGTTCTGGAAGTATACTGTGACAGCCCAGCAGCCGATCCACATCCAGAGTGCCCCGGGGGCACTCCCACGTCCCGACTGGTGCTGACGCTGCCGCCAGAAGGGGGGCGGAGCCTACAAGCGTATGTAAACCCGGAAGAGGAAGGAGGTGGGTGTGGAGGCGAGGAGACGGAGAAATCCACAGGAGGCGGCGTGACGAAGAACCAGGAAGCAGACGAGGGAGACCAAGGCATCGGGACGGAGATGAACGAAGAGGAGGTCCGCACCCGGACGCCCAGCAGACGCCGAGAGGAAGCGGACACAAGGGCATAGGCGAGCCCCGAGGAGGACGCGCTGGACGAGGCGACCGGGTCCCTGTCAGCGGGCTCCGGTTTCAGGCGAGTGGTGGGAAATACAGGGAAATCGGTGATTGGGTGGTGGCAAGGGAGGTGGGCTTCTCCGGTTTGTAGCGGGGTGGGTTGTGGCACCTGGGACCTAAGAGAGAACTCAAGAGACCCTCAACACCCTGACCCCGAGCCCAGAATTGAGTGACAGCCCCAAGGGGGAAAAGACGTGGGGAGGCAGACAGAGCCATTTGGGAAGCCCTGAAGGAAGGGCCCAGGAAAGAAAGGGGAGTGTACCCTTGACCGTACAAGAACCCAACTATACCTAGGGAGAAGTATCCCTGCGTAGTTCTAGGCAGTACAGGGCGAGAGTAGGCCGCGACACAGGTTATCCTAACCGCCTGTCCTTCTCCTTCTCCGAGGGGACGCCTGGAGATGCCAGCCCCACGCCGAGCCGGGACAACCGTTGGAAGGACCGAGAACCCAGAGGGGAGATCGTCGGAGAGAAGGGACCACTTGGACCTACGGGAAGGCTTCATCCTGCTGTTTCTGTCCTATGTTGGGTTCAATAAAGCCTCTTTACCGCATCAAGTAGTCCTTTGCCTCTGTGGTCGTTCACAGTGGTGTCAGAAGTGGGATTGCTCCTACCCATACGCCATGACGCAACCCATCGGGCTGAACGACATGCTGACGCAGTTGGCAGAAGGACAGCGACACTTACAACTGGTGTTGGAGGCCCAGTCCACGGAAGCGAAACGCGACAGAGAACACCTACAGGAGGCACTACAAACCCAGGCCGGTCTCATGGTGCAAAATCAAGTTGTCCAGGACACGGCCATCCAGAAACTAACAGAGACCATTGCAAGTACCAAAGTTCATCCCAATGTCCCAAGCTCTGTCCTGCAGAAGTACAGGGCAGGAGAAGACCCGGACTTCTTTTTTACGAACTTCGAGCGAGTGGCCAGCACTGCCCAATGGCCTGTGGAAAGGTGGGGCCAGTACGTCGCCCCCTTGTTGTCCGGGGACTTGCAGGCGGCGTATCAGGCTGCTAACCCTGGAGGCCAAACACCCTACGACACAATAAAGAAAACGATCCTGGAGAGATTAGGGTGCGACCCGGAACACTATCGTGCCCGGTTTCGGAGGGAGAAGTGCCAAGCCCAGGACAATCCCCGGGCTTTCTACTATCGCATCCAAGACCTCGGGACTAGGTGGTTACAGCCTCACTCCTCCAGCATGGACGACGTCATGGATAAAATACTCCTTGAGCAGTTCATAGAAGGTCTCCCGACAACCACCCGGCTCTGGGTCCGGCAACACCCCAACCTTACGGCGCCCTATGCCATCGAACTCGCCTGTGCGCATCAAAGGAACCCTGAAGCGAAGTCCTTCACACCCCGGCTCCCGACCGCTCTCGTCCATCGCTGGAGAGCAAACCCCCCTAGTCCCTCCACGCCTGCCCCTCGTCCCCTTATCGACCCCCGGTTCTTGCCCCGTCCAACCCCTAAAGAAGGACTTCAAGGGCCCCAATGTTTCCATTGTGCGGAATGGGGTCACATCTCCCGTAATTGTCCACATAAACAGGGCAGCACTGAACCCATGGACGTGGGGTACACAAAGGGGAGGATACTCTGGGCAGGGGACGGGAAAAAGGCATACCACCTGATCTTACAAATCAATGACGTAGACACCAAGGTCCTCATAGACTCAGGGTGTAGACATTCGGTCATCTCCAGCGAACGGATACAACCCTACCAGTGGCGGACGGGAGAGACCGTCTCCATCACTTGTGTCCATGGGGATCAGAAAAACTACCCCGTCGCTGAGGTATGTCTCGGCCAGGGTGAAACCAAGGAAGGGATTAAGGTGGGAGCCATCCCACAGATGGTGGAGGAGATGATCATTGGGACTGACTACGCGCATTTCCCCTCCCTGCTCACAAGAGCCATCACAGAGAAAGATACCCGAGGCTGGCTACAAGACGCCCCTCTTTATAACACCGAGTTACAGGCGGGTAGGTGTAAAACAAAGAAAACCCGCAAAGAAAAACGAGAACAAAGTAGGCTTATGGTCCTGAACGGTCTGTCTAACACAGCCTCTTCCTCCTCCCTAGGCGCCGATACACCACCCCGACCACCACTCAGCTTCAGGGCTGAGCAAAGAGAAGACCCGGCGTTGGGACAGGCCTGGGCCCGAGCAGCAGCCGGCGAAGAGAGTCAGGTAGGCCCTTCTTTTATTATCAGAAAAGGACTGTTATACAGAACTGTTACGAAGACCGGAGAGATGGTCAGGCAGCTCCTGGTCCCTATCTCGTTTCGTGACCAGGTGCTCTATTTGGCCCACAACCAAGCCGGAGGAGGCCACTATGGGAGGGAGAAAACTGAGGAATACCTCTTGCGGCGGTTCTACTGGCCAGGGGTTTTTTCCGACATCAGGAGATATTGTACTGCTTGTCCCACCTGTCAAATGATCAATCCTCCTCATATCCCCAAAGCTCCACTACAGCCCCTTCCAATCATTGATGTACCCTTCTCCCGAGTCGGTATGGACCTGGTAGGCCCCTTGCTCGCTTCAGTACGGGGCTATAGGTATATCCTCGTTTTAGTCGACTACGCGACCCGCTACCCAGAGGCCATCCCTCTCACAAGCATGACCACCAGTAGCGTAGCCCAAGCCATGATTACCTTCTTTAGCCGTGTGGGGTTTCCCCGGGAACTCCTCACCGACCAGGGAACGCCCTTCATGTCCCGCCTGATGGCCCAGATATGTACCCTACTGGGGGTACGCCAGATCCGCACTTCCGTATATCACCCCCAGACGGATGGCCTCGTTGAGAGGTATAACCACACGGTAAAGCTCATCCTAAGGAAAACCATTTCCGAGACAGGAAGAGACTGGGATAGACAACTGCCTTTAACCTTGTTTGCAATACGAACACACACACAATCCTCTACAGGATTCAGCCCATTCGAATTGGTGTTCGGGAGAAAGCCTAGAACCCTGGTGGATATGGCAGCCGAACAGTGGGAGGAGGAAGAAGACGAGGGAAAACCTCTCCTCGCGTACACTACGCAGCTAAAAGCCCGTTTGTCGACTCTCTGGAGCCAAGTGAGGGACAACCTCGACGGGGCTCAGCACAGGCGAAAAACGGTCTATGACCGGAACACCACACTTAGACACTTCAACGTGGGGGATAAAGTACTGCTCCTTCTGCCCTCCTCAGATAACAAGCTCTTGGCTCGTTGGCAAGGTCCGTACTCAGTCCTTGCCCAAATCACACCTGTCACCTACAGAGTAGCCGTCCCGCACAGCGGCGAAAAAGGGCAGATATACCATGTTAACCTATTAAAACAGTGGGTAGATGACACAGACGGCCCACGCAAGCCAGCCCCCGCCCTGCTCGTCACGGACAGCACACCTTTGGAAATACCCTTTCCCTCCCTGGGCGATACGCCGGTCCTAAACACCATACCCAAGGGAACCCACTTGAACCCCGAGCAGAACCAGGACCTCCTACGACTCCTTCGGCGCTATCAGGACGTGTTCTCCACCAAGCCCGGGAGGACAACACTCGTACACCACGAGATACGGACTGATGGGGCAACACCTATAAGACAACGACCCTATCACATCCCAGAGGCCAGGCGACAGATCGTAGAATCAGAAGTGCAGGACATGCTCTCGGCGGGTATCATTCAGCCCTCATGTAGCCCTTGGTGCTCACCCATCGTACTGGTGCCCAAACCCAACGGCACTGTCCGCTTCTGTATCGATTATCGGCGCTTAAACGCCGTATCTCGATTTGATTCCTATCCGATGCCCCGGGTCGACGAAATGCTCGACCGCTTGGGGACAGCACGATACATGACAACGCTGGATCTAACGAAGGGCTACTGGCAGATAGCCCTAGCACCAGACGCCCGTGAAAAAACAGCCTTCGCCACCCCTTCGGGTTTATACCACTTCCGGGTGCTTCCCTTTGGGTTGCACGAAGCCCCTGCCACCTTTCAGCGGTTGATGGATGTAGTGCTAAAACCTCACCATGAGTATGCTACCGCCTATCTCGACGACATAGTCATCTTTAGCACAACCTGGGAAGGACACCTAACACATATCGAGGCTGTCCTCAGTGGTCTTCGGGACGCCGGGCTCACTGCCAACCCGGACAAATGCATGATTGCCACAGACAACATTAAGTTCCTCGGTTACCACATACACCAAGGACATATCAGACCACAAGTGGATAAGGTACATGCCATCCAAGCCCTGAGCAAACCAACTACGAAACGAGGTATCCGGGCGTTCTTGGGACTTGTGGGGTACTATCGTCGTTTCATCCCCCGGTTCTCCGAAGAGGCAGCCCCTCTCACGGACATGCTAAAAAAGACACAACCCAACACAATCCATACATGGACCCTCGAACAGACCCGCAGCTTCAACACCCTAAAAACCCGGCTATGTAACGACCCCCTCCTGATCTGTCCGGACTTCACCCGCCCGTTTACACTCCAAACGGACGCCTCTGACAGGGGCTTGGGAGCGGTCCTTTCTCAGGTAGCCGCCTCAGGGGATTCTCATCCCATTGTCTACCTGAGCCGCAAACTCCTCCCCCGGGAGGCGCACTATTCCACGGTGGAGAAGGAATGTTTGGCGATCCGGTGGGCGGTACAAGCGCTGCAGTACTACCTCCTGGGTCGCCCTTTTACCCTATTGACTGATCATGCCCCTCTAGTATGGCTGGCAACACACAAGGACACCAACCCCCGTGTTCTGCGATGGTTCTTAGCACTCCAACCTTTTTCCTTTCAGGTGGCCCACCGGCCGGGTCGTCAGCAGATCAATGTGGACTTCCTCTCCCGCTGCCAGGAGTCCTCATGGCCCGAGCGGCCATGCCGGGAGGGGATGCACTGTGACAGCCCAGCAGCCGATCCACATCCAGAGTGCCCCGGGGGCACTCCCACGTCCCGACTGGTGCTGACGCTGACGCCCGAAGGGGGGCGGAGCCTACAAGCGTATGTAAACCCGGAAGAGGAAGGAGGTGGGTGTGGAGGCGAGGAGACGGAGAAATCCACAGGAGGCGGCGTGACGAAGAACCAGGAAGCAGACGAGGGAGACCAAGGCATCGGGACGGAGACGAACGAAGAGGAGGTCGGCACCCGGACGCCCAGCGGACGCCGAGAGGAAGCGGACACAAGGGCACAGGCGAGCCCCGAGGAGGACGCGCTGGACGAGGCGACCGGGTCCCTGTCAGAGGGGTCCGGTTTCAGGCGAGTGGTGGGAAATACAGGGAAATCGGTGATTGGGTGGTGGACAAGGGAGGCGGGCTTCTCCGGTTTGTAGCGGGGTGGGTTGTGGCACCTGGGACCTACGAGAGAACTCAAGAGACCCTCAACACCCTGACCCCGAGCCCAGAATTGAGTGACAGCCCCAAGGGGGAAAAGACGCGGGGAGGCAGACAGAGCCATTTGGGAAGCCCTGAAGGAAGGGCCCAGGAAAGAAAGGGGAGTGTACCCTTGACCATACAAGAACCCAACTATACCTAGGGAGAAATATCCCTGCGTAGTTCTAGGCAGTACAGGGTGAGAGTAGGCCGCGACACAGGTTATCCTAACCGCCTGTCCTTTTCTTTCTCCGAGGGGATGCCTGGAGACGCCAGCCCCACGCCGAGCCGGGACAACCGTTGGAAGGACCGAGAACCCAGAGGGGCGATCGTCGGAGAGAAGGGACCACTTGGATCTACGGGAAGGCTTCATCCTGCTGTTTCTGTCCTATGTTGGGTTCAATAAAGCCTCTTTACCGCATCAAGTAGTCCTTTGCCTCTTTGGTCGTTCACATACACAGATTGTCAAAGTTTAGAAAGTCACACGCATGGCATTTTAACCTCTAGTTTTCTTGATTTCAAAGGATATGTTGGTTTTGAGCTGTTTATGGATGTCATTGAACCACCCCAGGCAAGAGCCTTGTATGTCCAATTTAGGTATGGTTCATTGTCTCTAAATTCAAGAAGAAGTATCTGGGAAAACGCATCCATATTGCCAGTGTGTCCCACCTGTCAAGATTCCCCTGAGACCCTTATACATTTTTTATTCTTTTGCCCGTCTTATGTTGATCATCGGAAAAATTGATTTTGCCTGTATGTCGCTCCTTAAGCTTCAAACGCCCGAATGATGCACTAAGAATTTTTGTGTCTGACTTCACTAGTTGGTTGGTTTTTGCAATCTCAAGATACTTATTGTTTGCTTGGTGGAAAAGATCCAAACTCATCAAAAATGCATCAGTGATTAACTTACAACCTTAATAAATGATTTGATTGAATTGTCCTATGAATTATTTTTTAATATGGCAAAATATTTACTGTTTTAAAAAAAAGCTATAATGCTGCTTTCTATGTTACGGGATGCTTTAAATCAATTTTATTTTAAAAATGATATATTGTACTGTAATTTTAATTGTTTTACTCATATGACGTGTTTTGATTTTACGATGTAAATGATCATACATTTGATTGAAATAAATAAAAAAAAATATATATATATATATATATATATATATGTATATATGTATATATGTATATATATATTCACTGAAGAAACCATAGGTTTCAGGGGCGTTATAGTTAGCTGGACTTTTCACTCGTACAAAACCATTGAAATTCCCCCGTTATAGTTAGTTCAGCTAACTATAACTCGCACGCCCGCAATGCACTGCTGATGACGTCACATATTACATCACTCATTACATGGTGAGTGACATCACTCATGATATCACTGATGACATCTCCAATGACATCACTTATGACATCATCCAGTGAATGTGTGTTTTTCAGCAAATTACATATGTTTTATATATGTATATCTCAAGGTCGATGGAAGAATAAATGGGTTTATAAGTGTCTAAATGGATGATTTGTTTTTGAAAAATTGATTGTATAACTGACTGATTAAGGGGCCGATTCCAATCCTGGAAAAAGGCTGTACGAATCGTTGTACGGAGCGTTTTCTCCGTACGACTCGTACCCGGTAAACTTTCCTTACAACCTAGGAAGTACGATTCGTACAGAAAGCCTCTTTCCGTACGAATCGTACAAAAGACTGTACGGGTAAAAAAAAACAATGATTCGGATCCTGAACAGCCTGTACGCAACGTCCGGACGTATTTAAGCAGCGGTCTCCGGCCCAGCAAGTACGATTCGTCCCTACGGCACTCCGTACGGCTCTTTTCTTACGGGAGCCAAAAACAGCCGTAAAAGCAGAGTCCTAGAAACGGAGCCCCGGTACGCGACGTACACGCCATGAACCCCATCGTACATGTCATCCCAGTCCTCTTAGCCTACGACCTGGTGCACCGAAACCAACGCACATGCCACAGAGGGTGAGAACAATACTCAGGGGCCAGGGTGGGGGTGAGGGGCAGGAAACATACCCCATACCCAAAGCCAAACCTATAATATGGAGCCCATACATTACCACCAGGGTCTGGTCACTTGGGGGGGTGTGTCCAGCAACCCCTGCGTACCGCAACAATGAAAGTGGACATGTATGGTGCATTGCTTACCTACCCGTACGGCACCAGTACAATAGTGATACGATGCGTACACACACAATGAATGCGGGGGTATGGTGCGTTTCACACGTACCCGTACGGCCCAGTACAATAGTGATACGATGCGTACACACGCAATGAATGCGGGGGGTACGGTGCATTTCACACATACCTGTACGGCACCAGTACAATAGTGATACGAGGCGTATACACGCAATGAATGTGGGGGTACGGTGCATTTCACATGTGTCCGTACGGCACCAGTACAATAGTGATACGATGCGTACACACGCAATGAATGCGGGGGTACGGTGCATTTCACACGTACCCGTACGGCACCAGTACAATAGTGATACGATACTTACACACGCAATGAATGCAGGGGTATGGTGCGTTTCACACGTACCCGTACGGCACCAGTACAATAGTGATACGATGCGTACACACGCAATGAATGCGGGGGTACGGTGCGTTTCACACGTACCCGTATGGCACCGGTACAATAGTGATACGATGCATACACACGCAATGAATGCGGGGGTACGGTGTATTTCATGCGTACCCGTACGGCACCAGTACAATAGTGATATAATGCGTACACATGCAATGATTGCGGGAGTATGGTGCGTTTCACACGTACCCGTACGGCACCAGTACAATAGTGATACGAGGCATACACACGCAATGAATGCGGTGGTACGGTGCATTTCACACGCTTACAATGGTGATACGAGGTGTACACACGCCAGGAATGGAGGGCTATGAGTCGCACAAGGATGTCCATCAAGTACTTGTCATTGCATACTTTCATGTGCAGGCCCTAGGTGTGGCAGCCAGTGATATTGCACAGGTCATCTCATCTAGTTGCACAATTGATGTGTGATGACCTGTGGACACATGTCGTGTAGATGGGGCACTATGTGGCACACATCACCTTGCCACTTGCCACCTGTGTGTCTGTAGTCCAACTGTTAAAACAAAGGGCAAACCCAATAGTCACTGGGACCTGGGTAACAAACAGTAGAAAGGAAATGGTCCCAGAACATACGTAATTAGAAAACCTGAACAGAGTCAGCAAAATAACTATTGCAACAAATAAGGCGTATCGAAGTGTTATTTAACCCCTTCGCTGCTAGGCCTTTTCCCCTCCTGTGCTAAGCCTTTTTTGGGCTATTTGGGGTAGTGCGCGCTTAGGCCCCTGTAACTTTTTGACCACATTAGGTATCCACGCCAAATTTGCGTCCTTTTCTTCCAACATCTTGGGGATTCTAAAGGTACCCAGGGTTTGTGGATTCTCCTATAGGGTTCTCAGAAATTAGTCAAAATACAGCAAAATTTTGTTTTTTTTGTGAAAAATGGGAAAAACGGGCTGCAAATGAAAGCTTCTGGGTTTTTCTCTGCAAATGGTATCAAAAAAGGGTTTGTGGGGCTGAAATCACCATTTTGCCAGCTTTTAGGGAATGACAGAATTTTGTCAGAAAACCAACAGTTTTTACACAGTTTTGGCATTTTTCTGGGACATACCCTATTTTTGCTATTTTTTGTGCTTTCCACCTCCTTCCAGTTAATGGTAGAAATGGGTACAAAAACAATAATGGATCCTGGAAAGCTATACATTTTTAAAAAGTAGAAAAAATTCTGAATTCAGCAAGGGGTCATTTGTGTAGATCCATCAAGGTTTCTTTATAGAAACTACCAGTTAAATATAGGAAAAATTAAAAATTAGTTGAAAAAAGCAGCCTTTTGAGTCAACGTTTTCACCTGTAACTTCTTCTAATTATGACATCTCTTAGAAAGCCATGTACCGTTACATCCACTGGACCTTCCTGGTTGTGGGGATATATAGGACTTGTAGGTTCACCAAGAGCCCAACGAACCCAGAGTAAAAAACTGAGCAGCATTTTGTAATGGTTTTTTTTTTAGTTCTGGGTATATAGCAATTATAGTGTGAAAATGTATACATGGAAAAATTGGTATGAAAGACACCTTTGTATTTCTGAAATGGGAACAAATTACAGAGTTTAGAAACAGTGTATATTTGCACTTTTTCGAAATTGGGAATACTCATACTTGCATGACAATTATTGGTCATTTTTCAAAATGACTTTTTTTTTACACAATGTCTTTCATTTGGAAGGGAGAAATGCATCAAAAATCAATAGGTAATAACAGTTGCTTTACAAATCTGAACTACCCTAAGTCTCCCGATAAAAACGGTACCTCACTTGTGTGGGTAGGCATAGTGCCCACGACAGGAAGTGGCTCAAAACCTAAGGTGAACACACCACATTTTCACACTGAAAATGTACACATTTTTTGCAAAGAGTCTAGCTGTAGTTTTTGAACCCTAGCCCTGCTGGCACCTATGGAAACCTAGCAAACCTATACATTATTGAAAACTAGACACCCAGGGCAATCCAGGATGGGGTGACTTGAGTGCGTCCCACCATGGTCTGTTACCCAGAATCCCTTGCAAACGTAAAAAATTGACCAAAAAAACACATTTTCCCCACATTTCTGTGGTGGAAAGTTCTGGAATCTGCGTGGATCCACAAATTTCCACCCACCCCGCGTTCCCCAAAGTCCTACGAGAAAAATGGTACCTCACTTGTGCGGGTCGGCCTAGTGCCCGCGACAGGAAACGGCGCAAAACGCAACGTGGTCACACCTCAATTTTGCAGTGAAAAATTACCCTTTTTTGGCAAAGTGACTAGCTGTAGTTTTTGAACCCTAGCCCTGCCGGCACCTAGGGAAACCTAGCAAACCTATACATTTTTAAAAACTAGACACCCAGGGGAATCCAGGATGGGGTGACTTGAGTGCCTCCCACCATGGTCTGTTACCCAGAATCCCTTGCAAACGTAAAAAATTGACAAAAAAAACACATTTTCCCCATATTTCTGTGGTGGAAAGTTCTGGAATCTGCGTGGATCCACAAATTTCCACCCACCCCGCGTTCCCCAAAGTGCTACGAGAAAAATGGTACCTCACTTGTGCGGGTCGGCCTAGTGCCCGCGACAGGAAACGGCGCAAAACGCAACGTGGTCACACCTCAATTTTGCAGTGAAAAATGACCCTTTCTTGGCAAAGTGACTAGCTGTAGTTTTTGAACCCTAGCCCTGCCGGCACCTAGGGAAACCTAGCAAACCTATACATTTTTGAAAACTAGACACCCAGGGGAATCCAGGATGAGGTGACTTGAGTGCCTCCCACCATGGTCTGTTACCCAGAATCCCTTGCAAACGTAAACAATTGACCAAAAAAACACATTTTCCCCACATTTCTGTGGTGGAAAGTTCTGGAATCTGCGTGGATCCACAAATTTCCACCCACCCCGCGTTCCCCAAAGTCCTACGAGAAAAATGGTACCTCACTTGTGTGGGTCGGCCTAGTGCCCGCGACAGGAAACGGCGCAAAACGCAACGTGGTCACACCTCAATTTTGCAGTGAAAAATGACCCTTTTTTGGAAAAGTGACTAGCTGTAGTTTTTGAACTCTAGCCCTGCCGGCACCTAGGGAAACCTAGCAAACCTATACATTTTTGAAAACTAGACACCCAGGGCAATCCAGGAGGGGGTGACTTGAGTGCCTCCCACCATGGTCTGTTACCCAGAATCCCTTGCAAACGTAAAAAATTGACAAAAAAACCAAATTTTCCCCACATTTCTGTGGTGGAAAGTTCTGGAATCTGCGTGGATCCACAAATTTCCACCCACCCCGCGTTCCCCAAAGTCCTACGAGAAAAATGGTACCTCACTTGTGTGGGTCGGCCCAGTGCCAGCGACAGGAAACGGCGCAAAACGCAACATGGTCACACCTCAATTTTGCAGTGAAAAATGACCCTTTTTTGGCAAAGTGACTAGCTGTAGTTTTTTAACCCTAGTTCTGCCGGCACATAGGGAAACCTACCAAACCCATGCATTTCTGAAAACTAGACACCCGGTGGCTTCCAGGGAGGTATGGCTTGCGTGGATCCCCCAACGTTTCCTTACCCAGAATCCCCTGCAAACCTCAGTTTGTGCTGAAAAAATCACTTTTTTCACACATTTTGGGGTGGGAAAGTTGTGGCATCACCGGGCTCACACAAATTTACCACCACCCAGCGTTCCCCCAGGTCTCCCGGTAAAAATGGTGCCTCACTTGTGTGGGAGGCCTAAGTACCCGCGGCAGGCAAGGGCCCAAAACATAGTGAGGCGACATCAAAATGGCCTATCGCAAAACCACCTGGTTTTGCAAGGGGGGTCACTTTGGTTTTTGACCCGGTGCTCGGCGGCTATCTAGGGAAACCTACCAAACCCATGCATTTCTGAAAACTAGACACCCGGTGGCTTCCAGGGAGGTATAGCTTGCGTGGATCTCCCAACGTTTCCTTACCCAGAATCCCCTGCAAACCTCAATTTTAGCTGAAAAAATCACTTTTTTCACACATTTTGGTGTGGGAAAGTTGTGGCATCACCGGGCTCACACAAATTTTGCACCACCCAGCGTTCCCCCAGGTCTCCCGGTAAAAATTGTGCCTCACTTGTGTGGGAGGCTCAAGTACCCGCAGCAGGCAAGGGCCTAAAACGTAGTGAGGCGACATCAAAATGGCCTATCGCAAAACCACCTGGTTTTGCAAGGAGGGTCACTTGGGTTTTTGGCCAGGTGCTCGGTGGCCATCTAGGGAAACCTACCAAACCCATGCATTTCTGAAAACTAGATACCCGGCGGCTTCCAGGGAGGTATGGCTTGCATGGATCCCCCAACGTTTCCTTACCCAGAATCCTCTGCAAACCTCAATTTTTGCTGAAAAAATCACTTTTTTCACACATTTTGGGGTGGGAAAGTTGTGGCATCACCGGGCTCACACAAATTTACCACCACCCAGCGTTCCCCCAGGTCTCCCGGTAAAAATGGTGCCTCACTTGTGTGGGAGGCCCAAGTACCCGCGGCAGGCAAGGGCCCAAAACGTAGTGAGGCGACATCAAAATGGCTTATCGCAAAACCACCTGGTTTTCAAGGGGGGTCACTTTGGTTTTTGACCTGGTGCTCGGCGGCCATCTAGGGAAACCTACCAAACCCATGCATTTCTGAAAACTAAACACCCGGCGGCTTCCAGGGAGGTATGGCTTGCGTGGATCCCCCAACGTTTCCTTACCCAGAATCCCCTGAAAACCTACATTTTTGCTGAAAAAATCAATGTTTTCACACATTTTGGGGTGGGAAAGTTGTGGCATCACCGGGCTCACACAAATTTACCACCCCCCAGCGTTCCCCCATGTCTCCTGGTAAAAATGGTGCCTCACTTGTGTGGGAGGCCCAAGTACCCACGGCAGGCAAGGGCCCAAAACGTAGTGAGGCGACATCAAAATGGCCTATCCCAAAACCACCTGGTTTTGCAAGGGGGGTCACTTTGGTTTTTGACCCGGTGCTCGGCGGCCATCCAGGGAAACCTACCAAACCCATGCATTTCTGAAAACTAGACATCCGGCGGCTTACAGGGAGGTATGGCTTGCGTGGATCCCCCAAAGTTTCCTTACCCAGAATCCCCTGCAAACCTCAATTTTTGCTGAAAAAAATCACTTTTTTCACACATTTTGGGGTGGGAAAGTTGTGGCATCACCGGGCTCACACAAATTTACCACCACCCAGCGTTCCCCCAGGTCTCCCGGTAAAAATGGTGCCTCACTTGTGTGGGAGGCCCAAGTACCCGTGGCAGGCAAGGGCCCAAAACGTAGTGAGGCGTCATTTGGGGTAGGCAATGTTGATGTCGCATCCCTACGTTTTGGGCCCTAGCCTGCCGCGGGTACTTGGGCCTCCCACACAAGTGAGGCAACATTTTTACCGGGAGACCTGGGGGAACGCTGGGTGGTGGTATATTTGTGTGAGCCCGGTGATGCCACAACTTTCCCACACCAAAATGTGTGAAAAAAGTGATTTTTTCAGCAAAAATTGAGGTTTGCAGGGGATTCTGGGTAAGGAAACGTTGGGGGATCCACGCAAGCCATACCTCCCTGGAAGCCGCCGGGTGTCTAGTTTTCAGAAATGCATGGGTTTGGTAGGTTTCCCTGGATGGCCGCCGAGCACCGGGTCAAAAACCAAAGTGACCCCCCTTGCAAAACCAGGTGGTTTTGCGATAGGCCATTTTGATGTCGCCTCACTACGTTTTGGGCCCTTGCCTGTCGCGGGTACTTAGGCCTCCCACACAAGTGATGCACCATTTTTACCGGGAGACCTGGGGGAACGCTGGGTGGTGGTAAATTTGTGTGAGCCCAGTGATGCTACAACTTTCCCACCCCAAAATGTGTGAAAACATTGATTTTTTCAGCAAAAATGTAGGTTTGCAGGGGATTCTGGGTATGGAAACGTTGGGGGATCCACGCAAGCCATACCTCCCTGGAAGCCACCGGGTGTCTAGTTTTCAGAAATGCGTGGGTTTGGTAGGTTTCCCTAGATGGCCGCCGAGCACCGGGTCAAAAACCAAAGTGACCCCCCTTGCAAAACCAGGTGGTTTTGCGATAGGCCATTTTGATGTCGCCTCACTACGTTTTGGGCCCTTGCCTGCCGCGGGTACTTGGGCCTCCCACACAAGTGAGGCACCATTTTTACCGGGAGACCTGGGGGAACGCTGGGTGGTGGTAAATTTGTGTGAGCCCGGTGATGCCACAACTTTCCCACCCCAAAATGTGTGAAAAAAGTGATTTTTTCAGCAAAAATTGAGGTTTGCAGGGGATTCTGGGTAAGGAAACGTTGGGGGATCCACGCAAGCCATACCTCCCTGGAAGCCGCCGGGTGTCTAGTTTTCAGAAATGCGTGGGTTTGGTAGGTTTCCCTAGATGGCCGCTGAGCACCGGGTCAAAAACCAAAGTGACCCCCTTGCAAAACCAGGTGGTTTTGCAAAAGGCCATTTTGATGTCGCCTCACTACGTTTTGGGCCCTTGCCTGCCGCGGGTACTTGGGCCTCCCACACAAGTGAGGCACCATTTTTACCGAGAGACCTGGGGGAACGCTGGGTGGTGGTAAATTTGTGTGAGCCCGGTGATGCCACAACTTTCCCACCCCAAAATGTGTGAAAAAAGTGATTTTTTCAGCAAAAATTGAGGTTTGCAGGGGATTCTGGGTAAGGAAACGTTGGGGGATCCATGCAAGCCATATCTCCCTGGAAGCCCCCGGGTGTCTAATTTTCAGAAATGTGTGGGTTTGGTAGGTTTCCCTATGTGCCGGCCGCGCTAGGGCCCAAAATCCACAGGTAGCCAGATTGCTAAAAACAACTCTGTGACCAGTTGGCTTTTTGCCACCTGGGGGGGCATCGGGGGGGAGGGGGTTGCCCCGATATGCTCCCAAGGGGGGCAGAAACACTGTGGCTATTTTTTGGGGGTGTGGGCATTGGTATGCCCATTCTGGGCAGCCCCAACCCCCACACATAAAAAAGCCAGCTTAATCGTTGGCGTCTAGTGGGCTTTTTGCCCCCAAGGTGGGCAGATTGAGGACTACTGCCCCATCAGCCCCCCCTGGGGGGCAGAAGGTCCACTAGATGCCAGGGATTTTCTTGGGCAAATTTTAATTAGGGTGGGGGCTGTTCAAAATGGGCATGCCAATGCCCCCACCCTAATTAAAATTTGCCCTGAAAAATCCCTGGCATCTAGTGGGCTTTTTGCCCCCCAGGGGGGCAGATTGGGGACTACTGCCCCATCTGTCACCCGGGGGGCAGAAAGGCTGTAATTTTTGCAGGGAGGGGGTGGGGGCCTGAGCATGTCCGTTTTAGGCAACCCCCAACCCAATTCAAATTTGCCCCAAAATAATCCCTGGTGTCTAGTGGGCTTTTTACCCCCCCCCCAACAGGGCAGATTGGGGGCTAATGCCCCAATCTGCCCCCCAGGGGAGGTAGAAAGTCCACTAGACGCCAGGGAGTTTTTGGGGCAAATTTTAATTAGGGTGGGGGCTGCCCAAAACGGGCGTGCCAATGCCCCCACCCTAATTAAATTTTGCCCAAAAAAATCCCTGGCATCTAGTGGGCTTTTTGCCACCCAGGGGGGCAGATTGGGGGCTACTGCCCCATCTGTCCCCCACGGGGGGCAGAAAGGCTGTCATTTTTGCAGGGAGGGGGTGGGGGCCTGAGCATGTCCATTTTAGGCAACCCCCAACCTAATTCAAATTTGCCCCAAAATAATCCCTGGCATCTACTGGGCTTTTTGCCCACCTGGCAGGGCAGATTGGGGGCTGACACCCCCATCTGCCCCCCAGGGGAGGCAGAAAGTCCACTAGACGCCAGGGAGTTTTTGGGGCAAATTTTCATTAGGGTGGGGGCTGCCCGAAACGGGTATGCCAATGCCCCCACCCTAATTAAAATTTGCCCCAAAAAATCGCTGGTGTCTACTGGGCTTTTTGCCCCCCCGGGGGGACAGATTTGGGACTAATGCCCCCATCTGCCCCCCAGGGGGGGCAGAAAGGCTGTCATTTTTGCGGAGGGTGGGTGGGGGCATGGGCATGCCCATATTGGGCAGCCCCCACCCCAATTTACAAAAAATAAAAATAAATCCCTGGTGTATAGTGGGCTTTCTGCCCCCCGGGGGGGCAGAAAGGCTGTCATTTTTGCGGAGGGTGGGTGGGGGCATGGGCATGCCCATATTGGGCAGCCCCCACCCCAGTTTACATGAAAAAATAAATCCCTGGTGCCTAGTGGGCATTTTGCCCCCCCGGGGGGGCAGATTTGGGGCAAATGCCCCCATCTGCCCCCCAGGGGGGGCAGAAAGGCTGTCATTTTTGCGGAGGGTGGGTGGGGGCATGGGCATGCCCATATTGGGCAGCCCCCACCCCAATTTACAAAAAAATAAAAAATCCCTGGCATATAGTGGGCTTTCTGCCCCCCGGGGGGCAGATTTGGGGCTAATGCCCCCATCTGCCCTCCAGGGGGGGCAGAAAGGCTGTCATTTTTGCGGAGGGTGGGTGGGGGCATGGGCATGCCCATATTGGGCAGCCCCCACCCCAATTTACATGAAGAAATACATCCCTGGTGTCTAGTGGGCTTTTTGCCCCCCCGGGGGGGGCAGATTTGGGGCTACTGCCCCCATCTGCCCCCCAGGGAGGACAAAAAGACTAAATGGCACAAAAAATATTTCGGGGGAGCAAAAGCCCTTGCCTAAGGGGCTGCTACCCCTCCCTGGTGTCTAGTGGGTGGATCCCTGCTTGGGGATCGCCCTCCTGGTGCGATCCCCAAGCAGGGATCCACTGGGGACAGGTACCATTGGAAAGGGGAGATTCTCCCCTTTCCAATGATACCTCTCCCGTCTTTCTATGTGCCCGGGGGGCTGAGATAGCCCCCTGAGCACATACAAAGTGAAACTGAAATGAGCCTAAAGGCTCATTTCAGTTTCGGTTTCTATGCAATGAAGACAGCGCGACGTGCGCGCTGATCTTCATTGCACAGAAACCAGGGAGGGGGCCTCGGGAGCTGGGGAAGCTCTTCCCCGGCTCCCAAGGTCAAAGCCATGAAATAGAAATCCCTCTGCTGTCTGCAGCAGAGGGATTTCGTGCCCCTGGCCTCATGACGGAATGGTTCCGTCATGAGCACAGGGGCACCGATGCTCATGACGGAACCATTCCGTCATGAGCATCGAAGGGGTTAATCACACTTGGAGCAGGCACATGAATGCGTATGAAAAATCACATTATTCACATAAGTGCAGGGTGCCACGGGGGAGGGGAGGGAGTGACGAATTGGGTAGGGTAGTAGGATAAGTGACATATAAATATTCATAACAGTAGTACAAATCAATTGCTGGGCACGTTAATATCGTGCCAAATGGTCAGGGTGAAAATCATTCATAACAAAATTGAATGTTTTGCCAAATAAACCATATACAAGTGAAAGTACACAGTGCTCAATGCACTATTGAAGGTACTGGCATAGTGAAATGTCGACGTTTCGACCCCTCTTCCAAGGTAGGTTGATTTGGTCCTTACGGGTGGGGTCTTCCTCAGGACAGAGAGGATGGTGAAACAGGAAGGGTAGGCACCTATAAAAACATTCGGTGGGTATTAAAAATAGTAGCAGGGCCAAGCGGAATTAAACAGCGAGGCTGGATATGGAAGGGCATTGCCATAATTACCAAATTAGAGAACGGACATCTAATCAGTGTCAGCTTGGCGTCCAAAGGCGCAAGGGCAGGAAAGCTCCAGAGACGGGTGGGAGTGACAAGCACCTATAACGAATTTAAGGTGACATTGAAATCATCCAAACAACAGTTATATGGATTAGTAGGGTATGACTCCATCTAAATGGGAACTTACGGATATTAGTCGAATCACAAAGGAGGGATTGATCACTCCATCATACCACGCCGTGATGTGGATCGGTGTGTTGAGTGAAATTAATCACTGAAAAGTCGGCCTCTATAAATCAAATGGAAAGATTGCTCTTTAATGAAAAACCTAATAGGTGATCCAAACCTAGAGAAATACACAGCCACAGGGACCTGGTCCCCCAGCCTATCATCCGCATACTAAGATGTTATAAAATGGGGGGAGAGACTAGGCGGGACGGGCAATAAATCGCATAATTATGAATACATAACGGACATAAAATGGGATCCTCACAGAGAAAACGATACTCTAGAAATTGTGAATAGTCATTAAAAAGGGATATCGCTTTCAAAATATGAATACAAGGGGAGCAAAGTCATCTGCTCAAACAGGAGAAGGCTAATCGTGCACAAAATAGAACCCATGAATAAAAACATAGGTCGATTTAACCAAATTAAACGGAGGTGGATGGAGCGGTTCCCCTACCTTTAGACGGCGTCCATGAACTGCTACTATTTTTAATACCCACCGAATGTTTTTATAGGTGCCTACCCTTCCTGTTTCACCATCCTCTCTGTCCTGAGGAAGACCCCACCCGTAAGGACCAAATCAACCTACCTTGGAAGAGGGGTCGAAACGTCGACATTTCACTATGCCAGTACCTTCAATAGTGCATTGAGCACTGTGTACTTTCACTTGTATATGGTTTATTTGGCAAAACATTCAATTTTGTTATGAATGATTTTCACCCTGACCATTTGGCACGATATTAACGTGCCCAGCAATTGATTTGTACTACTGTTATGAATATTTATAGGTCACTTATCCTACTACCCTACCCAATTCGTCACTCCCTCCCCTCCCCCGTGGCACCCTGCACTTATGTGAATAATGTGATTTTTCATACGCATTCATGTGCCTGCTCCAAGTGTGATTAAATAACACTTCGATACGCCTTATTTGTTGCAATAGTTATTTTGCTGACTCTGTTCAGGTTTTCTAATTACGTATGTTCTGGGACCATTTCCTTTCTACTGTAGTCCAACTGTGTCATGCACAGCAGCAGTGGGATGGCACAGTCATCAACACCCGCACCTGTCTCCTGAAGTCAGGGACAGGGACACTCTATCAACTGACATGTCACGATCAGAGTGCCCCTATGTGACTATGTCAGGTGTGTGTCATGTGTTCCCATGAGCTTGCTGTTAGTGTTCCGTCAACTGCATCTACTGTTGGTGCATCCAACATGGGTCTGTGTGGAGATGGGCATTGCACACATCTACGCACACCATGCCACAAGTGGATTCCCACGGCTGTAGGGTCTGTGTGCATCAGACATCAGATTTTCCCAGGCATACATGTCTGCGTCGTCTGAATGGCTGTGTTTTTTTGTTGTCACGTGTACCCCTTCATCGCAATGTGTTTGATATGTACATTTGACATTCCATGTGACCTGTGTGTGTGCCTTGCAGTCAGCTGTGTGAATGAGATGACATCCTTCCAATGCAGCTATGCGGATGTGTGTCACTCCGGTGATATCTCTGGCTGTTCACTCAGACTGGCCCCCAGCTCATTACAGGGCATGTCATGTAGACTTGACAATCAACAGGTGTATCTGGCTTTTCATAGGAGTGCCAGCAAGCTGGCATATGTGTCCTGGATGTATTGCACACACCAGACTCCATAGTTACCTGATGTTTAGTAGCAGTTTAGCATGTGCTATGTTCATTGACATTGATGTTGGGAGACTCTTAATCTTCATTATTCCAAACAATGTCCTGCAGGGCACCGCCTGTCCCAAGACCAATGCCAGACTTGGCTGCCAAGAGAAGTCACTCAAAATGTGCCCTAAATTTTCTTTCTTCAGCACTAATCATAATTTCTATGGCAAAATGAACCCCCTCATTGTGTTCCTTTTTAAATTAAATGTTTTAAGTGTTACCAGTTTATTCCAATCAAGATGGCTTCAGGTGTGCCATACTTTTGTCATAAGTAAGACGGTAAGCGCTCTAGTTGTTCTTCAGAACACTCTGGGGCATTCTGTCATTGGGCTATACTTGGGCTACATCTGGGTGATATATGGGCTACATTTGGGCTCTTTTGTCTCTGGTGGCCATCTTGGGAGATTTATTTGTTATGAAGTTTCCTAATTTCCTCATTTACTGCAGTCTCCTCAGTAGGAAATACTTTCAGTTTTTTACTTTGGTTCCATCAAGAAGGCATTCAGATGTGTCACACATTTGCCATAAATTCTGAATGTTAGCACTCTAGTTGCTCATTAGATCACTGTAGTAAAACTACTGCTCACCGGGGAAGTCTGCTGCTGGTATTCAAAGTGCATGTTTCAGTCTGCATGTCAGAATTTATTTATGAATTAGAAGAGGATTTGAGAAGTCAAAATGTGCCCTAATTTTTCTTTCTGTAGCACTAACCATAATTTCTATGGCAAAATGAACCCCATCATTTCGTTCCTTTGTAAATTAAATGTTTTAAGTGTTACCACTTTATTCCAATCGAGATGGCTTCAGGTGTGCCATACTTTTGTCATCATAAGTAAGACTGTTAGCGCTCTAATTGTTTGTTAGAACACTCTGGGACATTCTGTCATTGGGCTATATTTGGGCTACATCTGGGTGATATTTGTGCTACATTTGAGCTCTTTTGCTGGTATTCAAAGTGCATGTTTCAGTCTGCATGTCAGAATTTATTTATGAAATAGAAGAGGATTTGAGCAGTCACTCCGTACGACTCTTTTCTTACGGGAGCCAAAAACAGCCGTAAAAGCAGAGTCCTACAAACGGAGCCCCGGTACGCGACGTACACGCCATGAACCCCATCGTACATGTCATCCCGGTCCTCTTAGCCTACGACCTGGTGCACCGAAACCGACGCACATGCCACAGAGGGTGAGAACAATACTCAGGGGCCAGGGTGGGGCAGGAAACATACCCCATACCCAAAGCCAAACCTATAATATGGAGCCCATACATTACCACCAGGGTCTGGTCACTTGGGGGGGGGTGTCCAGCAACCCCTGCGTACCGCAACAACGGAAGTGGACATGTACGGTGCATTGCTTACCTACCCGTACGGCACCAGTACAATAGTGATACGATGCGTACACACACAATGAATGCGGGGGTATGGTGCGTTTCACACGTACCCGTACGGCACCAGTACAATAGTGATACGATGCGTACACACGCAATGAATGCGGGGGTACGGTGCATTTCACACGTACCCGTACGGCACCAGTACAATAGTGATATAATGCGTACACATGCAATGATTGCGGGGGTATGGTGCGTTTCACACGTACCCGTACGGCACCAGTACAATAGTGATACGAGGCATACACACGCAATGAATGCGGTGGTACGGTGCATTTCACACGCTTACAATGGTGATACGAGGTGTACACACGCCAGGAATGGAGGGCTACGAGTCGCACAAGGATGTCCATCAAGTACTTGTCATTGCATACTTTCATGTGCAGGCCCTAGGTGTGGCAGCCAGTGATATTGCACAGGTCATCTCATCTAGTTGCACAATTGATGTGTGATGACCTGTGGACACATGTCATGTAGATGGGGCACTATGTGGCACACATCACCTTGACACTTGCCACCTGTGTGTCTTTAGTCCAACTGTGTCATGCACAGCAGCAGTGGGATGGTACAGTCATCAACACCCGCACCTGTCTCCTGAAGTCAGGGACAGGGACACTCTATCAACTGACATGTCACGATCAGAGTGCCCCTATGTGACTATGTCAGGTGTGTATCATGTGTTCCCATGAGCTTGCCGTTAGTGTTCCGTCAACTGCATCTGCTGTTGGTGCATCCAACATGGGTCTGTGTGGAGATGGGCATGGCACACATCTATGCACACCATGCCACATGTGGATTCCCACGGCTGTAGGGTCTGTGTGCATCGGACATCATATTTTCCCAGGCATACATGTCTGCGTCGTCTGAATGGCTGTGTTTTTTTGTTGTCACGTGTACCCCTTCATCGCAATGTGCTTGATATGTACATTTGACATTCCATGTGACCTGTGTGTGTGCCTTGCAGTCAGCTGTGTGAATGAGATGACATCCTTCCAATGCAGCTATGTGGTTGTGTGTCACTCCGGTGATATCTCTGGCTGTTCACTCAGACTGGCCCCCAGCTCATTACAGGGCATGTCATGTAGACTTGACAATCAACAGGTGTATCTGGCTTTTCGTAGGAGTGCCAGCAAGCTGGCATATGTGTCCTGGATGTATTGCACACACCAGACTCCATAGTTACCTGATGTTTAGTAGCAGTTTAGCATGTGCTATGTTCATTGACATTGATGTTGGGAGACTCTCAATCTTCATTATTCCAAACAATGTCCTGCAGGGCACCGCCTGTCCCAAGACCAATGCCAGACTTGGCTGCCATGAGGGCACGTGCCTGCATCCGACGTTACAGATTCACTCGACAGTTGATTGAGGACTTGACTAACAAGCTGGCACCACACCTCCAACTGCGACACAGGTATCCTACTGCACTGACCCCCAAGACCTCCTGCCTACCGTGATCCAATGTACCATACTTGCGAACATTTTGAACTTGGTAAGAGGGAGATTTTGAAAAAAAACTAGGATATTGATTTTCCCCTTTGAGTTACATTGAAAAAGAGGAGATTGTAGACAGGAGACAGATCAAAATAAGCCCATTTGAGCTTAAAAAACATTGGACGTTTCCTGGCTGAAACGGGTCTGTTGGCATGTATGGTTGTACTACCACTGCCTCTTCCTTCTGCCCACAATGGTCTATTATATTGCCACAGCCTCTCTTGTCAGTCCTGTATTGTTGGTTTGTTGCCCCTGCCCCCCTTCCCACTGCCCTCCATAGTCTGTTGTGCTGCCACTGCCCTCGCTGCCTGCCCAGTGTGGTCAAATTGTTGCATCTGCACTCTCCTACCTGCCTTCAATTTTCAGAGTCCGTGTCCCTGGCCTCTGCCTCTCAACAGTATCCCAATAAACAACTAGATTGCTAACAATCTATATTTATTACAAAAGTGTGAAACGCCTGACGTCATCTTGATGTAATCAAAACTATAATACCTAGAGCATTTCCTTTAGAAATTACATATATGAGAGGGTCTTATTTGCATCAAAATTATGGTTAGTGCTCTAAAAAACTAAAATGAGGACATATTTTCTGAGTTTTCAAATAGCGACAAAGAACTTTTAAATTATTTGTAATCTTTATGTTTTGTTATCCAATTCACCACTTGATTAAATGTTGCAGGATGGTGTTACTTCCAGAGCTGCAGACTTTGCAACTGGGGAACCAGGTTGGAGTTTCTGCTTTAGCTCAACATTCTGTGATTCTGGTCAAATCACTTAATCTCCCCATGTCTACAACCAAAATGAATTTGATCTTGTGTGATGTAACTAATGCTCATGTAAAGCACTCCAATACCTGACAAGTCTGCACTATATCAAACTGCAAATACACAACAAATACGTGTTTTGCACACTTCTGTTATTGGGCTACATGTGGGCTACATCTGGGTGATATTTGTGCTGCATTTGGGCTCTTTTGTCTCTGGTGGCCATCTTGGGAGATTTATTTGTTATGAAGTTTCCTAATTTCCTCATCCTCATTCCATCAAGAAGGTATTCAGATATGTCATAAATTCTGAATGTTAGAAAGCTACTGCTCACCACAGAAGTCTGCTGCTGGTATTAAAAGTGCATATTTCAGTCTGCATATCAGAATGTTTTAATGAAATAGAAGAGGATTTGAGAAGTCACTCAAAATATGCCCTAATTTTTCTTTCTTCAGCACTAATCATAATTTCTATGGCAAAATGAACCCCCTCATTGTGTTCCTTTTTAAATTAAATGTTTTAAGTGTTACCAGTTTATTCCAATCAAGATGGCTTCAGGTGTGCCATACTTTTGTCATAAGTAAGACGGTAAGCGCTCTAGTTGTTCTTCAGAACACTCTGGGGCATTCTGTCATTGGGCTATACTTGGGCTACATCTGGGTGATATATGGGCTACATTTGGGCTCTTTTGTCTCTGGTGGCCATCTTGGGAGATTTATTTGTTATGAAGTTTCCTAATTTCCTCATTTACTGCAGTCTCCTCAGTAGGAAATACTTTCAGTTTTTTACTTTGGTTCCATCAAGAAGGCATTCAGATGTGTCACACATTTGCCATAAATTCTGAATGTTAGCACTCTAGTTGCTCATTAGATCACTGTAGTAAAACTACTGCTCACCGGGGAAGTCTGCTGCTGGTATTCAAAGTGCATGTTTCAGTCTGCATGTCAGAATTTATTTATGAAATAGAAGAGGATTTGAGAAGTCAAAATGTGCCCTAATTTTTCTTTCTGTAGCACTAACCATAATTTCTATGGCAAAATGAACCCCATCGTTTCGTTCCTTTGTAAATTAAATGTTTTAAGTGTTACCACTTTATTCCAATCGAGATGGCTTCAGGTGTGCCATACTTTTGTCATCATAAGTAAGACTGTTAGCGCTCTAATTGTTTGTTAGAACACTCTGGGACATTCTGTCATTGGGCTATATTTGGGCTACATCTGGGTGATATTTGTGCTACATTTGAGCTCTTTTGTCTCTGGTGGCCATTTTGGGAGACTTATTGGTTATGAAGTTTCCTAATTTCCTCATTTACTACAGTCTCCTCAGTAGGAAATACTTTCAGTTTTTTACTTTTATTCCATCAAGATGGCTTTCAGATGTGTCACACATTTGCCATTAATTCAGAATGTTAGCACTCTAGTTGCTCATTAGATCACTGTAGTAAAGCTACTGCTCACCAGGGAAGTCTGCTGCTGGTATTGAAAGTGCATGTTCCAGTCTGCATGTCAGAATTTTTTAATGAAATAGAAGAGGATTTGAGAAGTCACTCAAAATGTGCCCTAATTTTTCTTTCTACAGCACTAACCATACTTTCTATGGCAACATGAACCCCTGATTTTGTTCATTTTTAAATTAAATGTTTTATGAGTTACCACTGTATTCCAATCAAGATGGCTTCAGGTGTGCAATACGTTTGTGTTAAGTAGGACTGTTAGCGCTCTAGTTGTTCTTTAGAACACTCTGGGAAGCTGCAGTAGAACACAAAGGAATCAACTGACAGTCTCTGCCCTTGTTGGATGTACATGTTTTACTGAGAATGTCAGACTTCATTCTCACATGACTGAGAAAGATAATGTGAATTTACAGAAAACATGCTCTCAGTTTAGCTGATAGATCACCTTCCAAACCTCTATGGGAAAAGCATAAAAAAATAGTTTTCTCTCAAACATGATTCATGATATCCCAGCAGAGCGCTTTTTCACATGATAAAATCACCTTAGAACACACCACAATTCCTAAAATGAGTATGGTGCCATCAACAAATGATTTATAATGTAACTAAAGTCTTAAAACCTTCTATTAACTTCAATGCTTTTTAATGAGGTGCTATCATGTATATTGGTCCCAAGATGGCTGCCAACACTTCTTGGATGAAGTACTGACAGCCAATCAGATCTCACAATGAGATGTGTGGTTAGGCTCCGCCCAGATATATCTATCTTTTTAACTCTAATTTTCTCAGGAACTACTGAACGGAGTTACGCCATTTAAGCAAAAGGCACGAGTCTGAACTGAGGACTACCTCTTTTCCAAATTTGCCGTAATTCTGTTCAGCAGTTTGGGCTGTAGCTGCGTCAACATGTCCTATGGGAAAATGCATGGGGAAAATGTGTTTTGGGACCCCCTTTTTCTCGGCCCCCGCTTGACGAATCACCGTGAAATTTTCAGGATAGGTGCGGACCGGAGCTGGCCAAAAGTTTGGAAAATTTCACGAAGATTCGTCAATCGGCGCCAATGTTATTCCAAATAGAATGTTGCGGATTTCCTATGGAAAATAGGTCCTAACTATAACTACCTACTGGCAACAGCCAGTAGGTAATATATATATAGATATATATATGTATATATTAACGCTCCAAATTCCTTATTTCGTAAAGAATACAAGCACTCACGGGTGGCGTGTCAGCGGGTCTTTATTCCCAGATCAGACCCGTTTCGGCGATCTGCCTTCCTCGGTGTTCACGGCACACCGTAACCGCCATATTTTTAAGCATCACAGTGTGTCAAACAATTCGACATAGACAGAGGACAGCGTGAAATGTTTACGGGGTTAATCGCGCCATCTTGTAATGTAGCCACATCCCATGTATAGAATATACATATGCATATACAATGCGAGGTACAAGATGTTCAAAGTTACCAATTCATTATATCTTCTTTGACACATGAAACGTTAATCACTTTGAATAAAATGATCGCCGTATATTTCAGGACACAAGTCCAGAGTACCTTAATGTATGTTTTGCGCACAATAAGCATGGCAACAACTCCACCCATCTCAACAATAATGCCGTGTATCGGCACCACTTTCAATCATGCCGTGTATCGGCTTACACTAGCTGTCAACAAATCGTCTAGACTACACACATAGGTAAAGGGGGTGATTGAAATAGCTCCACAAAGCGATCATTGCATTCTAAAGACATAATCCAATTCACAAATTCACAAATTCTCTTACTTATATTGCTAGACTGTTTTGTTAAGTTCCCAAATGTACTGATAATTCTTCGTTGCTGTCCAGACCGAACGGAAACTTAGATTGTAGATCTATAATGTAACGTGATTCTAACCTACGTAGTTTCTTCAGGCGGTCACCTCCTCTAATGTTTTCTGGGACATAATCTAAGCCAAAAAACTGTAAGACATTTTTACTGTTAGGATGTTTTTCATCATAATGCATCGCTACAGGATATGAAGCATCACCTTTCACTATTGCCCTCCTGTGTTCAAGTATTCGAATTTTTAAAGAATGAATTGTACTGCCTATATATAATAGGCCGCACGGGCAGACAAGGCAATAGACTGCATAAGGGGTACTGCAAGTTAAAAACTTTTTGATGGGTCTTTTCAAGTTTGCATTGGGTACTGAGTAAGTTAAGACTCATTGGCTATTAGAACATGCCTTACACTTCCCACACGGAAAGAAACCTTGCATGTGTTTCAAAGTGCCCTGCAATGATGATTGTTTTGTTAGATGGCTACTAACTAACCTATCCTTTAAGGACCTTGCCTTTTTGAAGGTTATCATCTGATAGCTAGGGATGTCCCCCCCTATGATTGCATCGCGAGTGACTCTTTTTTGGTGCAACGGGAGCAGTAATATATGTATATATATATTATCTACTGGCGGTCGCCAGTAGATAGTTATAGTTAGGACCGTGTTTCCATAGGAAATCCGCAACATTCTATTTGGAATAACTTTGGCGCCGGTTGACGAATCCTCGCGAATTTTTCAAAACTAATGGGGCGCTACGCTCCGCTCCTACCCTGAAAGTCTCGGGGGGATTCGTCAAATGGGGGCTGAGAAAAAAGGGGGTCCCAAAACATGTTTTCCCCATGCAATTTTCCATAGGGACCTTTAGTCCAAGGTACAGCCCGAACGGCTGAACAGAATTACTTGAAATTTGGCAGAGAGGTAGTCCCCAGGTCAGGGATGTGCCTTTTGCAGGTCTGGTGTCAATCTGTTCAGTAGTTCCTGAGAAAATCAAAAGTAAAATCATATATATATATGTGGGCGGAGCCTAACCACACATCTCATCCTGAGATCTGATTGGCTGTCAGCACTTCATCCAAGAAGTGTTGGCAGCCATCTTGGGACCAATATACATGATAGCACCTCATTAAAAAGCATTACAGTTAATAGAAGGTTTTAAGACTTTAGCTACATTATAAATCATTTGTTGATGGTACCATACTCATTTTAGGAATTGTGGTATGTTCTAAGGTGATTTCACCATGTGAAAAAGCGTTCTGCTGGGATATCATGATTGAGAGAAAAATATTTTCTCATGCTTTTCCCACAGAGGTTTGGAAGGTGATCTATAAGCTAAA
Source organism: Triturus cristatus (assembly GCF_964204655.1). Classification (NCBI taxonomy): domain Eukaryota; kingdom Metazoa; phylum Chordata; class Amphibia; order Caudata; family Salamandridae; genus Triturus; species Triturus cristatus. The sequence goes on along the minus strand of NC_140584.1, from coordinate 766,368,649 downwards.
CTGAGAGCTTATTTTCTGTAAATTCACATTATCTTTCTCAGTCATGTGAGAATGAAGTCTGACATTCTCAGTAAAACATGTACATCCAACAAGGGCAGAGACTGTCAGTTGATTCCTTTGTGTTCTACTGCAGCTTCCCAGAGTGTTCCAAAGAACAACTAGAGCGCTAACAGTCCTACTTATGATAAACGTATGGCTCACCTGAAGCCATCTTCCTTGGATTAAAGTGGTAACTTAAAAAGGAACAAAATGAGGGGGTTCATTTTTCCATAAAAAGTATGATTAATGCTGCAGAAAGAAAAATTAGGGCACATTTTGTGTGACTTCTCAAATGCTCTTCTATTTCATTAAAAAATTCTGACATGCAGACTGAAACATGCACTTTCAATACCAGCAGCAGTTTTCCCTGGTGAGCAGTAGCTTTACTACAGTGATCTAGGGCCTCATGTAGGTAGCCCAATACCGGTCGGTAACGGCCGATTTTCGGTAAATATACCGTTACCGACCGGTATTTAGGCTTTTGCTATGTAGGGGGATAATTTCTGTATTCGGTAATTTACCGAATCGGTAATTTTACCGATTCGGTAAATACCGAATACAGAAATGAGATGAGGGGGACTGTGTGGTGGGTGTGGGGATTCGTTATTTACCACCAACTAATAGTTGGTGGTAAATGACGAATAGGTGTGAAAATGCATTTTTGTGCACTGTGAAGTGTGCAATGTGGCAGACATACATGCCCCTAGGGCATGTATGTGCGCCACATGTGCACACATGGACGAATCAGGGGTGCAACAGGGTGTCAATGTGACACCCTGCCACCCTTGAATGTGCTCCCCCCATTACCGAATCGGTATTTACCGATTCGGTAATGAGGCATACCTTCCCATTGATTGAATCAATGGGAAGGTATGCCTCATTACCGAATCGGTAAATACCGATTCGGTAATTACCGACTTACTCCGATTCGGTAACATTTACCGAATTTTTACCTACATACACTTTACCGATTCTTAAATACCGAATCGGTAAAATTCGGTATTTAAGAATCGGTAAAGTGTATGCCACCTATGAGCAAAAAGAGTGCTAACATTCTGAATTTATGGCAAATGTGTGACACATCTGAATGCCTTCTTGATGGAATCAAAGTAAAAAACTGAAAGTATTTCCTACTGAGGAGACTGCAGTAAATGAGGAAATTAGGAAACTTCATAACAAATAAGTTTCCCAAGATGGCCACCAGAGACAAAAGAGCACAAATGTAGCCCAAATATCACCCAGATGTAGCCCAAGTATAGCCCAATGACAGAATGTCCCAGAGTGTTCTTAAAAACAACTAGAGCGCTTACTGTCTTCATTATGACAAAAGTATGGCACACCTGAAGCCATCTTGATTGGAATAAACTGGTAACACTTAAAACATTGAATGTAAAAAGGAACACAATGAGGGGGTTCATTTTGCCATCGAAATTATGATTAATGCTGAAGAAAGAAAATGAGGGCACATTTTGAGTGACTTCTCAAATCCTCTTCTATTTCATTAAAAAATTCTGACATGCAGACTGAAACATGCACTTTTAATACCAGGTGCAGACTTCCATGGTGAACAGTAGTTTTACTACAGTGATCTAATGAGCAACTAGAGTGCTAACATTCAGAATTTATGGCAAATGTGTGACATATCTGAATACTTTCATGATGGAATCAAAGTAAAAAACTGAAAGCATTTCCTACTGAGGAGACTGCAGTACATGAGGAAATTAGGAAACTTCATAACAAATAAATCTCCCAAGATGGCCACCGGAGACAAAAGAGCCCAAATGTAGCCCAAAATCACCCAGATGTAGCCCAAATATAGCCCAATGACAGAAGTGTGCAAAACACTTATTATTTTGTGTTTTTGCAGTGTTATATAGTGCAGACTTGTCAGGTATTGGAGTGCTTTACATGAGCATTGGTTACATCACACAAGAACAAATTCATTTTGGTTGTAGACATGGGGAGACTAAGTGATTTGACCAGAATCACAGAATGTCGAGCTGAAGCAGAAACTCCAACCTGGTTCCCCAGTTGCCAAGTCTGCAATTCTGGAAGTAACACCACATCCTCTCCCCTAAGTGCAACATTTAATCAAGTGGTCAACTGGATAAAAAAACTTAAAGGTAACAAATAATTTAAAAGTGCTTTGTCGCTATTTGAAAACTCATAAAATATGTCCTTATTTTAGTCTTTTAGAGCACTAACCATAATTTTGATGCCAATAAGACCCTCTCATATATGAAATTTCTAAAGGAAATGCTCTAGGTATTACAGTTTTGATTACATCAAGATGACGTCAGGCGTTCCACACTTTGTAATAAATATAGAATGTTAGCAATCTAGTTGTTCATTAGGATACTGTTGAGAGGCAGAGGCCAGGGGCACGGAGTCTGAAAATTGAAGGCAGGTAGGAGGGTGCAAAGGCAACAATTTAACCACACTGAGCAGGCAGGAAGGGCCGTGGCAGCACAACAGACTATGGAGGGCAGTGGAAAGGGGGGCAGGGGCAACAAACCAACAATACAGGACTTGTAAGAGAGGCTGTGGCAATGTAATAGACCATTGTGGGCAGAAGGAAGAGGCAATGGTAGTACAACCATACATGCCAACGGACCCGATTCAGCCAGGAAACGTCCAATGTTTTTAAGCTCAAATGGGCTTTATTTCATCTGTCTCCTGTCTACAATCTCCTCTTTTTCAATGTAACTCAAAGGGGAAAATCAATACCCCAGTTTTTTTTCAAAATCTCCCTCTTACCAAGTTCAAAATGTTCGCTAGTATGGTACATTGGATCATGGAAGGAAATGGGGTAGGGACATGGACTTGGATAACAGAGGACAGGAGGGACATGGAGAGGTGCACCAAACTGACCCTGCAGGGCAGGCATCAGGGTTTGCAGCAGCACAATACACCACACAGGGCATGCGGGACGGGAGTGCAGCACAACAATCCATAGAAAGCAAGAGGGAGGGGACAGGACCATGCACATGGACAACAGAGAACAGAGGGGCAAGAGGCAATGGTAGCTAGCTGACCATAATGGACAGACAGGAGAGAAAGCTGCAGCATAACAGACCATAAAGGGCAGGAGGGACGGATCAGGGGCATTACAATGGAACAGACAAGCCAGGAGGGAGGGAGTAGGGGTCTGCACATGTAAACAGAGGGCTGGGGGCAAGGGGGCAGGGCAGGAGCAGCAAGATAGCCATGGAGGTCAGGCAGGATGGGCACTAGAAGCAAGACACACCATGAAGAGCAACAGTGAGACTGTGATGGCATACACACAGACCATGGAGGGAAGATGGGAGGGGTTCAGGGGCAGCTAACTGACCACACAGGGAAGGTGGGAGGGGCCATGGCAGCACAGAAGACCATGCATGGCAAGTGGGAGGGTTAGTGGCAGCACAATGGCTATGATGGGCAAGAAGGAGGGTGCAGGGGCATGCACAAAGGACGATGGAGGATAGAAGGGAGGGTCAGGACCTGTGCACAGACAAGAAAGTTCAGGGGAAGGGGCCTCACAACAGACCGCACGGGCCAGGCAGGAGGAGCAGTTGCAGCACAACAGACCAGGGAGGGCGGAAGGGTGTGGCAATACAATGGACCATGTAGGACAGGAGGAAGAGGATAGGGGCATGGCATGTGGACAGGCAGGGTGGAGGTGGCAGGGACAGGTTACAGTCATCTGACAATGCTAGGCAGATGGGAGGGGAGTGGCAGCTCAACAGAACACTCAGAGTAGATAGGAGTGGCAGGTCCATGGAACATGGTGGGCAAAAAGGATGGAGCAGGGGCATGCACAAAGACATCGGATGGCAGGGGGAAGGAGAATAGGGGCAACAAGCTAAGCACAGAGTTTAAGCAGGAGGTCAATGATGGGGCATAGAATTGGGCAATGGAGGGCAGGAGGAGTGGACTGGTAGATCATACTAAATTGAGGGCAGTGGCAGCACATCAGACCATGCATGGCAGGAGGGAGGAGGCTAGTCCATGGATTCACACAACAGAGGATAGGGAGGAGGGGGATGGGGCAGCAAGCTAACTGTTCAGAGAAGGCGAGTATTAGGAACTTTATTGTTTTTAAAACTTGTGTCTGTGCGAACTACTTAAAATATGAACAAGTATGCAGCATAATCTCACTTTTATTCAGGAAGAAGAGGACGTTTGTGACTGTGACTCCGGGCTCACTTGGCAGAAACACCCCCTGACCCTCCACCCCCTATCGCAAAATGTAATGCCCGTGAAAAGAGTAGGTGAACACAGTGTTATATAGAACATAGTCCTGAGAGCACGATTGAAAATGAAAACTAGATATAATGTATGGTATAAACTATGCACCAAAAAGTGTGATATAAGATGAACCGGGCGTGAAATATAATATGCAATACATTGTGCGCAATGACAGATTCATTGGAGAGCGCGAGATAGCACAGGCACTAGCGCATGCTATGCGATATGCGCCTTGGAGTGTAATATGCACAGGGCAGTGTTGTGTAACCTAACTAGTCTCTAAAGTTGTAATATAAAATATGTGCTGGGGAGTGTAACGTTGTATATGCACTGTGACAAAGATATGGATCCCAGATTGTAATATGTATGGCATAACACTGTGCGTTATAACATAGGCATCGAGGAAGGCACGTTTGATGGGGCAATATAACCCGTGCGAAGACAAGTGTGGCATGACATATTCACGGGGTTGTGTTACAGTGCACATGGGCTAGAGAGTGTCATAGCATACGCACTAGCTAGTGGAATACAACACAGAGGTGTGTGGCACTCAGCAGGCAATGGTGGGAGTAACACAGCATTGGGCTCTGCCAGGAGCGCGCTGTGACTCTCAAGTGATGTCGTCCCCTTTCCAGAGAGTAAAATAAAAAGTATTACACATCCGGCAGTGGATGTGTGTTTTATTAACCGTGAGGGGGATTTCTTGCATAGTTTTGGTCGAATTTTTGTTGAATCCCCTTTGAATGGCTTGGTGTGCATGTGTATTAAATGTGCCCGTCAATAGCTACCCATGTTTGTATAAATAAACGACAAGGGTTTCTACCGGGATTAGGCACGGTAGGGCATCAGACATGTCAGAACTTCACTAGTGGTGTAAATACATTCCACGTGGATTCATTGTATGCATAGTCGCCTTTTAATGAATATCAAGCAAATCGTCATGGTGATAGGTACGTACGTATGTCCAGCATGTCCTAGGTGTGTCTATAAATATATATTTTTTAAAAATAATAAAAAACAGTGGCCGGCCCTGGGGATTGGGGTCAAAAAAATATAATTAGGAGACAGGCCCTGGGGGATGGGGTCATCAGGGCCAATAAATTAGAATAAGAAGGGGAACCACACAGCCCCCCTTCTTAAAAAATTAAAATAAATAAAATACTGGCATCATGCCGGAGGCCACGCCCCCTCCTTGCAGCACTCTGCAAACGCGCCCCCTGGCGAGTTGTAAGTTGGGGAATTAATTCCTCTTCAATACTGAGGGTCCCTGAGGGCCAACTAGCCCAACAGTATGCGCCAGGGAGCTGCGCTGCAGACAGGTGTTCTGAGGCCAAGCCCCTTTTTACACCTCTCTGCAACGCAGCTCTGTGGCGCTTACTGGAGGTACCTAGTGGTCTAGTTTGACCCTAGGGACCCTTAGGATTCAAGGGGACTTAATCTCTCAACTTAGAACAGCCACAGGGCGCATTTACACAGTGGTGAAGGGAGGGGACGGGGCCTGAGGTGACGTGTGCAAAAACACACTATGGCACGTTTTAAATTGGGGATATAATTTTCCTTCAATACTGAGGGCCCCTGGGGGCTAACTAGCCCACCAAGTGCTTCCAGTAAGCGCCACTGAGCTGCATTGCAGAGAGGTGGTCCAAGCCGTGCCACGTTTTACACCTCTCTGCAAGGCAGCTCTCTGGCACTTACTGGAGGTACCTAGTGGGCTAGTTGGACCCTAGGGACCCTCAGGATTCAAATGAACTTAATCTCCCACCTAAAAACGGACACAGGGCGTGTTTACACAGTGGTGAAGGGAGGAGACAGGGCCTGAGTTAACATGTGCAAAAACGCCCTGTGGCCTGTTTTCAGAGGTAGTTTTAATCCCCCTACCCTATTATATACTTGGGGCTTACAGAGGAGGTCATGCTAATCACAGGGGGACCCCAATGCATAATGTTCCCTAGTGTATGTAGGTGTTTTCACTGTATTCTAAGTGTCTTTTAGCACTGGCTCTAGGACTGGTTAGTCAGACTCAGTTACCACCAATATCCGTCTGAAAAAGTTGAGGGTACAGGATGATTTTGCAACAAGGCTTCTTTCTGCTCTTCTTTTTGTTCTTTCTGCACGTTATCCTTCTTCCTGCACTTTTCTTCGTCTTTAAGGACTTCTGTTGCTTCTTTCTGCACTTCTTTTTTTTCTTTCTGTGCATTTTTTCTTCTTTCTTCACATGTCCTATCTCTGTAGGCATAGTTAGAAATTAGCCTTTAAAAAACCTTTGAAATTCACAGAAAAAACCATAGGTTTCAGGCACGTTATAGTTAGGAATTAGCATTTAAAAAACCTCAGAAATTCACTGAAAAAACCATAGGTTTCAGGAGTGTTATAGATGGCTGGACTTTTCACTTGTACAAAACCATTGAAATTCACCCGTTATAGTTAGTTCAGCTAACTATAACTTGCGCGCCCGCAATGCACTGCTGATGACGTCACGTATTACATCACTCATGACATGGTCAGTGACATCACTCATGACATCACTGATGACATCTCAAATGACATCACTGATGACATCACTGATGACATCATCCTTGTGATAGAGTGGCAGACCTCCTCTCACCCTAATATAACCTTTGATACACATATTCAAAAATAGAGACTAAACTTTTCAAAACAATGGACATACCAATACCAGTTACAACAACCTCTTCAGTAATTATAAGATCCACATACACATCCACTCATTCACTAACAGTCCTATACAGTCACTCATGCATGTACTCACTCATCATATGTACTCATACACCTATACATCCTGTTACACAATGCCACTCATCCATAGAGTTACTCACACACGTAGTCACTCATGCTAATAAAGAATCAAACATACATTTACTTGCATATACAGTTATACACACACCACCACACTTACTTCTACAGAAACGTACTCATACTTAGTCTTTTAAACAATCACTTATAGAAACACATACTTATTCATACAGGAACTCTTTCAATCTCTCACTCTCATATATACTCACTTATATACACCAATAGTCACATATACTAGTTTAAAACATATGTAGTTACTCATAAAGACACTATTGAGACAGTCATTCACTCACTAACACACCCATACACACACTCATCCACCCATACAGTCCTGCACACATGCTGTCTTCAACACATACAAAGAGTGAGTCACTCATTCATGCACCTATGCACTACATAATACCCCCCACCGAACCATGCAGACACTCAGACTGATACTCAAAAAACCAACTAATGACCTATATAGACACCCATGTAGCTACTCACCGACCCATGCAGCCACTTATACACAAAGTGAGAGACTGATACAGATATTTACATATTTAAACATTACTCACTAAGCCATGTATTCACTATGATACACTTAATCAGTCAGTTACACAATCAATTTTTCAAAAACAAATCATCCATTTAGACACTTATATACCCATTTATTCTTCCATCGACCTTGAGATATACATATATAAAACATATTTAATTTTCAGAAAAACACACATTCACTGGATGATGTCATCAGTGATGTCATTTGAGATGTCATCAGTGATGTCATGAGTGATGTCACTGACCATGTCATGAGTGATGTAATATGTGACGTCATCAGCAGTGCATTGCGGGCGCGCGAGTTATAGTTAGCTGAATTAACTATAACGGGGGAATTTCAATGGTTTTGTACAAGTGAAAAGTCCAGCTAACTATAACACCCCTGAAACCCATGTTTTTTTCAGTGAAGATATATATATATATATCCCCAATAGGTACACACCATGTAAATATTAATAACTGGGAACGTTCTGAGGAATTTGTATGTCACTCATTGCTGGCAGCATTCTTGTATCTACCAGAAAGAAATCATGGTAGGTCAGAGACTCAAACAGTTGCATAAGCGCCTGTTGGGACATCTGCCTCAAATTCCAGACTACATGAACTAAATGCTAAGTTGCTCTTAGAAGGAGAACATTTAACAGACCTTGATACCAAACAAACAACCTAGGTCTGGACTAGTCTCCATTCACATTAGGTCTCAAAGTGAAACCTTAGTTCTCAAATCTCTTTAAAAGCCATCAGTACTTGCATGAGCATTGAAATGACTCTCTACAATTAACATATTTTTAGGTTGAGCAGCATGCAGGGGCATAAGTATTCACTATCATCTTAGCTGACAGACAGCACCGCTACAGTAAAAACATTTACTACAAAGTTTAGAATTGACACCAACAGCCATCAACAACTGATGTAATGCAAAAGCACACAGTACAATGCACCTATCAAACGAATCTTTAAGGCAGCCATTGCTAGGCTCACATGTTCACCAGATGAACATGCAGGTTGAATTAAGAAATCACATTGAAGAGTACAAAGAAACAGCATAATGACATCCAGGACACTTCACTATGGTCCTGCAATGAGCGGTTTTCCCTGCTAGCTGGCAGAAATAAGATATGGGCACAGGGGGGACGTGACTTCCAGCTTTCAGGGTTCTCTACAATCGAATCATGTCGCAAATCAGCAAGTAAAGTTAATGGTGCAAAGCCACTATATTATCAGCTGATAGTACTCGAAGGTTTGATATTACTCCCAGGTGTCAAAACTCTAAAGTTGATATCTGCTGCACATTCTTTCATGGTATTGTCATTAATTTGGTGTCGTTTGCCACCCCTCTCCCAGAGGAAAGCGATTACGACGCGTTAGAAGATTTTGTCCCATCATATAACGTTAAATATGTCCCGGGTTAGATATACACAGGGAAGGACACTCATTACATGTTATGTTGCGCACCAACTGCTTGTCCACCCTCTTTTGCCATTAGAATCACTCCTTAGAAACTGATGGCCGTCCAGATGTTAAGAGAATGTTTACGTTTCTCTGCTATCAGTGAGCTGGGAAGGTTGTAGTCCCATGACTCCCTCCCTGCAGCCTCACATGCTCCCTAAAACTCAAGGCGCTGTCACGAGCTGCCGCGGGAGGCTTGCTTTGGACTGCGAAATGTGTACATGATCTGTTGGCGTTTGAGCATGAGAGAGTTTGTTCATGCAGGAGCGCAGGTTTGTTGTGAGGCGGATGTGGAAGGGGCAGATACGACAATGTAGTTATTGCTGCTACTGTTCTTTGCACTTGGGTGCCCCCAGGGGTTTCAGAATAGGCTGTTTAATGATGTGCACCCCGTCAATATGTTTATTGTTTAATAACAATGCAAGAACAGCTATATATTAAATTGCCTAAAATAAAAAACTTACAGCGGAGCTAAGGATGGCTGAAGAGTTGTAAATATCATATTTTAAGTTAATGTAAAACACTTGGGGGCAGATTTATGAGCCCCTTGCGCCACTTTTGCGTCACTTTTAACATGGGAAAAGTGACGCAAAAGTGGCGGAAGGGGCTCATAAATCTGCCCCCAAGCTCCTAGCCCCTGCGTTCCGCAATCAAACTTATCTCTCACTCAGGCACTGCTCTTCACTCAACCTTCTGCAGCTTAAAGGGGGTGATGGGCGGGGGAGGTGGGGGGTGCATGATGCCCCCTCGTCCTTGCAGAAGTTCACTTAGGGGGTTTAACAGCAAAATTACACGATTTTACTTTTATGAGCATATTTAAAGCCACATTGGGCTTTGAATAAAAATATATTTATAGCCATTGTTGGATCTTAATTTAAAATGGAACACTTTTCAAAATAACACTTTTCACCCATGCCCTCTGGCTGTTCCACTGGTCTCTGAGCTCTAAATCTGTCAGTCAGCAGGCACCATGCCTAGAGGGGTGTCCGAGCCTCAGGACTACATCCAGCGTGTGGCAGGGGCGCCACGGGCCATAATATAAACAGTCAAATTGCCTCCCAATCCCCTGGTTTTATAGTAAAACAACAAAATGCTACTTACTGGTGTAACTTGGGCCCTTCAAACCCCTGGGCCCAGGTGCCCCTGCTCCCGCTGCACTGAAAAATGTAATACCCCTGCCGAGCCTACACGCGAGGCGACCCAGGTCAGTCAGGCACGTGGGGGGGGGGGGGGTTGAGGAGGGGGAGCAGCTATGAGATATAGGATAATGTGTATTTGTAAAGTGCACGTTCCGCCAAGGGTATCTTGGCGCTGATCAACATATGTTTATTGTTACCCAACTCAATGATATTCATTTTACCGACCTCAGGGAGATGGGGGGGCTGAGTGGACCCGCCGATATTTGAGCCTGTGACCATGAGAACGAACACAGGCCCCTTCGGTGGGCGCTTTACACTAAGCCCCCAAACCCACTTGCCTCAGCCCACAAGTGGGTGAGTTCAGAGGCCCGGCAATGTTAGCAACATGAGACATCTCAGAAACACAATAGTATATTAGGGAGTATACCACAAATTGTATCCATAAAACACACACAACCTTATTCAGCATCTCACGGCCACCTCCTGCAGGAGGAGGGGTGAACAGGTTAAGGGTCATTTTCTATCTCCTACCCCTGCCGTCCACACAGCCTCTCTCACCTGCACACCTTACTGAGGCCTTAGCGAGTGGTGCTCAGCGCTGACCCGCGCCCCCATGCTCCTCACCACACTGCGGACCTCGCTGAAGCGGGGCAGCTCACGACGCTCGGGCATTATTGAACTACGTGCGCCTCCTTAGCTCACTGAAAAGGATCAGCTCCTCCCAGTGGATCATTGAAGTCTAATGTAGACCCTGGAATGGTATTTTTCCCCACTCGCGGCGCTATACGACCTTCCACCGCACCCGACCTCACACACAGAGCACCCAAAATACTGCTTTCAACCCCTGCAGGCAGCAGTTGTTGGAATGGGACTGTACAAAGAGACCGCGGACAGGACAATAGTCAGGAAGCAATAAATCCATGCTCGGTCACAGACTTCGAAGGAGAAAGCCAGCTTCCCAAGGTGGCGTCCAATCGGCAAAATCCTCACTTAAAACCGCACTGCTTTAACACACATGCACCAAGGAAAAGTCACATTTATTGCATACAGGACTCCCACGTGTAAAAACTGTCTGTTGCGAGTCACATTTGTGAAGGCACTTGGCACAACTCCTACTGATTGCTTCGAAACTGCTTTCAGATCTTTTGAGGCGCTATAAATACACAAAATCACGAAAGCAGAGTGTTTATGCTTCCCGGGTGAGTCAGCGGCCGCACCTCTTCCCTCCATGCTGGTTGACCGGGAGCACAGCTCCCAAACCCCCCCTGCCGAGACAGCGGCACCTGCCCGCCTGCCCGCCCTCCAGTAGTAAAATCCACCGCTCCTCTGCCTGCAAACGCTTTGGCCTCACGCTGCTACTTGTGGAGACGGTGTAGGCTCCCGTCCTCCCCCAGGCTGACTCGGGCACCCTCAGTAAGACTTCCTGGGGCTAGCTCCACCCTTGGTCAGGCAGTCTGCCTGACTTCCATTTTTTGTGGCTCTCGGCGGTGGTTTTACCAGGACATCGGCAATGTGGGGTAGGCTCCCACTGGATTCCTAACAGCACAACCATGCGGGGTGGGCTCCTGCCAGGACTCCAGGCAATACAGGGGAATCCAGGCATCGCGCGCATGTTAATGTTCACTACTTTTAAAGCAAGCATTTGCAATGCAATAGAACTCACATTTACGCGAGTCCTGTTGCATTTTAAAAGGGAGTACAGGCGGGCAAAAAGGCACAAAGGGGAGGGGGGTGTACCGAGAAGTCATGGCCTGCAAAAGGGGAGGGGGTAAGCCATGGAACAAAACTGTGTTTACAGTAAAGGGGCTGATAGTCATGGAAGGACACAATTGACAAGAAGGCCATCAGCAGGAGGGACTAACAAGTCTAAAACCAATGGGAAGGCTGCATTTAGGACCTAAGCCAATGCAAAAGGTGGGCGGAGAGTGGGCGAGAGCTTAACCCCTTCCATGCGGGGCGGATTCCCCCGCTGTGCTGAGCGCTGCTTGCGCGGGCGTGGTCATGACGGAACGGTTCCGTCATGAGCACAGCTCAACCGACGCTCATGACGGAACCGTTCCGTCATGAGCGCCGAAGGGGTTAAACAAAGCTTCCACGCTATAGTATTTTCTGCATGTCTCAACGAGACAGCGCAAGCGCTGCCTAAGCGAGACCTAAAAAGGACAACTGAGTGTTGGGTACCACTACTTCTACCGTTGTCTAAAAAAAAAAAAGAACATGTGTTCACGGGCATCTTTCCACCGAGATCCGAAACTCTATGGTCTAGAATTAAAGAGTGGTTTTGGGATAACAAACTTTTTTAGGGTTACTGAGGGTACAAAGCTCAATTATATGTTCCTCTGCCCACAGAGGCATGCCAATTTTAAGCAATGAAACTCACCAGAAAACCTCAAAAAAAGCTGAAGATTGCAACACATTTAAACTTATGGGATGATAATCGGATACATGCTGGAGTGTCAACAAAGCCGGTAAAAAGGGAAGAGGTTTGAAACTTTGATTTCACTCTCCACTGCTTTGTTCTAGACTGTCAAATGTAGTACTCAGAACCACATAACCAGCCAGGAAGGTTCAGTGTTGAAATGTATTTTCTTTCTGAAGGCAGGTTAAGCACTTTGTGCATTTTGCTTTGGCTTAATCTGTTACACTGTTTTTGACAAACGTGAAAAAGTATTTCCAATTTCCAATTTTATTTGTTTATTTTGTTATGGAACTCCTACGGAGGTCCACAAAAACACACCATCAGATAAAAAAAGAGAGACAAACTATACATACAATACAAAATTCTTCCTTATACATTGCTATGGAAATTCTTATATCAAACATACTGAGTGGTGTGCAAGTAGTGCTAAAATACAAAATGCAGTCAAATAACCGACCAGTAAATTTCTTTTATCGACATAATGAGAAATGTGCAAATAGTGCTATAAATACATAAGACAATAAAAGGAATTGCTAATAAATAGGCAGAAATATTTATAAAAAAAACAAACCATTTCATCCGGAGGGGATATAACCAGAGATCGTGCCTCCTGGGCAGAGTGGATATTATATTTAATAAAAACTGACTTTAAAAAGAATCGCCTAGCACTTTGCAGCTTTGGGCATACAAAAAGCACATGATTAAGATCTTGGATTTGCAGCTGGCACAATTCACAAATTCTCTTCTCTCTAGGTGTTTTATCCCAGATACCAGTAACATCTCTTAGAGGCAGCAAATTCAATCTCAGTAAGAGCATCATCCTTCTAATCCTGTGAGGGATATTCCAAGTTAAATAAGACTGAGGTTTATTCCCAAAGCACTCCCAAGGACCGCCTCATTACTGGACCTAGACTGACTGGAGGCCGCGTCTTCCGCCAAAATAATCGGGGATCTAAACTTCTTTAGAAGTTGTTTCAATACAGGTTTGTGCATAGGAGAAGTGGAATTCAAACTAAGGCCAAATGTATCATTTGCATATATAAAGGACCTAAAAAACGTTGATTGTTCTTTTTGCATGTCAAAAATTTCTATTCTCAGGGCGGCTCTAAGTGTGCCCTCCTCCCCCAAAAGAAGGGAATTACCCCACCTAAGGACTGCAGCCAGGGATAGGGTAAAGGACGAGACTAATCCAATTTGAGGAGTAGTGCATGTGGGGCTGAAAAGGAGTTTAAATTGCAAATTTGACGCAGGATTCGCACTTCCGCCTTATCGAAAGAAAGCCAATAATTCATAGCCATCACCTCGGCAGCATGAATTAACGAGGGTGGGATTTTTACCTTAAAAACAGATAAAACATGGCCAAAATGGCATCTCCCGCAAGTTTTATAGAATCTGTTTAGTGCACTTGCCTGGGTGACAGCTTTATTGACACAATGTTTAATATGCTCTAAATCTCGGCCAGTTTTGGAAAAAAACCTTCCGCAAATATAGGTACGAGTTAACCAGTCCCAGTTTTTCGTAACTAAGAATCCATCTTAAACATCTCCTTATTTTAAGCCCCTTCTTACGAAATACCAAAATCTTGCTTTTTATGGTATTGATTTTCAAGAAGTGAGCCTCTGCATATTTACTTAAGGCATCTAGCCAAGGTTGCAGGCCAATAGGCATTAGATGGAATATTGCAACATTGTCCACGTATAATAGAGAGCCAATAGACATTGCTCCAATTTTTGGGGCATTCCCCCTTACCGAGTTCAGAGTGCCGGGGAGATCAGCAATATACAGAGACAATAAAAGTGGTGCCAATAGGCAACCCTGTTTGAGCCCATTGTGTGTTCTAATTTTACATGATAGCCCCTGCGAACCTCCCATCAGAACCCGGCACCACGTGTCTGTATGCAATTCCATAATCAGACCCAAGAGATGATATGGTATGCCAAGGATGACAAGTTTTCTCCACAGCGTTTGGTGGTCCACTTTGTCGAACGCCATACATAAATCAATAAAAGCTGTATATATTGACATTCCATGGACAAAAACATATGGATATGGATGGATTTAGGCCCAGATCTCTGTACTGACATTGTTCTGCATTCTGTCCATCAACTGTTGTTTTTGCATTTGTCACCTTGAGTAGGACAGGTATGCCCAGACGTGGGTCCCGTGCTCTCCATGCCACTGGAATCAAGCTATCCTGGCTGAAGAGGGGTGAAACCCCAAAACCGGTCCTAGGATGCTTGTTTCTTTTCCAGAGAGGACCTGGCTTGGCAGTTCGTGCTGGACTGTTCCCCTGAGGCACAGGGTCAAGACTGATTTGCATATGGCTGGGTTCAAACTGGAATGGCATGGTGAGCAAAAAAACGATGGATTTAGGCCCAGATCTCTGTACTGGGGTGAATGTATGACTTATTCTGCATTCTGTTCTTCAACTGTTGTTTTTGCTTTCGAATATGATGCCATATTAAGAGTTTGTCATCGAACCTGAGCAGACAGACACACGCTGTTCTGCTACGAGGTGGTTGAGGTGCAGGCCAACAATCAATTACGATCAAGTAAGACCTCTTCACCGGATGCAAGTGATCCTAACTATCAGGGAGATTGAGCAGATACCCCTGGTTCTAATCGGAACCATTGTGTTCTAGGATACAATTAGGAAGCCTGCCCTTCCAGTACACAGACACTCCGTCTGGAGTACGCGCCAGGACTGCACACGACCCGTGTTTCCTGATCTATACAAGTATCAGGAATCTTCCCTGTTGTGCAATTCAGAACTTTGCCAGCCTACCTCTTCCCTCATATGGGCGCCTGGCTGGGTCCCATGTGAGTACCAATTCCTTCACTATACTCACGGTGGCACACTTTCCACACAAGGCTGCCCAAACAGATCCTTCAGGTGTCCCCATACTCCTAGGTACTGAAGAGACCCTACATCGCACAAAGGGTCGAAACGCCAACGACTGTTTAAAAAAATCGAACCTTTGAAAACCAGTACCTATCATTGTATAAAGTGTGGTTTATACACTATATATCTCCAATGGTCCCTTTTATGATTTACAGGAAACCTTGTACATATGTCACAAATATGTCACCACTGCTTTAAGGTTCCATTTTTCTCACTGGGACACCACTCACTACTGTCGGAGTATTGTTCACATATTATGTGTGTATTTTTGTTAAAAAAATAACTATATAAATAATTGCTGTTGAAATACAAATTTAAAGTGTGTTAGGCTCTCTCTCTTTTTGACATCACTCTATCCCGTTTCATTGCCATTGTGCATCATAAATATCATAATTATGTTGCCACTAGTCCACAGGAACCACTGTTTTTGATAACAATGTAAGTATCCTGGTTCCACGTGAGTAGTGTCCCCTTGTCTTTTGTTCTCGATACTAAGAGTTGGGGCCTCGATGTTTCTATCAGATGGAAGTGATGTCCCTATATGGGTTCTGTTCAACCCAAACTACAGGCTAATTGGAGCTTGGGGCCCTCCCTCTGTGTTTCCTCCCACCCTGGGATCAGAAGATTCTATGGCCCCAGTCCCTGTCTGCAGTGGGTGACCCCAGAACCCATTTGTTAGATCTGGGGGTCTCTAGTTGGCAGGGTAGGTACCACTGTCCAAGTAGGGACCCTTGCTTCTTGTCAGGGAAAGGGGGATACACTGTTAAGATAACCCCTGCTCACCCTCTAGGTAGCTTAGCCTGAGCAGTCTAGGCTATCAAAGGCAATGTGTAAAGTATTTGTACCAACACTCACAGTAACACAGTGAAAACACCACAGATTTACTCCACACCAGTTTTAGAAAAATAAGGTATCTTTACTAAAAACTTCACAAGACCAAATATTACAGACAAACCAACACATTTCAAAAGGTTACTTTAAAGATAGTTCAAGAGTTTGCAGAAAGTACTCCAGGATGTAAAAGTCAGTGTCCTGCACAGTGTGACTCTCAATGCACACAATGCGACACTCTCGTGCCCAACAGTACCTGTAGTTGCGATAAGGTTCCCAAAAGCTATCACAAGGAAGATGGCAAAGGCGATGCGATACTCCTGAGATCCTGGGGAGGCTTTGCAGCAGCCCTGCTTCACGCAGCAGAGGTGGATGCGCCGGCTCCGATCTGTAGGGGGAGGATGCGATGACTTTGGCTTTCGTTGCGTAGGTTTCTTAGGGGGAAGCTTCACGCACAGGTTTGATGCGACACTCTTCGATGTGGCACGATGCGCGGCGCAGCGTTGACTTCCGACGCCGCAACTCTTGATGCGCCACGGAACGGGACTCTGCGTCGACGCACGCAGCGACTGGATACTTTCACGCACCGGCAGTGGTGCGGCCCGCAAACTGGTTCTGCGACGACCCTCGCAGCGTCAGGAATCTTCTCGCACCGGGACGATGCTCGACGCACTCGGCGATGCGGGGACTCCGGGTGCTGCGATGACGCCGCAATGAAATTCTCCTCGCACTCTCGTTCTTGCGACACGCAATCGGATGATGCGTTGGGTACCAGTTACTCTTTTTCACGCTTCTGCTTCCCAGCTCCCAAACACAGCAAAACGACCTCCTGAGGCCCCAAGATTGGGCAAGCACTCCAAGGCAGGTCAGAACTCCTTCAGCAGAGTTGCAGGGGAGCTGGTGGTGAAGTCCTTTTGTTTCTGGGACTTCTTAACAGGGAGCCAGCTCTTCTCAGGCCCTTGGAGATCAGAATCAAAAGAAGGGGACACAGCAAAGTCCTTCCCCTCTCCTTGGCAGCAAAGCAAAACAGCAAGCAGGCAGTCTTCTCCTCTTCAGTTCTGTTCAGCTTTCTCCTTGGCAGAGGTTTCTTCTTAGTTCCAAAGTGATCTAAAGTTTAGGTGTCTGGGGTCCTCTTCTTATACCCCTCCAAGTCTTTGTCTCTCTGTGTTTCAGTGGGGGGATTCCCCTGCTCAAACCGGTTCCTGGGTGTGCTCTGCCCTGGAGCACCTGGTTCCTTTCAGAGTGAGGGGCAGGGTCGTTAGACGCTCAGCAGGAGGTGGAGCCTTCTTTGTGCCAGCAGAGGCAGAGTCCTCAGCCTGGCCAGCAGGGGGTGGAGCCAGCATTGTGTTGGCAGGGGCAGCCCTATTCAGACCAGGGACTACTCCTCCCACCCATCTAAAGCAGATCTCCCTATTCACCCTGCTGCTGACTCATCCAGGCTCCTGGAGCCACCTAGCCCATCACATGACACCAGTCAGCCAACCAGCACACAGGCACACAGGAAGGTTAAACAGGAGAATAGCTACTTTCTAAAAAGTGCTATTCTCACACAGTGAATTTAAAAACCATCTTGCTAAAAAGATGTATAATTAAATTCTGACCACAAAGATACCAAACTTGGATTTTCTATCTTGCCCTTATGGGAAGATAGGCATGTAAACAGCCTTCCCCATTCTATCCTATGGGCAAGATAGCCTCTCAGCAGTGAAAAACGAAAATGGCTGTAATTCACTACCAGGGCATGTTACACACCTCAGTACATGCCCTACCTTTCAGATACACTGCACCCAGCCCAGGGGGGTAACTAGGGCCACCATAGGGATGCCTGACATGTACAGAAAGGGAAGGATAAGGACTGGTCAGTGGGTGCACTGGCCAGGTCGACATGGCAGTCCTGGACTGCACATAGGCACTGCAAGCAGGCCTAAGACATCATTTTAGCGCTACTCCTGTGGGTGGCACAATCAGTGCTGCAGCCCACTAGTAGCATTTGGATCACCAGCCCTGGCACATGCAGTGCACTTTACTAGGGGCTAACAGGTGAAACAAATATACCAATCATGGATAACCAATCAATATAACAATTTACCAAGGGAGCATTTGCACTTTGACACTGATCAGCAGTGGCAAAGTGCCCAAAGCATCTAAACCAGCAAAAACGAAATCCAGCATAGCATCAAAAATACAGGAGGTAGAGGCAAAAAAGTCAGGGGTAACCACGCCAAAGATGCCAGGTCTAACACCATTGTATTTCCCCTCCCAGTGGATCCGCAAACTCATTAGAGGGAGGATGGATTACTTGGAGGGACTGCTGCAACTGAGTTAGAGGCGGAAATCCCGGTCCAGAGCCCCCATACTCCCAGTTAATGCCATGGGTGCTCTAACGAGTTCTCTCAAGTTGCCATCTGCTAGTGATGTTTCAGGGCCACCCTTCTCCGTTATTAAATGGATATCGCCCTGGCTTTCCGAAATTCGAGAAAAGTGCAATTTTGACGCTTTGTCTTTAGGAAATCATCTCATTTTTTATGTTTCATATTTTCCCCCTTGTGTTTTATTACTAGGCTATCCCTCTTACCTACTTTCTGTCCCCTCTTCCCTCGCGGAGTAGGGAAGTACACCCGGGAGGTAGTTGGAGAGATTTGCACCTCCCCCTTCACCCTCCCCACCTGCTTAGTTTGCTTGGTATGGCCCCTGATTTTCACGATTTCTCCAGTGCCCCCCCTTCTACCCTTCATAAACAGAGGGAAGATTTTCAAATTGGACTTCTCCAAAGGGGGACTCAGTTCGACCTCCTCAAATAATATATTTAAACATAACTCTACATACTGGAGCCATGGGGGGCACCAGGAAAAAGGGGGGTTACTGCCTGTACAGAGACGTCTCTCGCCTCAACTGATGGGGGGTGTCGGGCAGACCTATCGCTCGGCTGTTCTCTCCAATCGTGGGGATAGGTTTAGTGGTGAGCGACTAATTTATCTTACGCACTTCAAATAACTTTACGGAAATCATTTCCAGTATGTGGTCAGAACTCGGTGCAGACTTTTCTAATAAGGAAAATATGGAGTTTAATTTTTTTTCAATACAAACAAGGTATTCTGAGGGTGAACCCTCTCTCTCATTTCCCCATTTCTGTTGAGAATCAGGCAAGAATACATCATGTGCAGACTCCATAGCGGTACCAATCAGGTGCCTTGTACTACAGTATAAGAGGAGAGGAGCTTACAATGGAGTACTTTCTCCCCTGTAACCGTTCATTAGCTGATTGTCCTGTGGAAATATGGATTTTTATGATCAGTTATGTCCCCTATCTTGGACCCCAACGGTTTCATGTATAAATTACAAGTACATGTATGTTTCCTCCAGTTCCAGTTATGAAGACGCAAACACATGTGCGTCCACCGTCAACATGTCCTCTTTCAGATCCGCCATGAATGGGCCGGATATTCTATTCCTAAGTATGAAAGGCCACCGGCTTTATATGGTTCATTTATGCCATTTTACAATCCAGGCGAGTAGGCCCTGATTCTGCCATTAAGCCTTTCCCTGCCTTCTGCCTCTGAAAGCTCCAGTCTGAGCTCGCATCTGTATCCATGAACTTTGTCCTACTCCCTGCGCGGCTAACGGTGCCTGACTCAACCTGTCTGCTTGCCAAAAACCGTATTTCACCTTCGAGATTATCTGCTCCGCTCCCTATCCAATGCATTCCTGTCTAGTAGTTTAAGTAAACATTCTTCCAGCTACCGAGCAAAAGGCCCGGCTTCTCTGTCTTTATGCAAGTAATTCATAGCCCTGTTACTATGGAAGATTTCTGCCCTCGCATCTAGTGTAGACACTTAGACGCTTGTAAACGCACTAACAGTCAGTATAGTCAGTATAGAATGAGATTCTATTCTAAAGAGACCTCTCTTTTTGGATAACATAGTTCTTTAAACATAGGATGTTAGATATGATTTGGGATTAGGTTGACATAACCCCAGACTTCTGTCTCCACATATAGAGCTAAATGTCAAGTCCCCTTCATCCCCTAGTTGCACGTCAATCACACGTCATGCTGCTGCGCGCGCATCTCTGCCAAGTATTTCTGCTGACATTGCAAAATTCTTTCATGGTGCCACCTACTTGTGACATCATACTTAATGACGTTCTTTAGTTACGCCTAGTTACACCCACTTTAGTTACGCATGTATGTTTTATCTTTGTTATCAATTGTTACGCCTCCTGCATCTGTTTTCACTATAATGCCTCTGTATAAAAATGATTACTTGTCAATAAAGTGGGGTTCCTTCACTTCCTGAACCTTCGTGGTGAGGGAATATGGAGTCCATCAATTCGAATTGATTTTGGAATAAAGCCCGTTCCGAACCTCTAATACCACGGATTCTGCCTCTTATTTTACTGAGCTATTATTATAGATTTTTCCGCATCAAATTAAGTTCCGGTAATTAAATTATTTACCACATATATGGCGCCCGAACAGGGACACTTTCTCATCTCACGCGCCGGAGGTGCGTTGCAGGCCCGGTCTCCTGTCACAGCTGGACGGACAACAACGCGTACCAACAGGATTTCCTGTATCTCCCTCCTGCCGAGCGGGGGTAACTGAGGCTGCGATCAACACCCAGACGAGGCGGTGAGAAGTGCGAAGTATCCCGACCAGAGCCTAGCTGAGAGAGCAAGATCCGAGGTATACAGAGGCCCACCAGGTTCCAAAGTTTCCGAAGTTTCGAGTCGAGTCCAGTCCGGTTCAAGTCCAGTTCAGTTCAGTTCCGAGGCCTTCCGTTTCGAGCTACCCGGTGAGTACCATTGTCGGGGAGGCGTTCTGACGTGCACATAGGTTGTGCCGGTCAAGACGGGTTTGGGTACACAAATCCGGTCTGCACTGTTTCAGCAGTGTATCTGTACTGTTTAGCAGTATATCAAGTATGTCTAGTATATAATTCAGAATTACCTAGTTAGTGCCGAGTATTATGCTTAGTGACTAGTTCCCTAAATGGCCATCATTGTTGTTCATTAAATGTTAAATGTTAAAATGTTTTTAAATACGTTCTGTATATTGTGGTGTGAATGACTGTTCATTATTGGGTCTTGTTGTATTAAAAGTGTTCAAAATTAGGTATCAGATCAGTTCTCAATATGCCGCTCTTTTCGAAATTAAGACAGATAAAAACTAGAAAAGGGGTACTCGAAGAAGCTGTTCCCATTCCTCCTAGGGACACTCCAGGGTACTTCATGTATCATAAACATGGCCTAGACGCCATATTATTTCTTGATTTATGGGTAGACTACACCAAGGAATTACCAGAAAGTCAGAGGTGGCCCGCAGCTGGGACCTGGGATGCAGATTGCATCATGAAAGTAGAGGAAGAATTATGGAAAAAGAAAGCTAGACAGTCACAGAAAGATGCCATTGAATTATGGCGTAAAGAATCATATAGACGTACAGAAAAAGCGCTCAGACAGGAAGAGAAAAGTAAGGAGAATTCAAATAAAGTTCGAGAAAATCTATTAATTGAAGAAGGTACTCGAGTAATATCAGAACAAATAGACAGACAAAGAAATGCCCTTATGAATGGTGTGTATCCTCTTCTGGCCGAAGGGTTACCTAAGGCTACTCCGGAGATACCAAAAGACTTGCCACCCCCATTATTTCCGATAAAAGTACATCCCAAAGGGCATCCCAGAACCGCAGAAGATGTTTTTCTTTCCTCTTATTTAGACGACGCAGCTCCCGAGTATGCTAATACTGCGCCACATAGACCGCCTGCCGAGGGGGTTCAATGCCAAGACCCTCCTCCGTCTGTACCTCCGCAACAGCAAACTCCGACACAAGTTCCGGCAAGCACATCTGTTTCTACATCTGTATCCACACCTATGGTTGCTATATCACGTTCAACGAATCCTTTCACATCCAGCACCCCAGGTGGTGCTACAGGAGGTACATCAAACATTTTTTCCACGCCACCCAGAGTAAATAAACTTTCCTTTCAAGAATTAGCCCACCAACGTACGCCCAAACTAGTAACTCCCGACACGCTCAAGGAACTTCTAATAGATTGTAGATATGACCCTGTGCCCGGAAAAGAGGACGAAATGCTGCTGGCATCATTACGTATCCGACGAGCTGCAATATATTTAGGGAGGCTACCAGGAATGACTACACATTTAGAAAATATATATCACTTTGTCCAGTCAGGGCGAGATTCTGAGAGTATTAACAGAGCCATGGAGTACCAGAAAGTGGAAATACAGGAGGAACTGTTACGTTTCCTCATAAACTGTGTGATCAGAAATCAAGACCGACCAGGGGTAAATCCGGAAGAAATGCAAACTCTTACCACATGGAGTCGGAATATATCAGAGGGGAGACATGATAAACGATCATGTATAGTAGCTATGTGCCGCAAGACCCGCAAAGAAGTAGAACGAATACACGAAGAAAGATTAGCAGTAGACAAGCCTGAACAAACCGAGGAGGAGGAAGAATTATAACTGCCCACAGGACAGTTAGAAACCATGGCCTATGTAGGTAGAGGAAGATCTTGCAATAATACTAGATGCTTTACTGATCCGATACGTCCGATATGTCCAGATAATAGCAGAAATTTCCAAACCCCTATAATAAATATAAGGTCCCCCGAACATTCGTTCCAAGCCGCTGACAAAGTACTCCGAGAACGAAGGGGTTATCATGTACTCGATTCTATGGACGAACAAGAATTAGCCAGGTCAGCCGTTCATTGGGTTGATAGTCCCGGAAAATATAGTGATGATACATTAGCGCACACGTTTTTGAACCTCGCCCCAGATGAACAGCGTTTAGCTGGTATCTATATGATTCAACAACTCCTTATATTATATAAAAGCCAACACTCCGATCCTGGTCCCCTACCTGATATATTGACTGAATTACTCACGAATAAATGGAGAGGTTCAGGTACTGAGTTAATTAGAGAAATACTAGAATCCAGAAAGCAGTACATTCTTTTTGTATGCCCCGAACATGTCTCACTGCCCATCAAGGAAAGAACGACGTATTACATGGATAGACAGAATCCCTTACGCGCAGTCCACCCGATAAAAGGTGAGGACAATCAGTTTAAACGTGTGTTTGTATACACACCCATATCCAAAATAGAACTATTAGAAATGAAGAAAGTGGTACCCAGCCATGACAAAGACCCAGCGGGTTTCCACCGTGAAATTAAAGACATGTTGCTCATGGGAGAGTATACCTACCCCGACATTATGACAATATTGAAGGTATTAATGCCTGCGGGCATTTACGAAAAACTCAAGGAAAAGGATTGGGAGGTGGGAGACCAGAAGATAGATTGGACAGCATTAGAAAATGAAGAAAAAGCTCGAGGTCCAGGTTCAGGGCTTGGGGAAAAGACCAAAACACTACCAGGTTTACTAGTACAGGTACTGCCACGTTTATTAACTACGAAAAAGGAAGACTGGGGTGCAATCTCAGCCTGTAAACAAAAACCAGATGAAGACACTAGTGATTTCTATGCCCGATTCGAAAAATGTTTTGGTATAAATAGTGGAATAAAAGCAAGTAGCGAATCGTATCCACATCTGTTTGTGACAAAATTAGTTGAAAATTCCTTGCCCCAAGTTAAGAATAGAGTATTGAAATTCGAGAGTACATGGCAAGGTAACACTCCGTCACAAATGTTACAAATGCTACAGTACCATCACAATAGAATTAGAGAGGAACAAGAACATGAAGAAAGACGCATGAAAGACACGAAAATGAAAATGCTAGTTTCCCAGACAGTTCCAGCTGACGGTCATAAAAAGGGTATGACACAGTCCAGTGTTTCAGCAGGTCCTGTAAAAGGGACATGCAACTATTGTAAACAGCCAGGTCATTATGTACACGATTGTCCAGTTTTAAAACATAATATCGCCATAGGGAATACAAAAGAAAGACCACGGCCACTTAGACAGGATCAGAACCAACAAGGAGCTCCGCAGCATGCACAGTCCATGCCAGCTCCGCAACAGTCTATGTCAGCTCCAACACCGCAGCCTATTGCTGCCACACAAACAACGACACAACAGATGTACCAGACCGCACAGTATGACTATCCTGATTATCAACGATACTCATGAAACAGCCTAGAGAGGGAAGTTGGCTTACCCCTTATCGAGGTCCCTGTAGATCAGGAAGGACCCTATGTACACAGTGAACTATTAGGCCAAGATAGAAAATTTTTACTTGATACAGGGGCAAGCCGAACAACCATAAAACGTAGTGAAGTTCCAGGGGCACCCCTCTCAGGCTCACAGAATATTTCCCTTGGCTTTTCAGGAAAACCTATCATTAACGAAGTATCACAGCCTCTTCCCCTTACGATTGGTCCCTTGACACGAACTACAGATTTATTGCTTACTAAATCATGTCCAGAAAACCTGTTAGGCATAAAAACATTGAAAGCTCTAGGAGCTATAATATGTTGTTCTCCGGAAGGAGTAAGATTGTTTTTACGTGATTTTAAAGGGCACTATGTGTCCCGAGACATGGATGACCGACTGCAGACTTTACCCACACATCTATGGGCACAAGGCCCTACAGATGTTGGTTGCATGAACATTACACCATATCGAGTCACACTAAAGACAGGAGTGGTACTACCACGAATACGACAATACAAGTTACCCCCAGATGCTGTAGTGGCTTTACTGCAAATCATTGACGAGCTTATTACCCAAGGAGTGGTTGTGGAAACCGACTCCAATGTATGTAATTCCCCGATAATTCCGATTCTTAAACGAACTGATCCGAAAGCCCCGCCAGTATATCGATTGGTTATTGATCTGCGCGAATTAAATAAATGTATTGTACCACAATACCCCGTAGTCCCAGACATTTCTTCATTACTGACAGCCATCGATTCCGAAGCGACATTCTTTACTGTAATTGACCTCAAGAATGCCTTTTTCAGCGTCCCAATAGATCCAGAAAGCCAATACTTGTTCGGATTTAGTTTAAATGGACGAAGCTTTAAATTCACACGCGCACCTCAAGGATTCACAGAAAGCCCCAGCATCTATAGCCAAGCACTGAAACGAGAACTTGACAGTATCCACATGCCGGTCAACACTGCCCTGCTTCAATATGTCGATGATCTGCTGATCACCGCTAGAAGCGAACCTGAATGTGAAAAAGCCTCACTGACGGTTCTACAATTTTTGGCCGAAAAGGGGCACAAGGTGTCCCCTTCTAAGCTGCAATTCTGTGTCCAGCGAGTTGTTTACCTTGGGCACTCGCTGTCCAAGGAGGGAAGGCAGCTTACACCAGATCGTATCCAGTTAATTGCTAACATGCCAATACCCAAGACACAAAAGGAGGTGCGGGCTTTTATAGGCCTCACTTCATATTGTAGGCAGTGGATCCCTCAGTATGCATTTCTAGCAAAACCACTCATCCAGTTGACAACACAGGAGGCAGCCACATCGACTGTTCTCCCTTGGACTCAGGAACATACACAAGCTTTTGAAAGCCTAAAGAAAGCTTTATGTCAAGCACCTGTTTTAGCAACACCATGTTATAATAAACAGTTTACACTCTTTGTTACAGAACGCGAAGGTACTGCCTTGTCAGTACTCACACAGGAACAAGCAGGATCACACAAACCATGTGCTTATTTCTCTAGTACATTAGATCCCGTAGCTCAGGCTCTGCCTGCGTGCCTGAAATCAGTGGCAGCGACAGCTTTAGCAATCCGACAAAGCGATGCCATAGTGTTAGGACATCCATTGACAGTACAAGTACCACACGCAGTAGAGGTTCTCTTGAACCGAACGCAAACACAACACTTGACTATAGCACGACTCACCGGTTACGAATTAACATTGTTTCAGCCACACATAGAAATCAGACGTTGTAGTACATTGAATCCTGCCACACTGTTACCAGTAAACGGAACAGACCCACTAGCACATGATTGTATTGAAGTTATCACTATCACGACGAAACCCAGACAAGACTTGACAGACGTCCCATTGTCAGACCCAGACCTGATGTTGTATGTAGATGGTTCATGTATGAGAACAAGTACAGGAGAGTTAGTAGCCGCTTACGCAGTCAAAACAGACACTGAAGTCATTGAAACAAATCGCATAAATACCTTGTCTGCTCAAGCAGCAGAGCTCATCGCTCTGACACAAGCCTGTATTCAAGCTACGAATAAAAAAGTCAACATATACACTGATTCACGTTATGCATTCGGAGTTGTACATGACTTCGGCGTGCTGTGGCGAGAGAGAGGTTATTTAACTTCTCACGGTGCTCACATTCAGCACGGACCCCTCATTCATGCCTTATTAGATGCAATACATCTACCCACTGCAATATCAATTATGAAATGTAAAGCTCATACGAAAGTTACTGATATCATTTCCCAAGGCAATGATCTAGCTGACAGAACAGCTAAACAGACTGCTCAAACTCACACACCCGACATGACAAAGACAATAGTTCCGACACCAACACATTGCATGATGGTTAAGGATCCCGCTCTTGACGTAATTGACATACAGACACATGCTACACCAGAGGAAATAAAGAAATGGACTGAATTAGGAGGGATCCAAACGGATCAAGGATGGATGACGAAGGAAAAATCTGTATGGTTCCTTCCTGATTCAATGGTCCAAGTTATCATTAATACTGTACATAGTCCAGCCCACCTAGGAGAAAAAGCTATGCTAGACAGCATTCAACACATTTGGTTCAACAAACATTTACAAGCAGCAGCTAAACAAAAAGTTCGTACCTGTATGATCTGTTGTCAGTTTAACCCAGGTAAAAGCATTCCCGTAGAACAAGGCGGATTTCAGCCTCCTGATCACCCTTTTGAAGTCCTCCAGATGGATTATATCCAGATGGAACGATGTCGAGGATTCAAATATGTCCTCGTAGTTGTCTGTGCTCTTTCCCATTGGACAGAGGCATACCCGGTTTCAGATTACACTGCCCCGACTACTGCCAAACAGTTGGTTCGAGAATTCTTCCCACGGTACGGTTTACCACGTGTTGTCTACTCAGATAACGGCCAGCCGTTCTCCTCCGAACTAATGAAACACGTTTCACTTTTGTTAGGCTATCAGTGGAGATTTCACTGTGTCCGACACCCCGAGGCAGCAGGTCTCGTGGAACGACATAATCAAACTCTGAAAATTAGATTATCCAAAATATGTAGAGAGAAAGGTGTCGACTGGGTAGTAGCCTTACCAGTTGCACTCTTTTACATGAGAATGGTAGCGCACTCTCGAACAGGGCTATCCTCTTATGGGGTGATCTTCGGTAGACCACCAAATATGTGGGGGACGCCTATACCACGCAAAATAACTGATGTTGACTGTAATATGCTGACAGATTACCTGGCTTCCTTGATGTCTGCACTACAATCTTGTCGTTCACAGGTAGCTGCAGCCTTTCCCGATAACACCGAGGTGAAACCCCATGACGTAATTCCCGGGGACCTGATGTTAGTGAGGAACTTTGACCGGAAGTCTCAGCTGGATCCTAGGTGGAAATCGCCTCAACTCGTACTGTTAACCACGAGGACAGCCGTGAAGATCGAAGGTCGCAAAGGCTGGATACATTCAAGTCATATCAAGAAATTTCATGGACTTCCGTCTGATGTAGACGATACACCTCGCGTGTCTTCACCGATTGACTCAAAGCTTCCTTTGATTGAACTGAATGACAAGGAACAATATAAACTAAAACTACGGTCTAACAAGTCAGACAATTTGATTGTTTAAGTCCTCTCCAAGGTGAATCGGTCGAATTTGTCTCTGACATGTATCGCTTAGACCTGAATAGAGAAAGAAACCGAAGGATGCAGTTGAAACAACATGCGTACTGTAAATCACTGCGTAGTCATTGCACAGTGACGTTATTAATTTTGTTTTTCTTAAGTCTTTTAATAATCGCTGCAAGTATATTGTTGCACATATATTATCCTATTTCTAAACATGTTTACAATATTACTGCTGAACATTCTTTTAGTGAATTACCCCCGCATGAGTTGTCATATAGATTTGCGCTGCGCAATAACACTTTTATTAGTATGTTACATCATTCCCATCAGGCTAGCAATGCTACAAATTGTTGGATATGTGGCCGACTCCCTCCCTATCAGAACTATAAGGGAATTCTGCCTCTCTTTCCATACCCGTTCACACACAATGGCTCCTGTGGAGCATGGTTTAGTTTAATTAATTCCCTAGATTCGAATTCCGCAGTTTATCAAGACAACTGGGTATGGGGAAACCTGAACTTAGTTTTGCTTAAAGTCTGCTACCCTAACAAGGAGGGACTTCCCAGAAGAACAGGAACTGATCTAGAAAATGAGGTATATGGATTAGGGAATTTCACGCTTAATCTCATGATCCTGAATGTTGAATCCGACGCTGCACCAATTTTGCCCGCTATGTCAGTATTTCCAGTTAAAGGTGAATTATGTGTAAGAAAGAATGGTTCCATACATATGGGCCATAGTAGATGCACCACTGTAATAGAATTCAGTGATCAAGGCAAGTCTACATTTAGAGCTTCTCGCCATTCCTACTTCATATGTGGTCAGACTGCATATATACGTTTGCCTCTAGATTGGGATGGTACCTGCTACATCGGATTCCTTTTGCCACCTGTTTTCCTAGCTCCTCCTGATTATCACAGAAATACTCATTTAGTACACAATAGAGAACGGAGAGATCTCCGAATCGTCGATTACACTGAAACAGCATGGGAAAAATACACAGATTTCAATAAAGGTCTCTTTCCCTATATAGGTACAGTTACTAATAGTAAGCTGATACGTAGATTAACTAGAACCCTTGAAGCAGTAGTGAACGAAACTATTTCCGCCTTAGGCAATTTAACAGAAGAGCAGTCTGCTATGCGGATTGTTGTGCTTCAAAATAGTCTTGTCCTTGACGTCATCCTGGCCGATAGGGGCGGAGCTTGTAGGGTCATCGGATCAAGCTGTTGCATTTTCATACCAGAAAATTCGCCATCTGTATATAAAGCCATAACTCGCCTTCATAAGATTGTAAGCCAGATACACCAGAATCCAGGCACCTGGACTTGGTCCGGTTGGTTTTGGAGTGTATTGTCAACCTTTGGATGGAGGGTCCTATCCTTCCTAGGTATTGGCTTTCTCATACTATTCAGTTGCTGTTTATGCCTACAATGTGGACCAGCGATTTGTGGTCTGTGTGCCACATCGTGTATTCCACCACCAAGATTTCATTCATCCCGGAAGAAGAAAGAAGAACAAATGATGCTATATGAACAGATCAACGGATTGATGAAGATTGATATCTCTTAAGGGCAAGTAGGGGACAAGGAGGGAATGTGGAAATATGGATTTTTATGATCAGTTATGTCCCCTATCTTGGACCCCAACGGTTTCATGTATAAATTACAAGTACATGTATGTTTCCTCCAGTTCCAGTTATGAAGACGCAAACACATGTGCTTCCACCGTCAACATGTCCTCTTTCAGATCCGCCATGAATGGGCCGGATATTCTATTCCTAAGTATGAAAGGCCACCGGCTTTATATGGTTCATTTATGCCATTTTACAATCCAGGCGAGTAGGCCCTGATTCTGCCATTAAGCCTTTCCCTGCCTTCTGCCTCTGAAAGCTCAAGTCTGAGCTCGCATCTGTATCCATGAACTTTGTCCTACTCCCTGCGCGGCTAACGGTGCCTGACTCAACCTGTCTGCTTGCCAAAAACCGTATTTCACCTTCGAGATTATCTGCTCCGCTCCCTATCCAATGCATTCCTGTCTAGTAGTTTAAGTAAACATTCTTCCAGCTACCGAGCAAAAGGCCCGGCTTCTCTGTCTTTATGCAAGTAATTCATAGCCCTGTTACTATGGAAGATTTCTGCCCTCGCATCTAGTGTAGACACTTAGACGCTTGTACACGCACTAACAGTCAGTATAGTCAGTATAGAATGAGATTCTATTCTAAAGAGACCTCTCTTTTTGGATAACATAGTTCTTTAAACATAGGATGTCAGATATGATTTGGGATTAGGTTGACATAACCCCAGACTTCTGTCTCCACATATAGAGCTAAATGTCAAGTCCCCTTCACCCCCTAGTTGCACGTCAATCACACGTCATGCTGCTGCGCGCGCATCTCTGCCAAGTATTTCTGCTGACATTGCGAAATTCTTTCATGGTGCCACCTACTTGTGACATCATACTTAATGACGTTCTTTAGTTACGCCTAGTTACACCCACTTTAGTTACGCATGTATGTTTTATCTTTGTTATCAATTGTTACGCCTCCTGCATCTGTTTTCACTATAATGCCTCTGTATAAAAATGATTACTTGTCAATAAAGTGGGGTTCCTTCACTTCCTGAACCTTCGTGGTGAGGGAATATGGAGTCCATCAATTCGAATTGATTTTGGAATAAAGCCTGTTCCGAACCTCTAATACCACGGATTCTGCCTCTTATTTTACTGAGCTATTATTATAGATTTTTCCGCATCAAATTAAGTTCCGGTAATTAAATTATTTACCACAGTCCTTATGGCTACAGTCAAAATGGTCACCCCAGCCATTTTTGAGCTTCAATGTCAATGTACGGGAGTGTAAAATCTTCCCCTTACAGTGACTCTTTACATGGATTTGCCTTCTCCACAATAGGAGTGCCAAGGCAAGCATGCCATTTGCCGACCCCGCCTGATCCATCATGGAGGTCTGCTTGGGCTAGAGAAGCAACTGGTATGATCTCGATCATGCTGTCATTCCTTGACTGCTTTGTCCTGTTTGATAAAATGACTGACTGACTTTGCTGGCTGATTCTGCTCACTAGCAATAAGGTCAGAGTCCAGAGAAGCACCGAGGGGTACGTCAAACGGTTGCTCACTGGAGCCGTCCTCCACTCTTTCAGTAATCTGATCCAGAGGCCAGGGCCCTCCGCCTGACTGCACCTGACCTGGCGTTGCTCCCTTGGAGTTCCAACGAGTCCACGAGAGGCAATGAAGAAGAGGTTGATGAAGTTGAAGGCTTTACAGAATTAGAATTAAAAGTCTGCCCTTCTTGTACTACAGCTGCCACCTCAGGGTGAATCAGGGGCAATTTACAAAGGAAACCAGTTATAACAGGGTGTGATTTATAGCAGAGATGCTGTAGTTGTCTAGTGCCGCTAAACAATCTTTTCAGTTTGTGACTTGGTGAGGAGGAGAGCACGCACCCTGAGCGCAATTTCCTAGAAATCATCACGCTCTGGGTTTCAAGTTTGCCTAGTTGATTACTGCCACCACACAGTTAAATGGTTGAACACTTGATTACTTAATCGGGAAGGAAGAGTACAAATTTCCGGCAACAGTGCTTATAGATCGCTTGTCTTCAGTATATCAATGTTCTAAACTCACCACCCACCAGCCTTTTCCCTTGCTACCTCACTCTTTCACTACTCCCGTCCGCTCTTGACCTGATATTCCACTCAGCAGTCTTTTGGCAGTATATAACAAAGTTCAGACCGTAGCGCAATTGCGGTGGTTGGCTGGGTCCTTGCAATCCATTCTTCGAGGGGGCCAGAAGGGAGACGAGCGGGGAGACAAGAGGGGATCACGCGAATGCTGAATAAGGGCCACGACCAAGCTGAATAGGTAGCCCAGCTCTCACTTCCACTCCCACCTCTCCCCCTTCTCCCCGCCTCACCTCTGTCTACAGGTGGCGTTGATGATCCAAGCTCCTGCCCCGTGCCTTAGGCTTGGTCGCTGGTCCTGCAGTTCTGCAGTCCTGCTGATGCCACCTCTGGGTTTTGGGCAGGCAAGCACCTCTGCAGCAACTCTGCTCACTCGCTCACCAGGAGACACAAAGGTCCGATACAGGGGAAGGGGCTCTCTCGCCAGCTCCTCACCAGCTCCTCTGTCTCCCTGCAGACTCCCTGGTTTCGAAAAAGTATTTAAAACTTGCAACGAAACAACATGGCACGAGAAACAAATGCTTCAGAAAAACAAGTAACGGATTTATCTTGACGATTTTAAAGCTTCTGCGTGATTTTACAGAACGTTTTTACTGGTTCGAGACCCATATGAGAAAATTCAAACGAGTGAACTTAAAAGCACCAATGACCGGAGTGGAATCCAGTTCTCTCTCTTCATTCACACCCCCTAACATTTCGGCTGTATAAAACAAAGAACTGGTTACGGGCAAGCCAGGACCCCATAGACATAGCACGGTAGATTCTTTGTCCCCTCTGCCTGCCTCAAGCCGTTGTTCACTGAAAGGACTGCCTGGAAAACTGAAAGTCACTTAAGTAGACGAAAACAGCAGTCAAACAAAAAAGGTGCAATACTGCATCTTGCCATCCAGGCATATTATAGCAGGCTATAGCTTCATTCTGGGTCTCAATTTAAAGCTTTGTAGTTGTCACTAAAAAAAGTGTGCTTGAATGCCAATTGTGTTCCTCATGCCGTGAGCTTCAAAGCCTTGGATGCAGCAGCTAGCACCAGCAAGGGGTGGGAGTTTAGCCATGCAGCTTATTGGAGTGAAACGCAATGAGTAGAAACTTACTGGATGGTAGTCTGAGGCAAGACGACTGGCAGGGTTTCCAGTATGAGAAGCATGCAGCGCACCGTGGTGCGGAAGCACAGGCAGCAGCTGGGGTAGGAGCCTACTTGCTGCAGGAGGGCGAGCAGTACCATGACTGCGAGTTGCCACAGGACTAGCCGCCTTGTCATGGCAAGCGTAGCTGGGGGCGGAAGGGTCAGGAACCAGTGACTGAAGTCACAGAGCAATGGGACGAGGCAGCAGCCCCCTCGCTTGTGCCCCTCGCGTCTCCTTTGTTAGCAATAACTACAGAGGCTTTCCCAGCCTCACGGCAGGGGCCGTGACGTGCAGGACTGCGGCGGGATGGTTGGAGCCGGGGCAGGCCCAGTGCAACGGTCGGATTCCAGGGTGGGTTGCGGCAGGGGTGCAAGCTGCCCATGCCACTGCCGGAGAGTTTCAAAGGCAGTTCCAACAATAGATCACCCCATGCCTCTCCCCAACTGGCAAACACAATAAATAGTACAAACACAGTACGAGTGAAAACTTTGGTAATGGGTTATTCATGTTTCCCTCCTTCAAAATCGATTAGGGAGAGTGTTTTGATAATCGACAAAAAACAACTCAAGCCCCCCCTCCTCTCCCCACCACAGACACACCAGCCAGGTCTATCAAGTCTCTGAACTGTTTAACATTGACAGAATAATAAATTGAGGAGATTTTCTCAGTCCTTTTTTCATGTGCGAATACTCATGTAAGTGGTAGCAAAATAAAACAAGTATTTGCAATGCAATAGGACTCGCATTTATGCAAAACCTATTGCATTGCAAATGGTAGTGCGGGTGGGCGGGGGGCTGAGAAGGCACGGACAGCAGGAGTGCAGGCGGCGGGGGGAGATGTCACAGACAACGGGAGTGCGGGAGGGGGGAGTAGGCAAGGACAACGGGAGTGCGGGTGGGGGAGCAGGAAAAATAGTGCTTTTAAATAACACATACTGTACAGTGTAACACTCAAAGTACAGGGGCCAATAGCCATGGGAGGGTACAAATGACATGGCATAATAGGTGGGACTAACAAGCCTCATAATCAATCAGAAGACAGAATTTACAAAGCCAATGAAAAGTATGGAAGAGAGTGAGGGCAGCTTGTCTCCCATACTCTACTACTGCATGCCTCACAGAGCGAGCAGCACATGCGCGCTGCCGCTAAAGCTTGACCTAAAAAGGGTGGCTGCACAAAATGGCCACCGGCTACATGGTCAAACACCGGCTACATGGTCAAACAACCATAGGAAGCACGGAGGCATGGCCACAACAAAGAACACATTCAGTCCTACGGCAAAAAACATACTGGCTGGCTCCACAAAATGGTCATTGGCCACATTGTCAAACAACAAAAGCAAGCAAGGAGGCATGGTAGCAAAAAAGAACACATGTAGGCCTATGACAAAAAGTATGCTGGCTGGCTACACAAAATGGCCACCGATCACATGATCAAAAAACAACGCAGCTCGTGAGTACCTGACAAGTCTCTTCACGCTTGCCAGCACATGTAAAAACAAGACTTGAGACCGCTAATGCAAAATAAATCTCACTACGAGGCTGAAAGCAGAATTTAAATCTGCGTAGGATGGAGTTCCAGAATTCCACAAACTCCACGAGCGGAGTAAATTTCTTGCCCAGGACTAGTCCACATGACAAGTTCTGGATATATGGCCTGGCAGGCCCTGGATGCAAGGAACTCTACCTCAGTGAAGACAACTTTTGTAGGAGTAGATGTGGCACATTTCACCAGTCTGCACATGGAAATGCAGTTAAATTCCTTACTCATGGCCTCCTGAACCCACTGTCCTATTCCTGGGAAACAATCACACCTTCAAAGGGAGGTTTTCATTTGGATGCAATGTGCAAAGGACCACGTGCAAGTCTGCACTGTATCTGCAACATACAGTCCATTACACTGCTCACCTACTGGTGGCCTTACAATTAGTGGCTAGTACCAGCCCTGCCATCTTTGACTCATGGTGGAAGATTACCTGCTAGATACACAACCAAGTACTTGTACAAATGTGTATTGCAGCATGCATGCACTCACTAATGACATTGATATGATTTTTGTTAATGTGCATCAAGGAAAGCAGCCTTGCTGACATGTCTGAATGGACACTAGGATATGTTATGGTCACCATGGTATAACTGGAACTGTATACTATAAGCTAAGTGTTAGGGTTCCAATGTGTGTGGCCTTGTGGATTTGCCAGATGAGTTAACCAATGCTGGTGCACACTACCTGTACTTGCTTGACATAACTCATTTTACATCAGTTATTGACCACAATAATACTCAGTTGCATGCTTCATAACCAACACCAGGGAGTTGTTATATGGACCATGTGTTTAATTCCATGTGTACACCACATCATGCTTCCATCTCAATCTTAGGTTTTGTTATGGTTATGAGTGTATTTGTGTAGACATTGCCTTTTCGTATACCTACACTACCAGCATTTGGTGCATGTTTACCTTGTTTTTCCTTCTTTCATTAGGAGGACTATATATTTAGAAGGAATATTGTTAATTTCTGTTCCCCCAAAATGTGGTTTGGGGTGGATATGCCACATGTGATGTTCAGAAAATATGAGCCTATTATTGCTGAAATTATGTACAAGTTCATCTTTAACTAACTCATATTTCCTTCACCTCCCCCAGGCACCATGACAGCAGATCAGGCTGAGAATCACCACATCAGGCTGGAGCACTACCTCCACATCAGTTATAATGGCTAAGGTGCACCAGAGGATGGGGAAAATGTACGAGGAAGGAAAGACGGCCAGTATGTGAAAGGCAGGCAGGCATGAACAACCACAACCACTGGCCATTCCAGGACCATCCTCTGGACAGCAGGCCTAAGCAACACAGGGCTGGTCATTGGCCTATTTTTGGAGCACAGGCTCCGAAGGATCTACAAAAACTGAAACTGAGGCTAGCTGCCAATGAGGGAGAACTCTCAAGTCTGCTGGCCATAATGCTCACCTTGCAGGAGACAATGAAGCGGATCAGTGTCAGTGCCCAAGTATAACTCTCCCCCAGGCTCTTCTCTATTTCCAGTTATTTACCAGTTGTTTGTATTGTATAGGATTGTTAGCATAGGTTAGAATAGGTTTTAGCATTGGACTAGTGTAGGATAGTATAAGTTAGTTTATTTTTTTAATAGGTAGTACTTTTTAGGTGTGCACATGGATGGGTATGTTCTTTATTGTGTAGGAAAGTTGATGTATAGTGTCTGTTTTATGGGGGGAAATTAACAATACAAAAATATAT
Organism: Triturus cristatus; assembly: GCF_964204655.1. Taxonomy (NCBI): domain Eukaryota; kingdom Metazoa; phylum Chordata; class Amphibia; order Caudata; family Salamandridae; genus Triturus; species Triturus cristatus. Next base: position 766,332,425 of record NC_140584.1, on the reverse strand, counting down.
GCATATGGATGTAGGTGTTTACATAGTGTATGCTCAGAATGCATTTGTCTTTATTTTATGCTGTCCTCTGTGTCTAATAGTTAAAAGGGTTTAGGAGGTATAGAGCTTAGGTAAGTTAGCTTAGGCTAGGTAGGTGTAGGTAGCTTTAAAGAGTTAGTATAGTTTAATGTGCTGTTCGGTATAGTTAGTTTAGGTGAGATTGGTGTAGTCAAATGATAATTTTCAGATATTTACATTTTATTCTTATTTCACTACTTCATCATCCTATTTAAATTAAGGTTTTGCAACCATGGGATAAGTTGAGTTGAGTAAATGAGGTTGCACGTGCCTGCATTTTTATCAGATATGTGTTTTTTAGCGACAGGCCTATGGACAAGCATCAGTTTACCTCACATTTGAGTCACTTAAGGACTCAACACCATTCTTTAGGCACTGTCATTGCACATCTTCATGTGAACCAATTCACAGGCCTACATATGTAGCCATCTGCTGTAGCATTGTGTGTGTAAGAAATGTTGCATGTAATGTTGGGATGGGTCTGTCACCCCATAGTACCCATTCATTGCTGTGCTATGACACACTGGTCCCTGCCACTTACGCACTCACCCTTGCACCATTGTACAAGTGCGTAATTTTTGTTTGCTGGTTACTATCCATGAAAATGGCCTTCACCTGCCCGGAAAATTCAATCATCTTTGGCCTTGAGCAATTTCTAGGTGAGAGACTGCATGTATGTGAAAGTATGCAACTAGTTGCCGAATTAGAGTAGGCAATAGTCTGAGATTTCCTCTAAGCCTGGGGATGTGTAGCTTGGTTCCAGGGTCTGTGCTCTGGCTCCTCTATATTGTTACATGTGGTTAAACTCACACTCAATGCTTATGAGGGCTCACAGGGCCAAAGAGACGCAATGTCCCTATATATCTTAGTGTGCCTTACCAAACCATTCATCATTTGACTCCAGACCCCAAACACTTAGTAGTTGCAGTACATGCTTAATGACATCTGAGGTGTAGCATTGAGCTTTTATATCCTTGATTGGCATAGATATGATGCTATGCAGAAGAAGCCTGGCCATTAATATCTGCCTATTGTCAGTGCATGCATTATGATAGGACACATACAATGTCTTCAATATGTGCATGATAAAATTGTCATGATAACTGAGCACGATATCTGCAGGATGTGTGAGCATTTGTTAGTGGCTCACCTGCGTCACAGGACCCAATTTCTGCAGTTCGGCAATTGTGTTGTTAGATGGCCTATTTCACTTTGTGGTACTCAATATACCATGCTTATTGTCACAACATGACATTCAATAGTTCAAAGAGATTTGAAACATAATGTTACCGCAGGGGAGGTGTTGTGTTTTGATTTAGATACCCGTATATAGGTTTTCCTGAATCATGTCCTTATATAGGCACAATTCGCTTTGACCTTATTAAGGCAAAGAATCCCAGTCCTTATTTAGGCATAAGCCATGCAATCCAAATACAGGCATAGTCACCTACATCCGCCATTCCCATGTCACAAAGAGTTCTTAGAAACCAGATCTTTAAACCGAATGGGACTTTCCCTAGCTAGGATTATTGATTTCTCCAAGAATTCATCTATTATGCATGAACTACTATTCCTTAGGGGTTCATCCATGATGTCTTCCTCTGCCCGACTTTACGTCAATACTAGCATTCCTAAGCACCTTCCAGGTATGAATATACCTTCCCTTACCATGGCAAACCATGGCACGACCTGAGTTCGGACGAGACCATATCCCGGCCTGACGCACTGACCAGACGCTCTCTTCCCTGCTCGCAGATGGTCCAGCTTCCAATGTTCTGACTCCCTTCACGGGGTGTTAAAGTTTGAGACTCGGAAATAGGTTCCCACCTCTCTCATTCTAAAGTTATAAAGCTGAATAGAACCTAGAGGGACTCTTGGCATACTAAACTTAGTATATACCATACTATAGAAAACAGCACCTACTTCTTACCTCATTCTACACTTAGGTTAGGTACACTGGGGTAGAACTATTTAGAAGTGTCAGACGAGTATTCACTTTTCAGCCTGTGTTATTTATGTATGTATATATGATTATATGTCATAGCTAAAAGACAATGCTATTGCAGTATTATTTCTTCTTACTGCTTACGCTGTGCGTATTATTTCTTGCTTACTGTCTAATGATAGTAACGGCTCATATCTCTTACACGAGAAGCAAGACTGTTCCATGGAACAGAAGCAGTACTCAGTGCCAGATCTTGATAAAATGAAAAGGAACGTTTTGACAAGGAACCTAGAAAGTTCAAGTTTGTGTGGTTCAAATATGCTTTTATCGCCACTTCAATACTTTCCTTCATGATTGTTTCAGGATGAAGCCAATATTCCTTCAGGCCAATACTGATCAGTGCATTTGACAGATGGGTAAACCATGGTAGCTTGTGATAATCTCGTTGATTCATGATGTCTAATAGAGTAAGTCTGTGTGTTGCTAATGTATGCTTAGAACATGTACTAAACCAGTTTTTTAATAGAGCCAATGCAGCATAATCCTCAATTTTCTCTAGACCTAATTTAGTTCTCCCAGTCAGCATTGGCGTGTCATAGCCCTGATGTCATAACCATCAAATTGAATTGTTTTCCGTAGTTTGTAAGTCTAAGGTCTTCTTATGTCCACAAATCTCGGGCCATATAGACAAGCACCCCTTGCGTTCATTTTGTAAGCCAACACTGCTGACTTCACTGAGGGATCGCCACAGGAATTTACGATTCTCAACACTGCTCCAGCTTGCTGGGCCAGAGCGATGTCACTTTTAGATAACTGTGGAGACCACTTAAGTTTGTCATCGAATCGGATGCCTAAATAGTCATAAGCGGATACTTTAGTGAACGGTGTTTTATAAACCTTAAAAGTGGCTTGCAGTTTTTACTTTTGCTTGAGAATCATGTATTTTGTTTTCCCAACGTTAATAGACAATTTCCTAGTTGTGCAAAAGGACTCCAAACCTTACAGCAGATGGTGTTTTGATATCTCCGTTCTAGCCAACAGTACCACATCGTCAGCAAAAAGCAAGATTGGTCTTTGGTCATTGCCTGGTTCTGGTACATCCAAATAGAGGTCCTTCATAGTTGTTACCATATCGTTGAAAAGAGTTGGTGCTAAAATGCAACCTTGTTTTATGCCTTGCTGTATTGGTATCTCTGTTGCATATTTACCCCCAGTACTATATCTAATCCTTGTAGTGTTACAATAGTGTAGGGCAATTTGGAGCTTCAAGATTTTTCTGGGATATGCATTCCACGCAGGGTTTACCATAGTATATAGCAATCAATGCTGTGGAAAGCTGTTTGGAGATCAACAAAGACCAGACAAAGTGATAACTTTTTTAGGAGCTTTTAAGTTCAATCTAAAAACGTGGTCTCCGGTGCTCTGGCCCCTCCTAAAGCCTACTTGAGATCATGATATCCAATCCATTTCTTCCAACCATTGGTTTAAACAAGATAAAAACAGTTTTCAAAATATTTTACCCACGCCATCAAACAACAAATTCATCCGGTAGTTAGTCATCAGACCTCTTGGACCCTTTTTGTGGATAGGCACGATTATTGATTTTCTCCATGATCGAGGTATGTCTCCTAAGTACCAGATTTTATGAAAAGTGTGAGTTAGAACTGGATGCCAAAGAGTTAACTGATTTAGAAAAACAACAGAGGGAATTACCGGCTTTAGGCCTCACTTGTTGAGAAAAATATCCACCAACTGGGACGTTTTGCAATAGTACATATTGCTGTATTCATTAAACTGACACATGAATATGGCTACCTTACTTTTGCCCTGAAGAAGAAGCCCTTGTGAAGGGTGAAACACATTGGCTGTTTTCCTTTGTGGACAAACAACCTTTGAAAAATAAACACTTGCAAAAAAACTCACAATGCCTGCGGAATGAACTATTGCTTTGTGTGCACTGTAAATTGCTGATTTTGTGTATTTCCTCTCATCAGCCTTTTCTCTTAAAAATGACCATTGCCTGATCTTTAATGTTGCTTAACATGTCGTTATCTCAGCGCCATTGTGTGGTTTTCAGCACCTATCAATTTAGAGCATCTATCAATTGAATTGGTGACATCTACCTGGTAGAAATAGATCTCTTTGTTTAAAATTTCGACTGGGAACACTACCAGTGGCTTCTATAGCCAAAAGGTGGTCACCATCCTCAGACGAGAGGTCAGATTATAGCCTCTGCTCTTTGGGAGGTTGAGAGACACTATCTCACTTTCTCCTGCTGTGCCACTTCACACTTTACCATCGCAAATACAACCTGTGACCATTCTTCCTAACATTTAAGATCAGACCTGTAAGGAGGTGGAGGTTTTTTGTATGAGAACTGATGATAGAGGTATTATATTGGCTGCCTGATCCTATATTCATGCTGCATGGAAACTAAGAACAGAAGCACACACACAATTGAATGCAGTTAGGCAATGTCTGTAAGTCTGCTAAGGGGCCACTGGTTAGCTGGCAGGTGGCCAGTTACGGTTATTCATAGTTAGAAGATCGACTTTTAACTGACAACATGTAAATGAGTCCAACTAGATTAAAATAGCACTCAAGCTCTTATACCTTACTCACCAGATCAGCTGGTAAGCAACATTTGTAATGTCATACAGGTCTTATTGGTATGAGCAGGCACTTAGATGAGACAAAGGGCCTATTATTAAGCAGGCTTGGTTTTATGTTACCTTCTTTTCTCATTGTATTTTTATGGAAAGGTGGGCTGACACCCACTTGGCAGCTTTGATCTGACACATTGTTGGAAAAAAACTTGACATGTTTTTAGCACATTAAATTAACTTTTCCTGCCATTGCTCCTGATAATTTTACCACTTGATGGGCCCATTGAATCACTACTGAATGTAATTTAAAACAAAATAGTATGTAAAGTATATAAAATATATATATTTTATATATATTACCCACTGGCGGTCGCCAGGCAGGTAGTTGTAGTAAGGACATATTTTTCATAGGAAACTCGTTTATTGTTTTCCCAATAACTTTAGAACCGGTTGACGAATCTTCGCAAAATGTTCAAAACTTATGGCCCGCTCCGGTCAGCTCCTATCCTGAAAGTTATGGGGTGATTCGCCAAGCAGGGGCTGAGTAAAAAGGGGGTCCCAAAACGCGTTTTCTCCATGTTATTTCCCATAGGAAACTTTAGACACGACTACAGCCCGAACTGCTAAATAGAATTACACAAAATTTGGCAAAACAGTAGTGCTTGGTTCAGAAAGCGCCCTTTTTTCAAACCAGGAAGTGTTGGCAGCCATTGTGTGCCTCAGTAGAACCGAGGCACAATAAACCAGGGAAACAAACACGTAGAACAAGAAAAGGGGGCAGGGTAGAAACACCCTGACCCCCTAGGCCTGCTTAGGGGGTCCCACAAGGACAATCGCTGAGATGCACGGAGGATTCGCAGATCCGGACGTAAAAATAAAAAAAAACGAAGCGCGGGCTTCTGCGCTTTGTTATTAATTAGCCCCGAGGTGGGCCAAGTCCTGGGGGCATGTAAAAGAATGTGTGGGGGCCCCAATCCCCCACACTGCCCAGGGGACCGCCACCCCCGGGGCTTAGTTTTTTTACGTGTGGGGTGACCTCCAAGCCCCCCAAGCCCCGGAGACCGCCACCCCGGGGCTTTCATTATTAAATTTACGGGTGTCACATGGCCCCCCGCTGCCCCGGGGACCGCCACACACTGGGGCTCTTATTTTTTTAATAATACCTGTGTGGGGGGGCTCGAGCCCCCCACACACCCTGGGGACCGCCACCTCCTCAGGGCTGTAATTATTCAAATTTGGGGGTCCGTGATGGACCCCCAAGCCCCAGGGACCACCACCTTTGCCGATGGTGGGAGGGGGGCCACGTGACCCCTCCTGGAGCCAGTGATGGCCCTGGGGACCGCCGACCCCCAGGGCCGGCTCCTGCAGTGTCACGGGGTGCCCACCCCCGGGACAATGCAGTTTGCAATGACAGGACGGGAGCCTCACGGCTCCCGCCCTGTCACAGCAAACTGCTTTGCTTCATTGAAGCGAGAGCAGGGAAACCTGCACTCGCTCCAATGAAGCAAAGCAGAATTGCTCTTCCACATGGGGAGCTGCATGTCAGCGGCTCCCCATGTGGAAAAGCAATGCCGGGTCCCGCAGGACGCGGGGAGCCGGTGAGACAGTGGAGTGATTGGGGACCACCCCACGGTCCCCAATGGATAGGGCCGGCCCCGTGGTATGGGGTCCCAGGGCCATAAGTGGCCCTGGATGGGGGACATTCAGCCCCCCTCCCCACCATTTTTTTTAAAAAAAATGCAGCCACTCCCCGGGGGATGGGGTCCCCGGGGCCATAATAGGCCTGAGGTGGGTGGCCATGCGGCCCCCCTCCGAAAATAAAATTAAAAAAGCAATAGCCAGGCCCTGGGGGATGGGGTCCCTGGGGCCAGAAGTGGCCCAGGAGGGGGGCCACACGGCCCCCCTCCCAAAGAAAAGAAATAAATAAAAATAAAGGCCGGCCCCGGGGGATGGGGTCCCTGGGGCCAATAGAGGCCTCAGGAGGGGGGCCACGCAGCCCCCCTCCATAATAAAAAAATAAAAATATTTGGCCATGCCCCGGGGGATGGGGTTCCAAAGAAAAACAAAAAAAACACACTGGATCGTGCTGGAGTCCCCGCCCCCTCCCAGCAACACTCTGCAAACGCGCCCTGTGGCGCGTTTTAAGTTACGGATTAATTCTAGGGGTGGGGGGAACTTAGACGAAGATGCGGAGATTGCTTTTCCCACCCGTTCGCGATGTGTTTTTGCGTGCTTGTGGGGAAATATATCTCCAACTTGCCCATGCGGTCACTAATGGGCACGGCCATCTTACTCGCGATGCTTATTTCCTGTTCCGGGTCAAATGACGTGTTCGCAATCGCAATGATGTGTTCGCGATCGCAAACTCTCGCGGCAAACCAACAATCCAACATCTCGTGGCGCACGCGAACGGATAGGAAAACTCGTCAGTGAACGCAGGGACCCAGTAAGTCGCGAGCGCGCACGGGAGAACACATTTTTAAAGCGCAAACAAGAAAAATACTTCAGTTTCGCGGCAGGTTGCGAAAGGTTTGACATTTTCGCGCTCTCCGTGGAACGGGAAAATGTCAAAATATCGCAAATACCGCGAGTGGAACAAAATTTACCGCCCAGGCCAAATTAATTCCCCTTCAATACTGGGGGACCCTAGGGGTCAACTAGCCCACCAGGTACCTCCAGTAAGTGCCACAGGGCTGCATTGCAGAGAGGTGGTCCAGGCCACGCCCTTTTTACACCTCTCTGCAACGCAGCTCTGTGGTGCTTAGTGGAGGTACCTGGTGGGCTAGTTGGACCCCAGGGGCCCTCAGAATTAAAGGGGACTTAATCCCCCAACTTAAAATGCTCCACAGGGCGCGTTTGCACAGTGGTGAAGGGAAGAGGCGGGGCCTGAGGTGACATGTGTGCAAACGGGCCCTAAGGCGCGTTTTAAGTTGGGGAATTAATTTCTCTTCAATCCTGAGGGTCCCTGGGGGCCAACTAGCCCACCAGGTACCACCAGTAAGCACCAGAGGCATGTGTTGCAGAGAGGCAGTCCAGGCTGTGCCCCATTTTACACCTCTCTGCATCGCAGCTCTGTGTCACTTACTGGAGGTACCTGGTTGGCTAGTTGGACCCCAGGGACCATTAGGATTCAAGGGGACTTAATCCACCAACTTAAAATGTGCCACGGGCGTGTTTCCACAGTGGGGAAGGGAGGGGGCGGGGCATAAGGTGATGTGTGCAAACACGCCCTGCGGCACGTTTTAGGTTGGGGAATTAATTCCCCTTGAATCCTGAGGGCCCCTAGGGGCCAACTAGCCCACCATGTACCTCCAGTAAGTGCCAGAGGCCTGCATTGCAGAGAGGTGGTCCAGACCATGCCCCGTTTTACACCTCTCTGCAATGCAGCTCTGTGGCACTTACTGGAGGTACCTGGTTGGCTAGTTGGACCCCTGGGACCATTAGGATTCAAGGGGACTTAATCTCCCAACTTAAAATGGCCACAGGGCGTGTTTGCCCACATATCACCTCAGGCCCCCTCCTCCCTTCACCACTGTGCAAATGCACCCTATAGCGCGTTTTAAGAATGTAGTTTTAATCCCCCTGCCCTATTATGTACTACAGAGGAGGTCATGCTAATCACAGGGTTACCCCAACGCATAGTATTCCCTAGGGTATGTAGGTGTTTTCACTGAATTCTAAGTGTCTTTTAGCATACCACTGCCTGTAGGCCTGGTTAGTCAGTTACCACCAGTACCCATCTGAAAAAGTTGTAGGTACAAGATGATTTTGTAACAATGCCTCTTTTTGCTCCTCTGTTGATTCTTTCTGCATATGTCTTGCTTCTTACTGCACTTTTCTTCGTCTTTGTGAACTTCTGTTGCTTCTTTCTGCATTTCTTTTGCTTCTTTCCGTGCATTTGTTCTTCTTTCTTCACATGTCCTACTTGTGTAGGCATAGTTAGAAACTAGCATTTGAAAAACCTTTGAAGTTCACTGAAAAAAACATAGGTTTCAGGCACATTATAGTTCGAAATTAGCATTTAAAAAACCTTTGAAATTCACTGAAAGAACCATAGGTTTCAGGCACGTTATAGTTAGAAATCAGCATTTAAAAAACATTTGAAATTCACTGAAAAAAACATAGGTTTCAGGCACGCTATACTTAGAAATTAGCATTTAAAAAACCTTAGAAATTCACTGAAAAAACCAAAGGTTTTAGGGAAAGTTATAGTTAGTTGGACATTGCACTCGTACAAAACCCGTGAAATTCCCCCGTTATAGTTAGTTCAGCTAACTATAACTAGCGCCCCCGCAATGCACTGCTGATGACATCACATATTACATCACTCATGACATGGTCAGTGACATCACTGATGACATCACTGATGACATCTCAAATGACATCACTGATGACATCATCCAGTGACTGTGTGTTTCTGTAAAGTTTAAATATGTTTAATATATATAGGGAAAGGCATATTGAAGAATGAGTGGGTGTATAAGTGTCTGAATGGATGTTTTACTAGGTGCGTGACTGACTCTATAAGTGAGTGCTTAAACATATCTTACTGAATGCATGGGTTAGTGCAACGTCCAACTAACTATAACTTTCCCTAAAACCTATGGTTGTTTCAGTGAATTTCTTTTTTTTTTTTGAGTTTAGAAAGCTTTATTTAATATCATAAGCCAAGTAAAACATCATTACAGAGAGAATCAAAGGCAGTGTAACAAAACAATCGAATAAAATTGAATTCTTACAATATTAACAAGTGCCAAAAGGGAAATAGGGAATATACTTAGGGGAAAAGCTTTTAAAGGTTTTTAATTAATGGGCAGGGAGGGCAGAGGAGAGAAAAGAGAAAAGGAAGGGGAAGGGGAAGGAAGGGAGAAAGGCAATCAATATACAGAGTAAACATCTTGTAATTAACGTGAACTAATAAATGTATATATATTAAAAAAAGAGAGACCAAAGGGATTTAACTAACGGGCAGTGAAAAAACATATGAAAATCACTATTGGCATAAAAGCATGACCAGCATTTTTTAAAGTCAATTAATTTAAAACTATATAAATCAGAAGGGGTAAAAAGTACAAAGTCTGTGTGCTGCTAGCAGAACGTGAAGCAGTGTGCACCTTAGACCACAAGGAATTCCAAACCTGAAGGGGAAACTCTTGGGCTAGATCCTTTTCCCAGGAAAGTTCAAGTTTAGATTTGATTCTTTCAACAGGAGGACGGGAAAGTAATTTGTAGATAGCAGCAGCTTTAAGAGGAATAGAGAAATCTGGCAATGGGAAAAGGGTTGTGTCGGTAGTAGAGAGAGAAGCACTTTGAGAAATAAAGAAGGCTAAGGAATTTTTAAGCAAGGGATACTGAGAGGAGTGTGCATTGGAAAGATGAAAGGAGGCACGAATGTCAGAGAAGTCACACAGGGTATTATTGCTAAGTAAGCAATCGTAAGTAATAATGCCTTTATCAATCCATTCTTTCCAAAAAAGTGCTCTATGATTAATCTTTACGGATTTGTTATACCACATTGGAATTTAGGAATGAAACTCCAACTGCGAGAGGGAAGAGCGAAAATCTGAAAGAGCAAGTGCTTTAGAATGCTTGAAGGTAGGGGTGAGAAAACGTTGCGGGGTTGAGATAAGCGGGTAGCCGTAACAAATGAGAAGGGTGAAAGTTGCGCAAGTTCTATAGAGCTCCAAGCTGTTAGGGGAGGGTCAGACAAATCAGATTGAAAAGGCCAGATTTGTTTTAAAGTAAAAGCCGAGTGAAATCGAGTGACGTTAGGGAAGTTAACTCCACCCAAAACTTTGGGTTGTTGGAGACGGGAGAGAGAAATCCTCGATTGGCGTTTATTCAATAAGAATGCTGTAAAAATACGGTTGATTGTTTTAAAAAAATAGAGTGGAAGGGAAATTGGAAGCATTGAAATGTAAAAATTTACAATAGGAAGAAGCATCATTTTAATAGTTGCTAGCCTCCCCCACCAGGATAAGAAAAGGGGGGACCAGCTATCTACAAGGGAAGAGAGCTTTTTAACTATATCCTTCTGATTAAGCTTAACAGTTTCTCTAATGGTGTTAGCATAAAGAATACCTAAACATTTAATATTACCAGAATTCCATTCACAGCCAGAACCCTGAAACATATGAGGAAGGCAAAATTTGTTAAGTGGTAGAACCTCAGATTTATCTATGTTGAGTTTATATCCAGAAACCAAAGAATATTCTTGTAACAATGAAAAGAGTGAAGGTAAAGAGGTGGACGGGTTAGAAATATAAAGCAAAATATCGTCTGCATAAGCCGTAAACTTAATATCAATGTTCTGAAATATGAAGCCAGTATACGATGATGAACGTCGGATTTTTTCCAGAAAGGGTTCTAACGCAAGAATAAAAAGAAGAGGAGAGAGAGGACAAACTTGTCTGGTGCCTCTGTGCAGAGAAAAATAAGGAGATTGAGAACCATTAACCCAGATAGAAGTAGAGGGAGCAGAGTATAATAATTGAATATAGTGAATAATGGTAGGGCTAAAGCCATGCCACCTCAACGCACCAAACATAAAATCCCAGCACACTCTATCGAATGCTTTCTCTGCATCTAATGTAATAGCAGCAACTGGGGAATCCATCTTTGAGGCCAAGTGAATAATGTTAAGGAAAGTTGTCGAATTATCAGTAATGGACCCGCCTTTAACAAACCCAGATTGATAAATGTTGGTGAGGTCAGGAATAATTTTATTAATACGAGAGGACAAAACTTTAGCATAAATTTTACAGTCAGTGTTAATTAAAGAAATAGGTCGATAATTCTTACAGGGGGAGGGATCTTTATCCTTTTTAGGGATTAAACATAACATTGCCTGTGTGAAAGAACCTTGGGGTTCTCCTTGTGCAACAAAGGAAGTAATCAAAGAAAATAAATGTGGTAACAGGATATCCTTAAAGTGAAGATTGAAACAGACCGTAAAACCATCTGGGCCAGGAGTTTTATCTTTGGGAAGAAGAGTAATAGCATTAAGTAGTTCTTTTTCTGAGAGGGAAGCGTCCAGGGAAGAGAGATCCGTAAAACTATCCGAGGACCTGGGAATAGACTGAAAGAAGGAATCAATTTGAGTGGGAGAGGGAATGGATTCTGGAGTATAAAGTGAAGAATAATATTGAACAAAACAATCGAGAATTTTATCATCAGTGTACTGAGGATTCCCATGTGAATCAATAATGGTTATTATTTTAGATTTTTGTTTTTAATTTTAAGGTAAGGCCAGCCTTGTTACGTCCCCCGTACATTTGGGCATGAAAATTGAGAAGATTATTACACACAGCTTTGATGAGAGAAGAGAGTTTTTCTGAGGAATTATTGGTAAAGTAAAGATGCTTTAGGTCTTTGATTTGCTTATGAATTTGGGCCGACTTTGATAAGGCTGTTTTCTTTTTCCGGGAAACAAAATCAATAATAAAACCTCTAGCAGCAGCCTTGAAGGCATCCCAAATAAAATGAAAATGATAAGTAGAATGGAGATTGTTTATAAAGAAATCCTCTGCAAAGAATGTAAATTGCTCAGTAAATTGTGGATCTAGGAGGAGCGAATTATTGAAGCGCCAGCGCCTAGAGATGGGAGTAGGTGAGGGAAAGTCCATGTCAATATTAACAGGGTCTTGGTCAGCTATAAGAATAGAGCCTATTTCTGAGTTAGTCATAAATTGAAGGACATGCTGTGTGAGAAAAATATAATCTATACGGGAGTGTGATGAATGCACTGGAGAAAAAAAAGAAAATTCTAAGGTGTCAGGATGAGAAAGTCTCCATGAGTCTATAAGACCTCTAGAAGAGATGGCCTTAAAAAAGGACTTTTGCATCTTATTAGGGAAATATCTGGTGAGTGATTTACGATCTAAAAAGGGGTCCATGAGTTGATTACAGTCACCACCCACAATCAAATCATCACTTGCATGAGAGGAAAGAAGCGTAGTAAAGTCCCTCCAGAAGGATAAATCTACACCGTTAGGACCATAAACATTACAGAAGGATAATTGTGTATTATTAACAGTAACATTTAAAAATAACCACCTGCCACAAGTGTTATGGAGCTCATTATGTAACTGAACAGACAATGACTTATGAAACACCATTTTTACTGTTTACTGCCGGGGAACAGAACCCCTTCCCAACCTATTGTCTACGCAGTGAAGACAAATCTTGAGAGTTAAGGTGAGTTTCTTGCAACAGTGCAACATGACATTTCAACCTTGCTAAATGAGATAAAACACGTTGTTTTTTAACAGTGTTTCGAATACCTTTAACATTCCAGGAAATAACACAAAGACCGTTCATTTCTGGAGGTAAAGTAAGGATAAGCAGAAAGAGGTATGGAATTTAAAAAAGAGTGGAGAATGAGAAGAAAACTGAAAATAGATGTTAAATGAAAGTGACACAGAAGGGATAGCCAGAAACAGAGAAACTGAAGCAGGTGACCACCAGGGATAAGGGGACAGAGATATAAAAAGAGAACACTGAAGTACTATAAGCAGAAATAGAAAAGAATAAAATGTGGAGTAGGTCAGATAGTGTAAATGTTGCCAAAAAAATAGAGATGATAGGGATAAAAAGGAGTGAGGAAAGGAGCAAAAGGCAGGGGAAGGGGGTTTCAGTGAATTTCTAAGTTTTTTTAAATGCTAATTTCTAACTATAACACGCCTGAAATCTATGTTTTTTTCAGTGAATATATATATAAATATATATTCTGCGTCCTTTTTAATTTAACACCATATACACCATATATCATTTTGTGAACCTGACCTGTAGTGTGATCAACTACATCGGCCCAATAAAGAGTAATTAATCACCAAAATGGTAGATTGTAGTTTAGATAATTCATGTAAATTAAAAAGCTTTAATGGATTATTGATTACATTGTATCCATCCCTTCGCGCATCTCATCTACCAGTTGCGTCTGAACCTCTACTGCTTGCCATTGGAAGACAACTTAGGGTTCCTCGGAGTCCAGGCTTTGGGGGTTTGGTTGGCAGGTGTGGCATGTTCTGTGATAGGTGGTTCCTTTGGAGACCAAGCGATGCTGTCACCCCTTGCCATTACTGTAGAAAATGTTCTATTGGAGTCCAGAAGTTGCTGGAACGTGTCATCATCCTTGAGGGGAGGATATAATTGCTAGAGGATTGGTCATCCAAAACAAGCTGCTGGTCAGGTGGTGTTGTTTCTCTCTCTGCAATGAAATTGGAACATGTTAAAGATGATCTATGCTTGATGTTGGCATCAGTTACTTTGGCTGACATCCAGGTGTTATTCTCATTCACTTTCAGGTCAACATTGATGTGTATGACATATGTTACTCATAGGAATTTTAGGCAAGATTTACTGTAGTTGCCTTTCAGATGTAATTATTTCTATGCTTTTTACAGGGCCACTATATAACAAGGGTGATATGTTTTGTCATACCAAACATTGTAACAAAGTTACACAGCTTACTGGCATGCCCTGCTGGGCAGGGTGAATTAAGGTAAGGTCCACATCTTCCTTGCTAATAGCCTTTCTTTTTCATAATGGCTATACTGAACTGAGTTTCACTTATTGCCACTACTACTGTGCACATTGCACTAAGTCACCAGGGTGCCTGCATTTCCTCTGGCCACTACTCAGCCCAAAGAACTTGGGTAAGTCATATGGCTTTGGTCCTGTATTGTTGTTGTTCCTGCAGTCTGTCTTTCACACAGCACACCACACCATTCTTCTTTCTACTGTCCTACATTCACATTGTATATTCATGTGGCCAAATGATAATATTTGACACGCATCCACACACCTCTACACAGCTAGCAACCTTGTTAGATTACAGGTATGTTTTATGCAGGGTACTTATTGTGGTTGTCCTGTAATTTCAGTACACACACACAGTTGTCTTCATAGTTCTGTAGCGTAGGCACTGTGTAATAACTTTGAGGGATAGGCCCATTCAAAGTAGGAAGGTTGCTACCATTGACACTCAATTGCCAGATTGGTTTATCTGCAGAGTATCAGACTTTTTTTAACTCACCCCTGTTTAATTGTAAGTATAAATGACTCTGACAGTCCCTTAGTGGACCCTGGGACTCTACTTTCTGACACACACTGATGGCACACAGATGATCATTTGACTCTCAAGTGACACCAACACCCTCAATGTGAGTCACCATTTGCTTTTTACTAACATTGCTTCCTGAACTTGAGGGCTATTGCTGAAACTGTGGCCCGCAGATATTCTATGACATGTACCTACCTAGGATGGCCACCCACATAGGCCCAGACACCTCATCCTCCAAACATCACCAAGACCTGCCCATCATCGTGGGAACATATCTTATGTAGTCACTTCACAATTCTCTGTTTGACATCCTCCGGCATTGACTTATGTGGCATAGTCAGAGATCCCTCCTGACAGGTTCTCCATCTTCACCAAGGTCCACATCACATGTAGGATATAGTACACCATTGCCTTCTTCTACAGCATCTCTTCCTAGCTGCATCAAAAGTGTGATGCTATCTTACAGTACACACATCACTTCTCACCTCCCTGCTATGCAATGTCTCCCCATTCAGACACAGTGTCAGTTCAATATGCTCAGCCACACCAACATTGCATTAAAC
The DNA here is from genome assembly GCF_964204655.1 of Triturus cristatus. Taxonomy (NCBI): domain Eukaryota; kingdom Metazoa; phylum Chordata; class Amphibia; order Caudata; family Salamandridae; genus Triturus; species Triturus cristatus. Next base: position 766,317,191 of record NC_140584.1, on the reverse strand, counting down.
TACCAGGAGCCCACCAGTCTCATATAACATATATTCTTCCAACACACAACCATGATCCTCTGGTGTGCATCACTTGCAGTCACCCCCACCCTTAGTTTTGGTTTGTGCACAACAGGAGGTAGGGTGGTCTGTACCATTGCAGCCGACATGTGTGCTGCAACCCCCACATCTGAGCTGCTGCATACAATGAAGTTTTATGCTAGTGACTGTACATGTGGCTCTTGGCATTTTCCTGTGTAAATACTTCACATACACCACACTGAAACCCCTCCTATATGAGGACTTAATCCTTTGGCAACCCCATTCCATTCCATTGCTTCACAGTCCAGATTTGGCAGTGTGGCCCCAAGACAAGCTCACTAGCCTCATGGTGCAAGGGGGCATGCATTGTCAATGTCAGGGTGGGCAGGGTTCCAGTGTCCATGCATGGTGCGGTGTTCCAGTCCAGGGTTTTGACTCCGTATTGTGGGTTTTGTAGTCCTGGTCATTAATATACTACATTACAGTACAAGTCCCAGTATACAAAGGTGAATCTGTACTGGTGTTGCACATCATCCATGTCTTAGACAAGCTTGACGGAGCTGGACTGGGCTGTGCAACATTTAACTAGTCAGTTTGACTGACATTTATATGATGTATGGCTGGGCATGTGAGCAATTTCATCCCTTTCCCTTAAACTCACTAAAGTGCAGTGCAGTAACGTAGCTTGCTACGCTACAGACCCTGACATATTTAGCCAAATTGTCCCATTTTTGACGCACCAGGGCACCTTACACCATGGTATGCCATACCATTAAAGAGATCTATCAAAGGCGTTTCAAGATGTCGTTCCGCAGAGCAACTTTTTCTGACGCATCGCTGCTTTACTGTAGTTCTTATAGATGAGGGCCATAGAAACAGGAAAAAGCCTCAGGGGATTTTTGCTTTGTGCAGGAAGGTGCCCCTTCATGAATAATAACAATCCTCATTAAAACTCTGGCACTCTGGCACCATGGTGCCAGGGTGCCTGCATTGGTGTTAGGCTGCCAAAAGGGCACCAGTGTAGGGGGAAAGGCAGGAATGGGCTGTACAGGCTTAAATACGATGCAATCCTGCCCTTTCCCTGTTACGCAGTGAAGCTCAGCAAGTTGGCTTGCTGCTCTGCGCTGCGTGACCTGGCCATAAATATTACCTTCAATTTCAATACCAGGGCAAGATTATTTGAAGCTAAATGATTTCCACTCACTCACTGTAATTGTGGAACATATGAAACCGCGTTAATTGCACCAATATGCAGTGAAAGAACCATAAGGAATTTGTATTAGTTATGACTGGAGTGTACTCGTTCAGTTATTCCACTCATTTCACTTACTGAGGCATGAAAAACGTATTTTTTGTTCACAATCTTGAATCTCTGGTAACATTTACTTAGCCTTTAGAGCGCAATACGGTTTGATTAGCAGTATATAATGAAAAAACAAAGAAAGAATGTTTAACCTTACTGGGGAACCATTCACTGGAATGTTTCATCTCTATGAGAGACCTATTTATTATGCAACATGTTTTTAAATGCATTTTTCTGAAGCCAGCATAAGGTGTTCTGAGAGCTGTCAACAGTGGCGATCGATCAAGGGTCATTCTTGCCAACTATACTTAAGTGTGACTTTAGCATTGGGGACTTCTCTAAAACATAAACATGTTTTTCACCCTTAAAAAAATACAATCTTACACAAAACACATTGGTTGATAGAGCTTTTCATGTTGCAAAACGCATACATAAGAAGACTTCAAATAAGGCCCAGATTATCATTTTATTCATCATTAAACTACAGGCAGAGAATTTCAGCAAGCACAGCAGTGTTTCATAAATATTCCAACATTTATCTCATGCATAATTCCCGATTACTGTGTAGAAGGCGAGAAACTACCTACAAAAATCTTTTTTAACAGCTAGAAAGATTTTGTCGAACTTTCGTAACTGTCAATTTTAGGCAAATCTAAAGGTGATACACCAGTGGCCGGAATATACTCTTTATACCTCTTTTGTGAGTGTCTTTGTGAACATAAAATTGTGTAATTACTTCATTGTGTCATTTAAAAGCCACATTATATTTTTAGGACTCTTTTCTTGCTAACGTTTTCCTTACTACACTTTGCTACATGAGACTGCAATCGATATATTCTGTATTTGTCTATATATAAAATCTTTACCTAACATAATGTAAATATATTTTTTCATGAATGTTATTTTGTTGATCACATTATATACATCTCCATATTTCTGCATTTAGTGCAAACCAAAACGTATTGTCCGTAACGGAATCTAATGTGCTAAAGGATAACATACTGCAGAATTTTATGTCTGATGAGAAAAAATAATCATATATATGACCAATGCATGCTTACATTAAGCCCCACGATACTGTAATGTAACATATACTTATAAAGCCCACTATCACCCCATGGGTATCCTGGCACTGAGATTACCTTAAGTTTCACTGAGCACATGCACAACCGATCCACAACCGAAATTAACTCGGATCGAAGGCTGGGTTTATTGAGTCTCTCGGAAAAAGCCAAGTTTTTGAGACTTTTTCTAAACTGAGGAAGATCATCCATTTGTCTGAGATCTATCGGGAGGTTATTCCATAGTTGCGCGGCTACAGTGCTAAATGCTCTGCCTCCCATCCTGGTTTTTCTGATTCTAGAGGTATTCACCTGCCTAGTTGTTGATGACCTAAGACTTCTGACTGGGTTGTACCAGGTAAATTTACTCTGCAATGGCCTGGGTCCCATTCCATATACTGCCTTGAAGACTATGCAGAGCGATTTGAACTGTATTCTCTACATAATCATCAGCCAGTGAAGATCCTTGAGGGACAGGGAAGCCGATGACCTACTCTGTCTCCTTAAAGCCATCTTGGCTGCTATTGTCTGAACTCTTTGAAGTTTCTTCATCAGAGAGTTTGGTGCACCCAGTAGTAGAGTGTTACATTAGTCGAGCCGACTCATGATAACACTTCTCATCAACAATGCTCTGGCTGAGGTCGGTAGCATAGGAAGTATTTCCGTAAGGCTCTGATCAAAAAAAGACATATTCCCACTGTTTTATCTACTTGGGAGTCAAGTTTTGGATTATCATCAAACATCACCCCCGATTACGCACTGTCTTTGATGGGATTAGTTGTTTTCCTGTGGGAGTTGTCCAAAAGTGGGTATGGGACTTTGTTTGCTGTGTAGTACAAGTTTTCAGTCTTGTCACCGTTAAACTGTAAAGAATCGTCCCTGAGCCAACTTGCCGTTTTTCTCACACATTCGTGGAATCTGTCCAGTGATACTAATTGATTCCCCTCCAGTGAGAAGATAAGTTGTGTGTCATCAGCGTAGTTTACCAATTTAATTCCAAAAGATTTGATAATGGAAATTAGTGGGCTCAAGTATACATTAAACAGAATCGGACTGATCGCTGATCCCTAAGGGACACCTTGCTGAATGGAATGGTATTTAGATGTAAAGGGAGGTAAGGCCACAGCCTGTTGCCTGTCCAATAGGTATGACTTAAACCAGTCCAGCATTTTTCCTCCAATTCCGACATCCATAGGTCTTCCCAAAAGGATGTTATGATTAACCATGTCAAAAGCGGCTGACGTATCTAATGACACTAGTATAACTGACTGGCCTGTGTCTGCTCGCATTCTTAATTTATCTAAGACAGTTACTAGTGTGGTTTCTGTTCCATGAGCTGGGCGGAACCCAAATTGTACATCGTCTAACTTATGGTTGTTTTCTAGAAATTGTGAGAGGGTTTTGTTGACTAGTCACTCTAGAATCTTTACTGCATAAGGGAGCAAAGGGATAGGTCTGTGGTTGGATGGACAGAGAGGATCAAGCATGGTTTTCTTCAGTACTGGTGTCACCGTTGCCTGTTTTAGCAAACTGGCACAACTCCCTCGCTTAAGGATTGGCAGCAGATTTGACAGAGCTGAGGAAACAACTCTTCCTTAAATTCTGTCCACCACTGGGAGTGTGTCCAGTGGTGAACCGGAAGAGACACTCAGAGCAAATTTACTAAACTCTTCTTCTGTGGGAATCTAGAGATGATCCAGACTTATCAGCTTGTCTTTATTTGCTTCCTCCCCCTACTTTCCAGGTGTCATTGGCTCGTATAGTCCGAATCCACTATCTATCTCATCTCCCTTATTGATATCCAGGCCATCAATAATTTTAGTGATCTTCTCCTCGAAGTAAGCTGCTTACTGTCTGGGTTGCAATTATCTTATTTTTCATACAGTCTGGTTTGGAAAGGTCATTCACTATTTTGAATGTAGCTCTGGCATTGTTAGATGCCTCTAGAATGGATGTTGCATAGTACTCGACTTTTGCCCTGGCAATTGTTCCTTTGTATATGCCTAGTGCTATTTTCAATGCTATTTTATCCTGTTCCTCATAGAGTTTCCTCCATTTTCTTTCAGCTTGTTTACAACTCTTCTTTAATATTTTTAGCTCCTCATTGCACCAGGGGGTTGATTGTTTAAGTCTATTTTTTAACTCTTTCATTGGGACCAGTTGATTGAGGGCGATCAGCACCATTAACATCTTTGTTTGTACAGTCTTTGGCCCTGGTTAGGATGTGTTTGGAATTTTTTGATCCATGTAAAAATTGGTTTGTGCAGGGAGCAGAATACCGAGTTGTGCAGAGTTTACAACATCTGGTAATTACTGGGTGAATTAAAATATGCACCATTGTTAATTTTCGGCAAGACAAACCATTGAGAATTTACGAGGGAAAAAGAGTATGCTATTTGTCATGATTTGCAGATTTTGATATGGTGCCTCATAGCCAGTAGTCAAGACTGATTTGCATATGGCTGGGTCCAAACTGGGTTGGTGTGGTGAACAAAAGAATGATGGATTTAACCCAGATCCTTGTGACTGGGTGTGCATGTTTGCATAGTCCAACATTCTGTCCATCAATTGTTTCTTTTTCACATACAGTGGCGGCTGCCTCAGAACAGGGTGGTAGGACGGATAGATTAAAATAATAAATAAATAAACTTACCTTTTCTGCCTCTCCTCTGTCTTTGGTCTGCTAGAAGCACCAGAAGCACCTAGGCTACCGGACTTTACCAGCCAATCGCAAGGCTGCAGGAGCACCGTCGTGATTGGTCTGAACGTCCAGTTTGGATGCTCAGGCAGTGCCAGGGAGCATGGGCATGTTCTCCACGGGGCTGTGCAACACAGTGGAGAACATGCCAAGTGTGCATGATAGCTTGTCCAGACCTAGAGGGCTGGCCAAACCGTCCTGTGTACTTAGAGGAATGCAATCTAAAACTCTCCTGCTCTGGCTTCACAGACCCCAGCCCCGCCCCAACTACCACATAGAAAAATAAGGTGTATTAGCACACACTCAGTTCACTCTGTACATAAATTATGTTATAAAGTCTTTGAGCAAGGATGGGTGTGACTCACCAAACAAAGTAGGGCAGAGGGCCCCTGCACTCCTGCTTGCAGATGATACACTGCTTATCTCTGAGACACCTCAGGGGTTTCAACAATTGCTGAATGACTTTCAGACATTTTGCCTGGAGCAAGGCTTGGAGCTTAACAGCTCCAAAACCAAATGTATGATCTTCTCCTCCAGGGTAACAACTAAGTGCAAGAAGCTGCTCCATGTGGGTGATGTCTCTTTAGAAGTAGTGGCTGAGTTCAATTACCCTGGTATGAAACTTACAAAGAATTTAAGTTCGGTTCCTCTGATAGAAAGGGCACAGCTACCCCTGATACAAAAAAACAGTAATTATGGCAAAAAACTCAACAGAAAAACCATATCCAGAAGGATTGCACCCGCATTAGAGATTTACAATGTCAAGGCTCTAGGAGCAGTTTTATATGGTGCAGAGCTATGGGGTTGCTCAAAATTCAGTAATTTGTCGGTAATTAAACACCAATGTTTTAGATCTCGGTTAAATCTTCCGGTGAGTACCCCATTGACTCCACTGTATTTAGATTTGGCCCATAAAAAATATATTCACAAAATCGAGCACAGAGTGCTTATGCTTTGGCATCGGCTATGGTATACCACAGCACCTGAGTCTTATAGGGTGAGCCTCCGTGATTTAATGGCATCAACATGTGTGAGCAAGAAATTGTGGCTCCGTACTCTTAATGACCTATTACAGAGGTTAAGCCTTGATATACTAGCACCAAACAGAAACCCTATCTCAGATCCATAAACTAGTCTCAAAGTTGTTTACTGGGGTATTGCTGAGACTGACAACATACTAAATTGTAAAAGATCGCTCACTGCTGTTTTTATTGATTTTAAACCAACCACGTTATTTAAGAGCACTATAGATGAAATTGTCCCTCCATTAGCAAGGAAGCTATACCCACAGTTCAGGTATGGGTGCCTACCTGTAAAACCTTTTTTAAGGAAATGGTGTAAAGTAGTGGAAATGGTGCATGAAAATTGCACTTGTTGCCAAGGCTGACCATAGTCACTTGAGCATTTTCTATGTTTTGTCCTTTGTTTAGTCAGTCTCGAGCTAAATGGATAGTTCCACTTTGCAGAAACTTGCGACTAAGAAAGTACAAGGAGGCATACAGATTACTGCAGTCAGATACATCTCGTATTGTTGTATTCTGTATGGCCAAGTTCCTAATGGCAATGTGGATTAGGCGTGCCAAGTGTTCTCTTGGTAGTCTACAGGCTGCCATTCATTGAAGGGTCCCTTCGTACTCTATCGTGCCACTTGGAGTAGCTCCTGCGGACCAATGTCTTTTAACATTTATAGAAGATATTCACTGTATTTTATTCTTTGTTCTTAAAAGAAAAGCATTTTGATGGTGAATTTCTGTGGTCTTTTTAAATGAAATTTTCATCTTTTCATTGTGTATATGTAAGTGTTTTATTCTATGTTGTAATTTGGGGGAGCATCAGCATCTTGGCGATAGCTAAACGCCCTATTGAGAAAAGCAGGAGGCTTTTCCAAAATGGCAGTGAGCATCTTATGGCGGATAATGCCTATCATATATTGCCATCTATCAGATCCTTCTCAGAGTGGTAAACTCTGACCGCCAGGTATTCTATGGTGTCACAGCTTCTAGGAAGGGGAGTGCAGAGGTGTACAAACTCCGGCTCATCAAGCAGTGCTGTCAAGAGGTGAGATTTATCCCAGTTCACTCTGAGGCCCAAATCCCTCCCAAAGCATTGGAGAAGGTCTATTAAGTGTTGTATGCTGTTATCCTCCTTCCCAAGATAAACCAAAGCATCGTCGGCATAAAGCAAGATAATGTGCTACTGACCATCGACCCAAATGCCCCAATCACATGCCAGAGGGCCCATGGCAAGGGTGAAGATTATCTGTGAGAGGGGGGCAGCCCTATCTTGTGCCCCCTTCAATGGCAATCAGATGTGATGTGGTCCAGCCAGATTTCACCCTCACCAGTGGGGTGTTATACATCACTGAGATCCAGGTGAGGAACCACAGTCCCACCCCTAAGGACATCTTGAGGTACGCCTACCACAGAGTCTTGATTGCCTTTTGTGGGTCAAGGGCCACTGCCAAAGGGTTAGAGCCAGATGTTCTAGGCCAGCCAATTATCATGAATCGGTAGCGCAAGTTGAGAAAGGTGTTTCTTCCTGAGATGAAGCCATTCTGGCCCTAGCACTTTTGCAATGGGTTTTCAACCTATTGGCCAGCACTTTCCCAAGAATCTTATAATACAGGCAATTTTGGAACCAACTGTGGAGCAAAGCAGCTTAGAATTCTACAGGCAACCATCCAGACCTGGTATTTTACTCTGTGATATTTGTTAAATGGATTGACAAGCTCGTTGGCTGATAGCTGTGCCTCTAGTTCAGTTCAGTGTGAAAACTGCATACAATGCCTCTTAGTAAGAGAGGATAGCAAAATTAATCGCCTTCTGTGAATTAATAATGGTGCAGGATCGATCACGAAGAGCTGTGATGGGGGATCTGGGGGTGTCTGATCAGACATGCCAGGCAAGAAGGTTGTCACCTTATCCTTTTCTACGTGTTGATTAGGCATGGACTCTCTGTAATCCAAGGATGGCCACAATGGCCAGAGTGGCTCTGAAAGTGAGTCTTGCATGCCCCAGTGTGGTGGGGCAGTTGGATTGGTGGACATTTGCAGCTCATATGCTCTTATGTCCGCCTCTGGTTCCCTGCATAGTACCAGCTTACTGCGATAAACTGTTTAATAGCCAGGCCTCAACGAATTACCGTAATAGCATCCCATTCTACTAGGGCATCAGAGGCACTTTCTTCATTCTCCCAGAAATATAAGTACCGCCGGTCCATGAAAGTGGCACAAAATGCAGCATCACTCAGCACTTCTTCAGGTAAGCATCATGCCAGTATGCATGGTTGTCCCCCGCCCCAAGTCAGGCAGAGCAGAACTGGAATGTGATCTGATATGGTGCACCCCAGCTACTCAGCCCGTGTCACCTAAGATCGAGCCTCAGCACTGAAGTACAAGAAGTCAATTCTAGTGTGGTTATCATGTAAACTAGAATAATATGAGTATTTTCTGGAGTCTGGGTACAAGCGGTGCCAAACGTCAGACACCTGCATGTGGGATACCCATCTTTGTAGTTGTTTTGCTAATGTGATGGACTACACCCCTGGAACCGATTTATGAGAGTGATCTAACACCACATCATGGACACAGTTGTATTCGCCACACCAAACAAAAGGCAGCAGCATGTTGCTCAACAGTGCGGGCGCTAACATGTCAAGGAAGGTTGCCTGATTCGAGTTAGGTGCATATATTGATATTGGGGATATGGTAAGCCCATCTAACAGCCCCTCTGCCACCACATATCTACCCGCAGAGTTGGTCCTAGTGTGTTGTGCCAAGAGAGGCACTCTTGGTGCAATCCAAAGCGGTTCTCTGGTAAGCGTCCTCACCCTAGCAGCTGAGCGCATCCTTTACACTCGATGGGTCACCAACGGCGCATTAATTTGAATTACAATGTTCCATTTGCAGCTAGCCATTTTTGACTGCAAACCCTGCCCAGCCCAGGATACTATTGTCCAACTAGCACTGGCATCACGACTCCTGCCAATTGGTTAGCCACTTTTTAACGCGCCTTTCATCTCGCCTGCTTCGTTACGAATCACTTGTAGTTTTTTCATTCCTATCACATGGCCAGCATCCTTACCTCGATTCCCTCACTTCACTCTTTTTTCTTCAGATCATGAAACATGATTTCTGGCTCTACTCTGTACTTGATCCTTTACCTCTCGCGTTCTCTTGTCACCATCCTATAAACACGGACATTTCTTCCTCACCTTGACCTTAGTAAATTACGCACATCACGACTGATATCTCAATCAAGACAACCTTTGAGCACGACTGTATGGACCATAAGCAGCCCTTTTAATCTCGTGTTTTTCTTGTTTCCTCTCTATTTTTACCATGGTTTATGGAAATACAGATTTTTGTATACAGGCATGTCACTCTAATGTCCTGAAGATGATCCCACTATTTATTTAAGGGATCGAAACGCCGTCAACAAAATGTACACCATATACATTCACTAAACTGGTATGTTAAAATATGTAATGGTGTCTCTACGATATTCTGTCTGTTTCATTTGTATCAAACTTGTATACAGACACATTTTCTTTGCATGAACCCTTTACTTAATGTTGTTTGTCTGTTAATGTCAGTAGGACGCAGGTTGTGTCCCACTTGGATTTTTTTCCCCTACTTTATGCTATACATTTATTATATATTAAATGCCTGTCCGGCTGGACAGAAATATAGCACTGATTGAGTCTATATTAATTCTTACTGTATTGGAATACTGTCTAGGGACCACTGTCTTTAGAAATAGTTAACCTACCCAAGGTCCCTGACCAATTGCCTATTGGGTTCCCTTGTGCTTTCCAACACAACGTGAGACACCTGCATGTGGCATGCTCATCTTTGTAATTGCTTTGCTAATGTGATGGACTACACCCCTGGAACCGATTCATGAGAGTGATCTAACACTACGTCATGGACACAGTTGTATTCGCCACACCAAATAAAAGGCAGAAGCATGTTGCTCAACAGTGCGGGCGCTATCATATCAAAGAAGGTTGCATGATTCGAGTTAGGTGCATATATTGATATTGGGGATATGGGAAGCCCATCTAACAGCCCCTCCACCACCACATATCCACCCTCAGAGTTGGTCCTAGTGTGTTGTGCCAAGAGAGGCTCTCTTGGTGCAATCCAAAACAGTTTGCTCCTCGTGTTACTTGAATACGTAGTCCCCACAACCATACCCCTCCATCTATTGCATATTTCCTTAAGATCAGGTGCAGAAAGATGTGTGTTCTGAAGTCAAGCTATCTGTATGTCGCATTATCTGAGATACTGGTAAGTTTTATATCTTTTATCATAGCTAGCCATACCCCTGACATTCCAGGTCAGGAAAAGATAGTAGGGTGCATAACAGAAGCAACAGTGTCCAAAATCCTACATTGCCCTGACTGTGTACAAGAGCACCTTCCTGGTACCACCCATCGATAGCATGCCAAGGCATACCAAACAGAAACAGAGAAATAAGAAGAGCATAAAAATGCAATAACATAATCCCAACTTCCCCTCCCAGGACAACACACAAAAGGGTGCCCAGCCTTTAGCTCATCAGTGCATTTGAAAAGTCACTCAGTGAGTATAAAAAACAAACCAACAGCCCATCCTAGATTTCTCGCCGACAGCTCCTACTGTGCATTTACTGGCCAATAATAATGACATACACTGAGCAAGGATTAACCCCTCAAGGCATCACAGTCAGCATGGGGCGTGGGGCATTGTTACTTCGGGCCCGTTATATTATGCCATCTTCTGATCTGGGTGTGAGGCCCCCTCGTAACATGGCATCTCCCAGTGCAATGTCAGTTTCCGGTGGTGTCTTTTCCTCTGTCTCTGGCTCACTGGCGGAGGAAGAAGAGGGTGCAGTGTGTCCCTCTGCCATAGCCATCTCCTGGGCTCTTTGGCTGCTTGCTTTTTCATGGGGCCTGCCTTGCCGATCCTGCCTCGAGGGCCCTAACGTTTCTTTACCAACCAGCTGCCAAGGTTTCCCTTTTGTCCCGGTGCCGACGGGATGTCCCTACCACCCAGCCAGGCCCATGCCTTCTCTGGGTTCACTCAGAAGACTGTGTGGCCGCCATGTATTATCTTCAGAGTGGCGGGAAAGTATAAAACACTTTTCATCAGTTGTAGTTTGGCTTCTAGAAAGGAAGCCCTCCTCCTTTATAAGTCAGCAGTATTGTCAGGAAATCGATTGACTATGCAGTTCTTAATGAGCCAGGGACCCTTCGCCCACACCACATGCAGGATGTCACCATAGTTGAAAAGGCGCGCAACCACCAACCTGAGGGGTGCGCGGGGGTGGTGTCGTGCCTGGGACCCTGCATGCCTGCTCCGCTGAAAAGAAGGTTAACATCTTGCCCCCCAGTACCAATCGAGCTATCCAATCTAACAGGAACAGTTCCTTGCCTGGACCCTCGGTGTGTTACATTATTGCAGTAGGAGCGACCTTAATAGTTTTCTGTTTTTATCTGAAGGTATCATACCTCTTCCTGCAGTGCCATAATATTAGGGTCCACCTCCGCAACTGTGGGTGTACGAGTCGCCACTGTAGATTTCTAGACGCCCACTCGGTCCTTCAGCTTCTTATCATCTTAGCACAAAAAGCCCATGTTGACTCCCAAGGCATCTATATAAGGCTCCAAGGATGATCTAAAGTCCAAAATAGCTTTAGAATTTCATCACATGTCTTAAAGTATTCCACGACTGTGCATTCCTACTTTGCATCAGGGTGCCAGGGCTCTCCCACATCCACCCCACTAAATATCTCCAGCTCGGCCATCATGGCTGCAGCCCTGTCCTGCTTGGGGCGCACCATGGAGGAAGGCCTTGAGAGCAGAAATGCTTGATCTTTAAAATCCACCGAGCAGACTCTACCTGGTACAGAATTAGGGTCCCATCTGTTCCTAGCAGCATGTTTGTGAGCGGAGGGAATGTGCATCATTGGCATGCCCCACATAATGGGGGAGACATAGCAGGCAACAGGCACCTGTGGTGGGTGTGCTTCTGAGTGAGTAGTCCCCCGATTCTGCTATTTATTTTGGGGCCTGAGTGGTGCACCCCAAGGCCTCCTGGACCCCCTGTGTGCCCTCCTTTGGGGACCCCATACACCTGTATGTTCTGTGACTGTCCCCGGGCCCATTGCACCAGGGCACCCAGTGGGCGATCCCAAATGCCAAAACTTGTATCCTTCCTGGTGTCATTGCCCCCGGGGGTGGGGGAGAGAAGCTTACCCCTTACATGTAGGCCGTGGCGTGTGTGATTGCCCCTGCCCGCATATTCCACGACGGCACACTGGTCCGCAGGCACCAGGGCATTCAGCAAGCGATCCCAATTGAGACAACCTTGATCCTTCCTGGTGCCATTGCCCCCCCTGTGGCAAAGGGAAGGGAGAGAGGTTTACCTCTTACATGTGGGCCGGCTCTTACTGTCTCTACAGCAGGCCCCTGATCAAGTCGAGGAGGCAGGGGTAGCTAATTTAGTCCTTCTCTCCATCTGCAGTGCAGCGTAAATTGTGTGGGGAATCTGCCCCCAAAAGCACTCCAGGCTCTTTGTGCCCTGGCCGCGGCCCTCTCATGAAGAGGTGAAGGTAATGTCACTGTGGTCATCCATCTGCGAGACAGGGTGGGGGTGGGCTCTGGGCAGCATCTGGACAGGAGGAAAGCACACTCTCAGCTCTGAGAATTGTCATTGCAGTCTGCACAGAAGAAGTTAAGGGAAGGCAGGACCTCTGGTCTACACCAACACCACTCCCTCTGTGAATAGATGGCTCTGTCTGGACTCTGCTGTCACAGACACGGCTCTAGAAAGTCTACCTGCCAAGAAAAACAGTGCGGAGGCGAGTGAGGGGTCTCCAGGGGCCGGCACTTTCTTTTGGCCACTGGCCATTAGCTGCCGACGGAAGAAGATGGGGAGCAGCCCCAAGGTCTGTAGGGGCCATGGGAGCAGTGCAGGATGTTGAACAGTGTGCTAGGCTCACAGAGCTCCATTCGCTATGGACATCCTGGTCGCCATCTTGGTCATGCCACCCAGATCTTCAACGAGACTTGAAGGAGATCTGCAAGGATGTCTCTGATCTAGGAGACAGAGTAGTCAGTCAAACCGAAAGAGAACATGGATAAACAAGTGGACAACTATATGCCTCCTGCCATACACACTGCAGCTGAAAGAACAACATATTGTTTTACAAGGGAAGACCAGGAATTTAGAAAATCACTCCAAAATGAACAATATTTGTAGACATGGAGATTCCCTTGGTGTAGAAGATGATATCCATAATTCAGTCTGGACGGTGACAAAGTTAAGTCATGGTTACATATTAAAACTGAATAACAATTTGTAAGTTATGGTTAAGACTAAAATTAATAAATCACACAACAGTCATGAAATATACCCCACAGTTCTAAAGGTAAGTTCTGATTGGCAGCCACCACATCAACAGGGGTGTGGAGGCAGCCAATTTAGGTCTACAAATAAGTAAAGAAAAATATAGGTGGGCACGGTAGGGATACCCTGCCACACAAGGCCCGGAGGGGGGTGGGTCTCCTCAGCTCAGGCCAAAAATATAATTTGTTAAAATAAGAAATGTCGGGCTCAATCCTTCTGGTTTTTAAGCCCCTAGGGTGGGCCGAGGAGGTCAGCACATTACATATTTGTAGGGGTGGGCACTGCTGTTCCCTTCTCAAGAGAGTATGGTAAGGAAATAAAAATGTAATGCCCTGTCTGCATTCTCCTGGGCAGGGAGCACAATTTTGCTACTACCTGGCGGGAGCAGAGGAAAAAGCTGCTCCTGCCTGGATGGGAGCAAAGTAATAGAGCTGGCACCTGCTTCGCCCAGCTGCTGGCCAATGAGCAAACAGGGGCCACTGGGGCTGCAGGGCTCCCTCTGCAGCCCTCAACAATGACCATGCTGTGGGTGCCCCGGGTTGGCACTGGGCCATCCACTGTAAAATAAATGTGCTCGCATGGGGTTTACCACCGGGCACAGGCCAACCCCAGTTGTGCAGCCAATCCCAGGCCTTGTGCAGTAGATTGTTGAGTGCAAGGTGGGGGTTGGGTGTCAGTCCTCCACCCATTTTACCCGCTGGTGGGGGGGTAGGACACAGGCCCTTCTTCCAACCCCCTGCTGGTGGGAGTTTGGAAGCAGGCCATTTCTCTCAGGCCACAAGCACAATCCCCCATTTGGTGCCCAATCCCCATGGGTGCGCACGCTAACTATGTAATGTTACAATATAACGGCTTTTATTTTAAATTAGGCAGACCTACTGACTTTCTTAACAGACCAGCAGGCCACAACACCAAAATATGAAAAGTGGGTCTATTGGCTTTATGAAGGGGACAGCTTGTCAACATGTATAAAGAGCAACTAAACACCAATAATTATAATCAAATGTATATTTCAGGAAGTTGCACAGTACAATATTCAATAAAAGTGATTGTTCTACATTTTTAAAAAACGATTATTAAAAAATTCAACAACTTTGAGTCTTTTTTTAAACAAATGTCAAGCTACTAAGTGCAGCGATAGAACAAACCATATGGGGTTCTTCAGTCCAGCTGAAGAGCATAGAGCTCAATATAGGAGGTGGAGTTATTGACCTAGGAGACTTACTGTTTTATTTTAATGTTGTTGAAGGACTGCTGCACTACCTGCATTCCACCACAACATTAAAAAAAGGGTTAGCGGTGTCCCTTTTCTTTCTAGGGACACCACCAGGCTCAAAGAAATATATTTTAAAAGCCCTAGCAGAGCATTATGAGTTAATCCTTGCCAGAGCAGAAAATAATAAATGAGCTGCTCCTGAATGTATTATTAATTTTTTTGAGGGGGTGTCCCAATGCCCACCCTGGACACTCAAATCTTTAGTTTTTCTTGGGGGCTTCTTGGGGAGCCCCAGGGCCCCACTGCCCTAGCCAGCTCCCCAGCCAGAGTTCAGCAATTATTAAAGGGTCCAGCAACCACCAGGGATGCTAACTGGGGCTGCAAGTCCCTCTGTGGTCCCCAACAAAAGTGTACCTCTGGGTGCACCGGGTCTCCATCTCATGTTGTCTTTCTTTACATTTCATTATTAAATTATGTACATGAACACTTTGAATCTGGCTAAATATACAACAATTTTTGATTATGTCTGATGACAAGTGCAAATCTTTTCCTATAGAATATATGATATGGCAATGTTCCATACTATTTTGTAGCACACTGCAACAGCAGCTCGTACTTATGCAGTCAACAAAATTAGCTTGCTAGTTGTGTATAGTCAAATTGTGTCTATTAGTTTTGGCACATATTCTACATGGGCCAGTCGATTCTTCTTAAAAAGGCTGTACACATAAATGTACAAAAAATATAGACAGTCCTAACCAAAGATGACTACATGATGGGATCTAATAAAGGAAACTGGTTAAATGTCAAGAAGGAGCAAACCCATAGGCGTCAATTGCAGACTGTAACTTCTATGGCCAATATTCAATGTTTTAAGTTGAGGTACTAAATGATTCTGCCAATGTTTAGTACATCTAATTCATATGTTTCCAGGTTCAATATATAAATCGCTTCAACCACGCATAAATATCTTAATCTAACTCCCTCTCTTGGGAGTTCTATGAATACTAATAAATGGGGCTTTGGTCCAGTCAGTTTGTTAAAATGGCATAAAACCGGATGTTTGGGGTCAAATTAGTCCCATGGGAGAAACAGCATTTAAGAATGTGATATGCCTAATGTATCAAATGCAAAGATGCCAGTACTACTTGCTCACTGACCTTCTTGGCAGCTGCTAACTGGCTTTCGTCCTCATTATGAGGCGTGACCTGCCCCCCTGCTGCCTCTCACCTCATACTGTGCTCATAACAATGCTCATAACAACCAGAGATTCCAGCCCCTCCCCATCCACTCTTTCCTTAAAGGACACAGCTCAATGCGCAGGGAAGCATGGAGAAGTATCATTGAGTGTGAGTCTGCTGTACATACATTATGAACTTCCTACTCCTATCCTGAACACTTTACTCTGTTATTTATTGAGCCCTTTGTTATTTTGGAATTGGACTCTGGAGGAAAATCACCACTCATCCTTGTTTACAATTTCTTCATCTCTCCCTGGAATGCAATCATTTTTTAGATGATCAAATCTCTGCTGTGACTTCTGTGGCAAAGTGAAAAGAGCCAAAACATTCCAGTAGTGCTGGGTCATTCTGGAAAAGCCAGAACAATCTGGAAGGAGCCTGAAGCTTCTGGAAACTTTAGGGAAAGCTTGGGTGCCACTGTTGACACTGGGGGGCTACCCAAACTGCTCAAACTCTTTGCCAGCACCTTACTCACCCTGGTCGAACTTCCTGTCCCAGGGTGTAACTGCTGCAATTACCGCTGCGGACCATGACTTGGGAGAGGCGTGTTGTTCGTGCATGAAACGCTGCCTGCATTCTTCTAGGAGGCCAACTCTGACAACTAGAGTGCGCACTGACTAAAGATGGCGCCTCTAGTTGTCAAGGAGAGGAATGAGGAAGTGACTGCTGGTCTGGCTAGTAAATTATTCCTCTCCGCTATCCAACACTTTCCCTACTGTTGCACTCGTTGGAGTGAGAATAATAAATTATTCCCCTCTGCTAACCAACACTTTTCATACTGTTGCAATCCTTGCAGTGGGAATAATTATTTTAACCCCTCCGATATCCAGCATTTTCCCTACTGTTGCAGTTAATGTACTGTAAAATGTAGTTTAAAAAGACTAAAATGATTTTAATAGTTTAATTTCATTATATATATATTATATTTATATTTTTATGTTACAGGTGTATGTATATATATATATATATATATATATATGTATTTATAATTTTGTATATGTTTGTAACATTTTATAATTTAATAACATAATTATTTATTAATATTATTAAGTAAATATGTATATTATATTTTATATTTGTATGTTTAATTTATTTGTACAATATATTTATTTCTTATATTTTTTAAAATGTTCTAATAATTGTAACTATGTTATTTTTAATTATTTGTATTATTTAATTTATTTTACATTATTTTTTATACATGAAAAAACATATTTTTAACAACTATATTTTTTTCCTCTATTTTAGTACTTACCACTAAGAAGATTGGATGTCGATATTCTTGACAACAATATTTTTGACAATATATTTTTGTAGGTCGATATTTTGGTTGTCGATATTATGTCAGTGATCCCTTCCTTAAGTTAGGAAGGCCTGCTTCAACTAGGCATGAAGAAACATACATGGTGTATCCAGATACCCACATTTTAAGCAATTCCAAAACTACAATCTCTAAAGACAGGCCAAGGGGGTCCGACAAAATAACAGCCATGTAGAAACAATAAGCCCCTCCTTGTCCATCAGCAAACCAAGGGGCTTATTTCACGCCCCTTGCGCCACCCACACGTCACTTTTCCCATGTTAAAACTGACGCAAAAGTGGCTCAAGGGGCTTGTAAATAAGCCCCCAAGTATCTCAACCAGCACAAGAAAGGAGCACACAATGTATTTATTATAAACGTCAACAGATTAAAACAGGATGATAGAGAAGACGAGGATTCACTAAAGAATAAAGTGGTACACTGGATTGGATATAGGCGCCAATGCTTATCTATTATTAGATCTGAAATAATTCAAGCTGAACGTGTTCAGCAGGAAACTGGGAACCTGGATGACATAAAACTAATTTTTCAATCTAAACTTATTGCAGACAGCCTACTAAGCCTGGACTTACGCACACAATCTTTGGTGGATTCTAGACTCAGAAACCATTTCTGAGGAGAATGACTATCCTTTATTTGCCCCTCAGGAAACCAACAACCTGGATTTAGTAGACTGACTGACTAAGCGGGATATTACTAATGAAAGGATCAAACTTATCTCAATTAACTTAGATACTGTCTGTGCCCCCTTAGTGGCTGGTCAACTGAAAGCACACGATACCCATACATATAGTCGAATGCCACCTGGCATTATGTCCAGTAAAAATATGCAATCCGATCATGTCGAGTGTGTTTTATCTAGGGTGACCGGCTTTTGTCCGTAATTCGAGACATTGGAGTGAGCTGCCGCCTGCAAGCATCCGGAGAGATCTGTAACTCTCACACCAGGGGCCAGCTCTCGGACCTGCTGTGAGAGCATCTATAAGAGCATCAAAGGTTTATTTTGCTACCAGCCAAACCCTGAAAACTAATCATTTTGATTTTGGGCCTTCTCCCACGTTATATAAGTAAAGTACCCTCATATTACGACTCTTTGCCATTAATAACCTATCTGTTCATAAATGTAACAAACCTCCACTCACAGAAGCTAATTCTCCCCTCATACAGAAAATAATTCCTTGGTGACACGTGATGATGCCATATTGATTAAAAACATTACGAAGGCACTATCTACGTTCATTCACTAGGAAGAGGTAAGTATATAGTGAGAGAATTAGCGATTATTTTTGCTGCAAGCACAATCTATTCCCAAAGGAGGTGTCTGTCTATTTTTGCATTATATATTAGGGAGAAAATACCCCAGAATGTAATGACAGTAGGCTCATTTTAAAATAGCCTTTAAGTGTTTGAGCCAATAGGGCGCTTATTGGATGATATTTTACTGTCGTCATTGTGACACTTTGAGTGACACTTTATCAGGAATAGAGCAAATCAGTTCTACCAATGAAGCAAGATAATTGAACACCTAGAACAATGGTTTGCAAATAGCCATTCAGTAGCTCATGATGCAAAGTGAGCTTGTATAAAAAAAACTTTACAGCTTTCCCTTTCCCATCACGCTACCTGCGGGGCTACATACACACACACACTGTTTCTCTCTCTCTCTCAAATATTGCCAAGTGTTCTTTTTAGTGTAGTTTTGGAAAGTGCAAGGCCTGTAAACATAAATGTATTATTAGCGAATCCACCACATTCTAGTATGTTTATAGAGCGATTGAAGTGAACTAAAACTACAATTCCCAGAATTCATTGTTTTTTAATGACTACTTTAGCCTGCTTCAAACATTTCGCAGTGACCACAAAAGGGGACTCATAATCCATAGCCATAGCTCTCCTCAGTTTGAAGGATTCAGTGGTTGAGCAAGTTCCTGTCACCATTTTAACCTTTGACCTTTATGGTAGGTACAGGTCTTGACTGCAGGGGCTCAAACTACTGAGCTACCGTACCGTAAATGGAGATCATGTCATTATATCTGAAACAGAATACAGTCCCTCAAGATCTCTCTTAAGTGACAGGAATTAAAATAATCCCTCTGAGACAGAGACTCGAATATTGAGATGAAGGAGCCAGACTGGAATATCCTCGTGAGGTGAGATATGGAATTTGGCTCCCCGAGAAGTACCGTAAAAAGCCACATTTAATTTTCATGAAAACTTTGCACTTAAGTATTCTCATGTCCAAAGAAAAAAAATAGGTGTAATATGATCATATTTTTTCAGAATTCACGAAACACTACAGTTGCAAAACCTCCAAATGGACCACAGATTCATAAAGACTTTTTAAACCGGGTAAAGATTAAATGAAAGCATTATTTTTTAATATTTCACCTTTTTTAAAGTATATATATATATATGTGATCAAGGTCCAGGAGGGACCGAAACGCGTCATGGCCGACTAGCGAGAAATAAACTAATCCTCACAAAACTGTGGTCCGTGCCTGCTTTGTTGCCTTGGAGATTGCGGAACGAAATAAGCAGCAAAACTGGATATATATATATATATAGCCTTTCCTCTAGAGCAGCATCTTTGAATTGATGAACTGAAGATACTGACAGAATACACTGGAGCCTCGGGGCGGCGCTTGTAGCTATAGGACTGTACTACTCACACACAGGAGCCTGGGGGGAGGTTGTAACTACAGGACTGTACTCCTCACACACAGGAGCCTGGGGGGAGGTTGTAACTAAGGTGACCAACCATCCCTAAATTTCACGGACTGCCAGGTATTTGGGCCTCTTGTCCATGAAGAATTCTTTCACGGACGCCTTTTGTCCGTAATTCCAGACATTGGAGTGAGCTGCCCCACTGCAAGCAGCCTGAGAGTTCTGTAACTCTCACTGCAAGGGCCAGCTCGCGCTCCTGCGGTGATCAGTGGCCTCCAGCAGCCCCTCCCCGCCCTGGCACAGGCTGCTATCGGCCCAATTATTATTCTGTATGTCGGCCTAATTGTCCTTTATTATTTATTTCTTTTGCTCCAATAGTGCAAAGTTTCTGCATTTGTGCTGATATTATTTTCATGATTACCTTGCCCCCCCACCATCCTTGAGTTGATTGATCGGATCTGGTGTTTTTTTTCAAAGGTGGCATAGTTGGGTTGTGTAAGATCTGCGAAGCCTTCAGCTTTTGATCTTTTTTTAAAAAAAAGTTTGGGGGGATAATTTGCTATTGCAGGTGTTTAAGTTTCACTCACACACAATAGAAGCAGTGCAAGGTTGTCTCAACCTAATATAAACTTATTTTGACTTGTACTTGAGTTGGTTGTCTATTTACTTACGTAATATTGTGTGACCTCCACTGAAGTGTCTGTAAAATTTACCATTTGTCCTGAATTTTTGTCCTGATTTTTGACCTTCTATCCTGAATTTTTGACCTGAATTTTGATCCTTTGTCCTGAATTTTTACACTCACTGTCCTGAATTTGCATGCCAGTTGGTCACTGTTAGAAGGGAGCCACCGTTCCGTAGGAAAGTAGCCGAGCGCCGCTGAGAAGCCTCCTGGGCGAGGTCCTTCTCCTATGATCGTACCAGCCAAGCAACCCCACCACCACAAAGGGACACAACAAGGATATCAATTCTCGCAAGTCTTTATCGGCATTAAAGGCAGGTTTCTGTGGCAATATTTACAGGCGGATCGAGGGATCCAACAGAGGAGGAGAGGTCGTAGCAGGAGAGAGCGGAGCGAAGAAGACGGAGAGTGAGCAGGAGAGAGGAGGTCGGGATTCGGAGGTCGGACGGAGCGGAGAGGAGAGAGCGGCAGAGCCAGGAGGCCAACTTCACGGCGTCTCGCCCCGCCACGCGCCTGGAGGAGCGTGGCTGGGAAAGGTACGGGGCCGGATCCTGGGCTTCTTATCCACACGGGGAGGGAGATAGACGGGTGTTTTTTCTTTCAGGGGAGGTCACAGGGTTATGGGGGAGGTTCTATGTCAGGAATCCCTCACTCACCGAGTTGCTTTGATCCCACGTGTGTTGTTTGGTGATGGAACCCCGGTGACTCCTCACTACCCTTCCCCCCTCAACTCGTAGTAGGACAGGATAATCCCCTAATATATTGGTGTTCCCTTCCTTACATGTCCCTCGGAGGGTTCCCGCTGAGACCGACTCCGGAAAAGAGTAGAAGAGGACGAGCAGACGACCCCGACAGACGAGTCGGGAGAGCGAGAGAACAAGAAACTGTCCCTGCAACTATAAATAAAGCCTTAGTACACTTACGGCGTCTCGGGGTATCCTTGCTCTACTCAGGCGGAATATAGCGCCTAGGCGACAGGAGGACAAGGTTCAAGCGGGGAGCCCGACTTTGGTGAAGCAGGTTCATAACGTAAAGTACAGTGAGAGGCGAAAAAGATAGTAGACTGGGGCAATCAGCTGGGACTCCTACCAGGTCTGAAGTATTCACTGGTAAGGGGTTTGTGGTACACAAGCTGACAGACAGAGGTTGCCCAGGGAGGCGATTGCTTGAGAAATTGCTATAGACTGCCCTGATCTTGTCCTGAAACAAAGTTGCAAGGGAGTCACAGAAAGCTTGTGCCGTTGTCGCGCGCTGTCAGCTGGTGGCGCTGCTGTGGAAAGGGAGCCCGGCAACTTGTACTCGAAAGAACGACGACTCCGCTTTTTCGAACCACAGCCCTCAGAGCCACACAGCACCTCTTACCTGGCTCTCGGGGTCAGGGATAGAGCACCTTCCACCTGACAGCACTGTCGCTGACAGTCCGCTACGCCGCCTCCAGCCCAATCGAGGCCGCCAGCGAGGAGGACTACAGCCCCCAGCGTCCACTCGGCGTCCCGCCCACATCCGCCGGAGTAGCGCGCCCGGAGGCGCTACATTAACAGACGCTCCCCCCGCGTCGCGGGACGCGCGCGGGCGTCGCCGGGCTGAGCCCGGGCAGAGGGCGGGCCGTCCGGGGCCGGAGGAGGCTGGGCTGGGCCATGGACTTTGGTGATTCGCCTGTCGTGGTTATGCAAGTAGGTTCATAAAGTATTGTCGTACATGTGCGTAAGCTCAGTAGGATCTAACGCCCCCAATATAGTGTACGGAGCACGGGGAAAACCTACTGCCTCATATTTTTGTTGTGGTAAATCTTTTTCGAACAACCCATGTCTAAGCCCAGGCAAGTTAAAACTGTTGTCACTAATGAAACCAGGACTATGGATAGCTATCTTGTCAGAGTGGTAAACAAGATTAATCAAGACAGGAGAACCTCCTTGGGCAGATCAAGTCCGGAGACATCACCACTAAGGTCATCTATGTTGTCTTCCCCAACGTTATCTCTAGATAGTGGTGGTGCCAATATTGATATTGATAATGTAGTCGTAAATACCGATGCAACTACTTTAGTCAATACTGTCGAAGGGGCAATCACCAACGTTTCCAGTTCTAGCCAGAGCATGGTATCGCCTATCAAGGGCATACAAACTCCATCCCCTGCTCGAAGAACAGTGCGTGCCTGCAGGAAGTTCCCGGTTAAGAGGGTAGTGACTCGTAAACCCAAAAAGCAAGGAACAGCACCATTGACCGGGGGGGTTAACTCTGTACCTTCAAATAAAGTCTCAGAGACCGTAAATATCGCCGAGAATAGCCCCCTGTGTCCATCACATATTGAACTCCTGGCTTCTATATTAGAGTCTAAACTAGAGGCCTTGATTAGTCCACTGCTGGCAAAGTTAGACTTAGTTACATTAGAGGTCACTAGACTTAAGGGTCTCTTAGACTCTAATTCGATTAGGACCTCTCCAATGACTTCTATTCAACCTGATTCCTCGGGCCCTACAGGACACAGTCCACTGGAGCCCGTCCTTTTCATGTCTGACAATACCAGGGAAGATGGTCCGGGGGGTAATCATCAGGCACCTCAGACTGCAAACGCCTTGCCTGTTACCTCATTATCACAACCATTAATGGGCCCGAAAGTTGTACTAGCTCCACCCTCTCCACCCTCTCGACAAATACAAATAGTACAAAATAGTCGTCAGAATGCCATGAAGAACGCCCCAAGGGTTGATGCCTCGGGGCATAGTAAACCCATGTGGAGAAATGTTGTCAACCTTCCACCACAGTGTGTTCCATACACTGTAATATTGACCAATGTTCCTAAGGTTGACTCCTGCATGTCTAATCCCGGGATGGAAACCCATGACGCTTTAAAAAATAAATCACTTGCTTGGCTGAATAAGAATTGTGGCTTTCCGGTGGCCTTCTCAAACGATATTTTATCCACTCGTAGAGTTGATTGGATTGGCCACGGCAAGAAAGACATAGGGGGGGACTGTATCATTGTTAATTTTAAATATCCGCAACATGCTGCTACCGTCCTGCTTAGAGCAGCCTCTTTACCCTTCAAGGAACACGCTGTTTGTGCCAGACCACTTGGTTATTTCTATAGTCATCTGGCCAGTACTCATTTACCACCATCCTACCAGCCAGAGCATCGTGGTAACGCTTCTACAGGGGGAATGGCTGGTCTTCATCCCATTAGGCCATTGAACGCTCCTGTGTTCCAAAACGGAGGTGATCCTTTCGGTCAGCAGCCAGTGAACAGGCAGATGTATAACAGTCTTCCCCTTCATAACCGTTATTCTGCTTTGTCCTCATTGGAGGAAAACGATTGACTCCCAGACATAACAAGGAATCCCACTCAGTCACCTGCTATATTTCCATCACTAAAAATTGCCACCTGGAATATTGCGGGCATAAAGAGCAAAATTGGGAACCCGGACTGGCAACTGACACTTAAAGCCTTTGACATCATTGCTTTACAAGAGACCTGGGACCAGACAAATAGCTTCTCCATGGATGGCTACAGCCACTTCTGCATCCCAGCCATCAGCAGCGTGGCTGGTCGACCCAAGGGGGGCCTGCTAAGTTTATTCAAACTGGACATAAAGGGTAAACTTACTCAATGCTCATCTGGCTCCGATCACTGTTTGATTGTTGAACTTGCCCTGCAAGACAGGGCTAAGATTCTTTTTGTTAATTTTTATAACTCTAAAGCTAATGATTGTACCAGTCACAACTTAGAGTCACTGGACAAATTTCTGTCAGTCTATAATACTAATGTACATACATTTGAATTAATATTATTAGGGGATTTTAATATACACCCATGTTCCCTACCATGTCCTAGTCAGGACATTGAAGTTCCCCCCCTTTCTTCCATTGTGCACCTGGAACATACTAGGCGTGGAGAAATCCTCGAATCTTTTTTAGCAAGTTGGAACTTATACGAATCAACTTGTGGGGATGGGAAAGATAGATCCCCTACGTTCAAAGGAAAAGACATGGGCACTATTATTGATTATATTTTTTTGACTCCTTTTCTGTTAAACAACGTGATTAAATATTACACAGAGGTATCAGTTTTTAGCGACCATAATCCTGTTTTAATAGAACTAATGATTGCAGATGTAATTTCTTTGAAATCTTTTAAACATAAAGGGGGAGCTAATCTTATCCCTAAAGACCAAAACCGTAGGCTAAAATGGTCCAAAATAGTCCCTGAAACTCTCCTAGAGGAGGTACTGTCTAGGACCGAGGATGATGTTGCAATATGTCTATCTAACAGAACCCAGAGCAATCAGGTTATAATGGCATTTGACCATATCTGTATAGAAATTGCCCGTAACCTCGAGAACACATCGAGCTCAAAGCAGTTAGTCGGTAAAAGATGGTTTGACAAGAACTGCTCAAAGGCTCATAGTGATCTACTAAAAGCCCTGAAAGCCACTCCTAAAAACCGTGTGGACATATCGAGCGCAAGGTCCGCATATAAACGTACAATTTTTGAAAGAAAAAGGGCTCTGAAAGATACAGCTCTAGAGCAACTTTTAGATCCTGTTACATTAAAAAACAGTGGCCTATTTTGGAAAATAATAAACCAACCACTCTTTTCAGATGACTCAAATATGCCTTTAGAAGCAAACATCCCTGATGAGGGTTGGATCAAACACTTCAGTGAGATATACTCTGAATCCAATAGCACTGTCATCACTGCCGCCCCTATAGAAGAGGCAGTTGGCGATTCACGTACCGCTAAGGCCACTGTAGTTTTTGTCGCAGCTGAAGTGGAACGGGCAATAGAACTGACCTTGAAAAACAAAGCTCCAGGTCCTGACGGGGTCCCTGGGGACGTTTTTAAACATGATCCTAAGTTTTGGTCCAAAATTTTATGTAATGTTTTTAACGTCCTCTCAATTGACAAAATCCCGGATTCATGGAAAAAATCCATTATCATACCGGTTTTTAAAAAGGGTAATAGGCTAGACCCATCTTGTTATAGACCGATCTCCCTAATCGACTCATCGGTGAAAATATTGGGTAGGGTCATCCTATCTAGATTGAATGACTGGCTACTTGAAAAAGGTGTACTTTCTAATGTGCAGTATGGTTTTAGGCCAAAAAGAAGCACCATTGACCAGGGCCTAAATTTGCATTTACTGGTCGAAAAATATACGAGAGCTAGGGAAGGGTCCATGTACCTGGGGTTCATGGACCTCTCGTCAGCCTTCGACCTTGTAAATCGCTCCAAGCTGTGGAATATCTTGCTTGATATAGGACTGGATAGGGCCCTTGTCTGTCTTTTAGCTGATCTTCATTCTGACTTAACTGCTGCGATTAGAGTCACCTCGGAAGGGTGCTGCACTAGCCACTTTAAGTCCGAAAGAGGGGTAAGGCAGGGGTGCATCCTGGCTCCCCTCCTTTTTACGGTCTATATAAACGCACTGGAATCCTCCTTAAAAATAGCTACTCTGGACGTTCCGCGAGTAGGTGAACTGGGAATTCCAGTCCTCCTATACGCGGACGACGCTGTTTTGCTCTCCCGTACTGGAGTGGGCCTTCAACGCTTACTGGATGCATTTGAAGATTTCATGGCTTCCTTGGATTTAATGATTAACGTCAAAAAGTCTCAAATTATGATAATGGGCAAGGCTAAAAACTCCAAGTTAATAAAAACATTTACATGCGGGAAACAAGAGCTTTGTAGAGTAACCACTTTTCCCTATCTGGGGATTACCTTTGATGAGAGAGGATCCTGGGGTCCCCAGATAAAAAATAGAAATCTTGCTCTTGCTAGATCTTCCTTTGCACTCCAGAGTTTTATAAAAAAACTGGGGGCTAGGCCAATAGTCACCTTGCTACAACTCTATAAAGCCAAAAGCTTGGCTGTTGCCACATATGGCAGCGCCATTTGGGGGTATTGTTCAACGGACAGTATCCAGATTACCGAAAATAAATTTCTCAGGTCAGTCCTCTCCGTACCCCAGTCAACTCCTACATACATTGTTCATTCTGAACTAGGGTTGGGATACATTTCAGACCTGATTAAAATAGCCCCTGTTTTGGCCTGGCTTAGGATCTGGCTGAACCATGAAATTCCCCTCAATCACACCATTTTAAAAGATTGCTTGCAGTTAGATGGGGTTAGCAAGATTCCATGGCTAGCATATATCAAAGATAGCCTTGGCAAGCTGGGGAGACCAGATCTTTTCTTAGCCCCTTCTAGTATAACTACGAAAGATATAGCTCAAATTAAAGGTATGATGAGAGATATGCTATGCCTAGATAGGGAACAAGTGGAGCTTGGGAAACCAATGGTAAGGTCTAGCCTTATTTTGTGTACCCATGTGGGCCCAGAACCATACTTGACCATTGTTAACCGGCCCTACCACCGCTTCCTCTTAACTCGATTTCGGCTGAATTTGATCCACTTATCTCTGGGCTACTTTCCGAGCTGGAGTTCACCAGATAATGCCCCGCCATGTAAGTGTGATAATTTTTCGACCCAGAACACCTTGCACTTTCTGATGTTCTGTGACCACTTCACGGTCCTAAGAAGGAAATTCTTGAGACCGATTCTTAAAGAGGTGGGGTTCACACAGGTCAAGCCAGCACTACTGTTTCTCCAGCTATTACAAACCCCTAGGATAATGTTTTATGTTGCCAACTTCCTTGTGGGGGCTAGTAGGGCTAATAAAAGGATGGTGTCCGATAACCGGGTGATCATGGATCATTAGAAAGATGAATTGCATATTTCGTATTAGTATTGGTTATTACTTGAATCCTTTTTACATTGATGAGTTTTTTGCAATCGATATGAACAGCTTGTTTTATCCTTACTGACCTCTTTTAAATGTATTTTTAGGTACGGATTTTATAGAAAGTATATATTTTTGTATTCACATGTAAATGGTACTAGTATGTATATATATTATGTTTTATTATGTATTTATTGCATTTGATGATCATGTGTAAAATTTTGTTCCTATGTCTTTTTATGATATTGATTTATCGAAATAAAGTATTATGACTGACTGACTGACTGAGTCTCCGGGTCTTTCAGGGATGGGGTAGCGGGACAGTCTCAGTACCAGCCTGGTACGGGAACACCCTGCGCCAAGCTCTCAATCCTCGAGCTGGGGGGGTTCCGGGAGCCGGGACGTCGTCCGCAGGGCTCGGATGGTTACTTCTGCGAGGTCGAGCCGTGACGAGGTCAGCAGGGCTCCGATGGTTAGTTCAACGAGGTCGAGCCGCGACGAGGTCAGCAGGGCTCCGATGGTTAGCTCAGCGAGGTCGAGCCGTGACGAGGTCAGCAGGGCTCCGATGTTCCGTGAGGGTCTTCTTCTCAGTAAGGGGGAGCCGCGACGCAGTCAGCAGGGCTCGAGTTCCAAGTTCCAGGCAATGAGTCTCTCTCCGTAGGGTCAACCGCGATCCGATCAGCAGGGCTCTTGACTCCAGGATACAACTGCCGTCCTGGTTTTGGGCTGCCCCAGATATAGGGCTGAAGCCCTTTGATGTCCGTACCCTTGCGCCTGGGGGAGTCGGAGGGGCCGGGATGAGAGAGTCCAGACACCCAGCGGGGGGGGGAGCCAGCGCCTAGGGAGGCCGGAGGGCGATCGGAGCCAGGCGTCGGGGGACGGCCGGAGGCCCCATCGAAACTCTCCTCCTCCGGGATATGTGGAGTGGCCACTCGACCCCCCTTGGTTGGATCTTGGCACCTCGATGTCGGGGCTTCGCTGGGACTGAGGCCGGGGCGGGCCGCGTCGCGAAGGCTGGTGCGGGTAGCGGGGTACAATCCAGGGGGACCCCGAAGGGTGGGGGCTGCCCCCGTCTGGTCGGGTAGGAGGGTTCGGGACCATGCCACGAGGCCGGGTCCAACAGGTGTCCCCCCCAGCTGAAGGCAGGGAGAGTCACCCATCGTCTTGGGGGTTCTCCTCGCCGAGGCGGAAGAAGCGGGACAGGCCGTCGGCGTTGGTGTGGTCGGTGCCGGGCCGATGGTCTACAGTGAAGTCCATCCCCTGCAGAGAGATGGACCATCGCAACAACTTCAGGTTCTCGCCTCTCATCTGCATTAACCACCGCAGGGGTCGGTGGTCGGTTTGGACCCGAAAGTGGGTGCCGAAGAGGTAGGGCCAGAGCTTCTTGAGGGCCCACACCACGGCAAAGGCCTCCCGTTCAATGGTGCTCCATCTCTGCTCCCGGGGCAGCAGGCGCCGGCTGATGAAGAACCGGCCGGTCAATCCCCTCAGAGTTCACTTGGGACAAGACAGCCCCGACTCCGTACTCCGAGGCATCCGTCTGTACCACAAACTCTTTGCTGTAGTCGGGGGCTTGTAGCACGGGGGCGGTACACATCGCTGTCTTGAGGGTCTCGAAGGCCGCCTGACAGAGGGGCGTCCAGTGCACCTTCTTCGGTTGCTTCTTTGATGTGAGCTCCGTGAGGGGGCCCTTAATGCTTCCATAGTTCTGAATGAACCGCCTGTAATACCCCGTGAGACCCAGGAAGGCCCTCACAGCGGTTTGGGTGGTTGGGGGCTCCCAGGCCACGATGGCGTCGATCTTTGGCTGGAGGGGAGTCACATGGCCGCTCCCCACTTGATGTCCCAGATAGGTTACGGACCCTTGGCCTATCTGACACTTGATGGCTTTTACGGTGAGTCCGGCCCTTTGGAGGGCGGTCAGGACCTCCCAGAGGTGCCTTAGGTGCTCGGCCCAGTGGCTGCTGAACACCGCAATATCGTCCAGGTAGGCGGCGTTGAACGCTTCTAGGCCGGCCAGTACTTTGTTCACCAGTCTTTGGAAGGTCGCCGGGGCATTTTTCATGCCGAAGGGCATCACTTGGAAGTGGTAGTGGCCATCGGGGGTGGAGAAAGCGGAACGCTCTTGGGCGCCTGGGGTGAGCCCGATCTGCTAGTATCCGGCGGTGAGGTCAAAGGTGCTCAGGTAGTGGGCTGCTCCTAGGCGGTCGATCAGTTCATCTGCCCGAGGAATGGGATGGGCATCGGTTTTGGTGACGGCATTCAATCCCCGATAGTCCACGCAAAACCGGAGCTCCGGGGTGGCGCCGGGGGCGGCAGCTTTCGGCACCAGGACCACAGGGCTGGCCCAGGGACTGTCGGAGGGTTCGATGACCCCCAGGGCCAATATCTTGGCGTCCTCGGCGTGGATGCAGGCCCGCACCCGTTCGGGGACCCGGTAGGCTCGGTGTCGCACGGGGGGGGCTGTCCCCGGTGTCGACGTCGTGGACGCACCATCGGGTGACTCCGGGAGTGAGGGAGAAGAGAGCAGCGAAGTGATGCAGTAGTCCTTGACAATCTTGGCGCTGCTCTGGAGTCAGGGTGGCGGAGAGGAGGACTCCCTCTACGGAGCCGTCCTTTTCGGAGGTTTTCAGGAGGTCGGGCAGGGGCTCGGAGTCGTCTACGGCCCCATCGTCTGTAGCCATCAGCAGGCTAAGTTCTGTTCTGGCAAAGTGGGGTTTGAGCCTGTTGGCGTGGAGGACCCGGAGGGGGTTGCTGGGGGACTCCATGTCGACCAGGTAGGTGACGGGGCTCTTCTTTTTGACCACCTTGAAGGGCCCGGTCCATTTGTCTTGGAGGGCACAGGGGTCGACGGCCGACATGACCCAGACCTGCTGGCCTGGCTCGAACTCGATGGAGGAGGCGTTCTGGTCATACCAGCGTTTCATTTCCTCCTGGCTGGCCTCGAGGTTGGCTTCGGCCAGTTCCCTGAACTTCCGGGTTTGGTTTCGCAGGGTCAGGAGGTACCGGTAGACATCGGGGGGAGCATCTTGGACGGTGGTCTCCCAGCCTTCTTTGACCAGGCTGAGGGGGCCTCAGACAGGGTGTCCGTACAAGAGTTCGAAGGGGCTGAACCCCAGAGACTTTTGCGGAACCTCCCGATAGGCAAACAGGAGGCAGGGCAGCAGGACGTCCCATTTGCGTCTCAGGGGCTCCTCCAGGCCTTTGATCATTCCTTTCAACGTCCGGTTAAATCGTTCGACTAGTCCGTTCCCCTGGGGGTGGTACGGGGTGGTGAACTTGTAGGTGACCCCGCATTGTTGCCACAGGGACCGCATATACTTTGAGATAAAGTTTGTGCCTCGGTCACTCACAACCTCCCGGGGGAACCCCACTCTGGAGAAGATTCCCATCAAGGCCCGGCCCACCACGGGGGCCGTCACTGTTCGGAGAGGGATGGCCTCGGGGTATCGGGTGGCATGATCGACCAGGACGAGGATGAAGCGATGCCCTTGGGAGGTTCGGGGGTCCAGGGGCCCCACGATGTCGATCCCCACTCGCTCGAACGGGGTGTTTACTATTGGAAAGGGCTGGAGAGGGGCTTTGACCCTTCCCCCACTCTTCCCGCTGGCTTGGCAGGTCGGGCAGGTTCGGCAATGATTGTCCACGTCCTTCCGCATTCGGGCCAGTAGAAGTGAGTCACCAGGCGGCTGTATGTTTTGTCTTGCCCCAGGTGCCCGGCGAGGGGCACATCATGTGCCAGATTGAGGAGAAAGTCCCGGAATCGGAGGGGGACCACCAGTACTCGGCTGGCCCCTAATTCTGCGGTCTTCTGCTCGCTGTAGAGGAGGTCATTGTCCCAATACACCCAGTGGGTCCCCGTCCAATCTCCGGCGGCCTGGGCGGCAGCTTGCTCTCGGGTCCCTTCGAGGGAGGGGCAGGTCTTCTGTTCTTGGCGGAACTGCTCCCTTGTGGGGCCACCTTCTTGGCGCCATTGGGCAAGTTCGGGGAGGTCGCCGAGCGCGGCGACCTCGTCCGGGGCGATTTCTGGCGGCTCGGTGTCGGCTTCTTTTTCGACGGAGGGAGGTGGCGGCTCGGGCCACTCCAGCTCTTCGGGGGGAGCAGCTACGCTCGGTCGGATGGCCCGGGCGGTCGTGGACTGGGTGGTTGCGCAGACCCATTCGGGCAGTCCCAGCATTCCCAGATACTCTCGGCGCTCGACGTGGGCCCAGGGGGAACTTTCCAGGTCGTTCCCAAGGAGGCAGTCTACGGGGGCGTCGTCGCGGACGGTCACCTTCAGCATGCCCGACACTCCCCCCCACTCGAAGGGGATCCGGGCCATCTGGCACAAGCTCTTGGTGTTGTCTGCCGACCGGACGGGGCACAGTACATTAGGCATGATTTGTTCGGGGGTCACCAGGTGGCAGCGGACGGCTGTCACGCTGGCTCCGGTGTCGCGGAGGGCTTCGGCCCGGCGTCCATTAATGGTGACCCACTGTTGGTACTTCTGGGTGTTACTCGGGATGGGAGCCCGGGGCACCATTTCCCGGCTGCTCAGGCATACCAAGGTCATGGCGGCGGGTTCCCACTCGGTTGGCCCAGGCGTAGTAATTCTCTTCTTCTTCTCCCCCTCCGCCCAGGGCAGCGGCCGCCAACTGGCGGGGGGGGGTGGCCCGGTGGTCCCAGCTCTTCGGTTCACGGGGCAGGTTGGGTCACTGGCATAGTGCCCTGGCTGCTGGCAGTTGTAGCACGTTACCGTCGGTCGAGGTCCTGGTCGGGCTAGGGGGGCCCCCCTTCGGGCGAGGGACGGGGACGTGCGGTTAGGGGGCGGTCTCCAGGGGGGGACTCCGGGGCGGCCCTGCTGGAAAGTCTCTGTTCCTGTTCGATCCCCCTCCTCCGCCACGCTGGCGGGGGGGCCCCGTGGTGTTCCGTTGGTACTCCCCCATTGAGTTCCGAGGGACCCGGGTGTTCACCCATCGATCGGCCTCGGCGGCGAGCTTCCGCGGCTCGGTCAGCTTGCTGTCGAGGAGGTGCTGTCTCAGCTCGACAAAGCAGTTGTTGGAGAGGTGCTCCCATACAATGAGGTCGAACAGCTGTTCGTAGGAGGTGACCTTGCTGCCCTTGATCCAACCTTCCAGGGCTCTGCTGAAAAAGTCTACGTATTCTACCCAGGTGGTACCGGGGAGCTTCTTGCAGTCCCGGAAGCGTTGGCGGTACATCTCTGAGGTGAGACCATAGCGGGTGAGCAGGGCCTCCTTCATATGGTCATAAGAGGTCATCACCTCGTCTGGGAGCTGTAGCAGGGTGTCTCTGCCTTCGCTGAGGAACCTTCCCCATAGGCCGGCACCCCAATCTTTTCGGGGTACCCGATGGGCGGTGATGGCTACCTCGTAGGCCTTGAACCATTGTTGGATGTCGTCGTTCTTGTAGTACTCTTTGACGACATCCTTGGGGATATGTACTTTCGCCTCGGCCGGCGGAAGGGTGTCCCTGTTTCCGGGGATGCCGGTCTCTCCATTTTTGGACTTAATTTCAAGTTCTTTAGGGCCCCGCTCATGCTCGAGGGTTAGCCTCCTCTCTTCCAGTTCTCGGTGCCGCTTTTTCTCCTCTATTTCTTCTTGCAGCCGCAGTTGCTCTAGGGCCAATTTCTTCTCGGCTAGTAGGAGTTCGCCGTCCAGGCGGAGTCGGGCGAGCTCCAGCTCGTGGGTTCTGACCCTCTCCCGTTCTCGTATCTCTTCCGGGGAGAGGCCGGTCTCCATGCTGGTTCTTCTCCCATCTGCCGGGGCGTCGGTTGGTTGCCGGTGCACGTTTGGCACCGGGTTTTCTTCGGTTTGGGGGGAAGCCGCTTCGGACTCTACCCAGGCCTTCAGGGCTTTTTGCAGGTCCTCTTTTGTGTATGATCCGGTGGTCGCGATGCCTTTGTCTTTACAAAACTGTTTTAGTTCTTTATGTGTATATTCCTCCAACCGTTCTTGTTGGAACTCCGCGGTTGGGGTGGTCTCTTGGTTGTTCATGGTTACTCTGTGTCTGGGTAGGTAGTGGGTGAGTTACTCGCTGTACGATTTGCGTCGGGCTCGGATCGCACCGCTGGCCACCAATGTTAGAAGGGCGCTCTCCGGGGAGTCAGATGGTGTCGGGCTGACCACCCCGAGAGCCACCGTTCCGTAGGAAAGTAGCCGAGCGCCGCTGAGAAGCCTCCTGGGTGAGGTCCTTCTCCTATGATCGTACCAGCCAAGCAACCCCACCACCACAAAGGGACACAACAAGGATATCAATTCTCGCAAGTCTTTATCGGCATTAAAGGCAGGTTTCTGTGACAATATTTACAGGCGGATCGAGGGATCCAACAGAGTCTCCGGGTCTTTCAGGGACAGGGTAGCGGGACAGTCTCAGTACCAGCCTGGTACGGGAACCCCCTGCGCCCAGCTCTCAATCCTCGAGCTGGGGGGTTCCGGGAGCCGTGACGTCGTTTGCAGGGCTCGGATGGTTACTTCTGCGAGGTCGAGCCGCGACGAGGTCAGCAGGGCTCCGATGGTTAGTTCAACGAGGTCGCGCCGCGACGAGGTCAGCAGGGCTCCGATGGTTAGCTCAGCGAGGTCGAGCCGCGACGAGGTCAGCAGGGCTCTGATGTTCCGTGAGGGTCTTCTTCTCAGTAAGGGGGAGCCGCGACGCAGTCAGCAGGGCTCGAGTTCCAAGTTCCAGGCAATGAGTCTCTCTCCGTAGGGTCAGCCGCGATCCGATCAGCAGGGCTCTTGACTCCAGGATACAACTGCCGTCCTGGTTTTGGGCTGCCCCAGATATAGGGCTGGAGCCCTTTGATGTTTGGACCCTTGCGCCTGGGGGAGTCGGAGGGGCCGGGATGAGAGAGCCCAGACACCCAGCGGAGGGGGGAGCCAGCGCCTAGGGAGGCCGGAGGGCGATCGGAGCCAGGCGTCGGGTGACGGCCGGAGGCCCCATCGAAACTCTCCTCCTCCGGGATCTGTGGAGTGGCCACTCGACCCCCCTTGGTCGGATCTTGGCGCCTCGATGTCGGGGCTTCACTGGGACTGAGGCCGGGGCAGGCCGCATCGCGAAGGCTGGTGCGGGTAGCGGGGTACAATTCAGGGGGACCCCGAAGGGTGGGGGCTGCCCCCGTCTGGTCAGATAGGAGGGTTCGGGACCACGCCACGAGGCCGGGTCCAACAGTCACCCTAGTTTTATCCGAACACAACATTTGGTTCGTACTGGCACTTCGCGCAAGAACCACACTCCACGCTGTTACTTGAAGCGTAAAAGGCCATTTTATTAGGACAAGGTTGCAATCATTTAGACTTTATTCGACAGTACATAAATGCAATAAATATACTTTCCCCATCCCATACCGACTCATTCTCCTTTCATCCATTCTCAAAACCATCTCACCTGTTAGACTCTTCCCCCATTCACTCGGTGACCTCCTTCCTCTCCCCATTCTCACCTTCACTTGCCCTCCAAGCATCCTCTGTGTAATTTCCTTCATTGGTCATTGCTTCCCGCGCCCGCTATCAGTCACCTATGTACCGTTCCCCCGAGGGGTGGATCCGCCCGTATGTGACTCCCCACCCCTCCAAAGTACCGTGACGCCTCTACTCTGCAACCTGCCCTAAACTGGCACACTCAGCCCAAAATATATCCCAACCCTTCGCTTAACGTCTGTAGGGTGGGTGGGCAGACAAACTTTATTTCCCCCCCGGTGGTGCTCAGGTGTCAGGAAGAGGCCGGATACTCCTCTCCTGACACCTTATGTACCCTCCCAACTCCCGCCCCCTCCTTCACTCCTATGATCCCACCCCCACCTTGTCCTTCCGGTCATTGCGCGAATACCCCGGGGGAAGACTGGTCTGCGACCATCACTTCCCCCGGGGGCCGTCATCGCGCAAGAACCACACTCCACGCTGTTACTTGAAGCGTAAAAGGACATTTTATTAGGACAAAGTTGCAATCATTTAGACTTTATTCGACAGTACATAAATGCAATAAATGTACTTTCCCAATCCCATACCGACTCATTCTCCTTTCATCCATTCTCAAAACCATCTCACCTGTTAGACTCTTTCCCCATTCACTCGGTGACCTCCTTCCTCTCCCCATTCTCACCTTCACTTGCCCTCCAAGCATCCTCTGTGTAATTTCCTTCATTGGTCATTGCTTCCCACGCCCGCTATCAGTCACCTGTGCACCGTTCTCCCCCCCCGAGGGGTGGATCTGCCCGTATGTGACTCCCCACCCCACCACAGTACCGCCAACCAGGGAAACCCCAGAAGGGCGGTTCCCTGCCCCACCCCCAGTTCTAGTGCACCTTTCGCCTCCATCCAGTCTACCTTGCGGCACCCTGTGGACGACCCTCTATCCCCTAAACCTGCGTCCTGAATAAAGTTCACTATTGCCGGGACACCCCAGACTGCGAAAGGTGCACCTATTCTAAGTAGGACTACCTGTTCCTCCAGTTCGCATGCACCTAACGCATCCCCCACCCCCCAAGGCACCAGGTGGACGACCATCCACCCTTGAAACCTGTGTCAATAAGCAGCATTTACCGGACAAACCCCGTTCATGAAAAAATGCACCATCGCAAACCACCTGTTTCCCTTCCCACCGTCTCCTTAACTGCGGACCGTCCCCCTGTAATCCTGTTCCACAGCCCCCAAACTTCCTTCTCGGTTGATGACCATCCACCCGTAAAGCCAGTGTCCGTTGTAAACCAGTAACACTTCCAGGCCAATCCCCCATTCCATGAAGAGCGTCCCAGCCCCAAACAAGACCACCTGTGTCCCTTCAAATAGTCCCATTACCTACAGGCCATTCCCCTGTAAGCATGTTCAACAGCCCCCAAAGTCCATCCCCTGCAAGGCACCATCGGTGGACGACCATCCACCCATAAAGCCAGTGTCCCTTGTAAACAAGTAACATTTCCAGGGCAATCCCCATCCCTGAAAAGTGCCCTATCCCCAAACAAAACCACCCCATGTCCCCTCAAACAATCCCATTACCTGTGGGCTATTAGCTGTTAAGCATGTTCAACAGCCCCAAAAAATCCCTCCTTTGCAAGGCACCATCGGTGGATGACCATCCACCCTTACTCCCGTGTCCCTTGTAGACAAGTAACATCTCCAGGACCATCCCCATCTGTGAAAGTGCCCCA
The DNA here is from genome assembly GCF_964204655.1 of Triturus cristatus. Lineage (NCBI taxonomy): Eukaryota > Metazoa > Chordata > Amphibia > Caudata > Salamandridae > Triturus > Triturus cristatus. The sequence goes on along the minus strand of NC_140584.1, from coordinate 766,280,713 downwards.
TCCCCAACCAGACCACCAGTTTCCCCTTAAACAGTCTCATTCCCTGCAGGCCATTTCCTCGTAAGCATGCTAGACATCCCCAGAGACCATCCATTGCAAGGCGCAGTGCTTCACCATAACCAACTTTCCCAAGTTCCCTGTCATTGAACTATTTCCCCTGTCATGCATCTCGGAGTAAAACCAGACCTGCCATTTTCCTGAGTACTTTCTCTCCCACACCTTTGCTTGCATCGGAGCAAGTTCCCATATCGTATGACCCAAAGTCACTCTCACTGGCCGCAACGCTCACCCCGAGTCAATTCTATTGTTCCCCCCATCATCATACATCCCAATGACTGCGTTCCCCGCCTGGTGACATCCGTACACCTTCTATGACGCCTCTGTTGCTGCCCAACGTTCGGCAGCATGTCCGCCTGTCCAGGCGACCACCCTGGATCCCAGGCAACTCCCACCACCTGCAGTAGAAAAAGAATGATTAGTCCTGTAAGGATTATGTCCCTTTCCCCTCCATCACCAGTCTCTTCAAGACCCACGCCTAAACCCCTTCTTCTGTACCTATAACGTCACAACACAACCTACTATAATCCCATCTCCCCAATCTCCGACTTCCCCCCCAAACAGCCCTCCTGATGTCACCTCTGTGACAGCCCCCAGGCGTAGGAATCGTACTTCTCCTTAAGGGAGCCCCGCCCCGTCGGCCCAGCCCTCAAATGAAACCTAAATAGCCTGCAGCACCGTTAAACTACCTTCCGCGTTTGGCAACCCCAATTCCCAAGCCATAGGCCTCCCTTCTCCTGCCACCCATCACTGCTGCCTCATGCCCCCTCCTCGCTTTCCCCAGCTCCGTTGCCACATGCTCTACTTACCCCCCCAAACGCTGTAGCCGAACAACAACTCAAACCTCCCAATCGCCCTTTCCCGGGCACACCACCCCATTCTGAACTACGCCTCAAGCGCCAACGCTGCCCCATTCGAAAAACGTTGTGCCCCGTATTTCCACCCAAACAAGCCAGGCACTAACAGCCCGTCACCACAGCCACTGCACCCGTGTCTGCTGCCCCACCAGAACCATATCATTGCGTCTCCTGTGTCCTGCACTACCATACTCCCAGATGCCCCTGAAGAAATTGTCATATTGGCAGTGGCGTTACGACACGACCACCGTGTGCTGGCTCCCTAGTCCAGACGCGCAACAACATCTTCCCGCCCCTATAAATAAAACTGCGTCATTTAAACCACAATCCCCGTTTCTAAATTATTGCCTGCTACAACCCAGGTGACCCCTCATACCCAAACGCATCTTGCAGTGCCCGAAGGCCCCTAACCCTGTCTGGCTCCCCCAAGCAGTGGCCCATCCCTTCCCCGGCTCGTCAGCTCCACGTCTGGCGCACCCCCTCAGCCTCCTTTACTGCATTGCCTACCGAAAGGTGAGTATCTTATCAAGTGGCCAACAACTACCTGTACCAGTCTCACCCCCTAGGCAAGTCCCTGCCTATATAAAACTGCCCCCGTCACACCTCGCGATGCTCGTGCTCCAGGTACTGTGACCCCCAGAGCCCCACAGTTCTTCAAGACCTCAGCCCCCACCCAGTGTGCACCGTTCATCAGGAAATCCTGCTTCCTCTGCATATTTGCCCCGTCTAACAGCTGCCCTCGCGCCCAGAGACATCCCCCCCACCCCGGAGACCTCCACTAATCCCAGTCCTCAAATGCTCCCTGTGCAGATGGACTTTGCCCCAAGTCTCCCGTACAAAAAAGGGGGGGGAGCATCCATGATGGCCAGCCACGTCTCCCAGTGCTCCTGTTTGCCGCAGCAACTGCTTCCTCTTGTGAGTCAACTAGTGCCATGGACCCATTGCCTCCCAATAACCGAGAAGGACCTTCAGACCCCTGACTACCCCCAAGGGCTTCCCCCCCATTCTACCGAGGTGGCCCAGCTGGACCCCGTGAATGACTCTCTGCCCCTCTAACGTCGTTGTCCAACCGACACGGGAGCCCTCACCAGTCGCCCCTGTCCCCGACGTGACCTGTCCGTTAGAAGAAGTCCCCAGAAAAACCCACTTCCCCTCCCTCCACGTCAACCCCTCTTCTGATTACATGCCCATCAATGTAAGCACCGAGAAAATCTCCTGCCTGCCGCCCCAGCTGTGGGTAGCGGCTGAATATTGCGTTGAACCCCCCCCCAGTTGAGCTAAGTTTGGGCTGACCTCATCCCTTCTCCCACCGTTCCAGCCCGGCAAACACCCCATCCATCTTATAACACCACCAGCTGTCCCCGGGCCTCATACCTCAATATGCTGCCCCATGTGTTCGAGACCAATATCCACAATTTGAGTCACTTGGCACCCCCGGGTCAAAAGTCACCCTTCAAACATGGCAAATAGCCTTTAAACATGGCAAATAGTGATGAGCTACCCTTTGCTTGCCAGCCTTTCTTCCACCTGACATCACAATCGGCCGTTCGAAACCCAAAACCCTGTCATCGCTTGGCCCTAAGGTTCCCATCGTCTGACGTACGCCGCCTCTGCGCTTGTATCACCACCAAAACCCCCCACATTCCCCAGCTGACCAGCTGTGCGTCATTTGGGCCCTGGGCTCTCCAGGCCCCCAGCATTGTCCCAACCTTACTGAAGGAAATACCATTGCATACACTTATAACTGAGCACCCGGTGACAACCAGGGAGTGAACACCTAATCTTCAAAGTAAGAATCCAAGACCTTAACCCCTCATTCTTTTACCTGAGTGTCCGTCCGGGACCTCCTCATCCAGACCGAAGCTGCCATCCCCCTTGGAACTCCTTGCCCCCGCTCCGTCTTAGGCCGCACTTGCCTGAAACAAACAACAAAACGGTCTGGTTGCCTGAACTCCCCCCGCCACTCCCCCTGGCAACCCTCCCACTCCACATCCTCCTTCTATCGCAGTGCATCCGGCATGCCAAATTCTCATCTGTCGCACAGCATCACATTCCCCCGTCTTCACCCCCCACAACATCCATGCTATCCTTCACACAGAACATACTTATAACTTGGTAGGATTCACAGGGTTGTATTGCTCAATGCGCGAATCCCCCGAAGGAGGGCAGGCTGCCGCGGACCCCCCTTCTGCTTCTGGCCAGCGTCTTGGGGCCGTCGTGCGCCCCGCTGGCATCACCCCTTATCTGCCGGCCTTATTCGCCGGTCCTGGATCCCCCCCCACTCGGTCACGCCAACCAAGTGGGTCCCAAGCACCACCGGCCTCGTGCAGTGCTGGCAGTCCCTCACCCGGACTCTGATGACCTGGCCACTACTGCCTGCAGCTCCCCGCCACCCCCTTGGCCCACCCCCCACACCTCCTTCCCTAGCAGCAGCACTTATGCAAAGCCTTGCCTCGATCCTCCTACACTGCCACCTGACTCTAGCCCCCACCCTCCCCCACCACCAAAAACCTCGGCCGGACCCTGAGCCTAGCCATGGATACAGCCGCTGGGGTGGGCCCACTGCCCGCTACCTTGAGTAGGCTCCACACATGCTGGGGGTAAGCAGTAATAAACCACCAATGCTGCCCCCCCCACCCCAAACCACGGCCCTCTGAACCAACTTGGGCAATGCGCAGAGCCCGTTTTTTTTTGTTGCATATTTATATAGCGCAAACTCGACCCGAAGGTATTGGAGCGCTTTACCTAGCACCTTATTTACATTACACATTCAGGCACGGGGAGATTAAGTGATTTGCCCAGAATCACAGGATGTGGAGGTGACCTCGAGGCTCGAACCCCAGTTTCCTGCACCAGAGGCGGCAGTGCAGGAGAGTCGGAAAAAACAGATCCCCCTCCCGGGAAGCAGAAAGAGGAGGGGTCCCGCCTCTGCCCCCCAGACCCCGGTGTTCACCTTGTGCGAAGAAACCGGAGCGCTCCCCCCATACTGGGCGACACTCGCATGCCCCGCCTTCCCCCGCCTCATTTCTGCCTTGGGCCGCCTGACAAAAAATCGCGCCGCCGTGTGTGCCGTCCCCGAGCCCACCCCCCTCCCGCATGAACCATTGCGACACGCTCGCCTCAAAAATGGCAGATGCGCCAGCATTCTGTGCCCCCCTGCCCCTGTGCATCCTGGACAACAATGATATGGCAGCCCCCGCCCCTACCTGAAACGGCCGGTCGAGTTTGCGATCCAGCGCACGCACATCTGCCCTCCAGCACACGCGAGGCCATCCCGGCCCACACACCGGATAACAACGCCCCAGGACGTAGGAGGTCCACCAGGCCGGGTCAGCCAAAACCTCAATGCTGCGCAAACGGCCGCCACGTCGATGACACCGTGCCTTACAGCCAGCTATGACAAATTCCCTTTACCCTACCCTAACTACCAGTGCCAGCCCCCCGCCGATCGACCAATCGGCAGATGGCCTAACACTGTGTGAACTATCTCACTACAAACTTTATTTCCCCCCCCCCCCGCCCCCGGTGGTGCTCAGGTGTCAGGAAGAGGCAGGATCCTCCTCTCCTGACACCTTATATACCCTCCCAACTCCCGCCCCCTCCTTCACTCCTATGATCCCACCCCCACCTTGTCCTTCCGGTCGTTGCGCGAATACCCCGGGGGAAGACTGGTCTGCGACCATCACTTACCCCGGGGGCCGTCATTTTTCAAAACAGTTGAACATTCAAAGCTTATCCGCTCCGTTTTGATGTTTTCGGGACACTGCAGCAGGAACTCTTCTAATCTGCCGAAAACACCAGTAAGAATCACAGTACCACGTGTTTTATCGCATCTGGCCATTCATAAGACTCGTTCGTGATTTTTCCACACGCAGGGGCGTAACACAGGCCCTGGCAGCCCACGCAGTGCAGGGGGGCCCCCAGGCTGCAGGGGGCCCCCTCAGCACAGTACTCAGGGCGGTAGCCAGGGGGGAGGCACAGGGGCCAAGCTCCTCTTCATTTGTATGTGGCCTCCCTAAAAGTGACAAGCCTCCTGTTTTTAAATTTGAGTAACAGGACCAGACTGTCACTTTCCAAATCAGGAGATTATATTGTCGAATAGAGCTGCACAGATCCTGCTTTCACTTTCAGCTCCTTTCACCTTCTCCAAAGGGTCAAAAAACAAGCAATTAACATGTATATCATAACAGGCCGCTGCATCATTTTTAATGCATTTTACTTTCAGATTCATAGTGACTATGACTGCGCATGTCTACCATGCGCACGGTGAACAGCCCATTCCGGACCCGCCTGTGACGCGTAATTGTGCAGCATACCTTGCTGGTGTGGGACTCGGGGGGAGAATGGTGAGAAGAGAGCTCAGGGAGGGCTGCTTTATCTTCGTCTGGAGAGAGGAGTTACACCATAATGTTTGACTGGGTCTGTTGTGTCCTTCTCTTTCCCATGTGCTTGCCCTTCCAAGCCCTGGTGGCCCCGCCATCGTCTCGTTTGGCAGAGGATATTATTGGTGAGATCTCTTCTACTGCAACAGCCCTGTCCTGGTGATTGCAGTGCTTTCAGTGGGCTGGGGTGAAACGTTTCCAAAGTTGGGGAAATGTCTGCGTTCATTCTGCAAATAAATGATATCACTTCCACACCTAAGTTAACTTAATGGTCATTGCATTTAACTATTGTGTGCTACAAAAACACAAGAATGAAAATATTTGTCTTGGAAGAGACAAATATGAAAGCAACATGTTTGCCGCTGAAGTGCAAGGTTTGTCTCAAAGTAAAGAACTCAGCACTAGTTAGCAGATTTCTGTCTTGCCACAATGCCCACATTAACTGCAGCGGTATTCCTGATGCATTTCAAAAGAGGTATACTGTTTTTAAGAAGGTTTCCAGTTTTGTATTTCACGTTAGAAATACGTGAACTTTGTGCAAAAGACGACTTGTCCCATTTCTTTATGAAACTTAAGAATGGTAACTTTCACAAAAAGTCCTCAGTCACAGCAAACTATACAATATTGCTGACGTGCATCAGAACTCTGACATCTGTGAAAGTACTCATAGTCATAAATTGTAATCTCAGGCTGCCGACAACGCCATCTAATACGTAGCTATCAATAAAGTACCTATACCACCTGATGTGGGCAGTGCTTAGAGGTGGCAGAGGTGTAATACTCAGCACTGTACAACAGCATTTTATTGTCAGATGAGGAACCTAATTAAAACTTGCATGTATATGTGGAAGGTGATGTGCTCACTGCCAAACTGTAATATAATGTTGGCCTTGGAGTAATGTTTGTAATTTCAGGCATATTTTGTTTGCCATAGCATGCAGTAGGGGTACATGAGATGCACACAGAATCATTCCATGTGCAGCAGCAGTACGTGTGATTTGAGGAAAATGCCAAACTGATATGTAGACATGAAACAAACATTTATTAAAATTGAAAAGCTGGTATTTCTGCACAAGTTTCAACAACATGCTCATCTAACAGGCTAATAAATTGTATTGTTCTAAAATTAAAAGCTTGTGTTAAATAGCATAATTCATGTATTCTTTTAGATTGAAAAGCTGATGTTTGGACAGAAAACTAATACATTTAAACAAATATATATGAAATGAATAATTGTGTAATAATGACTACTTATGCCTGTAGTTCTTCCCTCTGGCCTTAGAATGAGAGATTTGTGTATTTTTTGTTTTTTTGTGCTCTGTACTTTCATAGCAGTTTTTCAGTCAAAAGAAGTTAGATAACGAAGCCACATTTTTTGCTGGCTTATTTGCTGATCTATTCCCGCTGCTAACCAGCTGTAATTCGCACGCCCCGAAATTAGGAGACATCTCACTACACTGTCTACTCTACGCATATGACATAGTCCTGATCAGCAAAACAAAAGTAGGGCTACAACATCTCTTAAACACAAAGCGGGATTTCTCCCAAGCAAATGATCTAACAATTAACTTGGACAAAACGAGAACAATGACAGTCGGGAAAAAAAGGCGACAAACCGCTGCCTGGTTCTGGGGAGAGACCAGAATAGAGGATACAACTGAATACAAATATCTTGGTGTGAAGCTGGATACAGGCGGCCGCTTTGTGGCACAGAAGAACAGCATAAAGCACAAAGGTCTCGCACTAGCAATCTCACTAAAAACATGCAACTCTAAATGAACTTGCCCATCAATCCTGCCGCTCCTTGAGGTGGTTCGGGCAAAACTTTTTCCAACAATCACCTACGGTAGCGAGGCACAGAATGGCAGGGATGTGAAAATACTCAACGCCACCGTAACAAAAGCATATAGGGTTATTTTTGGGCTGCTGAAATACACCTCACCGGTGCAAATCAGACTTGAATTTGGTGTTTTGAAACAATCATTTGCTAGACAAGGGGCCTTTATCATTGCATGGGAAAAAGTGCGAAAAGCCGAACGGGGTACGCTAAACGAACAGCTGTGGAAGGAGTTACAATCGCACCCCACATTACCAGCTGTGAAATATCTACATAGCATTGTACATACATTGGGGCTAAACCAACTTTGGTAAATACCGACAACCACCCCAGCCTTTAAAAAATCAGTGTGGAAGACAGTGAAACTCCTCTCATGGCTGGAGGACAAGGACGCACTCTCAAAGAGAGCCCATGGTTGGATGACCCTGAATACATATATGAAGCTGGGCACCCAAGCCTACTTCAACTTGGGATATGACAAAAATATAAAAATTGCTTTTATGAAATATAGATTTGGACTGCTCCCCTGCGCCCAACATCTCCCTCCCTGGCTTCACAACAAAGCAGGCTCTGTGTGCCGCTTATGTGGATCGGCTCTGAAAGACATGCTGCATCTACTATGCTCCTGCAAAGAACTCACAAAAGCACGAAAGAAATTTCTGAAACAACTTCTCAATCAACGAGGGATTCGCACCAGGAGGCAAGCTCTGTTGGTATGTCTTGCACCTAGTGATCCACAATTGAACTGCAGAACAGTAAAGTATGCAGAAAGTATGCCAGAAATGCAGATAATAGGAATAGAGTCAGAAAAAATAGGTGTAAACGTGCAAGGGGTCTGAAGACACTTCGAACATTTAAATCAAGCTGATAAAACTAACAAGTTATTCATGCTACTATATTTGCACAAAATTAGCAAGCTTTTTTTGCACGGTTTTTAGATACAAGAGTTTTGTATATGTATGTGATAGTTTTTAATTGAATATATTTTTTTGTATTGGAACGGTGTTAATTAACTATACAAATAAACTTCTTGACAGTCAAAAGAAGTGACTAAGAGTCTCTCTAAAAAGGGCAGGTTGGCAAATGTCAAGTAATACAAATGGAGAAGCAATGGGAGATGCTAAGACAAGGATGGGTTATGTGAAAGTCAACTTCCAGGCTGCCTTTAGTACATATAGCACCTTAGACTTTACTAGAGAGCGGCTCCTTGAAGATTTTTACCACTTTGCCACCATTTTGTGTAAATGATTTGAGGCTAGTGAACACTGACCACCATGAGGTGAGTCAGCCTTGGTTGTCACACCATATAAGTTTTGGAATATTTAAGTAATCCACTTTCAGAACCAATTGTATTTTTGGAAGTTTATGTTAGATTAGTGCTATAAAAGACCTATTTGGCCTAAGATTTTCCAAACGTTCTAAAGGGAGAACACCATTTTATTCTCTAGGGGAAGCCAGGCTTACTCGCTTTGTCAAATTTCCAGACAGTATTTACCTCCAAGTTCTTTCAAAGATTACAACCCCCCACTGTTTGCAGGTGACCTCTCAGATACCCTGGAAACAATTGGATGTACTTGCTCAGCTGAATGTCATGAGAGGATTTTATTAAATTCATGTCCGCCAAAGGCACCCTTTAACCTGGAAAAGAAATGACAAGACAGAGGTTGGAGGCTAAATGGTAAGGCAAGTGGCTGTCCAGGCATGACCCTGTCTGTCTCTGCAACTATGGACTATTTGATCATTCACGACCAGAAGAGCCACTCTTGCTCTCGCTGGCACAGCAATGTGGGGTACATGCATATATAGTTTACTGCTGTTGCCACCTAGACATATGTCATGCTGCAAGACAGTGGTGCAGCACCTAATAATATAAGCTGTCAGCTGCACAGTTGTAGCTAGTACCATTGCGTCCTGACCTGATCTATAAGCGTGTTTGTGCTTGTGTCTTCCACACACGGAGCCACTGGTGTCACCTGCACTTGGGACCTGGTGCTGCCAGCTACCAGCATCCTTGACCACTATCTCTGCACTCTGCAACACTAATGCAGCAAGTCTAGTCCACTAGTCACAGGCCTACTTGACCTGCCTGTTAGCTGTCCAGTCAAACAGCGTGAAAGGAAATACAGAAGGGTCTGCAGTCAGACTGTTCATGGACCCTGACCACCACCTCCCTAGTTGTGGGCCGCTCACTCTCAAGGCTTGCCATCCCTGCTTTCAGCAGAATGCGTACATCTGAGACTGGAGCTGAAACAACCAATACAACTGGACTGAAGCATGGACCACCACATAGTACATGATCTAGTAACTGCTGCCCACAGCCAGGCTAGTTAAAGCTGGAATTAAATACCCATGAAGTAATTCCTGACTGTTTACTACCACTTTTGATATAATTGTGATTCTTGGAGTCTGACTATTGTCGGTTTTATCTCATACCCCATACCTCTCCTGAAGCTACATTTGATTAACCGTAGTAGTAAACATTATAGACGAGCCCGTTAACATGTTTGGCCAAAATTATATATGTATATTTATAGTCTGGTTTGACAGTGCAGCTGTCGCCAGATAATAATCAGATAATCACAAGGAGAGGGGCTTTGGCTCTGCCAACAAGTTGGGAGGAAGGAGTACATGTTTTCATTGAGCAGCCGTTGTGTCCTTCCACAAAAAAATGCTTCCCCTCCACACAACTGTGATCATTTTCTTTATTTATCTAGTCAAATGAGCTTGAACTTTAAGGGTTCACACCAGTAGTGGCCGGCATGGCTTGTAGGCTGGCGGCGGGCGAAGGGGGCATGCTTGGGGAGGAGGGGTCATAATAAAAAAAAAAAGTAAAACTACCTTTCCGTCGGGTCCCGCATCTTTACTGCTCCTGCTCTCCTGCCTCCGACTGAGACAGGAAGTAGGCAGGCAGGCTCCCTCCCCTAAGCCAATCACAACGCGTCATGCAGCGTTGCGATTGGTCTGGAGCACTGTGACACGGAGCTCAGCTAGGGTCTAGAGGGGTGTGCATATTCTCCATTCAGGCTGCAATGCAGCCTGCATGGAGAAGGGCCAAGTGCGCATGACTGGTTTGGGAGGCCCCAGAGGGCCAACCAAACAGCCTTTGCGCACTCAGGAGTGGGAAAACCACTCCTTCCGTGGCCTGCTCAGGGATCAGAGCAGCCCGCCTGCCCGCAGAGCTTCTAGTACTGCGAGCAAGCAGTGGGACGGCGCTCCTCTGCCATAGCGGAGGAGCCGCCCCTGGTTTGCACATGACATTGTCTTAAGCAAGTAGATAATTTGTAGTGTTTTTCTCTGGCAGCAGCACAGATGGAAGCTGAACAGTTATTAACCTAAATAGATTTTTATGTCTATCCATTAGGCCTGGGCGGTAAATTCCGTTCCGCTCGCGGAATTTGCGGAATTTCGGTAATTTCGCGTTCCGCGGAGAACGCGAATTGCCCAAAAATCTGCTTTCCGCGAATTTTTTTCTTGTTCGCGTTCTCAAAATGCGTGTTCGCGAGATATTTCTCCCCGAGCACGCAAACAGCAACTGTGAACAGGAAAAAAGCATCGCGAACAAGCAATTCCGCGTGTTCGCGGAATTTCTGCATGTTCGCGGCGATTTTTTGCCGTTTCGCGGAGATTTGCGTAACGCGATTACGCAAATTCTGCCCACCCCTACTATCCATTTGAATGCCTCTGGTTTTCATTTGTACAAGATGGAGAAGAAAGCTATCTTTACGAGCCGTGCCTCCTCTCATTTCTATTGTTATGCACATGGACGTGTCATACTGGGTTAGTTTTTATCTTAATTTTGTTTCCAATTTTTTCAGATTTGCTTGGCTTTTCTTTGTAAAGGGCAGATTCATTGTTATATTTATCTACTGCCTGATAGCACTTCATGTTTTCCCGTTCACCTCTGTGCCTTTCTCCACCATGTCAGAATGGCGGCAAAAATGGTGGCACACTTGGGGAGCTAGGTACTGTTCCCGTTTTGGTCCTACTTTTGTTTTTCAGAATCATTCTTTTTTAGAATCTTTACTCGCTCACACCAACGATGCTTTATTGTAATTTGGTTTTCTTACATTGCTGGGCAGTCAACATTGAATTTTACCTTTCTATTGACACAGTATTCAGTCTTTTATATATTTGCCGCTTTTTCAATGAATCCATTTTTGGTTTGTATTTTTTAGCTTATCAAGGCTAACACCATGTAGCTTGCCTAATTGTGGGCTTGCTCGATTGGATTCTTTGTATATTGATGAACAGTACTTGATTTGCTTTTACACTGCACAGTCTCTTGTATACTGGTTCTACTAAAGGGGAAGTTTTCATTACTTTTTTTAATTTCTCCCTTTTGGAGATGGATTTATATTGTTTATTTAAATTTGTTTTGACTGGGTTTCTTTTGTCCATTTTACTAGGGACAGGGAAGCATTATGGTTGATAGGACAACTATCGTATTTCACTGTGACTGTGTGTCTTCGGTATTACTTTAGGTATCTTGTTTTTTTCTGATACAACTCACCATAAATTTATACTAAGATTTACGTCTCTTTTCATCGTCCAGGATTTAGCCCTTTGGTACTTGACTAGCTTGGTCCAATAGCAATGCACTCAAATGGCAAACAGACAAATGTATGTAATGGAAGTCAGGTACTTATTTTCTGAATTGTGTTTACAGAAGTTCCTGTGGTGTTTCACGTTTCATACACACATATACTTTCCTTTTCTTTCACAATTCTTGTTATTATGTTTGATCTTGAATCAGAGTCTTATCTATTATTGAGTTTACATAGGTTTTGTGGCATTGACAGGAGTAGAATATATTGTGTTGTTTTTTATTATGGGGCAGATTCACTACAATTGTATATTTTACATATGTTACAGCCTTGAAAAAGTCTTGATAGACAAAATATGTGTTAGGTGCCAGATGTGTCTTTCAGAGTGTCGGCAACAGCCACAGAAAAGGAACAAAATGACAAATTAATGGACTGCCTCTTTGATAATACTTTGTCAACAAATTACAGTACTTGAGTATGCTCCAGTGTTAAATAATATTTATGTGTCTGGATTGTATTTGTTCAATCTGATCTACACCTGAATGGTGGCAGGTGTGCCACACTGTTTTAAGCACCTTTAAATAGTTTCTTATGTTTGGACATTCAATTTGTTTGGGACAGATATACCCGTACTGGTAGTGGATGTGCGATCCGCCGATACCATAGCTACTATTTAAAAAAATGTTATCCATGTGGGGTTGAGCATTCTCAATTGGGACACTTTGCAAACCCTCGTTAGCTTCCTCCTACCCTGCCACTCTGTTGTTAAATGCACAATACCCATACTTGGCCTACTGTTTTCTTTTGTTTACAGAATACATAAATGTGCCGGAACAGACCTGTACCTTGTTGATGCGCAAAAGGTATCCCTTGGTGAAATCCTTAATTCATAACTTAACAAACTCAAACTAATCATAAAATCAATCAAATAGGCAATAGAACTGGACTGGATGCCTATTTCTCCCATTTGGAGCACTATTCTTCATTCTTTATAGCATTAAGATATTACTGGTGTTTGTATTACAGCAACCACTGAAGAAAGGAATGTGCCCTTAGACTTTATGCATCAATATCTGAGTTTTGAATTCCTCGGTTACAGATATAAACCTAAAATACTGTATCTCAAGGTAAGTTTTATCATCTAAATATATATTTACAACTTATATTAGATTGATAATCATAACTTCTTTTTGAGACCGTAGCTTGTACGATTGGTGTAATATGAGTACTGGCCTCACATGTAAGGCTCTGGAACCTAAGCAGTGGCTCCGTTGTATGGTTGTTTGGGTCTATAAATTATGTAGGTCTGCAAAATATACAGCTCTGCTTTACAAGGCTGTAACATGTGTAACTCTGCTTTCTACAGCTTGAGATTGTGAGATTTGTGCAGTAGATTCGGAAGGGGCAGATGGAAAAATGAAAGTTAAGTGGAAAACAGAAGCAAAGAAAAATGCTATACCAATTAATATACCCTTTGAATGTGCGGTTTCTAAAATGCATCGACCCCCTTACAGCGCTCTGGACATTTGATATGTAAACTGGATATGGAAATGCATGCTTTTCACTCCATTTTCTCCTTGTTTTTTGGTGGAGGTAAACTAGAAACACCGAGGTGGTAGGCCAGACTTGCTGGGCACACCATGAACTCGCATATTTTATGAGTTCTCCATCAGAACCTATGACTGTGAAATCAATATACCTGTAAAGCATTTATTAAATGTACTATTTGGTCATGTCAAATATATTTACCCTCTGATCCCTTAAAGTACTAACTCCAAACCTGACCTAGGAAGGTTTTGTTATTACTATCCAGTTTTCATTTATATTAATGTTCTGACAATTGTACTTCGAAATGTGTAATTGGCACCAACTTTCTCAAACTGTCCTTGAGGAGAGAATTACCAAATCCTCTATCAAACTGTAGTTAAATTGGGGCTTATTTTGGCTAATGTGGTTGATTCAATTTGATTGTGATTTTCCATATGCCACAACTCATGATGAGAGCCCATTGTGGGAGAAACTCCAAACCTCCTTACATTTAAATCTTATCAGGTTTTGGCCAGGTTTACTGGCTCAATGTGCTATTGTGTGCAGCACTTGACACTAACGTTCCATTTCCACATGTTCCATGAGGGTAATTTCTATCTCTGCTGTATGGATGTTTTTGAACTATGTTCAGTTGTGGCTTTAAAATGACCCATTTTTCACCCTTTTTCACTTCTGAGAAGGAACAACAGCATGAAAACATTTTTTGTGGTGTAAAATATCACTGTCAATACAGCACCGGTTTCAATTCAAATGCTATCTCTTCCAGCCTGCCTCTCCTTTCCACATACACTTCTTTGCCGTGCCCACCAAAATAAATATTGCTGGCTACGGCCCTGACAGTACTCAGGCTTGATAGCTCCGGATTAATGCCGGAGCGGGGGCCCCTTTGTGTACCTTGCAAGGGGGCCCCTTCAACTTTCGTTACACCACTGGCCACACATAATTACAGCACTGCTTGTCCAACTGCATTCCGCAGTTCACTAGACTCATCCATGATTTTATCACACACAATCACATTGCAGGCTCACCAGCTTTAACATTGAGCTAATCCAGCACAATCCAACTCACTAACGTGAAAGCCTTACACTACCGTTCATGAACCAATAATACAAGACCACATTGTCTCAGAACACGCTGGCAACAGCCACCTTCAGTCCTGGTTCCATCCATAGTCCACGGTGATCCTACCCACAACCCCGAACTCTTTGGTCACTCTTCTCGTTGATTGCATGACCACCATTGTACAACCGCATACGATATACAAAACCAATACATTACCATCATTGCACAGTGACCTTCGCTTTGTCACGCTTCATTAGTTTAGGCAATTAACATTCCTCTGATGAAGGGCCCCTTTCAGCCCAAAATGCATTGGGATGACCAATAATTTGAGAGCAACTATTTGCCTCATCTAAAGATTTGCGTTTTTGTCAACAACATGTAAGCAAAAGACTTAATATGCTGAATTTATAACAGTTGAATAAATTCAATTTCTGAGAATAGACCAATCTGTTTTTTACCTTTGTCAAATTTGGATTACTCAATTTTCTGGAAGTCACACTGTGCATTTGAGGAACGTCGCCCCTAGGGTAGTGCTTATCCAGAATATCATCAGAGTTGAGCCACATTTGTTCATAGCCCAACTCCAACAAACCTTGGTTGCAATGAAGAATGAAACGTGGGACAGGGGGTACACCAAAGTCAATGATGTTGGTAACACCCAGCATACAAAGAAGGTCATTATGAAGAGGTGGAATGAACTGAAGTCCAGGGTAAAGCGTCTCATCAACAGGCACCACCTGGAAGTTCAGAAGACTGGTGGTGGTCCTCCCATGCCACCATTACAACTCACAGCTTGGGCGGAGAAGGTGCTTGCCATCCTGCACACTAAGGGCCTGACTGGAATACCTGAGGGACCAGAGACTGGTATGCAGTAGCTAAAGTATCAGAGATGTGTCATTGGCGGTTACGACCAATTGCCATGCACATGAGTCAAAATGTATCATCCTCCATTACAGCCTACATGTGGGAATGCTATATGTAAGTGTTTTTCCATCAATATAGCATCACAGGACCTATATAATATGTAATTCAACTGTATGGGCCAACACAGCAGCATCTTAGAAACCAGACGGTCATACAAAGGTCTTTTGCCACTGGTGGCAAATCGTCATTGACAATGCTACAACTCTCATCAGGGTCAGCTGCCTAAGAACTTGACCAGATGTACTAGTGCCATTTTCCCATAGACACTTGGCAGACATATCAGTACTCAGGCTCACCTCACAGGTCGGTAGTAATTGCTCAAGCGTGGAGTGGGAAAGGGTGACAGGACTGCAACGCCCATCAGGCCCTGTTGGCTGAGCACTGAACAAGATGTACTTGTGTCCTTTACCAATTGCTACTTGGAAACCATGTCAGCAGTCATCTTGACCTCACACGTAGGTAGCCATTGATCAAGTGTGGGGTGGGAGAGGATGACAAGACTGCAACTCCCATCAGGCCCAGTTGCCAGAACACTCAACAAGATGTACTAGTAACTTTTACCCATAGCCACGGGCAGCCATGTCTGGAGTCAAGTTTACCTCAAGGGTAGATATCCTTTGTTCAAGTGTGGGGTGGCAGAGGATGACAAGACTGCAACTCCCATCAGCTCTGTTGCCTGAGCACTCAACTATCGGTACTAGTGTCCTTTACCATAGACACATGGCAGCCATGTCAGCACTCAGATTCACCTCATAAGTAGGTAGCCATTGCTCAAATGCGGGGAGGGAGAAGATGGCAAGCCTGCAACACCCACCAAGCCCTGTTACCTGAGCATTTTACAAGATGTACTAGTGTCCTTTACCCATAGCCACTTGGTAGCCATGTCTGTACTCAGGTTCACCTCACATGTAGGTAGCCATTGCTCAAGTGTGGGTTGGGAGAGGATGACAGGACCTCAACTCCCATCAGGCCCTGTTTCCTGAGCACTCAACAAGATGTACTTGTGTATTTTACCCATAGCCACTTGTCAGCTATGTCTGTACTCAGGTTCACCTCACAGGTAGGTAACCATTGCTCAAGCATGGGATGGGAGAAGATGACAGGACTGCAACTGCCATCAGAAACTGTTCCGGAGCACTCAACAAGATGCACTAGTTTCCTTTACCATAGCCACTTGGCAGCCATGTCAGTACTTAGGTTCTCAACAAACAAATGATGGACGGAATGCTGACAATGCAGACATTCTCCCCCAGTCAAGAGATCTGGGTTAAATCCATCGTTCTTTTGCCCACTACGCCACCCCAGATCAGACATGGCAATATGCAAATCAGTCTTGACCCTGTGCCTCATGGGAACAGTCCAGCCTGAACTGCCAAGCCATGTCTTCCCTGGACCGGAATCAAGCATCCTAGGACCGGTTTCTGGCTATCAGCCATCATCAGCCAGGATAGCTTGACTCCAGTGGCGTAGTGAGCACGGGTCCCACGTCTGGGAATACCCATTCCACTTAGGGCGAAAAGCGTTACAACAAACAAATGATGGACGGAATGCTGACAATGCAGACATTCTCCCCCAGTCAAGAGATCTGGGTTAAATCCATCGTTCTTTTGCCCACTACGCCACCCCAGTTCAGACATGGCAATATGCAAATCAGTCTTGACCCTGTGCCTCATGGGAACAGTCCAGCCCAAACTGCCAAGCCATGTCTTCCCTGGACCGGAATCAAGCATCCTAGGACCGGTTTCTGGCTATCAGCCGTCATCAGCCAGGATAGCTTGACTCCAGTGGCGTAGTGAGCACGGGTCCCACGTCTGGGAATACCCATCCCACTTAGGGCGAAAAGCGTTACAACAAACAAATGATGGACGGAATGCTGACAATGCAGACATTCTCCCCCAGTCAAGAGATCTGGGTTAAATCCATCGTTCTTTTGCCCACTACGCCACCCCAGTTCAGACATGGCAATATGCAAATCAGTCTTGACCCTGTGCCTCATGGGAACAGTCCAGCCCAAACTGCCAAGCCATGTCTTCCCTGGACCGGAATCAAGCATCCTAGGACCGGTTTCTGGCTATCAGCCGTCATCAGCCAGGATAGCTTGACTCCAGTGGCGTAGTGAGCACGGGTCCCACGTCTGGGAATACCCATCCCACTTAGGGCGAAAAGCGTTACAACAAACAAATGATGGACGGAATGCTGACAATGCAGACATTCTCCCCCAGTCAAGAGATCTGGGTTAAATCCATCGTTCTTTTGCCCACTACGCCACCCCAGTTCAGACATGGCAATATGCAAATCAGTCTTGACCCTGTGCCTCATGGGAACAGTCCAGCCCGAACTGCCAAGCCATGTCTTCCCTGGACCGGAATCAAGCATCCTAGGACCGGTTTCTGGCTATCAGCCGTCATCAGCCAGGATAGCTTGACTCCAGTGGCGTAGTGAGCACGGGTCCCACGTCTGGGAATACCCATCCCACTTAGGGCGAAAAGCGTTACAACAAACAAATGATGGACGGAATGCTGACAATGCAGACATTCTCCCCCAGTCAAGAGATCTGGGTTACATCCATCGTTCTTTTGCCCACTACACCACCCCAGTCCAGACATGGCAATATGCAAATCAGTCTTGACCCTGTGCCTCATGGGAACAGTCCAGCCCGAACTGCCAAGCCATGTCTTCCCTGGACCGGAATCAAGCATCCTAGGACCGGTTTCTGGCTATCAGCCGTCATCAGCCAGGATAGCTTGACTCCAGTGGCGTAGTGAGCACGGGTCCCTCGTCTGGGAATACCCATCCCACTTAGGGCGAAAAGCGTTACAACAAACAAATGATGGACGGAATGCTGACAATGCAGACATTCTCCCCCAGTCAAGAGATCTGGGTTAAATCCATCGTTCTTTTGCCCACTACGCCACCCCAGTTCAGACATGGCAATATGCAAATCAGTCTTGACCCCGGAAGCTTGTTTCCTTCCCAGTATAAGAATTGGCTTGGTAGTTTGGTTTGCCCTGTTCCCATCATGCACTGGGACAGGTACAGCCTAATTTGCATGTAGCCAGGTTCTGAGCTGGGATGGTGCAGTGAGCTAAAAAACGGTGATGGATTAAAACCATGATCTCTTGACTTGGTAAGAGTATTCTGCATCATTCAGAAACTCTGTCCATCACCACCCCCTTTTTCCCAAATCGTTTTTATCCACACTCAGTGTGGGAGGGTATGCTCAGACATGAGTCCCTTGCTCATTGCACCATCAGGATTCAGGCAAGCCGGGCCGACGAAGGCTGTGATGCCAGAAACCGATCCCCGGAAGCTTGTTTCCTTCCCAGTATAAGAATTGGCTTGGTAGTTTGGTTTGCCCTGTTCCCATCATGCACTGGGACAGGTACAGACTAATTTGCATGTAGCCAGGTTCTGAGCTGGGATGGTGCAGTGAGCTAAAAAACGGTGATGGATTAAAACCATGATCTCTTGACTTGGTAAGAGTATTCTGCATCATTCAGAAACTCTGTCCATCACCACCCCCTTTTTCCCAAATCGTTTTTATCCACACTCAGTGTGGGAAGGTATGCTCAGACGTGAGTCCCTTGCTCATTGCACCATCAGGATTCAGGCAAGCCGGGCCGACGAAGGCTGTGATGCCAGAAACCGGTCCCCGGAAGCTTGTTTCCTTCCCAGTATAAGAATTGGCTTGGTAGTTTGGTTTGCCCTGTTCCCATCATGCACTGGGACAGGTACAGACTAATTTGCATGTAGCCAGGTTCTGAGCTGGGATGGTGCAGTGAGCTAAAAAACGGTGATGGATTAAAACCATGATCTCTTGACTTGGTAAGAGTATTCTGCATCATTCAGAAACTCTGTCCATCACCACCCCCTTTTTCCCAAATCGTTTTTATCCACACTCAGTGTGGGAGGGTATGCTCAGACATGAGTCCCTTGCTCATTGCACCATCAGGATTCAGGCAAGCCGGGCCGACGAATCTGTGATGCCAGAAACCGGTCCCCGGAAGCTTGTTTTCTTCCCAGTATAAGAATTGGCTTGGTAGTTTGGTTTGCCCTGTTCCCATCATGCACTGGGACAGGTACAGACTAATTTGCATGTAGCCAGGTTCTGAGCTGGGATGGTGCAGTGAGCTAAAAAACGGTGATGGATTAAAACCATGATGTCTTGACTTGGTAAGAGTATTCTGCATCATTCAGAAACTCTGTCCATCACCACCCCCTTTTTCCCAAATCATTTTTATCCACACTCAGTGTGGGAGGGTATGCTCAGACGTGAGTCCCTTGCTCATTGCACCATCAGGATTCAGGCAAGCCGGGCCGACGAAGGCTGTGATGCCAGAAACCGGTCCCCGGAAGCTTGTTTCCTTCCCAGTATAAGAATTGGCTTGGTAGTTTGGTTTGCCCTGTTCCCATCATGCACTGGGACAGGTACAGACTAATTTGCATGTAGCCAGGTTCTGAGCTGGGATGGTGCAGTGAGCTAAAAAACGGTGATGGATTAAAACCATGATCTCTTGACTTGGTAAGAGTATTCTGCATCATTCAGAAACTCTGTCCATCACCACCCCCTTTTTCCCAAATCGTTTTTATCCACACTCAGTGTGGGAGGGTATGCTCAGACGTGAGTCCCTTGCTCATTGCACCATCAGGATTCAGGCAAGCCGGGCCGACGAAGGCTGTGATGCCAGAAACCGGTCCCCGGAAGCTTGTTTCCTTCCCAGTATAAGAATTGGCTTGGTAGTTTGGTTTGCCCTGTTCCCATCATGCACTGGGACAGGTACAGACTAATTTGCATGTAGCCAGGTTCTGAGCTGGGATGGTGCAGTGAGCTAAAAAACGGTGATGGATTAAAACCATGATCTCTTGACTTGGTAAGAGTATTCTGCATCATTCAGAAACTCTGTCCATCACCACCCCCTTTTTCCCAAATCGTTTTTATCCACACTCAGTGTGGGAGGGTATGCTCAGACGTGAGTCCCTTGCTCATTGCACCATCAGGATTCAGGCAAGCCGGGCCGTCGAAGGCTGTGATGCCAGAAACCGGTCCCCGGAAGCTTGTTTCCTTCCCAGTATAAGAATTGGCTTGGTAGTTTGGTTTGCCCTGTTCCCATCATGCACTGGGACAGGTACAGACTAATTTGCATGTAGCCAGGTTCTGAGCTGGGATGGTGCAGTGAGCTAAAAAACGGTGATGGATTAAAACCATGATCTCTTGACTTGGTAAGAGTATTCTGCATCATTCAGAAACTCTGTCCATCACCACCCCCTTTTTCCCAAATCGTTTTTATCCACACTCAGTGTGGGAGGGTATGCTCAGACGTGAGTCCCTTGCTCATTGCACCATCAGGATTCAGGCAAGCCGGGCCGACGAAGGCTGTGATGCCAGAAACCGGTCCCCGGAAGCTTGTTTCCTTTCCAGTATAAGAATTGGCTTGGTAGTTTGGTTTGCCCTGTTCCCATCATGCACTGGGACAGGTACAGACTAATTTGCATGTAGCCAGGTTCTGAGCTGGGATGGTGCAGTGAGCTAAAAAACGGTGATGGATTAAAACCATGATCTCTTGACTTGGTAAGAGTATTCTACATCATTCAGAAACTCTGTCCATCACCACCCCCTTTTTCCCAAATCGTTTTTATCCACACTCAGTGTGGGAGGGTATGCTCAGACGTGAGTCCCTTGCTCATTGCACCATCAGGATTCAGGCAAACCGGGCCGACGAAGGCTGTGATGCCAGAAACCGGTCCCCGGAAGCTTGTTTCCGTCCCAGTATAAGAATTGGCTTGGTAGTTTGGTTTGCCCTGTTCCCATCATGCACTGGGGCAGGTACAGACTAATTTGCATGTAGCCAGGTTCTGAGCTGGGATGGTGCAGTGAGCTAAAAAACGGTGATGGATTAAAACCATGATCTCTTGACTTGGTAAGAGTATTCTGCATCATTCAGAAACTCTGTCCATCACACCCCCTTTTTCCCAAATCGTTTTTATCCACACTCAGTGTGGGAGGGTATGCTCAGACGTGAGTCCCTTGCTCATTGCACCATCAGGATTCAGGCAAGCCGGGCCGACGAAGGCTGTGATGCCAGAAACCGGTCCCCGGAAGCTTGTTTCCTTCCCAGTATAAGAATTGGCTTGGTAGTTTGGTTTGCCCTGTTCCCATCATGCACTGGGACAGGTACAGACTAATTTGCATGTAGCCAGGTTCTGAGCTGGGATGGTGCAGTGAGCTAAAAAACGGTGATGGATTAAAACCATGATCTCTTGACTTGGTAAGAGTATTCTGCATCATTCAGAAACTCTGTCCATCACCACCCCCTTTTTCCCAAATCGTTTTTATCCACACTCAGTGTGGGAGGGTATGCTCAGACGTGAGTCCCCTGCTCATTGCACCATCAGGATTCAGGCAAGCCGGGCCGACGAAGGCTGTGATGCCAGAAACCGGTCCCCGGAAGCTTGTTTCCTTCCCAGTATAAGAATTGGCTTGGTAGTTTGGTTTGCCCTGTTCCCATCATGCACTGGGACAGGTACAGACTAATTTGCATGTAGCCAGGTTCTGAGCTGGGATGGTGCAGTGAGCTAAAAAACGGTGATGGATTAAAACCATGATCTCTTGACTTGGTAAGAGTATTCTGCATCATTCAGAAACTCTGTCCATCACCACCCCCTTTTTCCCAAATTGTTTTTATCCACACTCAGTGTGGGAGGGTATGCTCAGACGTGAGTCCCTTGCTCATTGCACCATCAGGATTCAGGCAAGCCGGGCCGACGAAGGCTGTGATGCCAGAAACCGGTCCCCGGAAGCTTGTTTCCTTCCCAGTATAAGAATTGGCTTGGTAGTTTGGTTTGCCCTGTTCCCATCATGCACTGGGACAGGTACAGACTAATTTGCATGTAGCCAGGCTCTGAGCTGGGATGGTGCAGTGAGCTAAAAAACGGTGATGGATTAAAACCATGATCTCTTGACTTGGTAAGAGTATTCTGCATCATTCAGAAACTCTGTCCATCACCACCCCCTTTTTCCCAAATAGTACTTAGGTTCTCCTCACAGGTAAGTAGCCATTGCTCAAGTGTGTAGTGGGGGAGGATGATAGGACTGCAACTCCTACCAGGCTCCATTGCCTGAGCACTTTACAAGATGTACTAGTGTACTTTACCCATAGCCACTTGGCAGCCATGTAAACATTGATCCACATATCAAATGAACTGCACACTTTACACAACATGCGCTCCTCAGGCACATGTCCACCTACTTAAAATGACCAGGCCTCCATAACTTAAAAGAAATACAACGCAACATACACCCAAACAAGGGTGTTTCAGAAATGTCACAAGTGACCCCCGAGAAACAAATCTTTACATATACCAAAACCACAAAATGCACAACTCATACAGATTCATACGGACTCATACAACACCTAGAAACACATCTGAACAGAAAGGAGACTAAAGATTGCAAAGTCTCCACAACCAAGTATGCTCTATATGTTCACCAGGATCTGAACATTGGGTCAGATCCTTGTATATGTAAAAATGTGTTTCTCGGGGGTCACTTGCTCGACAGTAAATTGTATGCACTTTTGAACCCATTGTGGTAGCACTGGTGATTATTTTATGTATAAAAAAAGTTTTGAAAAAACAAAAGAAATGAATTTATATGTGATATTTATATGAAAAAGTACAAAACAGCCAAATAAATAACAATGATAAAGTTCACATTGTAAATTTTTGTCAATATGATTGCACTCTTGTCAAGCCCTTACTGAATGCAGGTTTGCTGTGAGAAAAGAAATATAGGTCCTTAGGGAGTTCTTCATCTTGTACCTCTGCCACCTGCCCATTCATTTGGTCCACCTACACCTCGGCCATTTACACCTGTGACTGCCACAGGAGTGGAGGGCCTGGCAGAGGACTTCTGAGACACCTTAGAGCCTGCAGCAATGGATCACCCTTGCAAACCTAAGCAAACAAGAAAACAACAGCAGATTTGGGTGGCAAGGCATCCACCAAAGCCAAGAAAAAGAATCACCCCTGATGACCTTCTTTGTGTAAAACACATTGATGTTGTTCACTATTCCTGTCCACATTTTGCTTCTGATGGTAGGTATTTGTTGGACTTTGGACTTAAGATAATATGGCTACAACTGTACTGCTTTCATCCACCATCACTGACAGCTTCACTCCTGTGTGTTCATTATTTCACTGTGAATGTACTGTGAGGTAATCACAATATGCACTGCAATAAAACACTTTTCACAGATCCAGGAGTTGATTTACTGTTATTCACATCTAGCAAACAATGTTGTCAACACCCTGTGTAACACCAAATGTAATTAGAGGCTACTTGTGTATGCATGGACTTGTGGAGTTGTTAAGATGTGCACATTAGCATACCAACCATGCCATCCAACACAGGTATAGAAGTGTACAGTCTCAATACACTTTTAATACAGTATGCTAATCTTAGGCACTCATAATTTTTTACACAGGGTCAAAAACATACATCAGTGAAAACATCAATGTCACTGACCAGAAATACCATGTGCACACCTCAATAACATGTTTTGAGGTGATACGTTAGACTATGGTAAGTTTTGTCGCAATATAACAAATTATGTCATGGAAACAGCTAGAGCCATATCTAGTAGCCCACAGTAGGAATCTCACATCTGCCCCCACCACCCCTCCTGCCTCTCAGCTGTTCCCGCCTTCTCCCTACCCCTACTTAATGGCGTCCGTGCGCAGCGAGCATACACAAAAACTCCCTCCGACTCACCACATCCAGCATGAACTACTCCACTTCCCCCATGGAACACCTGCACTTCAAGATCCTGATCAACCCCAGAACAACTCTACACAGCACCCTCGCATACAGACCTCCTGGACGGTGCACCTTGTTCACCAACACCATCTCTGACCTCATCGCACCCCACTCCATCGCATCCACAGATTTCGAGACCTGAATTTCCACCTTGACAACCCCAATGACCCCAATTCCACAGCTCTCCTGGACAACCTTGCCAACATCAGACTGATTTAGCTTGTCACCACCCTCACCCACTGGGCAGGACCCACCCTCAACCCCATCTTCGACGGAGGACACAATACACACTTCAGGCACACCACCCAACCCAGCTAGACAGACCACCACAGCGTCCACTTCTCCTTCTCCAAACCTGCCGTACACAGGCCCACACCTCGCCCACTGGGCAGGGACAGGAGCAAGATCACCTAGGAGCACCTCAACTCTACTCTCAACCCTTCTTCTCCTCACCACAACCAACGCCAACTCTGCAGCCAACGCACTCCACAGATGGATCGCAGATTGCGCACTCTCATGGAACTCTGACAGAAAGCACACCATGAAGGCCACCTGGTTCACCACAGACCTCCAAGAATCCAAGCACACATGCCGGCGACTTGAGAAAACTTGGAGGAACAGCAAAACCCCCGTAGCACCCTATGCCTACAAGACCACCATGAAAGAACATCACCAACTCATCAGAACCACGAAGAAGAGCTTCCTCCTGAACAGAATACTCACCAACTCCAACAACTCTAAGGAACTTTTCAGCATCATTCAAGAATTCACCAAACCTCCCAGCAAATTCCCTGACGTCCCTCCCTCCCAGGACCTCTGCAACAAACTCGGCTACTATTTCCACCTCAAGATCAGGACTCTATACAACAACTTGGCGAACAAAACCTAGACACTGACCCTACACCTCCACCCGACAACACAACCCAGCCGACCATCACCGCCTGGACCCCACCACCACAGGAGAAACCATCAAGACCATGAGAAGTATACACTCTGGAGCACCCACCAACCCCTGTCCACCCCACATCTTCCACAGAGCCACCTCCATTATCGCACCCAAACTACGACGTTCTCTCAATCGCTCCCTCGAAACAGGCACTTTCCCCGATGACTGGAAACGTGCAGAGGTCAAGCCACTCCTCAAGAAGTCCACCACAGGCAAAATGGACCTCAAGAACTACCGACCCATCTCTCTCCTTCCCTTCGCAGCGAAAGTCAACAACCAGATCACTAACTTCATAGAAACCAACTCGATTCTCGACTCTTCTCAATCCAGATTCTACAGCAACCACACCACTGAGACTGCCCTCCTAGCTGCCATGGATGACATCCGCAACCTCCTGGACCAGGGCCACATGGCAGCCCTCATCCTACTAGACTTCTCAGCAAAATTTGACACCATCTCCCACTGAACACCAACCGCCAGACTTCAAGACGCTGCCATCCGGGGAACCGACCTTGACTGGATTTGCTCCTTCCTCACTGGCCGAACCCAAAGAATCATACTCCCACCATTCCTCTCCGAACCCTTAAAAATCAGCTGCAGAGTACCCCAAAGATCCTCACTCAGCCCCATGCTCTTCAACATATACATGGCCCCTTTCACCTCCATCGTCAGAAAACATGGACTCAGCATAGTATCATATGCCGATGACACCCAGCTCATCCTCTCTCTCACCAACAAACCCGACGCCACCAGAAACAGCTTCCAGGACTGTAAGAAAGATGTCGCCTCCTGGATGAGCAACAGCTACCTAAAGCTCAACTCAGCATGGGACAAAACCTGGTGGCTCACCACCCTCAGCGAACATCCCACACCTATAGACCACACTCGTAACCTCGGCATCATTCTCGACTCCTCCCTCACCATGCACCTACATATCAACACTGTATCCTCCACTTGCTGCAACACCCTCTGCATTCTTCTCAAGACCTTCAAATGAATCCCCCTGAATCCAGACAGATCATCACCCGCACACTCATAACCAGCAGACTGGACTACGGGAATGTCCTCTATGCCGGAATAAACAAAATTCCACTCCTCAAACTCTAGACCAGGGGTACTCATAGTATGGCCCGCGAGCCACCAGCGGCCCGGCAAGCCTTCCTTGGCGGCCCGCGGACCTTGCCGACATCATATGCCTTTGTGTTTTTAATATCGCCGGCGCCGGTTGCGAGCTATGGGGGCCGGGCGATTCTTTTAAATAACATTCACTTGTTAATGAGGCTTTGTTGTACTTCACCTCTTCTTAGCGCCCCTGCATCTCCACTCTGATTGAGTGGAGATGCAGGGGCACTAAGAAGAGGTGAAATACAACAAAGCCTCATTACCAAGTGAATGGTCTTTAAAAGACCCATGAAGTACTTGGGTGCGGCGGCTGTGTGCACTCTGTCCACTCTGTGCCCCGCCCTGCCTCCCCTCTCATCGTGTGCAGTTCAGGAAAGAAATTGTTTGTAGAGAGGCAGATGTAAGGGAATATCGCAAGGACGCCTTTTAGGACTGAATCGAGGTACGTGGTCAAAAGAACGGGAACAGCGTGCCTTTGTGCTCTGAAAAGGCCATAAACCTGATACCATGTGTCAGAAACATAAGAGGAGCAGCCGTGCAATGAGACACAGAAGACTAGAGAAAACAGGGGAAGATGTGGTAAAACTGGGGAAGAAAGAAAAAATAGGAGAAAGGGAGAGAGAACAAAGCACAGGTACAGGACTCAAAGGAGAAGAGAGAAAGGACACAGGAGAGGGCAAAGGAGTAGTAGAGCGTGAAAAGAAGAACTAAAGTGAGACAAAAACGAGAAGAATGACAATGAATGAAAGAGAAATAAGACTGACATGGTGAAAAGAAAATAAGTCAGAAAAAGAAAACACTGATAAAATGACCCAGAGATAAAAAAGAGAGAGAAGACAACTTACCAAAGAAGCGACAACAGGGCAACCAGCAGGACATTTGGAGGAAGGCCAAACCATACCTGAGAAATTTAGAGAATAGGTGCTACCATGTTTCTTATTATTGTGTTTTTCGGAGGAGACAGAGAGAAAGGGAGACAAACAGTGATTGAGAGAGAGAGATAGAGGGAGGGATACGGAGAGAGAGGAAGGGAGAGAGAGAGAGGGAGGGAGGGAGGGGGAGAGAGAGAGGGAGACAGAGGGAGGGAGACAGACAGAGGGAGGGAGACGGAGTGAGAGGGAGACAGAGAGGGAGAGGGAGGGAGAGGGAGGTAGGGAGACAGAGAGAGAGGGAGACACAGAGTGAGTGAGACAGAGTGAGTGAGACAGAGAGGGAGGGAGACAGAGAGAAAGGGAGACAAACAGAGTGATGGAGACAGAGGGAGAGAGAGAGATAGAGAGGGAGGGAGACGGACAGAGAGGGAGAGTGATAGAGAGAAGGAGAGAGAGAGAGAGAGGGAGGGAGACAGAGGGAGGGAGGGAGACAGAGAGAGGGAGGGAGACAGAACGATAGATAGATAGATAGATAGATAGATAGATAGATAGATAGATAGATAGATAGATAGATAGATAGATAGATAGATAGATAGATAGATAGATAGATAGATAGATAGATAGATAGATAGATAGATAATGTGTGAATGCCTGGTCTGGTGGCTCAGTGGACGAAGGCGTCCGCTGCAGGGGCCTGTGTTCAACCTCATGGTCATAGAGTTTTTTTTGGTCTAGTCCCACCCCCTACCCCACTGGCCCCGCCACCACCGGCGCGGCCCTCAGCCAGAAACCACACTGTAAATTTGGCTCCCCAAGAGAAAGTTTGTGAGTACCCCTTCTCTAGACTATCCCGAACGCCGCATCTAGCCTCATCTTTTGGCATCCCATGACAACACCACATCACCAAACACATATGAGAGCTCCACTGACTCCCCGTCAAAAAGAGAGTGACCTTCAAGCTCCTCACCCCTGCCTACGAGTCCCTCCACAACATCAGACCCCAATACCTCAACAAAAGAATTTTCTTCTACGCACCCAAGAGAAGCCTCCGATCTGCTGATCTTGCCCTAGCCAAAATCCCACGCATCCACAGAGCCAGAGTGGGAGGTCGATCAGACAAACAACCACACTGCAGACCTGGCTCTTTGGATGAGACGAAGCGGTGCACAACCCCCCCTCCTCCCCCCCCTCCAGTGCCTTGAAACCCTCTCAGGTGAGTAGTGTGTTTCAAAAATCCCTGATTGATTGATTGACATCATATAATACTATGAACCACAACAGGGAATGATTACACTTTCTGAGCACAGGTACGTCCTAACAAGTGCAGCTACATCTGGTGGAATGTCAGAAACATTTGCCAGTGGTGTGCCATAACCTCTGTGGCATAAAATGATGAGACACATTCACACCTACATCCATTAAATACACATTGACGACTTAGTTAATGTATTAAGATTTACAAGCATTATTTGGTCAACAACCACATTGTATTAGAGAACATGATGGCACACATATTGTCCAAGGACCACCACACAACTGGGAAGAATTCCTTGGTTTATCACCAACTTCCATCCTGTCACTGTACAAGCTGCCTTGGTACCAGACTTGTACACTCAAAGTCTTTGCCAGACATTCCCAGGAACATTCTATGTCCAATTTATTCTGCAGAACAGCATCATATACTAGCTGATTTCACAACACTGAAATGTCCACATGAAGATGACAGGGCGAAGGTACCTGTAAGAGACCAAAAGCCAGAAATTAGCTTGGAAACCATAAAAATTACATCAATCACAGTCCACTTCTGGAGTACATTGTACATGGATAACATCAATCCTCATAAATCTACATCAACAATATGTGCATGTGTCAAGTCCTAGACCACAAAGTCACCTACAGCTGTACACACTGAATAATCAACCATCAACTATCTTTTCACAGCTTCACAAGTGCAGTAACTGTAACAATAAAAACATACTTATACTCATGAAAAGAAGTTATTGGTCAGGTCATGAAGCATGTGAACTCCTTACTCTTCGCCACTATCATCACCATTAGACATTTCAGGACCAACACCCGGTGGTGCATGCCTGTCTCCATCCTCTGAGATTAAAGGAATGTCGCGTTGCAGTAGGAAGTTGAGGAGCATGCAGCAGTCGATGGCGATTTTCACCTTCCCAGTGAGTAGAGGAGGGCTCCACCAGTCTTGTCCAGACATCAGAATCTGGCCTTCAGAAACCCAAAAGCCTACTCCACCGGCCCCCGTGTTCTACCATGGGCCTAATTTAGGCAGACTCCCCCTGCTATTATCGGATTACTGAGTGGGGTCAACAACCATAGCCGATTGGGATACACTGAGTCACTTAGATAGAAGCAAGACTAAAGTGATTCAATAAATCACACATTTGCAGAAGATGCCACCACACATCACACACACAGAGGTTGTACACATCTCACTCGCCAACAAGCCAGGCCCTCTCTAGTTGAAGTTGTGACATCAACTGGGGTATATTGCTGTACCGCATTAGGTAGGAGTCATGGGCAGACCCTGGGAATCTGGCACAGAGATGGAGATGCAAAAATGAGCTAGATATGCAACTTGCATGCTGATAGAGCGTAAGTGCTCTCGGTTTCTCTACACCTGTTCACATCCTTCAGATGGTACTAGGCCACTGTGTGTGCCATCAACAGCTCCAATGACATATGGAAGGAAACATATACCATAAAAGTCACTGTTCAACCTGGCATATTTGGTGTGGTTTTCCCCTATCTTTTTGCCTTTGCCTTGTGTATTTTTGCTGCTTTCTGGATTTAGTTTTTGCTGGTCTAGATTAGGGGTGGGCGAAATTTGCGAAATTAACTTTCGCAAATTATCGCAAAAATGTTTAAAATTATCGCAAACAAGCGGAAATATCGCGAAAATGCGGAAGTTTTTTTCCCGCATGTTCGCGAGATTTTCTGCATGGTTGCGGGTCGCCAACTTACCCATGTGGTTGCTTGCGGGCGTGGCCATCTTGTTTTGAGTTGTCTTGCGGTGCATGATCGCGGGAAGAAAGACGTGATCGTGCGACGCATGACGTCACTGCGGGCGCGAACTGTCGCGAGACAGCGCAAATGGCTAAAAACAATATAACATCTCATGGAGAACGCGACCGGATCAAGAAAACTTGTCGGCGAACGCAGGGATTCAGGTAAGGCGATTGCGCGCGCGCGAGAATGTATTATTTTACAGCGCGAGCAAGAAACAAATTATCGCCAAGCTGCGGAAACCGGAAATTTTGACATTTTCGCGCTCTCCGCGGAACGTGAAAATGTCAAATTAGCGCAATTTCCGCGAACGGAACGAAATTTTCGCCCAGGCCTAGTCTAGATGCTTTGGGCACTTGCCACTTCTGATCAGTGCCAAAGTGCAAATGCTCTGTCTATAAATTGTGAATATGGATTGGTGTTCCATGATTGGCTTGTTTGACTTACTACTAAGTCCCTAGTACAGTGCACTGTATGTGCCCAGGGCCTGTAAGTCAAATGCTGCTAGTGTGCCTTCAGCACATATTAAGCCACTTTCAAAGGGGTCTCAGACCTGCCACTGCAGTGTCTGCACGCAGTCTCTACAGTCATGTCACTTGGTAAGTGCACCCACTTGCAAGGCCCTAATCATTTTTTTATTACATGTGAGTCACCCCCTGTGGGCAGGGTGCAGTGGATGTGAAAGGTAGGACAAGCACTGATGTATGTGACATGTTCTGCTAGTGAACTACAGTGTATTTCATTTTTCACTATTGAAAGGCTAACTGTCAAATTGAAAAGAATGGGAGTTTTCTTATAACATCCTATAAGTATAACTTCCCATTTGGACAAGATAGAAACATGGAGTTTAGTATTCCTGAACTAAGAATATAAAAATGCATCTTTTAGTAAAGATCATTTTTATATTTTGTGTTTGAATATACCACTTTTAGAAAGTATTATTTTCATGCTTAGCCATACTGTGTGTCTCTGCTGGTTTCTGGATTGACTGTCGTACTTTGGAGTTACAGGGGCTGGGGATGTGCATTCACTGTAGACAGCCACTGGGGGTTGTGGTATGCCCTGCCTTTCCTGGATGAGTCAGGGCTGTACTGAATAGACCTGGGCTGCATTTAGTGTAGGGGTAGGAGATTTCCTTGCACCTGAATGGGCCTGGTCTGCCTTACACAATGCTGTCTCCACCTCCTGCCAGGAAGCTTGACCAGAGAGGACAGAACCGGCTTTGACTGAACACATAGCCTCTCAGCCACAAGAGAACAAAGAAAAATGCTTTATAAATATAGGGGCCCAGACCTCAAAATTTTAGAATACTTCTGGACTCAAGAGTAACCTCTGCCAAGGAGAAGAGCTGGAAAGACTGAAGGAGACGTACTGCCCCGTTGCTGTGTGTTTTCTGAGGTTGGCCTGCAGTGGCTGTTTCTGCCAAGGAGAGAATAAAGACTTTGATGTCTGCTGTGAATCCTACTTGAAGAAGATCTCAAAGGGCTTGAAGTAGAGCTTGCCTACTGTTCTAAAGTTTCAGGGACACAAAGACTTCACTACCAGCTCCCCTGAGCTTCTTTGCCGGGAGTTCTGGCCTGCCAAGGGGTGCCTGTTGCTGTGTTGGGCCTCTGGAGGTTGCTTCTGCTATTGGGAGCTGGAAAATAGATGCATCTAAGAGAAGCAAGACGCATCTGTAAGCGATGACGCATCACTGATGTGCTGCTGAATAAACCAACGCAGTGCCTAACCGCGGCGGGAAGAATCGCCGCACGCTGAATCCTGTGCACTGATCTACGGAGTCCGAGATCACGGCTCCGATTCCGACACAGGTAATGCTGTGCAGCTGCAAGAACCAATATATAGTGGGATCTTGGCTGGAGAGATCAACGCAGCGCCCTTGCCACTGCTGCTGCATCGAGAACCAACACATCCCTAATCACCAAGCTTCGCACTGGGGGGCCAAGTCTACAAGAACGCAGGGTCTGCAGTAAGAAATTGATGCATCACCTCCTCGCACAATAAGAAACCGATGCATCATATCCCATTCAGTAAGGAACCAACGCATCACCTTCCCTGGGTGTAAGGAACCAATGCATCACCTTGCCAGTGGATGCTTTTGTTTGTGATTTTTACACATCCAAGGTACTTTGTGCTGAAAGTGTCGTATCCATAGTTTGCTATAGACAGAACTGTTTTTACCTTCTTAAAGTCATATTTTGATTATTGTATGTTGGATTTTTGTCATTTTGGTCTTGTTTGGTTTAGATAAAGATGACTTATTTTTCCAAACTGGTGTGGTGTCCATTTGTAGTATTTGCACTGTATTACTGTATGTGTGCACAAATGCTTTCCACACTGTCTCTGAGAGAAGCCTGTCTGCTCATTCCAAGGGGGTGAGCAGAGGTTATTTTAGAAGTATATCCCAATTACCCTGACCAGGAAGAAGGGTCCTTACGTGGACAAAGGTGCAAACCCTTGCCAACTAGAGATCAATATTTCTAACAGTCACCCATCACAGTGGCCACATCTCCATGTCTGGGGAAGTGAATGTATCTATCCATGTGTTTCATCACTGCTGACAGCACATCACATAGCACCTCAATGGACATAGGTTGTGATAATCTCCCTGATATTGCCACAGTGTACTGAAATGAACCAGTGGCCAAGAAATGCTGTGTGGCCATCACTTTCACAATTGGTGTCAGAGCTGTGTGATGAGTCCATCTAAGATGCAACTCAGGGTCCAACTCTCCACATAGATCTTGTATTGTCTGCCTATTGAGGCAAAACTTCCTGATGACATCTCTTTCTTACATAGTTAGCAGGTCTGGAAAAGGCCGTTATATTGTAGTCAGTTTTCTTCTCCCTCTGCCAGGGATCCCATGTGTGGAATAGAAACACTTATTGATAGTGGTCAAAGTGTCCATACTGACTTATACCAAGACACAGCCAGCAGTCATGTGAATTAACAATTGAGCAGTGTACACCATTTCACATCATGAATGTGTGAAAGTTAAAAGCATACATACAAAATGCAAGTTTGATTAAAGTAGAAGCGATGCAAGATAATAGGTAGATGTTATTTTTCAAACATTTATTGAGAACTGTAGTGAGAGATCCAGGGACAGCATAAGGCATTGCATTGATATACCAGATATATATGGAATGAAATCATTCTGATGGATACGATGCACTGCCATCAGAACAAGTTCCACATATCATCCCCAGACTGGACTACACTTGTGTCTGTAACAGCACTTAGCACATCGTAAATACTCATCTTGTTTAGGGGCATCATCATGTTGTGGAGTCTGCATTGCACACATTTTCACCGTCACAGCTGGGGGACATAGGTCTGTTAATAAATAATAAATAAATAAGACTTTATTGTTTGATTAATTAAACCCTTACAATTTAAAACACATTTGATTCATTCATAAAAAAGACCACTGAATAAAAAATACAGGACTTGTGAATTGCATCAAACCCTCAATCTCCCAACAGTTTTGATGCCTTATTCACAAATTTGGTATGCCCAATATTCAGCTTGGTGTTGTCTGGATTTAGGCCAGCTTTAATAGCCTGGCAGCATAATTGAACTCCTAGCCTAATCCATTCTTCCCGCAATAAAGACCGTCTGACTGTAAGCATTGCAGGGCATACACAAACTATGTGCTCCATTGCTTCGGAGTGATAGCCGCACATCCTGCATTTAATACTATTGCCTGAGCAGCATCATTCAGGAATGTTCTTTAAAAAAGGCCATTCACCCATCCTCAGAGCTAAAAACCTTTGTTTCCAATAAAGTGCAAACATTCTTGATAAATAAGGTGACTCGATGCCTGGTTTGAAATTGGAAATTACAGCGCAAGAGTGTTTCCTTATTGACAGTGTTGACCTGTCTGAATGAAAAGACCACAGCCTGACACTCTTCTTGATGGCATAGCCCTGTTGTAATTGTGTGTTCATGCACACTCACGTGCAACACTGAAGTCTAAGTGATGGTATAGCCAGAGGAATGGTGTCAAACATCAGGTGACATGCACCAATACATATATATGTGGGAGATACACGTTCAAATCCTCTTACAATGTAGTAATCAGACCCTCCAGGATTTCGTGAATTCGCAATTTGCAAAAAAATCGCGAAATCTGCAGTTTTGTAAAAATGCGGCGATTTTTACAAAACTGCCCGCAAAATCGGTAGTTTTGTAAAAATGCCGCGATGTTTACAAAACTGCCCGCGAAATTTGGAAAATGCTATTGTCTTGTATAGAGCACACCTGGCTTGGCAGACACAGTGAAGTCAACATGCGTGAGAGCCCAGTGACCGAAGCAAGCGGTTAACAGGGAAAACTACTGTGTTGAGAGCATTACAAAATCATGAACTTTTGTGTATGAAACTACTTTAAGGAGCCACCATATTCTATAACTCTTTTACTGTAAACAGTGGTATTAACCTATTCCACGTCAATGTATTCAAACGACTCCTCTGTTCCTTTTGCTCTTCCCAAGTATCGCTCTGGCTGTTAACAATTGACTTTTGCAAAGGCTCTTTTCCGGCCAAAGCCAAAACATTCGACAATATAAATTCCAAAACTATACACTCACGAAAAATAAGGCTCACAAATGTATGCTGCAAACATAAACACAAAATTATATATGTACAAATACATCCAACCAGTTAAAAAATAAAAAAAAACAGCTAAACGTACTCACTCCCTATGTCCCTAGCATCGCACAAACCTATTTTACCCCTGGGCGAGTGTCAGCAATGCACCTTGGACACAGTTACATGGGCATTCCCTCCTTAGCATGAGTCAAAGGCCCACACAAACGAGGGAATGCCCACTTCCAGCCAGGTAACACAGCCTTAAAGACCACTGCCCAGTCATGTAAGGGTCCTTAAATTCCCTGTACTGACCTACCAAAGGAGAGGGCCTTTAACAATCAGTATAGCCCGAGGCAGAAGGACTATACTGCTGTAAGAGCATTCCGCCCACTGAGGCTGGAATGTTCTAATTTGAAAAAGAGAGAAACAGAAAGAATGTTGGAGGACAAGGCTTATACCAGCCTTTGTCAGCCATGAGCCACTTCCCTGGCAAAAACTCAATATGTTATGAGCTCAACTATTCACTTCTGCTGTGTTGTAAAGATACATCTCTTCTCGAAATTCGTTCATAAACTATTCATATCTTTGTGCATTTTTCTTTATAATATAAACAGTTATCTAATTGTAAGCATGTGTATTTGCTTGGATATTAGTTTTGGAGATTTTGTTGATTATGAGTAGAATTATGCAGCAGGAGACAACCAAATTATGCAGCATGGTTGACTAAACTAACCGGCAAGAAAAGACAACTGTGGATAGTATTGCTTCATTTTTTCACACTTTTTAACAATGTCTGATCACAGGTTCCTTTATCAAAATGAGGGAGTGAGAACTATTAAAGATTGACGCCGACACTGCCCAAGTTCATTCGATTAATCAGTAGAGAGTGGACCCACTTTCAATAATTCTTCTCTCACTAAGTCCCTAAGTCTTTTTTTTTTATGGTGCTCTAGCCCAATAAAGTTACTAGTGGCATACATCATCATCGAATCTTCGTCCATACACCAACTGTATTTGGAGAGGCTCAATCTGGAGACTCAAGGGAACACGTTGATATGGGGGATGCAGTAAGCTGGACGCAAACAAGACACTGCAAGAATATCATTTTTTACAGGTATGTAAATAGTACGCTTAAATGAATCTTTACGCATCAAAGCTTCCCTATGGGACTTCTTCCTGCCAAAATGCCCTGCTTTACATCCATCATTTCATTGTTTCCCTTTGTCAAGAGCCAGTCTCAGGTATTTATGCACAAACATATGCTTGTGGTCACTGTCAGCATCATTTAAGGTGAAGTGCATGACTGGTCGGGATGCTGCACTTCAATGGAATTGCAAACACCATCTAAAATCTTTATCAAATGATCTACAACAAATGCCTCCTGCGCCACAGGATCTTGGTACAGCATGTAGAAGTAACATAAATGTGAGCAGGGGAAAAAATAGAAATAGGAGACCAAAAGGGAAACAAGAAGATAAAAGCTTGTGGGCAGCCGCAGCATCAGTTGGCGCTTCAATAGCTGGTCCTAGACTGCTTTCGATGAAGTCATGGAAACTAGACTCCACTCAGAGAGGTCTACTTAAAAAATTACATTTTAGAGGATCAAACTATTTAGTGATGAACTTGATGACATGGTGCAAAAAGGAGCGGAAGAGTACAAAATTACCAAACCTTTTACGCTGGGGTCTAGAAAGTAATCCTTTTTGTCCAAGCGTACTCTCCAAAGTCTTCAGGACAAGATTTTCTTTCGAGGCCAGGCTGTTTGCTCAAGTCGACCTATGAGGACTGGACCAGGTTGGCAAGAGGTGACCTCCCTATGCAGTCTGTCTGACTTATTTGGATCAGTCACTATGATCACTACGATCCTGTACCCTAGGGTGCCTGAGGAAGAGGTGTCCTGCCTCACGGATCCAGGAGTCAGCGGTGCCCCGGCAGGGGTGCATACGTGGGCGCTAGAACATCCAAGGGGGAAATACAGCTCCCTCCTATGAGGTTAGGACTGGAGCTGTGCTTCTGTAGAGCTACAGACACTTTAAACATGCCTAATTCAAAGTTGAATACTCTGCTAAAACAGTTTCCATTGATTTCAGGCTGAAAATGAATGATTATGAGTAAAATAAAGTGCCGCAAAATTGCCGCTAAATTTCCATTTTTGTGCCGCTAAATTTCGATATATTTGTGTCGCTAAATTTGTTGATCCATGCCGCAATATCTTGGGGGGTCTGAGTAATGAAAACTGACATGGTGAAGGCCTAACCTCACCAACGTGACATGCAGGATTGCCAACCATAGACATTTTCCAAACAAGCGGCAGGCGTATACATCCTCAGCAGCAAAAGCCATAGGTTATATGTTGTTATGGTGACTGTTGCTATTCAAGGGATTCCTTAGCTCCTCAATAGGACATGCTTCTTCTGCGACCACATGCTGATTCGAAGCAGACAGTTAGGCACGTTCAGCTATGTCATTCAAAGCCATAGGCTAACGTTGAAAAATGCGACCGCTGCGGTCCAATGTCTGCGACGGTGTACACCAGAATCCCCCTATGGGGCCTACTTATGGTTTGTGGTTTTGCAAAGATAACACTTGCCTCCAGACACTGGTGCATAATACACCTCCTCACCACCTGCTACTGTTTCTCACCTCTAGGAGCACACATGTTATGCACTGAAGGGTTGAGGGCCCATCCATTCACTATACGGAAGCTGGATGCCCTGGTGGACGAGGTCCTTCACTATATGCCAGGCTCTATGGCTCACTAGAGGAACAGGTATGTTGAGGAAGCACTTGTTTAACTCTACTTGAATGCTTCCTTTTTGATCTCATTGGCTAAAATATACCTCTGAGTGTTAGCCTTATGTTGTTTGCTTACACAGGGCACACAAGTAATTGCTTTTGGGGTCTTGGAGTTTGTGGAGTGAGGGCTATCATTAGATGAAGTGCAACAGGTGATTTCTACTTCTGTAATAGGCATATCCCTATGCATTAATCAGTGGCTACACTGAGTTGGATGAATACATCATGGTATATGTGCATTAGTCTGTAAAGGCATCTCACCATGAGCCATGTATGCATACTGTTAGAATCAATTGAGGATGTTGTTAACCAAGTGTACTGTCCCAATGTCGACTTAGCCCACATCAAACTTAGCACAAACGTTGACTGTGAGGTAGCTATAACTCACAGGTACCTTCAGAGTGCTGCACAACCTCATGCTCACATATGAAATGAGCGTAAAACATAATTTTATTGTTTGTATTGGTGGGATTGTGAGGTACATGTTGGATAGTTAGCCACAGCCTGCAGAGAGCAAGGCCTGACTGTGGGAGTACTGTTCCTGCAGCCCAGTTGCTCCATTGAAGTTCACAGGAACAGTTTAAAGTAACACCACTAACCATGACAGCTATAAAATGGCTATCATTAGGTATGGTGATTGAGATAAATGCCCTCACATGATACTTCTTTTCATTGACCCACAGTGTAACTGTGTGTCTGTCTCTAATGACTCTCCTCATCCTCACACAGGTCTGTTGACACTTTTCAAAATGTGTAGTTTCCACTGTAGAGTCCTATTGCATATCTGAGACAAATATAGTCAGTTAAAGGGTTACTATTCATCAGAGATGGAGATGTCAATCACATGCTTGGCTACAGTGACTACATTAATAATCCACCAACACGTCTAAATAGTGTCATCCCTGTTACAGTGACACATGTGAGTAAAGGGATCTCCTGTGATGGGAGTACAAACAAGAAAAAAATCTGTTATTTTTATTTACAATGGTTTCCACATGAGTAGTCCACATTTCCACACAGCCCCAAAGAGATGTAACTCTGATTGTTACACATACCAGTCCTTACCATGTGACCTTAGTCTTCAGATGTTGTATTAACTATGGTACTTACCCCCAAGTACCATATGCATCAATACAATGGCCTTGGCAGTAAAGGGGTCTGGACTGTCATGCACAGGTAATTGACCCTTCATAAGTTCCAATAGGTGTACTCTGTGTCATGGTACCTCACATCACATTTAATCTAGGAATGTTTTGGAATGCCACAATCAGTGTAGGTCATAAACTGGTTTTAGGCAAGTCATCACATGATCAGAAAAGGGTAATGCTATGCTTTAGTTGTGGTTAGCGTGTAACATGGACACATGTGAAGTGCTTGCTATGAAAGTTTGTGTGTGTTAGCTAGTATGCAACTTTGCACCCACCATACTGATGTCCAAAAACATAGTGTTACAAACTGTTTCTGTATCTCTTTTATCCATACTGATCAGTGCCCATCAAAAGAAGATCAATTTGACAGCCATCGCCTGGAAGGTGCAGACCCTGGATCTTTCCAAGCATCATAGCGCTCACTGCCATAAGAGGTGGGAAGACTTGCTGCTTTGGGCTTGTAGGATTGCAGAGGTCCAGCCGTGGATGGCAACCAAAAACTGTAGGGTGCACATGCCAGCCCATGACCCCCCGTTGTGGCCCGACTGCCGGTGGTGGCCTACCCACAATTTGATAGGCAGTTGAAAGCCAGCCAACAGCAAGGAGGGGGTGATTACTGGCCTGAACAATACATTGTGCATGACCAACTAATGTTTCTCACATGCAGCTTTTAAACAGCAAGATTGAAGGTGACTCATGTCCCACGCAATGAGAGGGTTGTTGCATGTGTAGGTAAGGAAGTAGGTGCATGGTGTTCAGCAATGAATATAGATCACGTGACCAAGAGCTTCGCAGGGTCCACCCAAACATGTCTACATTGTTACAGATCCACATGGCAGCACATTATATGAAATTCACAACATTTTACCCATGATGTCATGTTTGAGAGTGGTCCCCCACATACGAATTGTCACCATTGTGTCAGCAGTGTAGCTGCCTCATTACTGTCTCTCATGTGATGTTGTACCACATAATTGTGGCATGGCATACAATGCACTCTGGGTGCAGGGACAGTGCACAACATTCCCTCGGTATTTGGGAAGTGTACTGTATGATGAGCTGCCTAACACCACTGGTGCCAAGTTTTGCTGCCTAAACGCAGGCATGCCTTTATTCAAGTGTTGTACTGTTACAAGTACACCTGTACCCTACAAGATCAGAGGATCTTGATGAGTTACCATCTGTATGCATCATATTTATAGGTTGTCCCATGTGTACATGACTAGATGAATAAGTGATCAGCAAACAGAGTGGGGGTGAAGAGAAACAGGGGTCATCTTAAACATGGTGGATGTGTTTCAAATACCCAATGGCATTGCTGGATGTCATTTGACAGGTCAAAATTTTGATGCAATGACACACGTTTGGTATTTTCCAGTTGTAACAGGCAATGTTGATTTGCATGCCAATAAGAACTGTTATGCAAACAGGTGGGCTGGAAATGTGCATGAGAGGACTATCAGTTGGTGGCTGGTGATATGCATCAGGGAGTGATTACATGACATGTTGTTGTGACATGCACGTGTCAGCAGTCAGTACAACATAGGTAGATGTATCATAAAACGATGGAATAAATAGTGAGTCCCCTGCCCTTGTAAAGGCAAATCAGACAACTGACAATGCAAAGCCTCATGTACTTTCAGTGTTTTCATGGCATTGAAATTGCAAAGTGGGAAAGGTGTGCTCACATTAACCTATCTTTACTGGGGATGTACCTAGGCAAACCCATGTACAATGTTTAATTGTGCTGCAATCTCACACCACTTGGAGCCTATTTGGCTCCATACTATTCTTCTGTCCTACATGTGGCACGTACCTAGGCTAATCATGTACATCCGTCAACTGCATCATCTGGCTGAGGACAGAAGTGAGACTGTAACTTTTGAAGTGTTAGCAGTGTGGAATGGGCACTTTCATTAGATTTGTTTGGCAGGTTCTGATGATACATATCCCTAGCAGGTGCCTAACAGTACTTCTTGTTGTAGGTTTGGGACACCTGACCTTTTGCTTACTGCAGAGCCCTGTGTATATAGGTGTAAATGTATCCATGTGGAAATTTCATTAGATAACATCACAGTACAATGATATGGTTCAAGGCCTTAATTTGATCTCCTGCGACACACGTAAGGATCGAATAGGGACATGAACAGACATGCAACTGGAGCTGACAGTGATTCGCACTCCATGATAATTGATGGTGTTCAGGTCAAGTGGCATTATTGCATGTAATCATGCCAATGTTTGAGCTGATGTGCTCATCCTTGGACAAGTAGTTATCTGTGATAATGTGTAAAGTGTTGTGTTATAATATGCTTCAATACTTGTCGTAGGCAATTGTACAAACCCTATTTCTACTCCTATTACAGCATGAACCCAGGGCAGTGGGGGAGACAGGCCCAAGACAATTGGGGGAGCAGTTGGCCAGAGTGTTTCTGTACAACACACTGACACAGAGATGACCAGTGGCCCAGAGGGGGATGGGAGTTCCCAGGATGAGCAACACGGCAACTCTACATCATCTACTTCATCAGGCTCCAGTGGCAACTCCCTGGTGGTGGCACAACAACTTGTGAATGTATCAGCTACATCCATGATCACCACTCCCAGTGCTATCTCCACCCTCCCTGTTGTTCTCCAAACTGCTTTCTGGGCTGTCTCTGCTATGCAGAGGAGAGTGTCCTCTGCTCCAGGCATCTCAGCCCCTGCCCCTGTCTCCCCTGCTGCCCTGAGTATGGAGGCCATAGAAGTCCTGTGTCGGATCTCTGTGGGTCAAACTGCAATGTTGAATGTCCCCCAGGAGAAAGGCAAAAAGCTAACCCGGGCTGTTGCCTACCTGGAGGGCATTCACGCTGACCTGGCAGGCCTACAAAGATCTGTACAGCCTATGGCTTCCACGCTCATGGCAGCCTCTCAACTTTTCCAGCACTCCACCATACCTCCTGCCCTATTTCCATCCACCATCTGTATCCCTTAACCTGCCCAAAGCACACACACACTTCATCACGCATCCACCTCATTTCCATATACAGCATACTTCAACACAAACCTAAAAAGCAAAAACACAGCACACCC
This sequence comes from Triturus cristatus, assembly GCF_964204655.1. Classification (NCBI taxonomy): domain Eukaryota; kingdom Metazoa; phylum Chordata; class Amphibia; order Caudata; family Salamandridae; genus Triturus; species Triturus cristatus. Next base: position 766,239,111 of record NC_140584.1, on the reverse strand, counting down.
ACTGACCAGACACTCACCATCACATCCAGTGACATACAGACATATACCACACCCACAGACCCTGCAACATCAACTCCCAAGATCACACACCAGCACACTACAGCCACAACACCACCAACACTGACTACACACATGACACAACCAGACCCCACACCCACAACATCATCCTCTGCCTCTACAGACATGACACACCCAGACTCCACACCCACAACACAAGCCACAGATACATCACAGATGACTATGCACCAGAAACATAGTACAGCAAAACAGACATCCAACACACAGAGGAATGTACGCACATGACACGCATCCACGACTCAGTCCTCACATCCCTCTACCTCCAAAGACCCAGCCCTTGCCTCACCTCATAGCAAGTCTCCTGGAACCCTTACCATGTGTGCCTTTGACCTCTTCTCTCCCACAGCTTCCCCCACTTCCCAAACCTAAAAGAGCTGGTTTCCTACCCCTTCCACTTCCAAGGCAACCCCTAAAAAACTATAAACCCCTCTACTACAACAGTTTCTACCCCACAAGTAAGAAAATAAAAACCACACACCCTTCCACAGACCAACCCAGCCCTCTCAATCTTGTACCCAGCCCTCCACCAGCCAAAACAAAGCTCCTACTCCCAAGCCTAGTCCACCAAAGGACTAACCCAGCCCCCAAACCCCAGCCCAACCATTTCATTACTCAGAGGTGCCTGGACTGCCCATTAAATGTCCCTTTCCTGGTGAGGTTTCCCTGGCAAGGATCAGGTTGGCACATTACGTGGCACAGCTGTGTGCTTGACACATGCCCTGTTTTGGACTGGCCATTGGCCTTTGTGTTTCGATACTCATGTGTTGTTTACAATACAATTTTGACTTGCTGCTTCAGTAGACCTTTGTCCTAGCATTGCTAGGGAGGCTAACTGTTGTTAATGGACATTTTGGCCAGTGTAAGTACTTTTTTACCATGATAGCTGCTCTATTTGCAGTGGTAAGTATGCTGAAACCTTGGGACAGGTAATGAAGTTACAGAGGACGAGGCTTATTGTCAAATGGCTGTATATCAGGGATGAGTTCCAATTAGGGCCGACATTGATTTGGGTAGCATCTGCTGTGGTGGGTATACCATCTTGCATTCAACAATGTCCACATTTTTGAGCTTGCAGTACTACCTGACCATCTCTTATTGTGTCATGGGACAGCAGATGATATGATGCACCATTAAGGTTCTATCACTAACTTAAATGAGACACTCTTAATGCGACGCCTATATGTGGCAATCCCTTATATTGATAAGCACATTGGTATATTGTCCTAACTCTATGGATACATTATACAGGTGGTGCAGGAGTGAGATGATTCTAACTTGTTTTTTCATTTTTCTTTAGAATTCAGTAGCAATTTGCTTTTGCAAACAAAAATGTACCTTTTAAAATGGCACAAAGGGTAGTAGGTAACAAATCCAATTAGTAAAAAAGAGCATCCCCCTGAAAGAAGGAAAAAGGATTTTGAAATAGTCACACACCAAGATGTTCATGTACATCTAAAAGTTGGAGTGATGGAGTTACACAGACTGGAAAAACTTGAAAAATGAATGTGTGTCAAATTAAAACTCTTTTGAGAGTACAGACACACAGCATCAGGTGAAGCAGGCAGACAATACTATTGCTGATTGTCAGTGGAAGGGGATTCAGTGGGGTTAGTTCCCACTGTCTGATTTGGTTGAGCTCTGTGTCTCAGAAGCGGCCCAGCCAGGTCCATGTGCAGCTTGCAACCTGATGAGCTGGTACCCCTCCTCCAGACTCCAGATCTCAAGAGACTTGAGCTTAATCGAAGCCTGCGGCTGGGCTCCCAGTTCAACTGAACAACTGTATAACCATTAGCATTTTCCTGCCCCCCTGTCCCATGACATATAAAACATATAGGAGTGAGGCGGAGCTAGGGGAGGTTAAAGGATAGCATTTGTGATCTTCTCAGGTCCTAAGGGAGGTGTGGTGGTGCTGTCTGGAAGCCTTTTTCCCAAAGGATCTCAGCCAATGGGAACTCTTCCTAGCAGAGCATTCACCTCAGCTCAGACAAAAACCTAGAAACCTTTAAATTTAGCTGTCCGGGTAGAAAACCAAGGAAACCAAGATTGGGGATCCCCAAAGAGCCCATCTAAAGTTAAACATGACTTAACTCCACTGCTAACCATATTGATTTTGGTGAGCTAGAAACTGCCATCCCGTGAAAGGAACCGGTGGACGTCAAGTCCCCGCTGTCTTTTCTCTCTGACCCCAACAGGTTCCCTGTCGGTGAGCCCATGGACCAGGCAGAAATGAGGTGGTGTTCTAACAGCCCCTCACCATTTGTGACACGCCCCACAGAAGATGCAATGAGGCACCACTTCTACAAATTTACAAGTAATAATTGAGAAGCAACCTTAGATGGAGTAGCACTGTGCACTGGAATAAATGGCTTGGGGCTTACTCTAAGTCCAGCCGACAGTCTTCATAATACCACTCAAATCCATAACCTTAAAGTAGCAATGATAGTTGGGTCAAAAACTCAGAGATTGCTTTCATGTGCAATGCTCAGAGCTGATGGATCACCAGCGAAGATACCGACTCAACCACTCATTTTAATACAATCTTTTGCCACAGAAATAGTAGCATCTAAGTGGAACTGGTAGGCACTAATCTCAAGCCTCTAAACATGTTGATGATTACTGGTGAGGTAGTACCAGCAAAACAAAAGCAACATAGGATCACATTTGCTGCCCAAGTCCACAGAACTCCAGAACAGATGAGACCACCAGCTAGATTACAGTATATAAAACAGAACTCAAGAGACATGCCATCAACTTTGAATACCACACCAATTTGGTCCAGGCGGGAGAGTCTAACTGATCAGGACTGGGTAACTTATCATATCACTTTTTAGCAACCATGGAGACCCAAATAAATTAGACCCTCAGCCAAACCCCAATAGTAGGACATGGATCGCCAGGAAATGACTTTGACCTAGTCCTGGACACACAGTCTGCATTCAATGCCCACTTGCTGGTGGCATTAAGTGCTTTGCAGGACACAATTGCCAGGGCTCTACGCTGGCAATGAAACAAGATGGAATTACAGATTGACCTGATACAGTCATTGGCAACTTTTCTGGAACAATTAGAATGAAATTAAGATGCTTGGGAACCCTGATGAGAGCATTCAGGAAGGGCTCACCCTGCCCTGCTCCCCTATTATCAACAAGCTAAGCACTCTACCTGAGATATTAGCAGCTTTAGTGGGCACTGTTGAGGCCAACATAGCTAGGAGTGAGCCAATGTTTCCCGATGTAAGTTTGAATACGGGTAAGCTCTTTAGCTCATTTAACCCTGGACCAGGCGTACTATACGAAATAAGAACCACCAACTCGGAGGTCGCGGCTGAGGTCCGCAACACCCCAGTTCATGTAAGCAGTAGTGTGGCTGTTTCTACCACCACAGAATATCAGGTGAACCCAAGAGGAGAATAATACAGTCTGCTAATAACTCAGCAGACACAAGAAGGCAGCATGAGGGTCCCACTACTCTAATCATACAGGACCCCCGACTAACATCTAGTTTATCAAGGAGGGAAAATAAACTGGCTAAAGAAACAATCTAAGAAATAACGCTCATTAAGAAGAACTTTGAGATTGATCAAGCTATTTAAAGCCAACGACTCACAGGCGGGACCACATGCAGCTAATAACTTTCCCATATTTTTTCAAATAAATAAGCCTACCCTTCTCCAGTTAGCGACCAGTGATACACTTGAGAACGTAGGGTAGCCGGCTCCTCTACCTCACAAGGAGGATGAGGAAACATGTTTGACCAGGGTAGCCTCGGAACCAGACTGACCATCTTGGGCTGGGCAGCAGTTTCCTTCTGCAACACAGCAAAAACAGAAGATCAGTCTAGAAATAAGTAGGAAGGCTGTGGACAAAAGCGCACAATCTGACTTGAAGTGCTCAGACCTACCATCAGATTACACCCTTGCAGGGTGTAACTAGGGGCCCTTTAATGCAACTGAACCAAGTTGAACCCATGCAGCTCAAAAGCAAGTGAACAACCTCTCCTGTGATAAACTTAGGCTGGCAGAAAGAAACTAACCAAAGAGGAACAACACTAAGTCATTTTAAAGGAAGCAAGTCTAGTGGGCCTTTCTCCAACAGAAATCAAGCAGAGCCTTAATGGAACAGTAGAGAGGCCCCTTTTACCCATTCTGAGCACCAACAGCCCATTACCCAGGCTGTAAGAGAGGAGGATGGGAGGGAAGATTCAGAACTGGTCTTCATACACTGTTATTATACAAAAGGCCCCCAGCATTTGCTCAATAGAAGAAATCTGTTGTGGTTGTTCAGCCACATTTCCACACTAAAGCAGATAACCTTAGGTGAGATTTGATCTACCACTCCTAAACTCCTAAACTCGAACAACGAAGCTATCACCTCGGAATAGACAACAGAGGCCTAAAGAGACTTAGGGGTCTATTAGCATGGCGGTCGGAAAATCACTCCGACCGCCATGGTAGCGGGAACAAACAGCCCGCCAGGACCGCGGGAAAACCGCTGGTCCAATTATTATGCTCCGCAGTGGAAATCCGACCGTTGTGGTCGGATGGCGGCGGCTAACATTGTGGCGTGCGGTGCTGCCAGCAGCACCACCGCGATGTCCAAACAAACATGTTCTGCATGTCCCTGCACTGTGTTGCATACACTACACAGTGCCTGCCACCTGGTACAGGGACATGTAGGGGGGTACCATTAGGGGGGTACCATGGGTACCCCCACAGTGTACTCATACCCCCCAACACATTGGGGTCCGCAATGGACCCCCAGAGACATTCTCCGCATGCCCTTCTATGGCGGTTCCACCGCCGCGGAAAGCTGGCTACCACCGGCATGAGGTGCTTGGCCCTAATCCCCCACAATTGTAGTGGTCCAGCTCCGCACGCCAGGCAAGCGGGCGGACTGCAACCGGTGGAAAAGTGGCAGGTGGAAAATCACACCGCTGCGATTACGACCGCAATGCTAATCAGACCGGAGGTGTTCAGGGCTTCGATGGCAGGCAGATGTTCGCCACCGGTTCGGCTGTTGCTACCGCCCGCCCGGTGGAGGACATCCTCCCTCCATCCTAATGGACGCCTATGTGTGGGTGGAAAAAGCCAACTTTGCAAAATGGGAGATAGACCATCACAAAACTTCACCAGTTAAATATCCTATGTCCTCCTAAACTCACACCCAAGACAAATCGGCCATGAGTGTCCTGAAGGGCACAACAGGAGGCAATCGAGGCTGGGCCACGTAAAAAGCATAGGGATCACACGCCCTAACAATTGTATGTACACAAAACTGGAGAGATGTATTCTCTGACATCCAAAGTAATGCAGACATAAGGCAGAGAAAGTCTGAACCCCTATAACCAGGAACATGGCTTGTCATTCCTAGTCCCGAGATATGCTGACAAAAATTACCCTCAGTGGCTAAATACTATCCTCTCAGTGCAAAGCGGCCGGCCTTTAAATCATTAGCATGAGCAAGGAAGCAATATCCTACCTTGAATCAAGTGACATTCTCTGTCTCCAGGAGACCTGGGCTCTTGCCTCAATGACATTGCCAGGGTTCTATGAGCCCTTCACACCGGCGCTCTGCACAAGTCTTTTTGGGTGCCTGTTGGGGCCCTAGTCTATTTTCATCAAGCACCTAAGCAAATTGGAGGCCACAGATTTGGATCCAAAGTAGGGGTGGGCGGAATTTGCGAAAGAGACTTTCGCAAATTATCGCGAAAATGTTACAAATCTCCGCAAACACGCGGAAATATCGCAAAGTTTTTTTCCCGCCCGTTCGCAGTATTTTCTGCATGGTCGCGGCTCGCCAACTTACCCATGCGGTTGCTCGCGGGCGCGGCCATCTTGTTTTCACTTGTCTCGCAGTGCATGATCGCGAGAAGAAAGACGTGATCTCGCGACCAATGACATTACTGCAGGCGCGAACTGTCGCGAGACAGCGCAAATGGCTACCAACAATCCAACATCTCGTGGAGAACGCGACCAGATCGGGAAAACTTGTCGGCGAACGCGGGGATTCAGGTAAGGCGATCGCGCGCGCGCGAGAATGTATTATTTTACAGCGCGAGCAAGAAACAAATTATCGCTAAACTGCAGAATGCGGACATTTTGACATTTTCGCGCTCTCGGCGGAACGCGAAAATGTCAAATTATTGCAATTTCGCGAGCGGAACGGAAATTTAGCCAAGGCCTAATCCAAAGCCTAAAACTCAATCAGAAAGAAATTGGCTTGATACGGGTTAACACCTATCTTAACACACCAACAAAGATCTATAACAATGATAGTAAATGATCTGCTCAACACCATGAAGTCGCTCCTATTGGGCAATCCCGTCACAACATTATAATTGTAAGAAACTTCAATACTTGAGGCTTGGGGCAGCCATCAGAAAGTAACAGTCAGTCGAGAGTGAAGTCTATTATACAAGACTTCCTGTCAACTCATAAACTCACATCAGCACAACTAGAGACTGAGGCAAGATAGAAGTCATTCCTTTCGGCTTGTAAAGGCATATTGACCATCGGTTATGTCTTTCTCTCCAAGCTCCTAGCAGCCCAGCCTGCAGACTTGAAATTGCAGGCAGAACAGAAAGTGATCATAGTCCTCTATGTGCACATTGAACTTATTATTGCAACAATCGGACAAAGGCACTCATGTGGGATCTTCAACGGGGGAAGAGAACGTGAACTTAGTTAAAAGAATTGAGTGGAGGCAAGAACATACAGCCATAGTCGTCACTTGTCTAGACAAACAGGAGCCCCTATCAACTCTGAATCATTCATATTCAGCTCTTCAGTTGTGGACAAAATTGTATGGAAAATCTGAGAATTCTTCTGCTGGTAAACAGGACTAAGCCTAACCTCCAACAGGCAAGTTGAGATATTAGTATTGTCGTTTCCCTGTTTGACAAAGCCATTATCTCCACAAGAAGAGCTCTCCGCAAAGCCCAGTGTGCCCACAGACAAAAGCAGTATAACACCATAGCAGCAGCAGTAAAACTCATGAGATTAACTTACAATAAAACAGCCTAGGAACAAAAGGAGGAAAAGAATCAAAAGGAATGCTATAAGATCCAAATCAAGTGCTCTTATGGGAACACATCAACAAATTAAAAAACAACAACGCAACCAGGGTGAATGGCATTTCAGAAGTAGCGTGGGTCAGGCATGTAACAGAGTTATACATATATAAGTTTATAGCCCCCCAGATGACCAGTCAGACTGCAACGACGGACTGCAAGCCTATTACCATCCCAGAACCAACTATGGGGGAGTCAACCACATGGCCGCCAAACAGAGCTGAACCAGGGCAAGAACCGGCCATCAATTTTGAAATGGACCAGAGAGCTACAGCGTAATTTACTACCTACAAGAAGTTTGCATGCATAATTAGTGACTCGAGAAAGGATGAGGCGCCAGACCCTAACGATCTACCTGCTAGTCTATTCAAATGCACCACTAAGCACTGGGCAGGGTTGATAACTCTGCTTTCCAACATTGCCTGTCAAACGATTACTTCTCTCGAAGCCTGGAGAGGGTCCACCCTCTGCCCTATATACAAAAAGGAGGGCTGGACACTGGCCACAAATTATCAATTGATCTCACATCTGGAGGTAGAAGCAAAAGTTGATGCTTGAGGCTGATTCGGGAACATAAGCAGGACACCCTGCCATTTTCTCAATCTGGCTTCCAGGCTAGGGCATTAACCCTGGACAACATTCTATTTCTATCCTTCCTGAGACCTCAAGCCCTCCAAAAGAACAAAGTACCTTTCTTCTGCTGTTTCATCGATTACAGTGCGGCATTTGATGGGGTTGACTGGGCAACCCTATGGAGGAAGCTTGAGGCTTGAGATATTGCCCTATTGCTGCTAAGAGCTGTAATCCCATTATATACTAAGACATGGGTTTGAGTGAAAACTGGGATCAGCACGGGTAATCGCAAAATCAACATCAATCGAGGCCTAAGGCAGGGCTGGGTATTGGCTCCCCTACTGTTCAATCTTTACACTGCTGATCTGGGTAAGTCATTGGAGCCCAACGCTAGATATCACCAATCTGCAAATAATACAGTATGCGGACGACATTGCGATTATGTGCACTAAAGCTGGTATTCAATGGGCATTAAACACACTGAACACATCAATATGAAAAACTACCTTCAGGTAAAAAAGGACAAGCTTCTATAATCTATAATCTGATTAAAGAACTTTGCTCCCTGGGTGCTAGCCAGATTTTCCAAATGTGTTAAAATACTTAGGAAACAGCTCACCTCAGCCTTCACAACTGCACCATGCCACAACCAAGGGCAAAACCCATTAACCAAGTACGCAGTCCATGTTGGGAAGAACACGATGTAAAGAGGGACTCTGATCTTGGGGTCCGAAGATCTCAATGCACTTTTACATGAAAGAGCTGAATCCCAGTAGGTTAGGTTGGGTCCTATCACATGTTTCTGGTCACTGGTGATTCCTCGCTATTTTTACCCTCAACTGCCTTAGCTAAGAATTCACTGCTTCTGGTCTTTGAACATTTGAACTGCCTTTAGTAAAGTACTGACTGCCCACTGTAACTGCACATTGTTCCTTTGCACATGGCACTGTGTCTTTAAGGTTGGGGTACCAAGAATCTCAATGCTGTTTTATAACAATATGGCCAAAACCCAGTAAGGCAGGTCAGGTTCTTCTGTAAGACCGTAGCTGGTTCACTAGCTGCCTTAGTAAAACATTGACTGCCTACTGTAACTTTTGCATTTTGAATATGTTAACAGTCTTTTAGCTGATTTTTTTGAATTATAATTGTTTTTATTAACTAAACAATAAAGCTTTAAATACAGTATACTGAAAACAGACACACAGTGAACAGAAATTATAAGTAAGGTCAAAGTATATTGTGTAGAAAAATACATCAATGGCATGAAAGTTAAAAGTTGTCTGCGGATTGCAATACATACACAATTCACTAGGCTGAGAAAGATACATGGCTTCAGGACAACCTGCGCAGCCTGACTGATGCAACTTTTAAATCTGCATGTAAACCTGGCAAAATAACCTTCTTTACGGTTACCTGGTGGCATTGGTGGTCCAACTGCCCAACTGGTAATAGGGCAGTCCGACTGCAGGAGCTGCTGTGGCTGGATGACCATACCCTGCCTTCGTGAGTCTGGCAGTGCACAGACTGCAAGACTCATAATCAGGGCCGAATCCTTATGATAAAATCTTCAGAACAACCCTCTTGGTGTATACAACCTCCGTTGAATCATGATTGGCCTGAAATTGAACGAAGGCCTTGGTTAATTGGGAACACTGATGTCTGATTGGTGCTTCACTGTTTTTGGGTGCTTTCTGCCCTAAAATGTATTTAAAAATGATCTTCAGTTGCCCTTTATGGAATTGTATTCATTTAGGTGCCATTTTTTCATATTAAATTATTGTCCTGTGTTTTTACTTTTTAATTTATTGGTAATGCTATAAAACGTAATACTCTTTTCCTAAAGTTAAGCCTGTCTGCTCTTTACCTTAGCTACCATGGGTGGAGTGCAGGTTTATTTATCAAATTTGTCTGTTGTACCCGATAAGAGTTTGTCCTTATTACATAGGGAAAAATCATATCCTTCCGAACAAACAGCACATTTTCTTATATCTATCTTTTTTCTCCCCTCAATTGTTAGGATGGCTTTGCGTGACTTTTGCCTTAGAGACAGTTTTTTATTTTCACAAGTTTATCTAATGCTGTTCAGGTTGGCTGTGTCTGCTTTGTGATTTTAGGGTAGCAGGCAGCAGGTCAGCACAGCAGGGCAGCAGTCCTTCATAGCAGCGGTCCAGCAGAGTGGCAGTGCTTTTGGCAGCACAGACGTCCTTCTTCCTGGCAGACAATCCACAGCTCCAGAAGTGTAGGGAAGAGTTAGTATCTGGGTCCCATATTTATACTTGGGCCTTCCTTTGAAGTGGGAGAAACCTTTAGAGGTTTTCCTTTGAAGTCCACAGGCATCCTGCCTTCCCTCTTCTGGCTATAGACTAACTATATATTGTATGCAGCCCTTGTTTGGAGGCAGGACTGAGCATTTTCAAGTATATATAGGGCCGTGCCCAGTTCCCCCCTCTCAGTGGCGTAGCTAGAGCTTGTGGCGCCCAGGGCTATCCCTCAGATTGCCGCCCCCCCCCCCCGCCTCCCCGGCGGGAGGGCATGCACTTCAAAGAGGTCCGAGAAAAACGTAATATCGCCGCTAATAGTTAACTTGATCATGCAAGTTACATGCACATACATGACACGGTCCGAGGCTACACAGTTGAATACACCGGTGACTGGCAGTACAAAAGAGAACACACAGACTGCATGATCTATCTGGGGACTCAGAAAAACCTCATATGACATCCATCAGAGAGCTGCGTGAACAATTACCTGGTAATCCCCTCAACACAATGCAAACATGCACACACATGACACTGTTCATGTAACCTTCATCTACAGCTGACATTAAATGACCATACATCATGGTCCCACCATTAAAGCAGTGGGGACCTGCACGAACGTGATGTGCTCTGGGGACCCAAAACCAACTTAACAGTGTCGAAGCCTGTGATTCTTTATCTTTCAAAAACAGCAAATTAATTATTCACAGGGAATGACTCACTGTGTGCCCTTAAAACTAAACGCAGCATAAAGGGGTCAGTCAGCTCCACCTTGCCAACACAGACCAGATACAAAGCCCACTCTGGTGGCCCAAAGGCAACAACCAGGGGTCGCTCCCTGTCATTACTTCCAAGCAGCAGCAACCAACTCCCTGGGAATGAAAAGACTTGTGCTCTTGGTACCCAACACCAGCTTGTAATAGTGCATCTCTCCTTCACAGCAGCCTCAGCACACACATGGTGCACAGCCTGCCTGGGGGCCCAAAGCTAAAATACAGGGAGGGGTGACACATTATGATCACAATCCTTAAACACAGTTGTGGGGGCCATGGGAACTTGTTCAACTCTATCCAAGACCCGGGACAAATAGATCCGGCGCTGCGGCACTCCTTGAATATTCAGAAGAAACAAGAAATATTAAACCACAGTGATGTCGGCCAAGAATGGTCAATTTTTCAAAATAAAGAAATGTGCAGGGCAAATAAATAGATACAAGACAAAGACGACATCAAGCATGTTAAGTGTGATTGTCAGCTGCTAAAATTTAAGTGAAATACATCTAGATTAAAGGAAGTAGATGTACATAGGTGAGTCTTGAGCATACCAGGTAGGCTGCATTATGCTAAACTTACATGAGATGCTGTTAGGTGTGTCTATTTAAATATATTGCCAAACTAATACCACACATACATTATGGCTAAATTAAAGAAGACAATAACAATCAAACTGAAAATTAAGGGATGTAAAGCCAGGGAATCGAACCCTGGATGTACATGAGATAATCATGGAGATTATGAGATGCGCTGTATTGTGCTATACTACTGTGCCCCCCTGTTATATGTGCCCATTAAAATCTATTACCAACATAAGTTAAAATAATTTGAGTAAGCTACATCTGAATTATACATTAGAGAAGAAAATTGTGCACTCTACATGACTTATATGGGGGTACTGCCAAAGAGATTCAACCCTTGATGTGCATGGACAAGTCACAGATGATACACAGTAAGAAGAGTTCTACTGTACATTGTTGTTTTGAGTAGTTCCAACGTCAGTTGGTAAAGAGCAGCCTCAAAGTGCATAGCTGCCAAGTTTTCAGATTGCTAGGTGTGATATTTTCATAATTTTATTGCAATTATGAGTCCGCCGCCGCAGACATTTGCACCAGTTTTAGTCTTCTTAGAGTTTCTCATTGCTCAAATGGGTGTAATTACTGAAATATATATATATATATATATATATATATATATATATATATATATATATATATATATGTTTCCCTCGTCTTCATTGCTTGAGTTTTGCTCGCAAAGAAGTGTCACTCATAGTCGTTGAAATGTCACTCACAATTACAATTGAATTATGAAAATGTCACACATAGCAATTTGAAACCTTGGGAGCTATGCTCATAATCGTTGAAATGTCAATCATATTTACACTGAAGTTATGAGAAAATGTCACACATCTGAAACCTTGGCAGCTATGCTGCCACTCTGCCACTCACTAAATATCCCCTCTGAAAACGTTTAGCTCTTACCTCACTCAGCCTCCAGCAGCACTCCACAGTGGTGGCAGCCAGAGCCAGGGTCTCTATGGCAGGGGTTGGTTCACGTCTGGGGACGGAGGACACGAAAGAACCTGGGAGGGCAATGCACAGCAAGACACACTCCGGCCAGGGAGGGGACCTCATGGAAGAGGACGCGATGCAGGAAGAAAAAAGAACGTGCAATAACATGGTCAGGCTTGTGTCAGAGAGCAGCAGTAGGTAATGAAGGAGTAGAGGCAGGCAAATTGGTAGAGGGACTGTAGATGCACATATTTAGGGGGGCGACCAACAGGTGAGACAGGAAGAGAATGAGGAGGGCCAGTGTGAGGGAGAGAGGCCAGGGAGTGATAAAGAGAATGAGGAGGGGGTGAGGGAGAAAGGCCAGGGAGTGATGAAGAGAATGAGGAGTGTGTGAGGGAGAGAGGCCAGGGAGTGATAAAGAGAATGAGGAGGGTGTGAGGGAGAGAGGCCAGGGAGTGATAAAGAGAATGAGGAGGGCCAGTGTGAGGGAGAGAGGCCAGGGAGTGATGAAGAGAATGAGGAGGGTGTGAGGGAGAAAGGCCAGGGAGTGATAAAGAGAATGAGGAGGGTGTGAGGAAGAGAGGTCAGGGAGTGAGGAAGAGAATGAGGAGGTGTGAGGGAGAGAGGCCAGGGAGTGATGAAGAGAATGAGGAGGGTGTGAGGGAGAAAGGCCAGGGAGTGAGGAAGAGAATGAGGAGGTGTGAGGGAGAGAGGCCAGGGAGTGATGAAGAGAATGAGGAGGGTTTCCAGAAAGCGGCATTAGCCGCTCGGGCAACCGGAGAGAGGTCTTCATTTTCCTAATGGTCTGGAAGTGCAGCCAATGGTGGGAAGCTGAGAGCCGCCTGTCCTGTGGGCTGAGCCTGTAACTTACCCCCAAGTCTACCCAGGGCACAGGAAGGGAGCCACTGCCGAGAGAGACACGGGCTGGGAGGCAGTGCCAGGGCAGGGCTGCTCTGTGGAGTGCCATGCTGTCAGCTTCAGACATCCATTGTTTGAATGTAAATGGTCGAGGGTCAAGTAAGACCCTGGGTCCAAGCTGTTACATTCTTCCTCAATGTGGAGTGAGATTTTAATGTGTGTAATGGGTCTTAATTTTGGAAGTACTGCTCAGATGCTGGAACCACAAGATTTGTCTGTTAACAGTATTATACTCCCAGTCATTGATCGCTTATGGAATGCTTTCTGAAGCCCCATGCCTCTTCTCTGTGGAGAGCCTTTCAGCTTCAAACCGTTTAGAGCTGTGCTCACCCATTCTTTGAACGTAAAGGGTTGAGGATCTTTAACACTGTGTGGCCATTCAACCCTAACCATACATATCACTATCCCCATCGCACATAAATGTTCATTGTAAAATACTAGCTACATCGTAGCCAGCAGGATAAACCCACTGAGGCCCAGTCGGATGCCTCCAGATGAGGCAGCTTAAAAACAGTCACCACCACAGAGCAATGCCACACAACAAACATGCACAAATATTTTTGCCACACATCAGGCCCGGCTCCAGGAATTTTTATTTGGGTGGGCCAAGGGTGCATTTGGGTGGGCCACTGCGGGCTCGATTTGTCGCATATATGTCTGGGCAGGCCTGCTTCAGGGCCCTCCTTTATCTCTTCTTAGTCTTATAAGGACCAGTAAAACTCACTCTTTTCCAAATCTCTTTCTAAATATTATCACAAAAAGTGTTTTTTCCATGTAATGTTCCTTTGATGGGAAGAGGATGTTTCTGAGGTGGGACTATCAGGCAATTGATACTACTCAGGCTCCATCTGTTTGCGCCTTCATGGAGGATCCCTCTTCATTACTACCTCCAGCTGACCCCGGACTCTGCAACGCTCTCCCTTACAGGCTTGATTATCCACTACTCCTCTCTCCAGTGCACCTTATCTCACAGCTGACCTTGGGCCCCAGCCCCATATCAGGCACTATCGGGCTCCACTTTGCTTTTTCCCGGTAAAAACATTAGTAAAATCACCTTCAAACTTAAAACATTGAATATAGCAGTAAATATAATTAGCAGCCCTTTAAAGTATGTTCCACAGTAGCCCTTATGACCCGACTGCTAATTAAATAAACAAAAACAGAAAGGCCATGACAGGGCCGGCTTTAGCGCTGATGCGAAAGTCTTTTTTGGCGCCACACTAATAACCTCTTTCTCCGTAAATACCTTTACTACCACCTTCCAACAGTGCCCCTCGTCCCTCCATGGCCCCCCTAGTGACCTCCTCCTCAGATTCCCTCACTGCCTCACGCCACAAGTGCCCCTCATCTCCCCATAGCCCCTCCCCCTCATGACCTCCTCCTTGGACTCCCTCACTGCCACCATCCACCAGTGCCCCTTATCTCTCTGCAGCCTCTCCCCCCTCATGACCTCCTCCTCAGACTCCCTCACTACCACCCTCCACCAGTGCTCCTCATCTCACCCTAGCTCCCCCTCCACACCATGACCTCTTCCTCGGATTCCCCACTGTCACCCAGGGCACAAGTCCTAAAAAAAGAAGTGGGTGGACGCTGACGTCACAACAGGAAGTAATGTCACGAAAGTGGCTTGCACCATCAGACTCATTGCCTCCCCTCGCTCACCCCTTAGATGCCATTGCATCAGAGAAGCCAGCGCGTGAGCAGCGTTCTGAATGAGCTCCAATCTCGCCCCAGAGAGGCCAAAGAGTAAATGTGTGGCTCCATTTGCTCCAGTAATCGAGCTCCCGTTAAAATAAGTGAGGGGACACCGTCCACCCGCCTGGTACCCCGACTCGAGCCCTGCAGTCACCCTCCACCAGTGCCCCTCATCGCTCCACAGCCCCTCCAACTACCTCCTCCTCAGATTCCCTCACTGCCACCCTCCACCAGTGCCCCTCATCGCTCCGTAGCCCCTCTCTCATATGCATTTGTTGTTTAACGCTACTCATATCAGTGTAGTGTAGTGTGTCAGCACTTGCCAGTCAGACAATCCCTCCTGAGGCGAAAAGCCGGGAGCCGCCTTGCTCATTTTTAAAACCTGTAACACTGTATAATTCGTGTTCACCTGTGTGTTTGTTTTTTAAACTCACTCACCACTCGCTAGTCGCTACTCGATTAGCCAGCACCTCGCACAGCTGATTACAAACTGTCGCTGAGAGGAGACACGCCCATTCGACAGGCCACGCCCCCTTCTGGCATAAAAGCGCGCGCAAACCGAAGCGGCGCTCCAGTCAGACAATCCCTCCTGAGGCGAAAAGCCGGGAGCCGCCTTGCTCATTTTTAAAACCTGTAACACTGTATAATTCGTGTTCACCTGTGTGTTTGTTTTTTAAACTCACTCACCACTCGCTAGTCGCTACTCGATTAGCCAGCACCTCGCACAGCTGATTACAATCTGTTGCTGAGAGGAGACACGCCCATTCGACAGGCCACGCCCCCTTCTGGCATAAAAGCGCGCGCAAACCGAAGCGGCGCTCCAGTCAGACAATCCCTCCTGAGGCGAAAAGCCGGGAGCCGCCTTGCTCATTTTTAAAACCTGTAACACTGTATAATTCGTGTTCACCTGTGTGTTTGTTTTTTAAACTCACTCACCACTCGCTAGTCGCTACTCGATTAGCCAGCACCTCGCACAGCTGATTACAAGCTGTCGCTGAGAGGAGACATGCCCATTCGACAGGCCACGCCCCTTTGCCTGCTCCCTCCCCCTTCCACCCTCATAAACATGCCCACTCGTAGGACGCGCAGCGGACGAGCGCAGCGGGCGCGCCGATTGCGCGCCGAAGGCGCGCTTAAGGCAAGCTCGTCTGCGCTCGTCCGCGCCCGGCCGGGTCCAAGGGCCATGTCCCCTGGCCCCTCCAAAGACGACAGGCAGGTATATAGCCCGAGCGTCCTATATCAGCTGCGACCACCCGTTTCTCCCAAGTGTGGTACCATGTTACACCCCCTGGAGATCCCTCGGCGCTGCAAGTACTGCAAATCAGACCTAATCCCTACCACTACGAAACACAGAGCTGAGGTAAAGAATTATTCTATGCTCCTACTTAATTGTAGGTCCCTAGTAAAACACTGTCTAGAAATTTCGCTACTATTGGAGGAATATTCCCCAGATGCACTCTTCCTGACTGAGACATGGCTGAACCAAGACTCCCAGCCAGACCTGGCACAAGCCATCATCCCGGGATATCAGATAGCGCGGGCTGACCGACCACTGGGCAGAGGTGGCGGCCTTGCGATCATCTACAAGGAAAGCTATACCTGCCGCCATTCAGTGGAAGACCTGGAGGATTGTGAAAACCTTTCCTTCTCTATTGAGCTCACTCCCAACGCCTGTTTTACCGGTATTCTTATATACCGCACTCCCGGCCCTATAGGACATTTTAACACCTCCCTACTCTCGGTGACCTCCCAGTCGGTTGTCTCTCCTTCCAACTTCACCCTACTTGGAGATTTTAACATCCATTTTGACAACCTGCTGGACTCTTCGGCACAAGAGATACAGTCAAGCCTAGCCGCAATTCAACTTGAGCAACTGGTCTCCTCCGCTACTCATGAAAAGGGGCATCTGTTAGACCCAATTTTCAGTAACTCCGACCAGCTCAAAGTGGGCAACATTACCAGACTACCTTGGACAGACCACTCCTTGATAGCTTTTAATTGGAACACGAGCAAATCACCCCCTTCCTTATTTAATACACGGAAAATCCGCAATTGGGCCAAACTTCCCATTGACAATTGGACGCTAGCTCTTCGCACCACTAGACCCTCTCTCTCACAAGACCCCACTGCTAACAATATAAAATACAATGAGTGGATAACCACCTCTCTTGACTCGGTCCTTCCGGAACATTCATCACACTCCAAGAGACATAGAAAAACTGCGCCTTGGTACACAGAAGACCTCAGAAACCACAAACGTCTCTGTAAAAAACAGGAGAGAAAGTGGCGCGCATTATACGATCCTGAAGAAAAAGCTACCTATAGGGAAATGATCAGGAATTATAAACTGGCCATAAAAACCTCGCAAGCTGCCTACTATAACCTTAAAATAACCACATCAAAATCCAAATCTAAAGAAATCTACCGGATAGTTAACTCCATGATCAAACTTCCTCCACCTGTTACAGATAATAACAATTCACCGTCCAAATGCAACGAATTGGTGGAATTTTTCTTTCAAAAAGTCAACAAAATCTATCTTTCCTTTCCCAACCCACCCACTGATTCGCCTGTCCAAAGCCCGCTTTCAGCCCCAAACTCGATCAAGCAGCTGGACTCTTTTCCCCTGATAACACTGGAAATCTTAGAGAAACTAGCACAACAAATCAAAACCGGATCCCCATGTGACCCTGGACCTCCAGGCTCTTTGTGCTTGGCCAGCGAAACTATCTTCCCCACTCTCGTGGATCTACTCAACTCCTCGATAGTAAGCAGAACAGTTCCCACGACCTGGAAGCACGCTATGGTGCGGGCGTTACTAAAAAAACCCTCCCTTGACCCGGTCAACCCCAGTAATTACCGCCCGATATCGCTACTCCCATGGGCGTCAAAAATCCTGGAGAAACACGTCAACACCATCTTGACATCATTTTTTGAGGAAAACCACCTCCTCGACTCCTCCCAAACTGGCTTTCGAGCCAAACATGGGACAGAGACCGCCCTTCTGGCGGTAACTGAGGAGGCAAGACGAATCCTGGATCGAGGAGGGTCAGTGGCAGTGATCCTCCTCGATCTAAGGGCCGCATTTGACACGGTACACCACAAAATCCTGTTAACCCGCCTCGCCGACTTAGGAGTGACTGGAGATGCCCTGACATGGTTTGAATCTTTTCTGTCAGGCAGAACATTTCAGGTCTTTAACGGCTCTTCACGTTCATTCAGTCGCCCTTTGGGATGTGGAGTCCCGCAGGGCTCCTCCTTGAGCCCTACGCTCTTCAACGCATATATGAGGCCACTGGCTGGGATTATTCGTCCGCATGGTGTCAACATCGTCTCCTATGCCGACGACACCCAGCTGGTGGTTTCCCTTACACAGAAGAGCAATCTCCAGCCACCACCAGACCTAGCGGCCTGCCTGGAAGATGTAAAGAGCTGGATGATGAGCTCCTGCCTAAAGCTCAATGACGATAGGAGCTCATGCTTCTGGGCCCGGCCTCCCCTGCCACCATAGAGTTGATCTGGCCACCAAGCATGGGAACAGCTCCACCCCCCAGAGACAACATCAAAAGCCTAGGCGTTTGGCTCGATAAATCTTTGAGCCTCTATACACAGGCCACCAAGATATCAGCCACATGCTTTGGCCTTCTTAGGGTGATTAAAAAAGTCCTTCCCCTTCTCCCTTTTGAGGCCAAACAAATAATCATACAGGGCCTCATCCAATCTCGTCTGGATTTTAATAACGCCCTCTATCTGTGAGCACCAGACTACACCTTACAAAAGCTTCAACGCACCCAGAACTGTGCTGCCAGGGCGCTGCTGGGAATCCCTCGAAGGACCTCAATAAAAACTGGCCTAAAGACCTTGCACTGGCTACCTGTCAAGGACAGAATAAAGTTCAAGGCACTCTGAATTGCCCACCAGACACTCTGGGAAACGGGACCAGACATCAACTGCTCCCTGATCTCTTCCTATAGGCCCAACAAGACCCTTCGTTCATCAACGGCATTCCTAGCCAAAATTCCCAGAATTTATAGAGCCAGAGCAGGAGGACGCTCCTTTTCGTACAACGTGTCCAAACTTTGGAACGCCCTCCCTATGCAGCTGAGAAACAATCCCAACTTGACCAGCTTCCGCAAACAGCTAAAAACTCATCTGTTTAATGCCTAAATAAAGTAACCTTTTGAGGATTTTTCTCTGTCTATAGCGCCTGGACGCCTCAGGGCAGCTGCAGCGCTCTATAAATCACATTTTCATTTCATTTCATTTCATTTCTTTACACCACAAACACATTATACAGAGACAATCAATCATACAAGTATGTAAATCAGTCTACAGGGAATGTCACATAAGCCAATGAGGATTACAAGGTGTAGGAATCACATGTCATCCATACTGGTGGGCAGTATATTTTGAGAGGATTTGGTTTGGGGAAACACAACCTTAGGATTTAAAAGAGTATTCCATGGGGTTCAGCTTTACTGATAAAAATGTATCTCTGCTCAAACATACTCATTTTAGCAACATTAGAATGATGAAAGACTGAGGAAGCTCTAACTATATCACAAAACAAAAAAAACTATACAATTCATGTTTGTATGCAGCTCTTTGATGACAGTTCATTGGTCACTGTCCTATGTTAGGTTTGTAACTTCTGAACTGCAAGTAACACAAGGATCTCTGTGACAAAGGCAGTAACCCACTGAGCTATCCACATAAAATACAGTTCATCTGCACTTAAAAAATACCAACAGACAAACGATTGCTCTCCAGCAGGATCATTAATCACCAGCGTTATCTGGGCATTCTGAATTGCGTTGTCATATTGTGTCCTGCATCGGCCATGAGAAGGATAAAAACTGTTTAAATGAAGCGCACACGAAGTATGTGTCCTGCTGGGACTGCACATATTTTTACAAGAAAAAAAATAGTAACACATTCTCTTACCTACTAGTCGAACTTTGTGTCACAGCCTGATGTGATAAGCGGCTGCAGGGGTCAGGAAATGGGAATAGGAATAAACAAACATTTTCTCTGATTCCGACCTGTGCTGCACAGAATTGGGTCCTCACGAGAGTGCGTAGCGTAGTGGTGAAGCGCGTGATGCGTCACCACTAGGGGTGGGCGGAATTTGCGGAATTAACCTTCGCAAATTATCGCGAGAATGTTTAAAATTATCGCAAACAAGCAGAAATATCGCGAAGATGCGGAAGTTTTTTTCCGGCATGTTCGCGAGATTTTCTGCATGGTTGCGGGTCGCCAACTTACCCATGTGGTTGCTTGCGGGCGCGGCCATCTTGTTTTGAGTTGTTCTCGCGGTGCATGATCGCGAGAAGAAAGACGTGATCGCGCGACGCATGACGTCACTGCGGGCGCGAACTGTCGCGAGACAGCGCAAATGGCTAAAAACAATACAACATCTCATGGAGAACGCGACCGGATCAAGAAAACTTGTCGGCGAACGCAGGGATTCAGGTAAGGCGATCGCGCGCGCGCAAGAATGTATTATTTTACAGCGCGAGCAAGAAACAAATTATCGCCAAGCTGCGGAAACCGGAATTTTTGACATTTTCGCGCTCTCCGCGGAACGCAAAAATGTCAAATTATCGCAATTTCCGCGAACGGAACGAAATTTTTGCCCAGGCCTAGTCACCACTACGTTCTCACCGTTGGCCCTGGAGCAGGCTGGGATGGGACGGACCAATACCAAGTCTTGGCTCTAGTCTTGCCAACCGGAACCGACTGACGTCATGATGGCAAGGCAGCACTGCAGCAGGCGCTGACGCACAAGTAGGTCTGCTGGTCAGGTGCGCGCAGTGCGCAGCGCACCCACCGCGCTGCTTGAAGTTTAACTTTTTAACTGGGCCCCGGCCACGCGCGCCGTTGCGGCCGCAGCGGACTTTATAATTTATTTAGTGACAGTCAAGTCTGTCCCTAAATAAATTAGAAAGGCCGCCGCAACGGGCCACCAGTGCTGAGCGGCCGCCCTAAAAATAGTGCCGCCTGGGGCGGTCCGCCCCCACCGCCCCCCCCTAGCTACGCGCCTGCCCACTCTCATCCTGCCAGTGATGACCCATCCAGGCACATTCAAGCTCTGTATTGTCTGTGGCTATCTAGGTGGCATACACAAAGCCCATATGTCAGCTACACCAAGTCATCTGACCCAGACGCAGGCTGCAGACACTCTAAGTGAGTAAAATGTCAATTTGTAAAAGTGTAATTTTTAATATTGTAATTTAAAATCTGGCTTCACCATTAGAGAGAAGTTTTCATTAAAATTAGAAAGACACCAAACATGAAACTGATTACCTGCTTCCATTTGGAAATGATCACTTATTAGATCTAATAAGGTAACTCTAATATTAGCCTATGAGAGAGGTACGCCTTGCAGTAGTAAAACAATCAAATTAAGAGTTTTTCACTACCAGCATAAGTAAAACTAAAATGTTCTTGTCCAATTTTATATGTACATTGCACCTGGCCATCAGGGCTGGCCAGGGCCACCCTAGTGGGGAGTGTATATGTATTAAAAATGAGGGCCGGGCATGGCAAAGGGTTCATTTTGCATGTGCTACTTAAGTGGGTGGCACAATCAGTGCTGCAGGCCTACTAGTAATATTTAATTTACAGGCCCTTTAGGACTTTGAAAAAGTTTAAATATGCCAAGTGGGTATAAGCCAATGCTACCATGTTTTAAGTTGATAGCACAAATATTAAAGCACTGGTTAACAGTGGTAAAGTGTGCAGAGTCCTAAAGCCAGCAAATATGAAGTCAGCAAAATAGGAGGGTTAAATACAAAATATTAGGAGAACACATGCCAAGGATGCCAGGTCAAACATGTCCCTGGCTCTCCATCCCACTGGAATCAAGCTATCCTCGCTGAAGAGGGGTGAAACCCCGAAACCGGTCCTAGGATGCTTGTTTCCAGTCCAGGGAGGACCTGGCTTGGCAGTTCTGGCTGGACTGTTCCCATGAGGCACAGGGTCAAGACTGATTTGCATATGGCTGGGTTCAAACTGGAACGGCATGGTGAGCAAAAAAACGATGGATTTAGGCCCAGATCTCTGTACTGGGGTGAATGTATGACATTGTTCTGCATTCTGTCCATCAATTGTTGTTTTTGCATTTGTCACCCCGAGTGGGAAGGGTATGCCCAGACGTGGGTCCCTTGCTCTCCATGCCACTGGAATCAAACTATCCTGGCTGAAGAGGGGTGAAACCCCGAAACCGGTCCTAGGATGCTTGTTTCCAGTCCTGGGAGGACCTGGCTTGGCAGTTCGGGCTGGACTGTTCCCATGAGGCACAGGGTCAAGACTGATTTGCATATGGCTGGGTTCAAACTGGAACGGCATGGTGAGCAAAAAAACGATGGATTTAGGCCCAGATCTCTGTACTGGGGTGAATGTATGACATTGTTCTGCATTCTGTCCATCAATTGTTGTTTTTGCATTTGTCACCCCGAGTAGGAAGGGTATGCCCAGACGTGGGTCCCTTGCTCTCCATGCCACTGGAATCAAACTATCCTGGCTGAAGAGGGGTGAAACCCCGAAACCGGTCCTAGGATGCTTGTTTCCAGTCCTGGGAGGACCTGGCTTGGCAGTTCGGGCTGGACTGTTCCCATGAGGCACAGGGTCAAGACTGATTTGCATATGGCTGGGTTCAAACTGGAACGGCATGGTGAGCAAAAAAACGATGGATTTAGGCCCAGATCTCTGTACTGGGGTGAATGTATGACATTGTTCTGCATTCTGTCCATCAATTGTTGTTTTTGCATTTGTCACCCAGAGTGAGAAGGGTATGCCCAGACTTGGGTCCCTTGCTCTCCATACCACTGGAATCAAGCTATCCTGGCTGAAGAGTGGTGAAACCCCGAAACCGGTCCTAGGATGCTTGTTTCCAGTCCAGGGAGGACCTGGCTTGGCAGTTCGGGCTGGACTGTTCCCATGAGGCACAGGGTCAAGACTGATTTGCATATGGCTTGGCTCAAACTGGAACGGCATGGTGAGCAAAAAAATGATGGATTTAGGCCCAGATCTCTGTACTGGGGTGAATGCATGACATTGTTCTGCATTCTGTCCATCAATTGTTGTTTTTGCATTTGTCACCCCGAGTGGGAAGGGTATGCCCAGACGTGGGTCCCTTGCTCTCCATGCAACTGGAATCAAGCTATCCTGGCTGAAGAGGGGTGAAACCCCGAAACCGGTCCTAGGATGCTTGTTTCCAGTCCTGGGAGGACCTGGCTTGGCAGTTCGGGCTGGACTGTTCCCATGAGGCACAGGGTCAAGACTGATTTGCATATGGCTGGGCTCAAACTGGAACGGCATGGTGAGCAAAAAAATGATGGATTTAGGCCCAGATCTCTGTACTGGGGTGAATGTATGACATTGTTTTGCATTCTGTCCATCAATTGTTGTTTTTGCATTTGTCACCCCGAGTGGGAAGGGTATGCCCAGACGTGGGTCCCTTGCTCTCCATGCAACTGGAATCAAGCTATCCTGGCTGAAGAGGGGTGAAACCCCGAAACCGGTCCTAGGATGCTTGTTTCCAGTCCTGGGAGGACCTGGCTTGGCAGTTCGGGCTGGACTGTTCCCATGAGGCACAGGGTCAAGACTGATTTGCATATGGCTGGGTTCAAACTGGAACGGCATGGTGAGCAAAAAAACGATGGATTTAGGCCCTGATCTCTGTACTGGGGTGAATGTATGACATTGTTCTGCATTCTGTCCATCAATTGCTGTTTTTGCATTTGTCACCCCGAGTGGGAAGGGCATGCCCAGACGTGGGTCCCTTGGTCTCCATGCCACTGGAATCAAGCTATCCTGGCTGAAGAGCGGTGAAACTCCGAAACCGGTCCTAGGATGCTTGTTTCCAGTCCAGGGAGGACCTGGCTTGGCAGTTTGGGCTGGACTGTTCCCATGAGGCACAGGGTCAAGACTGATTTGCATATGGCTGGGTTCAAACTGGAACGGCATGGTGAGCAAAAAAACGATGGATTTAGGCCCAGATCTCTGTACTGGGGTGAATGTATGACATTGTTCTGCATTCTGTCCATCAATTGTTGTTTTTGCATTTGTCACCCCGAGTGGGAAAGGTATGCCCAGACGTGGGTCCCTTGCTCTCCATGCCACTGGAATCAAGCTATCCTGGCTGAAGAGGGGTGAAACCCTGAAACCGGTCCTAGGATGCTTGTTTCCAGTCCAGGGAGGACCTGGCTTGGCAGTTCGGGCTGGACTGTTCCCATGAGGCACAGGGTCAAGACTGATTTGCATATGGCTGGGTTCAAACTGGAACGGCATGGTGAGCAAAAAAACTATTAATTTAGGCCCAGATCTCTGTACTGGGGTGAATGTATGACATTGTTCTGCATTCTGTCCATCAATTGTTGTTTTTGCATTACTCAGCTAAAAGTGGGGAGGACTACCTAACCCATTGGGAGTTCTTATCACTAAGGTAAAAGGCATATTTAAAAGGGCATTTCATCACTGGAGCGTCCCTTTTAATGATGTTTTGGTGGCGCAATGCCCTGCTTCATATTTATAATGTAGTGATAAGCCACTTTGCATGGCTTAATGTGGCATTGTAATTATCAGACCCATTCACACAATTTTCTGTCAAAGGGACGTGCAGTGGGTGTTATTGTAGGCGTACCAACTCAACACCCATTGCTTTTTGACACTGCCCCAGATTTACAAGTATGTGTAAACCTGAGGCAGCGCTAAAAACTAACATCATTCACAAGGAGGCATTACAGTGGAGCACCAAGGTAAAGAGCTTTTTGCTCTTTCTATGAGTGCTGCAGAATGCAAATTGCCATTAATGATTGTTTATATGGTGGACAGTTAAAATATCGATTTTTAAATATTGAAGCACAGTTATATCAAGTGTTAAATATCGTAGGGACAAAATATCGAAGTCAAGAATATCTACAACCAGAATATCGAAGTTAAGGTAAGAAATATTGATGTTGTAAATATCGATATTAGTAATATCGATAGTTAAATTATCGATGTTAATAATATCAATATTTATATGAGTGTTATGTATTTTAGTATGTATTTAATATGTATCTGTTCTCTATTTGTTGTTAAGTATTGTACTGTTTTTTTAAATATATGTATACATTTTTTTTTTTAATTATAAATTTTTTAAAATGCAGATTTTGCGTTTTAATACCGTTGGGGTTTTTGGGTTTATAAGGGAATAGGGTGGGAAGTAATTTAATTTAAGTAAATGAAATAATAATTTGTAGGAATTTTTAATTTATTTTAATTACATATTGGTGCCGATTCCGATCCGTTAAAAAAAATTACCGTACGACTCGTATCCGTATTTTTTTACGTACGAATCGTACAAGTCCCGTACAACCGGTGAAGTACGATTCGTACGTGAAAAATACATACGAATCGCTTCAGGAAAAGGTGTACGAGAGGGAGCCGGACAGTTTCACGTACAAATCGTAAAACTAAAGTCCGAGCACGCAAGTACGATCCGTACCGCCCTTCCAAATACACAAGCGTATGGAAAACGCCCTGTACGGAGCGAACGCCGTACCACTCGTATCCGGGAAAACTTGTGCCCGGGATACCAGTCGCACAGCCCCTCCTCCCCCTGCATATGTCAGCACCGTACCCACGTATGTCAGCACCATACCCCCCCACCATGTCCGCACTGTACCCCAGCACCGTACACCAACACTGTACCCCAGCCCCGTACATGTATGCACTGTACCCCAGCACCATACCCCAGCCCCGTACATGTACGCACCGTACCCCAGCACCGTACACCAACACCGTACCCCATCCCCGTACATGTATGCAC
The DNA here is from genome assembly GCF_964204655.1 of Triturus cristatus. Taxonomy (NCBI): domain Eukaryota; kingdom Metazoa; phylum Chordata; class Amphibia; order Caudata; family Salamandridae; genus Triturus; species Triturus cristatus. Next base: position 766,213,418 of record NC_140584.1, on the reverse strand, counting down.
CGTACCTCAGCACCGTATCCCAGCCCCGTACATGTACGCACCGTACCCCAGCACTGTACCCCAGCCCCGTACTTGTACGCACCGTACACCAGCACCGTACCCCAACTCCGTACCCCAGCCCCGTACTTGGACGCACCGTACCCCAGCACCGTACACCAACACCACACCCCAGCCCTGTACATGTACGCACCGTACCCCAGCACCGTACCCCAGCCCCGTACTTGTACGCACCGTACCCCAGCACCATACCCCAACACCATACCCCAGCCCCGTACTTGGATGCACCACACCCCAGCACTGTACCCCAACACCGTACCCCAGCCCTGTACTTGGATGCACCGTACCCAGCACCGTACACCAACACCGTACCCCAGCCCCGTACATGTACGCACCGTACCCCAGCACCGTACCCCAGCCCCGTATATGTACGCACCATACCCCAGCATTGTACCTCAGCCCCGTACATGTACGCACCGTACCCCAGCACCATACCCCATCCCCGTACATGTACGCATCATACCCCAGCACCGTACCCCAGCCCCGTACTTGTACGCACCGTACCCCAGCACTGTACCCCAACACCGTACCCCAGCCCCGTACTTGGATGCACCATACCCCAGCACCGTACACCAACACCATACCCCAGCCCCGTACATGTACGCACCGCACCCCAGCACCGTACCCCAGCCCCGTACATGTTCGCACCGTACCTCAGCCCCGTACATGTACGCACTGTACCCCAACACCGTACCCCAGCCCCGTACTTGGACACACCATACCCCACCACCGTACCCCAGCCCCATACTTGGATGCACCGTACCCCAACACCGTACCTAAGTACATGTACGTGTACTACCAGTGCGTACCCGTACGTGTACTACCAGTGCCTACACGTACGGGTACGCACTGGTAGTAAACGTACGTGTACTTAGGTAGTACACGTACGTGTACTACCAGTGCATACATGTACATGTAGGCACTGGTAGTACACATACCCGCACGTGTACTACCAGTACCTACACGTACGTGTAGGCACTGATAGTACACGTACCCGTACGTGTACTACCAGTACCTACACGTACGTGTACTACTGTAGAAGTGGACCTCAACTAGGCCTACCAGTGCAAGGGGTTCGCCCTTCTCTGCACAGAGTCCTCAGACCAGTAGGAAGAAGTTGGCACAGAAACTGGAATAGAAAATACAAAGTTTAATAAACCTCATGAGGTGGAACTACATTCACACAGCACCCTTCGGTATTGAATGAAGTAGCACACCAAACAGAAGGAGCATGGTCCTTTTATACCCACACAGGGGCTTGAAAGAGGGCGGTACAAGTACAGCAGAAGATTTTATGTACATATAAGGTCATATAGAAATGCACAGTCGACAAGTAGGAGGAGTTAACAGTTTGCCAATGCTAGTAAACACATCCTGACAGTTACATACTACTAACAGCTGTAAGGACAGTTGAAAACTCACTGGGCATGTGCAAAGGTGGAAGATGCTAAATATAGTTTGTTTCTAGGCAGATTACAAGAGCAGTCAACACTGAGGGAGGACAAAGCACATGGTGAGCACATGGCAAACAAAATGGCTGTCAGAAATACAGAATGGATTCCGCAAAATGGACAAGATAGCCTCTAAATACAAGATGGATTCCGCTAATGCTAAGCCAATCGCTGCCAATTTACAACACTACCAGTGCGTACCCGTACGTGTACTACCAGTGCGTACACTTATGTGTAGGCACTAGTAGTACACATACCCGTACGTGTACTACCAGTGCCTACACATACGGGTAGGCACTGGTAGTACACGTACGTGTGCTTAGGTAGTACACGTACGTGTACTACCAGTGCGTACACGTTCGTGCCAAACGCACTGTGCAACTGGTGCCATAGGGGTACGTGTGAAACGCACCGTACCTGTGTGTGGATTAGAACATTACATAGGGGACACATAAGGGACACGTATTAGGCACTAAATGCATGCTGGTTGTCATGGATACAGAGTTTTCAGTTCAAATGTTTCCACCAGGAGTCCTGGAAAAGTCAGTTGGCCACAAAATACAATGTTGTAAAGTGGTTGTTGACTTGACATGATGCTCAAAATTTGAACGATGCTAATGCTGTCACTGGTGTATGTGGAAAGGGATTGGAGTAAACGTAAGATGCGAATGAATCTGACCAATCACTATGTATTCCTCCAAATGAATGCCCCTCAGCAAGACAGATTTAAGTCAGCCAGAACCCATGAGAGGGCACTTGCCTGCACAACTTTCCTGTTGACTACACTGCTGCTGCCTGTGCTTCCTCTGGCACCATGTCAAGGTCTGTGGAGAGGGCCCAGCCATTCACCCAGGAGGAGAATGAGGCATTGCTGGATGTCATCCTCCCACAGTACCCCAGCCTGTATGGGAGTCCAGGGGAGCAGGTGAGTGCTGAATCCACTACCTTTGACTGTGCACCTTTTTTGTGACTGTCACATCTGGCATTGTGTCCAGGTGTGACAGACATGCAATGTTGTTTAGAGTGGGTCCCAGGGGGGGGATGGGTTATGTCTCTCATGCAGAACATGATGTAGTTCATGTGCGCACTCCTCACTTGCATTGTGCTTACTGTGACATTCACTGCATAGTGCATGACACATTCAGCCTGGCTAATCCTTTGTGGCATTTTTGGTCTATAGTCCTGAGGTGATTCAGTGGTCCCCCCGGTGTGACAGGTGACTGTACCCACAGATGTGTGTGAGTTTAGTGGAGCTGTGGTGAGAGTGTCCAAGTGATGTGTACGCCCCCTGGACATTGATGTGTGTGAATGTTCCTTGTCATGTGGGTGAGTGTCTATGTGAAGTGGTGCACCACAGCTGCATGGAGGAGGCTACAGCTCTACCCATCTGATGTGAGAAGTAAGCCGTGCTGTGTGTCTGACTTGCTGAGCTAGCCCCACACCTGTGACACCCCACAGGCAAGTGGCACATGTGCAGAGTGAGGTTTGTATCCGCTGTTGCCAATGCCAGGTGATTGATCTGTGCCTGTGTGTGTCTGTGTACTCTGCTGAGGTTGCGTCAGTGGCCTGGGGCATGTAACTGCTTGGAGGTGCTGTTCATCAGCCTGGTGTTGCTTGTGATGCACAGTGTGTGCCATGATCATGGAGTGTGTGGCAACCCTCATGCCACCTGTGTACTTTCAAAGCCATGTAGTGCATTGGGGCTTCCACAGAGGACAATGTCCATCTGACAAAGATGCTATTCCTTGGCAGCGTCATATCAACATATCAAAGAGGTTCAAATGTGTGTCTCTCTGACATGGAGCAGGTGTAGTGATATTGTCTCACTTTGTCATCCTCACAGGTAACTGCCTACGAGAAGGGGGAGATATGGAAGCGGGCCGTCAGGGCCGTGAGATCGGCGGAGGGTCGCAGTCGGCGCCTAGCCCAAGTCCGAAAACGGTGGCAGGACATCCGGTGCTGGACCCGGAGGATCGCCCGGGTCCAGCTGGGGCACTCACCTCCACGCCCCCACGGCGGACGCCGACGCCTGTCCCACCAGATGAAGCGCGTCCTGGAGGTGGTCTTCCCTGACATGGATAGGCAGTTCAAGGAGAGACAGCAGCAAGGAGGGGGTAGGTACATGTGTGTTTGTTGTGTGTCACCAGCTTTTGGAAGTGCTCAGTCACCTGGATACACTGCCAGGGTTTATATGTGCAGTGCATATCCTGTTCCCCCAAGTCAACCGGTGCTGTTATTCCTCCCTTCCCCTCCTTAACATGTGTTCCCTGGTCTGTGTGTAATCACTATTGCACATGGTCATCTAGGCTGCCAGTTGATCCAAGTGCACATTGCTTTCTGCATCATGTGTGGGGGTGGTCTGTGACATGTGTTGGTACCTTGGGGGTCCATATTTTTTGGCACTGATGATGAGTCTCAACATAGGAGTGTGAGGTTTCAAATGAACACACTTGCAGCATGCATGACCGATGTTGTGGCCTCAGACATGATGTGCATGAGTGGGAGATATGCATAGTGCCAGGACGGTTGCTCATGTTACAGTCAGATTATTCCAGGACCATGGAGCAGTGTGCCCACTACAGTCCCCTGAGACACCCTTGACTCGTAATCATGTGTGTCATCCAACACTGTGCCCATTCTCTGTGTGTTCTGCATAGGTTGGCCTCTGTGGCATTGTTCCCTGGCCTCATTTGTATTTATCTAAAGTGTGCTACATGTGTCCACTATACAGGGAGACCCCATTTGGCTTGTGCATAATCACACTGGGCAGTGCCTGTGTGTCTATTCACAACTATCTGTTGATGGTTGTTTGTCACAAATATGTGTTGGCAGCCTCACGAGGTGATGTAAAGTACATTTGGGAATTTTAGATGCACATTTTTGTAAACCCTGATTAAGAGGTGTCACTTCTTGATCTGGTTTGTGCGGGCGAGGCCTACATGTCCAAACCTTATGTCTCCTTGCCAGGTCTGACCTGTGTGTGATAATTGTCTGGACAGACACTCAACATGCAGTGACCCAGTCATGTTGTGCAGGGTTTAATGTTTGTGCTTTGCAGCATGTGTCAATAGTTTAAATACACGATTCCTGCTCATTCATTTTTGGCACCAGTGTGTGGTCCAGATGCTACGTAGTTTTGTCTTTGTGTGCTGACATCTATGTGGACATTCTGGCTTGCCATGAGGGTGTCTCCTCACTGCAGGTATGCCTTATTCCAACACAATTGCAGGCCCATTAGCTTATGCATTGTCCTGTGTTGGGACATGTGTGCCACTCCACATGATGTGTTGCCAACTGTGTCATCATGGTACGGATGGCCATGTGACAGGTGGCATGATGCAAGTTGTTAGTCAAAAAGTATTGTACCTTGGCACTCACTACACTTGTCAACATGTCTTCATGTTTTCAATGCTTGAGTTTGATGTTTTGTTGTGAAGGACAATAATGTTTTGAATAAGACTGTTTTTCAGATTATACATATCCATGTTCCGAGAGTGTGGTGGAATTTGTGTAAGTCCTTGGTTGTTGGTGAAACCAACTTACGAGTGTCAAGTCATCCAGACCGCCGTGGTCCCATGTATATGTACTTTCTGAAACACTATTTCTTTCTAACAGTGGCTTCTTGAATAAGGCTGGCAGCTTATATAATGACGGGGTAAATGTAGTTTTGTGTGCACCTCCTTGTGAGACTTCTTTTATACAGGCACATGTGTGTTCTGTTCACAAAGTGGCACATTCACACATTCTAAACATGTCGATTGTGTAAAGTGGTGTGATTCCCAAGGGATCAAAATGTATTTAGTTTGGGTTTCCAAAGTACTTACAGGTCCCTGAGTGTGGGGACACCTTTAGCATTGAGGTCTGGTATTTAGCCTTGGGTGCACCAATACTGTTTCATTCCCGGTAAACAAGAGATGGCATGACTTCATAGTATTGTTGTGCTCAACTGTTCCCAGACACTAGCTTCTCAGTATATTTCTCAAACAAGTTTTTGGCTGGTGTGTCCTATTTTTCCTTGTTTCCAAGTGGCATGGTGGGTCAACCAACTGGGGAGTACAGGGCTTACATATGTGCGGAGTCATCTAGATATTACTCATGATGCATTGCCGGATATGCACTGTGACCTATTTTGTTTGGACTCATGTGTCAGATGTATACAGGTGACTGACTCTTTTTCTGTATCTTCACCTTGCCCACAGCATCATCGGAGAAAACCGAGGGAGACAACTGCACGGACCTGGAGGAGGGATCCAGCAGTGCTGGCGAGTCTGCGGGAGCAAGTGGCACGGAGGGCGAAGGGAGTCAGTCGGAGGACCTGTCTGGTGGTGAGCCCAACTACGACGCTGATGGGTCCAAGGATGACTTCATCGAGGGGGCGAAGGCTGCTACAACACCTGGTAGCAGCCCAACATCTGCCCCCGCCTCCTCTATTCCCATCACCGCCCTCCCAGTTGCTCTGGTCCCTTCTGTCCGTGCAGGGCACCACCATGTCTCCTTCGAGCCAGGCACTGCACCCCCTGCCCCTGTCACCCCTGCTGCCCTCACTGCAGAGTCTGCGGACATTCAGTGGCAGTTGCAGGTTGGGCAGACATCGATGCTGAATGTCCTCCATGGCCACACCAGACTGCTGACACAGATGGTGTCGTTCATGGAGGGCATGTAGCAACGATGTCTGAGCAACGGATGTTGCTGCGGTCCATGGACTCTTCACTGACGGCAGCAGTGAGTCTCCTGCAGTGCTTCGTCCCCCCTTACACCAGCCCCATCCACACTTCCCACTCCCATACTTGTCCCATGAACACCCAGACATTCCCAAGCACGCACCCCACCAGACACAGGCAGCACACCACCAAGTAAGGGCAAGCACAAACCTCCTGGCACGCACACTCAGGGGGATAAAGGCACATCCACTGGGTCTGGGGCACACAGACATACATGCAGCCACAGTCTGAGTCTGCATGCCTCATGACCCAGGACCTCCAAAAGCATTCCCCTTGGCTACCCTGCCACACAGTCAGACAATGAAAGCTACATGTCTGTGCTGGCCCTCAGCCCCACTGTGTCACCACCCCGCAAATGGGCAAGGGACTCCACGGGCAGGAGTTGAGTCCCCCCCCATGTCCACCCCCTCCCCCCAGATGCGCTGCACCCCATCCCTCGGACCCCCCTCCTTTGTGCCTGTGGCTTCTTCCGGTGCAGGGGATACTCTGGACGACCTGGCAGAAGTGTGCAGCGGCGAGCTCACCTCCACCTTTGGCGCTGCCCCACCCCCTGTGGTGGAGGCGTCCAGCCCTGCACCCACCACACCTACCCTTACACCTCCTGTCCCTGCGGTGCCTGGTCCTTCCCCACATGATGCCCCCCCTGGTCGACGAACCTGAGGGTTCCACTGTGCTGGCAAGCTGGAAGAGACGCGTGCCCATGTGTCCCTCCAAGGACTTCTATTCTGGACTGGCCATTGGCCTTTGTATATATTGTTATTTCAAAAATGTTGTTTTATGCTGAATAAAGTATTTTATTTTTACTTTGAACACTATTGCATTTCAGGTATTGATGTTGGTGCTGATGCTCCAGGAGTTGGTGTTGTCGTAACGTGTTATGTTTCTGAGAAATGTTCTAGTCTGATGATCATGAGGTGGACCATGGTATCTGCGTGCCATCACAAGGTCTCTGCAAATTATGTTTGGTCGTGTGTGGTATTTGTGTTTTGAGACATTGTACCAAGGAGTGTTCCTTCCTCTGTGGCACCTGACATCTTCCCTGCAGAGAGTTGCACAATTGTGCTGACCTGTGTCTACATTTCCTTTGTTGGTGACGGATCCCTTCAACTATGGCCATGCCTGCTCAGCAATGTCTCCTGCTGCATCGTCTGTGCCATCCTTGCTAGTCACTGTACTTGTGTATTGAGTATGTTGAAATGCCTTCATGGCAAAATTCTCCCTTTTCAGGACTATGCATGTGAGTAATCCCAGCCTAGCACACATATGCTACTTGTTCTGCAGGGTATTTGGGCACCTGACTCACAATTGTGGGCATTGTATCTGTGGGAACTCCACCCTATTCCTTCCATGAGAGACAACATCTTGGTGGCTGTCCCAGCACCTGTACATTCCTATCAGTCCTGGGATGTGTGTGACAGTGTGTATTCCCTTTGGCTCTCTTAGTTTAGTAGGCATTGCAATGACTATACAGTCTTGTGGCATGATCTCAGTGTGTGTATTGTGCTGCATCCACCAGGGGTGGGTATGCATGTGTCCTTTGTCCTCACACCCACATGTGGTGTGTCATGCAGTGGGGGAAAGGCATCCATCCTCCTGGGAGTGGGACACTGCTGTCAGTGATATGTTGTTATGGCACTATCAACATAGTTGAAAATTAGGGATGCGTACATACACCCATGGAGTTGTGGTCATCTGATAATGATGTCCACACCCGCATGTCTCTGTCCACTGCTGGGAGTGATAGGCACCCACACCCATGTCTCTGTCCACTGCTGGGAGTGATAGGCACCCACACCCATGTCTCTGCCCACTGCTGGTATTCCTCTGCACCCACCCCCATGTCTCTGTCCACTGCTGGGAGTGATAGGCACCCACCACATGTCTCTGTCCACTGCTGGGAGTGATAGGCACCCACCCCCATGTCTCTGTCCACTGCTGGGAGTGATAGGCACCCACACCCATGTCTCTGTCCACTGCTGGGAGTGATAGGCACCCACCCCATGTCTCATTCCACTGCTGGGAGTGATAGGCACCCACCCCCAAGTCTCTGTCCACTGCTGGTATTCATCTGCACCCACCCCCATGTCTCTGTCCACTGCTGGGAGTTATAGGCACCCACCCCCATGTGTCTGTCCACTGCTGGGAGTGATAGGCACCCACCCCATGTCTCTGTCTGCTGCTGGGAGTGATAGGCACCCACGCCCATGTCTCTGTCCACTGCTAGTATTCCTCTGCACCCACCCCCATGTCTCTGTCCACTGCTGGGAGTGATAGGCACTCACCCCCATGTCTCTGTCCACTGCTGGGAGTGATAGGCACCCACCCCCATGTCTCTGTCCACTGCTGGGAGTGATAGGCACCCACCTCATGGCTCTGTCCACTGCTGGGAGTGATAGGCACCCACCCCCATGTCTCTGTCCACTGCTGGGAGTAATAGGCACCCACCCCATGTCACTGTTCTCTGCTGGGAGTGATAGGCACCCACCCCCATGTCTCTGTCCACTGCTGGTATTCCTCTGCACCCACCCCTCACATGTCTGTCCACTGCTGGGAATCCTATGCAGCCACCCACCCACCCACCGCCCCCTTGGTGCAGTACACTGCTGTCCTGGGCATACACACCCCAATATACTGGTAATATGCTGCACCAGGCCGTAAGCCAACATTCGTGGCGTGTGTACGCCTTGTATCCAAAATATACTGGTGCTGTAGAGGTACGGGTGATATGGACCGTACCCCCGCATTCATAGGGTGTGTGCGGTCCTTACCACGCATACCCCTACGTCACCACTACAATGGTGGTACGGACCGTACCCACGCTCTGAGGGCGTGTGTACGGTCCGTACCACCATTGTAGTGGTGACGTAGGGGTAAGAGTGGTAGCGACTGTACCCACACTCTGAGGGCGTGTGTACAGTCCGTACCACGCATACCCCTACGTCACCACTACAATGGTGGTACGGACCGTACACACGCTCTGAGGGTGTGTGTACTGTCAGTACCACGCGTACCCCTACGTCACCACTACAATGGTGGTACGGACCGCACCAACGCTCTGAGGGCGTGTGTACGGTCCGTACCACGTGTACCCCTATGTCACCACTACAATGGTAGTATGGACTGTACCCACGCTTGAGGGCTTGTGTACGGTCCGTACCACACGTACACCTACGTCACCACTACAATGGTGGTACGGACCGGTCCCATGCCCTCAGAGCGTGGGTACGGTCCGTACGGTGGGTAATTTCGATATTTTTGACAACTATATATATATTTTTTTATATTTATGTACTTACCCTTATATATATTTGACTTCGATATTTTTGACTTCTATATTTCTGTGTCGATATTTTTGCAGGTCAATTTTCTGTCCGTCGATATTCTGTCACACATTCTGTTTATATGTATTACGGTGTCTCTTTCTTCACTTAAGCAATTATTCCTGCAATACAGGCACCCTTGCACAATGCAGCTTTTTAGTGCCGGCTCAGAGGTGAGCACAGGGATGCACTATATTCTGATTAATACTGGGCATCACTTCATTTTTTAAATCACGCTGTTTAGCGCAGCAGATTTGCCTGCAGTGTTGTGATGAGCCATTTCATAATAAATATACCCCCTGTAGTGGCTATTAGCATTAGTGTGGTCTGTTCTAATATGGTGTTCCATGCAAAGTCCATTCCCTGTAGGGGTCTGTGGTCTATCTGAATATTAAAGGGAGCACCAAACCGGCATGGTCTCAGCCTCTTCAGTGCACAGACCACTGCAAAGGTTTCTGTCTCTATTGCACCCCACCTTTGTTCCCAGAGGAGTAATTTCCTACTGATGAAGGCCACAGGTTGATCCAGGCCCTCTTCCTTCAGCTGTCAGAGCATGGTCCCAATGCTGTCTGCATGACAAATTCTCTGAAGAAGTCAGGGGCCATGAGCATGGATGCTGTGCACCTTGCCTCCATCAGGGTGTCAAAATTGTTCTTCTATGCCTCCGTTCAGCTCAACTGTCTGAGCTGCTTCTTAGCAGTCAGCTCTGACAAGGGTGCACAATAGTGCCATACCTTTGATGACTCTCCTGTAGTACTTGGTAAGTCCTAGGAAGGTTCGCACCTCTGTCTGGGTCTTGAAGAATTCCCAAGCCAGAATGGTTTCAATATTTTAGTCCTATTGTCACAAGTAGACTACTGAACCCTTCCTATCTGGCACTTACTGGCCCTCTGCAGAGCCTGAAACACTTTCATTAGGTGGCACAGGTGGTCCTCCCAGCTAGAACTGAAGATCACAATTCCATCTAGATAGATTACACTGAAGTTCTCAAATCCAGCCAAGAGCAGATTGCCCAACCTCTGGAAGGTGGCATAGGTGTTTTCCAACCCATAGAGCATTATCTGGAATTAGATATGTCCTTCTGATGTATAGAATGCAGACCTCTGTTTGGCCCCATTGATCAAGGAAATCTGCCACTACTCCGACATTAAACCAAACATGCTGAGGAACCTGGCAGCTCCCAGCTGATCTATGAGCTCTGGAGTAGTACCTGGAGGGACAGCCTTGGAAACCAACACCACTGGGCTGGGCCAAGGACTGTTTGAGGGCCTAATCATTATTAGCGCCAGCATTTTAGAGACTTCCCCCTTTATGCTGGATCTCACCTTTTCAGACAGCTAGCAGAATTTTCTCTTCTCAGGCACACTATCTCCAGTATAAATACTAATGGTGATGTCATGACCCAGTCATTTCTGTCAGTGTCCCTAGTGTGGCCTCCTTTCCTATTAAGACATTACTTGAAGTAGGAGCTCTCCAATGGCAATAGTAGTGTAAACGCAAGTAGGTCTGTGTTTTTTTCACTAGTGCTTTTGTTGCCCATACGATGGCTCTTGACCTTTGAAAAAAGAACAAGCTCTCATGAGACATTCATGTATTTACACATGTTATTGTACTGCCCACTGATTTCCTTCACTGGCAGTAATTGTTGATGACTTACTAATTATTCACCACTACAAAGGGCCAGACCAAGGCTACTATTAAGCACCAGCCTTGTGCATTAGATAATATTCCCTCCAAAAAAGTGTCCAACAACCAAAGTGATCACCATCTCCATCAGGACTCAAAAAATGGCGCAGTAGCTGAGCTCAATCAACCAGAGAAAGGCATTGAGTCCATGATACCAGTTGTGTGTTCAAATAGGTTTGCCTCTTTAGCCACAGTACCAGGAACAGACAGTGAGATTATAGATTTATCACCACTGCCTATCGCGATAAATACGCAAACACCATACCCTGATTCTACCCAGTGACCAGTTTAGCAAATTATACGATCTATCAAGAGGGACTGTAATACAGGTTAATAGTCCATTAAACAAAAGAAAAACGTAATTGATCATCGATCTTGTTTGCAAAATAGATGCACTAACCAAAGAGTTTGCTGACCTCAAAGAAAAAATAGGACATTTAACCTGTCATAAGGGTGCAGTTAGGGTGGCTACATCAGACGGACCCTGCACAAACTGTGAGAAGTGCCAGAATGTCACCCCACTTCTAGTTATAAGCAAACAGAGATTCTATGACCCAACAATTGTAGGTGGGAAACAGGTGGAGTAAAGAGCCGCTAAACAAATAGAAGGTACTACATCAGGCCTACCACGTAAGACCAACAAGGAAAGTCAAGGATGGAAAAATAGAATGAATTGCAATCCTGGAGGAGCTAGACTTGAGTGTGGGACTAACAGGAGAGGGGAGAACAGAGGAACACCATCTATAAAAACTCCCAAAACTAAATTAACGAACAGGAGTTATTAACAGTCATAGCATAGGCAGAGATAGCAGAACTTGGGTGCAGGATTATTATACCGCACCACATCCTAGAGATCCATCTATTAGCCAGGTAGAGTGCAGGCAGACTAGATTTATACAAAGGAAAATATGCTGGAGAGTCTTTATGACCAATATCCCTATGCTCACTTTCTCCTCTTATAGGGAGGACGAAGAGTCGCCAAAAAATAAAGTCATACATTGGATCCACCATAAATCAACTGTCTATCGGTAAAACATTCAGATTTACTGGCGGTTGAGCATTTATCCAGCAAGAATTTACCCCACAACACCATACTCATCACATTAAGAACAAAAGACATAGCTGATGGGCTAGTTGCTCTTGATTTGAGAGCAGGACAACACCATTGTAGCCCGGTGAGATTCAGACTACAAAACCTGATCAATATGTTGAAAGGGGGCTACTTTAACTCTGCCAGCCATAGACCATCTTTCAATTTCAATGCTCTGGATAATAACCTGGAAGCAGTTGATTGACAGTCAAAGTTGCCACCCCCACTTAATCAAATCTGTAAAGCCATTCCATTAACATCTCGCCTTAATAACAGGCATATAGACAAAGAAGAAAAAGGGATGGATTCAGACGAAGATAGCCTCAATTTATGGAGAGAATTAATCCAGTCACGCAAATTGAGATTGATATCATGGAACATAGCAGGTCTGAAACAAAAACTAAAAGACTTAGAATGGCAGGAGTACATTAAACTGAGTGAAATCTGTCTGCTGAAAGAAACTTGGTTACTTGCAACCCCACACAAACTTGGGTATAAAACATTCAGTAATAGTGCCACACCTTCAATAAGAGGTAGACCATCGGGTGGCCTCGTAATATGGATAAAAATCACCTTAAATTCCGAAATATCAAGGCTGGACCTTCCCTGAAAAGATATACTTGGGGTAAAGGTACTAACTCACCACAAGACGGAAATATATATACTAAATGTTTATAATAGACCAAGTGCCACTAGGAAAGAATCGCCAATGATTGAGCAGACTGATAAGTTTCTAAGTACAATCAACCCAAGGGCAATGGTAATCGTAGGTGGAGATTTTAATCGCAAATTTGAACCAGTACTGGGATTGGACAATATTTTTGAAGGCGAGGACATGGCAAATAATGTACCCTCCTTAGAGGCCAGTCCTGCTGTGCCTTGCACAGTTGCAGTATCACAAATTATCAGGCCGGGGCGTAGTTCGCGGAGTTTTGGTGCGCGGAACAAAGTTACAAAAAATCTACCCGAAGTTCCGCAAGTGGTGGAGTGCAGTGCAAACTGCAGTTTGTGCTGGTATTCCTGCTGCTTGGGTAGATATTTCTACCCAAGCGGCAGCTCGCACTCTTGAACCTACTGTTCGCAAACGCGAACGGGGAAAAAACTCGAGTGCACATTGCAAAGCGGATCTTTCTGCACTCTGTGAGCTCCGCGGTGTGCAGAAAATTCCGCAAATTTCATGAATGGAGTGAAGTTCACCACCCAGGCCTACAAATTACTCAATTGATGGCTGAGCATGGACTAAGGCCATGCAACAGCAGGTTGCCGTCTGATAGAACAAGTGCCCCAAGTTTCAACAGGGGCCCACTAAAAGTTACATTCATTACATATTGGTATCCGCTAACTGCTGGCCAAGTTTTTGTGATCTATAAATTGAAACCAGAGATGGCAGTGATCACTTCCCGCTGTGCATAACAATAGCAGGCACTCTCTTTGAAACCAAGAACAAGAGAACCAATGATAATGATCCAATCCCAACTCAACCAATAGTCAGTAACAATCGCAGATGCCTGAAAGGCCATCAATAGTGGGCAAAGTTTAGGTCATGACACTAATCTACAACTTTCTCAGAAGGTATTTATCCTTACATTGATCTGCCCACTACTGAGATTCCCATAGTGCATATCCACGAAACCATTTCAGATAAATTAAAATTGATTGTGACCTAAGCCCCCAGAGACAACGAGGTGGGGAACTCTGTGACTATTATCTTAACCAATCAGTGGTATAACAGCGAGTGTTGTAGAGCAAAGATGGAGATGCTACAGGCAGTAAAATCTAACAACATTGAGGCACTAGGTGACAAAAGGGTAAGGTACAAAATATTACTTACCCAAACAAAGAGAGACTGGGATGACAGCATCTGGTCCGAACTGATTTTACCAGCTAAAATTAAGGACCTCGCGGATATTTGGAGACTAGTAGCCAAGGGTAACAAAATGGGGAGAAGCAGCCTGGATCTTTATTTGGATCCAGGCACTTGGGTGAATCACTTCACAAAGCTCTCTACAGAGGTTACCATTGAAACCAAAAATAGTCAATGAGTAACTACACAAATTCCACCTGCATCTTCCAATGTGGAGCAAAACCTTACCCCATATTTTACTTTAGAGGAAACACTGGCAGCCATAGACGTGGTCAAGCCTGGGAAAGCACCAAGACCCGATAAAATACCAGGTGACCTGCTGAAACGTGACAAAGCTGTTTGGCGGCTGTACATTAATCTTCTCTGTAAGGCCGTGGTGGCAGATGCCCTTTTACCCGAGTCTTGGAAAGGTACTGAAAATACTCCTATTTTAAAAAAGGGGATCATTTAGACCTGGCAAATTACCGCCCCATAAGCCTTCTCGACACCCTACAAAAGATCTACGCTAGGCACATTTTATGAAAACTCAATGAGTGGATAGAGGGAAACACTATTTTATCACAATACCAGGCTGGGTTTAGATCTAGAACTAGCAAAATTGATCAGGTTTTTAGACTCTTCTGCATGGGTTAGAAATACACCATTTTAAAGAAAGTCCATTTGTTCATAACATTCATTGATTTGAAGGTCGTCTTTAACCTTATCCTCACAGACCTACTCTGGAGTACTTTAGAAAGGCAAGGCGTCCCTGGTGATCTTCTTGTTCAATAAAAAATATTACATAAAGATAATTATGCGATGGTCAGATGGGGACCAAGGGAAGAACTCACTAATGCAATCCTCATAGGGAGGGGTGTAAGACAAGGATGTGTACTGGCACCCACCCTCTTCTCATTATATGTAAATGATGCCCCAAAATATCTTTTGGGATGTAGGCATCATTCTTGGAAGTTATGTTGGGCGCCAGTACTGGCTCTTTTATTTTCAGATGATACCATTTAATTATCACAAACCCCAAAGGGCCTCCAAAATCTACAAGATTCATTTAGTAAATATTGTGCTACAAAGGGCCTAGAAATCAATTCTACTAAAAAAGATTATGGTAGTCAAACCGCACAAATCATTCAAGAAGAACATTACCGTCCTAGACCAATGACTAGAATACATGCCACATTTCAATTACCTAGGTATGACACTAGACACGAAATTGACTTGGTACCCGCATCTACAAAAAAGTAGGTCCATTTTGACCCAAATCTCCGCACCCATACTAAGAAAACATCAGAATAGCATTGGCAAGGCAGTAGCTCCCGCACTCGAAGTATATAAATACAGGGTGCAAGCTGCTACCCTGTATTGTGCAGAACTTTGTGGGGTCACTTGCAAGAATATGTTTGCGGGGTAAGAAAATAAGTTCATTAGGATGCTCTTGCGTCTTCCGGTAAGAACACCCGGGATCCCCATCATTGTTGATTTGAACTTAAAGCGTATTGACCACCAAGTAATTTTAACACCACTGCTATTCTGGGTGCGGCTAAGGAGCACTCCAGAGCTTTCCAAATACAAAGAAGGCCTAGAACAGATTTTAGGGTTTGACCAATCCACCAGCATTTTGTGGGTCAAGCCTGTGCGTACATGGTACTGTAAATTAGGGCTCAACCACTTCAGGATAACACCAGGCCTAATGACACCCTGTTGTAAAAAAACGCTGAAAAACATATTTTGGGCTTATATCCGAAACAGTATCTCCCACAGTTCTGTAATAGGTAGGTTGACACAACAATTTCTTGTGTCAAAACCCCTTACATGAGCCATACCTGGATGAAGTTTAACCCCAACTTGCAAAATCTCTATACATGAAGTTCCGTTATGGTGTTCTGCAAGTGTATTCTAAGGTGAACAGACAAAATATTGATTTTTAAATATCGAAGTACATTTATATTGAGTTTTAAATATCGTAGGTACAGAATATCGACATCCAGAATATTGAAGTTAAGGTAAGAAACATCAATGTTGCAAATATCGATGTTAGTAATATCGATAGTAAAATTATCGATGTTAATAATATCGATATTTATGTTAGTGTTATGTATTTTAGTATGTTATTTATATGTATGTGTTCTATATTTTTTGTAAAGTATTGTACTGTTTTTTTAAGTATATGTATACATTTTTAAAAGTAAATTATGTGTTTTAGTACCGCAGCGAGTTGTGGGTTTATAGGGGAATAGGGTGGGAAGTAATTTAATTTTAATTAAGTAATTATTAATTCCTAATTATTAGTATCAATAATTAATTTCTTGTTAATTAATTATTAATTGGTAATTAATTTTATGGCAAGACCGGAGGCTCCTATTATGCTTTCTTATCTTGCCTTTATCCCAATAGCATCCAAGATAAGTACTAAAACTACAGTTCCCAGAGGGCTGAGCAAACTGCTGGCCAATGGGAACGCACAAAATCGCAATAGTATAACCAATGAGGACGGAGCTACAGGTACTTTGTCACAACTGACTGCAAACAGTCCTCTTTTCTTGCTGCTCGCAGTCAGATAAGTGCCTTCTCTTCGCTGCTCAGTTTTAATATTTATTACGTTATGGTTATTTATGACTATTGCATGCTGTGTTGTTTTTATTGAATGCCATAGTTTCCCTACGAGCTTACCGCGTTATCGTTAGCGTTGCAATAAAGTATTTTGTCTTGAGGTACTTCCAGCCATTACATGCACTTTATTAGTACTTATCTGTTACTACCTTTGCATCAGAGCCCATCCTAAAACATCTAGGAATTTGATGCCCTTTGCACTTTACAGAATTTGCACTTGACTCTGTCTTAAACCCATGCAGGATTGTCTATCATCTAATGTATTCTATTACCAGCCTGGAATATATTTTGCCCTCCTTTTTCATGATTTATATTAACTGTCCAAGGACCGACTATGAAGATTACTAATGTCATTTTGGGAATTCCTAACATCTGATCTGTTATTAATTTGTATCTTTTATGGGTTTTTAAACCAAATAAAGATTTGTGAACAAAAAATAAGAAATTACTGATGACTCTGATTGGTCCCTGCAGGCCCCAAACGAATAGCTGATGACTTATTGGCACCACACTTCGCATCCACTATCTTTTAAACACCCCATTCTCTGGAACTAGCACTTGGCCTCCTCGCTCAAAGCCACTCACCTGAGCTCTGGACATCTCCTGCTTCGAATCCTTCTCCCCTCCTTGCAGCAGCTCCAGATTATCTCATCGCATCAACTCTAGGCCTGGGTGTTGAACTCCACCTCGTTTGCGGTGTTTGCAGCGTTTTCTGCACTCCACGCTCTGCGAAGCTCGCAGAGTGCAGAAAACTCTGCTTCGCGTAGTGCAGTGGAGTTTTTTCCCTGCTCGCAATCGCGAATGGTAAGTTTATGAGTGCAAGATGCCGCTCGAGTAGAATGTCTACCTGAGTGACAGGAATACCAGCGCAAACATCAGTTCGCACTACACTACCCCACTTATGGAACTTCGCTGAGTTCTGTGTAGCAAATCTTCTCGAACTAGACCCAGGTTTAATCAACTCCTGTGTCTTGCTCGTCACTCGGCCTAGCGTGTTCCATATCCCCATGACACCCACTCAGATCTTGGATCATCTTCCAGCTGCCATCCGCATCCCCATGCTGGCTCAATAGTTCTACAGACAAAGACAAAAGAGGAAAGAAAAGACAAGAATACCTCACCACAGACTGGCCACCTGATCATCAGATCTCAACCAAAGTTCAGGTAAACCAATTCCTTTACCAAAGGCAGGTACAGTAAGAACAGCACACATGTTTGAAACATTGTAACAAAAGGCACACAAGCACAGTTCATGAGTTGTAGGAATTGTTATTAAATAATAAGCCTCAGATAGACAAATGCGTCTTGCATACACTCCTGGAAGAGCTTATCTCTCAGATTCATTTTGAAAAATAAATGTTTATGCTTGATAAACAAAGCTCCATCTAGGAATTCTTTAAGGCAGTTTTATTATGGATATAAAGTACTCTGGATACAACAAGACCCATGTTTGATTTGGACCATGGTTGAACCTTTTGCTAAATCACCTAAAAGTACACTGTTTCACATTTGGCAATGACATCGCCAAGGACTGTTTTTAAATGTTAATCAGTTATCCAGTTAGCAAAAAGTAATTACTCAGTACCTGTTTTCACTTTACAATTGTGCATTAACATAACTTGTTCTTTACAGAGGTCAAGAGCATCGCCCTCCAGCCAATGCATTCCAGTGTCCTGGGAGATGAGCAGAGCCTGTGTGATCTGTTTCTTTGTTTTTCTCTCATTCCCATTACCCCTCCCTCTGAGAACTTTCACTGGGGCAGTATGAATACCATCCATTGCTTCCAAGGAAAGGTCCTCAGCATCAGAATTTCCCAATGTTCAAGTGAGTGGCTTGTGACAGGTGCACCATGTAGTGAGCCCTGGAGTAAGGTAGAAGAGAGAAGCAAACTGCCTCCACAGCTGGGGTAGTCTCTCTGTTGCTCTAGGGTCAGGGTAGGGTAGAGGCTGGCAACCCCCACTGACCCATTCTGCTCCTTGGATGAAAGAAGGTCAGGGAGACATTCAATTTCATCCTCCACTCCATCATCTGTGACCAGGATCACGGTTACTCCAGACCTCTGGAAGTGGAGGTTGAAGTGATAGACAGATAAAACCCTTAAATGGCTTTTGAGAGTCTTGAGTTTCACCAGGTAGATGACCTCACCCTTGAGCTCTTTTATCTCATAAGGCCCTGACCAGAAGTCTTGCAAAGTCTTGGGCTCTACAGAATCCACAACCCACACTTTCTGGCCATGTTGAAACGTGATCAGAGTGGCCTTCTCATCATACCACTGTATCATGACCTCCTGACTGGCTTTCTAGATTCTTGTTGGCCTTCTCTCAGAAGTACTTCATTCAGGTACGGAATGTCAGCATGTAGCTGACCATATCCTGCGGGGCGTTTGTGGCAGCTTAATCCCTGTACAAAGGGTTACAGGGGCTGAAACCAACCTCCTTCTGCAGTACCTCCCGTACGCAAACAACAGGCATGGCAGGAAGACTTAGCACTTCACCCTGAAGGGCTCCGACCAATCCATGATCATGCATTTTAGGGTGTTATATTGAACCTCTCAATAAGACCATTAGTTTGGGGATGGTAGGGTGTGGAAAACGTATAGATTACCTCAATCTCTTTCCACAGGGACTAAATGTATGCAGACATGAAGTTAGTATCTCAATGAAATACTACTTCCTTAGGGAACCTCACATTGGTAAAGACCCCCATCAGTGCTCTGGCTGCTGCGAGTGCAGTCACTGACCTCAGAAGTATAGCCCCTGGGCACCAGCTGGCAGATTCCACCACAACCAGGATGAACCTGTTGAAAAAGGACTGTCTTAGGGTCCAGAGGTCAAACAATGATGATGTCCATCTATTCAAAGGGAGCGTCAATGGCACACAATGGGTGCTTGGGAGCCTGGCACTTCCCTTCTTACTAGCCACTGGCCTGGCAGATAGGGCACGACCTGCAGAACGCATCTGATGCCATATTCCTCTGAGGCCAAAAAAAGTTGGTGACAAGTCTTTCAAATGTCTTGTTCTGACCAAGATGACCTGCCAGGGGAACATCATGAGCCAGCTGCAGTTGGACAGCACTGTCCTACTGGGGAACCCCCAAAACACAGGTCGCACCAGGCTCAGAAAACTTTGGCTTGCAATACAGGAGATCAGGTGATCACCAGAAGTGTTGTCAGCTGCCTGAGCCTTGACCTGCTGCCATATGCCCTCCATTGTAGGGCACTTTATCCACGCCTAGAGGAACTCCTCTCTAGTGGGACTTCCTTCCTTTTACCAGTAGGTCAGCTCAGGGATGTTACACAAGGTGGCAATGTCATCCCCTGAAAGTTACAAGGCTTCACCATCGAGCTCAGCCATGGTAGTTTCCAGAGTAGGTTTACTGCACCTCTTGCCCATCCTATTTTGGCAGACATTTAGGCCATTCTTCCAGGCTCCAGGTTTTCTTGACTGTTCTCTCAGGTGGCCAAGGACCATGTGGTCAGGCACACCAAATCAGGCAACCCTAATATCTCCAAGTGCGATCTGTGGTCCACCTCCTTCCAGATGATGGGCTCGCGGTCATTGCCAAGCAGACAGACCACAGGCATGTGTGGACTCCCAGCTACCCTCAAGGATCTGAGGTTCTGGACTTTTAAGAGTCCAGAGGTGTCAGGGAAACAACACCCAAAGACCCCTGAGTTCCTCCTGTCTCGGTGCACAAATAAACAGAGACACGGGCTTCTCGATGGTGGCGTCAAAGACCAAGGTTTATTTACTGCAGGGACACAGAAGTCATAGGAACCACACCAAGGCAGAATCTACGAGACTGTTCGAATTGTATTAAGTGGGTTGTTCCTTAAATACACGAAAAATGTCTTTAGGCAACATTACACGAATATTTCTCATGCCCAACCCGGTATCCCAAACAAACAGTAAATAGACATCAAACAATAATTAGTCGTAGGTTTTCGGTATTCGATCAGGTCCCCTTGTCAGTTTTCCATTCTTTGCCCGATCCTCCCCATCATAAAAATCGTAACCTCCCCATTGTAAAAGCCCAGAAGGAGAGGAGCAGAGCCAGGTGCAAAGGATTGAAAAGTAGGATAAGAGGTGTTTATGGATCATAAACGGGCATGGCTACCGTCTTCGGCCTTTCAGTCAGGACAACGGACACGAGAACCAGTATAGCAGGACTGGCCTCAGGCAAGGGAGGCAGCTTGATTCTGCCTAGTCATGCAGCGTCAGCCTTTCTCGGGGCTCGAGCTTACGTGTCCTTAACAAGGTGACTCTGCCGGGGTCATCGCCCGTTCATTGACTATGTGAGGGCAAGAAACAAAATGGATGCCGTAACTAAAATGGATGCCATGACTTTACAACAGAATGCCCTATTTCTCAGTGAATTCATGCTAGTTGCGTAGCGAAAACACTGTCATGCATATAATGGATCATTTGCGGTTCATTGGTACCGAAATCGTGTCAGTACTACGATACCGAATTCACGATTCACGGGTTCGGATCGCTACAGAACCTCAGACCGTCCTTTTGCCCTTACATAGGCAATACCTTACTCTATGTCAGAGTCCATTTCTATGTTCATCAGGTCACTGATATGTTGTTGAAGCATTACTCTATCCCGTGGCGTATCTCTAAAAACAGGTGGTCTTCTTACGCATGTTGAAACGCAGAGATTACATAAGGCAGGACCACACTGAACAATGAGACAGCACGAAAATAAAAATACCAACGCAACACCAGTGACTATCAGAAACTTCCATCCCCACGCAGACAACAGGCTCCAGAACCATCCCATTAATGACCAGTCACCTTCCTCTACATGAATAGAGTCAGAGATTTTGTGTAACTTAGAGATGGCCTTGTATACCGTTGGCGCATTATCTGGGATAAAAACACAGCAACTCGATTGGATCATCTTACATACTCCACCTCGATCTGCAAGTAACACATCAAGGACCATACGGTTCTGTAACGTCATGAGGCGATCCGCTTGAAGCTCAGCTGTCAGGTTATTAAGGGCATCCGCAGTTTCGGTGATAGTGGATTCAACTACCCGTGTTAGTTGACGTAAGTTTCTACTGTTGGCCATCGGCCCCCAGAATGGAAGGAAGCCTTTGAAGAAGTCTCCTGCTTCTTGGCCAGCAGTATCTTCTTTACTGAAAACACCTCTCACAACTCTAGTTTTGTGATAGTCCGGTGCAGCAGTGTATGTCGGAGGTAACAGTTGAGCGATATAACATGAGCCTGAGAAGTCAGCAGGCAGCCATGTGTATGCTCTGTCTTGGCAAACAAAATAGGTACCCTTAGCAGCTAAGAATGCAGGGGAAGACTGTGACGGGAAAACATATGTTTCGATACAGTCACTCTTCCCTAGTCGAGCTTTCGGATTCCTCCCATTTCCTTGCAAACAGACCTGACCTTGGTGGGGTACGACCCAGATCGGAGTCGAGCTTTTACGTTTGTTCTCACCCAGAGTAATGCCATATTCCGTAACATTCCAACCCATGTAAACTCGCAATTCATCCTTGGGAATGAACGGAGTGTTATTGACATCTCTAACCATGTCAGTGATTCCTTTTACCAAGGCTCTATTAGCAGAGTTATACCTAGTGGAACGCGGAGGTCGTGGAGGATAGGTCTCTAGGGCATAAGCGAACATGGTCTGAAATGCCCAGAATGATCCATTATAACTAAAGGGCAGAACCAGATAAGGGATGCCCTTGTCCATGGAATGTGGTATCAAGCCACACACCCAGCAGTTTGCTGTGTTAACCACTAGTTGATGTTGGTGCAAGAGCTGAATGAAAGTGTTATTTATAAACTCAGAGCGTCGAGCTTGCTCGTGGGCAGGAAAAGGATGGAAAGAATGAAGAGAAACAACAGTCGGAGAAACAGGAACATGGGGAGATACTGTAGATGTAACAGCTGTAAAGATCAACTGAATACCAAAAATAATTCCGCCTACCAAAGTTATTAAAACAATTAGAAGTGTCAGAGCACATTGCATTAGAAAACATTTGCTATACAATATGTCATATAGTTTTGTCTTGGGCACATTTATGACGTTAACCCGTCGCAGTTCAGGAAGCTCCATCTTCTACAACCGTCCGATGGTTTGTACCTGTTAAAAACTTGCCTCTGTTTACCCTGGGAGTTCCCAAAATAAACAGAAGAAACCAACCTTGTGTCTGATTCCCTGCAAATTAAAACAAGGCACACGTTACGACCCTATGGTAAACCAGACGGCAAGGTGAGAGAAACAACAAAAACAAAAAGATAAAAATTTAGAGCCAACTTCCTGACTGAATGGAATGCAGTAAGATCAAAACAGTTTTCAAACAGAAAGGTAATTATGCAATGTCATTAGTTCATAACATGAGAACGTAGATTATATCTGTACTTCCCGGGTCTTGTCTGATCTTGAAATAGCTGGTCTACAGGTGCGGAAATGTTCGACTCCACAGGTGACAAATGTTCACTTTGTACAACACTCGGTCCAAGATTCAAAGGAGCGGTTCCTGCTGAGGTGTCAAAGTTCTGTGTTTCAGTTCGTGGGTCCGTTATGTACTCTGCATCACTGAAAGGGATGTGCCTAGGAACAGGTTCTGTCTCGGATACGCCAAATCCCTGTCTAACCCAGTTGTCATAGGGGAGTGGGAGAGGGGCACGCTTCGTATGGCTAGCGTGCACCCAATTCTTCCGTCCAGCTAGGCGTACAGCAGTTCTCGTTGTTAGGAGTACCTGGAACGGACCCACGAATCTTGGCTGGAGGTTCCGAGTTCGCTCAAAATTCCGCACCACAACTTGGTCGCCTGGTTTCAACGTGTGGCCTGGACTCTCTGGCAGTTTAGGCAAGGATTCGAATACCTGTTGATGAATAAGGCCTAATTTAGCAGTCAGGTCATAAAAATAATCAATCAACATTGGGTATTCGATCTGTTTGAATTCCTTTGGCCTAGGGACTCCCCAAACATTAGCAGGACGACCGAACACAATCTCATATGGGCTAAGCCCTACTCGAGAGTGTACAGTCGCTCTAGTGGACAGTAGAGCTAAAGGCAGTGCATCTGGCCAAGATAGACCAGTGGAAGCTTGAATTTTAGCAAGTTTCAGTTTCAGGGTACCATTGTACCCTTCAACCAAACCTGCTGACTGTGGGTGATTCGAACTGTGAAATTTCTGGGTAATACCCAGACCCGCACACACACTCTTCATGACTTTCCCTACAAACTCACTTCCATTGTCCGACCAAACAATCCGTGGCATACCATACCTGGGGAAGTATTCTTTGAGGAGGATTTTGGCAGTAGACATAGCAGTGTTATCCTTTAATGGATATGCCTCAATCCATCTTGAAAAGGCACAGACTACCACTAGGACGTATTTAAGATTGTTACACCTGTCCATGTGGATAAAATCCAACTGAATCACTTCAAAGGGACAAGAAGGGGGAGCAAAATGACCAGTTGGGGTTGGGGTTCCCTTGCCAGGATTATGCATCAGGCATATCATGCAGTTTTTCACCACTCTTTCCGCACACTTAGTAATTCCATCGTTCTTCCATACTGGAGCTAACATTTTACAGATCCCTTTCGAACTGATGTGCGCCGCTCCATGCGCCATCGTAACTACTGCGAGCACATACGCATCAGGTAACATCCAACGCTGCTGCTCAGACAAATCAACCCAACATCCACTCGAATCCTTTTTACCCGTTTTCTCCTTCCATTCATTCTTCTCATTTTCAGTTGCTTCAGTCTGGATTGCCTTCACACTTTCAATCGTATTCTCACACATCCCTGACTCAGCAATCCATCTTGCAGACGTTGCAACGTACATTCGGCTCGTCATGTTCTTGGCCATTTCTTTAGCGACCTCATCAGCAAACGCATTCCCACGGCCAACATCATCCGTAATCTTTCGATGTGCACTGCACTTCACAATCGCAACTTCATTCGGTAGGGTCAGGGATTCCAATAGATCGCTGACTAACTGTCCATGTTGGATCTTAGTCCCATGGGACGTGAGAAAACCTCTTTCTCTCCAGAGACGTCCGAAACTATGTGCTACGCCGAAGGCGTATTGGCTATCAGTAAACACATTCACTCTCTTTCCCTCAGCTAAAACACACGCTCTTGTTAATGCAATTAATTCTGCAGCTTGGGCAGAATTCTGACTTACTCTTGCAGTCTCAACAATCGTACTCAAAGTCGTAACTGCATACGCGGCCGTCACATCACCATTCTGTAGTTTGAAACACGACCCATCGACATATAAAGTGCCGTCTGGATCTAGTAACGGAGTATCTTTCAAATCAATCCTACCTTTTGTCTCTTCCTCAGTTTTGAAACAACAATCATGGGGCTCTGAATCACTCGACTCTTGAGTAGTCGGCAACAGCGTTGCTGGATTCAATATGTTGCATCGCTTGATCTGAATGTGACTTGCCAAAAGCGTCAGCTCATAGCCTGATAGTCTAGCACTGGTGAGGTGCTGAGTTTTCGTTCGATTCATGAGTGTATCCACAGCATGTGGAACCATGACTACTAACATGTTGTTCATGACTAGTCCAGCAGACTGTCGGATAGACACTGCAGCTGCTGCTGTAGCTCTCACACAACTTGGCAATGCTCTGGCTACCGGATCTAATGTAGATGAGAAATATGCACAAGGCCGCTGTTTGTCACCAAATTGTTGCGTTAATACACTCAACGCACAACCTTCTCTTTCATTGACATATAAAGTGAACGGCTTACTGTAGTCAGGAGTACCCAACACAGGAGCTGAACACAGTGCATCGCGTAAATCGGAGAAGCTCTGTTGACATTCCTCAGACCATGGCAAAGGGCTCGGAACACCTTTTCCAGTCAGGGCTACCAATGGTTTTGCCATGAGAGAAACATTTGGGATCCATTGCCTGCAGTATGACGTAATACCCAAAAACGCACGTACTTCTCTCTGTGCGCTTGGTACAGTCATCTGCGAAATTGCTTTGATTCTCTCTGGGGTCAACCTTCTTCCCTCCTTTGACAAAAGATGACCTAAGTAGGTCACTTCTTGGCAACAATATTGCAGTTTAGAAGGTGAAACCTTGTGATGCAAGTCAGACAAATGACGTAATAAAGAAATTGTAGCTATTTTGCAGGTTTCCTTGTCATCAGCAGCCAGTAAAAGATCGTCTACGTATTGGATCAGAGCAACACCAGGAGGAAGTACAAGAGCATCTAATTGACTCTTCAATGCTTGGCTGTAAATTGAAGGGCTCTCACAATAACCTTGTGGAGCGCGTTTGAATCTGAAACTGCGACCTCCTAAGGAGAAACCAAAAATGTCTCTACTTTCCTCGGCTATCCGAATGCTGAAAAAGGCATTTTTCAAGTCGATAACTGTAAACCATGAGGCTGAGGCAGGAATCAACGTCAATAATGCAGTGATATCTGGGACCACAGGAAACTGCGGAATCACTATTTTGTTAACCTCTCTGAGGTCAATCACAAATCTGTAGATTGGAGGTTTGGACGGGTCAGTGCGTTTCAAAATCGGCAGAACAGGACTATTGCAGACATTTCCTCTAGTTTCCTCAATCACATCTTTCTGTATTAAGTCTTTCACAATCAGCAAGAGTGCACGTTCACCTTCATTCCAATTCCGATACTGTGGGATTCGTGGGAATTTAACATTCGCTTTCAGACTTACCACATAAGGGGGAATTTTCAAGAGGCCTACATCGTTAGGACCAGTCGCCCAAAGAGTTTCAGGGAGAGAACGCAGCTCCGGTGGGAGCTTATCCATCGACATATACATTGGAGAGATGAATCTTTTGCCTAATGTGAGCTGTACTCCCGAAGGAGAACAGTACAGTGTCGCATGCAGGCGTTTCAACAGATCTAAACCAAGCAGATTCTCATTACAACCGGTTGTTAGGATAAGGGGTGCTTCTAGCTCGCATGGCCCAACAGATATTGATAAAGGACCAGAAACAGGATTGTGAACAGGGGCGCCTGAGAAACCTACTGAAGTGTTCATTAAGCCAGACAAAGGTGCGCCAGGGAGTTTCGCATGCATAATTGAACTTTTTGCCGCACCAGTATCCAACAGAAACGGTTCGACCACGCCTGATGTAATTACTGCGACATAAGGTCCACTCTGATCAACTGGAACTGATACTACTCCCTCTCTTTGCCTGTGGCTGTCCTAGTACTCGCTTCTCTGAATCTCTTCATTATGATCATAATAATCTTCAACATGGTACTGTGGAGATCTACCTGGTTGTGTAGGCTGTACATTTCGCTGATCGAAATAATTTGACGGGCGATCAGCCTGTGGTGTCATTGTACCACGTTCTCTACCTCTAGGAGCTTGCATAAACCCAACATTACCTCTCTGAGCTGGGACACCACTAGTCTGTGCGTGCAGTACCGGACACTCATTCTTATAATGGCCCTCCTTTTTACAATAGGCACACTGATTCCATGCTAACTATTGTCGGGCAAAACCATAATTAAATCTTTGGGACGTCCCTTGCTGGAATTGTGGCTGTTGCTGAAACTGGGGTCACTGCTGTGAATCTGACTGATTCGAGCAAGGCAGGTATGCCTGTTGCAAAAGAACTTTAGTCTTTAAATCTTTCGTTTTCTTTTCTGACTTTTCCTTCTCTTCTTTCTCTCTATTCTCGTAATACTGAGCAGTTGCAAGTATCTGTGCTGTCGTCGACACTGCCCATGCACTTTCAGAATCCTTTAACTTGTTACTAAGCTCAGGTAGTAAATTAAACACAAACTTGTCGACAAACAACCTCTGGCCTCCCTCAGTACTCATATCTTGTCCACTGTGGTCTACGAAGGTCTCTTCAAATCTAGTGAAAAAGTCAGAGACGCTTTCGTCCTTCTTTTGCTTGCATGCCGATAGTTTATCCCAATTAACTCGTAACGCTGGCATCAGCGTTTTCATCAGATTAATTATTCTGCCAGGTAAGGCAGCAATCAGAGATTCAGGTTCAGCACCGCCAACTTGTTGCGCATCTGCTGCTACAATAGCTGGCCAATCACCTCCTAAGGTGACTGGGTGGTTCTCTTGCCGAATCTTGGCCCATATAGGCTGTGGCACTACATTACCAAATAACATTTCAATGTCTGCCAAATTCATGACGCACGCTTGAACTGTCTGCGTTAACTCTTTGTAATAACCAGCAGGATTTTTACGTGGGTCTGGCAACGCTTGTTTTACTGCTAATACTTCGGCCCACTTCCAAGGGATGTGTATCCACACTCTCTGGAATTGTGCCGGAGCAGCTGCAACGCCATTAGCCGCATCAGCTTGAACTGCATCACGCCATATCGGTGGAACTTCCCTCATCGGATACTGACCTCGTCTTTTCCTAGTAATCGGTGAACCATCAGGGTCCCTTGGCGTTCGAAGAGGGGAATCATCCCTATAAGCTAAAATCAGTTCTATCGCTCCCCTTACTTCTGAACCTATCACCATTCCTGCGGCGAATTTCTGCTGAACATTTATCAGATCAGAGGGGACGGAATCTAAGTCATCATCTTCCCATTCTTCACGCACAAGAGAACACATCACGTCAAAAACATAACGTTGAGTTGGTTCATTCCATTGCATAAAAGTATCTAACACTCTTCGTGCATCATACTTCACAGCTTTCGACATCCACCTAAGAGCTGTCGAATCTAACATTTCTCGTTCCTGAGGACCAGGAAGCTGGCTACGTCTCTGTATAGAGTCAGAAACGGGGGTCCCAATTAAAGACCTGTAGAGAGGAGTTAAGATATTAGTTACAGAGTCGGTTATTTTCCGACGAACGGAAAGCGGAGTCAGAATGTTCACAGAGTTCGGGAGCAGGGCAGCTGAAGCAGATGAAATAGTAAGGGTGGGAGTAGCAGGTAAAGCAGTTTGCGAAACGACAGGCAAAGGCGGAACAGGCGACCCAGGAAGAGGGGGTGCCGAAGGAACATTAACCACGGGAAGGACAGGAGCTGGAATCAAAGGAAGTGGAGCAACTATTCCAGGCTGACCAGCAGCTGACTGTACAACAGGTAGTAACTGTGGTACTGTAATACCCTGTGCATACGGTGGAGGTGAATTCAACAGGTAAGACAACAGAGGATCCTTTTCATGATCATCTATCGGCTTAGTAGGACAAGATAGCAGTACAGGGTAACATTTATCAATTGCCAAATTATATTTTCTATTCGCCATCTCCATTGCTTTCTCAGTCTCGTTGACATGCAGCTGCCTAGCAGACTCCATTAAAGTCAACCCTTTCTCTTTCTGTTCTTTCTTCGTCTTCCTAATTTCTCTCTGTTTGGCTTCTTTGCGCCATACGCGAAAAGAATCAAACATTGCCGGCCGGGCTTTTCTCTTAAACAACTTCATTTCTAGATTGTCTAGTATTTCGGTTTCGAAGCTACCATGCGGTGGCCAACTAAGGACACCATCTTTTCTGGTATAACGGACCCATACTTCATTATACGCAATAGGACCCACACCATGTTTACAATAGAGCTCATATGTTGGAGTTCCAATCGGAGGAACCGAACACGAATCCTCCAACCCGGGAATCCCTGTTGCAACGTAACCAGGACAAGAAACAATTACTACTGGTAGTCATGACAAACAAAGACAAATTCCAACCAAAATGCACAGAGAACTTAGGCCTACCAAAATGAACTAATACCAAAACAAAGATTATCTAAACAAGAGCAACCAATGATAATCTACGAATTAAACCAGAGCAACAAGGAACAACCAAACTGAGCGTAACCCACTTAATACTTAACTGAAATGTGGAAGACGTCACCAAGGAGAACCCGTCTACGTCTCGCCGTACTAAGGTCTGCACCTCGGGTCCAAGACAGGGCGACAGTCAGGGCAGCGGTCCTCTGTAGCCGTCTGGGAACGGGAACCCTCGTGGAAGAGATCGTCGGGCCACTTTTACGACATGCAGGGATCGATGAAGCGGGGTACCTCCCTCCGGAATCTTCACACGAAACTTCTCGAACTTTTCAGGCTTTGGACCGGTACCGGATGACGTCGCCCTACGTTGGGCGCCAATTTGAGGTTCTGGACTTTTAAGAGTCCAGAGGTGTCAGGGAAACAACACCCAAAGACCCCTGAGTTCCTCCTGTCTCGGTGCACAAATAAACAGAGATACGGGCTTCTCGATGGTGGCGTCAAAGACCAAGGTTTATTTACTGCAGGGACACAGAAGTCATAGGAACCACACCAAGGCAGAATCTACGAGACTGTTCGAATTGTATTAAGTGGGTTGTTCCTTAAATACACGAAAAATGTCTTTAGGCAACATTACACGAATATTTCTCATGCCCAACCCGGTATCCCAAACAAACAGTAAATAGACATCAAACAATAATTAGTCGTAGGTTTTCGGTATTCGATCAGGTCCCCTTGTCAGTTTTCCATTCTTTGCCCGATCCTCCCCATCATAAAAATCGTAACCTCCCCATTGTAAAAGCCCAGAAGGAGAGGAGCAGAGCCAGGTGCAAAGGATTGAAAAGTAGGATAAGAGGTGTTTATGGATCATAAACGGGCATGGCTACCGTCTTCGGCCTTTCAGTCAGGACAACGGACACGAGAACCAGTATAGCAGGACTGGCCTCAGGCAAGGGAGGCAGCTTGATTCTGCCTAGTCATGCAGCGTCAGCCTTTCTCGGGGCTCGAGCTTACGTGTCCTTAACAAGGTGACTCTGCCGGGGTCATCGCCCGTTCATTGACTATGTGAGGGCAAGAAACAAAATGGATGCCGTAACTAAAATGGATGTCATGACTTTACAACAGAATGCCCTATTTCTCAGTGAATTCATGCTAGTTGCGTAGCGAAAAAACTGTCATGCATATAATGGATCATTTGCGGTTCATTGGTACCGAAATCGTGTCAGTACTACGATACCAAATTCACGGGTTCGGATCGCTACAGAACCTCAGATCCTGAACCCCCGCATCAAAGGCAACCAGAGCCCATAGATAAGGACTCTCATGTTTGTCAGGAATGATAATCTGGTAGAATGCATTAGGGACTACCTGCTCTGAAGTCACCAGAGGACATCTGACAGTTTTCATGCTGGCTCCAGGGTCTCTCAAAGCCTCCACCTTCTCCCCATTGAAACTGGCCCACTACCCGTATTTCCTAATGTTACTAGGTATGTTAGCTCTCTGCACCATCTCTACATCACCCATTGACACTAGAGTAACCTCTATGCTGTACTGATACTATCTGGGGCAATCTCCTTCCAAAGCACAACACTAGGCAGCCACAGTGTCTGCCCACCAATGGGGGGCTATTTTTGACTTCAGACACTTGTAGTGCCCAACCTGGGGACTTATTATCAAGAAACCATGTCTTTTTCTGTTAGGCGGGGATTGAGAGTCTTGACTCTTAGAACTAGTTTGGGGACCTTTAGTGAACTATTTGTTTTTATGCTTGTCACTTTTTTTCTGGGGGGGACACTGCCTACTCCTGTGGTGATCACCCCCCAGATAACTTTTTGTGAACCCTGGTGATGAACCAGAGATCTGTCTCCTTACCAAGCAGACTGGGGTTAATGATCTTACAATCAATAAGGTATTGGTGCAGATCTGTAAAACAAAGACTGAACATGTGCTGCTCTCTTGCAGTCACATTGTAAAGTAATCCTTTACTTCACTGTCCTTCAGCCAGCCATCTAGTGCCTTGCAAAAGGAATACACACATTCTTCCCAGTACTGCTGGGGCAGTGTCAGGCTGTCCCTAAATTTCTGCCTGTACTTCTCAGGGGGAGGTGATATTTCTTTACAATGGTTTCCTTAACAGGGGCAGGTACCTCATCCTGCCTGTCTTTCCTAGGGCATGTAGGCCATTTATCACCTTGCTAGGGCTACACTTCCATAATGTCAATCAATCAATCAATCAATCAGTGACACTTATAAAGCGCGCTACATACCCGTAGGGTCTCAAGGCGCTGGGGGGGGGGGGGGGGGGGGTGCAGCTACTGCTCGAACAGCCAGGTCTTCAGCTTCTTCCTGAAGGAGAGGTGGTCTTGGGTCAGGCGCAGGTCGGGAGGGAGGGAGTTCCAGGTCTTGGCGGCCAGGTAGGAGAAGGACCTTCCTCCTGTAGTCGCTCTTC
Organism: Triturus cristatus; assembly: GCF_964204655.1. NCBI lineage: Eukaryota > Metazoa > Chordata > Amphibia > Caudata > Salamandridae > Triturus > Triturus cristatus. The sequence goes on along the minus strand of NC_140584.1, from coordinate 766,181,495 downwards.
GGATGCGGGGGACGGCGGCGAGGGCGTGGTTGGCTGATCGGAGGTGGCGTTTGGGAGCGTAGAAGTTGACTCGGCTGTTGAGGTAGCTCGGGCCTTGGTCGTGTAGGGCTTTGTGTGCGTGGGTGAGGAGGCGGAAGGTGATTCTTTTGTTGACGGGGAGCCAGTGAAGGTCTCTCAGATGTCCGGAGATGTGGCTGGTTCGTGGGATGTCGAGGATGAGTCTGGCTGAGGCGTTCTGGATCCGCTGGAGTCTCTTCTGGAGCTTGGCGGTGGTACCGGCGTAGAGGGCGTTGCCGTAGTCCAGTCGGCTGGTGACGAGGGCCTGGGTGACGGTCTTCCTGGTCTCGGTGGGGATCCACCAGAAGATCTTCCGTAGCATGCGTAGGATGTTGAAGCACGCCGAGGAGACGTTGTTGACTTGCCTGGTCATGGAGAGGGAGGGGTCCAGGATGAAGCCCAGGTTGCGTGCATGGTCTGTCGGTTTGGGTGCGGTGCCCAGGGCGGGAGGCCACCAGGAGTCGTCCCAGGCGGAGGGTGAGGAGCCCAGGATGAGGACCTCTGTCTTGTCCGAGTTCAGTTTCAGGCGGCTGGTCGTCATCCACTCGGCTACCTCTTTCATCCCTTCGTGCAGGTTGGGTCTGGCGGCGGCGGGGTCGTTGGTCAGGGAGAGGATCAGCTGGGTGTCGTCGGCGTAGGAGATTATGCTGAGGTTGTGTTTGCGTACGATGGCCGCGAGGGGGCTCATGTAGACGTTGAAGAGGGTGGGGCTCAGAGATGATCCTTGGGGGACGCCGCAGATGACTTCGGAGGCCTCTGACTTGTACGGTGGTAGGCGGACTCTCTGTGTTCTTCCGTCGAGGAAGGAGATGATCCATTCCAGCGCCTTGTCCTGGATTCCGATGTTGCTGAGGCGCCGTACTAGGGTGCGGTGGCAGACCGTGTCGAATGCCGCGGAGAGGTCTAGGAGGATGAGGGCCGCTGTTTCTCCATTGTCCATCAGGGCTCGGATGTCATCGGTGGCAGCGATGAGGGCGGTCTCGGTGCTGTGGTTGGCTCGAAAGCCGGACTGTGAGGGGTCGAGGGATCCGTTCGTCTCGAGGAAGGCGGCCATCTGCTTGTTGACGGTCTTCTCGATGACTTTGGCTGGAAACGGGAGGAGCGAGATGGGGCGGTAATTCTTGAGGTCGGTGGGGTCCGCTGTTGGTTTCTTGAGTAGAGCGCTGAGTTCGGCGTGTTTCCAGCTCTCAGGGAAGATGGTGGTGTCGAAGGATGTGTTGATGATGTCTCGCAGGTGGGGTGCGATGACAGCGTCGGCCTTGTTGAAGACGTGGTGAGGGCAGGGGTCGGTCGGTGATCCGGAGTGGATGGAGTTCATCGTGCGGATGGTGTCTTCGGTGCTGATCGGGGTCCAGGCGTGGAGGGTGGTGGTGGGGGGTGGTTGCTCGGTCATGGTGTGCGTTGGTTGGTTGTTGAAGCTGTTGTGTATGTCCGCGATCTTGTTGTGGAAGTATGAAGCGAGGGAGTTGCAGAGGTCTTGCGATGGGGTGATGTCGTTGTTTCCTGCGCTGGGGTTGGAAAGCTCTTTCACGATGTTGAAGAGTTCCTTGCAGTTGTGTGCGTTGTTGTCCAACCGGTCCTTGAATGCTGTTTTCTTGGCGGCGCGGATCAGCTGGTGGTGTTTCCGGGTGGCAAGTTTGAAGGAGGTCCTGTTGTCCGGTGTCGGTTCCCTTCTCCAGACTTTCTCTAGGGCTCGGCAGTTGTTCTTGGAGCTCTTGAGTTCGTCGGTGAACCATGGGGCCTTCTTGCTGCCGGGTCTGCTAGGCGGGGTCCTCAGTGGGGCGAGTTCGTCCGCGCAGTTGCTGATCCACTTCGTGAGGTTGTCGGCGGCCTGGCTGGGGTTCGCTGAGCTGGCAGGAGGGTGCTGGCTCAGGGAGGTGGTGAGCTGGTCTGCTGTGATCTTGTTCCAGCTTCTGCCGGCGGCCTGTTGCTGGTGTTGGTGGGTCGTCGTTCTCTTGAAGGTGAAGTGGACGCAGCTGTGGTCCGTCCATTGAAGCTCTGTGGCGTGGCTGAAGTCGATGTCTGTGCTGGAGGAGAAGACTGCGTCGAGTGTGTGTCCGGCGAGGTGGGTGGGGGTGGACACCAGTTGCTTGAGTCCCAGGTTGGCGAGGTTGTCGAGCAGGGTGCTGGTGTTGCGGTCGTTGTTGTTCTCCAGATGGAAGTTGAGGTCTCCCAGGAGGATGTAGTCAGCTGAGGGGAGGGCATGCGGGCTGACGAAGTCGGCGATGTCCTCGCTGAATTGCGTGCGTGGTCCAGGGGGTCGGTAGATCAGGGTGCCTCTGAGGGTGGTGTTCGGGTTGGTGTGGATCTGGAAATGCAGGTGTTCGGCGCTGGTCAGGGTGTTGTCGGTGCTGGTCGTGAGACGGATGGTGCTCCTGTGGATGATGGCGATGCCTCCTCCCATCTGGTTGGCGTTTCGGTCCCTCCGGACGATCTTGTAGCCCTCTGGGATGGTGATGGTGATGTCGGGAGCTGAAGAGGCGTTCATCCAGGTCTCCGTGAGGAAGGCAACGTCAGGGGCTGTGGCGTCTAGGAGGTTCCAGAGTTCGATGGCGTGTCTGTGGACGGAGCGGGTGTTGAGCAGGATGCACTTGAGGTGGGTGCTGCTGGTGTTCGACTTGGCGGGTGCTGGTGCGAGGCTGGTCCGGATGCAGGTGAACTTGCAGGCGTGGCAGCTGAAAGGTCCGTGGGTACGTCGTGGAGTGGCTTGATGGCATTCTGGGAGTCGGCCGGTGTTGAGAGCGGTGAGGGTGGCGGCGGAGTACGTCAGGCGGGTCGGTCGGGGTCCTCGTGGGCCAGGGGTCCTGGCACTGGGCGCGGTCCAGGCGCGGACGGGCGTAGACGGGCTTACCTTTGGCGCGCCTTCGGCGGACAATTGGCGCGCCCGCTGCGCGTGACCGCTGCGCGTTCGCACGGTCGCCATTTAAGGCGAAGTGCGCGGGTGGGCGGAGCAGCTGGGAGGCGGGAGCGGGGAGGGTACAGAATCGAAAAAGGGGCGGGGAAAAGCAGCGGGAAGGGAAGGGAGGGCGGAGGGCGGCGAGGTAGGCGGACAACAAGGAAGGAAAACCAAAACACGGGGAAAATGAAATAAAACAAAACAGGCACAAATTATCGACAAAACAAGGGCAAAATGAAATTAAAACAGAACAGGCACAAATTATCGACAAAACAAGAGCAAAAACAACCGCAGCGGAGGCAGCCGGCAACTGGCAAACGAGGCAGCAGCGAGGCAGAGGGCAGGCAAGGGGCACACGCAGCAGCTGGTGGCCGTGTGGCGCGGGGGTGTCCCACAAGTGGGTCTCCACAATGTAGCCCCAAATACTCCTCAAGGATCTTAAAATATATTTCATAATCTTTGAAACACTTGTCAATGTCATCCCACATCACAAAGTTAGGCACCAGTCCTTTAGGAATGTGGGCCCTATTATATCTAGCAGGCACTGTCAGTATGCTACCAACAACACTGCTGAACCCTGCCTGCCTGACCTTGATATCCAACTTCTTAAGGCTCCTTTCAGGACCCAAGTGCTCCAAAGCAGTTCTTACCTCGATCACCATTTTATTTTCCTCCATGGCCATTCTTCTGTCCTCTGTTTTTACCTGGGCCAGTAGCAGCCTAAACTACTTTTTCGCCTTCCTGTCTGCCAGCTCCTCTGGGGGCAGGCCTTGAGAGGACACACTGCTTTCTGCTCTGGAGTGAGCTCCAACTTGGGTGTAAAGTCGTCCACCTCAACTGATTGCTGCATCTCAGGTATGGAATCCAGCCCCTGCTTTGGCTTCCCCATTTCATCCTCCACCTATTGCTCTTCTGTTGTGAGTGGCAAATGATGGGCCTCCGTGTATGTCCTCAGAGCCTTTTGGAGTTCCGCATTCTTGGTGCTTCTTTTGGAGGACAGCCCCCTCTCCTTAGAAAATTCCTGCAAATCGCTACAATACTCTTGGGTTCAGCCACTGAGAAGCACTCTAGATTGTGGAGCTCAAATTCCATCTTTGGAGGTGAAGACCAAGGCACAGTCAGATCGAGTAGGGGGAATTAGGAAAATGCAAAAAGGGCAATCAGGGAGACTATAAAGCTCAAATTGGCCTCAGATTATTTGTCTGGGATTTTTAGTGTACCACAAACGTATTATATGACTCTGCACAAACAGCAACTCTAATCCTCACAGCTTATCACCAATGTGAGAAACTGAGTTGCTGGTTTAGGGGGTGAAACCCTACGTAAGCAAGAACCATTATCTTTGCCAGAGTAATGCACAAGCTAACCTCAAACTAGCTTATGCTCAATCCTCTGGTAGTTTGACATAGAGCAGTCAGGCTTAATTCAGAGTCAATGTCTAAAATATTTATGCAACACTTTAAACAGTATTAAAGTGAAAACACAAGGTAAAAAAATCCCACACCAATTTAGAAACATAGAGTAAATATTAGTACATAAATCAAGAACAAAACAAGAACAATTCAATCGGTGGAATGAGATATATGCAATTTTAAACAAATCAGCAAATATAGCGCCAAAAAGAAAAAAGTGACGACTGTGGATATCTGGTCATAACAGACTGGGACAAAGTCACTAATTCAGGCTGACGGTAATGGAGTGTGGGACAGCTAAAGGGACCTAGCAAGCCCACTCAACAATAGTACCTTAAGCCGTGGTTTGATAATCCTGGTGTGGTCCCTCTTTGAGGGTCTGTCACGTAGCTGAGGTGGTGTGTTGGTTCATTGGAACTGCGAATTGCCGATGTGAGGTCCTGAATCATCATCGAAGATCCCATCTATAAGGGATGCAAAGTCTGGCATTAGGGATGCATTGCGCTGTCAAGGAAATGTGTCGGTCTGAAGAGCAGCGAGGCTGCAATGAGTGATCCTGCATCACTGTTAAAGCTGCCATTGATGAATGCATTGGGAAAGCTTTCCACAGTGGTGGTTCTGATGTGTGTTGCGAGGTCAATGAGGAGTCCATGTGCAGGGTGAATAATTGCAGCAAAGGCTCTAGTTCTGCTCGAGTTTGCGCCGTGCACTAGAGTAGATGCCTAGGTTCGGCCGAATCCAATAATGGGCTGGAAAAAATCTCTTAGGCCAGCTTCCAAGGGTCCAGGACTGGGGTGATACCACTTGGCAGAGTAGGGCTCACAAATGGCCAGGTGCTCGGTCATGGTTGTTAGAGACTTCAGTCCCTGAAGCTCTAGTCAGAAAGCCAGAAGACTACCCTTTGAAGTCTCTTCTTACAAAGTCAAGAGGGCAGCATGTCGCATTTCAACAGAGCAGGCAATAGTCCTTAAGAGCAGCAGTCCAAAAGAGTGGCAGTCCTTTCAGCAGCATAGCAGTCCTTATTTCTCACAGAGTATCCGCTGGTCAAGAAGTGTAATGAAGCATTGGTGTCTGGTGTCCAATATTCATACCTGGCCCTTCATTCGAAGTGGCAGAAGATTCTAGAGGTTTGCCTTTGACAGGCATTTTGTTTTCCCGGTCTTGTCTCCAGACTGAGTGGAGGCAGTATACTGTCTATTCAAGTGTAAGTAGGGCTGGGCCCAGCTCTGCCTTCCCATCCTGCCAGTGATGGCCCTTTCAGAAATATCTGAACTCTGTGTTGTGTGTGGCTGTCTAGGAGGAATATGAGAAGCTTAACTGTCAGCTACCCACAGTGATGTGACCCAGAGCCAGGTGGCAGGTTCTAATAGCTAAGGCAGCAAAATAATAACTTTCTAAATGGGACAGTTTCATAATTGTAATTTAAAATCCTGAGATTACCACAAAATAATCTTTTTCATTACAATTCCAAAGACACCAAACATGAACTGGATATCTTCTCCCATTTGGACATAATCTCTTATATTATAAAGTAACTCCATTGTTAACCTATTGGAGAGGTGGCTTACCTGTGCTAAAAACCGAACTAAGATGTTTTTTACTAGGGCATGTTAAAAAAAAAGTTAATGTCCATCTTTTTAGCTGCACTGCACACTGCCCATGAGGCTGTCCAGTGTTTACCATAGAGGTGACTTATATGTATTAAAAAGGAAGGTTTGGGCCCCGACAAAAGCTTTATTTTGCCGTGTTGAAATGCCAAGTTAAAAACTGCACACACAGTCTGCAAAGGGAGACCTGAGGCATGTTTAAAGTGTTACTTAAGTGTGTGGCACAATCAGTGCTACAGTCCAACAAGTAGCATTTAATTTACAGTCATGGGCACAGGCAGTGCCATTAGGGACAGGCAAATACATTAAATATGCCAATTGGGTATAAGACAATTTTAACAAGTTTTGAGGAAAGAGCATAAGCGCTTTAGCACAAGTTTGCAGTGATAAAGCGTGTAGAGTCGTAAGGCAGGAAGAACAAAGTCAGCAAAACAGGAGGGGTTAAGGAGAAAAGAAAGGGGAAAACCATGCCTAGGATGCCTGATCTAACAATTATTAAATTCATTATAACAGGTAGGGCAGTGTACCTTCTGCTAATTGTGTATTCCTCTGTCTGTCTCTTTGCACGCTTTTTGTGTGATACAAATGTGAAATAGCATCAACTCCAAAGAGCAACAAGCAACTGCCCAGAGAACATTTTTATCAACTCAAAGTTGGCGTGTAGTAAATAGTACATTATTATATTCTGACTAAATCTCATTATAAAAAAAGCAGAATGTGATGAGGAGATAAAGAGTAGAAACTGGTAGTGCATCATTTCTAGGCAATAGGAAGATATGCTTAGAAGTTTGGTCACAAGTTAAATCCATGAATAAAATGCATGTTTTTTTTTTTTTTAGATTTAAACAAACTTTATTGGTTTCCTCAAGATTACAACTTCCGTCATCATCAGTACACTGCATAACATAGCAATATCGACAGATGCTTCGAAGAGGCTCCGACATAGGAAGCCGTGAGACAGATATCTACAGAGTACCAATGGACAAATCTAACACGTGTCACCTGGAAGTGTTCCGGTTGTGGCGTCATCCATAATCCTGTTATTAGGTCTTCATCAATCTTGCCGCACCCCACTCAACCAGCAGTTCCTTAGTTAGTCCACCTCTATGGAGGCGAGGAACCGCACAGTACCAATATCGAAGAGCAACAATGTGTGGGTGCAACACCTAGGCGAGTCCTTAATCTTCAATATTTTACAATCGATGTCTCAGTGAATTCGCTTTATCCAAACCAATCTTAAAAAAAAAAAGAAAAAAAAGAAACCCTCCCACCTCCCAGCCGCTTCCCCAACCCAACTGCCCCCATCAATAAAATGCATGTTATGCAGGTTTTAATGTCATAAAGAATACACTCAACTAGAATCATTATAAAAGTTGTTTGCATAATTGGGTCTGTTCAACTGAGGTATAAGAAGTGCCTTCCGACATTTGGTAGTAAGGAGTTTTAAGATTTAAAATCAAGTTAAAAATATATATTATATGCTGTCCTTCTGCAACTCTAACCCAGATAAAAAACAATGGAGCTACTTAACATGGCATCATTCAAATATCCCCTACATTCCATTTCCATCAAAGAAAATTGATGCTGTCGTGTGACTGGGAGATTAGTTCTAATTAATGAGCTAAACATACGCAAGTTAAAGATATTTAGGTAGGTGAACTTTGAAATGCTTAGGTTTTTTTAAATTTTAAGATGCTTAATTGAAACAAATCATGAAACAGCTAAGCATTGTTAGTACATCGGATATATAGGGCAATAAACAGCATGCACAAATAAGATTTATAGATTAATTAACATAACCATTGGAAATCATAATGCTCAGGATCAAGTAATCAAAACAAATATAAAAAACTTTACCAATTTCTTGATTCTGAAGTGTAAAGAAGAAAAAGAAAGAAATAGAAAAATTGGAAAGAAGAAAAAAAAGAAAAAAGAAGAAGAGAAGAGATTAATCAAAAGGTATCAATCATCTCTTAATAACTAAGCAACCAAACGAAATGTTGATTACTTTATTGACAAACATAAATGGTGCTAACAGGTCGAGAAGAGGTAACAGTTCTGGATAAATAAGAAGTAAGAGGAAGCCATACCAAATCTCCTTTAATCAGTATGGGAAGTGTGGTAGCATAGGCTCTATTTAACCTGTGATGGTGGCATATTAAATTCCACCAGGCAATAAATGTAATTTTTGAAGTATCTTTCCAATTAGATGTAATGACTTGTAAAGCTAAAGCTATTAGCAAATCAATACATTTCCCAGTTGTCCTCTGAGAACGCCAAAGAGGGGATGAACCACCCAAGAAAAGATGAACAATGTTAAATGTTCTATCTGTAGATAAAATATTATTAATCTTATCCCAAATGAGTGACCGAAACCTCTTAACTCTAGGACGTTCGAAAAACATATGAAAGAAATCACTATTTTCTTGGGCACAAGACTAGCAATTAGTGTGTGTGATAAGGTGAGACCTATGAAGTTGTGTGGGAGAGTAATACATTCTATTATAGAAGTAAAATAATGTTTGCGTAGTCGCAGCAGAGTGGGAAGTGGTGTTTATCTTGGCCCAAACTATTTCCCAGGTGTGTTGAGAAAATTCTTAATAGAAATTCAGCTCCCATTGTAGTTCAATTTTATACTTTGATTTACCATTTTGAGAAAAACATAAAAGTTTATATATATAGGATGCTTTTACTTGTGAGGAGATATCAATGGAAGAAGAGAGAGGTAAAGGATGAATTGGTGTGTAGGAAAGCTGCGAATGAAGCGGAAGATGAACAGGCCGAAGACATTGATAATGAACTGCATAATAAGATGAGACACCATATTTAAGTTGAAAGTCGGTAAATTTTAACATGGAATCATTTGAAATTATATCGCCAATTACTAATATTCCTTTGTCAATCCATTCCTTCCAAAAGAAAGTTAGAACTTTTAATTTAATATGTTTATAACTCCATAGTGGAGTTTGCAGAAACTTTTCTAAAGTGGATTCGGATTTAAGTATTAGGGGTGTGGCAAAAGAAAGGGAATGTAAAAGTAGTGGTATAAAAAATCCCTAGGGGCTTGGGAAACATGGACCATCTCCTTAAATGAGAACGGGGCAATTTGTGCTTCTTCCAGTTGAGCCAAACTGTAAGTTCCTCCAAGGAAGGAGAAGAAAGAGAGGTTCAAACTTGTTTGAGAGAGAAAGCCGAATGATAATGCCAGAGATTGAGAAAAGTAAGCCGTCCATTGTTCTTAGACTGTTGGAGTCTTAATAGCAAGATTCTTGGTTTATGTTTGTTCGATAAAAACTATAGAGGGAGCTTAACAGGAAGCATGGACAGATACAAGTTGATTATCAGTAACAACATCATCATTTTAACCACTAGGACAGATAAAAAGGAGACCAATTAGGTGACGGACTTGACATTTTTTACTTTACCTGATCTAAATTAATTTGAATAGGTCCTTTCACAGTATGAGAATAAAGAATACCTGAATATTTGATGGGCTTAGAAGACAATAATTCTGATTTCTCTATGTCAAGTTTATATCCTGGTATTGAGGAATACTCATTTAAGAGAGAAAAAGGCAGGAATTGTAGTTTGTGGGTTTGGCACATAAAGTAGAACATCATCTGCATATACAATGAGTCTCACCTCCAAATGCGTATATTTGAACCTGGAAAAAGGCGACAATCTACAAATTTTCTCTAGGAAGGGATCCAAGGATACAATAAAAAGAAGAGGGGATAAAAGATATCACTGTCTAGTTCCTCGATAAAGAGGAAAATAAGATGTTTGTTTGCCATTATCGAAATTGGAAGTGGAAGGCTGCGAGTATAAAAGATTAATAAAACTGAGAATACGAGAACTAAAATCATGCAATTTCAAGGTGTCAAATATATAATCCCAATTAACCCGATCAAAAGCTTTTTCAGTGTTAAAGGTTATGGCAGGGCCTGATATCATAGATTTAGATGCAATGAGAATTATATTGAGGAAAGTTTTGGAATTATCAAAAATGAAACCACCCTTCACAAATCCTGATTGATGAACATCAATCAAGTCTGGAACAATCTTCCTGATACGTAAAGCAGGAGCCTTTGCAAATATCTTGTGATCCGTATTAATAAGAGATATAAGCCTATAGTTATGGCATTTGAATAGATCTTTACCTTTCCTGTGAAGTGGGCAAAGCATAGCTTGAGAAAAAGTTCCTTGAATCCATTGTTGCGTCATAAAGTGGGAAATTAAAAGTACTCGTTTTGGAAGAAAAAGATGTGCGAAATGTGCGTAAAATTGGAAAGAAAATCCATCAAGACCCAAAGCTTTGTCTTTAGGGAGTTGAAGTACTGCATTTTTAGTTCCTTCTCTGTTATCTCAGTATCCAAAATGGAAGGGTCATGTGAATGATCTGCTGATTTAAAGATGGATTCGAAAATAGTATCTAGGTTGTTCAGCTGTAGGAGAGAATTCTGAACAGTATAATTTAGTATAATATTGTAAAAACATTCTAATATTTCAGTGTCGCTAGTGTGATTGACTCCATATGCATCCGTGATGATATGTAGTTTACATTTCTGCTTATTTATTGTTAAATAATTGACCAACGTTTTCCCAGCTCTGTTGCGACCACCAAACATCTTTGCATTATTTCAAGTAAGCACCACAGGCATCGATCCAAGACTGTCTGTTATATTAAAATTTAGCTTGAATTGATTTGGGCAAAATATCATTTAGAGGACAAATAATCAAGTTTCAACTTTTTAATTTGTTTTAAAAATTTGTGAGAGTCTTTAAGTAATTTCTTTTTTTTAAAGCAACAAAATCTATAATAAATCTCCTAGCAGTTGCTTTGAAAGCATCCAATATGTAATTAAACTGTGAATCAGCGATATGATTAACAGCAAAAAAAACATTGGTAAAGCGTGTAAATGCATCAGTAAAATGTTTATTTGGCAGTAATGCATTGTTGAATCTCCATCTATTACAGGACGAAATGTCAGTAGGGGTATCTAAATCTAAAATGACAGGAGCATGGTCGGAAATCAAAATGGAACCTATCTCAATATTTGATATAGACTAAAGAACATTTTGTGTGACAAATAACTAGTCTATTCCGGAATGTGAGGGATGCGCAGGAGAAAAATATGTGAATTCTAACATGTCTAGATGAGCTAATCTCCATGTGTCAATTAGACCTCTGCTGGAGATAGCCCTCTGAAAGGATTTTTGCATTTTATTGGGAATGGATCTAACCTGGGATCAGCTGTCTAAAAGTGGGTCTATTACTTAATTACAGACACCCCATACTATTATATTATCCAAAAAACAGGTGGATAAGAGAAAGGAAAAACAATCCAAAAATTGGGTATCTACCCCTATAGGGCCATAAACATTAGAAAGTGAGAAAGGAACATTGTTTATATTCATATTCAATAATAACCATCTTCCAGCATCATCCTTGGTTTCATTGAGCAACTGACTACACAGAGATTTAGCAAAATTAACATGCCATTCTAATTATCAACAGCAGATGAACTGAACACCCATTGTTTGCACATAGAGTCAATGTCTCCATCCTTAAGATGTGACTCCTGTTGCAAGGCAATCTGGCAGTTCAGCTTGGAAAGATGAGTAAGTACCCTCTGTTTTCAAACAGGGTTTCAGAAACCTTTTACATTCCAGGAAACAACACGTAAATTAACCATAGAAAATAAAAACAATAAATGATAACCTTAGAAAACAGAATGCGTTTTGAGACAATAACAAAAAAATCAAGCAATTGTAAAGAACTATAAATTGATGAAATAGCAAGAAAACAGGGCAGCGAATAGAGAGAATAAAGCAGTATAAATAGATAGAAGGGAAAGGAAGAAAAGAGAGAAACAAATTGAGAAAGGACACAAGACAGCAGGGAGAAGAAAAAAACTCCCCAATCTGAAGAAAAATGAAGAGATGGTCATGGTAAAAGAGAAACAAAAAGGTTAATTGTATGGAGCGGGGGAACGAAACAGAAGATGTCCAGCCGGTATAGGACGATGAGAAAGAAAATAGGTACAAGTCAAATAGTGTCAGAGGCAGTAACTATATAAGAAACGTGTAACAGGGAAAAACTACTGCATCCATAGAAACAAGAAACATCAAATGGACTTACCATACAGAGAAATATTGATACAGCAATTACATAAAGCGAAGACTAGGAGTAGATGGACATTGACTAAGACTGCAGCATACTCCAATGAACCCAGGGAAAGTAGAACCTGAAATGGAACATCAAAACCATTAAGAAACATATGAATATGGGCAAATCAGATAAAGTTTTGCTGAGTTAGATGTCTTCTCCCTTATGCTCATGGATGATAAACTTAAGGTCCTTTGGATTTTTGAAAGTTGTCTTGTCCTTATAGGTGACCTTAAATAAACAGGGGTGAATAAGCCCATACTGTGCATTTATAGATCTCAGTATGGGTCTTAATTCCCAAAAATCTTTGCACCTGACTCTTTGCGTGCATTAGCATTTGAAACAGAAGCGGCCAAGATCTTGGAGGAATGGGCAGTATTCATTGTGGAATCACAGCTAATAGTAATATTTTGCCTTGAAAGAGTTACTTAAACCAACTGCAGCAAATACCACTGTCAGTCAGTCAAAGTACTTTTATTTCGATAAATAAATATCATAAAAAGACATAGGAACAATACAATACAAATTCATAAAGAGACATTATTTCATTAAACAACTCAATCATTTAAAATATTAAAAAAGAGGTCAGTCAGATAAAACCATCTATTTACATCCATCTAAAAATTACATTTATATACAAGAATCCCCCAAGAAACGAGATCCTGCTGACAGTGTTAGTAAAATCACCATTATAAGTTGATATTTGTCTGATTATTGGGTGACTTGCTTTTCTTAATCCTAATAGCCCTGAGATAGGTATATCAGTTTATCATAATGCGTCCAACAATGATTAAAGCACAATGGGGTGGATGGTAAAATATCCCTCAGCATGGAACAGAATGCACCACAGGAAAAGGATGATGAGCAAAGCTAAGAAAAAGAATAACTCTCATGTGATAAAAATCTTAACAGCCTGAGGAGTGCTCAAAATGGCTGTCACATCTCCTGACGCAACGGGAGCGGCAGGCAAAAGCAAAATAAAATGAGATAAAGACCAATTTCAGGTCAAAACACTTATCCCGTTGTGTCCAACATAATTTCCAGAGACATCACATGTGGATGAGCCAAAACTACCAGACCGCAAAGAAAAAAAAACCTCTGCTCCCGCAGAAGAAAACTAGCGAGCAACCATCTTGTTTCGGTGCTGGTGCATGCTCTCTCTGAAATGGTTAGTTTTAAATGGAAATAATGATGTCTGAGCAGTAACTGTTTACACAACCATCAGATCACACTGTTAGTTAGCATCTCTGTTTGTTTTCCCCTTCAGTGATGTCTGAAGATGAGTAGGGGTGATTTAAAAAGGATCCTTTCTACAGTTTAGGATGACAACAGTTTTTGGTGCAGGTATGCTGTTGAGTTAAAACCCGAGAGAAACAGCGCCACAACCAAACATTGAGGCACAGGATGCAAGTACCAGAATTATTTTTTAACGCATGTGTAACATCTGACACACCTCCATTGAACTTTCATCCGACCAGGAATAGTTATATTGTCACAATTGCATGAATCTGAGTCATTGTAAAATGATTTGTGACACTTTAACTGAAATATATTCCTGCAATGTTTTTTTTTTTTTTTTTTAAACCTTTATTCGTATAATTCAGAGACACAGCTATTCAGCCGACAACCCGGAGGTTCGGCAGCTCGTCGATCAACACGTGCAATCATCTATAGCTCTCATGCAGGATAAAAACAAAGGTTCCAATTTTGAAAACGAACACAACAAGCAAGGCAATATACATCATAAGTTCGCGTCAGTTCCCAACGAGGGGGCGGCCCCATTTCCAACATCAGAGCAAGCCACCGATTGAGAGGAGGAGGGAGAAGCAGAGGCGCTTAAATTCTAACAGGAGGTGCCTCAGAAAGACCCAAGTCGGAAGTGAGGCTAGGGGGAAAGCTGCTCCTCTAGTGGTTCAGCGGCAGGAGGCAAACATATGTACCCCCTGTACTGGTTCCAACCTCCCCACACCTTATGCCATTTCTTGGGCTTATCCCGCGCACTATACACTGTTTTCTCCCGAAACATGCACCAGTCCATGTTGTCCTTCCACGCATCCAGGGTGGGCGGGCTAGGGGATCCCCACAATCTTGCAATATCTCGCTTGGCCACCATATTACCTAGGGTCACCCATTGAGTCTGCGCAGCGTCGTAGTCTGTAGGACCCCACACATTCAAGAGACAGCGCCGCGCCTCTGGGTGCAATACGATACCCGTGACCTCCTGCATCACAACGTGAATCCGCTTCCATAGCTCTGCAATCACACCGCACTCCCATAGAATGTGCAGAAAGGTGCCCACCATCCCGCAGCCCCTCTTACACAGCCCATCCTCGGAGAAACCCATATGGACCAATCGGGGGCCAGTGACATAGACTCTGTGGAGTATCTTGAGCTGGACCAGCCGCAACCTGGCGGGGATTGCAACCTCTTTAGGAGAGGAGACAGCGTACTGCCAGTCCTCATCGTCCAGCTCAAGACCGTCTCTAGTCCACTGGTCCCGCACCCCCAGGAGGAGATCGGTACGAACGTTCACCAGCTTTTTGTAGATTAGGGAGATTGTGCTCTCCGGCATATGGCCGTCCAGGATCCGGTCCTCCAATGGAGAGGACTCAGGCACCTTTTCCCCCTCAACGAGGACCGACTGCAGCGCATGGCGCACCTGCGCATACCGGAAGTATTCCGTGCCCTCAAGCGCATATTCCGTCCGCAGCTCGTCAAACGACTTAATCCGCCCCTTGGTCAGCATGTCCCCCACCCTGGAGATGCCGATCAGATCCCATTTGTCGAATCCCTTAGAGTGCCAGAGTCTCCCCAGCCTGTCTGAGTCATACAACGGAGTGGCGAGGGTGAGCCTATCCTTCCATCCCAGTGAGTTCGTGACTGTCTTCCACACGTGCACCGCCACCCCGGTAGGCCCTGTGAGGGACCCAGCCGGGGGCCTCGAATAAAGTGCTCTATAGTAGCCACCACCCCGCAGCAACCACAGGTCCATAGCAAAGCCAGGGCTAAGCGCCGGACCGTATACTCCATGATTGATCGCGCTCAGTTGGGAGGCCCAATAGTATCTTCGGATGTCGGGAAGCGCGATGCCCCCGTCGTACCAAGGGAGCGTTAATTTTGCTATCGCTATACGCGGGCAGCCGTCCCACAGCAGCGAACGCTGTAGACTCTCAACCTCCCGAAAGTAGCTGGCCGGAACCAGCTCCTCGGTGTTCTGCAGGGCATAGAGAAAACGGGGAAGAGACATCATTTTGAATAGCACCGCACGGCCAAGGAGGGAAAGCGGCAGCCGCCGCCAGCCCGCCACGTCCCGCCGCAGGCGCGCCAACGGAGGGAGCAGGTTCCTCTCATACCGCACCGTTGGGTCGGCAGAGATATAAATCCCAAGATACAGGAAACCCTCCCGGGCGATCTGGATCGGGCAGTTCCGCGGGGGAACCGGGACGTCTCCACACAGGGCATACAGATATGACTTACCCCAGTTAATGGTTAGCCCCGAATTCCTCCCCAATGAGGTCAATATGTCGCAGACAACTATAAGGGACTTCCGGGGTGAAGTGAGATAGAGCAGAATATCGTCGGCATAGAGGGAGATGCGGTCTTCGTGATCAGGGGACCATCGAATCCCCCTCACATCTGGGTGCCATCGTATCCAGGCCGCCAGCGGCTCAAGGGTGAGAGCGAACAACAGCGGCGGCAGAGGACAACCCTGCCTGGTACCCCTCCCCAGGTCAAAGGGACGGGACGCCCTACCGTTAACCGCGACTTTGGCGAGAGGTCCTTCGTATCATAGCCTTACCCAGCCCACAAATCCGGGCCCGAAGCCGAATTTCACAAGCGCAGCCCACAGGTATGCCCACTCCACCGTGTCGAATGCCATCGTTGCGTCGAGCGCAGCCACCATGGCCGGCTCCCGCATCGTCCCCACCCTTGCGATCACTCCGTGGATGCGCCTAAGATTCAACGCGGTATTACGATGCGGGATGAAGCCAGATTGGTCAGGGTGGATCAGATCCCCGACCACCCTGACCAGCCGGTTTGCGAGGATTTTGGCAAGGATCTTCGGCTCAGCATTAAGGAGCGAGATCGGCCTGTATGAGCTGCACCTGTTCCTGGGCTTGCCATCTTTATGGATGACCACGATCGTTGCCAGGCGCTGGTCAAGCGGGAGGCAGCCCGTCTCCCGCGCCTCCACAAACATAGCTCGCAAATGCGGAGCGATCTTGTCCGGTCGGAGTTTGTAAAGCTCAATTGGCAGGCCATTCGGACCCGAGGCCTTGCCCGGACGCAAAGAACGGATAGCCCCCGCAATCTCGTCGACCGTGATGTCGCCATCAAGATCGTCTCTGTCTATGTCGGAGAGGCAAGGCAGGGCGAGATCGCGCAGGAGCTCACATGAATCCTCCACTGGCCTGTCCGACACGGAGGTATAGACCGTGTGGAAGTAATCCGCAAAGCACTGGACTATGCCATCCGGCTCCGTGACCATGACGCCATCCTCCGTCACAAGGTCCGGCACAACACGATTGACCCGCTCCTTTCTATCCAGCCACGCGATCAACTTCCCGACCTTGTCCCCGACGTCGTACAGACGGCCTCACTGTTCCCTACTCAGGGCTTTGGCCGCATCCGTCACGAGGGCCCTGTACTCCGATTGTTTAAGGCTCAGGTTATGCAGCGCCTCCGCCATGACCTCCCCCTCCAGAGCCAACTCTAGATCCGCGATCTCCGCCTCAAGCTGGGTGACCTCCGCGTCTCTCCGACGCTTGGCCGCTGTTATCAAGGACAGGGCCTCACCCCTAATCACTGTTTTGAACGCTTCCCACAAGGACACCGCCGACGTGACCGAGCCGAGGTTTTCTTGGAAATAACGGTCGACCGCCTTCAGGACCGCACTACGAGTCGCAGGGTCCCTGAAATACCACGGGTTAATTGGGGCCACCCTACCACCCACTCCTCTGCCAACATCAATACAGATCCACACCGGAGAATGGTCGGAAATACCTCGTGCCATGTGCCTGGCCTCAGAGACAAAGGAGGCGTGCGCAGCTAGGGTAAGGACATAATCAATTCTGGAGAGACTGCCATGCGCCCCTGAGTGGAAAGTATATTGTCGTTGTGTGGGATGCAACAGTCTCCAACAATCAACCAGCCCGAGGGTATCTATAAAATCAGGAAGCCACTTCTGAGCCCCCCCCCGAACTCCTCTGCGGGTGTCTGTCGAGCAGGCCAGAGCCAACCGCATTGAAGTCGCCACCCACCACCAACATTCCCTCTGGGAGATCCAACAATGTCCTCTCTAAGTCCGCTAGTGTAGAGGGCTGCAGCGCAGGGGGGACATAAACTGACACCAGGACCAGCGTCCTGCCCTCCCACCGCCCCGCCACTGCCGCAAAGCGTCCCCTATCGTCAACAGTAGTGGAGTCAACCTCGAATGGCAGAGAGGACCTGACTAGTATTCCCGCCCCTCTTGAACCCGAGGAAAACCCGGAGTGTGCAACAAATTTATAGCCTTTACGATTGAGTGCATAGCACATGTTACCAATCAAGTGCGTCTCTTGCAATAGGACAATATCAGGGGTACATCGCTTCAGAAATTGCAGGACAATCCCACCCTTAATACGATCCCCCAAGCCATTTACATTCCAACTGAGTATTTTTAGGCCCCTACCCCCCATCCCAACATGTAAGGAGACCACCACCCCCCGCGTGGAACCAGACCCGAGTCACAAAAGCTTGCATCTTTACGCCTTGCATAACCAAAAACAACAACAACCCCAACAACAACCCCCGTCCACCCCCCACCCTGCACCCCTGCGTAAGCTCCAAAGTGCCCCCCAACTTGCAGTGTGCCTGTCGCCCCTTATAACGACTAATCTACAAAAAGAACCCCAGAGGAGGAAAAGGCTCCCATACTGCCCTCGCTACCCCCCGGATTATCAACCTCCCGGAGGAACCGGAGTCCTAGTACTTAAGTCCCGGCTCAATGTTCATCCCCACCACCGTCTGCGCCACCGGCGCGTTCCATGCCAGTCCGTCCTTGGGGCAATGTGTCCAGCCAGTCTCCGACCATGTCAGGTGACTCAAAAAAGAAAGTCCGCTCTTCGAACACCACACGCAACCTGGCCGGGAAGAGCATGGCATATTTCAGTCCCATCTCACGTAGCCTTCTCTTGACCGCCAGGAAGCCTTGCCGTTGCTTCTGCACCATCTGGGTAAAGTCTGGATAGAAACTTACGGTAGTGTTCTGGAACGGCAGCGGGCCGGCCACCCGTGATGCTTGCAGAATGACATCTCGGTCCCTGAAGTTAAAAATCCTGGCGACAATCGGCCTCGGAGGGGCCCCCACCTTGGGCCTCCCGCCAGGGACTCTATGGGCCCGTTCGACAGTAAAGAACTTACTGAGGCCCTTGGGCGCCAGATGGTTCACCACCAGGTCCTCCACGAACAGGTCCACCGACTGCTCCTCCGAATTTTCCGGGACCCCAATGATGCGCACGTTATTGCGCCTTGCACGGCCTTCGAACTCTTCCAACCGTCGGGCAAAGTGGTCATTTGCCGTCCGCAGGGACTTCCTGCTGAAGGCCGGAGACGTCGCCCAGGAGGCCGGCAGTCTTGAGGTCCAAGGACTGAACCCGCTCATTAGTTTTCCCCAGGTCTGCCCGAACCAGATTGACGTCAATCGATATGGCATCCACTTTATGTGCCAGGGTCTCAAATTGTTGCCCAATCGAGGACTTCATCCCTTCGATGGCCCCCATGATATCCTGCAGGGTTAGTTCTGCGGAGGGAGGTGTCTCGTCCTTCGAGGCCTCCAGTATCGGGCCCGATCCGCCCGGAGACCCCTTCTGATGGGCATAACGGTCCATGTTGTTAGTCTGGGTGTAGCTGCCCCGCCTAGTACTCTTGGGCTTCTGTTTTTCGGCGTCCGATTTGGTCGACATCGCAATCTGCCGTGTAGACAATCTCCTTGCCCATACAGAGTAAACGGCCATGCAACCAGTGGCTGGCACTACGCACGCCCCGTCCCGGGCGCTGTGGAGACTGGAAGGCGAAAGTGAAAGTGAAAGGGAAACACCTTCCCTCCGCCGACTCTTCCCCAACCTGGCCGCTGTTGTTCAATTAGTGCACGGGCACTGTGCCAACGCAAGTCCCGGGCACCGTGCGGGGAGTAGGCCACAAACTTCCAGGCGGTACAACTTCGGTCTCCGGTGGGCGATTTCGGTCCGGACAGCGGCTCTCGCCTCAGCAACAGCTCCCCTCCAATATTCCGGGCATCAAAAGCAGGATAATAGACAGGATAGCTGCCGGAGGGAGCGAGGGTCTCGGGAGCTCTAGGCTCACGCGGCCATCTTGATCACGCGCTAAGCTCCTCCCTATTCCTGCAATGTTAAGAAAATATAAAGATCATATCCCAGAAGTGGTACTGTATTTTACACCATTGTGTAGATTCTCATTCTCGCGACATATTATGGGGTGAAATATATATTTGATATGCCTAAGGAGCATCCATTACTCTATAATGACCTGTTTGAAATGAGAATTATGTGGTGCTGAAATACATTAGAATACGTCAGTCTAACACAGCCAACTGTGAAGACTGTCCACAAATCAGGGCAATTCAAGGTAATGCTCTATATGCAATACTATGTGATCTATTCAAAAGTTAGATGAAAGACATATTATGGGAGGTTAACAAATTCGAGGATAATACATTTTGATGGGATCAATTATATATTATTGCTGGTCTCCATTGTCAGTGGTCTCTCTACACATGGGCAAGGGTTCTAGTAGACAGTGGGACTTTATGAGGACACTTTAAGAGAGGTAGGTTTTTACCTTTGCCATGCAGCAGCCTGGAGATATATTAGACTGTATTTTTTCCAATAACATCATCAGTTGTGATCATAAAAAGTGAAGGATGCCCAACAACCGCTCCCTCATGATTTTGTCACCACCGAGTGAGTTTTGCATGGAATGGTTGTCACATTTTCAGCTTTGCTTTATGAGTCATTGTTTGTATGAGGAAGAAATAGGCAGATCAGTATGAAGGTGGTTTCAGTGAGAAACTTGTTTGGAATCCTATTGGTAATAGCAAATTATTGTGAGTTATTCTTGGTTTGCTTCCTAGTGTGTCCTTGGTGTTCCCAACTGAATGTACTGGCTGAAGTATCTAACTGCTGGACCTCATTTGGAGCTCCACCTCCCATGACAGGAACATTGAAGTTGATAAAAAGTTGTTGTTTGTTAGTAGTGTGATTGCAGTGCCAGTAAATCCTTGTTATCAGAATAACACCCACCCTGAGAAACACAAATCTGGTACATTTGAGAGGGCATATTTATGAGCCGCTAGTGCCATCATAGCATCAATTTGTGTGACTCTCCAGTGGCACCAATAACAAAATCATAATTTTGAGGTCACGCAAAGCCACTTTGCATTGTTTTGAATGGGCTCATTGATATGGAGTAAGGCATGTCAGTGCAAATTGCTGCATTGCCTTACGCTGCGTTGGGGAGGTGTTCCATGGGCATTGCATTGGGTATTCCCAAGCAACACCTATAGATTTTGACAATTTGGCAGATTTACAAAACCTTGTCAGTCTGAGGATGCGCCCAATTCTCATGCCTCCCCAGGGGATTCCCAACAAGGAGAAATACATTTATTTCTCCTCCTTTTTTCCTCCTTACATGCTGCAAGAGTGCCTGCATTGGCGCTAGGCTGCTAAAACTGCACCAGCACATGGGGAATGCACAGGAATGCAGTATATTGAATAAAAACGGTGCATTTCTGCCCTTTCACTTTACCTTGCGGTACTGCCCTCTGGCAAAAATGAGACCCGAGGTCCCCGCTATGCTCTGTAGGTGTATGCCACCTGAGCAAAGTCACAATCAGGTGTTCTCACAGAAAATGTACTTACTTCACCTATTTTTCAATTTGCTGTGTATATTCACCATCAGCTGTTCTAATTCCTTGTTCGTAGTCTTCTCTATCCAGTGAACAGTTACTTTAAGCAACAATTTTGTGTGCTTGATTATACCGCTTCATCAGGGGTAATAATTTGCCCATTCTTCCCCTTCCCATAAGGAGACATCTCTACATATTAACAAGTAGGTCCCAAAAAAGCTGTGGCGATTTTTCCACTTGAAGGACCCCAGCCGTCAGCCACATCTAAAATATTGAATTGATAAGAAATTATGCCCGAATGCTGCATACAATAAAATTAAACAGCGTTTTAGCACCGCCACTTGAATGATTTCGTTATGAAAAGTATTTCAGGAGTTTTGAGAGGGCTCTGGATTTCTGTGCGAATAATAACAGATGTGTGGAGTTTAGATGCTTGTTTATTATTTTGCCTGTCAGAAAGTTTGCACAAATAAATAGATTGCTGCTGTGTGGAACATTTTGCTACAGTTTATACAGTGAAGTCAGCGAGAGTTGTCAGCAAGAAACTTTGGAGAGGTTGTTATAACCTTTCAGAGCTGTGCCGATGCACGAAAACAGAAAAGACACTTCTATGAAATGCGCTATATTAAGAATAACTGAAAGTAGGGATATTTACAAAGTTCCCTGTCTCAAAAGTCAACTGTTTATTAACACTGCGGAACTAATTCTTTCAACTTGTCTGACAGGCAGTTCATGTAGCGGGAAAGACAACTGAACACACTTGCTACTATTTAATGTGCCATTCATCACACTAGGGAAGAGGGATTTCTGCATTTCTTTTATCGATTAATTTTTAAAAAGTTAAATGCATTATATAGAGTGACTTCATGGCATAAACATATCAAACTTTGTGGATGAAATTAGGTTTTAGGTGGGCGAATCAACGAAGACAAAATCTTGCCAGGTTTTCAAATTGACTCGAACACAAACGATTAATATAGCCTTGTAGCTAGTGCAGACACATCAGCAACTGTGAAAGTGGGTGACCACCAGCCCCATACCCCCTGGGCTCTGCCAAACTATTTTTCCACATTTGCCAAGTTGAGCAGAACGGGAGCTGAGCAGGATTCGGCCTCCCTTTTTCCGATGCTCCAGTGACACTGAGAGAAGCTGGAGGAGGGAGGGTGGAATGTTCCCTATGTGCCTTGGTCTACAGCATTGGTACTCACAAACATTTACACAGGGGCTACAAAGTATTGTCTGTGGTATGACCAGGGGCTTCACTAATGCCAATAGGGTGGCGTTACGGGGTCTGGGGTGGTCAGGGATTGTGCAAGGAGGTCTAAAAAAATGTTAAACAATAAGGCAAGCATTTATTTTGCAGGTTAACTGAAGTTAAGTGGTGCAGGGCATTAGTGAAATATTTTTCTCTGGATATTTGTGCTCAGCAAGTAAACAGCAGCTAAAGCTGCTGTTCCCCAGGGGGGCAGCATGTAAAGGGCAAGAGGGCTGCAAGCGGCCTATGGGCCGTACTGTAGATATCACTGGTCTCTTGCTCTTACAATCCCCCTCTTAATCCACAGTCTGTGGAGAATCAAGGGTGAGAGACAGTCAAAGGTTGCGAAGTAGAAAATTGACATAGTGACAGCAACAGGGCCTGCCAGTGTTTATGGACCACTACTCCTCCATTGTCTTCAGAATAACTGTAAACATTCTGATGTTCTAGTGTAAACTTATACCCCGCTGTTGAGGGCTGTACCAGTTGTTAAAGGACCTGAGCCCGAGATATAAGCCTGAGCCACAGGTGAGGGCCTATATAGATGGTAAAGGCCTTTAACAACTGGTATGGCCCAAGGCAGAAGGGCTATAAGGCTAGTAGAACATTCCAACCAGTAAGAGAAGAATGTTCTAAATTGAAAAAGAGAGAAACATGAAGACAAATGTTGGAATGTTGGAGCTCCAGGCTTTGTTGGGCTGTCATGAACAGTACAAATAGCTGTTTAGTAAGACCGAAGGATTTTATGGTGGTGGTAGAAGCCTATGTGCTGCAGCCAAATTCACCAGGACTTTAGCATTGTTGTAAAACTAAGTAAAAGCTAATAACAACAGATATCCTGGAGAAGGCACATTTCTTGATGGTGGTGAAGGACTGGAACAACGCCTCACAATAGTTCTTGGAAGTTTGTGGTCCCAAAGAATTTGGAGTGATCATAACAGCAGCAAGAGTATATTTGAAAATAAATAAAGCTACTTAAAGAGTGAGTCCAACCTTTGCATACACTGCCATCACTTTACGAAATGGCACGAATATTGGCTAACTCGTTAGTAAATCTTGAGAGTGGATGACGAATGAAGCCTTAATATCAACCTGCATGAGTAAGAAATGCATTTTAACCATTGAAGAGATTAGCGGGTGCTACAGTCTTGCACAGGCTATGTCATCTTTTTGAGAACTGTAATCTGCAGAACTACATTTAGGGGCTCATTACGATGTCCCGTGGAAAGCCTCTACCCGACAGTCGGAATCTTCCTGACTGCGTCAGAGCTCGTCCGACCTACCTGGTTGGTTTACAGTTCAACCACCCGATTACAATGTTCGCGGTCGGAACGTGAACCGGACAGTCATCCCGACTAGGTTCCGACTGACTCGTGGAGTATTCCTGTAGGTCAGAACCGCACCGTTATCCCCTATGGATGGCGTTTCAGCCATCGGGATTACGATGTCAGTTTCCAACAGCCTTTCTGCGCCGGCCTTTTCCTACACTGAAAGGCTGTCGGAAAGTGAATTGGGGGGCCCCTAGAAGGGCCCCTTAGATCCCGTGGCCTATGGTTGGTGGCTGAGGGAGTACCTAATGGACCCCCCTTTAAAACCTTGCAGTGTGTGGCAGGCACCATGGGGTGCCTGCGACAGGGTGCAGGGTTTTGCACACACACATTTCCACATAGAAGCCTGCGTTACGGCCGGTTCTCGGGCATCAAACAAGCTCCTATAGGAAACAATGGCAATCCGACTGAACAGTGTTCAATCGCATTATAGTCCAGCTGTTGGAACCACAAGTCAGTTGTTCCTGAATCCGAAACAGTGTCCGGCAGAGGCTTTCCACCTGACATTGTAATGAGCACCTTAAAGTATCCTATAGGTATATTCTTTCAGGCATGCATGTAAGTCTTTGTATCAGTCTTGTTGGCTACTGATACATAAATGTTTGAACTGAGGTGACACATGTCGAATGCAAAAAGGCTGCAATGGTAAAAGTGGGCAGATAGTAGCAATATACATCAGAGGATGATGGCAGATAATGGTCGGCAGTGCAGATGATCATGTCACACAAACTACGGTCATGGGGGTGGGTGGTGAGTTCCAAACAAGCAAACTAAATCTACGAGAGCAGGTATGAGTAGCAAAAGCAGTGGTGGTTCTGTTGCAGTGAAAACGCTGGTGAAGGCCCAAGCCCAGTGAAGAGCTGGCAAGAGACAGCAAACCGAGAATCTGGGCTGCAGTGAAGCCTAACCACATTGATTCTAGTTTAGTCCATCAAGAATTTCAAAACGGCTGAAAATGACATTCTGCTACGCTTACTCGGTGCTTGGTCCCTAAGCAATGAACAAGGAGCTTCTGGGCCCTCACGAAAAAATATAAAAATTGTTTTTTTAATAAAAGAACACTGTGGCCCGTCCAAGCATGTCACTGAAGGGGGATCATTTCTGTGCAGATTATGCCATTGGGCCACGGCAGAACGCCATCAATTACACAGAAAGAAACCAGTGGCTAAAGATTGTTGACACATTGTCTCATGCTCCCTGCTGTTGTAGGCTAAAACAAAATGTGAATGACCGTACAACAGACGACTCGATGAAGAGGGCTTATGTATGTGCATTTGTATGTGTCTGTGATTAATGTATATTTGCATGTATTTATGTATGTATTTTTAACGATTTTTAAAAAAAGCGAAAACATCTTGGATAACACCAAAATTTAAAATTAGGTTAATGAAGGATATCCCGGAAGAAATGATGGAAAGGGCATTGAATACACCCACAAACTGTTTTGAAATATATGTGACCGATATATTAGAAGACATATTTGTATTACACTTTAAAATATATGTGTAGAAGACAGCTAAGCAATTCTAGTTGAAGGCCCATTTTCTTTTAAGTTTAGAAGTAATTAACCTCGGTAAACATAATTCTACAATTCTACATTTCTTAAATTCAAAACAATACGTTTTTTATGAAAATGCTCCTGTACGCTCTGGAGGGGGGGAAGTGCTCTACCACAATGCAACAGTAAATTGCCCTCTCACCTGACTCCTTCACTCCAGTTGTTACCTATAAGTCAGGATTCCCACTCGAAGACAAAGCTTACCATCTGCCCCCAAAGAAGTTTTTCTTTTAGTGTTACCCTTATCGACAGCCTCCTCCAGGCTAACTTCGTTTTTGTTTCCCCGCCACAAGATGGCGAAAGCTACTCTACAAAAAGGTAAGTGGTTGTACTTAGCTTTAGCAAGTCAATATCAATTTAAAGCAGATTGTTTAGAATGCCACCTGAGTGATGATTTTAAGTCTATGAGAGGTGTAAGCAAGCACTTTGTGCATTAACTGGGAATGGCGGGGCCTGCAATATGTAGACACTGAAATCAGCTAAGAAGCTTACACAGCATTTAGTACCGGATAGAATTGTTATTGCTTCAGAATGTTTTGACATACATGTGCCCCTGCCGGATCTCTTATTCCCATGCAAGAAGCGAAGCCGGACGTATTCAGGTTATTGAAATATAAGTTCCATATGTTATTGTGTTGTTTGGAAACATAGGCATGTCAATGGAATGTGCTGAAAAGTGCAAAAATATTGATGAGCCTGTGCAAGTGCAAATGAAGGCACACAGGACTGTCTCGGCTCCAAGGGAGCAATGAGCAGTTACCAATGAAGCAGTGAAACAAGCTTTAAGAAAACAAGCTCTCAATCAGCCTGGAAATTATCAAGACATAGATGATGATGAACCCAAAGGAGGACATGTACAAAGCAAGGGCGGCTCCTCCTCTGGGACCGGCCAAACATTCATGCGCATGATCCAGCGCGAGACTGGGAAATGAGGAACAACATATACAAATATCCTCCCTGCGTCACAGACCCGTCATCACGCACACTCATTCATACACGCAGTCATTGGTGGGGCCCATAACACCAACTTACACACGTCACCATTCACGAGTCTACACACACAGGAGGGATGAATAATTCAAGCGCCGGACATGTGGGGGAACACCTTATAACCTATAAGGAGAGAAAAGTTATTTCTACAAAATATACATTAATATCCGTCGCCTATAGATCCCTAATATCAAACATCAAGGCACTCCACCCACTTGGTCGGCGGACCAATTAGTTGGATTGGTTGATGGTGATTTAGAACCAGCTAAAACACATTTTCAGAAACAGAATCCTTATTTTCTTAATGAAAAACCACAAACTCATATTTTCTTGTTAATCAATATTTGTTTATCTAAATTTTCATAATGATTTATATTTTAATTTGTCTCGCCAAAGTTCAGAACTTCTAGATCAATTTAAATAAATCGCAGAACATCATATTTACCTAATATGGCTATTTGGGATCCTTTAATTCATTGGCTCTGCATAACCGAGTTTGTCGTAAATTGTCCGAATAAAGCAGGCCAAGGCTCAAAGCCCAAAGTCCTCTGCTCAGCACGTTATAGTCCCAAATGTATCCAAGGACAAGAAATCGTGCAGGTACCTATCATAGCCTGTGGGGTTTGGAAAGTTTGCAGTCATCAAGCGGTCAGGCAGCATCTGGACCATCAAGAAAAAGGCGTCGCACCCCTCCCTAACCCACTATCCTTTTATAATGAAAACCTGGTTAACATACATTTTTAGGCCTAGAACAGTGGTGATTGGCTGGTTGGGATCGTCCGATTCTTTTTCCCATATTCTCAGTACAGTCCGAGAGGTGAGGTCACTAGTCCGCACTAGTATCAGCTTGTTCCGGTTTACTGTAAGGTTGATTGTTCCCTTATCTTGGCAGACCACCAAATTCTTATCCTTGACCGGGAACATGATGAGTAAAGGTCGCTAAGAAGTTCACAATACTGTCCGTACATGCGCAGTTGACTTCGCGCCTCACGAGACTGTGGCTACTTCTGCGTGCGGTGTCAGCCACCATCTTGAATTAGGCCCAGATGTCAACTTAAGTGAAACAAACACAAAGGAACAATTAATACATATAAATAATGATTCTAATATTAACCCCTTACTAATCCCTTTATGTGTTTGTATTTATCTAGCATATAGCGACATTTAAAGGCATTATATGCACCTTTTTCGATCCTCCACGAAGATGCAAACGTCACAAAGCAACATATCATACGATATTCTTTCACCACATATACTATTATTAATATGCGTACAGATTTTAGTTATAAGAGTTATTTAGCCATGCAAATAGCAACATCCCCCCTTTTTTTTTTATAATGTTGATTAGTATACATGCAGCACTCGTTTAATAATATTATAATTAATAGATTATATAATTAGTATTTTCATGCAAGAATGGAGGAGGTATAAAACATTTTGCACTACCTGCTCCATCAATCCCCCCTTTGGTGATTATATCACCACAATACCTAAAAGTTTGTAAACATTTTATAAAAAGAAATGAATTAAAGAATTCAAAAGTTTTGTTAGTTCACATTTCTGTTTCACCTATCTCTTCTTCTCTTGCTTTTCTATATATACTATCTTTCATTTATTCTAATTCTACTTCTTCAAATTCTCTTTCTCGTCTTTTATTCTCTCTCTTTTTCAAAGTTTCTCTTTTTAAGTTTTTCTGTATTTTCTTTCTTTTGCAACATAAACATCCTAGTCTTAAAATTAATACTAGAAATATCACACATGTTAATGGGAATAGGATCTTACCTATAAATGTACTACCTAATTTTAATAGGAAATCTTTAATAGAGGAAAATTTCTTTCCAATCTTTTCCCAAACACCTTCACCATCCAGTGGTGCCATTTCTTCATGCAAATCAGTTATATTTTTAATGTATGTCTTTAGATCTTGACTTTCGTCAGGAATGTAAGTACAACAATGTTGAACTTTCAGCATTCCACAGACTCCACCCTCTTTTGCCAAAATTATATCAAGGGCAAGTTGATTTTGCATTACCATAGCATGCATGGCAACCATTTCTGTATTTACTAATAAAAATCCTCCGGCGGTGCTTGTTGACAAGCGATCTACTACTGTTGATAATTTTCAAATTTTGTGTGCATTCAGAGATATTCCCACTGCTGGTATCAATGCTCCAAAAATGTCTCCTACAATTTCTGACAAACATTCTCTTTTTCTACGTGTTAGTTGATTACCTAACTTATGTACACCAACTCTTCCCCTTCCCACATGGAATATCTTTGGGAAAACCATGCCTATATAACATGTGCCAAACCAATGGTCTGGTAACAGATAATATGCTTTGTTCCCACAGATAAAATATAATCCAGGAAAAACTGGATCATTTCCTCCTTTAAATCCCCATCCACCCATGATTCGATATGTATCATGGCAATCACTTGTGCCTACAAAATATTTATCATATGCAGTTTGATTCCTTCTAATACACAACTTTCCTTTCTGAGGCCAATCTAAAGCCATTGTTGGACTAGCTTCTCCTTTCAAATGTTTTTCTCTTTCAACATCCCAAACTGTCTGTTCTTCTTTTCCTTCAGGTATTTTCCTTTGCATCTTTAATCTCCTTTCTTCAACCATATCTAAGAAAATCCTCTCCTCCTTCTTTAAACTGCAATTTAGATTATTTCTATATACGGACTCTAATGTTAGTTCTTTAGTTTCTAAGAAAAATTCACCTAACACCTTTGCAGGCTTCACTTTATTCAATTTGTTACCTACAGGTACTTGTGAAAATATGTTATCTACATCTGAAAAATAATATTCTAATTTCCCTATTTTGTAAAACAAACTTG
The DNA here is from genome assembly GCF_964204655.1 of Triturus cristatus. Classification (NCBI taxonomy): domain Eukaryota; kingdom Metazoa; phylum Chordata; class Amphibia; order Caudata; family Salamandridae; genus Triturus; species Triturus cristatus. The sequence continues at coordinate 766,152,471 of NC_140584.1, read as the reverse complement.
CTATTACACTACATGTTATTCCATATGTTCCTGGGAGGTGATGATATGTCACTCCCTCAGACACAGATGCAGGTAACTGCATGCAGACGTAGCAGTCCCTCACGTCCATCGTCTTTACATATTCGTATAGTAATTTTGAAAATACATTGTTAGAGAAATCATTTATAGACCTGTCTTTATGTAAATAATTTCTATCTATTTTAGTCGGATATACTTTCTGAATCTTTTCAACATTAGTTTTATTCTCACTATGTCCTTCTATTATTTCTAGTGTAACCTTAAATGAAATCATTAAAGCCAACGCACTCCATAGAAGCATTAGTAATCCTGTACAACAACAACACATTTTAAACCATCTTCTAAGAAATACACATTTAGTTTTTCTACCTTCTGTGTTTGCCATTTCGAAAAAATGATCAGTGTCATTTGGCTTAGCCTCTTCTACTTCACAACTAGTTTTGTCTAACCCAAGGCTCTAAGCACCTACTTGGATCTACCAGTTATGTCTTTTCCAGTAAATTATTGTCTTTCCATTGGATCACTTTTGGTCTTTTCAATTTGGCATTTGATCGTCTTTCACTTTTCTTTCATAATCTTGATACAGAACTTCCTGAACATCTGTTTCTACTCCAATGTCGGACAAGATAACTCTCAGGATTTCCGATTCTTCGTCTTCCTCAACCAATTCTGGTACAGTCACCTCTGGATTCTCTTGGCTATCCGCCTCTTCTTTTATTTCAGGCAGTGCCACATATGACCATTCCGGCGACTTATACTTCTGGTTAGGTTTTCTCGTTCTCTTATTTTCCTCTGCTGTCGTCTTTTCCCCGTCTTTCAATTTTTCTTGACTAGATACTTTGTTTACTTGTTCAGCTCTAGATGAATTCACTCATGTCAATCTGTATCGTAATCTCTTCATTTTGTTTGGCCAAATTTCATCTCTTGCTGATCTTTTCAATTTATTTCCCTTTTCATTTTTCTCAGCTCTCCATGTTCTCTTTCTCAGGACTCGACCTTCTGGTACTTCTTCATCACTGTCCTCTGATTCTGTTTCAACTTGACTTTTACTTTCAACTGTTCTTCTTTTCACCACTTCTTTTATTTTCCCTACTTCTGTCCCTCCTCGTGGTTCTTCCACACAATCTTCCTGCTGACTAACTGTCCCTTCCTCTAACTGGATGGTTGAATTCCCTACAACTCCTCTGGGGTCTTCCGCAAAAATCTTTCCCTCACTTTCTGTATCTGATATCTGATCTTCTACTTTTGTTACTACGGGTGGAATTTCTCTCAACTTTCCATCAGGAACTTCCTTATCAAAAATGTCTTTTATTGTCTCTTCACTGCTTTTCTCTTTTTCAGTATGTACCTGTGCTTGTTCAGTCTCTGAGTCTGAGCTGGTGTCAGAAATATGCAACTTCCTCCTCAAGGGAATGTTCTCTGGGGCAAAGGTCAAATTTGGTTCTGGCTCCCCCCTTTCAGGATTTTGTCTTGTTCTTGTGTCCTCAGTATCAGATTCAGAACTAGTTTCTGATTCTTCAAAGTACTCTCCTTCCTGGTTATCCACTGGGTTTGAAATTCACAAGGTATGACTAGTATGAATCTAGTTCTGTTCTCCTGCACACTTTTCAGCTGTTGTCGTAGTTAAAATCACTTGTTGTGGTTTTCCCCAACGTGGGACCAAACAGTTCCTTCTTCTGTGCACTTTAATTCTCACCCAGTCACCTGGGCTTAGATCATGAACTGGCTTCTTTTCAAGGGTGGTGGCATCCGATCCAACCTGATGAAACACAGAATGAACGGAGTTAGCCAACCCCTTACAGTAATCCAACACCAAGTCATCAGATATAGGCAACAGCTTGTTGACTGGTGTGAATACATGCCTCATTGCTCTCCCCATCGCAATTTTGTGGGGACTCAAACCTGTGTTCTTATCTGTAATTGATCTAATAGTCATGAGTACGAGAGGCAAGACATCAGGCCATGTCAAACCTGTGGCTAAACACATCTTTCCAAATCTGTTTTTAATGGTGCCATTTACTTGTTCCACCACACCAGAAGCCTCTGGGCGATTTTCACAATGTAGTTTTTGTTGTACATTCAATGCTTCACAAATTAGCTTCATGATTTCATTATGGAAATGTTTTCCTCTATCTGACTCAATTGTGACTGGAAACCCGAATCTAGGGATGAACTCTCTCAATAGTAGTTTGGCTACTGTAATTCCATCATTTCTTCTTGTGGGATATGCTTCTACCCATCTAGAAAACAGACAGACCATCTCTAAAGCATACCTCAACCTGTTACTGTTGCAGGGATTCTGCTGATACACAGAACTATGCGAAGAACCCCAGGACCTCAGTGAATTGTGGTGTACCAGAAACTCACCTCAGAACCCAGAACCCAGTATCCGGCTAGCATAAGTGTCCCATTCGTTATCCGAGATTTAGCTCGGCGGTCCCAATGTGTAGACAACCCAGAACAAGCGACTCAGTACATACTCAGGAATGGTGGGAATCGGAAATACCTGTTCGTATATTATTCTCACATCAGTCCACAACAATAATCAACAGAGACACGTTGTAAATAAAAGGGGTTTATTTTTATAGACCACGTGTCCTAAGATGCAGTACTTTGGCTAATACAAGCAGACAAATGATTAATATCAAAACCAGCAACATAGTTACAATACCATAGAATATAAAAGGGGTGATCATATTATAATGACAGTGGATACTACCACCTTCCCTTTACTAAGAAGCTAATATTATTATTATGCTAATAGAAGGTCTCTTAGGCTTGAATAGGGGACCCCATACCTCAAAGATCAGCTTAGTGAAATCACATCACAGGAGCATCAGGAGACTTCTCGCAGGAAGGCTCGTCTTCGGTCTGAATAATAAACATGATGTCTGTGATACTAAAAGCACTAATTTTCAGGCATTTGCAGCTGCGCGTGTGTTATGGCTAAATAGTGGGCCGATCAACCTAGAGTGAAAAACATGCATTGTGTAATACCCCAGACTGTTTGTCACATCATGTACAGACCAAGGTCACTGCGCAGAGCTTGGGATAGTAACAACAGATCGCGCTTGTGTGAAGCAAGTCTCGAGTCAACAGTCTGTTTTAAGAAATAACATGTAAACGCAGTGCCGTGTGCAAAAGTAAAAAGATGGCTTTCTAACATCTAACGTGGTTATGCTAACTTAACAATGCCTGTACGTATTCAGAGAGAACTCACTACATTACATGGGGGCAATTCAATGAAGTCTATTTGCATTCTGGGGAAAGGCCCTCCTTCTCGACCTATCGTTCCTAGACTTACCACTGTTTTACTTCCAGGATTGAACTGTTGACATATAAGGCATTTTTGACAAAGGCTCTCAGCTACAAGTCTAAATGTTGCATTATACCGTGTTTATTTGAACAATCTAAGCATTGCATCTCTCCCTACATGTGATTGTCCATGATACATCCGTGCCATGGCAGATACCATGCTGTCAGGCATAACTGGTCCTCCATCCCGATAAACCCACAAATGATCTGTTTCCCTTGGTGCACATCCTGCTTTTACCCACTGTCTCATTTCCTCATCTCCTGCTTCTTCCTGTAACTGCCTCACTTCTCCCCATGTATTCACAATGTTAGTAAACAACACGGAACATGAATTAATTTCCTTTTCTTTTGCCGATTTACAGAATTCTGATTACGTGCGCAATATTGAGTCACAACAGCTAATTGCCTAGGCAGCTATATCGCCTCAAGCAATTTCCCAACCACTTCAGCATTCCTTATAGGGGTTCCACTTGAAGTTAAATACCCTCTTTGGGACCAAATTTGGCCAAAATCATGCACTACTCCGAAGCCATATTGACTATCGGTTATCACAGTCACTCTTATATTCTTTCCCAACTTGCAGGCTCTGGTTAACGCAAGACGTTCAGCAACCTAGGCTGATTTTACTCCTTTTAGGTATGATGCTTCCATTACCGCTGCTACTGTGCATACTGCATATGCTGCACTCAGAATTCCTTCGTCTGTTCTCAAGCATGACCCGTCCACAAACATCACATGGTCACTTTCTGTCAAAGGTACATCTTTTATATCAGGATGTGGTTTGGTACAGAAATCAAGCACATCCAAACAGTCATGATCCACATCGTCGCTGACTTCCACATTCTCAGCATCAGGCAATAACGTTGAAGGATTCACATTCAGACATCTTACAAGGCTCTCATTCGTTGCACCTAGGATGACTTTTTCATATTTAGTCAGGCGACTATGCGTCATGAACTGAGTGCGGCTCCTTGTTAAAAGGATTGCCACATCATGAGTTACAAACACTCGCACAGGATATCCCATCACAATTCCTTCACTCTGTTCCAGACTCTTACAGGTGGCTGCTACAGCTTTCAAACAACCAGGCAATGCTACAGCTACAGGGTCTAGTATAGCTGAAAAATATGCAATTGGTCTCCTCAGTTTTCCATGTTTCTGTATTAATACAGAAAGTGCACATCCATTCCTTTCGCTGCAGTAGAGTTCCAACTCCTTCTCATAGTCAGGCATACCAAGTGCTGGTGCCTCACACAAACTGTCTCTCAATTGTTTAAAGGCTGTTAAATCTTCTTTATTCAAATCAATGGGGTCTTTTACATCGCTTCTCATCAGGCGTACCAAAGGTTTTGCAATCAGGGAAAAGTTACTTATCAACTGACAACAATATCCAACCATTCCAAGAAACATTCTCACTTCTCTTTGCGTCATTGGGGCTGTCATTCCTTTTATTATCTTGATTCTATCTGCAGTTACTTTTCTTAGTCCCTTTTCAATTTTGTGGCCTACATATTGTACTTCTTTCTGACAGAATTGCAATTTCGATGGGGATACTTTAAGTCCTCCATCTGCCAGATGATTTAGCAATGCTATGGTATCTATTACACAAACTTCTCGTGTTTTTGACGGCACAATTAGGTTGTCAATATATTGCACCAGTACTGAGTTCTCGGGCATCTCTAGATCTTCTAAGGACTTTTTCAATATCTGGTTAAATATTGAGGGGCTCTCTGTATACCCCTGTGGGATTCGACGCCATGCCAAAATACGTTTGCCAAACCGAAACGCAAAAATCTGCTGACTGTCATGATGCAATGGAATGGAAAAGAAAGTATGACACAGGTCAATTACAGTGTACCATTCCGCATCATGAGGAATCTGATACAAAATCACAGATGGATTCGGTACAATAGGACAACATGACACAACAATTTTGTTTATTTTTCTCAAGTCTTGCACTATTCTAAATGTTCCATTAGGCTTTTTCAGGCCCATAATTGGTGAATTACATGGACTACTCATTATTTCTCTCAAAATACCTTGTTTAATCATGTTCTCTATTATAGGAGTAACTCCTTCAATTATTTCAGGTGTCAATTTGTACTGAGGAATATTTGGGTAACTTATTCCTTCATTTACAGTCACTTTTACAGGATCTACATTTTTCATTAATCCCACATCTTCTCCTGTGAAATCCCAGACTTCCGCCTTTACTGTCTTTTTCAGCTCTTTGGGTAGTTCTTCAGGGTTAAATACAGCAAATCCCTCAGTAATCTCAGGTTCCATATTAGCCATAGTCATTTTATACAGTACATCTTCATCAGGGGTCTCAAATGCTATACCATCAGGAGTGCAGAATATGGTGCAATTCATTTTGCACAGCAAATTTCTTCCTAACAAATTTACAGGGCTTGAATCGCACACGACAAAGTGGTACATTTCAGAAAATTTCCCTATGTTAACTTTTACTGGTTCAGTGAGATACGTTTTAATCTGTCTGTTGGATACTCCAACTACTTAGATTGTTTGACTGAGAGAGGAAGATTTTTAACATCAGCTGACCTAACAGTTGAACGAGTAGCACCAGTATCTACTAGGAAAGTAATATTTTCATCATTTACCTTTCCATCCACAAAAGGACCTGTCTGGTCTACTTCTAGAGTTGCGCCAAGTACGCACTCTTCTTCCTCCCCTCGGCACCGTCAATAGCTTTCTTCTGACTCACTCTCATCGCGTGGTAGCCAATACTGCGAAACAGCACTAGCACGCGGCAGCTTAGTTACCTGTTCTTCATTGTAGAATCCTGTCTCATTACTGTATTTCTGAGGATTTACACTCTGTGGAAAAGGTGGTTTTGGCGCCTGATTCTGTTGGGCAACAACTTGCTGCTGTCGCTGTGGTTGACAACTCACCTCTTTCCGCACCTGCGAATTCAATGATGCATTATCATCATTAGCACTCGGGGGAAATTTACACTCGGTTTTCCAATGCCCTATTCTTCCGCAATTATGACATGGCCATTTCTTTTTGGCTTCTTCTATATTAAATTGTCCCTTTCCTTTTCCAATATTAAATTTAGGTTTCATACCTGCACCATTTGCCTGTTCAATCAATTGAGCTTCCTGTCTTTCTGCCACTTTTACCTGTGCCCACATAGCCTTTTCTTTTAACTTACGCTGTTTTGCCTCAATTTCATCAATAAAATATTTTGCATGTCTCAGTACTTCATCTATTTTCTTATTTTGCCAGTCCACTGTATGCTGTTTAATCATTTCACTTATTTCTGGACGCAGCCCATATACAAATCGATATACAAAGTGACTCAAATCTTTTTCACTCAAATTTTCAACACCACTAAACTGCTTTAAGGCGAGTATTAACCTTTCATAATAGGCATGTACTGATTCTTTAGCTTCTTGATGAGTTCGTTCAATTTTTACCCAATCAGTCTCCTTGGGAGGTAGTTTGTTTTTCAGAAAGGCAATTACATGTTCCTATTTTTTCATTACTTCAGGATCAGGGGCACCAGTTTTTGGGTCTCTAGGGTACTCTTGTGTAGGCCAGATAATCATTATTTTACATTCTGTCCATAAATCTGCTGGTACTATTATGTCAAAAAGACTATTTAAATCAATCCATAAAACTTTGGATAACTTTACAAACCGATCTACCTGCCTATACCACTCGACTGGCTTTTCGCGCAATCAAGGAAAATCATTGGTAAATGACAAAATATCTTGTCTAGTCCAAGGGACATGTACATAACCTCCACCTGGAATTTCTCTCATGGGACATTCTGTTACTACCTTTTCCTTTTCTCTCACAAAATGATTATGTCTTTAATCTGAGTTCTTCTTCCTGCGGTGTTCAGATTTTCAATATCTTTTTCCGAAAAATCTACTCGGTATGGTTTTTGTAAAGCCTTTACTCTTTCAAAGTCTATACCCATTTCATTTGCCACTTCTTCTAGTCTTTCGTATAGATTCCTTGCTCTCCAGTTAATACTTTTACATAAAAATAATAATTCTTCATCCTAATAGGCTTTTAACTTCTCCGTGGGGATAGTCCCTACTATTAATTCTTCCAAAACAATCTTCAGCTTGGCCACAGCTATAGATTGGGATTCTGTATCTTTCCACTGTAAACTCCTCAACCATTCACTTAATTCTTCTGAAGTAGGTCCTATGGGTTTTTTCTCACTATTTGGTTGTTCTGAACTCTTTGGTGATCCTGGGACTGATTCTGTCATCATTATTATTCTATCCACTAAACATTGATTTACTGTCAAGTTTTTAGGCGTACTTTGTTCTGAAATACCTGTTGTTGGTCTCCATGGGTTCTTATCTGAACTTTTTTCTGGCCTCTCGGTCTGTTTATTACTGTTATAAGGAATCGCCACATAATGCTCACTATCCTTCTGTTTATCAAAAATAGGCATTACAGGTCCTATAGTTACAGGAACGGTTACGGCTTCCAAATTTTTGGTCAATTCCCTAATCTTTTCAGTTAACTCTAAAGTGGTTTTCGCTAGTCCAGCTGAATTTTCATTACCCGTTTTACCATGTTGTGTTTTCTCTATTTCTCTAAAAGGATTGTTTCTTCCTACTTCTTGTGGTACTGATTCAAATTTTATATTTCGTGGAGTCTCTCTCATTGGGGCACTTGGTGTCAATAATGTGGAATCTGATTGATATGGGGGTGGATTTTTATAAAACATGTCTTCAAGAACATCATCCTCCGATTCATGCACACCGCATCAGACTCAGTATTATTTCTCTTCTCCATACATTTTCTATTGCTAATCTCTTCAGCATTTCTCACAGGAAACAAACCCTCAGTCATATTTGCGCTTCGCCATCTCCTCATTCTATCATTATGATTCTCCTGTCCATATGATCTTCCAAACATATATCTGTACCTTCCACCACTCATCTGCCGTTCTCTGTCATGCATCTTGTCTTCCCATTCTGTCAATGCTTCAAACTGAGTTGGTCTAGGTGTCGGTTCTAGATTCATCATTCTCTCTCTCAAATTTCTCAAAACCACTAAATTAAATGAACCATGTTCTGGAAATGCTAAGACTCCATTCATTATCTTTTGTATACTTTGCCCAATTATCCAACCAAATACATGTATGATATCCGTATTTCGCAACCATGAAGTATGTGGGCGATTTTGGTGGGGGAGACAACTGTCCCTCTCTAGTCACAATCGGTTTGTCCTTTTTAAATAAACTCTTGATCTTTCCAAACCAGGAATTTTTCTCTTTTTCTGGTGGATCGTAATACATCATTTTGTCTTTTCAGTATCGCTAGATTTTTCCCTACGACTATTCTGCTGTTTTAACCAATCGTAGCGCGACTTACACTAACGCACCAATCCGGAGCATCTATGTTACTTCTGTAATTCTCCAATACCAGCGTGACTCACACTCAATCAGGAGCATCTACGTCACCCCGTAATTCTCTACTCTCAACGCGGCATACACTAACGCACCAATCAAGAGCGTCTACGTTTCTTACTGACTGGCCAATCCCAGCGCGGTCTTTCTGACATCAGCTTTTCTCGCTACTCCTGCTTCTGCTGTCCCATCCTTTACAAAATTTATCGGCAAACTTTCTTAAATTTTTTCTGACTCACAAATCTGTTAGTAACGACATAAAAACGCCACCATCATCTGTTTCACTAACAACAGAATAGTTAATGACCTTTCTTACAAGAATTCTGTCTTTCCCGAGAGCAGCGAACAATCTGCCCTACTACGGAATCGTTACTTCTGTTGATAAAGTAGCACTTCCCTCTACCTTACCCTTCTAACAAGCATTAGCTAACTGTTTCTCTAGAATTAAGACACCTTGGGGTCGACTCCGATCCTGGAGAAACCGGGTACGAACCATTGGTCGGAGCGTTTTCTCCGTCCGACTCGTACCCGGCAAAAACACCATACAAACATGCAAGTATGATTCGTATGGAAACACCATTTCCGTACGATTCGTACAAAACACCGACCGAAACAAAAACACATACAAATGTGATTCGGGACAGCGCGTACGTGACATGCGGACGGAGTTAGGCAGCTTTTTACGTACCAGCAAGTACGATTCGTACCGACAGCACTCCGGACGGCTATATTTTTACGGCACACAAAAAGTGCCGGTAAAGCTAAGTACGCCACGAAGCGTGAGGAAAAGGGGGCCCGGTACGCGCCGGACACCTCCCCAGCCCCCCGTATGTCTGCAATGTCCCCCCAGCCCCCCCGTAGGTCCACGACGTCCCCCCAGCCCCCCCTATGTCCGCGACGTCCCCCCAGCCCCCCACGTAGGTCCGTGCCATACCCCCAGCCCCCCGTATGTCTGCGACGTCTCCCCAGCCCCCCTATGTACAGTGCGGACCCCCACCCCACCCCCGTATGTACAGTGCGGACCCCCACCCCACCTCCCGTATGTACGGTGCGGACCCCCTGCACTGTACATACGGGGGGTGGGGTGGGGGTCCGCACCGTACATACGGGGGTGGGGTGGGGGTCCGCACCGTACATACAGGGGGTGGGGTGGTGGTCCGCACCGTACAAACGGTGGTGGGGTGGGGGTCGGCACCGTACATACGGGGGTGGGGTGGGGGTCCGCACCGTACATACGGGGGTGGGTTGGGGGTCCGCACCGTACATAGGGGGGGCTGGGGAGATGTCGCGGACATACGGGGGGGCTGGGGGGACGTAGTGGACCTACGGGGGGAGCTGGGGGGACGTCGCGGACCTACGGGGGGCTGGGGGGATGTCACAGACATACGGGGGGGCTGGGGGGACGTCGCGGACATGCCGGGGGGATGGGGGTACGGCGCAGACATGGGGGGGTGTTCGGCACGTATGCGGGCACATGTTTGGACGTGTCCATGGTTGCTGCGGAGGTTCGCTCCGTACGGTGTTTTTACCATATGGTTGTGGATTCGGACGGACGGGACGGATCGTACTTGCGCGTTGGGACGTCTGTTTACCGAGTCGTACGTACAAACGTCCGGGGATGTGTCGGACACTTTTTCCGACCCGAGGACGTGTCAATGTATTTTCCCAATGCGATTCGTATGGTGTTTTTTACATACGAATCGTACTTGCCAGTTTGTACGGGACTTGTACGATTCGTACATAAAAAAATCCGGATACGATTCGTATGGGGAATATTTCTCCAGGATCGGAATCGACCCCCTTATTGGAGACGCTCTGCTCCTGAGAAATAAAACCAGAATTTCACAATTAACTTGAATGCTATTTAATTCTGTCTTTCCCGAGAACAGTGAACAATCTGCCCTACTACAGAATTATGTCACTCGTTAATAAAGTAGCACTTCTCTCTACTTTATCCTTCCATCAAACTTAGGGGACACCTATTACCTTTCCAGTGATAAGCGTAATCAGAGTGCCTTTTGGACTCCTGGTACCTAAGACCAAAATTTCACAGGTGACCTTCGCTACCATACATTTCTCTCATACAGAAAATGTCCCTAGCGGCAACACATGACGATGTTACCAAATCGAACACAGACAATGCGTTGTGCAACTCCAATCGTTACACATTTTTCGCCGTGTACCTACAGGGCAACAACAATTCTGTCTTTCCAGAGAGCAGCGAACAGTCAGCCCTACTACGGAATTGTTACAAACTTCCGGCTTCCTACATCCCAGAAGTCGTCAAACAACATGGAACACAACGCGACTCAACATAGAATGTTAATACATAAACCTATACTTATCCAAACATCCACAATCAATAATCATAAGCAATTTACAAGCAATAATCACCAAACCAATACAATAATAACCATCATACTGCTACCAGAAAAACTGATCCAGCGCGAGACTGGGAAATGGGGAACAACATAAACCAATATCCTCCCTGCGTCGCAGATCCGTCATCACGCACACTCATTCATACACGCAGTCATTGGAGGGACCCATAACACCAACTTACACACGTCACCATTCACGAGTCCACACACACAGGAGGGATGAATAATTCAAGTGCTGGATATGTGGGGGAACACCTTATAACCTATAAGGAGAGAAAAGTTATTTCTACAAAATATACATTAACATCCGTCGCCTATAGATCCCTAATCTCAAACATCAAGGCACTCCACCCACTTGGTTGGCGGACCAATTAGTTGGATTGGTTGATGGTGATTTAGAACCAGCTAAAACACATTTTAAGAATCAGAATCCTTATTTTCTTAATGAAAAACCACAAACTCATATTTTCTTGTTAATCAATATTTGTTTATCTCAATTTTCATAATGATTTATATTTTCATTTGTCTCGCCAAAGTTCAGAACTTCTAGATCAATTTAAATAAATTGCAGAACATCATATTTACCTAATCTGGCTATTTGGGATCCTCTAATTCATTGGCTCTGCATAACCGAGTTTGACGTAAATTGTCCGAATAAAGCAGGCCAAGGCTCAAAGTCCAAAGTCCTCTGCTCAGCACGTTATAGTCCCAAATTTATCAAAGGACCAGAAATCGTGCAAGTATCTATCATAGCCTGTGGAGTTTGGAAAGTTTGCAGTCATCAAGCGGTCAGGCAGCGTCTGGACCATCAAGAAAAAGGCGTTGCGCCCCTCCCTCACCCACTTTCCTTTTATAATGAAAACCAGGTTAACATGATACATTTTTAGGCCTAGAACAGTGGTGATTGGCTGGTTGGGGTTGTCCGATTCTTTTTCCCAGATTCTCAGTACAGTCCGAGAGGTGAGGTCACTAGTCCGCTCTAGTATCGGCTTGTTCCGGTTTACTGTAAGGTTGATTGTTCCCTTATCTTGGCAGACCACCAAATTCTTATCATTGACCGGGAACATGATGAGTAAAGGTCGCTAAGAAGTTCACAATACTGTCCGTACATGCGCAGTTGACTCCGCGCCTCACGCGGCAGTGGCCACTTCTGCGTTCAGTGTCAGCCACCATCTTGAATTAGGCACAGATGTCAACTTCAGCAAAACAAACACAAAAGAACAATTAATACATAGAAATAATGATTCTAATGTTAACCCCTTACTAATCCCTTTATGTGTTTGTATTTATCTAGCATAAAGCGACATTTAAAGCCATTATATTCACTTTTTTCGATCCTCCACGAAGATGTAAACGTCACAAAGCAACATATCATGCGATATTCTATTACCACATATACTATTATTAATATGCGTACAGATTTTAGTTATAAGAGTTATTTAGCCATGCAAATAGCAACATCCCACGTATTTGTTTTTTTTTTTATAATGTTGATTAGTATACATGCAGCACTCGTTTAATAATATTATAACTAATAGATTATATAATTAGTATTTTCATGCAAGAATAGAGGAGGTATACAAAATTGTGCACTACCTGCTCCATCACACACTTAGCATGTTCTCCACCCAGGCTGCATTACAGCCTGGGTGTAGAACATGCCTAGGCTTCCATTCCCCATCTGAGCGCCAAACCACGGTGCTCAGACCAACGACAATGCTGCCTTGCCTGGGAAGGCTGGATGCATATCAATCACAACTCTGCATTGCAGCATTGTGATTGGCTCAGGGGGCATATCCTGCTTCCTGTTCCAGCAGAAGCCAAGAAGAGGACAGAAGAGAGAAAGCGGCCGGCCAGTCAGCCTGCTGGCCGATAGGTAAGTGATTTAAATAAAATGTATCACCCCTGCCCCCACTTCCCACTGCCCTCAACACCCCGGCCCCCCCACTGATTCCTGGGACCGGACGTGAATGGTACAAAGGTCAGAGTTAAAGCCATTACTTGCATATATCAGAGCAAATGTAGGATTTCCACCTCCTGTGTTGGTCGAACAGCAGGAAAATATTTGCTAGATCTGGGTCACACAATTTGAACTCTCTTTCAGCACATGTGGCAGTACAACATATACTGTAAAAGGAGCGGAAAAACATAAAGAAGGAGCCCCTTTCTAGGTTTTTGGCACACAAAATACAGATACTTTTGAAGAGGAAGCTGCTGGTCTAACCAACTTGATTAATTTATTGGCTTGTAGTTTATCACAGTACTCTTTAGCATTTGAGGCTGCCTTTCCATCAGATACCACACATATAAAACGAAATGGCTTAAAGGGCTTAGCCTGCATCCAATTCTGGCTTAGGAGCAGGGACTTATACCACATATATTGTGTGAGAATTGTTTAAAGATTTCCAGGCACTGCTTGAGACCATGCAAAAAGGAGAAGACCTACTATCTATGTTAGCACAAATGAAGCAATAGGTCAAATTTATGTTGGGTGTGACATTTGATGAGTTGTCAGCCACTGCAGCTGCTTCCTGGGCAGCTTTTTTGGTTGTAGATATGTGTGGCAGTGATGTACCGAAACTTGAGGGGGTTCCGCTGCAGAGCGCATCGAGGTGAGCCCCATAGTTTGGACCTAGTCAAGAACTCTCATTCCTGGTTCCAGCTGCCCGTGCACAGTGCCGGAGGTAGCCCCTGGAGCTGGTTAGCCCCCACACCAAGGGGTCTCCAAGGGCTATTGTTACGCCACTGATGTGTGAGTATGTTTGTGGAAACTGGATGCAAGACTGCTAAATAGCGCTGTTACATTTGCTGTTTTGGGGTCACCTTTTTAGAGCACAATTTAAAATCTAAATAAAGAATCCAGCAAAAGACAATATTGATGCCATTTAAACAAGATAAACATAAATAAAGAAATGTTTCTAATGAACCTGTCAGTGTTCACATTAGGAGCGCTATGGCCTGCCAAAATTACTTTTAGGGAGTATTCAAAACCCTAAACGCTGATTCCTTTAGAGGATTGGCTATTACATAGGTTCCAGAAGAGAAAAACTGTTGTTCATTGTAGAGTTCCTTCAGGGGATAATGCAAAGAGTGTTGGATAGAGAGCCCTCTGAACCTCTTATTTATATTCCCTTTGATTTATTGTCATTTTTATTGTATTGTTATTAGGTGCTATTTTAATGGCAATAACTTCAGGACATAGGGTGGGGCAATTGGGAGCTCTTTTGTACTATAAACATTATGTATAGTCTTTCAATGACAAAGTTGTGTTGAGGACTAATTCTGCTTTTTAACCAGAAGTATGGTAAGAATGGAATTCTCACAAGAATTGGTCCTTCCTGTCCTTATCGAAACAGAACGAGATCCAGGTTGAAATGCGTCCATGTGCTCATAGCATGAAAGATGCATTTGCAAAGAATATCAGAGTTTAGGTAAACAGAAGCACTATCTGTTAAATGTGGTCCACCCTATAGGAATAAGAAAGAAACAACAAGTATGATAAGCAGATGGATCCATATGGCGTACAAGAGGGTTTACTCTCTAGCAAATGTATCTCTTCCAGGGAGAGTTGAGGAGAGATAAGCACAACACATGTTTGCATTATGAGCAGACTTTAAATGAGCTTAACTTTATGATATTTGTTGTGGTGCAAGATGGGCTGTCCCTGATACCTTTATTCCAGTATTATCCATTAACACTTAGAGGTTCATATTTAGCTAGTTTTTGTCTTGGTATTATAAGCAGTGCATAATTAAAAAAAAAGATAATGAAAGTAATAAGCTAAATCTGCAGGACTTATTGGTTTGATTCTTACTTAATATGAAATATCAGATAAGCTTGGTATGTCCTCATAGTTAAGTACTGGGAATGAAGAAGTTGGGTGAGAGAATTATGTCCTGTTACTTAACAGTAATCTTCGTTGCATTCTAAACTTCCTCGTACCAGGCCTTAGAACCAAACCACCCACAGCTCTGCTCCGCTCAAGCTTGTCATTACAGAAAGTTCAGTGCAAGACTGCAACTCATCCTGGATGGGCAGGATTTAAGAGTAAAAATAAAATAAAATGTTTTGATAGCAGCTGACAAAGTCTGTCTTCAAGTGAGCACACTCACTCATAGGTAAGGACTGGAATAACAAATCTGGTTTCAATGTAATGAGGTTTACCAGGAAGTAATAAGGTACCACTGGTAGTCAGATATAATATTGAGTCAGTAATATCGACTGCCGCAATTATCGAGTTGGAAATATCGTGGCACAGAAATATTGTGAGCAAGGATATCGTGGATAAGAATATCGATTTTAAGGTAAGTAATATTGATTTTCACAATATAGAAGTCATTAATGTCATTTGCAAAATTACAGTTGTTTAAAATATCATTTTTTAATTAGTGTAATGTATTTTAGGAGATATTTTGAATGTATGTGCTGTAATATTTTTGTATAAGTATTGATTATGTTTCATCCCTCCCCAGTCTGGGAGTGAGATATGCCACAACACGACTAAGATGAGGCTAGGAAAAAGTAAGGTTCTACAAAGCCCTAGCATTGTGGAAGCAGAAGTAGAGGAGTATGTCGATAAGCCGGTCATCATGGATGTTAGCCTAGACATAGTGGAGACCGATGTTACCCCATCCCAACTGTGGGGCAGTCGCACCACAAATCCAACCATCGCCAGGTGCCATATTTGCAAAGTCCTGGCAGTGACCCACATCCACAACCACCTCAGTAGAAGTAGGTACTGCAGAGAGTCAAATGTCCAAATGCCCACCTACTGCCAGTTCACCCGACATTGGCAGTGGCACCAGCATCAGAAAGTTGAGCTCCCTAGTTTGGGATTCTTTTTCGGATAGCCAGAAGAAGGTAAATATTGCCATATGCTCCCTTTGCGGAGCAAGTGTTAGTCGGGGTAAGCTTGGTACAAACTATGGTTCGGGGGGCCAAACAACCCATTTGAGAGAGCAACATACGATCCATTAGAAGGCCACAAAACTGCAAGTGTTGTTGGTGAAGAGGGTGAAAGCCAGCTGAGCGGGGAATCAGAATCTGATCCAATCACAGTGGAAGGTGAAGAAGAGGTAGACATCTTCATTATGCAAAGCAGCCCTCTCCCCAGCAGTGAAGTAGTATCGCCCACATCAGCAGCATCGCAATGGCACAAGACTCAGGTCAAGACACCAAGGCAACAGAGAACAGTGACTACCTTGCAGAAAAGCACAGTGAAACTACCACCGCCTGCTCTCAAAAGAAGTCACCTGCATCAGTGGCATAAGGAAAGAAAACAAATCAGGCTATTATTCCTGCCATGTTAAGGCCAGAGGGGCAGTATGAATTCAACCACCCAACAGCACGTTTATACAACGTAAAGCTGGCTGAAATGTTAGCACTGGACCTCCTTTCCGTTTCTTTTGTTGGAGGGGTGGGTTTTCTTGAATTTGTGGTGGCCATCTGATCAAAATGGAAGGTTCCCAGCCTGTCATATTGTGAGGGGTGAATGTGTGTCTTTTGCTTTCTTGCCCTAAGTGTGCCGGGTATGCCCAGACGAGGGGTTCCGGGCTCACTGTGCCACTGGAATCAAGCTATCCTGGCTGATGAGGGGTGAAACCCCAAAACCAGTCCCAGGATGCTATTTCCAGTCAGGACCTGGCTGTGTGGTTCGGGCTGGACTATTTCCATGATGCACAGGGTCAAGATTTGCAGATGATCAGGTCTAAATTGGGGTGGCATGCTGACCAAAAGAATGATGGATTTAACTGAGATCTCTCGACTGAGGGTGAATGTTTTGATTTGTTCTGCATTCCATCCATAAAATGTGTGTCTTTTACTTTCTTGCCCTAAGTATGCCGCGTATGCCCAGATGTGGGTCCCGGGCTCACTGAGCCACTGGAATCAAGCTATCCTGGCTGATGAGGGGTGAAACCCTGAAACTGGTCCTAGGATGCTTATTTCCGGTCGGTCCAGAGAGGACCTGGCTTGGCAGTTCTGGATGAACTGTTCCCATGAGGGCCAAGGTCAAAACTGATTTGCATATGATCAGGTCTAAACTGGGGTGGCATGGTGAGCAAAAGAATGATGGATTTATACCCAGATCTCTTGACTGGGGGTGAATGTTTTGATTTGTTCTGCATCCCGTCCATCAATTGTCTTTTTTTTTTTCTTCTTCATTTTATAACATCAACCTCCGTAATCAATAGCATGAACTAATCTATGATCCTGGAGATAGCTCTCTTCATTAAAGAGAGATTCTGTACCAGAAGAATGCATGCATTCTCCACTATAAACCATACAAAAGTTGCTTCTATTCACTAATCTTTTTTTCTGGTTTTGTCTCTTCAAGTGAAACACTATTTTGTAAAGAGTCTTCATTCTATTTATAACCAAATAAAAACCTTCAACTTCAAAGCAGATGCCTTATCAACTACTCTCTCAACTTGTTCTTTCTCTTTCACTACATGTTTCCTTCGTCTATTCTTGCTATATAGATTTTTTCCATTGTTATTCTTTTTCATAGTTTGAATTTTATTTTCAATATTTCGTAATCTTTGGAAATGTCCACATGTATTTTTAAGAAATGAGCTTGTCCTCTTACCAATAGCTCTTTCTTCGTACACCACTTTTTCTTCATTTTGCCCCTTTTGAGTCTCAGTTCTGCATAGATACTGTTCTTGCTTCTGTTCCGTTTCCCTCCAAGTTTTTGTATGCAATCTGTCTGTAATTATGACGATATTGTTCTGTTAAAAAAAACTATATTTGAATTTGCTTTCTAGCCAATGTACCAGCTAATTTACTACTGGCTCACACATAATACAAAAATAGTTTTTATGGCATGTTGCAGTTTTAAATGTACAAATCCACCTACCTATATATCTACAAGCACTTACTTCAATGTACCAATACCAAACCAAAACACAAAATGAAATGTATTACTTACCTTTTAATATTATAGCACCCTCTCCTATGTCACAGCTGCACCATATCTCAGTCCTCACCTATACACATAAAAGACCCCTTTATCCCTTATGTACTCAATTTTAAAATAAACATCAACCATAGTGCAAAAGTACATACAGTGTCTCAATATTGTAAATCCAAAAACACAACATAAGACCTATTTATGTGCCTCTCTATAACTGTGTCACTGGTACATTTAATGCTTCAATACTTTTTTTACATAGATGTGTTAGATTAAAATTTTAGTAAAAACTCCATATAAAAATATGTACATTAATACATTTCACAGCATATAGCTCACTATATCTTCTGAGTACATGAAAACGGTGTTTGACAGGTTACATATATAATTCACCAGATGGTTCTAAAAGAGTTCATATTCCTCATTAAAACTTGTAAATACATATGTTTCTGGTTGTTTACAACACTACCCCTGCATGATTGGATGTGTGCATAAATAGTGCCTATGTAATTTCCTCAGAATATAGGTAGTGCCTCCTTGATTCCCAGGGTATGAATGAACTACATCAGTGGTTCCATATCTGTCTAATTAGTGCTGTGTATTCACATAACAATATTGGTACTATCTGGGTGATTCGATGAATGCATCAGTGATGCCTGCGTAGTTCAATGAGGACATAATTAGCGCCTGATTAAAGGAGTGCATGTGTAGTACCCAGATGATTGAATAAGTCTAGATATCACACTTGATATATAATTGCATAAATGGATCCCTACGAGTATACATTGCTCTGTTACTCAGCGTCCACATGCATCAATAATTTTCTAGAACTGAAAACAACAATTCTCAACATTTACAAGCACAGAACCTTTTTCTACTGGCATCCCTTCATCATTTTGAAAATATTTATTATGTCTTTAAAACGTATATTTTGAATTTCTCAAAGATAAGTTACATGACAATTGAAGCTATCACACAAACGCTCAAAAGTCATTCTTCACTATTACACCCCCCCTAATTTTGAACAGAGAATGTTGAAAGAAATGCACCACCCTCACTGTATGCATAAAAGTTCCAACAGCCTTAAAGAACATAGATCACCATGAAAACATATATGTGATATACCCTTTCAGGTCATCATTTAAAAATGTATAGTTCTCAGCATCTTTAAGTAAACTCAATGGTCTCTTGTACATATAACTACACGTCGCGATCCCCGTGGCTACATCACAAAAATGGAATACAAAAGCAGACATTCAATGACCACCAACACATCCAAAAGTAACATGCAAAAATATCCATTAGGAACATTTCACTACCCATATCACTGTATACATACTTCTTTCAAAGCATGTTTAAACTCATATTTTTGTACGAAGATTCTTTGAAAACCATCTTTCAGACCAATTTTCATTTTTCAAGGTTATTCAGGGAGTTGCAACCCCGCCATTAACTGCGACGATTATGCCATTTCCATTAAGTGAATACATATATATACACACATATTACAGTACTGTGCACTCTAAAGGTTTATTACTGTAAACTTCAAACTCATGTTTTTCTAGTGTATTTCTAGAACAACCATCTCTAAAACCTATTTTCACAGTGAGGCCAGAGATCGCAATGACGTTGGTCATCGCGATCTCCGTGGTTACGTCATGAAAGCAGAAAGCAAAAGCAGGAATTAAATAGCCACCACCACATAAAAAAATTATAACTATATGTTTAATTCTAACCATCATAGTACATAACTCACTATATAAAAACATTTATCAGAATCTCAATATCTCTATAACAATGCGTATTAATGATTCACTGATATATTGTTTTATATTTCAACCAATATTCACGATGTCGCTGCGATATTCGCGGTACATGGGGGGCCATGCTGTTGGTTGTGCCATCATTGAAAATATTGCGCACAGTTTAAAAAATCAATTTTGGACACATAACTTGTGTCATGAACACTCATTTCTCAATTATGTGGTCAGAGTACCTCTACTCTGACCCCTTTTTCGGAAATGTTCAGCCCCAGGAACCATTCCTGATCAATAAAATGGGTGCGGCACCTTTCTGTTCAGGTTCTGTCCAGCCAATCAGAGAATTCCCATTGGTGCACACCTACAAACAACCCTGCAAAACAGCTCACATTCCCACTCACACTCCCATTCAATCACTCACACACACACTTACACACCCATGCAACCACTCACACACCCAATCACACAGCTACTCAGATACCTACTTGCATACCCATACAACCACTCACTCACCCATTCAAACAGTCATACAACAACTCACACACCCATACAATCACTCACACACCCAATCACACTCCCAAAAATGCACTCACAAATCCATTCACAGACTCATACAGACACTCACATGCACACTGACAGACCTATACAGCCACTCACACACCCAGTGTCAGATCCCTACAGCCCCTCACACACCCACTCACACAGCCATACAACCACTTGCACACTGATACAGACAGTCACAAATTCACTCAGATGACTTATGTTAGAAACATAATCACTCAGTAGTACTAGAGAAAGACTAGTAATTTAACTTATGATTTAGCTTAGTATGCCATTGCTTAATTTGTGCCATCAGGAACATACTTCTTCTTAATAAGATACAGCAGATGTGGTTTACTCCACAGATTCAAAAGCATATCCATATCAGTATTACATTACTTTTTTAAACAACAGACAATAATAAGACTTCTTCCTAAGACATGCAACACTGTACTTAATTTTATTCACTTTCATGCTGACAGCATCCAATGAAATATATATTTTTAATTTTTGTTTATTTTAAACTCCATTTTAACAGTTTTTCCTTTGGAAAACCTCCTTATTCAGCTCCAGCCTTCTCCTTACTACTAATATTCCTTCACTTCAAAATGCTTAGAGTATGGATTGTGGGTAATAGCTGTATCTATTGAGCTGAAGAGGTATTGGTAGGGACTTGGGTTTGCCAAATGAGTAGATTTTTTGGTTTGGCCAGAGAGGGTTAAAATGTCATCAGTTGCTGGTTTTGGTTAAATCCGTCATAGATTCCCAAGCTCCTCACCTTATGATTGTGCAATGTGGTGGCAATGACCTAGGCACATTGACTGGGGTAGGGCTGGCAATCCTAATGAAAAAACCTTTGAAATACTGATGTCACTTTTCCCTCACACTGTCTTGGTGTAGTCTAATAGATGCCATAGACAGAAATGGAAGTGGTCAAATTAATTCTGTCCACAGATTGACAAAGCCAGGGAACATGTTAATAAAATTGTTTCCGCATTCCTCAGAGACCGTTACACGGGCTGCATCTATGAAAACAAGGTGAGTTTTGACATGCATGGAATTTATAGAAATGATGGAGTGCACTTTACAGATGGAGGCAACAAGGTCCTTCTAAGTAACCTGAAATTCTGCATCTGGTCTTAAGTGTAGCAGCCATATACACACAACCAATTTGTCAGAGCCACCATAGTACACAAAATACTGAGATGTTTTTTATAAAGTGTTTTTTACATTTTTGACAATCTTCGTGACAACGTTGTGATCCTCGTGGCTACGTTGTGAAAATGGAATCAAGAATGTAGACATTCAATGACCACCAACACATCGAAAGATAATATGCAAAAATATCCATTCTGATCATTGCACTACCCATATTACTATGTACATACTTCCTTCATATTAAAACTCATATTTTTGTACTAAGTTATTTTAAAAACTATCTTTCAGACCAATTGTTATTTTTTACAGTTATTCAGGGCGTCGCAACATCGCAACAATCGCGCCATTTCCATGAAGTGAATATACATACATACACACATATTGTAATATTTTGCACACAAAAGGTTTATTACTGTACACTTCAAAGTCATGTTTTTTTGTGTATTTAAAGAACAACCATCTCTAAAACCTATTTTTAATTTTCACAGTGAGGCCAGAGATTACAATTACATTGGTCATTGCAATCTCTGGGGTTAAGTCACAAATGCAGAAAGCAAAAGCAGGAATGAAATAGCCTCCACCACATTAAAAAATTATAACTATATATTTAATTCTAACCATCACAGTACATAACTCACTATATAAGTACCTCTATAAAAAATGTATCAGAATCTCAATATCTCTATAGCAATGAGTATTAATGATTCACTTATATATTTTTATATTTTTATATTCCCACGAATAATCACAATGTCACTGTGATATCCGCAATATCCCTGTGATGGTACATGAGGGGCCATGCTGTCGGTTACGTCATCGTTGGAAATATCACGCACAATTAAAAAAATCAATTTTGGACATGTAACTTGTGTCACGAAGACCCCCATTTCTCAAGTATGTGGTCAGAGTATCTCTACTCTGACCCCATTTGTTAGCTTTTTCGGCAATTTTAAGCCCCAGGAACTTTTCCTGATCAATAAAATGGCTGCTGCAACTTTCTATTCAGATTCTGGCCAACCAATCAGAGCATTCCCATTGGTGCACACCTACACATACAACCGCACAACCATTCACATATCCATTCACACACCCTTTCAACCACTTACACACCCACGCACACTCACACAGCTACTCAGACACCTACTTGCATACCCATACAAACACTCACTTACCCATTCACACAGCCATACAATCACTCACAAACCTAATCACACACCAACAAATGGACTCACAAATCCATTCACTGACCTATGCAGACACTCACATACACACTAACAGACCTATACAGCCACTCACACACCTAGTGACAGATCCATACAGCTACCCATGCACCCACTCACACAGACATACAGCCACTCAGACACCCACTCGCACACTGATACAGACAGTCACAAATCCGCTCAGATAACATATGTTAGAAACATAATAACTCAGTAGTAGCAGAGAAAGACTAGTAATTTAACTTATGCTGTAGCTTAGTATATAGCTTTAAGCCTCTGAAACATTTATGAAACACTTAAACTCACTGGATGATGTCATCAGTGATGTAATTTGAGATGTCATCAGTGATTTCACCAGTGCTGATGTCAGAAGAGATGTAATATGAAAGGTCATAAGCATTGCAGGGGCGTAAGTTATATTTAGCTATATGGATCAGTTAGTGAGTGTGTGAGTGGCCATTTGTATCTGTAACTGGGTGTGTGAATGGCTGTATGGGTGTGTGAGTGGGTGTATGAGTAGTTTTCTGGGTGTTTGAGTAGCTGTATGGGTCTGTGAGTGAGTATGTTAGTGGTTTTGTGGGTATGTGAGTGGGAGTGGGAGTGGCTGCATGGGTATGTGAGTGGCAGTGTGGGACTGTGAGTGTATGTGAGAGTGGCTGAATGGGTGTGTGAATGTATGTCTGAGTGGCTCTGTGGGTGTGTCAGTAGCATTGTGAGTGACTTGGCCAGAACAGAACAGAACCTCCCCCTATCCAACAAGAGTCCACACTTTTGCACAAAATGTCTACCTAAATAGAGTACTTTCTACTGCTTGATTAGTAAATGCTACCTCATTTGGTAAAAGCTACTGCATCTTCTACACTACAGCCGTGTAATGGACCATGAGGACATTACTCCAGTGATCCTGTGTGCATGCCGACCCAGGGCACCCAGTCTGCAGCGTTGGGGACCGTTGGGGGAGCCTTAATGCGCCTGCGGTCCCTTCCAGCTTCCTACCTCCAGCAGGGAGCTGGCATTACTCATGCACATAGGGAGCAGCCAAAAATGCTGCTCCGTGCATGTGGGACCAATCCTTTCATCTATTTTCTTGCCCGCTTGACAACTGGCAGGAAAACAGATGAAAGGTCTGCTCCCAGCAAGCGGGAGCAATTTTTCAGCTCCCACCCACTGGGAGCAGACTTATTGTTTGCTCTCACTTGGTGGGAGCTGTCAAAAGCTCCAGATAAGCGAAAGCATACAGATTATTCCCAGACTTATTGTTTGCTCTCACTTGGCGGGAGCTGTCAAAGCTCCAGATAAGGCAAAGCATACAGATTAATCCCAGCGGTGGGCACCCTGGGACACAGGGAGCCGGTCCTGTGAGGTGGCCATTAATGGCTCCAGGAGGGGGGAAGCATCGCACCCTCCTCCTTTGTCTTTATTCGGCCTGGTCCTGGTGAGGTGGTGGTCCAAAAGGCCTTACATGGTACAGGTGGCGTGCAACACAGTCCCCTCCCCCTTATTTATTAGTTGGCCTGGCTTCAGGGTGGTGGTGGTCCCTGGAGCCATAATGACCCTGGTGTGGAAATATGGATTTTTCTGGTCAGTTATGTCCCCTATCTTGGACCCCAACGGTTCCATGTGCATGTCACAAGTACATGTATGGTCCCTCCAGTTCCAGTTATGAAGACGCAAATACATGTGCGTCCACCGTCAACATGTCCTCTGTCAGATCCGCCATGAATAGGCCGGATATTCCATTCCTAAATATGAAAGGCCACCGGCTTTGTATGGTTCACTTATGCCATTTTACAGTCCAGGCAAGTAGGCCCTGATTCTGTCATCAAAACTCCTCTTGCCTTCTGCCTCTGAAAGCCCCAGTCTGAGCCTGCATCTGTGACCATGAACTTTGTCTCATTCTCTGCGCGGCTCACGAAGCCTGACATCAGCCTATTCTCTGCCAAGAACTGTATTTCACCTTCGAATTATCTGCTTCCCCCTCAGCCGATGCATTCCTGCCTAGTAGTTTAAGTAAACATTCTTCCAGTTGTGGTAAATAAAATAAATATTACCGGACTGAATTTCATGCGGAATCTTAAATTAAAGTAAAATAGCTCAAAATAACGAGAGGCAGAATCCGTGGTATAAGAGGTTTCTAATGGGCTTTATTCCATTCAAAATGGCCGACTCGAGTCGCGGCCCTCAGGTTCCGTCACCACGAAGGTTCAGGAAGTGAAGTACAATAATTTATTAACAGACATGTATTTTTATAATAAGTACATTACAATGAAACGAATGTAGAAGGCGTAACATTTGATAAGAAAAATGACAAAACAGTGACATAATCGAAACTAGGCGTAATAAGGAATAAAAGAAACATGATTGGTTAGAATTATCAGACATAGGTGGATCTATAAGATAATACTTGGCATAGATGCGCGCGCGGCAGCATGACGTGTAATTGACGTGCAACTAGGGGGTGAAGGGGACTTGACATTTAGCTCTACATGTGGAGACGAGAAGTCTGGGGTCAAGTCATCCTAATCCCAAATCATATCTAACATCCTATGTTTAAAGAACTATGTTATCCACAAGGAAGAGACTCTCGGACAGAATCTATTCTATACTGACTGTGTGCGTGTACAAGCGTCTAAGTGTCTATATGAGATGCGAGGGGCAGAAAACTTTCCATGGCAACAGGGCTATGAATCACTTGCAGGAGGACGGAAAGGCTGAGTCCTTTGCTTGTGAGCTAAAGGAAATGTTTACCTAAATCACTGGACAGGAATGCATCGGCTGAAGAGCAAAATAGATAATTCGAAGGTGAAATACAACTTCTTGGTAGACAGGCGAAAACTAGCCGAGGCAGGCACCGTTAGCTGCACAGGGAGTAGGACAAAGTTCATGGATACAGATGCGAGCTCAAGCTGAAGCTGTCAGAGACAGAGAGCAGGGAAAGGCTTTGAGGACAGAATCGGGCCTACTTGCCTGAACTGTAAAAATGAAGTAACTTAGCCATATAAAGTCGGTGGCCTTTTATACTTAGGAATCGAATATCCAGCCCATTGATGGCGGATCTGACAGAGAACATGTTGACGGTAGACACACATATGTTTGCGTCTTAGAAACTGGAACTGGAGGGAACATACATGTACTTGTAACATGCATATAGAACCGTTGGGGTCCAAGATAGGGGACATAACTGATCAGGAAAATCCACATTTCCACATTCCCTCCTTGTCCCCTTCTTGCCCTTCACGAGACATCAATCTTCATTAATCCATTGATTTGCTCATGGAGCATCATTTCTTCTTCTTTCTTCTTCCGGGATCTTGAGCGAAAACCTTGATGTGGAATGCATGATGTAGCACACAGACCACAAATCGCTGGTCCACATTGTAGGCATAAACAACAACTGAAGAGCATAAGAAGGCCAATACCTAGGAAGGATAGAACTCTCCATCCCCAGGCTGATATCACACTCCAAAACCACCCGGACCACGTCCAAGTGCCTGGATTCTCGTGTATCTGGCTTACAATCTTATGAAGGCGTGTTATAGCTTTATATACAGATGGCGAATTTTCTGGTATGAATATGCAGCAGCTGGATCCGATGACCCTGCAAGCTCCGCCCCTATCGGCCAGGATGACGTCAAGGACAAGACGATTCTGGAGAACAACAATTCTCATCACTGACTGTTCCTCTGTCAGATTGCCTAGGGCGGCTATAGTTTCGTTTACTACAGCTTCAAGAGTCTTGGTGAGTCTGCGTATCAGCTTGCTATTTGATATAGTACCTATATAGGGAAAGATACCTTTATTGAAATCTACATACTTGTCCCATGCTGTCTCAGTATAATCGACAACTGGGAGATCTCTTTGCTCTCTATTGTGTACTAAATGAACATTTCGATAATAATCAGGGGGAGCTAGGAAAACAGGTGGCAAAAGGAATGCTATGTAACAGGTACCATCCCAATCTAGAGGCAGACGCATATATGCGGTCTGACCACATATAAAGTAGGAATGGCGAGAAGCTCTAAATGAAGATTTACCTTGATCACTATATTCTACTGTAGTAACGCATTTACTATGGCCCATATGTATGGAACCAACTTTTCTTACACATAATTCACCCTTAACTGGAAATACTGACATAGTGGGTAAAATTAGTTCAACTTCGGATTTGACATTCAGAATCATAAGATTAGGCGTAAAATTACCTAATTTATACACTTCATTTTCTAAATCAGTTCCTGTTCTACTGGGGTGACCCTCCTTATTAGGGTGACAGACTTTGAATAAAACTAGATTCAGATTTCCCCATATCCAATGTTGTTGATAAACTGCTGTGTCTGGGTCTATGGAATTTAATAAACTAAACCATGCTCCACAGGAGCCATTGTGTGTGAATGGATGTGGAAAGAAAGGCAGAACTCCTTTGTTATTCTGATAGGGAGGAAGTCGGCCACACACCCAACAATTGGTCGCATTACTAGTCTGATGGGAATAATGTAACATACTAATGAATGTGTTATTGCGCAGCGCAAGTCTATAAGATAATTCATGTGGCGGTAGGTCACTAAAAGAATGTTCATCAGTTATATTGAAAACACGTTTAGAAACAGGATAATACATATGCAACAATATACTTGCAGTAACTATTAAAAAACTCAAGGAAGACAAAATTAATAAAGTCACAATACAGTGGTTACGCAGTAATTTACAATAAGCATGTCGTTTCATTATGATTCTGGACTCTACATGATTCAGACCTAAGGGGTACATGTCGGGACAGATTCAACCGCTTCACCTTGGAGAGGACTTAAACAATCAAATCGTCCGACAGTTTAGATCTGGACCTGAGTTTCTGTTTATAGAGTTCGGTGCTACTGGCCTCAGCCAAAGGTAGCTTTGAGTCTATGGGGGAAGACACACGGGCAGTACTGTCTGTGTCAGGAGGAAGTCCATGAAATTTTTTTACGTGACTGGAATGAATCCACCCTTTTCGTCCCTCGATCTTCACGGCTGTTCTTGTGGTCAACAGGACCAACTTGGGTGCTTTCCACCTGGGCTCCAATTGACTTTTCCTGTCGAAGTTTCTCACAAAGACAAGATTACCCGGAACAACGTCATGGGGTTTCGCCTCAGTGTTGTCGGGAAAGGCTGCAGCTACCTGTGAACGAGAAGATTGTAGTGCAGACATCAAGGAAGCCAGGTAATCTGTCAGCATATTACAGTCAACATCAGTTATTTTACGTGGTATAGGCGTCCCCCACATATTCGGTGGTCTACCAAAGATCACCTCATACGGGGATAGCCCTGTTCTAGAGTGTGCTACCATTCTCATGTAAAAGAGTGCAACTGGTAATGCTACTATCCAGTCGACACCTTTCTCTCTACATATTTTGGACAGTCTGATTTTCAGTGTCTGGTTATGTCTTTCTACGAGACCTGCTGCCTCAGGGTGTCGGACACAGTGGAATTTCCACTGATATCCCAACAAGAGTGAGACATGTTTCATTAATTCGGATGAGAAAGGCTGACCGTTATCTGAATATACAACACGTGGTAAACCGTACCGTGGGAAGAATTCTCGAACTAGCTGCTTGGCAGTAGTCGAGGCAGTGTAATCTGATACGGGATACGCCTCTGTCCAACGGGAGAGAGCGCAGACAACTACGAGGACATATTTGAATCCTCGACAACGTTCCATCTGAATATAATCCATCTGGAGGACTTCAAAAGGGTGGTCAGGAGGCTGAAATCCACCCTGCTCTACGGGAACACTCTTTCCTGGATTAAACTGACAACATATCATACAGGTACGAACTTTTTGTTTAGCTGCTGCTCGTAAATGTTTGTTGAACCAAATGTGCTGAATGCTGTCTAGCATAGCCTTCTCTCCTAAATGTGCTGGACTGTGAACTGTAGCTATAATGGCTTGAACCATGGAATCGGGGAGAAACCATACAGATTTCTCCTTCGTCATCCATCCTTGATCTGTCTGGATCCCTCCTAGTTCAGTCCATTTCTTTATTTCTTCTGCTGTGGCATGTGTCTGTATGTCAATTACGTCAAGTGTGGGATCCTTAATTGTCATACACTGTGTTGGTGTCTGAACTATTGGCTTTGTCATGTCTAATGTGCGATTCTGAGCAGTCTGTTTAGCTGTTCTGTCAGCTAAATCATTGCCTTGAGAAATGGTATCAGTAACCTTCGTGTGTGCTTTACATTTCATAATCGATATAGCAGTGGGTAGATGTATTGCGTCTAACAAGGCATGAATGAGGGGTCCGTGCTGAATATGGGCACCATGGGACGTTAGATAACCTCTCTCTCGCCACAGCACACCGAAGTCGTGTACAACTCCGAATGCATAACGTGAGTCAGTGTATACATTAACTTTCTTATTTGTGGCTTGAATACAGGCTTGCGTTAGAGCAATAAGTTCTGCTGCTTGGGCTGACAGAATATCTATACAATGTGTCTCAATAACTTCAGTGTCTGTTGTGACTGCATACGCGGCCACTAAATCTCCTGTACTTGCTCTCATGCATGATCCGTCTACATACAACGTCAGGTCTGGATCTAACAATGGAACGTCTGTCAAGTCTTGTCTAGGTTTCGTCTTTATTTCAATGATTTCAACACAATCATGAGCTAGTGGGTCTGTTCCAATTACAGGTAATAGTGTAGCAGGATTCAATGTATTACACCGTCGGATCTCTATGTGTGGTTGAAACAATGTCAGTTCATAACCGGTAAGTCTTGCTATGGTCAAGTGTTGCGTTTGTGTTCGGTTCACAAGAACCTCTACTGCATGTGGTACTTGAACTGTCAATGGGTGTCCTAATACTATGGCATCGCTTTGTCTGATTGCTAAAGCTGTCGCTGCCACTGATTTCAGACATGCAGGCAAAGCCTGAGCTACGGGATCTAATGTACTGGAAAAATAAGCACATGGCTTGCGTGATCCTGCTTGATCCTGAGTGAGTACTGACAAGGCAGTACCTTCGCGTTCTGTAACAAAGAGTGTAAAAGGTTTGCTATAACATGGTGTTGCTAAAACAGGTGCTTGACATAAAGCTTCCTTTAGGCTTTCAAAAGCTTGTGTATGTTCCTGAGTCCAAGGGAGAACAGTCGATGTGGCTGCCTCCTGTGTGGTTAACTGAATGAGTGGTTTTGCTAGAAATGCGTACTGAGGGATCCACTGCCTACAATATGAAGTGAGGCCTATGAAAGCCCGCACCTCCTTCTGTGTCTGGGGTATTGACATGTTAGCAATTAACTGGATACGATCTGGTGTAAGCTGCCTTCCCTCCTTGGACAGCGAGTGACCAAGATAAATAACTCGCTGAACACAGAATTGCAGCTTAGAAGGGGACACCTTGTGCCCCTTGTCGGCTAGGAAATGTAAAACTGTCAGAGAAGCTTTTTCACATTCTGGCTCGCTTCTCGCGGTGATCAGCAGATCATCGACATATTGAAGCAGTGCAGTATTGACTGGCATGTGTATACTGTCAAGTTCTCGTTTCAGTGCTTGGCTGTAGATGCTGGGGCTTTCTGTAAATCCTTGGGGAGCGCGTGAGAATTTAAAGCTGCGCCCATTTAAACTGAATCCGAACAAGTATTGGCTTTCCGGATCTATTGGGACGCTGAAAAAGGCATTCTTGAGATCAATTACAGTAAAGAATGTTGCTTCGGAATCAATTGCTGTCAACAATGATGATATATCAGGGACCACAGGGAATTGTGGTACAATACACTTGTTTAGTTCACGCAAATCAATAACCAATCGGTATACTGGCGGAGCAGTAGGATCAGTTCGTTTAAGAATCGGAATTATCGGTGAATTACATACATTGGAGTCTGTTTCTACAACTACTCCCTGGGCAATTAGTTCATCAATGATTTTCAACAAAGCCACTACAGCATCATGCGGTAACTTGTATTGTCGCATTCGTGGTAGTACCACTCCTGCTTTCAATGTAACTCGATAGGGTGTAATGTTCATGCAGCCAACATCCGTAGGGCCTTGTGCCCATAGATGTGCTGGTAAAATCTGTAGTCGGGGATCCATGTCTCTAGACACATAGTGACCTTTAAAATCACGCAAAAACAACCTTACTCCTTCCGGAGAACAACATATTATGGCTCCTAGTGCTTTCAGAGTTTTAATTCCTAACAAATTTTCTGGGCATGATTTAGTAAGCAATAAATCTGTAATTCGTGTCAAAGGTCCTATCGTAAGTGGTAGAGGCTGTGATACTTCATTAACAATAGGTTTTCCTGAAAAACCAAGGGAAACATTTTGAGAGCCTGAGAGGGGTGCCCCTGGAACTTCACTACGTTTTATGGTTGTTCGACTTGCCCCTGTATCGAGTAAGAATTTTCTATCTTGACCTAATAATTCACTATGTACATAAGGTCCTTCTTGATCTACCGGAATCTCGATAAGCGGTAAGTCAACTTCCCTCTCTAGGCTGGTTCATGTGTAACGCTGATACTCAGGGTATTCATACTGTGCAGTCTGATACATTTGTTGTGTTGTGGTTTGTGTGGCAGTAGCAGGCAACGGTGGTGCAGCTGGCACAAACTGTATGGGTTGCTGTGAGGCTGGCATAGACTGTTGCTGAACTGGCACGGACTGTCCATGCTGCATAGCTCCTTTTTCATCCTGATCTTGTCTAACTAATCGTGGTCTCTCTTTTGCAATACCTATAGCTATATTTCGTTTCAGGACTTGACAATCATGTACATAATGGCCTAGTTGTTTACAGTAATTGCAGGTTCCTTTTACAGGAACTGCAGAATCACCAGAATGTGTCACACCCTTTTTGTGACCATCTGCTGGTACTGTCTGAGAAACTAGCATTTTCATTTTTGTATCCTTCATGCGTCTATGCTCGTGTTCTTGTTCATCCCTAATTCTATTGTGATGATACTGTAACATTTGTAGCATTTGCGACGGAGTGTTACTTTGCCAGGTACTCTCGAATTTCAATATTCTATTCTTCACTGGAGGCAATGCATTTTCCACTAATTTTGTCACAAATAAATGTGGATATGAGTCACTACTTGCTTTTATACCACTATTTATACCAAAACATTTTTCAAATCGAGCATAATAATCGCTTGTGTCTTCATCTTGCTTTTGTTTACAGGCTGTGATTGCACCCCAATCTTCCTTTTTTGTAGTTAATAAACGTGGCAGTACCTGTACTAGTAAACCTGGTAATAGTTTAACTTTATCTCCGAGCCCTGAACCTGCGGCTCGTCTGATACGTAATGATGCCAGGACCATTTCGTCCTCTTTACCAACCACTGGGTCATATCTACAATTTACAAGGAGTTCCTTAAGCGTACGTTCATTTACGAACTTAGGTGTACGTGAATGTGCTGACTCTTGAAAAACAAGTTTATTTATTCTAGGTGGTGTGAAAGTACTGCTAGCACCTCCCGTGGCCCCATCTGGGGCGTCGGGTGTGAATGGGTTCGTCGAACGTGACACAGCAACTATGGGTGTCGATACCCCTGTAGAGTCGACTGCGGAGACAGATGCGGAAACAGATGTGCTTGCCGAAGCTTGTATCGGGACTTGCTGTTGCACGGGGACAGATACCTGATCCTGACGTTGAACCCCTCCGCCAGACGGTCTATGTGGTGTGGCGTTAGCATACTCGGGAGCTGCATCGTCTAGATATGAGGAAAGAAAAACATCTTCTGCGGTTCTGGGATGCCCCTTTGGATGTACCTTAATTGGAAATAATGGGGGTGGCAAGTCTTTTGGCACCTCCGTAACAGCCTTAGGTAGTCCTTCGGCTAGAAGGGGATACATACCATTCATAAGAGCATTTCTTTGTCTATTTACTTGTTCTGATCTCACTCGGATACCTTCCTCAATTAATACATTTTCTTGAACTTTATTTGAACTTTCTTTACTCCTCTCTTCTTGTCTACGTGCTTTTTCTGTTCGTCTATGAGATTCTTTACGCCATAACTCAACAGCGTCTTTCTGTGACTGTCTGACCTTTCTTTTCCATAACTCTTCCTCCACTTTCATGATGCACTCTGCATCCCAGGTTCCCGCTATGGGCCACCTTTGACTTTCCGGTAATCCTTTGGTATAATCTACCCATAGATCAAGAAACAATATGGCATCTAAGCCATGTTTATGGTACATGAAATGTCCTGGAGTGTCTCTAGGAGGAATGGGAACTGCTTCTTCAAGCACCCCTTTTCTGGTAGTAATCTGTCTTAACTTCGAGAAGAGCGGCATATTGACAACTGATCTGATAC
Source organism: Triturus cristatus (assembly GCF_964204655.1). Taxonomy (NCBI): domain Eukaryota; kingdom Metazoa; phylum Chordata; class Amphibia; order Caudata; family Salamandridae; genus Triturus; species Triturus cristatus. The sequence goes on along the minus strand of NC_140584.1, from coordinate 766,119,487 downwards.
TTACTCTTGAACTTACTTAATACGAGAAACACAATAATGAACAGTGAACAATGAACAGTCATTCATACCACAATATGCAAGACATTTTCTGAATACTTTAAACATTAAACATTAAACATTATAACAATGATCGACAATGATGACAGTCTGCTTAACTAATCACCACGCTGAATTCTTGACAATAACTGAATACTTCGGAATACTTGATATACTGCTAAACAGTACATATACACTGCTAAACAGTGCAGACCGGATTTGTGTACCCAAATCCGTCTTGACCGGCACAACCTATGTGCGCGTCAACACGCCTCCCCGGCGATGGTACTCACCGAGTAGCTCCTTGAAACGGAAGGCCTCAGAGAATGGACAGGACTCGATAACTGCGGACATCGGACCCTCTGGACGTCGGGATTTCGGAAAACCTGGTGGGCCTCTGTATACCTCGGATCTTGCTCTCTCAGCTAGGCTCTGGTCGGGATACTTCGCACTTCTCACCGCCTCGTCTGGGTTGATCGCAGCCTCAGTCGCCCCCGCTTGACCGGAGGGAGCTTACAGGAAATCCTGCTGGTACGCGTTTATGGTCCGTCCAGCTGTGGCAGGAGACCGGGCCTGCAACGCACCGCCGGCGCGTGAGATGAGAAAGTGTCCCTGTTCGGGCGCCATTATGTGGTAAATAAAATAAATATTACCGGACTGAATTTCATGCGGAATCTTAAATTAAAGTAAAATAGCTCAAAATAACGAGAGGCAGAATCCGTGGTATAAGAGGTTTCTAATGGGCTTTATTCCATTCAAAATGGCCGACTCGAGTCGCGGCCCTCAGGTTCCGTCACCACGAAGGTTCAGGAAGTGAAGTACAATAATTTATTAACAGACATGTATTTTTATAATAAGTACATTACAATGAAACGAATGTAGAAGGCGTAACATTTGATAAGAAAAATGACAAAACAGTGACATAATCGAAACTAGGCGTAATAAGGAATAAAAGAAACATGATTGGTTAGAATTATCAGACATAGGTGGATCTATAAGATAATACTTGGCATAGATGCGCGCGCGGCAGCATGACGTGTAATTGACGTGCAACTAGGGGGTGAAGGGGACTTGACATTTAGCTCTACATGTGGAGACGAGAAGTCTGGGGTCAAGTCATCCTAATCCCAAATCATATCTAACATCCTATGTTTAAAGAACTATGTTATCCACAAGGAAGAGACTCTCGGACAGAATCTATTCTATACTGACTGTGTGCGTGTACAAGCGTCTAAGTGTCTATATGAGATGCGAGGGGCAGAAAACTTTCCATGGCAACAGGGCTATGAATCACTTGCAGGAGGACGGAAAGGCTGAGTCCTTTGCTTGTGAGCTAAAGGAAATGTTTACCTAAATCACTGGACAGGAATGCATCGGCTGAAGAGCAAAATAGATAATTCGAAGGTGAAATACAACTTCTTGGTAGACAGGCGAAAACTAGCCGAGGCAGGCACCGTTAGCTGCACAGGGAGTAGGACAAAGTTCATGGATACAGATGCGAGCTCAAGCTGAAGCTGTCAGAGACAGAGAGCAGGGAAAGGCTTTGAGGACAGAATCGGGCCTACTTGCCTGAACTGTAAAAATGAAGTAACTTAGCCATATAAAGTCGGTGGCCTTTTATACTTAGGAATCGAATATCCAGCCCATTGATGGCGGATCTGACAGAGAACATGTTGACGGTAGACACACATATGTTTGCGTCTTAGAAACTGGAACTGGAGGGAACATACATGTACTTGTAACATGCATATAGAACCGTTGGGGTCCAAGATAGGGGACATAACTGATCAGGAAAATCCACATTTCCACATTACCAAGCAAAAGGCCCGGCTTCTCTGTCCTCATGCAAGTAATTCATAGCCCTGTTACCATGGAATAATTCCTACCCCCTCGCATTCAGTGTAGACACTTAGACGCTTGTACACGCACGCACAGTCAGTATAGAATAGATTCTGTCCGAGAGTCCTTCTTTTATGGATAACATAGTTCTTTAAACATAGGATGTTAGATATGATTTGGGATTAGGTTGACTTGACCCCCCAGACTTTTCGTCTCCACATGTAGAGCTAATGTCAAGTCCCCTTCACCCCCTAGTTACACGTCAATTACACGTCATACTGCTGCGCGCGCATCTAGGCCAAGTATTATCTTATAGATCCACCTATGTATGACATCATAACCAATTATGTTCCTTTTTACTCATTATTACACCCATTTTCGGTTACGCAGACCAAACGTCAATTTCCTTATCAATTGTTACGCCTACTGTATTCGCTTCATTGTAATGTATGTACTATAAAAGTTACTTCTTGTCAATAAAGTATGTACTTCACTTCCTGAACCCCCGTGGTGATGGAACTTGGAGCATCCGATTATAATCGATCACTGGAATAAAGCCCATTCCGAAACTCTAATATCACGGATTCTGCCTCTCATTTTACTGAGCTATTTTATAATGTTTCTGTATCAAATTCAGTCCCGGTAAAGGAATTTTTATTTACCACATGATGGCGCCCGAACAGGGACACTTTCTCATCTCACGCGCCGGCGGTGAGTAGCAGGCCCGGTCTCCTGCCACAGCTGGACGGACAATAACGCGTACCAGCAGGATTTCCTGTATCTCCCTCCGGTCAAGCGGGGGCGACTGAGACTGCGATCAACACCCAGACGAGGCGGTGAGAAGTGCGAAGTATCCCGACCAGAGCCTAGCTGAGAGAGCAAGATCCGAGGTATACAGAGACCCACCAGTTCGAAGTCAAGCCCAGTTTCCGACGAGTCGAGTCGAGTCCAGTCCGGTTCAAGTTCAAGTTACCGAGGCCTTCTGTTTCCGAAGCTACCCGGTGAGTACCATTACTGGGGAGGCATTTCTGACGTGCACATAGGTTGTGCCGGTCAAGACGGGTTTGGGTACACAAATCCGGTCTGCACTGTTTTAGCAGTGTATCTGTACTGTTTAGCAGTATATCAAGTATTCCGGAGTATCTAGTTAGTGTCAAGAATTAAGCGTGGTGATTAGTTATGCAGACGATCATCATTGTTGTTTCAGTTAAAGGTTTAATGTTTTCATGTTTAATGTGTTAAACGTCCTGCATATTGTGGTATGAATGGTTGTTCATTATTGTGCTTTTGTATTAAGTGTGTTCAAGATTAAGTATCAGATCAGATTGTCAATATGCCGCTCTTTTCGAAATTAAGACAGATCACTACTAGAAAAGGGGTACTCGAAGAAGCCGTCCCTATTCCTCCTAGGGATACTCCAGGGCACTTCATGTATCACAAACATGGCTTAGACGCTATATTATTTCTTGATTTATGGGTAGACTACACCAAGGGATTACCAGAAAGTCAGAGGTGGCCCGCAGCGGGAACCTGGGATGCAGAGTGCATCATGAAAGTCGAGGAAGAGTTATGGAAAAGGAAAGTCAGACAGTCACAGAAAGACGCCGTCGAGTTATGGCGTAAAGAATCTCATAGACGTACGGAAAAAGCACGTAGATAGGAAGAGAAGAGTAAAGAAAGTTCAAACAAAGTTCAAGAAAATCTATTAATTGAGGAAGGAATCCGAGTGAAATCAGAACAAGTAGACAGACAAAGAAATGCCCTTATGAATGGTATGTATCCCCTTCTAGCCGAAGGATTACCTAAGGCTACTCCAGAGATACCGAAAGACTTGCCACCCCCATTATTCCCAATCAAGGTACATCCTAAGGGGCATCCTAGAACCGCAGAAGATGTTTTTCTTTCCTCATATTTAGATGACGCAGCTCCCGAGTATGCTAATTCCGCCCCACATAGACCGCATACCAGGGAGGTCCAACGCCAAGATCCAGCACCCGTATCCCTACAGCAACAAATCGAGTCACAAGTTCAGGCAAGCACATCTGTTTCTGCATCTGTTCCTACAGGTACTTCTATAGCTGAGTCCACACCTATAGTTGCTGTGTCACGTTCGACGAATCCTTTCACACCCGACGCGCCAGATGGGGCCACGGGAGGTGCTACCAATATTTTTCCTACGCCACCTAGAATAAATAAACTTACTTTTCAAGAGTCAGCGCATTCACGTACACCCAAATTCGTAAGTGCCCGTGCGCTTAAAGAACTTCTTGTAGATTGTAGATATGACCCAGTGCCCGGTATAGATGACGAAATGATCCTGGCATCCTTACGTATCAGACGAGCCGCAGGGTATTTAGCGAAGCTACCAGGAATGACTGCGCATCTAGATAAAATATATCATTTTGTCCAAACAGGGCGAGATCCAGAATGTATTAACAGAGCTATGGAATACCAGAAAGTAGAGATACAGGGGGAACTGTTACGTTTCCTCATAAACTGTGTGATCAGAAATCAAGACCGACCGGGGGTAGATCCGGATGCAATGCAAATTCTTACAAGGTGGAGCCAGAATATATCAGAAGGGAGACACGATAAGCAAAATTGTATAATAGCCATGTGCCGAAAGATCCGTAAAGAAATAGAACGCTTACACGAAGAGAGATTAGAGACAGACGAGTTCGAACAAAGTGAGGAAGAAGGGTCAGGACTGCCCGCAGGACAGTCGGACACCATAGCCTATGTAGGTAGAGGAAGATCTTGTAATAGGAATCAGACTAGATGTCATACTGACTCAATACGTCCGATATGTCCAGATAATGACAGGAATTTCCAAATACCTATAATTAATATAAGGTCTAACGAGCATTCGTTCCAAACCGCCGACAAACTACTCCGAGAACGAAGGGGTTATCATTTTCTCGATTCTATGGATGAACAAGATTTAGCAAGGGCAGCTGTCCATTGGGTGGACAGTCCCGGAAAATATAGTGATGAGACAGTAGTACGCACATTTTTGAATCTCACCCCAGATGAACAGAGGTTAGCTGGGATTTATATGATTCAACAACTCATTATACTATATCGGAGTCAGCATTCGGACCCTGGTCCCTTACCTGACATATTGACTGAATTGCTTATGAATAAATGGAGAGGTCCAGGTACTAAATTAATTAAAGAAATTCTAGAGTCAAGAAAGCAGTATATTCTTTTTGTATGCTCAGAGCATGTCTCATTGCCTGTCAAGGAAAGAACCACGTATCACATGGATAGACAGAATCCCTTACGAGAAGTGCACCCAATAAAAGGCGAGGACAACGAGTTTAGGCGCGTATTTGTATATACGCCCATATCAAAAATAGAATTGTTGCAAATGAAGAAAGTGGTACCCAGTCATGACAAAGATCCAGCGGGTTTTCACCGAGAAATTAAAGACATGTTACTCATGGGAGAGTATACCTATCCCGACATTATGACAATATTAAAGGTATTGATGCCTGCTGGTATTTATGAGAAACTCAAGGAAAAAGAGTGGGAGGTAGGAGACCAAAAGATAGAATGGTCAGCATTAGAAGCAGAAGAAAAGGCCCGAGGTCCAGGTTCGGGGCTTGGGGACAAAACTAAAGCACTACCAGGTCTACTAGTACAGGTACTGCCACGATTATTAACTACGAAAAAGGAAGATTGGGGTACAATTTCAGCCTGTAAACAGAAGCAAGATGAAGACACTAGTGATTACTATGCCCGATTCGAGAAATGTTTTGGTATAAATAGTGGCATAAAAGCAAGTAGCGAATCATACCCACATCTGTTTGTAACAAAATTAGTGGAAAATGCCCTGCCCCCAGTAAAGAATAGAGTATTAAAATTCGAGAGTACCTGGCAAGGTAACACTCCAACACAAATGTTACAAATGTTACAGTACCATCACAATAGAATTAGAGAGGAACAAGAACATGAACACAGACGCATGAAAGACACGAAAATGAAAATGCTAGTTTCCCAGACAGTTCCAGCTGAAGGACATAAAAAGGGTATGACACATTCCGATTCAGCAGGACCTGTAAAAGGGACATGCAATTATTGTAAAAAGCCAGGTCATTACGTACACGACTGTCCAGTTTTAAAACATAATATCGCCATAGGTAAAACACAAGAAAGATCACGGCCACTAAGACAAGATCAGAATGAACAAGGAGCTATGCAGCATGCCCAGGCCATGCCAGCCGCACAACAGCCAATACAGTTTGTGCCAGCTGCACCACCGTTGCCTGTTGCTGCCACACAGACAACAACACGACAAATGTATCAGACCGCACAGTATGAATATCCTGAGTATCAGCGTTACGCATGAACTAGCCTAGAGAGGGAAGTTGACTTACCCCTTATCGAGATTCCTGTAGATCAAGAAGGACCTTATGTACATAGTGAATTATTAGGTCAAGATAGAAAATTTTTACTCGATACAGGGGCAAGTCGAACAACTATAAAACGTAGTGAAGTTCCAGGGGCACCCCTCTCAGGCTCTCAGAATATTTCCCTTGGTTTTTCAGGAAAACCTATTGTTAATGAAGTATCACAGCCTCTTCCACTTACGATAGGACCTCTGACCCGAACTACAGATTTATTGCTTACTAAATCATGCCCAGAAAATCTGTTAGGAATTAAAACCCTGAAAGCTCTAGGAGCCATAATATGTTGTTCTCCGGAAGGAGTAAGGTTGTTTTTACGTGATTTTAAAGGTCACTATGTGTCTAGAGACATGGATCCCCGACTGCAGACTTTACCTACACATCTATGGGCACAAGGCCCTACTGATGTTGGTTGCATGAATATTACACCATATCGAGTCACACTAAAGGCAGGAGTGGTGCTACCACGAATGCGACAATACAAGTTACCACCAGATGCTGTAGTGGCTTTACTACAAATCATTGACGAGCTTATTGCCCAAGGAGTAGTTGTAGAAACAGACTCCAATGTATGTAATTCACCGATAATTCCGATTCTTAAACGAACAGATCCCACAGCCCCGCCAGTATATCGATTGGTTATTGATCTGCGCGAGTTAAACAAATGCATTGTGCCACAATTTCCTGTGGTCCCAGATATCTCGTCATTATTGACAGCTATTGATTCCGAAGCAACATTCTTTACTGTAATTGATCTCAAGAATGCCTTTTTCAGCGTCCCAATAGATCCGGAAAGCCAATATTTATTCGGATTTAGTTTAAATGGGCGTAGCTTCAAATTCTCCCGCGCACCTCAAGGATTTACAGAAAGCCCCAGCATCTATAGCCAAGCACTGAAACGAGAACTCGACAGTATCCACATGCCAGTTAACACTGCTCTGCTTCAATACGTCGATGATCTGCTGATCACCGCGAGAAGCGAACCTGAATGTGAAACAGCATCACTGACAGTTTTACAATTTCTAGCCGAAAAGGGGCACAAGGTGTCCCCTTCTAAGCTGCAATTCTGTGTCCAGCGAGTTGTTTATCTTGGACACTCGCTGTCCAAGGAGGGAAGGCAGCTTACACCCGACCGCATTCAGTTGATAGCTAACATGTCAATACCCAAGACACAAAAGGAGGTACGAGCTTTCATAGGCCTCACTTCATATTGTAGGCAGTGGATCCCTCAGTACGCATTTCTAGCAAAACCACTCATTCAGTTAACCACACAGGAGGCAGCCACACCGACTGTTCTCCCTTGGACTCAGGAACACACACAAGCTTTTGAAAGCCTAAAGAAAGCTTTATGTCAAGCACCCGTTTTAGCAACGCCATGTTACAGAAAACAGTTTACACTCTTTGTTACAGAACGCGAAGGTACTGCCTTGTCAGTACTCACACAGGAACAAGCAGGAGCACACAAACCATGTGCTTATTTTTCTAGTACATTAGATCCCGTAGCTCAGGCTTTGCCTGCGTGCCTGAAATCAGTAGCAGCGACAGCTTTAGCAATCAGACAAAGCGATACCATAGTGTTAGGACATCCATTGACAGTTCAAGTACCACACGCAGTAGAGGTTCTTGTAAATAGAACGCAAACACAACACTTGACTATAGCGCGACTTACAGGATACGAACTTACATTGTTTCAGCCACATATAGAAATCAGACGCTGTAACACATTGAATCCTGCCACACTTTTACCTGTAATCGGAACAGACCCACTAGCTCATGACTGTATTGAAGTTATTACTATAACGACAAAACCCAGACAAGACTTAACCGATGTCCCATTGTCAGATCCAGACCTGACATTGTATGTAGATGGTTCATGTATGAGAACAAGTACAGGAGAGTTAGTGGCTGCTTACGCAGTCACCACAGATACTGAAGTCATTGAAACTAATCGTATAAATACTTTGTCAGCTCAAGCCGCAGAGCTTATCGCTCTGACACAAGCCTGTATTCAAGCCACGAATAAAAAAGTCAACATATACACTGACTCACGTTATGCATTCGGAGTTGTACATGACTTCGGCGTGCTGTGGCGAGAGAGAGGTTATTTAACTTCCCACGGTGCCCACATTCAGCACGGACCCCTCATTCATGCCTTATTAGATGCAATACATCTACCCACTGCAATATCAATTATGAAATGTAAGGCTCATACGAAGGTTACTGATATCATTTCCCAAGGCAATGACCTAGCCGACAGAACAGCTAAACTGACTGCTCAAACTCAAACCCCCGACATGACAAAGACAATAGTTCCGACACCGACACATTGTATGACAGTTAAAGATCCTACTCTTGACGTAATTGACATACAGACACATGCTACACCAGACGAAATAAAGAAATGGACCGAATTAGGAGGGATCCAAACGGACCAAGGATGGATGATGAAGGAAAAGTCTGTATGGTTCCTTCCTGATTCAATGGTCCAAGTTATAATTAACACTATACATAGTCCAGCACATCTAGGAGAAAAAGCTATGCTAGACAGCATTCAACACATTTGGTTCAATAAACATTTACGAGCAGCAGCAAAACAAAAGGTCCGTACCTGTATGATCTGTTGTCAGTTCAATCCAGGAAAAAGCGTTCCCGTAGAACAGGGTGGATTTCAAACTCCTAATCATCCTTTTGAAGTACTCCAGATGGACTATATCCAGATGGAACGATGTCGAGGATTCAAATATGTTCTCGTAGTTGTCTGCGCTCTGTCCCGTTGGACGGAGGCATACCCGGTTTCAGATTACACTGCCCCGACTACTGCCAAACAGTTGGTTCGAGAATTCTTCCCACGATACGGTTTACCACGTGCTGTTCACTCAGATAACGGCCAGCCGTTCTCATCCGAATTAATGAAACATGTTTCACTTCTGTTAGGATATCAGTGGAAATTCCACTGTGTCCGACACCCCGAGGCAGCAGGTCTCGTAGAAAGACATAACCAGATACTGAAAATCAGAATGTCCAAAATATGCAGAGAGAAAGGTGTCGACTGGGTAGTAGCGTTACCAGTTGCACTCTTTTACATGAGAATGGTAGCACACTCTCGAACAGGGCTATCCCCGTATGAGGTGATCTTCGGTAGACCACCGAATATGTGGGGGACGCCTATACCACGCAAAATAACTGATATTGACTGTAATATGCTGACAGATTACTTGGCTTCCTTGATGTCTGCACTACAATCTTCTCGTTCACAGGTAGCTGCAGCCTTTCCCGACAACACTGAGGTGAAACCCCATGACGTTGTTCCGGGTGATCTTGTCTTTGTGAGGAATTTCGACCGAAAGACTCAGCTGGAGCCCAGGTGGAAGACGCCCAAGTTGGTCCTGCTGACCACGAGGACAGCCGTGAAGATCGAGGGCCGCAAGGGCTGGATTCATTCAAGCCATATCAAGAAATTTCATGGACTATCCTCGGATATAGACATTGTGCCCTGCACTCCCTCACAGACTGATACAAAACTTCCTTTTGTTGAACCGAACAACTCTGAAAATTACAAACTAAAGCTTAGGCCCAACAAGTCGAGCAATTTGATTGTTTAAGTCCTCTCCAAGGTGAAGCGGTTGAATTGTCTCTGACATGTATCCCTTGGACCTGAGTAGAGAAAATACCCGAAAAATGTTGAAACGACAGGCGTATTGTAAATCACTGCGTAGCCACTGCATAGTGACATTATTAATTTTGTTTTTATTGAGTCTCATAATAATTATTACAAGTATGTTGTTGCACATATATTACCCTATTTCTAGACATGTTTATAATGTTGCTGCTGAACATTCTTTTAGTGACTTACCTCCGCATGAATTGTCTTATAGACTTGCGCTGCGCAATAACACTTTCATTAGTATGTTACATCATTCCCATCAGACTAGTAATGCCACTAATTGTTGGGTGTGTGGCCGACTCCCTCCCTATCAGAATTATGAAGGAGTCCTGCCTTTCTTTCCACATCCATTTACACATAATGGCTCCTGTGGAGCATGGTTTAGTTTAATCAATTCCATAGACTCAGACACAGCAGTTTACCAAGATCATTGGATATGGGGAAACCTGAACCTAGTTTTACTCAAGGTCTGCTACCCTGACAAGGAGGGTCGCCCCAAAAGAACAGGAACTGATCTAGAAAATGAAGTATATGGATTAGGTAATTTTACACCTAATCTCATGATTCTAAATGTCGTATCTGAAATTGAACTAGTCTTACCCACCATGTCAGTATTCCCAGCGAAGGGTGAATTGTGTGTAAGAAAGGTTGGTTCCATACATATGGGCCATAGTAAATGCACTACTATAGTAGAATTCAGTGATCAAGGCAAATCTTCATTTAGAGCTTCTCGCCACTCCTACTTTATATGTGGTCAGACTGCATATATGCGTCTACCTCTAGATTGGGATGGTACCTGCTACATTGCATTCCTTTTGCCACCTGTCTTCCTAGCTCCTCCTGATTATTACAGAAATATTCATTTAGTACACAACAGAGAGCGGAGAGATCTCCCCATTGTCGATTACACTGAGACGGCATGGGACAAGTATGTAGATTTTAATAAAGGTATCTTTCCCTATATAGGTACTGTTACTAATAGTAAGCTGATACGTAGATTAACTAGAACCCTTGAAGCAGTAGTGAATGAGACTATTTCCGCCTTAGGCAATTTAACGGAAGAGCAGTCTGCTATGCGGATTGTTGTGCTTCAAAATCGTCTTGTCCTTGACGTCATCCTGGCTGATAGGGGCGGAGCTTGTAGGGTCATCGGATCAAGCTGCTGCGTATTCATTCCAGAAAATTCGCCATCTGTATATAAAGCCATCACTCGCCTTCATAAGATTGTAAGCCAGATACACCAGAACCCAGGCACTTGGACTTGGTCCAGTTGGTTTTGGAATATGGTATCAGCCTGGGGATGGAGAGTTTTATCCTTCCTAGGTATTGGCCTTCTCATACTATTCAGTTGCTGTCTATGTCTACAATGTGGACCAGCGATTTGTGGTCTGTGTGCCACATCGTGTATTCCACCACCAAGATTTCATTCGTCACGGAAGAAGAAAGAAGAACAAATGATGCTATATGAACAGATCAATGGATTGATGAAGATTGATATCTCTTGAAGGGCAAGTAGGGGACAAGGAGGGAATGTGGAAATATGGATTTTTCTGGTCAGTTATGTCCCCTATCTTGGACCCCAACGGTTCCATGTGCATGTCACAAGTACATGTATGTTCCCTCCAGTTCCAGTTATGAAGACGCAAATACATGTGCGTCCACCGTCAACATGTCCTCTGTCAGATCCGCCATGAATAGGCCGGATATTCCATTCCTAAATATGAAAGGCCACCGGCTTTGTATGGTTCACTTATGCCATTTTACAGTCCAGGCAAGTAGGCCCTGATTCTGTCATCAAAACTCCTCTTGCCTTCTGCCTCTGAAAGCCCCAGTCTGAGCCTGCATCTGTGACCATGAACTTTGTCTCATTCTCTGCGCGGCTCACGAAGCCTGACATCAGCCTATTCTCTGCCAAGAACTGTATTTCACCTTCGAATTATCTGCTTCCCCCTCAGCCGATGCATTCCTGCCTAGTAGTTTAAGTAAACATTCTTCCAGTTACCAAGCAAAAGGCCCGGCTTCTCTGTCCTCATGCAAGTAATTCATAGCCCTGTTACCATGGAATAATTCCTACCCCCTCGCATTCAGTGTAGACACTTAGACGCTTGTACACGCACGCACAGTCAGTATAGAATAGATTCTGTCCGAGAGTCCTTCTTTTATGGATAACATAGTTCTTTAAACATAGGATGTTAGATATGATTTGGGATTAGGTTGACTTGACCCCCCAGACTTTTCGTCTCCACATGTAGAGCTAATGTCAAGTCCCCTTCACCCCCTAGTTACACGTCAATTACACGTCATACTGCTGCGCGCGCATCTAGGCCAAGTATTATCTTATAGATCCACCTATGTATGACATCATAACCAATTATGTTCCTTTTTACTCATTATTACACCCATTTTCGGTTACGCAGACCAAACGTCAATTTCCTTATCAATTGTTACGCCTACTGTATTCGCTTCATTGTAATGTATGTACTATAAAAGTTACTTCTTGTCAATAAAGTATGTACTTCACTTCCTGAACCCCCGTGGTGATGGAACTTGGAGCATCCGATTATAATCGATCACTGGAATAAAGCCCATTCCGAAACTCTAATATCACGGATTCTGCCTCTCATTTTACTGAGCTATTTTATAATGTTTCTGTATCAAATTCAGTCCCGGTAAAGGAATTTTTATTTACCACACTGGAGAGGGGTCCGCATGGCCCTCCTTCAATAATAATTGTATTGACCTTGCCCCGGGGTGGTGGTGATCCCCTGGGCCAAGAACAGCCTACAGAAGGGTGGCTGCATGGCCCTCTCCTTTACGTTTTATGTTTACTCCTACCCCAGGAAGGTGGCAGGTCCATGTAACCATATGGCAATGGGGAGATTGGCCGCATGTACCCCCTCCCAATATTATGTTTAAAATTAAGCCCCTGGGTATGCAGCCCACCCAGGGGCCGATATTAAGTAAGCACAGGTGTGTTAGATGGGCTTCCAGAAACCAACTCAGGGTCTGTCAATCAGGTACAAATCAACCAGCACACTCAGGGGCCGATTCCGATCCGGGTCGGAAGGGCACCGAACGTGATTCGCCTGGAAAAACTACGAGCCGTACGCGTGTTTTCTGCCTGACTCGTACAGCTGTACGAGTGAGCAAGTACAATGCGAGATACGTGAAATTCACTGACCGAGTCGTTTCTGGTTCTGAGCCGCTCCATACGTCTCGGTCGTAAGCTAACCGTGGCGTGCAATGGTTGCGATTTACGACCGTGCCAGTACGATGCACGTGTCGGACAGCCGGTGCGAGCCGGAGTGTTCGGCTCGCAAAACGTCCAGGAAGTTGCCTTTGGGGGTCCGCTTCCGACCCCCTGTCACCCGCAGCCCTACGTCTCGGACACAGGGGGAGACCCAAGGGTCCCCCCAACACAGGCATGTGCGGTGTAGATGGGACCAACGCGTACCCCTTGTAGGGGGCGCCCTTGTGCGAGACATACCCATTCAGTCAATGGGAGCCCATGTACGAATCGTACGACCGGCTCCCATTGACTTCTATGGGAGTCCGACCGAACCGAGTCCGGCAGCATACAGCCGCATCGTACTCGCTCGGTCGGACTGCAGGACTCCTGCTCGGTCGGAAAACACTCCAGATCCGGCTCGGTCGGAGAGCTTTCCAACCCGGATCAGAACCAGCCCCTTAGTAAGGAGCAACACACACAGATGGTGGATACTGTTTTGCTTTAATAAAGCATTAACATGGGTACAAGTATAAGCAACGATAGTTGTACAGCAGCAGAATGGTTATGTGTGTATAATGCAACACTGGCAAAATAATAGAGCAAAAAGGAAACAAATTGATATCACTCACAATGCAGTGGGTCAAATCACGAGAGTCAATTTGTAATCATGAGCAGCACAGTAAAGTCTTGCCTTTCAATCTCTAGTGCTTAGCTCAATATCCTAACAATGACAAAACAGGTACCGAACTATATATGAAATACTGCAGATTGCTATCGCACTAAGAGCGGCATACTTGATGATTATAGCTTAGCAAAATAGTTACATGTGCATTTATAATGTAATGGCGCAAATAAGGAACATGTCACAATGCAGTAAACCAAAAGCACAAGAATAATTCTGTAGCACAGGAGAATTTAACCTATCAACTAACAATGGCAGACAGTACAATGATAGCACAGTGACGGTGAAACAAACAGTCTGGAATCGATTGCATTGCATTTAATCAAAGGCAAAGTAATAATAAACTGATAGGTCAGATAGAGCAGTAGAATCAGTCCCTTTACCCCCTGGAAGTTAACTTTTCACAGCGCCGGGAAGACCGCTTCAACCTCTTTAACACTGTCCCTGGGAATGGCACAAGTGGGTGGCGTCAGCTTCAGGCGATGAAAGCTCTGCACAACTCTGTCTGTGAGGTTTCCTGAGGCAAGGGCAACCCCCATTTATATACTAACATTTGTCTTACACTGTATTCCATTCCCTTCTTGCATTTTCTGTGTTGTTATGAGTATTTGCAACTTTGTTCTTACTGGTACTCATCAATCACTCTCCCGGGGCTCTGCAGCTACTCACAGACTTATTCACGGTCAGTACACATGCCTCTGCCTGGTACATAAACACATCACCTTAGCAGCACATCTAATTGTGCATAGTAGAAATATCAAAACAAGTGTCATTCTCTGCTAGAGCTTGGTGCTACATGGGTTTTCTTCATGCATTTTCACTCATCAACACTGCCAATTAATCCTTTTGCACCACCATGTGTTCCCTACACTATTCCCTACTATAGTGGGAGGTCACACTTGTTTTTCTTTTACATTTTCACTTGGATCGCAAATCCTCTCAATTTTCCCAGAACCATTTTTACAAAACTGCCTTTTGGCCCTGACGGGGTTACTGGAGGACCCCAACACCTGGCCTAGGCAGTCAGTGTTTTCCAACCCTGCCCCCTTCTCTTTTTTTAAATATTTTTTTGTTTGGTCCCAAGATGGCTGCCAACACTTCCTGGTTGAAGTATTGGCAGTTAATCAGATGTCAGGACGTGATCGATCAGATTCACAGAGGTTCCAAGTCTCTAGATATTCTAATTTGGCTTTTCTTATATATCTTTAAAGCTACTTAACAAATTTACACCAAATAACAATATGGACTCTGTCTGGACAAAGAGCTAACTTCTGTGAAATATAGCGTAATTCTGTTCAGCAATTTGGGCTGTAGTCGTGTCTAAAATCTCCATTGGAATCAATACGGGAAATGCACTCTTTTTGACCCCCCCCCTTTATCTCGGCTCCCACTTGACAGATCACCCCGAAATGTTCCATGTACAACTACACACAACTGGACATAGAAGGGCACTTTTTGGTAATTTTTGGGGAAGATTTGTCAAATGAAGCCACAGACAAAGTCAGAAAAAGCTTATACCATGGAAACTAGGTCCTTAGTCTAACTACCTAACATTGGTGCAGTTTAACGACTCCAAATGAAATGTTCCCCAAAAAATGTCATCAGTGATGTCACTGACCATATGTGCGGTCATAAGCAGTGCATTGCGGGGTCGTAATTTAAATAGTTAGCTCAGTTAACTATAATGTGATCTTTGTTTTTTGTGTGAATATTTATAATGTATTATATATATGTATATGGATAACCTTGGTCTCTCCTTATATAAAGATAAGAAGTGCATTTTTGTGCATCAGACCTCAGAGTGACTAAGGAATCGCCTATTATAGCACTGTTAGATGATTTTAATGTGGTATGTGAACCCTTGGGCGATCAAGCTCAATCTTCAACAGATAAGCAAGATGCCCAATGGCAGATCCCAAGGTTAGACATTACCCCCTTCAAGAAAGGCTCCACTTAAGCAGAATTGATCACATTGTATTATCCCTACATACTTGGCAGTTTGTCTGATATGGCAGTCTTAGAAAGGTGGGGGAGAGTGACCATAATGTCCTGGTATTATATCTAAATGGGCTGGTTTGGACAGGTAAAACAGGAACTAAACCAACTCTATCTGTGAATATAGACTTCTCCAATAATCAAAAAGCTTTAAAATGGTATTTTTTGGAAACACACCCATATCTCTTAAAGCAGGTATACTCAGGGATGACTGATGCCTTAGGAAAGATGACCCAGCTAGCAGATAATAAAACAGGCCCAAGTCTAAAAATAAAAATGCATAAAGATTTGTTTGCTGAGTTGAGAGACCTGCTATCTCTAGCCCCAAGGAGAGGAGGGAGGGTTTGTTCTAACCCAGATCCGTATTTTAATACACAGTGTAGGATTGCTGAATCCCAATTGCTGGGCCTGATAAAAGGTAGAGATCATGATAAAATCCCTAAGACCCATAAGGAATATAAAAAAAAGCCTTGGTAGAAGCTAAATCGGACTGGAAAGTGGAGGTTTCGGCTGACCTGACCCATGCAGCCCATTCAGGGAATTCAAATGCATTCTGGCACATTATAGCACATGGTAGCTGCTCCTTAACCTCACCAGTAGCATTCAATGTCCAACCGCAAAAGTGGATCTACTATTTTGGGAAGCTTTTGCAGTATGTATTGAAAACTACAAATCGCAAATTGCTACGTAGCTCATAGGGACATTTTCCCCTTCACTAAGTTAGCATGAGCATGCTTCAGCATGCCTGCTGCTCTACACACATTACTACACGTCACTATATTTTGCCATCATTTCTATGGCTGTATTCACATGAGAACTAATCTGCCTATTTCTGTGATTTTGACTGAACATTATGTGCAATGTCGAACAACAATGCCCCTTGTTATTTTGTTCTGGCCAGGCTTTAGCCTTTAGACAAAAAATACTGATGCAGCTGTTGTTTGGACAAACATACTTTGGTTTTATTAGAATACACAAATAGGTAGCACAAACCTGGAGAGGGTCATTTGTACGGAGAAGAGCGAGACAGGACCTATTATGTATATCTATCATCTATAGGCTAAGGTATGGGGTCTGCTGACAAAGGCCAAAGAGCTTCTAATATGTAATAATACTGCTTCTTAGCAAGGGGAAGGAGGTTAGGCACTATTATCTTTTCATGATGACCTCTCCCTTTATGATATATGGACTAGCTGCTATGCTGACTGTATTTGTACTATGAATTTTTCTGCTTGTTGTGGTACGTATACTGCATGTTAGAGCATGTTAGTTAAAATGAATATTTTAAACTATTTCATGTCCCTGTCAGATCTTATTGTGGACGAATATAAGAGTGTGTGCGAAAGGGTGTGTCTTGTTACTGCGATTCCTGAGAGATCTGGGAGTGTTGTGTTCTGGGGTGTCTAATTATTTGTTTGTGAGACACTATAGCTAGTTGGTCCTGGGCTCGTGGGAACTAAGGTGGTAGGAAGACTCAGTCCCTATACACCAAGGTCCCATAATCCTGTACATAGTTTTGTGTTTGTGCAGAATCCCTACAACAGAATGTATCAACTGTCCTACTACATTAGATCCTCTTGTGGTTTCTAGTCGAGATTCTGGCAGGGCGCTAGATGTAATCTTTGCCAACAGAGCTCGGGCCCAGAATGCATTCTGGCTGATCTTTACACAGCCGAACTCGAAATCTGGACAGATTATCTTCATGTTATCACAAAGACTATACTAAAGACCATACTAAAAGGGGGTCAGGTGCCCAAAACGTGGCACAGTGCTGAGTGGCAACGGTCTCCTAAATGGACTTTAGAAGATTTCTTGCTGCCAAGTGCTAGGCAATTTTACTGACTGGGTACAATCTAACGATTTACTTGTTGACTTACAAGCAGACTTTTGGCCACATATTAGCACCGTGGATCAAATGTAAAAAATTCTGACACTATACCGGAAAAACAGTAGCGTTAGGCAAGGGTAAATTCTATGTAATCTTCATAAATCTGTGTTCGACATGGTTCCCCAAAGGAAGCTATGGGAAGTTCTAGCCAGAATGGGAGTCCCAGCTAATATCCTAGATATCATCATACTAGGCCCAACGGTTTTTGTGCTGTACATAAATGACCTGACTGAAGTGCTAAACTTCCCAAGCAATGATGCTTAAAAAATTGGCCCTATAAAAATGTCTACCTTGCTCTTTCTAGACAATATTTTGCTTACTTCTAAAACTTCAAATGGTTTGCAAGCATTTTTAAATTGCTTTTTGTTGTTTTGTTCAGAGCGAGGCCTCGAGTTAAATATGTCCAAAATGAAATTTATGGCATTAAATTCACCAAAGTCTCCTTCTGTAAGAATTATGGCAAATAATTCCCCCCTTGAGAACATGCACGACATGTCTATTTCAGGAGGACCTCTTCCCAGAATTCTAGCTGGAAAGTGGAGATAAGAATCACTTCCTTAGACAGCTGCTCAAGCTATCGCAAAGTACGCCAACACTCCCCTAGATGCTGGACATGGGATTGAAGCCAAAAATATTTACAAATCAGTCCAGACTCCCTTTTAGCTCGGTATAGGCTTTAGATGACACCAGAATCAGACTCTGATAGGTCTGCTGTTAGATACTTACTGTCCTACCCAGATCATTTGAGAATCTTCTGGTTGTCATTCTTAAAGAATTTGTTTAAAGCCATTGCTTTGGAAACCTTGTGGGCTAATCCCAACGAAGCTGCTAAAATACAGAATCAGTCAATCAAAGACAGGTACAAGGATTATTTCTGGGGAGAGTATATTTGTAAATGTTCCTCAGGAAACCTAACAGATAATTTCTTAGACCATAAGATTATCGCTCTTGACGAAGACTCCATAAATTCCAAACAAGGCTATCCCTAGACATCTTTATTTGAAGTTTCCTAATGGAACTCTCCCATTGACAGACTTTGCAGGGAGTTGGGGGGATTTAAGCAATCTCAACCACCTTTGACCAACACATAATATTGATCACCTTGTTTTTATGTGCCCTGCCTTTAGATTGCCTCAGAAGACATGGATTCTCCTTGTGTCTCGACTGTTGGGTCTAAGATCTACCCAGTTAGCTTTGAGGAAAATAAAAAACTAACATGAGGAGAAGTAATAGTGATCAGAGTAGCAAAGTACCTGCACACTGCTTGGACAATATGTATCCATGTAGGCTTAGCAGACAAAACAGTATCTGTATAGGTGCAGTGGCCAAACAAGCATTTGTGGATGAGGTAAAGCCTTGAGAACGGTTTTTGATCTATTTTAACTGATCTCTTGCTGGATATTGGGAAGGAACTGTGGCTTTCTTTTTTAGTCTATTTGAATTGCTCTTCATATCATGTTTGTCTTATTATGGGATTATTGTATTTATGAATTGTTGAACTGATGTATGTTTTGTATGGATTAGTAATCTCAAATAAACACATTTTAATGATGTTGATATAGATCTATCTATCTATCTATCTATCTATCTATCTATCTATCTATCTATCTATCTATCTATCTATCTATCTATCTATCTATCTATCTATCTATCTATCTATCTATCTATCTATCTATCTATCTATCTATCTATCTATCTATCTATCTATCTATCTATCTATCTATCTATCTATCTATCTATCTATCTAGATACAAAACCAGTGAAATGCAGCAGTTATAGTTACCTGAGCTTCCGCAATGTACTGTCTATGGCCTCACTCATTATTTCACTCATAATATGGTCAGTGACATCAGTCATATATATATATATATATATATATCAAAAAGTTTCTTCAAATGACGATTGTTAGACCTGGCACCATTGGCGTGGGTCACCCTTCCATTTTTGTCTGTGCCTCAATGTGTTTTGTGTTGGTGTTAGCTGCTCAGGGCACTGTGCCACTGCCATCCAGTGCCACAGTGCAAGTGCTCCCTATGGTAAAATGTATTATGTGAATTGACTTCCACGATTTGGTTTATTTGGTTTACTATCAGTCCCTAGTAGAGTGCACCAGGGGTGCCAAGGGCTTGTATAACCAAATGCTGCTAGTGGGCTTGCAGCACTGGTTGTGCCACCCACCGAAGCAGCGGGGTAAAATGTGTCTAGGGTCTGCCACTGCAGAACCTGCGCGCGGTCTGGTACCGTCGCGCTGACTGAGCAAGTGTCCCCACTTACCAGTCCCTAAACCTTCCCTTAACTAAATGTTAGTCACCCCTCTGGTAGGCCTAAGCGCAGGGTGCATTTTAGGTATAAGGTAGGACATGCCCTGATGTGTGTGGCATGTCTTAGTAGTGAATTACAGCCCTTTTCGTTTTTCACTATTGAAGGCTACCTGCTCTCCATAGGCCAGAATGGGCTGCTGGGATCGCTACACGCTGTGACCCCAGTGGACTCAGAGAGCATGGTAGAACGTCATGTTTAGTATGCCTGAACTCGGGATAATAAAATACATCTTTTAGTAAAGGTTATTTTAATATCCTGGGTTTGCAAATGCTACTTTTAGAAAGTTAGCCTTTGCGTGCCTAACCATCTCAGTCCGCCTCTGCTGTGGGTGTGTGTTCTGCCTAGCAACAGTACAGGAGCAGGGCTGGGGGATTCCAGGAGACAGGTTGGCTGCCAGGTGGTGGGTAGAGAGATTACCCCAGGATGGGTGGGAGGAGTGCAGCCTGACTCTTGAATAGACCTGTGCTCTGCCACCACAAAGCCGGCGCCGCCCCCTGTGGAGCGGCTGATGTCTCTGCCCTGCTGCTGAAAGGAACAAGCCGAGTCACCACCACAGAGTGCTCCAAAACTGGACTGAGCCAGGCCCAGGCCCCCTGGCGCTAAAGAACAAAAGAATCCCTGTATAAAAGTAGGAGCCTGGCTCCTAAGAAATCAGATCCAGATTGAACCACGAAGGAACTCTGCCCGACTAGAAGGACCTGGAAGAAGCTGAAGGAGGAGTAACTTTCCCTAACCTGAGGGATTGGCCTGCAGTAGATGCCTTGCTGAGGAAGGAGAGGAAAAAGACTCAAAGAGACTTTTGCACTTTGTTCTTCAACTATCTCCAAGGGCTTGGAAGAAGAGCTTGCCCCCTGAACTGAACCCCAGGACCAGTGGGTTCACCGTGTCTCCGCTCGTCTGAGAATTCGAGCCGTGTGCTTTCTCCCGCCGGAGTGCCCTGCGCACCTTCGCATCCCTCCTAGGGCCGTGACACCCAGAAGCCTGGCCGCCTCCACTCGCCGAGAGCCCCGCTCTACCTGAGTCGCTCTGGACCCATCGAGTCTGGCCATCCCGCTTCCCTGTCACCTGCCTGCTACTGGAGCGCGCTTGGTGCCCTTCTCGCCCTCCCGCCGGATTTCTAGTGGGGAAGTGAAATCCAGCCTCGGACGGCCGCCCGTACGTCGTAACGTATCCAGCCGCCCCGCTTCACCTCCCAGCCTGAGTCTGACCGTGCCGCCCTCCGCAGTGACCTCCCGCACAGTCCGTGTCGGAGGCCCTGGGCCGCACCTGTCTACCGAGAGCCGCCCGCTGAATTCTTGATCCGGAAGACCCACGAGGTGCAGAACCTGCATCTCCCCTGAAGACTCGTCCGAGCACATCGCACGTTCCCAGGTACAGTGAACTCTCTATCGGACTCGGGGTCCGCAACGTTCTGATTTCCCCGTCTCACTGTAGCCCGGGTGCACTGCGCATCATCGTGACTGGACCGACTCAACCGAGCCCTGTGCAGCGCTCGTGAACGAATAAGTTACCAAAGAAAAAGAACAGTGCCTAATTATCATCTTGTGGCTTCCATTTCGCAACCGTTATTGATGGTCTTGTACATGCCTGCGTAACAAAGAATCTTTTATATAAAGCATCCGTATTTTTGATACAACTTACGCCTGGTGTCCGTTTGTGGGGGATCATTGTGGTTTACTGTGTGTGATCATAAATGCTTAACTGACTAGCGCCCTGAAGTTTAGCCCGGACTGCTCGCGCCACACTACCTATAGGGTGAGCAGGGGTTGTTCTGAAGGGGTAATTCTCTCGCCCTGAATAGAAGAAGGGACCACTGCTTGTCACAAGTACCTACCTGTGCCAACCAGAGGTTCCCCATTCTAACAACGATGCACACTCAGGAGTCCATTGCATCCACAGGTATTTATTTCAAACAATCGCTACGCGTTTCGACACACAGAGTGTGTGATCAAGACACTCTGTGTGTCGAAACGCGTAGCGATTGTTTGAAATAAATACCTGTGGATGCAATGGACTCCTGAGTGTGCATCGTCATTTGAAGAAACTTTTTGATACTTATTTACCGGCTTGGGTTTCTGCCGGTCGACGCATCACCTGGCGAAGGGACTGATCCCGGAAGGACCCGTATTTCTCTTGGTATATATATATATATGATTGCAGCAGGGTCAGCTGATCTCCCACCAATGGGAGCGCCATGGGAGATTCAAAGGTGGGAGATGGTGATAACGAGTTGACAGCGGCATCTGAGGAAGGCTCCGGCCGAAATGCATTATGCTACGCTGCAACCTGTGAATAAAGGACTTCCCTCAAAATTCCCCGCTTGGTCTTGGATTGCTTTCGGAGTGAAGTGGTCGTTTTGGTGATATTTTTTCGCGCTTGCCAGTAGCGCGATACAAGGACCCGTCCATGAAGTAGTCCTGGAATATGCTGGCACACAACTGTTTTTTTGCACCAAGGGATTGGTACTTCCAGTGACCACCTCAAAAAACGGACCTTGTCAGAGGCTGCTGCCATTGGCAGACTGTGATTACACGGGGAAGTGAGTATGATTTCAGCTCGCTTCGCGGTCCTGCCTGTTCCCGAATTTGAGGCTGGACGTAGGGGACTTGAGGGGGACCTGAACACAGTTATTGCGCGATCACCAGCTGCTACACGGCCCCCCCTTTGAAAGGCAATATCAGCGTTCACAAGGACAATATCAAATCCTGCTGCGGTACTTACCAAATCTAGTGCATGCTGGGAACTGTAGTCGGACATTGAACTACCTTTTTCCTGATTGCAGCAGGGTCAGCTGATCTCCCACCAATGGGAGCGCCATGGGAGATTCAAAGGTGGGAGATGGTGATAACGAGTTGACAGCGGCATCTGAGGAAGGCTCCGGCCGAAATGCATTATGCTACGCTGCAACCTGTGAATAAAGGACTTCCCTCAAAATTCCCCGCTTGGTCTTGGATTGCTTTCGGAGTGAAGTGGTCGTTTTGGTGATATATATATATATATATATATATATATATATATATATATATATATATATATATATATATATAATATATAATTACCTTTGTGTTGCTGAAGTTGAAATGGGAGTATACATATATATATATATATTCACAGAAAAAACCATAGGTTTCAGGGGTGTTATAGTTAGCTGGAGTTTTCACTTGTACAAAACCATTGAAATTCCCCCGTTATAGATAGTTCAGCCAACTATAACTTGCTCGCCCGCAATGCACTGCTGATGACGTCACATATTACATCACTCATGACATGGTCAGTGACATCACTCATGACATCACTGATGACATCTCAAATGACATCACTGATGACATCACTGATGACATCATCCTTGTGATAGAGTGGCAGACCTCCTCTCACCCTAATATAACCTTTGATACACACATTCAAACATTGAGACTAAACTTTTCAAAACAATGGACATACCAATACCAGTTACAACAACCTCTTCAGTAATTCTAAGATCCACATACACATCCACTCATTCACCAACAGTCCTATACAGTCACTCATACATGTATTCACTCATCATATGTACTCATACACCTATACATCCTGTTACACAATGCCACTCATCCATAGAGTTACTCACACACATAGTCACTCATGCTAATAAAGAATTAAACATACATTTATTTGCATATACAGTTATACACACACCACCACACTTACTTCTACGGAAACTTACACATACTTAGTCTTTTAAACAATCACTTATAGAAACACATACTTATTCATACAGGAACTCTTTCAATCTCTCACTCTCACATATACTCACTTATACCCACCAATAGTCACATATACTAGTTTAAAACTTATGTAGTTACTCATAAAGACACTATTGAGACAGTCATTCACTCACTAACACACCCATATACACACTGATCCACCCATAGAGTCCTGCACACATGCTGTCTTCAACACATACAAAGAGTGAGTCACTCATTCATGCACCTATGCACTACGTAATACCCCCCACCGAACCAACCAGACACTCAGACTGATACTCAAAAAACCAACTAATAACCTATATAGACACCCATGTAGCTACTCACCAACCCATGCAGCCACTTATACACAAAGTGAGAGACTGATACAGATATTTACATATTTAAACATTACTCACTAAGCCATGTATTCACTATGATACACTTAATCAGTCAGTTACACAATCAATTTTTCAAAAACAAATCATCCATTTAGACACTTATTTACCCATTTATTCTTCCATCGACCTTGAGATATACATATATAAAACATATTTAATTTTCAGAAAAACACACATTCACTGGATGATGTCATGAGTGATGTCATTTGAGATGTCATGCGTGATGTCACTGACCATGTCATGAGTGATGTAATATGTGACGTCATCAGCAGTGCATTGCGGGTGCGCGAGTTATAGTTAGCTGAACTAACTATAACGCCCCAGAAACCTATGGATTTTTCAGTGAATATATATATACACACACATATATATACACATATATATATATATATATACACACATATATATACTCTACCCTTGCAAGCAATGAACAAATGACAATATCGGATAATGAATCCCTCACAAGTGAAAATTCTTCTGAAAGAGGAAGCACTATGGGGGATGAAATGCCAAGCAGAGTACTAAACCTTGGTGAGGAGGTGGATTTTTTAGCGCTGGACCGACGCCAAACGCTACGACCTCGACAGCCAACAAGGAAAGAAGACGCAAAAGGAACAACATACGAAGGAGGGAAAGGCGGAAAAGCAACAAGCAAAAAGCCAAGAAAAACCTTCTGGCACAAAAAATAGACATAGATGACAACACTATCATCAATCTGTCCACCCTTACCCTCACCCAAGCAGAAAAGCAATTATTATCCTTGGGACTCTCTTTCTGCCCAGTCAGCGACTTCAATTACACCCGCACACGAATTGACATTTTTTGTTTCATACGAAAACTAAAATTAAAAAAGTTTTTTGCCATCAAGGAGGGTCTAAAAGACCCTCAAACAGAGGTGAAGACAAATACAGAAGGAATACAACTACAAGCTAAGGATGTGCCCTCTCTTCTGACTTTACACCATCTATTTGAGAATGCCACTCAGGTAAACACTGATCTAATGAACACACAAGAGTGCCTAGCAGCTGCAAACATCAAACAGAGCGGAGCTGGTATAAGTCCGTACAAACCAAAATCACGATTTATCCCAATGATGCCGAAAGACGCCATTGACATCTTTCATGAAGTGGTAGTAGAGGACATCAAAAAACTACACCACCAAACCAAACACAAAAAACGGCACAAAAGCTACCAGGAAACAAAATACTTTGAGCTTATGAAAAAACTCGAGTCACATCATGAAATCCTGGTAACAAAATCGGACAAAGGAGGGAATGTTGTACTGTGGCCTCAAAAGGATTATAAAATTGAAGCACAACGGCATTTGGAAGACACAACATGCTACGAAAAAGTAGACCACAAAACATACAATACAGCCAGAAGCGGACTAAAAAGTAAGCTACTACAATGGAAAAGAGATTAATGTATTTCTAATGATGAATTCAATTTTTTGTTTGTGGAACACCCAGTCTTACCCAGGCTATATTTCATTCCCAAGGTCCACAAAATGATCAATCCAGTGCCGGGGAGACCTATAATAGCAGCTATTGGAGGCATGGGAGAACACATTACACAATACATAGATTTCTTCCTACAAGACCTGGTCAAAGAACTCCCTACATACATTAAAGACACTGGTGATCTTTTAAACAAACTTACCAACATTCAGTGGACTGAAGACCTATTACTCATCACGTTGGACATAGAGTCACTGTATACTAGCATTGAACACAAAACAGGACTGAATGCCCTGTCACATTTCTTGAATACAAGACCATTAGAAATGTACAACCATAATAAGATGCTAGTAGATTTAGTGACATGGTGTCTTTTTAACAATTATTTTGTGTTTGGTAATGAAGTATACGTACAGAAGAGAGGCGTAGCGATGGGGGCCTGCTTCTCCCCTAGCTACGCATGCCTTCATGTGGGGTGGTGGGAGGAGCAGGTCCTCAAAACTACATTTCAGAATGAGTATTGTACCCACATTATGCAGTGGTGGCGTTACATTGATGATGTCCTAATTATTTGGAAAGGGGATGAGTTAAGTGCAAAAAACTTTATTGACAAAATCAACAATAATGTTTATAATCTTAAATTCACTTCACATTTGAGCACTACACAAATTGATTTTTTAGATGTCAAAATCTATGTGAAAGAGAAACAGCTGGCCACTTCCCTGCATAGAAAATCAACAGCAGGGAACACTACGCTACATGCCAGCAGCGCACATCCCCACCATACAATCAGGAGCATACCTCTAGGTGAACTAACACGTCTAAAACGTATTTGTTGCACGCCTGAGGATTATGAAATATGCAAGCAGGAGACCCTAAGAAGATTGCGCATTAGAGGGTACAAGGAATCTATCCTTAATGAGGCAATCTCTAAAGTAGATGTAAAATCCAGAACGACACTCTTATCTCCCAAGAGCCAGTCGGAAGACAAAGATAACTTGAACAACATCCCTAGACTTATCACGGCGTTCAACAGGCAGGAGAGACAGATTAAGGCAATTATCAAGCGTAATTGGCCTATTATTATGACAGATGGTGTATTAGCTCCTATAATGCCAGGATACCCCACGATTACCCATAGGAAGGGCCCTTCCATGAGGACACAGATCGTGAAACCATTCCCGGAACTAGCTGCTGTAAGACCTTGGCTACAACCTAAATTGGGATTCATTAAATGCTCCTCTTGTAGAGCCTGCAAATTCGGAGTGAATACTGATACCTATTCTACCCCTTTTAGCCCCAAGTTGATAAAAATTCTGGGTAGATTCACTTGCAAAACAGAATTTGCAGTTTATGTACTGACGTGCACCTGCGGACTTAGATATGTGGGCAGCACTAGGTTGCAGGTGCACGTCAGAATCCTACAGCACTTACGAGCCATAGTAAATAATGATTCCTCTTATCCTGTGGCTAGGCATTTCAAAATGGTACACAACAACGATCTGAAATGTTTGACATATTTTGTAATAGCAAATGTACCTAAACTGAGACGTAGGGGAAACAGGGAAAGAATCCTTAGGCAACTGGAGTCTAAAATGATTATTGAATTAGATAGCAAGACCCCGAATGGATTGAACAATACAGATGAGATGTACCATTTTTTGTAAACACTAGAGAGTTACATTTTTGAGCTTAGTTAGTATAGAAGACATACGTTTTCTATAATATGAATAACAAGTATAATAATTTTTATCGATTTTTTTACTAATTTTTTACCTTTTATCAATCTTTAGGAACTCCCTGAAATACGATTTTGGGTATATGATCTCTGATCATACAGTTAAGATTACTATAATCCCCTCTTCCCTTCGCACTTTGCACATGTAAACATCAAATGGTGCTAGTTAGGTTTT
Organism: Triturus cristatus; assembly: GCF_964204655.1. Classification (NCBI taxonomy): domain Eukaryota; kingdom Metazoa; phylum Chordata; class Amphibia; order Caudata; family Salamandridae; genus Triturus; species Triturus cristatus. Next base: position 766,091,930 of record NC_140584.1, on the reverse strand, counting down.
TAGCCCGTATTTTAACTTTGTTAAATGTGGGTTTTTAGCCTTCTTTACTGGCTATTTTGATGTTTTTATATAGTTACATGCACAGATTTTTTACAGTTTATTATTGCACTTGCACTTTACGGTGATCCATGGATGAATTAGATAGTTAGTATTTTCAACTTAGATGTGTAACACTGCACTGATCAATCTGCTTACATTTGATGCAGTCAATTATAACAGCATTTAGGCTGATATGTTACGACCATTAGATTAATACTGTTCTATCCTCTCAAATTGTTGCATTCTGGCTATATATTTATCTATCTAATGGCTTAACAATTTTTACATCTCTTGAGGATCAAAAAAATATATGTTTATTATATAAATAATTTTTTTATGGAAAGAAAATGTATTTATTAAACATATTTATTAGCTTTTAAATTTAGCTTTTAAATAGGATTTTTTAGCACTAATTTCTCTATTTTGGTCGTGTACTGTAACAAAATTGTTGATTGACAAGCATTTAAGCAGTAATGGTTCAACGTATGTGAAGAAAACAGACTTTTCACATTGTCAATACCGTGAAGTAAATGTTTCACTTTCTATGTCTATGCACCATGTGGTGTGGTTACCCCTATCACTGTTGAGCATTTAAAAATAATGACGAGATTGCTTCAAGCTGACTTGTGAGCAAGGGCTCTTGTGGCCCGAAACGCGTCAGGTTCGAGGTTGAGAGAACAATAAACGCCATCTTACCTCATTCGACTGGGTTTGCTGTCTCTGTTCGCCATTTCTGTGGAGGTGCAGGGAAATCTTCGTTGTTTCTACATATATATATATATATATATATATATATATATATATACACACATATATATATATATATATATATATACACACATATATATATATATATATACACACATATATATTACCTACTGGCGGTCGCCAGTAGGTAGTTATAGTTAGGACCACGTTTCCATAGGAAATCCGCAACATTCTATTTTGAATAACTTTTGCGCCGGTTGACGAATCTTCGCAAATTTTTCACAATAGGTGCAGGATGTATGGGTGGATGAGTGTGTGTATGGGTGTGTTAGTGAGTGAATGACTGTCTCAATTGTGTCTTTATGAGTAACTACATATGTTTTAAACTAGTATATGTGACTATTGGTGTATATATGTGAGTATATGTGAGAGTGAGAGATTGAAAGAGTTCCTGTATGAATAAGTATGTGTTTCTATAAGTGATTGCTTAAAAGACTAAGTATGTGTAAGTTTCCGTAGAAGTAAGTGTGGTGGTGTGTGTATAACTGTATATGCAAGTAAATGGATGTTTGATTCTTTATTAGCATGAGTGACTATGTGTGTGAGTAACTCTATGGATGAGTGGCATTGTGTAACAGGATGTATAGGTGTATGAGTACATATGATGAGTGAGTACATGTATGAGTGACTGTATTGAACAGTTGGTGAATGAATGGATGTGTATGTGGATCTTAGAATGACGGAAGAGGTTGTTGTTACTGGTATTGGTATGTCCATTCGTTTGTAAATTTTAGTCTCTATTTTTGTATGTGTGTATCAAAGGTTATATTAGGGTGAGAGGAGGTCTGCCACTCTATCACAAGGATGATGTCATCAGTGAGGTCATCAGTGATGTCATTTGAGATGTCATCAGTGATGTCATGAGTGATGTCACTGACCATGTCATGAGTGATGTAATATGTGACGTCATCAGCAGTGCATTGCGGGCGCGCGAGTTATAGTTAGCTGAACTAACTATAACGGGGCAATTTCATTGTTTTTTTACGAGTAAAATGTCCAGCTAACTATAACATGTGTGAAACCTATGGTTTTTTCACTGAATTTCTAAGGTTTTTTAAATGCTAAATCTTAACTATAACGTGTGTGAAACCCATGGTTTTTTCAGTGAATTTGCAAGGTTTTTTAAATGCTAATTTTTTTTTTATTCTTCTTTTTTTTCTAACATATTTTTAATTTAATTATCTTACCTTTTATAAAGACTATGATTAAATTTTTAAAATTCTTTAATATGTTTTTTTTAATATATTTTTTAAAATAAACATGTAAAATTTATTTGCCGTACTTTTTTTTAAAAAATAAAAATTTTTTAGTGCGCGTACCGTAAGCTCACGGTAAGCGTACGGTTTACGCAACATCCGTAATCTATCTACGCTGCTTGCGTATAGTTACGCACTTTGCGTAGCCGCGCGTACTGCGCGTGGGACGCGTGCGCGCTTACGCCACACGCGCACGTTACGCGGAAGTGTCGGGTAGTGACTGTTATGCGCATGCGCGCAAGCGCGTGTCTTTTTTACGCGCATGCGTACTTTTTGCCGTAAGCGTACCGTAAGCGTACCGTAAGCGTACGGTAGGTCATGTGATCATGAAACACAACTTTTGATTGGTTGAAACTACTTTCAATTCTAGAACTCTCCTACACCACACCCATTCCCCTCATTTCTGCTTGTGATCCCTTGGGAGAAGGAGCTGGTTTGTCTTTGGGATACGATGGCAGAACAGCAGAGCTCTTCTGAGAGTGAGGCTAGCACTAGCAGCACTGTCTTGAGGCAGAGATCGAGGAAACAAAAGCCCTCTTATGTATGGGATTATTTTACTTTTCCTGAAGGCCAGCAAAAGGTGAATGCACCCTTAGTTACTTGCAGGCTGTGTAAGCGTGTACTTTCTAGAGGTAATCCTGACAGGAAGTATTCCTTTGGGAATCACACCATGAAGAGACACCTCCTGGATGTACACGGAAGGACACATGGTCATCTTTTTGGAGGTAACTCTTCAGAAAGACGAGCCAGTACATCCACAGCAGCTCAGCCTGGACCATCATCTGCAGGGCTGACTCCTTCCTCTGCAGGTCAGGTGAGCCCTTCATCTGTGGGGGGAGAATCTCCTTTTGCTGGCCCTCTGGAAATGAACCCTCGATTTCGGAAGGTTGATATTCGATGCACATTTTGTAAAGATCTAATTTGCCATAGGGAGACCAGTGTTTCCCTAGTGAACAACAAAATAGATCAGCACATTTGTCGCTTTGAATAATTTTCCCATGCTTCCTTTCCTCTGTCCCTGCATGAACACAACGGTTCTTTTAAGAGCCAACCTTATCTTTCATCTTTTTTTTACATATATTTTTAAAAACTTTTTTTTATTTTTTTTTACCGTACGCGTACGGTGCGCGTACTTTTTTTTTTATTTTTTAAAAAAACACTAAAAATCATTTATCACATTACAAGGTCCTTGAGAGACTACTGTCACATTATGAAACCACTTTTCAGATTTTGTAAAAAGCCCATGTCCAGACTGCTACACTACAGCAAGGGCAACCAGCCTTAGTGATGCTGAATGTATTTGCATTACAGACTGAAACCTGAAAACCCCACTCGCTTGTAAATACTGTGCATGATTATACATGGCAAGCACATGGGTGTGTGCTAAGAGTCTGCTTCTTCCCCCAAAAATTCGCTCCCCCTTTCCATCTAATGCAACTGTGAAATCACCAGAGCAATATGCAATAAATCTCTGCCTATAATTCCTCTCTGCACACAGAGTCATGTTTTCACATTAGTCCCAAAACGAAATTTCTTTGCCAATTTGAAAGCACACTTACTGCTCTTTTTTTTTCGGGGCAAGTGAAAATCACTTTTACAGACTGACACAGTGCTTCCCCCTTTTTTTCAAATGTAATCACACATTTCTATTGGTTGAAAACCAACCCTTTTCCAAAAGTACCCTTCCCCCTTCTTGACTTCTGCCTAGTACCCTTCCCCCAACTTGACTTCTGCCTGCTACCATAGCAACAGCTCATGGAACACTGCTGTGTGCAGTTAGGTCAGAAGTTTGCCAAACAATGTTTCAATTCCACAGAGCAAGAGTGCTTGACTTTTCAAACCTAACAGCAAATCCATAGTACTGTTCTTTGGTTACACATTTTTCTGTACCAATACAAAACATGCTTCTATCAATTGACACATACAGCCTAGTTTTTATTCTAGAATGGTATGAAACAGCCAATCAGTTCTTTTTGTTTTGAAAAAAATATGTATGCCTCCATTTCCAAACTGTCTTTCTTTTCATATTGCCATTCTACTGAAAGACACCTCCTGAGTGCATCCAGTTCTCCTTTGAAGATGTTCACAGTGTGGATTGTAGGGCACAGCTATGTCTTCTGGAGTGAAAAGTTTGCAGAGAAAACAGGTATGGTGAGAGACCTTGCTTTGCCAAATGTAGACATTAAATGGATTGGTCAGAGAGGGTTAAAGTGGCACCAATTGATGCCATTGGTGAAATCCTTCATTCAAATCCAACACCCTGACCTCATAATAGTGCACTGTGGTGGCAATGACCTAGGCACTTTGACTGGGGTAGGTCTGGAAATGCTTATGAAGGACACCTTTGCACAACTGTTTACACTTTTCCCTAAAACTGCCTTTGTGTTTTCCAACATATGCCAAAGGCAAAAATGGAACTGGTCCAATCATTTCTGTCCGCAGATTGACAAAGCAAGAAAGCACGTCAACAAATCTGTTTCTGCTTTCCTCCGTGACTATGGTATGGGTGCCATTTACCACAACAACTTGCGTTATGACATGCAAGACATTTATAGAGGAGATGGTGTGCACTTCAATGATGAAGGGAACAGAGTCTTCCTCTTGAACCTTAGACTCTGCATCGGTACTTACTTGTAGGTACCACTAAAAAAATGACTTCATAAACACAACAGCTCTTTTTAGAGCTCCCTAATTTCTAAACTCTTAAATCTGCTTTTCATTTATTTATTTTTATTTTTTTTACCGTACGCTTACCGTAAGCTTACCGTACGCGTACCCCGTGATTTTTTTTTAAATCAATTAATGTTTTTTTTGTACTTTTCTGTCCTTCTTTGACCCCCTTACAAATGTTAGGGGGTCTGTAACTCTCCTCATTGCCCCCTTTCCTTGTTTTCACTCTTTTTTTTCAGAGTGAAATACAGAAAATGGCGGCCGCCGCTTCCTGGTTTCGGCCGATTCGAATGTTTACTAAGATCTAAGAGCCAATCAGAATCGCGCTCGCGCACGCCACCGTACGCTTACCGTAAGCGTACGGTAAGCGTACCGTAAGCGGGCTCAGATATATATATTGATTTAAAGGCTATTTTCTCAGAATCTACTGAACAGATTTACACCAAACCTACAAAAGGCACTTCCTTGACATAGGGACTACCTCTCTGCCAAATTTTGAGTAATTCTGTTCAGCCGTTCGGGCTGTAGCTCGTTCTAAAGGTCCTATGGAAAAATGCATGGGAAAAACGCGTTTTGGGACCCCCCTTTTATCTCAGCCCCCGCTTGACGGATCCCCCCGAGACTTTCAGGGTAGGAGCGGAGCGTAGCGCCCCACCTATTTTGAGAAATTCGCGAGGATTCATCGACCGGCGCCAAAGTTATTCAAAATAGAATGTTGAGGTTTTCCTATGGAAACGGGGTCCTAACTATAACTACCTACTGGCGACCGCCAGTAGGTAATATATACACACATATATATATATATATACACACATATATTACCTACTGGCGGTCGCCAGTAGGTAGTTATAGTTAGGACCACGTTTCCATAGGAAAACCTCAACATTCTATTTTGAATAACTTTGGCGCCGGTCGACGAATCTTCGCGAATTTCTCAAAATAGGTGGGGCGCTACGCTCCGCTCCTACCCTGAAAGTCTCGGGGGATCCGTCAAGCGGGGGCTGAGATAAAAGGGGGGTCCCAAAACGCGTTTTTCCCATGCATTTTTCCATAGGACCTTTAGAACGAGCTACAGCCCGAACGGCTGAACAGAATTACTCAAAATTTGGCAGAGAGGTAGTCCCTATGTCAAGGAAGTGCCTTTTGTAGGTTTGGTGTAAATCTGTTCAGTAGATTCTGAGAAAATAGCCTTTAAATCAATATATATATCTGAGCCCGCTTACGGTACGCTTACCGTACGCTTACGGTAAGCGTACGGTGGCGTGCGCGAGCGCGATTCTGATTGGCTCTTAGATCTTAGTAAACATTCGAATCGGCCGAAACCAGGAAGCGGCGGCCGCCATTTCGTGAGTTTCACTCAGAAAAAAAACAGTGAAAACAAGGACAGGGGGCAATGAGGAGAGTTACAGACCCCCTAACATTTGTAAGGGGGTCAAAGAAGGACAGAAAAGTACAAAAAAAACATTTATTGATTTTTAAAAAAATCACGGGGTACGCGTACGGTAAGCTTACGGTAAGCGTACGGTTAAATAAAATAAAAATGAATAAACGAAATGACGAATTAAGAGTTTAGAAATTAGGGAGCTCTAAAAAGAGCTGTTGTGTTTATGAAGTCATTTTTTTAGTGGTACCTACAAGTAAGTACCGATGCAGAGTCTAAGGTTCAAGAGGAAGACTCTGTTCCCTTCATCATTGAAGTGCACACCATCTCCTCTATAAATGTCTTGCATGTCATAACGCAAGTTGTTGTGGTAAATGGCACCCATACCATAGTCACGGAGGAAAGCAGAAACAGATTTGTTGACGTGCTTTCTTGCTTTGTCAATTTTCGGACAGAAATGATTGGACCAGTTCCATTTTTGCCTTTGGCATATGTTGGAAAACACAAAGGCAGTTTTAGGGAAAAGTGTAAACAGTTGTGCAAAGGTGTCCTTCATAAGCATTTCCAGACCTACCCCAGTCAAAGTGCCTAGGTCATTGCCACCACAGTGCACTATTATGAGGTCAGGGTGTTGGATTTGAATGAAGGATTTCACCAATGGCATCAATTGGTGCCACTTTAACCCTCTCTGACCAATCCATTTAATGTCTACATTTGGCAAAGCAAGGTCTCTCACCATACCTGTTTTCTCTGCAAACTTTTCACTCCAGAAGACATAGCTGTGTCCTACAATCCACACTGTGAACATCTTCAAAGGAGAACTGGATGCACTCAGGAGGTGTCTTTCAGTAGAATGGCAATATGAAAAGAAAGACAGTTTGGAAATGGAGGCATACATATTTTTTTCAAAACAAAAAGAACTGATTGGCTGTTTCATACCATTCTAGAAAAAAAACTAGGCTGTATGTGTAAATTAATAGAAGCATGTTTTGTATTGGTACAAAAAAATGTGTAACCAAAGAACAGTACTATGGATTTGCTGTTAGGTTTGAAAAGTCAAGCACTCTTGCTCTGTGGAATTGAAACATTGTTTGGCGAACTTCTGACCTAACTCAACACAGCAGTGTTCCATGAGCTGTTGCTATGGTAGCAGGCAGAAGTCAAGTTGGGGGAAGGGTACTAGGCAGAAGTCAAGTTGGGGGAAGGGTACTTTTGGAAAAGGGTTGGTTTTCAACCAATAGAAATGTGTGATTACATTTGAAAAAAAGGGGGAAGCACTGAGATTTGAAACTTACAAGTATATGTGTGGAAAAAAAGAGGGAAAGTTTGCCATTATCTGGTTCTGCTGAGAGGAGAGAGGTGAACACAACAGAGATCCTGGCTCTGATAATCTGCTGTTTGAGTGTCACATTTCTTTCACAACTAACTAATTTTAAAGGTGAGTTTAGAGTTTGAGAGGGGATGTATGTGGTAACTTAAGAAATGAATAATAGAAATGGGAATTGTTTTTGTTGTAGTTACACATGGTGGTTTCATAATGTGTCAGTCTGTAAAAGTGATTTACACTTGCCCCGAAAAAAAAAAGAGCAGTAAGTGTGCTTTCAAATTGGCAAAGAAATTTCGTTTTGGGACTAATGTGAAAACATGACTCTGTGTGCATAGAGGAATTATAGGCAGAGATTGATTGCGTCTTGCTCTGGTGATTTCACAGTTGCATTAGATGGAAAGGGGGAGCGAATGTTTGGTGGAAGAAGCAGAGTCTTAGCACACACCCATGTGCTTGCCATGTATAGACATGCACAGTATTTACAAGCGAGTGGGGTTTTCAGGTTTCAGTCTGTAATGCAAATACATTCAGCATCACTAAGGCTGGTTGCCCTTGCTTGAGTGTAGGCAGTCACCGAGAATACACATGGTGGTGGTCTGAAAAAACAGCTTGGACATGTGCATTTAAATAAATCAAAAAAAAAGGTTTCATAATGTGTCAGTCTGTAAAAGTGATTTCCAATTGTAAAAAGTGATTTTCACTTGCCCCGAAAAAAAAAAGAGCAGTAAGTGTGCTTTCAAATTGGCAAAGAAATTTCGTTTTGGGACTAATGTGAAAACATGACTCTGTGTGCAGAGAGGAATTATAGGCAGAGATTTATTGTGTCTTGCTCTGGTGATTTCACAGTTGCATTAGATGGAAAGGGGGAGCGAATTTTTGGGGGAAGAAGCAGAGTCTTAGCACACACCCATGTGCTTGCCATGTATAGTCATGCACAGTATTTACAAGCGAGTGGGGTTTTCAGGTTTCAGTCTGTAATGCAAATACATTCAGCATCACTAAGGCTGGTTGCCCTTGCTGGAGTGTAGGCAGTCACCGAGAATACACATGGTGGTGGTCTGAAAAAACAGCTTGGACATGTGCATTTAAATAAATCAAAAAAAGTAGTTTCATAATGTGTCAGTCTGTAAAAGTGATTTCCAATTGTAAAAAGTGATTTTCACTTGCCCCGAAAAAAAAAAGAGCAGTAAGTGTGCTTTCAAATTGGCAAAGAAATTTCGTTTTGGGACTAATGTGAAAACATGACTCTGTGTGCAGAGAGGAATTATAGGCAGAGATTTATTGCGTCTTGCTCTGGTGATTTCACAGTTGCATTAGATGGAAAGGGGGAGCGAATTTTTGGGGGAAGAAGCAGAGTCTTAGCACACACCCATGTGCTTGCCATGTATAGTCATGCACAGTATTTACAAGCGAGTGGGGTTTTCAGGTTTCAGTCTGTAATGCAAATACATTCAGCATCACTAAGGCTGGTTGCCCTTGCTGGAGTGTAGGCAGTCACCGAGAATACACATGGTGGTGGTCTGAAAAAACAGCTTGGACATGTGCATTTAAATAAATCAAAAAAAAAGGTTTCATAATGTGTCAGTCTGTAAAAGTGATTTCCAATTGTAAAAAGTGATTTTCACTTGCCCCGAAAAAAAAAAGAGCAGTAAGT